>NC_062569.1:106951666-108441666 GCF_022837055.1 Prionailurus viverrinus | reverse complement strand
AAATTCTATGAAACAAGCTTCATGTAATCATTCTGTCACATCAGAGATCATATTGAAATAATTGTTAATAAAGTCTGATCTTCCATAAACCTTCATTACTGATGTTTTCATTTTAATATCATTTAATCACCATTTGCTAAAATCCTCATGATTTTCTCTGATTAAACATCAAATCTACAGGCAAATATACATATGAAAAAATGTAGTCCTTCAAGAAATGATTATTTTCTTATCTCATTCATTATATTTTAATTCTGCACTTTATATACTGAGTCCAAAGAAAACAGAATGTCAAGGACAAAGTTCTATGAAACACAAAACACTTGTATCTATCATTGTTTTTAATTACACACTTATTTCTCAATAGCATTTTGAAAAAAACTGTCTCCTTAGGCAATTGAAATCCTTCCAATCTGTCATTGGTTACAGGTGATTCAAATACAAGTAATAAAAGAATAAATGTGGTATATGTTTTTTACTTTAGGATGAGACTAGGAATAATAATTACAATAAAAATAAATCAACAACCTAAAATATTATACTAGTTATTTGCCCTATATATTACAATCCAAGTTCACCTGGTTTTTTGATCATTTTATTCTAGCTATATCTTTCTAGTTTAGTATTCACACATATAAATTGTGAAATACTGATTATTAATATATTCATAAAAGAAATCTTTGGTTACTCTGTTTTAAGCTAGGGACATGTTCTTGAGAACTGTACCATTTATGTTAAAGGTCTGTCTGCATTTCCATTACGTACTCTTATTTTTTAGTACTTCATAATTTGGATTATAAAAAATACACTTCACCCAGAAGCTGAGCAAAAATGACTTTAGTTTTAAGAACACATTTATTTCAAAAAATAAAATTCAAAAGCCAAAAATTTTTATGTTGTTAATCAAGTGGACAATTGGATTATGTAATTACAAAAGACATGCTTTTTACCCTTATATTACCAACCTACCTCCATATGAAGCACAAATGGAAGTGTCATTTATTGCAGACAACGGCACAAAAGACCACTTTTGATTTTCTGTCCTTTCAGTGGTTTGTGACCCTGGGCAAACCACAAAAAGATTCAGCTTTCCAAGTAAAGAAAAGAAACTAGTGCCTCCCTTCCTAGCATGACTTATAACAATAAACGAGTGCAAGGATACAAAGCTACAAAAGATAGGCAGTCACTCATCTTAGGAGCATGTCACTAGACTTTCCACTTTATACATCTCCTTTAGTGCTATTCTTAAAGACAATATCTTTTGAAATACAGAAACACTGAGGTGTCCTATATACTCCTGTTTCCATTACTACCTTTTCAGCCTCTCTTGAAGCTACACTGATCCTCCAATGTCTGTAACAACGTCAGTCTTCAAGCAATGATTTTCTAAATGATTAGCAAAATACTTTATGTATTATTTCATAAATATTTGAATGTACTCCCAACTTAGACTGAAATCTGTGAGATGAAGTGGTTCACCTTGGGAAAGATCCTCTTCCTCTATATCCATTCAGTTACTATTTCTAGGCCATCAGTCCAATATTTCTTTTAATTGGCAAATATTTATTGAGACTTACTAGATGTTTAGAGCCATGAAATCATTAAAGAGGATAGAAAGATATTTAAGAAGGTCCCTATGACTTAATATCTTGGTTGGTAAAATGAGATTTAAATACATAAAGCCATTATATGACAGTGTAAATGACTTCTGTGCTATCATAGACATGATAAGACCTGAGTGGGGTTCATAAACAAATAAAATCTGCATAAAGGTAAGGAAGAGGAGAGCATTCTAAACATTTAAATAGCAAGGTTTGTGTGGGGTACAATGAGGGCAATAGAAGAAGCAGCAGACTGGAACCAATACTGGGAGACCAGGCAGAAGTTGATGACAAGACCTGAGCTCTGGTCACATATGTGCTTTAAATTTTTCCTATATTAAAAAAAATAATAAAATAAATAAAAATTAAAAAAATAGGGAGGAGCCAAGACAGTGGAACAGCATGGAAGTTTTTTGTGTGTACCGCGTCCATGAAATACAGCCAGACCAACACTAAACCATCCTGCACACCTAGAAAACTGATTGGAGGATTAACACAACAATGTGCACAACCTGAACCACAGAACTCAGTGGGTATGCAGGGCAGAGAGGTAGACTTGGGGAGCAAGAAGCCGTTGCAGGCAGGGAGGTGCTTTTGCGGGCAGAGAGAGGATGGAGACGGGTGGGGGAGATTATGGGAAAAGCACCCATCCCCAAAAGCAGCTGGAGAGAAAGTAGAAAATTGGAAACAGCCGCAGGGACTAAACTAAAAAGGGAGAAAGGAGAAAGGAGAAAGGACAGGGTTTAAATTCCATTAAGAGTGTAAACAAGGGGAGCACAAAGTCTGCAACTCCGCAGCTTGATACCTGGTGGTGCTCTGGTGGGAAGGGTGAATCCCCAGGAGCAGAGTGGGGTCTGGGAGGTTCTCGGGCCACATGGGGAAAAGCAGTTCCACTGCTTGGTAGAGATTGTTGAAGTCACCTGGTCCCAGCAGACCCCAGAGAACATTTGCTGGTGCTGGAACAAGATCGTTAAGGGTGAACCCTGGTGCCAGATGTGTGTTATGATTTTCCATAATCCCTGAAAAGCTACTGCTACATTATCTCACAAACTTTTTCTGGGGTGGGCTGGCACCTGGCCACAGTCTCAGGGCACCGGCAGCAGCAGGGTCCAGCAAGCTTTCCTGGGTGCAGCCAACATTCGACCATTGCTCATTCAGCCATTGCTCATTTGGCCATTGCTCAGTGAGACCCTCCCCCAGAGGGGTAGAATGGATCAAAGCCACAGTCCTTCAGAAATAAGGGGCCAGGGAAAACAGCCGCATCTGAGACAAAACTTGGGAGAGACGCGCTGCCTAGGGCTTGGTTACAGACAGTGAAAAACCGGGGAGTGGACAAAAGCTGAAGACAGAGGATAGGTGAATGATTGCTGATCCGGGAGAACAGAGTTCTGATACTAGAGACTGGGTAGCTGGGTGACGCCATTTTCACCGCTCCCTCACACACACATAGGCACCTACAAGCTCCACAACACTCCACCTCAGTAGGCTAGCAGCGCCATCTGGTGGAGAATGGAGCCTTTGCACTGAGCCCTGCCCAACTGGGCCAACCTCAAACTTCAAGAAAACTGCCTACTTATAGACTATAAAGCACTTCATAGTCTGACTTCTAGGGGAAAATGAAGTAATTTCAGTCCTATTTCAATCTGTTAGCAGGTCCATCTATTCAATTTTCTTTCTTTTTTTTCTCTTTTTCACTTCTTTTTCTTGAATACAGAAAAATACAAAAATTCATTTTTGTTTTCAACTTTTATTAAAAATATTTTCTTTAATCTTTTACTATATTTTTTTACTTTTGTGTAATTTTTTTCAAATTCTATTTTACTTAAATCATTTTATTTTAGTAGTCTACTTCAGCGTATTCACTTTTTCAAATTTTGAAACGATTTGCTTTTTTTCTTTTTCTTTTTTCTCTTTTTTGTTTCTTTTCTTTTTCTTGAATGCAGAAATAGAAAAACTTCATTTTTACTTTCAATTTCTATTAAAAATATTTTCTTTAATTTTTTTTACTATATTTTTTCATTTACGTAATTTTTTCAAATTCTATTTTACTTCCATCACACTATTTTAGTCTACTACAGGGTATTCACTTTTTCAAATTTTCCAATGATTTCCTTTTTTTCCTCTTTTTTCTCTTTTCAGTTTCTTTTCTTTTTCTTAAATACAGAAAGAGAAAAAAATCATTTTTATTTTTAATTTTTATTAAATATTTTTCTTTAATTTTTTCTACTATATTCTTTATTTTCTCTAATTTTTTTCAAATTCTATTTTACTCCTATCATCTCATTTTAGTTGACTTCAGTGTATTTATTTTTTCAAATTCTCAAAAGATCCCCTCCCCCCACCCACTTTTTTTTCTCTAATCTGTCAAACCACTTTCAACACCCAGACCAAAAACATACCTAGGACCTCTTTTTTTTCTGTAATCTGTTAAACCACTTTCAACACCCAGACCAAAACATACCTAGGATCTACCATCATTTATTTGAGTTTTTTGAGTGTGTGGGTTTTTAATTTTTTAATTTTAATGTTTTTAACTTTATTTTTTTTGTTTTTTTAATTTTAATTTTTCTACTCCTTAATTCCTTTTCTCCCTTAAAAACGACAAAATGAAGGAATTCACCCCAAAATAAAGAGCACGAATAAACAGCAGCCAGGGATTTAAACAACAGAGATACAAGCGACATGTATGAACCAGATGTGTGAACCAGAATTTAGAATCATGATAATAATAATACTAGCTGGAGTCAAAAATAGATTAGAATCCCTTTCTGCAGAGATAAAAGAAGTAAAAACAACTCAGAATGAAATAAATGTTATAAATGAGCTGCAATCATGGATGGATGGATGCTTGGTGGGAAGGATGGATGAGGCAGAACAGGGAATCAGCAATATAGAGGACAAACTTATAGAGAATAATGAAGCACAAAAAAAGAGGGAGATTAAGGCAAAAGAGCACAATTAAAGAATTAGAGAAATCAGTGACTCATTAAAAAGGAACAACATCAGAATCACAGGGGTCTCAGAAGAGGAAGAGAGAGAAATAGGGGTACAAGGGTTGTGTGAGCAAATCACAGCAGAAAACTTTCATAATCTGGGGAAAGACACAGACATCAAAATCCAGGAAGCACAGAGTACCCCCATTAGATTCAACAAAAACCAACCATCAACAAGGCATATCATAATCAAATTTACAAAATACTCAGGCAAGAAGAAAATCATGAAAGCAGCAAGGGAAGAAAAAAGTCCCTAACCTACAAGGGAAGACCGATCAGGTTTGCAGCAGACCTATCCACAGAAACTTGGCAGGCCAGAAAGGAGTGGCAGGATATATTCAATGTGCTGAATCAGAAAAATATGCAGCCAAGAATTCTTTATCCAGCAAGGCTGTCATTCAAAATAGAAGGCGAGATAAAAAGTTTCCCACACAAACAAAAATTAAAGGAGTTTGTGACCACTAAACCAGCACTACAATAAATTTTAAGGGGACTCTCTGAGGTGAGAAAAGATGAATATATATATACATATATATATATCAAAAGCAACAAATATATATATATATATGAATATATACATATATATTCATAAACAACCAAGATTTGAAAGGACCAGAGAACACCACTAGCAACTCCAACTCTACAAGCATCATAATGGCACATAATTCATATCTTCCAGTACTCACTCTACACGTCAATGGACTCAATGCTCCAATCAAAAGACATAGGGTAAAAGAACGGATAAGAAAACAAGATCCATCTATATGTTGTTTACAAGAGACCCACTTTAGACCTAAAGACACCTTCAGATTGAAAATAAGGGGATGGAGAACCATCTATCATGTTAATGGTCAACAAAAGAAAGCCAGAATAGTCATACTTATATCAGACAATCTAGACTTTAAAATAAAGACTGTATCAAGAGATGCAGAAGGGCATTATATCATAATCAAGGGGTCTATCCACCAAGAAGACCTAATGATTGTAAACATTTATGCTCCAAATGTGATAGCACACAAATATATAAATCAATTAATCACAAACATAAACTCATCGATAGTAATTCCATAATAGTAGGACACTTCAACACCCCACTCACAGCAATGGACAGGTGATCTAATAAAAAAATCAACAAGGAAACAATGGCTTTGAATGACACACTGGACCAGATGCGCTTCACAGATATATTCAGAACATTTCATCCTAAAGCAGCAAAATATACATTGTTCTCCAGTGCACATGGAAAGTTCTCCAGAATAGACCATATACTGGGACAAAAATCAGCCCTAAGTAAGTACAAAAAGATCAAGATCATACCGTGCATATTTTCAGACCACAACACTATGAAACTCGAAAACAACAACAACAAAAAATTTGGAAAGGTAACAAATACTTGGAGACTGAAGAACATCCTACTAAAGAATGAATGGGCTAACCAAGCAGTTAGAGAGGAAATTAAAAAGTATATGGAAGCCAATGAAAATTATAACACCACAACCCAAAAACTCTGGGATGCAGTAAAGGCGATCATAAGAGGAAAGTATATAGCAATCCAGGCCTTCCTAAAGAAGGAAGAAAGATCTCAGATACACAACCTAACCTTACACCTTAAGGAGCTGGAAAAAGAATAGCAAATAAAACCCCAAACCAGCATAAAACAGGAAATAATAATTAGAGCAGAAATTAATGCTATGGACACCCAAAAAACAAACAAACAAAAAAACCAGTAGAACAGATCAATGAAACCAGAAGCTGTTTTTTTGAAAGAATTAACAAACTTGATAAACCACTAGCCAGTTTGATCAAAAAGAAAAAGGAAAGGGCCCAAATAAGTAAAATCAAGAATGAAAGAGGAGAGATCACCACCAACACGGCAGAAATAAAAAAACAATAATTAGAGAATACTATGTGCAATGATATGGCAATTTTATGGGCAATCTGGAAGAAATGGACAAACTGCTAGAAACATATACACTACCAAAACTGAAACAGGAAGAAATAGGAAATTTGAACAGACCCATAACCAGTAAGGAAATCGAAGTAGTAATCAAAACTCTCCCAAAAAACAAGAGTCCAGGGCCAGATGGCTTTCCAGGGGAATTCTATCAAACATTTAAGGAAGAGCTAACACCTAATCTCTTGAAGCTGTTCCAAAAATAGAAATGGAAGGAAAACTTCCAAACTTTTTCTATGAAGTCAGCATTACCTTGATTCCAAAATCAGACAGAGACCCCACTAAAAAGAAGAACTATAGACCAATTTCCCTGATGACCACGGATGCAAAAATACTCAACAAGATATTAGCCAACAGGATCCAACAATACATTAAAAAAAATTATTCACCACAACCAAGTAGGATTTTTACCTGGGATGCAGGGCTGGTTCAATATCTGCGAAACAATTAACGTGATTCATCACATCAATAAAAGAAAGGACAAGAACCATATGATCCTCTCAATAGATGCAGAGAAAGCATTTGACAACATACAGCATCCTTTCTTGATAAAAACCCTCAAGAAGGTAGGGACGAAGGAGCAGACCTCGAGATCATAAAAGCAATATAGGAATGACCCAATGCTAATATCATCCTCAATGGGGAAAAACTGAGAGCTTTCCCCCCAAGGTCAGGAACAAGGCAGGGATGTCCATTGTCGCCACTGTTATTGAACATAGTATTGGAGGTCATAGCCTCTGCAATCAGACAACACAAAGAAATAAAAGGCATCCAAATCAGCCAGGAGGAGGTCAAACTTTCACTCTTTGAAGATGACATGATACTCTACATGGAAATCCCAAAAATTCCACCAAAAAAACTGCTAGAACTGATCCATGAAGTCAGCAAAGTTGCAGGATATAAAATCAATGCACAGAAATCGGTTGCATTCGTATACACTAATAATGAAGCAACAGAAAGGGAAATCAAGGAATTCATCCCATTTACAGTTGCACCAAAAACAATAAAATACCTAGGAATAAGTCTAACCAAAAAGGTGAAAAATCTATACACTGAAAACTACAGAAATCTTATAAAAGAAATTGAAGACACACAAAACAAATGGAAAGATATTCCATGCTCCTGGAAAGGAAGAACAAATATTGTTCAAGTGTCGATACTACCCAAAGCAATCTACGTATTCAATGCAATCCCTATAAAAATAACACCAGCATTCTTCACAGAGCTAGAACAAACAATCCTAAAATTTGTATTTTGGAACCACAAAGACCCCAAGTAGCCAAAGACATCTTGAAACAGAAACCAAAGTAGGAGGCATCACAATCCAGGATTTCAAGCTGTATTACAAAGCTCTAATCATCAAGACAGTGTGGTACTGGCACAAAACAGACACTTAGATCAATGGAACAGAACAGAGACCCCGAAATGGATCCACAAAAGTATGGCCAACTAATCTTTGACAAAGCGGGAAAGAATACCCAATGGAATAAAGACAGTCTCTTCAGCAAGTGGTGCTGGGAAAACTGGACAGCGACATACAGAAGAATGAACCTGGATCACTTTCTTACACCATACACAAAAATAAACTCAAAATGGATGAAAGATCTCAATGTAAGAAAGGAAGCCATCAAAATCCTTGAGGAGAAAGCACGCAAAAACCTCTTTGACCTTGGCCTCAGCAACTTCTTACTCAACACGTCTCTGGAGGCAAGGGAAACAAAAGCAAAAATGAAGTACTGAGACCTCATCAAAATAAAAAGCTTCTGCACAGTGATGAAATGGGCAGAAGACATGAATAGACACTTTTCCAAAGAAGACATCCAGATGGACAACCAACCCATGAAAAAATGCTCCACATCACTCATCATCAGGGAAATACAAATCAAAACCACAATGAGATAACACCTTACACTTGTCAGAATGGCTAACATTAACAACTCAGGCAACAACAGATGTTGGCAAGGATGCGGAGAAAGAGGATCTCTTTTGCATTGTTGGTGGGAATGTGAGCTGATGCAGCCACTCTGGAAAACAGTAGGGAGGTTCCTCAAAAAACTAAAAATAGAACTACCCTACGACCCAGAAATTGCACTACTAGGCATTTATCCAAGTGATACAGGTATGCTGTTTGGAAGGGACACATGCACCCCCATGTTTATAGCAGCACTATCAACAATAGCCAAGGTATAGAAAGAGCCCAAATGTCACCGATGGATGAATGGATAAAGAAGTGGTATATATATACAATGGAGTATTACTCGGCAATCAAAAAGAATGAAATCTTGCCATTTGCAACTACGTAGATGGAACTGGAGGGTATTATGCTAAGTGAAATTAGTCAGAGAAAGACAAAAATCATATGACTTCACTCATATGAGGACTTTAAGATACAAAATAGATGAACATAAGGGAAGGGAGACAAAAATAATATAAAAGCAGGGAAGGGGGGCGCCTGGGTGGCTCAGTCAGTTAGGCGTCTGACTTCAGCTCAGGTCATGATCTCACAGTCCGTGAGTTCAAGCCCTGTGTCGGGCTCTGTGCTGACAGCTCAGAGCCTGGAGCCTGCTTCAGATTCTGTGTCTCCCTCTCTCTCTGCCCCTCCCCTCCCCTGCTCATACTCTGTCTCTCTCTCTGTCTCAAAAATAAATTAAAAAAATTAAAAAAATACAGGGAGGGGGACAAAACATAAGAGACTCATAAATATGGAGAGCAAACTGAGGGTTACAGGAGGGGTTGTGTGTGGGGGAAATGGGCCAAATGGGTAAGGGGCACTAAGGAATCTACTCCTGAAATCATTGTTGCACTATATGCTACCTAATTTGGATGTAAATTTAAAAAAATTAAAAATTAAATTAAAAATAAACATAAATAAAAAATTAAAAATAAATGTTCCCTATATTTTAAACACTGCACTGCCTCAGACTTTCTGATGATAATCCTATATTCCTTTTAATAAAGTTTGCTATGTATTAGAAATTTTATCACATCAACCTTCAGTCCCATTATATCTTTGTTTAAGCTACTCCAAGCATAATTCCTTCCTTAAAAATTAGATGACCTGGCAGGCTCTCAATGGAAATGGACCAAACTGATCTCAGCCTTAATACCTCTCATGATGTTTCCTCTTCTTGCTTCTCCTACATAAAGAATTACATCACCATTCCCCATATCACCCAAGCCAAAAATCAAGAAGTTTGTTAATATAGGCTGTTACCTATGTTTATTCAAATTTTAATCATTTTACAGGCCTTCCTCATTCTATTTGCTAAATAATTTCAGATTATCCCTGTTTTTATTTGTCTGCTTATTTATTTAATCTGTTTCTAACTTTTTTTTTTCTGGTTCTCATCAGTTATTACTAGGATTCTGTTTAAAATTAGTCAACTACAACATTTTATTTTTACAATAAAACAAATCTTCAGCATTGTATATAAATCCTTCAAGATCCCTTCCCAGTGCTCTTTTCTAGACTATTCTCCCATAGCTTTCTCTCTCCTTAATTGCTCTGGACCAGCTATTCAGAATTAATTACATGTTCCATAACGAGATATGCTCTTTACAGATCTGTGGATCTGCCCATGCCAGAGTTACATCTTACAATATAATTCACAATTCCCCTCCCTTCTTCAATTTGAACCAACTCTGGTCTGTCAGGATTCTGCTTAAATAAATACCCACTCAAAACCTTTTGTGAACCTGAGTTGGGATTCTCTATTTATTTATCAGATTATATGGGAGCCCTTATCGAGGCACTTTCTTTTTTTTTTTTTTTTATGAAATTTATTGACAAATTGGTTTCCATACAACACCCAGTGCTCATCCCAAAAGGTGCCCTCCTCAATACCCATTACCCACCCTCTCCTCCCTCCCACCCCCCCATCAACCCTCAGTTTGTTCTCAGTTTTTAACAGTCTCTTGTGCTTTGGCTCTCTCCCATTCTAACCTCTTTTTTTTTTTTCCTTCCCCTCCCCCATGGGTTCCTGTTAAGTTTCTCAGGATCCACATAAGAGTGAAACCATATGGTATCTGTCTTTCTCTGTATGGCTTATTTCACTTAGCATCACACTCTCCAGTTCCATCGAGGCACTTTCAACCTGTGCCAAATTAAAATAATCAAGTGAGTTGTTTGTATCACCTATATTCTACAAGCTTCAAGTCAAGGGCTCACCTTAGCCTTCTTCTGGCAGAGGCATGAGGCAGGTCTGGTATACAGTAAGTGTTCAAGATTTGTTTCATACATAAGAAACCTTACTCAGTTTCCTTGACATTTCCATAAGGAAAAAAGGAGGAATGTGGTAGGGAGTGGGTACTCAACCAGGATGAGAAAGAAAACCTCTGATTAACAGGCCATAATTCCATGTTATTGAACAAGTCACTTTACGGAAGATAACAGAAAGTCTCCAAAAATTAGAAACTGTATATGCTAATCCTATGAAAGTCTGCTTAAGAAGAGTATTTGTGTGTATGTCAGAGGAGTTCAAGCAAAAGTTTGCTAATTGCTTATGTTTTAAACATAATTCATGCTTCAGGCAATACTTCAATTTTATTTTTGAACTTGAATTTTCTTCAAATTTTACATCCCAATCAAATTCAAGAAATATTCTTGAGCTCTATCATATGTCAGGCATCATGTTATTCTATGAAATGTCCAACATACCTTTGAGGTTGTCAGGTTCCAGACTCAATATTTTAGTTGCTGAGTTGGAAGGTCAAATGAAGTTTAAGGGACATCAAGGAACAGATCTTAAGGTAGTGATCTGCAAATGCCAAACTGAAAATAAAGAAACATTGAAATCATTACCTTCAGAGAGGAATACCAGCATTTTTGTATTGAACTATACAAAGCATGTGTAGAGTTTTTTAAAAACAATTTCAGACGGTTTTGTGCACATACTCTAAAATAGAAGCTTAGAAGTGAAAAGTGAGAGAATAGTGTTGGAACAGGCAGCCAGTCTTATTTTGTGGAAGGGGTTTGAACACAAGGAATCAGATGAACAAAACCTAACCATGCTTAAAATGAAAAAAAGAAAAAAGATTTACAGTCTAAACAACTGCTTTGTATTTTCATCATTTGCATGAATATCCCTATGAAAGGGTAAGGCAGGAAGACATCTTTTCCTCTTCTTGAGGATCAATATCTTTAGAATATTTTTCTTTTCTTTATTATATAAAATATTACAGGTCTTTCTCCTAAAACTGCATAGTATATCTCATCAGAAGATAATTAGAAAACCCCTTGCAATAGATATATCATTATAATATGTACCTATAAACCTGAAGAATGTTGATATCATACTTATAGAGCAAATAGCTACTGTCTCTAACTTAGTCAAAATGAGGTTACTGATAGTTTCTCAGTATTGATTGGCATTTGCTTGTGAGTCTAACATGCATAAATACTCTGAGGCAATCATTAATTGACTTACCCAGTTCAGAATCAGATAGTTTCCCCTTGAATTATTTATAAGAAAAACACAACTGAAACAAAGGAAATGAAAGATGACAAAGGAATAGTATATTGCATATACAATAGATAGTTATTCCATTTTGATACTGATCTGCCAGTACCCCAAATTGATTCTTGTTATATATGACATCAACAATGACAGTTTAAATCCTACCTCCTTTCAAAGGACCAAGCAGATTTTTTTTCCTAAATGACTATTGTACAAAATTGCAAGAATAAGTTAAAGAGGTACACTTACAATAGAATGGCTGTATGTTTGTCCATTTATTAGATAACCAAACATGAAATATGTCTGGAGCATCCAGAAAGTCCTCAGTCTCAAATATACACAAAGAGAGGTTTAGTTACACAGAAATGGCAAATGATTTCCCCAAACTGGCAAATTCCTTACTAAATAGAAAAAGAAAACAATAAATCTATTTTTAATTAAGATAATAATATCCATATGCTTTTACAAATTTTCATTTTGCCACATACATAAAAATCATAATGTTCATAAGAGCTATTCGTCTTCTTCATTCTTTTACTAATAAGATTGACTAAGAACTAACTCAGCAGGGACATCGGTCTTAGGAACTCCAATTTATTCATTTTTCCCAGACAATAATTAATGTATTTTGAACTGTAAAAATGAAAGGAAATTATATGCCTGCCAATAAATGAAATTATGTCATTCTATGTGGTTCCTCTAATCTCTTTATTCTTTTAATTGTATTTCCTTCTACATGTTGATAAATTTGTAAAATTCAGTAATCTACAGATTGTTTCTCCAGTTACTATAGTGGCCAATTTTTTTTTTTTTTTGATTTTGAGGCTGACCTTTCAGTCACGGCATCCTTCCAAATGAGTTTAAGGTTTGAGCCTGCAATCACTTAACAGCATAAAAATTGCAAAAGAAACTAAATTGCACCCACAAGCAACTAAATGCATAATTAGCCATTGAACGTCATGCCAAGAGTACAAATTAACCACTCAATTGCACCTGCAACTGGTCACCTGCAGGCTCAATTAGACACACATAGTTTTGCCTGGACAATAGATATCTGTCACAAAATAACTGACTTACATTTTTAGACCAGGAAAAGGCAGTCTTGGCCTTTTAGAACTTCCCTGAAAGAGCTCAGCTTTGGAATATTTTATTATACCTAAAAATTGTCAGCTCCCAGGCAACTTTCTCCAAACATTTTAAGAATACAATGTATTATCCCTGTGCTTTCTCTTCTCATATTACTTGTTTAGTTTGGTGGACCACACAGAGTTGAAATAATCTGTTATTCTGTACCTCTCATAATTATTACAACTATCTATGTTCTACACAATTACACATGTTATTCTTCAATGAGTACGGGTTAGTAATTATCAATGCTTGCTCAGGTAACACTTAGGTTTTCTAAACAATATGTTTTCATAAAAAAATTATATATTCTGGATGCACAATTTTTTGTTTCAAGGAGAAGGTTAAAGGAAGACAGTGTTAATGAATCATGTACTTACTTATTAGATGTTAGTATTTTGTTACTAAATTAATGTGTAGAACACACTTTTCTCATTCCTGGGATGACACCACCTGTTTTAAAGGCTTAAAAATAAAATGATGACTCATGTTCCAGTAAAAAATATCTTTAAAAAATTGTGAAATAATTTCTGTGTACTTTTCAAAAACTGCACTGTAAGACATAATGCTACTGTGGGTAAGAAACCAGCCATACATCATTTCTGTCTTTGCAATCAGATCAAGCAGTTTAAACTGTTATGGGAAACTGTCAAAACCTGAAATCAGGCAAAGGGAACCTTCATATCCTTTATGTGACTCTAGGTGTGTCCCTTTGTTTGACTTGCTACTTTTCTACTGACTGGGATATTTTGCAACTCTGTAAAGAAAGATGTTGAAAGAAAGAGTTAACTTGTAAAGAAAACAAAAAACAAAACAAAACAAAACAAAAAACCAAAAAACAATTGCTATGTGAATAATTCTTGTCCAACATCATTCAGTAAAGATATAAATGACTTATAGAATAAATAGCCCTCAAAATTGATAGTTTTGTTACTTTGTAGGACATATACCAGTTTTTATCTAACTTAGAAATCTTATTCAAACTTACTTCTTTCAGTGAATATAAATACTTTCATCTTTCTCTTTGAACCAGCTTTACCACCTTGTGGATACCTCATTAATGAGCAAATTAAGTCTGACACACCTCAATTTGCACTTTTTAGAGACTTTTTTTTTTACATTTTATTAACTTTAATTTACAATAGTTTTAGATTTACAAAAAAGTCACAAAGATAGGAAAGATAATTTCCACACACACTTCACTCCCTTTCCCTCATAAAAAAATATTATATTAGATGGCACATTTGTCACAACTAATGAACAGTTTTTGAAATATTATTTTAACTAAAGTTCTACTTTATTCAAATTTGCTTAGTTTTTCTCAATGTTCTTTTCCTTTTCCAGGATCTCATTCTGGATACATAATACATGTAATAATTATATCCTCTTAGGGACCTCTATACTGTAACAATTAGTTGTTAATAATGACCCGGGCAATTGTGTGGACTCTTAGTCTGATATTTCACAGAGTATCTCTCAATTGGTATTTATCTGATATTTTTCACATGATTACACTAGGGTAATAGGTTACTGGGAAGAAGGCCACTGAGGTATAGTGCCACACCAAGAGTATCATCACATCACATCAAGAGTACGTTATCAACACTACTTATCAATGTTGTTGACCTTAATCACCTGACAGAGGTAGTTTTTTCCAGGTTTCTCCCCTGAATAGCTGGTCCTCTCCCTTTTTCACATTGGACTTTTTGGAAGGATGTGCAGCCCACACATAACGAGCGGAGAGTTATAACAGCCACTTTTACAGAAGATGTATCAACCAAAATTATTGGAAATGCTGCATAGGGAATTTGTCTATTCTTCCTCATTTGTTTATTTATTTAATTATTTATTTTGTATTACTATGGATTCACAGATTTTTTTAAGTTTATTTATTTTGAGAGAGAGAGAGCACACGAGCTTGAGCAGGGGAGGAATAGAAATGGACAGAGAGAATCCCAAGCAGGCCCTGTGCTGCTGTCAGCACAGAACCTGACATGGAGCTCAATCTCCCAACCGTGAGATCATGACCTGGGCTGAAATCAAGAGTCAGACACTTAACTGACTGAGCCACCCAGGCACCCCTGGATTCACCGATATTTATTTTACACCTTAGGTTATAATCCAGTGTTATAATAACTGCCTTAATAAAGATCTCTTGTAAATTATTGAATTTTTTGCTCAAATTGTTTCAGGTTGGCCATCAGGATCCCTTTCAGTTTGCTCTCATGTCCCTTTGACATACCTTGTGTTTGTGTCAGTGTATGAGCATTTCCTTATTGTCTACCATATGCTCCAGACTCATCTTATGTATCACCTTCCCCAACCCAAGAATCAGCCATGTTTTTTTTTTTTTTCGATTAGAGAATGTTACTAGAATTCCAAATCTGGGCACTGAGTAGAGAGTCGTTTTTTTTTTTTCACTTTTTGCAAACTATATTTTCACAAAGATAAATGGATTTTATGGAGGCCACAGATTATTTATAGGAGTCTGTTTTCCAAGCCTGTCATTTGTGGGTAACCCAAACATAAGGAAGTTATCATTTTTGACAGAAGAGCGGACTGCCTAGAGGAACCATCAAAATGGAATGTGAGCAAGGCTTGATGAATCCCTTATGTCATCCATGGATTTTATAATCAACAAAAAATGTAGCAATGGATAAATCTAACATAGATGTGAAGACAGTCAGATATACCTACTCAACTTCCTTTGTTTCTCATTCTTTCATTCTTGTTTTGCTTTGAAATGCTGCACAGTATAAAAGAAACAGGGGAGCTGACATCAGGTGGGCAAATTGAAGAAACACTTAAATAAAATCTTAGGTAACTAAATCTACACTCACTGAAGAGTGCATGTAATGTAATGCTAGAAGTCTTTTGCCCCAGATAGTGTTCATCCACTTCTACCAATTCCATTTTGCAGCTATTGCCAATCCCTACTTTAGAAAATACCTTTTGATTAAATTTGTCTATATCATTTGTGGTAGGGCTTTCTAGAACAAGAATTAGATCTGATATTTACTAATACTATGAATGTGCTATCACACAATTTGTGCATAAGTATACAGAACAGATGTCCTGCCTCTGTTATGACAGATCCAAATTCAATACCCAATAGAATTTAATTAAAGATCTGGATGGATGTGTCACAAAAGTATTAGAGTAAGTTAAAGTTAAGATGTCACAGTCAATTAATGATAATAATTATACAAAGAAGACACATTTTCAGTAGGTGGCTTCTTTATATTCATTGCTTATTTTGATATATCCAGCTCAATTTTACTTTGGAATACAAAAGATAATCTCCCTTCCCATTGACAATGTGATATAATGAATACCACATTGTTTTTCTTATATTTTTATCACTTATCTAATTTTTCATCACAATGTCTTTTTCTAATGATCAGGATGGTGACATCTAAACACTTTCTGTACATTAAATACAGAATTTGAAAATTTAGAACAACGCAGTCTTAGGGCAAATTCCTGGTTTTTAATTCACGAAAAGGGAGTTTATAGCCTCACCACTACTCTAAACAATTTTTCACTCCCTTCGTTTTCAGAGGTATTCAATGTCAGGCAGTAGGTAAACAATATAATAAATTGTGCCATTATTTGCTATTAGTGGTAGTAACTGTTTAACAATCTTTCTAATTTTGTTTTAAATTTCATATGGCTCAGACTCCATTGAAACTCCCTTTACAAATAAATCTAGTTTTCAACCACTTGCTATTGCCTCTAAGTGCCCATAATGTATTCCTGGGACCTTTGTGGAGGCAAAAGCCTTACCGCATCTATTTGTTTCCCTCAGGAGAGAAACTTGATAAGAAGCATGCATATCTCATCAGCGATCATATAGCTCAATCCGTTTTATAATGGATGAATAAGATGAAGAGTGCCATCTTATGTACACTTTGTCGTATCGTTTCTCTCCTGTTCATGACAGCTGGGTCTTCACGAAAGCTACTGGTTGTAGCAGCTGAATGCTGCACCTGGATTTGCTCTTTTATAACAAGTTGGCTAATTGGGTTAGATATCTTCTAAAGGGAAAAAGAGAACTGATATCTTGTTTCTTAAATTTCAACAGTCCAAATATCTTTCGAGTACTTTTAGACATTTAAAAAATATATACTTCCTTTTTCTATTTTTAAAGAACTTTAAGATTTTTAAAGCCTCACAGTTTAGTGGAGGATATAAAACATCTTCTGTGTAGCCACTTAGACTTGTGTAAATTACTAGGGAGTAGAATAAAGATCTCTTGTAAATATTTTGAAAACCTAGGGACAACTGTGCCAAGTTGAAAGTTGTTTCTAGTATAACAGGAGGTAAACATCCTTTTCAGGGCTTTATCTCTGCCTAACCTTCTTGTCTTATTCTTTCTGTATTCCCAGATGCTTTTTCAAAGTAAATAAACCAAGATTATGCTTATTAATGTAGAAAATTTTCCTGATTTACTTCTTATACACGTCTATTGTTTTTTCCAGTAAATATTAATGAGCTTGCCATTTAGAGCTACTATATACAAAATATATTACATCCAGTCATTTTTAAGGTCATTTAATATTCTGTCTCTAGTACTCATATCCATATTTTATCGTATCTCCAGGGGAAAATATAAATTGAGAGACTACCTACAGATTTGGAACTACTAAAACAAGATCATATACTTAAAGCGTTACTACAACTTTATCTAGACAGCAGAGAGCAGTACAAAGCCAGCCCTATGCAAATAAATTTTTCATATGAGGGTACAGCCGAGACACAAAGCAAAAGAATGACTAACATCCACGTTTTTCTCCTGCTTAGTAACTCCATTTCCATTCTCCCCTCTTTCCTTCTCTAAATGATAGTGGCAGAGGAGGGAAATAAAACAATGCCATAAGAAGGGACTCCTCCTCTTTTCTCTCAGAAAGTTGCCCCCAGCATGGAATCATATTTAAGCCAGGCAACTAAACAACAGAAACTGCTTTCATATTAACAAAATCTTAGAAAAGAGTTATTTATTTATTTATTTGTTTGTTTATTTATCTATCAAACCTATTTGGGGATGCTAGTTTTAATGCACAGGTCAGTGGAATTTCTATCTAACCAACTGGAAGGCAGCCAAACTAAACTGATCAGAAGACCATGTTTGAGACTGGTACCACATTATCTGGGATTTTCTCTGCGGCCTAAAAATCATTTATATTGTAAGTTCGGGTGTTTTTTTACTAGTGGAGTTTTTAGTTTGAGCATGTCTCTTCAATGAAGTATGGCCTCATGAAAGTCGAAAAACTGAATATCCTGAATAGCTACTTTGCCAAGAGTTTAATTTCTTCTTTGAAGCACTAAATGCTGCTTTTAAGGGTTAGAAGAGATGAGACACTTCAGAATTCATTTAAATTCTTTATACTCAACCACTCAAACACACATAAGATGAATAGATATTGTCATTTAATAGAAATAAAGTTAGTGTGTGTGATTTAAAAGCAGTGGCTGTAACTCTGAAACTCCAAGGGATACAAGTAGGAGTCACAATGATACTGCTCCTTTGGGTTATTCTTTTGCTCTTTCTTCATTTTATTTTATCTCATTTTTGGTTTTAGTCTAAATTTGCTATAGCAAGTATTTAAAAATTTCCATTACACCATATAATACTATATCTGACAATCTCAGACTGTAAAGAGACATGACCAAGAATTAAGAAGACATGGACCAAAAAAAAAAAAAAACACATGTATTTTAACTATCCTTACAAAAGTTATTTTGACTATAAATGAGCTCAAGTCTTTTTGGAACCTGTATTAGTGTAGGCTGAGAACGCATCAAAAGTACAAAAACATTGACAGCAAACCTGAGCAAACATGCTTCTGGTAAAGGATGGTTGTTGATTTGACAGGTGCTTGCAAGTTTTCCCCCCAAATTTTACTAAATTTGTTTATATTTCTTCCTTTGAAAGCTCAACTAAATATATTTCTTCTTTCTGGAAACATGGTGTAGTAATAAGAGAATGGATTTGGGAGACTGGTAGGATTTCCTCTGAATCTGTCATTTACTATTTTCTTTAAAACTATATGATGGTTATTGTTCTCTGAGTCTTAATTTTCTCTCAATAAAAATGGAAATTAACACTTTCTTCAAAAGATACTTTGAAAATTAAATAATATATTAGAGGTATATAGCCCATCATAGATGCTCAAAAATGTTGGTTCCATTTCCCCTGTCTCTCAAATTTGTACATTGATAATTAAATCTTAAATATTATTTTAATTTCTGAAGGATAGTTGGTCTATAATAGCTTGACTTCAAATGGTGACATTTTCCAGGTTTCTCCTATGAATTACGCATGAATATTTGCATGCTTTTTAAAAAATCATTTCTCCTCAACTGTTGATTTCAAACTATTAAAGCTTATCTCAGATCCCAGATTGTGAAGGACTGTTACTTTGGGTTCCCTAACAAACCACCTGCTAGTATTCTAGTATTTATACTCCCACATCAATTCCAGACTTGACATGTGATTACCTTTGGCCAATAAAAGATCATATTATGATGTATGCAGACTTGAAAAGTGCTTGCACATGGATGCACTTCTTGGAGCACACCTTCTTGGAATCCGTGTTAAAATAAATCCAAAGCAGCTCTTTGGAGAGGCCCACATGGAAAACAACCATGGTTTCAAGCCTCAGCTCTATCCCCAAGAGGGTGTCTAGCACCAACATGCCTAGCTAGGAAAGAGAGAATATCTTGGACTTCTCAGTCATCTAAGAAGCCAGCAAACATTACATGAAGCAGAAGACTCAGTGAACCCAGAGAATCAAGATAATGATTTTTTAATGGTGTAATCTAAAATAATAGAAAACAAAATACCACAGAATGGTCCCTAAAAACATTGTATGTATTTAAGGATAGTTATCAAATCTATAATTTAGAAGAAATCAGGAGGAAACAAAAAGGCAAAGGATTCGTTTTTGTGGTAAAAAGGAAAAGAGACAGTAAAGAATAAATAATGGGGGCACCTGGGTGGCTCAGTTGATTAAGTGACCACCTCTTGAATTCGACTCAGGTCATGATCTCACAGTTTGTGAGACTGAGCCCTATGTCTGGCTCTGTGCTGATAGCATGAAGCCTACTTGCAATTCTCTCTCTCCCTCTCTCTTCCCCTCCCCTGCTCATGCTCTCTCTCAAAATAAATAAACCTAAAAAAACAAATATGAGAGTTAATATATAAGAGAAAATAAAAAGGTACATGTCAAGGGAAAGAAACATCCCCCTGCTTAGTGATAGGAGAAAAAAAAATATTATAAATGTGAATGTACATTTTAAAACAAACATTTGTAGAATTTTTTAACTTGAATAATCATTTACTTATTAGATGGTAGAGATGAATAAAATAAGTTCTCTACTCTTCAGGTGTTCAGAGACTAAAAGCGTTCCAGGATTCTAGTGCCATAGATCATCTATTTCTAATTTAAAACAACAACAACAAAAACAAAAACATCCCTTTTCTTTAATCTAGTGAACAAATAAAACCTCAAAAATCTACAGCAGCAATATTACCATAAGCCAAATGATTTTGTTCACCTTATTGTTCATTTTCTCCCTTCCAGGAAACAACCAAGTACATAACTAAAATAACCAAATACGGTGTTTTGACAATTGATTATGGAGGGCTAACTGTTGTTTATTTTAAATCAATGGCATTTCCTGCTTTATTCAACTATGTAGGATTTACATTCATTTCCCTAGGACCCGTGTGCCAGAACCACAAATTCCAACTCATTAAAAACAATCATTTGTAGCCTATAAGCTCCATCTACATTAAAGCATTGTGGCTTTACATAGTCAATGTTCAACCCAAGATGAGATATGAGTGGAATTTCTTGTAATTCTGTAGCTTTTTACATGTGTAAAGATCAATAAGGCTTTATTCATTCACATCATATAATCTCTCTTCTTCTTAGGCCAATATATAATCATAAATCACACAGGAGAATTTGTCATCTTGAATATAAAAATAAATGTACTGAGTACTTCAGTGTTAAATAGAAAAATTTCATATTTTTTTCTGGGAAGTTTTTCAAATATTTTAAATATTATGTCTTAAATGATATAAATTGACTTAATATGGAAAATTATTTTAATATAAGAGAATTTGAGTCAAATGCAAGAGAAACAAATTAATTCCTTTATACAACAAAACAACAAATCTAAGCATAAAACAGATAAAATTTCTTTGAAGCAGTAAAATTGCAAGATTACATCTAACTTCTAATATATATATATATATTATATTTAATATATTATATTATATATATATTATCTGCACATATAGACATATATACACATACAAATACATGTAATAGTTCTTGATTGGCTAGGCATATACCCTGCTACAAAGATTTATTTCTGTACATTTGGTAGAATACTTTGTTTTATATGGGATCCTCTCAAACAAGTGACAATAAAATTTTTACAGCACCCCACAGTGACATATTTTATTTATCTCCCTTGGTTTCCTTCCATTTTTCTTTCTTAAATGACATAAATTAACATAGAAACAATGAGGTCATTGACAAGAACTCAGTAGAACAGGTTCATTTCAAAGCATTTAACTTGAAAAAAATGAAAAAAAAAGAAGAGATGAAGTAATATGTAACATTACCCTTCAATGGAGGATTACTCGTAAGTCAATAACTTATACAGGAAATTTCCCTTACATATTGGAATTTAAAAGAGAGTTTCAATAGCTGTATATATTTTTCTTAGTAGATTGACAAAGTGGCTCTGAATAGGGGCTGGCAATGCTGGTAGCAAATACATTTTGGATTAGGACCTCTACTGATCTTGGACAAGTTATGATCCGCCCTCAACTTCTTTACCTCTCCATATGCTACCAATTACACTATTTTGGCCTTGTAATGAACCCTTAGAAGGAATTGAATAACTCATATTTCCTTTCACAACTCACTTGAACTCACAGTCGTGTTTTACAATCCAATATTTCTTCATCACCACACAGCTATTCATGTCTCCAGGTTGGTCAGTCTATTTCAATTCTTTGAAAATGTCATAGTCAAATCTCAATATCCCTCTACCTGCATTGTCACATCTCTAGTTCAGGTTCTATCACTGCCTTGCTAGATATCTCATACAACATATTTTATCTTCAAATATTTCAGCAGGAAAATACAACTTGTGTAAGTCGAGGCTGCCACTCAGGCACTGACAGTTCCCCTAATTAGGAATTATTTCTCCAGTGCTGTCATATTGGTTTGATATCAGGAAAGCCTCACCCCAAATACAGCTACAAGTGCTGTGAAAATGGAGAGAGAGACATTGAGTGAGAGAGAGAGAGAGAGAGAGAGAGAGAGAGTTTATTGTCTTTTGAAGACACTGAGGATAAAATAATCCTGTCTCAAATTCTGTCTCATTAGTCTTATGAACCTTTTGTATGCTTTTGTATGAGGGGTGATAGGAGAACCAAAAAGGACAGGTATGGGGAATTTATTGAGTTTTCAAAACAGGTTATTTTGTTGATGTTTGTTCTATAAAAATTTGATAGCATTTCACTATAACCTTTTAGCAAATTTATGTGGGAGTCATTAATATAACCTAACTAGATAATTTTCTCATTGCCAAAAAGAACCTACATGCTTTGCATGACCAAATTGACTTAGGTGACTTCTTAATCACATCTTGAACATCATTATTTTACTTGCATCCATTCTGTTTCCTTTCAATTCCATTCCCCACACAAGCTTTTGGAAATTTTCATATTACTCCCTTGCTTAAATCATTTCAAAGCCTTCTGAATGCTTTTAGAATATGATCCAAAATCCTTCCCAGCTTAATCAGATCTTAGCATTCTCAATATCCTAATCTCAGGCCATTGTCTCCCTTAGTCACCCTTTTTGTCCCTCTACCACACTTTCTTTTTTAGGGTTCTTTCTACTCCTAGAACTATCTTTGTTCAACCATTTTTTCTGTAATTTCATTATTATTTCATTGAACCACTATTCAATATATTTTTTGTATACATAACTCCTTTAGTCCATAACACAAATGTCTTTTTAGGGAAAATTTTGGAGACCTTAACTAATGCACTCAATTCCTGGACTTTACTCTTACAGAAAGCAAGAGCTGCAAGCCTCTGAAAGAGTAGGAACATACTACTTCTGAGGATGGGGAACAGAAGCAAAAGGCATATGCTATTGTGGGAGGACCAGGAACCCCCAAGTGTTCCTGCCTAAGATTTCTGAATTAAACAAGTCAGATTCTCACTACTTTGGACAGGTAGGTGTGTTTAAAGGACAGGGGTATAGGAGGGAGGGTGGTGGAAAAACTGATGAAACCCTGCTCTGGAACCCCTGGTACAAAGGCCCTGCCTAAGACCTGGGTGGGGCCGAAGGAGAATGGAGAAAACTCCCTCCACCTTTATCTCATACCTTCAAAAAATAGAAACTAAGTACAAAGGCTAAAACTATATAACTTTTACAACAAGCTGTATGAGAAAATCTTGGAAGTGTTGAGATAATCATCAAACTCCTAGATAATCAGGAAAAGCATGAGTCACAAAAGAACAGACTGAGGATATGACTTCTTAAAAAAAATCTGTTCTTCATGACCTTTTGTAGCAACGTAGATGGAAGTGGAGAGTGTTATGCTAAGTGAAATAAGTCATACAGAGAAAAACAGATACCATACGCTTTCACTCTTATGTGGATCCTGAGAAACTTAACAGAAAACCATGGGGGAGGGGAAGGAAAAAAATAGTTAGAGAGGGAGAGAGCCAAACCATAAGAGACTCTTAAAAACTGAGAATAAACTGAGGGTTGATGGTGGGTGGGAGGGCAGGGAGGGTGGGTGATGGGCACTGAGGAGGGCACCTGTTGGGATGAGCACTGGGTGTTGTATGGAAACCAACTGGACAATAAATTTCATATTAAAAAAATACACAGTTAATAAAATGAAAACAAAACAAAACAAAAACACAAAACAAGCCACAGACTATAAGGCAATATTTGTATAACATATCCAACAAAGGACTTGAAACCAGAATATATAAAGAACTCTCACAATAGCAATAAAGATAATAAAATACAAACAACTCAATAAAAAAGGGACAAAGGATTTGAATGGATACTTCTCACAAAAGATACATGAATGACAAATAAGCACATGGAGAGATGCTTAACATCTTTCATCATTAAGATAATGCAAAATAAGGGGCATGTGGGTAGCTCAGTATGTTAAGCGTCTCAGGTCATGATCTCAAGGTTCGTGGGTTCAAGTCCCACATTGAGTTCTGGGCTGACAGCTCGGAGTCTGCTTCAGATTCTGTGTCTCCCTCTCTCTCTGCCCCTCCCCTACTTGCACTCTGTCTCACTCTCTCTCTCTCAAAAACAGATGAACATTAAGAAAGAAAGAAAGAAAGAAAGAAAGAAAGTGCAAAATAAATCAACAAGATATTGCTACATGCTTACTAGAATGGCTAAAATAAAAAAGACTGACAATACAGATGCTGAGGAGGAGTTAGGCCAGTAGAACTCTCAGACACTGCTGATGTGAACGCGAGGCAGTGCAACTGCTTTGGAAAACTGTTGAGCAATTGCTTACAAAGTTAAATATGTGTCTTCCATATAATCTAGTCATTCTACTCTTAAGCATTTACACAACAGAAATGGATTATACACACACACACACACACACACACATATATATATATGTATGTATGTATACACACACACATACATACATACAGGCAGATAATTATACATACAGGCAGATAATTATTTCAACTTTATTCATGACCTATTATAAATTTCCAATTTTGAAATAACCCAAATGCCCACTATCCAGTAAAACAAATAAATTATAGCACATCCATTTAATGGAATTTAACATATCATAAGATGAACATGCAACAGTACAGATGACTCTCATAAAGAAAAAAAAAGAAAGAAAGGACTACATACTATATGACTCTATATGCTATTCTGGAAAAGGAAAAATTCAGAGGGAATTAGTCAGGTCAGTCCAAGGGGGTGGGTGGGGTATGGTATCGACTGCTGAAGGGCACCAGGGGCCATTTTGGAGTGATGGAAATGTTCTACATCTCGAGCTATGGTAGCTACATAACTATAAACTTGAAAAATTCATTGAATTGTACACTTTAAAAGAATGTACTTTATTGTATTTAAATTGTACCTCAATAAACCTGACTTTAAAAAAAAACCGTGTTAAGGATAAGGTTGATATAAGCTTGTTGGATGTGACAATATAGTTGGAAAAATATAAGCATACTCTTCTATCACTTCATTTCTATTAACAAGTCTGATCGTGACACTTCAAAACTATGTTGAGTTCAAGACTAATAAAAAGAGTACATATAGAAGTTATAAGGTGCAGATATATCAGATTCCAGAAGAAAAGGCATAACTTTAAAACATATATAATAGAGATGAAATAGGAAGCTAATCATATATCTCAAGATTTTAGGCCAAATAATAGCAAAATAATTCAAAGGCAATAGAAGCAAGGAAATAATAATCACAATAGCAACGATCTGGAAAACACACATAATAGGGATGATCACCTTACATAAAATTTGGTTCTTGGAACAGACTAGTCAAACTGGAAACCTCTGACCGATTGATTAGAAAAGAAAAAAAAAAAACAGAAAATGGGAGAGAGAGGATGGAGAAGGAATGATAGTCAACAACAAATTAAAGCTGGCAACCCTGTAGACATGACACACAGTGAAAATATCAGCGGATGTTATAAACAACTTTACGTCAGTACAATTAAAAATTGTATTAAGTCATTGTCTACAATAAAATGTAAAATTTTTAAGTATTTTCATAATTTTATACATGTTAACACCATCACTCTCAATAAGTAGAACAGCTCCATCAGCCTAAAAAGTTTTCTTTATGCCGTTTTTATATCCACCGCATTCACTGCATACCCACTGATCTGCATTGTCATAGTTATGCATCTGGAGAATATGTTTAATTTATTTAAATGTTTATTTATTTATTAAGATAAAGAGGGTAGGGAGGGACAGAGAGAGAGGGAGGGAGAGAATCCCAAGAAGACTCCTTGTTGTCAGTGTGGAGCCCGGTGTGGGGCTGGATCTACAAACCGTGAGATCATGACCTAAGCCAAAATCAAGAGTCGGATATTTAACCCACTGAGCCACCCAGGCACGTCTAGAATGTCTTGTAAATGATTTCCTGTATATCATACAGAAGTATGCATCTATATTTTATTTATTCCAGTTAACATACTGTCTTTGAAATTAATCTATGACTGTGTACATTAATATTTGAATACTATTTACTGTTGAATAATAATAGCCCATGGTACAGATAAAAAAAAAAAGCGTCCGACTTCAGCCAGGTCACGATCTCGCGGTCCGTGAGTTCGAGCCCGTCAGGCTCTGGGCTGAAGACTGGGAGCCTGGAGCCTGTTTCCGATTCTGTGTCTCCCTCTCTGTCTGCCCCTCCCCCGTTCATGCTCTGTCTCTCTCTGTTCCAAAAATAAAATAAAAAATAAAAAATAATAAAAAAAACGAAAAGAAAAATCTATGGTATGGATATATTAAAAATTATCTATTCACTAACTAGGTTGCTTCCAGTTTAGAGCTATACAAAAAGTTGCTGCAAACCTTGCTGTATTGTTTTCTCCTATATCTGCCCTCAACACTAAGAATTCTTCTAGAACTTAGTGGGGCTCATTACACATTTGTTAAATGAATATATTCTTCAATTAGCACAGTACACAGAAAAGGATAAAATATTGCTCTCAAAGGCAGAGAGCTTGCTGCCTCCAAAAACGACACTTTGCATTCCCTTAGGTAAGTCATAAGAAACCTCAATTCAACCTCCACTTGTCAAATGAGAAAAATAATGAGTCCTTGCCTTGAAGGAATGAGGTGAGGATTTGTAACATAATATTGCATGTAAAAATTGTTGCTCACTTTTAGGGAAAAGAGTACAGTTTAAATCCAACAAATTATTTTCGTATTTTATATCAGCTTGCATTTGTTTCAGCTGTGATCTGATTAAATCAGTTTTAACAAAAGTTAAAAAAAAGTGACAACTCTGGGGTTGTTCTAATGCCACAGAACAATTCTAATGATTCCCAAAAAAGTGCCTCCTGAAGCAAAGTTGATAATTACACAGTAATATTATGTTTTACAATTGAAATGCCACTACAAATCTTTGAAGAATATTTCAACAATTCATAAACCTCAGCTATTTACTGTGACCTAGAGTTCTCTCTGTATACAGAACAAAATGACTCCTGTAGGCCACACTGCTTGTATACCAGTGTGTGTACAAAATGATCCCTGAGAAGCACATTAGTTAGATATAGGACATAACTACATTTAATTGAATTCACATGCTTCTCTGCAATAAAGTGGAAATGTCAAAAAACGATTTATGCACTAATTTACTTTTCTCTTAGTAACAATGATAAATTAGAATTTCATTTTAGCATCGAACAATCCTCCTCTAGAAGGCTAAGAGATGGCAAATTGGAAGAGAGATGAAAAGAGGAAAATACCAGTTAAAAGAGATTTGGATTACAGCAAGTAGTACAGTTGCAGAACATTAGAGTGAGCATCTTACAATTGTAATGGCTGACATTTACAGAATGCACACACACTGCATAAGTGAGAGTACAGATAGATATAGCAAAACAGTATTTTTAAAATAGAGTAAATTCACAAAAATACTGAAAGGATGGGAATTTCAACAGATTTCACTACAAAGCAAAATAAACATAATGACTGTATTCACAAGTGTAATTAGCCAAACAATTATTTAAACTTAAATTTAATCAGTATGTCTTCGCTCATACTACAGGAATTCAGGCCATAAATTTCCTACATTAGTGATTTTCAAAACTAGCTAGACATTAGAATCACCTGGAAAGTATCAGAAAAAAGAAAGAAAAATACCAATTTTTAGATACCATTTGGGATAATAGGATAATTTGGTTCAGAATGACACATAGGCATCAGTACTTTTTTTTAAAAACTCCCCCACACCCAGGTGAGTCTAATACAAAGCCGGAGGCAAGAACCATTGCTTTGGGGAGAATGAGTTATTTGCTTCAGTTCTCAAATTATTCTTCTCTGGATATTAGATGGGTTTGGTAGCTGCATTTATTTTCCCTGATTCCTAATTGACCAAAACTGTAACATTTCTGTTTTGACTGATATGCACGGTATTATGGTTGTCTACTTGTCTGTGTCACTATTTCTTGTGAAGTTAGCTGGACAATGAGCATACATAATTCTTACACCACATACAAAAATCTCTATGATGAGTGAAGGGGTGGGACTTGCTCCACTAGAACTGGGAAATGCAATCTAGACCAGCACAGTGGCCAGACCTAATGTCCCCTTCAAAGATAAGTAAGTTTAAGTGTAAATAGAGAAAGGGAAAAATATTAGCTATGGGTAAAGGAATGTAGTGAGGCAAATCCAGTATTGCATCAACACCTTGAAAGATGCTCAAAGTAGGAGACACTACTGTCTCTTAGCTCTACTATACAAGATGACTGAAAAAGTGAAGCCATATATTGCTGATACCACTTCTGCTTTTGGAACCTGACACCATCAAATGGAACCCTGCAAGCAAGAGTGGCCTTGCCCTGGGAGACGTGTTCATATGATATAATGATTCACTGGATAGTTATTAACGACTGAACAAGATTCTAGTAATGTGTCAAGCATCTTCTGACTTTTAAGATACTTTTACTCTAAGGAATCCATGAGTCAGGGATATTAGGATTTATAAAAAGAAATACATATTTGGTCTTTATCCCTATTTCAGGCATAGAGTTCCTAAAATTGTTGTAAATTCCTAAGTAATAAGAACACAAGGACCATCTTTTTTTTTTCTAATTAAGTGGCTCTGGGTAGGCTCTTACTGGGCTTCTGGATGGGCTGGTCACCAACCAGAAAGACTAAGCCATGATTAGAAGCTTGGAATTTTCAGCTCCACTCCCAATTTTCCAGTGGAGGGAGAGGAGCTAGAAAATGGAGATAACATCTCATGCCTACATGAAGAAGCCTACATAACATCACATAGTTTGGGGTTCAGAGAGGTTTCAGGTCGGTGAACACATCATGTACCAGCAGGGTAATGCACCTCCAACCTCAGGCAGACAGATGCTCCTGTGCTTAGGACCCTCCCACACCTCACCTACATATCTCTTTATCTGGATGTTCATCTGTATCCTTTCTTATATCTTTTAATATACTGATAAATGTGCTTCCTTAAGTTCTGTAAGCCCCTCTGACAAATTCTGTGAATCCAAGAAGGGTGTCATGGAAACCTCAGATCAATAGCCAGTCGCTCAGAAGCATAGGTAACAACATTGACTTGCATGTGGCACCTGAAGTGCAGAGGGAGCAGTCTTGTAGGACTGAGCCTTTAACTTGTGGGAGAGGATGCTCTCTCCAGGTAGACAGTATCAGAATTGAGCTCAATTATGAGGCAACTAGATGGTGTCTCAGATAACTTCATGGCTTCATGGTAGGGACCCCCCGCCTCACCACATCTGATGTCAAAAGTGTTGTGAATATGGGGCGCCTGGGTGGCTCAGTCAGTTAAGCATCCTACTTCAGCTCATGATCTCACAGTCCATGAGTTCGAGCCCCGCATCAGGCTCTGTGCTGACAGCTCGGAGCCTGGTGTCTGCTTCAGATTCTGTGTCTCCCTCTCTCTGACCCTCCTCCGTTCATGTTCTGTATCTTTCTGTCTCAAAAATAAAAAAAAATATGGGGCGCCTGGGTGGCTCAGTCGGTTGAGCTTCCGACTTCGGCTCAGGTCATGATCTCATGGTCTGTGAGTTCGAGCCCCGCATCGGGCTCTGTGCTGACAGCTCAGAGCCTGGAGCCTGCTTCAGATTCTGTGTCCCCTCTCTCTCTGACCCTCCCTCGTTCATGCTCTGTCTCAAAAATAAATAAACATTTAAAAAAAAAAAATAAAAAAAAAAATAAAAAAAAATATATCAAAAAAATTTTTAAATAAAAAGTGTTGTGAGTGTAGTAATCATGTGACAGTAAAGGAGAAACGTGGGAGCAAAGAGGGTTTTTGTTTTTGTTTTCCTTTTTAATCAGGAACAGAGCAATAAAAAACACCAGTTACAAAATTCTAGTTCATTATGAATAGTCTTCTGATTTTTTCCTGCACAGATTTTCCATATTCATGATCCAACCCACATTTAGAGCTTTATATTTCTTATGGTTAGGTGATTATTGTCGCCTTTCTATGCAGTAGCAACAGTCTTGTGCCATACCAGATAGAAAGCAAGTGAAAACAATCAGAAGACTAACATCTATTTCAGGCATCGCCTATAGGTAGGTTCTCTGTTCTCTTGTTCAAGCTTGGGCTTCAAATTGCTACTTTTGTTCCACCTAGTGGATGACTCCCTCAGATATATTTTCTAGCTTGCTAGATTTGACCAACTATTCAAATGCTTATTTCTCATGCTGAACTACTCTCCATGACCCTAAGAATTTTGGGTTAAAAACAAACAAACAAACTGTTTTGAAGGAATCTAACAGGTAAAAAAAAAAAAAAAAAAGGTCTTTCCATTAGGCTAGAAATAAGAGGAGAGTTGTTTTCATATTTTAATAAAATATTGACTTTTTTAACAAACAAATGTTTTATAGAACATTCACACACACAGAACACACACATGCATTCTTAACAGATAAAGCTGAGTTATTCTAAAAAACAGGGATTGGACAATGAGGGGAAAATCATGACTCAACATGTTTCCTACAGTTGGAAGATGGAAAAATGGAAATATATCAAAGTGAGAATAACAGAATTTGGATTTAGGAAAAACAAGGCTTGATATTCTCATGTTATGGAGTACAATGGTAACTCAGTCTATGAAAACATAGATTCTGAGACACCAGTTAACTTGTTTGAACTCAAACAAATGTGAAGTTTTGAAATGAATTAACACTCATGCTTTTGACTCCCACATGTGTTCACATAACCCTTGGTGCCACCTCGTCTCTTAAGGATAACTCTTGATTTGTATTTGCAATTGACCAACTTAATAAAAACAGAAATATACCAGAATTCCTTGGATCTATTAAGTGATTTACATTAAAACAACAACAACAACAACAACAACAACAAACTCTATCAAAACCAAAGAGTGAGACAAGAAAAAGTAAGAATGACCAGAAGAATTTCTTTGAATGTTACATTTGCAGTTAGGGCAAGTCACAGTGAAGAGGCAAATAATAATTATCTAATGGAAAAAGACCTAACTCAACATGCACAGAAGTCAACATTTTTATTATGCTATTATAAATTATTACATTGTCTTTTATGCTTAGAAAATATCACCTTGCAGAATAAGACACTGCAAGTGGGTTAAAAAAAGGGGGGTATTGATTTTCATCCTAAAGGTCACCTTAAAAATATGGAAATTTCCATTTTTATACCATCTGGATATAGAAGGTACAATGCAGTAGTTAGATCTAGATCCCAGTTAATGACTCTGGTGACAGAGCCTTCCCTAAGGGAGTGCAGTTTAAATAGGGAAATGTCAATGCCCCATTCAGAGAGCACTAATTTGCTGGGAGATCTGATAGCATTTTAAGTGCTCAGCATTGGGAGGACCTGCTGTGCATGCTGATTTTTTCCCCCCAAAGGACCAAATCAATATTACAGCAAAAGGGAGGAAGACTATAAAATAAAAGAACACCAAGAACTGTACTAACTAGTGAAATGAATACTGGAACAATATACATTGAGTTTATTTTTTAAAGACTATGAATGTAAGCTATTAACAGTGTTATGAAATCTGCAAGGTATCTCCATGTAATCTCTGTTTGCTGACTAGTCACACCACATTCTTATACCTCCAGGTCTTTGCTGCTATAACTATTGCCTCTGGATCAAACAAAAATATCCTGGAAGCAATGGTGGTTCACAGCTTCCCTTATCCTCTGACTACACATCTACATGCTGAGATTTCTCCAGGTACTATAATGTTGTCCAAAAAGAAGGTGGGAACTGGGGCCAATGTTTATGCTGCATTGCTTTAATGCATGATATTCAAAACAATAGAATGAAGAGTTGCTGAGGCTTGAGAGGAAGGAATTCATAAAGTAGCACTGCTTACTAATTCCTGCTGCTGTGCTGTTGAAGAACAAGAGCATGAGCTGTGACCCAACCATTCCTCCCTACAGTGGAATTCAGCATGATCTCTATATAGAGATAATTGTAGCATAAGAGGCTGAGGATGTGGCTAGTACTGCATTAAATGGAGGCATTGTATCCCTGTGCTATATATGTCCTAGAAGATAAAAAGAAAGGTATTAGAACCAAAGGAGGGTAAGGGATAAGCACTCTTAAAGTAACACAGAAAGGAAATGATAATAAGGCATGATAGCAAACTCCTTCCCTGAAAACATGCTCTCTTTGAGGAATCCTTTAGAATGACTAATATAAAATTCCAAGGGCAATGAGTCAAAATCGGACCAGTGGTTCTCAATCGGGGTGGGTGGGTTGGGGGGTATAATCCTCTCCCCCCCACACACACTCCCCCCTATATTTGGCAAGGTTTGGAGGCATTTTGTTATTACAACTTAAAAAGTGCTAATGGCATGTGGGGGTTAGAGGCCAGGGATGCTGTTAAGCATCAAATACTTCACAGGACATCCCATATAAAAGAGTTACTCGGTCCAAAATGCCATAGTGCTGAGGTGGAGGAACTATAGTACAATATTAGTCACTAAGCAAAGCCATGATACAATTCTTTTAAAGAATACGGGGCGCCTGGGTGGCTTGGTCGGTTAAGCGTCCGACTTCAGCCAGGTCACGATCTCGCGGTCCGTGAGTTCGAGCCCCGCGTCAGGCTCTGGGCTGATGGTTCAGAGCCTGGAGCCTGTTTCCAATTCTGTGTCTCCCTCTCTCTCTGCCCCTCCCCCGTTCATGCTCTGTCTCTCTCTGTCCCAAAAATAAATAAATGTTGAAAAAAAAATTTAAAGAATAATCACATTCAGAGGAGTTATTTCAGAAGGTTAACATGGAAAAGTACAACACAGAAATGCATTTTTTCTACCAAATGAACCTTTTTTTTTATATTGTTAAAGTTGCATAGATCTACAAGTTTTATATATTTTAATACTAAAATTTAATTTTGCAAGTCTTAGGAAAAGGTAAAGAAATTCCATTGACTGTAATTTTTATTTTTAATATTCCATTTCCATTTCATAGGATAAATTTTAGTCCATTGTTGAAATCTGCATCTCCCTCAATTTCTGTGAAGGCTATGAAGGCTGTGAAAAGTTTCCTTTTAATGTTATGTACAGTTTGTGATTAAAATATAAATGGTTATTAATTTGATAAAGAATTTAGTTTTATCAAATAAAGATTACTACATGGAAAAATAATGTCTCCCAATTTCTTCTAGTGATACTTCTTGTGACTCATGGAAACTGAAGTCTGCATGTATTCTAAATTTTTAATGTAAATTGTCTTATTTATGGCTTTTACTTTCACTTTCTAAGTTCCCTTCAAAGGAAAGCAAATTTGTTTGCATGTTACTTTACTAACTGTAGCTGCTGCTAGATAATTGCCACCATTCGGGGTCATCATATACTGCTCTCTACACTATGTTGTGGTTGTCTCTGTTTTTATTTCTGGGATTAGCATCTGCTGTGACTATAAATGTCAAAATAGAAATATTTAAGAAAAAAGTAAAAAAAAACATTCTCAACAAAAATGGGTCAAGACAACACTGACATTCTCAAGTGGATAATTAAGTTAATTTTCTGGATCATTCAAGCCCAAATTATAATGTGAATAAAACATTCAATTTAAGCAACATTTATTTAGCACCTGTGTGTACAAATAAGGTATAATATGCTGTGGAAGATAAAAAGATAATCAAGACACAGTGTTTCTTATACCAACTCTAGAGAGAGAATGGCAGGGTTGAAATTCTCCTTTGTGTTTGAGTCCATACTAGTTAATCTCTCAGTACTTCAATTTCATTATTTATAAAACGGGAAAAGTACCTACATAGAGAGATATAGATCTATCCATATATCTATATCTACAGATAGATATTATAGTACCTATGTTTTTTATTAGTGGTATTCTGATGGTGAAATGCTTAAAATAGTTCCTAGGATGGTAAGCTACCAAAAAGTTTAGTAATTTTTAAGTACAATTTTAGACAAAGAAAAGGACTTCCAGATTTACAGATCATCATGAGTGAAAGTCCAGAAATAGGAAAATGCAGAATATATTGTGAAATGATAAATGGTTTGGTGAACCTGTATTAATGGGATTGACAGGAAGATACAACCAATTGAAAGAAGAAAAGCCAGGTTGTGCCAAAATACTGAGAAGTTTGAATGTCACACTAATAAGTTCAGGTTTCTGAGTGTATGTGTTGGGGGAAGAGGCACATAATAATCAAAGGTTTTAAATAGGAACTTCATATATTTGAGTTTTAAAAAGCAGTCCCAATGCACTGTGGAGTCTGAATTGAAGGATACAAAATTATAGGATCCAAAATAATTTAGGAACTAATGTCATCAATCAGGTAAGAGAAACCAATCCATAATCTAAAGTAATGGGATTAGAGAATGGAAAGAACAGATAATAAGGATACAGGGGGAAATGAACAAAGTATTTTGTTTGTGAGAGAAAGGTTGGAGGAAGAATCTGGTACCTGTATTGTTTATTTTCATTGTCCCCTGGCAATTTGCAATTACACTTTACCCAGGAATAGTTGATGGTAACTCTCTCAGCTTATACAGATCTGCTCTTGTTACTTACTATGGGACAGTTTACGTAAACTTTCTCCTAATTGTCTAGAGAGATACAATTTGTTCATTTTTAACAGCTAGGAAAACATTTTTGAAAAATTACATCTGGTCTGTCTGTTCCATCTTTACACACATATGAACCTTGTCCTGATAGTTCATGCTTGTTAGGGCTTAAAGAAACATAAATAATGTTACACCAAGTTATAGATGCAATATGTAGATACCCTTGGGGCACTTGGGTGGCTCAGTTAAGCCCTGTCTCTTAATTTCATCTCAGTTCATGATCTCACAGTTCATGAGATTGAGCCCTGGGTCGGGCTCTGTGCTGAGAGCACAGAGCCTGCTTGGGATTCTTCTCCCTCTCTCTCTGCCCCTCCTCCTCGCTTGGGCTTGCTCTCTCTCTCTCCCTCTCTCTCAAAATAAAATAAACATTTTAGAAATAGAAGATACCCATATACTTATGAAATATAATTGATATTACAGAATCCAAAATCAGGTCCAAAATTTTATAAATAAAAGTTTACTTTATGACAGCTTTCTATTTAACCTATACATTTGGGGTTCTCAAGAAAATATTTTATGTGAGAAACAAGTTTTCTTCAGGCATCATAATTTTACTGCATACCATTATTAATTTATATTATCCTCAATACGGAGAAATATGATCAAAACAATTTCATGATCAATGAAGCCTAAAACACAAGCAGCCAAGAATGTTCCACTGTTCACCTGACAACTCAAGAACACCACAAAGTTTAATGTTACAAACAATCAGTCATGGCCCATGAATATTATTGAGTTTTTCTAGGGCTACTAGACTTACTGATAAAATCTTTGAAAAAATTCCAAGTTAAATTCTGCAGCACCAAAGTGAAATGCTGGGGTCTGAAATGAATAGTGGTCTAAAAATGTCCACAAACCATTAAGTAAAAGACCAATATCTCCACATGAGACAAAAAAAAAGCATCATAAACATATGAAAAGACATTCAGCTACAGTATAAACATCATGAAAATTCTAACAATAAGCAACAGGTTTTACTTCTACCAGACTGGCAAAGAACAAAAATAAAATAAAATAAAATATTTTGTTGTGAAACAGACACTCTCATATACTACTTATGGAATAAACGTTTTGTAGGCAATTTGGTAATATCTATCAAGTTTAAAATGTACATCTCTCTAGGGTATTTACCTTGGAAGTGCACTGCAAATAGGGTTCTAGATACTTAGAACATAATTGTTCATAATATCAAGTGCTTGGAAACAATTTATATGCCCATCAACTAAGGGACTATTTAAATATATCATTGTATCTCATTCAATAGCAAAATAAACAGGTATTAAAAAGTGTGAGGTGACTCTTTATGCACTGATCTGAAATAACTTCTAAAATATATTCTTAAGAGAGAAAAAAAAACAACACAAGGCACTGATTTCTGTGTATAGAAAGGAAATATTGGTGTGAAAAATGAAAGAATGGTTTCATTCTATTTAAATAGAATATTTCTGGATGGATCCACAGAAAAGATCAATAACAGAAAATGTATTTCAGATAGAGAATTGTGTGTTCCCAGTGACAGAGAGCAGGGGCCTTAGTATTCATGGTATAAACTTATGTCCATTTGAATTCTGTATCGTGTGCTTGACTTACTTATTCAAAACACATGTTAAATCATAATGTTCATGAAAATACAAAGGAATAATAAATGGTGACTTTCTGGCTTCCTTGTAAATGTAGGTTGCTACAAATAATGTTTTTTAATTGTCAGTATATTCTTAAGGGAGTCTCTCTCTCTCTGTCTTCCTCCCTCCCTCTCTTCCCTTATTTCCCCCCTTCTTTCTTCCTCTCTCTCTCCGTCTCTCCTATCCCGTTCTCAAAAATGTAAAACACAAGGGGCTCCTGGGTGGCTCAGTGGTTAGGTATCCAACTTCAGCCCAGGTCATGATATCACAGTTTGTGAGTTTGACCCCTGTGTCAGGTTCTGTGCTGACAGCTGAGAGCCTGGAGCCCGTTTCAGCTTCTGTGTGTGTGTGTCTCTCTCTCTGCCCCTCCCTGGTCATTCTCTGTTTCTCTCTCTCAGAAATAATTAAACATTAAAAGAATTTGTTTCAATGTAAAACAAAAAAACAAACAACACAAATCATTGCTTTCTGTTTTCTTCAAGCTTTGTGAATTTATACGCCTATAACTCTTTTTGTATCCGCATATAAGTTGTTACTATTATTATTATTAGTTTAATTTCTGAACACAGCCCAGTACTCATCATATAGTAAGAAAACCCCCCATGAATGGTTTAGAACCCTGAATAACAATTCAGGGAAGGATCTTAGCATGCAAAGGAATAACAACCTGATTATAACTGAGTTCCCTTCATGGTGAAAAGGCAAAACAAAACAAAACACTGAGACTTATTCAGATCACATATACAATATATTCTGAGATTTACTGAAGAAGAGAATTTTGTAACTTCACATAATTATTATAATATCTACTCTATTCTTCCATCTATATATTTTCTTAGAATCCTTGTACTTGCACAAAAAAGTGAGGATCTGTAATAGGTAAACAGCAATTCAATAAAAACTGAGTGGCAGTATTATTTTAGATTTTGTAACACCAATAATTTTATAAATAAAAATGCTATAATGTGAAATTCAAAATATGTGTTCACGGGTGTGAAAGGAATGCTCATGAGTGAGAATGGCTGTAAGTAACAGTTCTTGGGTTTGTTTATAGGGATGCTCCTGAAAAGACATCAAGTAATTTATTTAAAATGTATATATATATTTTACCATAGAGAAAGCCAAATGGATTCACATCTCTTACTGTGCTAAGGCAGAATAATTTGCATTTAACTATGAATTTTCCCTGGAGCATCTGAAAAATTTAGCTGCAATCCACAGAGGTTTACACCTGTGGTTTACCCTGTACACCAGGGCATGTGGACAACATATGCTCTCCTTCTATATTTTTGTATCAATCTTAGTAAAACTTTGTTGCATAAAATTCAGAGTTAATATAATTTTGCAATGACGTGATCACTGCTATGATTTGGATGATGATATCTCAGGCTAACCTGGATCAAAAGCAGCTGAGATACTTCTATGATGCTTCTTTGTTAGGATTTTAATTATTTGTTTATAATTTATCTTTAAAAATGTTTTATACAGATGCATATATTTTAGCTTTTTGGACATGTGTACCCTCGTTTAAGTCTTCAATCCCCAAAGTAAAATACCACTTTCCACCAAAACCCTCACTTAAGAATGTTAATTCTCTTAAGCTAGTTCTCTAAAACTGACAATTACGATTAGGAGAATCCATTGAGATCTAATCTCAGTGTAATAAATGCTCTCGAGGTCCTCTTCCGACAAAAATGAGAAGTTTTTATGTTTTGTTTTTAAACAATGTTCAGAAGGAGTATGGCCTGTTTAACTGGTTTATCATAAAATAAAATAATAATTCAGTTACCAGGCACACAAGGTAAGTTAAAAATCGTATTTGAAAATAATTTATTTTCTAATTCTCTTATGGAATGCCTTGTACTATTTTTGCTTAAAGCTAGGCACATTATATGAAACAGACGATAGGGTGGTAAACATTCTTTTTATGTTGGGATATGAGCAACCTTTACTTGTAGGTATGACTTCAGTGTAGGGCTTTACTAATCTGGTTATTGATTGTGCTGGGTTTGAAGTTTCTGCTCATGCGATTACTAGATCTGAAGATTTGAAATGGTAAATATTCTTTTTTATGTTGGGATACAAGCAACCTTTACTTCTAGGTATGACTTCAGTGCACAGCTTTACTAATCTAGTCATTGATTGGGCTGGGTTTGAAGTTTTTGCTCATGTGATTACTACTAAATTTGAAGTATTTGAGGTGTTTTCTTACTTGGATTGGGTCTTTTCATCACCCTGTTACCCAAAGGAAGTCTACTCTTGCTGTTACAGAAGCTGTATTCCTCTGTTATTTTTACTAAAGTCTTGTCACCAGAGGTGGTTGGGGAAGGAATTATCTTCTCTGATGTTCAGATTAAACCTGTCTTACACAGGAACTAATTTCTTGAGTATGGCCTTTGTAAGAGCTCACACCCCTCCTTTAGGAACAAAGTTTGTTTCCCCTCATCCACTAACCCACTATAATGAGTATCTACCAGTTTTCTTAAACTGTGAAAACAGATGCTCTTTAAACGTCAGTTTAAGGCTTTTATTACTTAAGGAAGGTAGAGGAGAGGACTCCAGGTGAACTCTTGGTGAAGGGCCTCCACTCCCTCCCAGCCACAATAGGATTCCTTTAGTGACCCAGGATACAAATTGATTTAATGAGCCCCCCCCCCCCCTTTTTTTTCCCTGTACTGACTATAGTTAAGATAACTCTAAGCAGATTTCAGCATTTCAGCAGTGGTTGCTGTTTCCCTGCTCCAACCAGCACCATGGGGAAATCTTTATGTGGATTCTCCCGTTTTCCCTGTAAGATCCTGATGGTATTCATGGAAGAATAGTTCCAAGAGGCTGTGAATGCTCCGAGGCCTGAGGACCCCAGGCCTCACACTCACACGAGGTTACACTGTGCTTTCAGCCAGCAATTAAACATTGTTAGTTTAATTTTCCTACCACCTTATATGCTGTGCTGTAGAATCTACTCCAGGTATACAGTTGTCCTTGGTGCTATTTCTTCCTTGAGGTACCCGTCTCTCCTCAAACTTGCGTTAGTAGTTTATCCTGTGAACTCAGCTTTCTGATTGGTTCAAGAAAGTTTCTTAATTTGTAGTTTGTTCAGTTTTTATACTTGAAATAAAGATTGGAACGATGTTCTTTTCCGGCATTTTATATCTCTGAGCTGAAACTGTACTAGATTTGAGATTTTTTTTCAATATATGAAATTTATTGTCAAATTGGTTTCCATACAACACCCAATGCTCATCCCAAAAGGTGCCCTCCTCAGTACCCATCACTCACCCTCCCCTCCCTCCCACCCCCCATAAACCCTCAGTTTGTGCTCAGTTTTTAAGAGTCTCTTATGCTTTGGTTCTTTCCCACTCTAACCTCTTTTTTTTTTTCCTTCCCCTCCTCCATGGGTTTCTGTTAAGTTTCTCAGGATCCACATAAGAGTGAAAACATATGGTATCTGTCTTTCTCTGTATGGCTTATTTCATTTAGCATCACACTCTCCATCAGATATCACCTCACGCCAGTCAGAGTGGCCAAAATGAACAAATTAGATTTGAGATTTATATTCCAAAAGAGTTATGGTCACACAGACTAGAGTAAGGATCTTAGATCCAATTCATTTTATATAGGGGAACTTGAGTTTGTCAACTACTTTTCTAAGCCTTGTTTGTATCTATAAGATGGCGACTATATTCTTCACAACAAAGAACATTAAAATATCTTGTAATAAATAAATATAAATGTCATCTGGGAATCACTGCCTCTTGAAACTTGGTTAAAATTAACCCCGAGTAGTCAAGCTCATTTATGGGAACACAAATTCTTACCAATAATTATGTAAATTCCAAGAAGTCTCTTACTTGCTTTATCTTTTCCTCTAAAGTATGTCATCACAGGTGTTAAAGTTAACCTCTTTGCAAAAATCTACTAAGTAAGAGTTGTGCTCCTAGTATAAAGGGATAAGTTCCTAACAAACTGACTCTCCTGAAAATAACAGTTATAAACACTGGACAAAGTACAAAACACAACTATACAAGTACTCTGGAGGCTGAACAAAAGCATGCAAACTTCTGAAGGAAGTCAAAACTTCAAACAAGAGACCAACACAAGATAACTTCATAGTTTTTGTCTTGGCTTATATTACTTTGTGATTTATACCAGGAGACAAGAGATAACTAGATATTTGATAGTGATCTAACCGCCTTCCAGATAGAGGAGCTAGGGTAAGTAGGCCAATAAGTTGGGGCTACTGGATAATTAGGGAGAAATATCAGAATGGAAATTGCCAGAGAAAGGGAGATCCTAAATGTCAGTAAAAGGAAACTTCCTTGACCTGAAAAAGGGCATATGTATCTGTATGGTAAAAATTTAGCTGGTGTCTGTGATATAAAAAACTTAAGTGATCCGAGTCATTGTCCACTACAAATTTGAGAGTATTCGGTTTGAGTTCAACCAAGTTAATTGCCTGCTAACACAAACCATAAGCAATTTTTGAATAAATATTAAAAAAAATCTGGTAGAGAATATAATCCAGACTTACTTAACATACAAAAAACCACAAAGAAATGCAAGCTATTCTAAAGTAAAAAGGTAATAAAGGGATGCAAGGCCTTGAATAGACACTGCTGCTGAGACTATCAAACTAGGAATTTAAAATAGCTCTCTTATTATGTTGTTTTTATATAATATATATTACATAGGTAGAATAATTGAATGACAAAGACAGAATATATATGAGTAATAAAAAATGTAAAAATAATCACATAAAAATTTCAGAAGTAATAACATATAGCATCTGAATTTTAAAAGAAATCACTAGATGTTTCTAATACTGTTGCAGAACAGGAAATTAGAAACCAAAATCAATATCCTTCATAAACAAAAACAATAAACAGAGAAAATAATAGTAGAGAAAAACCAATTTACAATGTGAACAAAATGATTAAATACTTAGGAATAAATTTGACAAGCAATGTGCAGCTCCTATATGAACACACAAAATTAAATCCATACTGCAAACAAATTTGATAAATTAGTTAAATAGACAATTACCTTGACAGACACAAATCACCAACATTCACTCAAGAAGAAATAAACTCAACAATGTTATATTTATCAAATATATCAAATTCATCATTTAAAAAATTCCAGAAAGAAAACTCCAGTCCACAATGGTCTCCCTGGTGAATTTTTAAAAATTCTAAGGAAAAAATAATTCCAATCATATACAAAATATTTCAGAAATAGAAAACTATGATAGAACTTCCATTTTATTTTATGAGCCCAACAGTACCCTCATATAAAACCAAAGACATTATATAAGGAAATACAGACCAATAACCCTATTCATTGTACATGCAAAAGATCGTGTAAAATTTTAGCCAATTTAATTCACAAATATATCAAAGTAGTAATATGCTGTGATCAACTGGAGTTTTCTACAAGATTGCAGAATTTTTGAACATTCAAAAGTCAAAGTAATTCACTACTGTAACAAAACAAAGGTAAAAAAATTGTATGGTCATTTCAACAGACGCAGGAAAAACATATGACAAAATTCAACACTCACTCATATGAAGAAGAAGAAGAAGAAGAAGAAGAAGAAGAAGAAGCAGCAGCAACAGGAGGAGGAAGAGGAGAAGGAGAAAGAGAAGAGGGAGAAAAAGAAGGAGGAGAAGCAGGAGATGGAGGGGGAGGAAGAGAAGAAGGAACCCAGAAAACTAGGAATATAAGAAAACTTACTTGATTTGATAAAGGGCATCTACAAAAAGCCTACAGCTAACATCATATTTAATGATAAACTATTACATAATTTTTCTCAAAAACTGCTTTTAGAAAGGCAAGAATAAATGGCTGAATGCTTATTTTTTTACCATTACTTTTAAACCATGCACTGTAAGATCTTGCTGATGCAGTCAGTCAATAAAAACATATAAAAGTCATGAAAATCATAAAGGAAGAAATAAACCTCTGTTTTCAGTAGATATCATTATTTATGTAGGGAATTTGTAGAAATGTACAAAACAAATATTACAACTAATAAGTTACTTAATAAAGTCACAGATAGAAAGTTAATTTAAAGGGGCAATAGGGGCGCCTGGGTGGCGCAGTCGGTTAAGCGTCCGACTTCAGCCAGGTCACGGTCTCGCGGTCTGTGAGTTCGAGCCCCGCGTCAGGCTCTGGGCTGATGGCTCAGAGCCTGGAGCCTGTTTCTGATTCTGTGTCTCCCTCTCTCTCTGCCCCTCCCCTGTTCATGCTCTGTCTCTCTCTGTCCCAAAATAAATAAACGTTGAAAAAAAATTTTTTTAAATAAAAATAAAGGAGGAATAATATTTTATATGTTAGCAGAAAATAAATTGGAAAATGAAATTTAAATATCCCAAAAATTATACAAATCTCATAGTTTTTTAAATTGAAGTATAGTTGATACACAATGATAAATTAGTTTCAGGTGTAGAACATAGTGATATGACAACTCTATACATTATGCTATGCTCACCAAAAGTGTAGCCTCCATCTGTCATCATACAATGCTATTACAATTCCACTGACCATATCCCCTATGCTGTACCTTTCCTTTCCATGATTTATTCATTCCATGACCAGAAGCCTGTATCTCCCAATGACCTTCACCTATTTCAACCATCTAACCACCATCCTCCCCTCTGGCAACCCCAGTTTGTTCTCTGTACTTATGAATCTGTGTCTTTATTTGTTTATTTTGTGTTTTTAGATTCCACACATAAGTGATATCATATAGTATTTGTATTTCTATTTATTATTTATTTCACTTAGCATAATACTTTCTAGATCCAACCATGCTGTCATAGATGGCAAGATCTCATTATTTTTGTATAGCTGAGTAATATTCCATTGTGTGTGTGTGTGTGTACATCTTATTTATCCATTCATCTATTGATGGACACTTGGGCTACTTTCATATCTTGGCTATTGTAAATGACGCTGCAGTAAACATAGGAATGCATATATCTTTTTGAATTAGTGTTTTTTGCTTTCTTTGAATAAATACCCAGAAGTGGAATCCCTGGGTTGTATGATGTTTCTATTTTTAATTTTTTTGAGGTACTTCCATACTGTTTTCCACAGTAGTTGCACCAATTTACATTCCCACCAACAATGCACAAGGGTTTTTCTCCACATTCTCACCAACACCTCTTATTGATCGTCTTTTTGATACTATCCATTCTGACTAGTGTGAGGTGATATCTCATTGTGGTTTTAATTTGCATTTCCTTGATGATTACTGATATTGAGCATCTTTTTGGTGTATGTTGGCCATCTGTATGTCTTCTTTGGAAAATGCCTATTCAGGTCCTCTGCCAATTTTTAAACCCACACTTATGTGGTCAATTACTACAAAGGAGACAAGAATATACAACGGCAAAAAGACAGTCTCTTCAATAAATGATGTTGGGAAAACTGGACAGGTACATGCAAAAGAATGAAACTGGGTTACTTTCTTACACCAGACACAAAAATAAACTCAAAATTGATTAAAGACCTAAATGTGACACCTGAAACCATAAAAACCCTTAAAGAAAATATAGGCAGTAATTTCTTGGACATCTGCCTTTAGCAACATTTTCTGGATATGTTTCCCAGACAAGGGAAACACAAGCAAAGATAAACTATTAGGAGTATACCAAATTAAAAAGCTTTTTCACAATGAAGGAACAATCAACTAAACTAAAAGGCAACCAATTGAATGGGAGAAGATATTTGCTAATGATAAAGAGTTAATATGCAAAATATATAAAGAAACTATACAACTCAACACCAAACAGCAACAACAACAACAATAAATAATCTTATAATTTTAGCAAATGACGTGCAAGACCTGTTCATTTAAAATTACACAATTAGTGGGGCGCCTGGGTGGCGCAGTCGGTTAAGCGTCCGACTTCAGCCAGGTCACGATCTCGCAGTCCGTGAGTTCGAGCCCCGCGTCGGGCTCTGGGCTGATGGCTCAGAGCCTGGAGCCTGTTTCCGATTCTGTGTCTCCCTCTCTCTCTGCCCCTCCCCCGTTCATGCTCTGTCTCTCTCTGTCCCAAAAATAAATAAACGTTGAAAAAAAAATTTTTTTAAATTACACAATTAGTGCTAATAGTAACTTTGGTGAAGTGGTAATTTTCCCAAATTAATCTATAAACTCAAGGCAATTCCTATTAAAATTCCAGTTCGTTCTTTTATAGAAATAAAAACTTAAATGGACTAGAATAGCTCACATAAGTTTTTCAAAAGAATATCAAGCCAGAGGACTTACAATATCTCATTTCTGGAATTACTGGAAAGATACTGTAATCAAGAAAATGGGCCATGGGCCTAAGTATAGATACATAGGTCAATGCAACAGAGTTCAGATACGGATTCATACACGGTCAGCTGATTTCTGACAAAGTTCTCAAAGTAATTCAATAGGGGAAAGAATGGTATTTTCAGTAAATGGAGGTGGAAAAGCTCTATATCCACATGGAAAAATTAAAGATCAAATTTAATCTACCATGTGCAAAAATGAACATAAAATGCATCACAGTCCTAAATCAAATGGCTAAACTATAAAACTACTAGAAGAAAACATAAGAAATCCTTGTGTGTAGAGCATAGGCATGGATTTCCTTTATATGTCCCCCAAAATACCAGGAATAAAAACAAAAGATTTATAAATGATTTTTTTCTAAATAAAAACCTTTGTTCTTCAAAAGCATTGTCAAAAAAATAAATTAAATAAATAAAGACAATCTACAGGGAGAAAATATTTCCAAATAATGTATCTGATAAAGGACTTAACTTACAGAATCTATCTATCTAGCCTATCCTAATAAGTTAATACTAATATGTTATTGATATATCTTTAACTGAAAAAAAAACAATTAAAATGGGCAAAATATTTGAATGAATACTTTATATACGAACATATATGGATTGCAAATAAACACATGAAAAGATTTTTAACAGCATTTCCATTAAAAAATGCAAGTAAAAATTATAATTAGATACCACTATATGCATACTACAATAGCAAAATGTAAATGATTGCTAAGTATTGACAAGAATGTAGAATAGCTGGAAATTTTATAATATGTGGATATATATAATTTTATATCCACCACTGAAAATGGAGCTACCTTAAGAAATGAAATATTCACCTCCTATAAAAAGCTAGATAGTTGTCACTGTGCTAAGTCATATGTATGTGTGTGTATACATATATATGTATACATATACATATGTATACATATATATGCGTGTATACACACAAATATGCAAATATATATATAAAAGAATATTTTTAATTTTTATTGAGGTGTGATTAATACACATTATACTAGTTTCAGGTGTACAATTTAATGATTTGATATTTGTATATATTGCAAAATAATCACCTCAAAAAGTCTAGTTAACATCCATCACCATACCTAGTTACAGATTTTTTTTTTACAGCATGACAACTATAGTTAATAATACTTCATAGTTGAAAGTTGCTGACAGTACATTTTAAAAGATCTCGTCATAAGAATAAAAAAATTAATCAGTATTAGTTGGGAATCAGACTTTCTTTGTAATGTATGAGTGTCATAATATCTGTCCTGACATCTGACATTACTTTGGTGAAAATTAAACACAATAATGTACTTAAAAATGTTTGTTAACTCTAATATGCTAGAAAATGTAATATTAATGTTATTGTTCATTGCACTGCATACAGTGTGGATATAATGAAATGGATACTTGTTTGAGAAGGTATAATGACTTCTCAAAGTCTGATTACAAACTCTGAAATATGATCAAGGGGAAGTATTCATCAACTGACATTGTATTTGCAGAGTAGAATAAATTGCTTAAAGTAAATTATTATTTTAAGTATATTTTGGTACCCTTTTTTTTTTTTGCTTACTGTTCGTAATATTTGAAAAGGGACAGAAATGATGCTACAACCCACAGAACATAATCTTAAAGCCTTTGTTAGCTTCCTTGACTTTGTGAACTCAGTTTAAAAGACCTTAGTGTGCTCCTCATTAACTACTTTTTCTTCTCAGTCACACTGTTCATCTGAATTTCTACACCACAGCAAATACTGACAGATTGAAGCTGTCACCTGGTAGAGTGAAAAAAGCACAGCTGTGATGGAGTGGAACAGGAAACTGAGTCCAGTGAACCAAGTTTTTGCCTTAATTTTGCTAGTGGGTGAAAAATGTTCTCCAGGATTATTTATGTGCATCTGAACCTCTTCGTTTTTAAGGCAAAATGATTGAACATGGTGTCCTTTTTAGTTCGTTCTTTACGATTAATCTAGGACAAAAATAATAATAAATAGAAACAAGAGTGCAAATATTGCACTTTCCTTCGTGGCTGATTCTTGCTCCCCCCCCATTATTAGTAAGCTTCAGTTTTTATTATTGATATAGATCTTTGGGGATTCGGCATACATGCAGCAGTGTCATCACTTTGCGACACTACATTTATTCTATGAATGCACACATTATTCATCGGCAATGTTATTTTATTCATCTGTAAAGACTGTCCTCAGAATCAGTGCTTTATGTATTTTTATGAAATTTGCTTTTATTATTTGTATATTTGTTACCAAAGCAAGATGAAATGGGCTACTCTCTTCATTGAATGTAAGTTGCAATTATATTTTTTTACCCATGTGAAATTTTTTAAAATGCCAATTATAATCGCCACACAATTTATTATTCTTATATACCTTTTTTTAATGTTTATTTATTTTTGAGACAGAGAGAGACAGAGACTGAGTGTGAGTGGGGTGGAGCAGAGAGAGACAGGCAGACACAGAATCCGAAGCAGGCTTCAGGCTCTGAGCTGACAGCACAGAGCCCCACGTGGGGCTTGAAGTCACAAACCGTGAGATCACGACCTGAGCCGAAGTCAGACACTTAACCAACTGAGCCACCCAGGTGTCCCAATTCTTATATATCTTTATACCCCAGTTTCAGGGATGTTAAAATGTGCCTTAAATTCAAGGAAACAGATGTATATTAAAACTTGTATCAACTTAATTTTATGTAATAATGTTATAAAAATCGTTCCAAATTTGTTATTATTTTTTTATTTCTTTTGTTTATCAGTATTTCTCTCCCAGTTAACAAAACATCTGAGTGTTTAAAAGTATTATTCAGTAGGTCTCAAAAATGCCTTTTGAAAGAATCTTCTACATTGCTATTTTTCAAAAAAGGCATTCAAGGAAACCTCACAATATGTAGAAGTTTTTAAATTGTGTTACCTGATATTAAAGCTCCTACAATGGTATTTTAACCCATTGCTTAGAGTCTACACAGTCCCATGTCTAGAGAAGTCAAAAACTGGCTTCTAATAGCTGCTTTTCCAGGAGGCAGTATCTATTATAACAAGATGTGAGACCACCTATAATAATATGTAATTCACACACAATTCCAATCAGGCCCAAAGAAAGAGAAACTTTAAAAGACTTTCTACACATATCCAATATGATCTGAGAATTTTGATTCTAATTCTCTATAGACATGCACTTCTAAAATTGCTGATAGAGCCCATAATCCTTTCCTTGTATCTCAGTGTTATCAAAACTTTTTTTTAACATTTATTTATTTTTGAGAGACAAAGCACAAGTGGGGGAGGGTCAGAGAGAGAGGGAGACATAGAATCTGAAGCAGGCTCCAGGCTCCGAGTTGGATGTGGGGCTCCAACTCACAAACCATGAGATCATGACCTGAGCCCAAGTCGGATGCTTAACTAACTGAGCCACCCAGGTCCCCCTCAATATTCTTCTGAAATCACTTTCTTTCCTACCTAAGAAGTTCTAAAGTGTCCTTCCTCCCTGTATTTCCTTAGCTAAATTTGACTCATATTTTAAGATTCAGCCCAAAGATCACCCTCTCTGAAAAGCTTTTTATTTATTTATTTTTCTTCTGCAACCAATTTATTATCCATTTCCCTTATTATAACATTTATCAAAATGTATTACCATTATTGTTTCTAAGTCAACTACATCAGTTTCCTACTGCTCCTGTAACAAAGTACCACAAATTAGTGGTGCTTTTTTTTTAATGTTTATTTATATTTGAAAGAGAGAGAGAGATCAAGAGTGAGTGGGAGAGGGGCAGAGAGAGACTGAGACAGAATCTGAAACAGGCTTCAGGCTCTGAGCTGTCAGCACAAAGCCTGACGCAGGGCTCAAACACAAGAACCGTGAGATCATGACCTGAGCCAAGTTGGACGCTTAACTGACTGAGCCACCCAGGCGCCCCAAATTAATGGCTTCTTATAACAGCACAACTGTATTATAATTCTGGAGATGAGAAGTCTAGAATGAGCCTTCAGGGATGCATTGATTTTAGAACCTTTATGAGAGCATTAGTTCCCCTGGCTTATAAGTTTCTGGAGGCTGCCTGCATCTCTTGGCTCATGGTTGTGCATAACTTGGCCTTAGCTTCTGTCATCTAATCTCCTTTTCTGACTCTGATCCTCCTCTGTCCCTCTTAAAATCAACTTGAGATTACATTGGACCCATCTGGAGAATCAACAATACTCCCCTCTCTCAATATCTTTTAACTTAATCCCATTGATAAAGTCTTTCTTGCTACGTAAGGTAACATATTAACAGGTTCTGAGGATTCAGATGTGGACATCCTTGTGGGGCCATTATTCTGCCTATAACATTAATCTCTCCCATTACACTTTTTTTTTTATAAAATTTTTTTTTAACGTTTTTATTTATTTTTGGGACAGAGCGAGACAGAGCATGAACGGGGGAGGGGCAGAGAGAGAGGGAGACACAGAATCGGAAACAGGCTCCAGGCTCCGAGCCATCAGCCCAGAGCCCGACGCGGGGCTCGAACTCACGGACCGCGAGATCGTGACCTGGCTGAAGTCGGCCGCTTAACCAACTGCGCCACCCAGGCACCCCAACCCCATTACACTTTTAAATTTAGGATGTTATGGACTGAATTGTATTCCGCCTCAAGCCCCCTCTCCCCTGTCAAATTCTTATGTTGAATCCCTATCTGTGACTGCATTTGGAGATTGGGCCTTTAAGGAGTCCTTAACTAAGGTTAAATAAAACCACAAGGGTGGGCCCAAACTCACTAGGCTTCCGTCCTTTATAGGAAGGGGAAGACACCAGAGCACACACATGCAGAGGAAAGATCACATGAGGACACAGCAAGAAAGTGGCCATCTGCAAGCTATGGAGACAAGCCTCAGGAGAAACCAAATCTGTCTTGGTCTGGGAGTTCAGACTTCAGAGCTGTGAGACAATAGATTTCTTTTTAATGTTTTTAACGTTTATTTATTTTTGAGAGACAGAAAGGGAGAGCATGAGCAGGGGAAGGAGCAGAGAGAGGGGAGACACAGAATCTGAAGCAGGCTCCAGGCTCTGAGCTGTCAGCCAGAGCCCGACGTGGGGCTCAAATTCACAAACTGTGAGATCATGACCTGAGCTGAAGTTGGACGCTTAAGTGACTGAGCCACCCAGGTGCCCCAAGAAAATAGAGTTTTGTTGTTCAAGCCATACAGTCTGTCATAGTTTGTTATGGCAGTCCTAGCTGACTGATACAGTATGCTTTTTTATTTATTTATTTTTTCATTTTAGAATTTAGCTTAGTGATATTACTAAAAAAATATGCAGCGGGCATAAAATTTATAGTAACAAACTTATATTTGCAGAAATATATCTGTAAGAAAATTTTAGATGATTTTGAGTTAACACTGAACACCCATTTAATGTTTAAGTTGATCATTTATTTCAGATACTTATGTTTAAAACCTCATCCTATTTTGGGTAAATTTTCACTCAGATTTGAGGTTCTTACTCTGTTATATCCTTTCCAAGATGACAGGTTCAGGAGAAATTCCTTTTTATGATGTCAACGGGGGAACTGTGTGCATTTGGGTCTTGGTGTGCTTGTCCCTGAAAACAGAAAGTGATTGCATCAGGTACAGATGCTAGAAACAAGCTGTTTCTTTGTTAAATGTTCTGATTATACCGAATTTGTCTGCTGTTATGGGTCAGATTAAGTTGTATAAGCAGAGGCCATATTTAAATTTAACTAGGTTTGCTAGCACAGAGGATTTGAAAGGATCAAATTATCTCTCTTTGCTCCTTCCAGAAATACAATAAAATATTCTCCAGGACAGCCACACAACCTTTGAGCTGAAATCAGTCTGCTTGCTTGGGGTCAGCATACTGGGTTCAGGGAAGAGAGAATCTGTCTGCCCTTCCCACCTAGATTTCCTCAGCCTATTTTCACTGAGTATTCAGAGGACCTCCATCAATTAGAAACAAAGAGAAACAAATATTTCCAGGTCTACATTTTCAAAATTGTTTCCATAAGCCATGAAAGGTAATCTTTCTTCTTTAAACCTTTCTCCAAAAATTAACCTAGTATGCAATATCTATATTCTCCCTGCCCACACCAAGTATTCTGCTCTTTGAAAATTATTCTTCTTCACGTCATCTTTCCAATTTGCTATACTGTTATATAGCTCTTACCTTCTGCAATGGGACATGTGTGGAGGAATGGAATGGACGTAAGATTTTTGTTCTGGAATATTCTCCCACCCGGAGACATATTTGCTAAGATATATATATATATGTGGAAGGCTGGAGGAGGAGAGTGGGAGATGTTTATGAGAATGAAGAAAGGAAAACATATCATTCTGTTGCATTTGTTTTGAAACAAGTAAATATTTCATTATAAGTGTTTGTGCAATAAGTGAATGATGAATGAATGAATAAATTAACTTCTAATTACCAGAAAGAAATTATACTTGGGGAACAGATAATGAATGGTCTCCCAGATATACATGTAGAAATAACCATCAGAAGGCAAATTTGTAAAAAAAAATTTGGACACTCTTGATTGAGTGATAACTTTTTGTCTTAGATCTTACTTCTTCCATTGGAATATATTTTATTTTTAAGCCCTGATTCCTCCAACATCAATCTAATAAATATGGAGTAGCTTGTATTTCAGAACACACCAATATATTAAAATATCTTTCAAAAATAAAATCAAGATAAAAACAAAATGCCCCTTTTAAAAATTATTTTTATTTATAAATTTTTAAATATTTTTGTTAGTTAATATACATTGCAATATCGGTTTCAGAAGTAGAATTCAATGACTCATCGCAAATGCCCCTTTTCATTTTCAAAACAAAAGAAAGCACCCACTTTAGGTCTTTTGGATTAATTAAACTTATCTCTAATTTCTTCACATTTAATGTGAATATACCTATAACTTGATCATTTGAGAAAATATTTAGGTTTACTTTTTTATTGCTGATTCTGAAATCATAACTGATTTCATCTTTATGTATTAATGATTTACAAAGGTACACCCATAGCTTCATGATTCCATTATAATTCTGCACTTGGACATTTGATTCTATTCCTACTAATTCTAACATTGCAGAGATTCAACTAATATACCCAACTTAGGTGCTACTTACTCAATTTTGAAGTATTTGTGTGAAAGATGTCATGTAAAAACCATGGTAAGTATGAAATGTGAAGAGAGTAAAATCTATTTATATATCCAGCTGAACATTAACGTATTTTATTTCTTCTAAGAAATGGTAAAAATAGGTCAACAAGTACATTCCCATGAAGTGTGACATAAATTAGAGCATCACTTAAAAAATAACAGTATACTCCTGGGTCATCTGCTAAATGCTATGCATCATTACAATTTGAATCAATCAAAAAGAATCACAGTAACCTTTCCAACTAAGGTAGCACTCCTAAATCGCTTTACTAATGCATATTAGTTCAGTTTGAAATATTAAAACTAAATATATCTCTGCTTCACCAAGTGACTCATAGCTTAGAAGGATGTGCTAAGCTATGTTTTCAGAGAATATCAATGTACTGTAGATTCACGTTTTCAGCAAAGCATATATGTGATAGATCCTGACTTTAAAACTTTGAATAAAGAAGATGTTTTTAGAGGTTCCATTGAGTTTTTTCCCCTAAAATTCTTAAAATTTGTCAGTCATAAATAATGAAAAACTGAAGAAACCAAGCATAGTATTGAAGCATATAAATTAATAGCTAAACATAAAGAGACTTGAAACATCTATAAAACATGCAGAATTAACTCAAGTTTTACCACTGCAAACAGAGTGGTGATTAACATACTATGAAACAGACCTCAGTTTGGGATACATTAATCTTCCCTTGATTAAGAGGAACAAATGTTCCACCCTACTTATTCTCTACCCTCTTTTTTTCTATCTAAAGGACAATCCATTTCACAGTACAATGTTTCAACTGGGAAACTGATCTTTTAAAAACAGTTCTAAAAACCAAAAGATCAAATACCCAGAAAATATGAATTCCTAGGATGGATTAAAAGAGCAAAGGTCTTCACCCTCACAAAGAAAATAACCAAGGGTGAAAGTTAACAGGACACCAAGATGTAACAGATTTCTTGCAATGACTTCAGTGATGATGGGGAGCTGGCTGGCTGTTCACAGCCTCAAGGAATAGATAATTCAAACATTAGTGCAGATTCATATGCCCAGGTCTAAAAATACTATGCCATTACATGGCTTAGGGAAAATCCAACATGCTTTCATAAATATTAAATGAATAGTTATGTAAATCACTTCTTATGGTACCTTGAATATAATAAAAATTTAATAAAAGTTATTTTCCTCATAGTTTATGCGGTGGAATGAGAAAGCAGACCAAACCCCTAAGACAGACTGCAAATATTTACATGCACTAAACTTTACAACCTTGGCATTCTTTCCATAGTTTTTATTTACTCTCAATTTTAACCATTCTTACTATGTGATTTTTATGTGGTGCCTTTTTTTTGATCGAAACACATACACACACACACACACACACACACACACACACATTTGCAGGTTTGCTCAAATAAGGTAATATATCCATATGCTCAAATGTTGTTTGACTCACTTGGACTCTGGACAGTTATTTCCAACTTTAACTACTGGTTATGACAGAATAATAATACTGGACTAGCTCTCTCATGGTAAACAACCATTAAAAAGGAAAAAATTCCCAGTGCAGGGAGAATAAAAAATAGGGGAAAAAATCTGCTACACATAGATCCCAGACCATAGAGATCAGTACATACTGATCTGAGAAAACCTTAAATTTGAGATCCAGTACACAAACACAGCCTAAGTCTGAAATTGAAAGAGGATGACAGAGAATGTCACCACTACATCCACCTGTAGACCAGCAAGTGGCAGTAATAAATAGCAGTTTATACCTGGGGGCAAGGACACCGTCCTGGAGAAGTAATCTCTTTGAGGAAAGAAATCACTAGAATAACTTCAAGATGAAAAAAGAATAGAAACATTGAGCAAAAATTTCCATTAACCCAGCCCCACAAAATGCAAGGTAAACACTTGAATTTGAAGGCAGTAGTGTAATGATTCTAATAATAACAACAATAAAACACAAACACAGTTTGATTCCTAACTCTCTTAACAAAAACTTCCACACTAAAGTTCTAGCAAAAGAAGTACACCCATAAATAATTCTGATGATCTAATGTATAGGATGGTGGCTATCATTAATAATAATGTATACTCAAAATTTGGTGAGAGAGTAGATCTTAACTGTTCTCAACACACACACACACACGAGTACATACACACAAACACATACACACACACAAGGTAAATATGTAGGGTGATGGTAGCTTCATTAGTTTGATTGGGGGAATCATTTCACAATGTGTATGTGTATTAAAATATGTTGGTATATACCTTAGACATATACAATATCTATTTGTCACCCATACCCTAACAATGTTGGTAAAAAAAAAAAAATAAGTATGTTCATTTTGAGGCATAAACACTAGCTCAGTCTGTCTTAACCTGTTCTATCCAAATACTATCCAACAAATACTATGTAAGAAATAACACTAGAGATAAAATGGACAAAACAATCAATAGAAGGAAGTTCATATATGACCAAGATGTTGGAACTCTCAGGCGGAGTTTAAAATAGCTACAATCGGGGCGCCTGGGTGGCTCAGTCGGTTAAGCGGCAGACTTCGGAACAGGTCATGATCTCATGGTCCGTGAGTTCGAGCCCCGCATCGGGCTCTGTGCTGACAGCTCAGAGCCTGGAGCCTGTTTCAGATTCTGTGTCTCCCTCTCTCTGACCCTCCCCCGTTCATGCTCTGTCTCTCTCTGTCTCAAAAATAAATAAACATTAAAAAAAATTTAAAATAGCTACGATTAATATGACAAAGGCTATATTGGGAAGAATGGACAACATGCAAAAACAATGGGGAATATCTGCAAAGAAATGGAAACTACAAGTAACAATCAAAATGACATGCTAGAAGTTTCTAAAAAGTAATGGTTTCTAAAAAGGAATGAAGACCTTGAAGAATGTCTTCAATGACATTATCAGTAGACTTGATATTCCAGAGAACTTGAAGATAAAACTTTAACTTAACACAATGAAAAAGAAATATGAAAATAAGAAAACATAAAAGAGCATCCAAGAACTTTAAGAAGATATTAAAGAGTCTAATATACATATAATTGGAATCTTAGGTGAGATAAAAGAGATAACAGTGAGAAGTAAATATGTGAAGAGATGCTAGTCAAGAGTTTTCTAAAAACCAAAAGGCATTAAGCCACAAATCCAAGAAGCTCAGAGTACAAAATGAGGGTTAAATATAAACAAAGAAATAATAACCCAAAGAGAGACACATTATGTTGAACCTCCTGGAGACCACTGAAAAAAAGGAAATCTGGAAAACTGATAGAAAAAAGACTCGATGCATTCTGAGTGTTACAAATCTGCATTAGGTCAGATTTCTTGTCAGAAACCATATAAGCAAGAAGACAATGGAACACTATCATTCAAGTATGAAAACGGACAGCCCCGAATGTTTTATACCAGCTATACATTAAAAGAAACAAAAATAAAAATAAAAGTATATGAAAACCAGAAACTGAACACAAGAAAAACCAAAGAAACAAGTAATTCTACTTTCCCACAAAAAAAGGTCTAATTCCAAAGCAGTGTGGTTATGGTGAATATTTAAAAGTATGTAGGACTTGAAAATATTTAAGGAATTTTAATATTCCTTATGAAATGTGAAATAAGGCAAATGCTATGAATAAATATATATGAAATACACAAACTTAATGTTTTAGTAGATAAGATCACAGGGAAGCTCAGAGAAGATTAACTTAATAGGAGTATACTGTTCAATTTTAATTTTCAAAAAAGAAAATCAACAAGCTCAGCTAACATACTCAACACTTCATTCCAGCTTTATATCTACACACTTATTTCATCTATCAACTTCCTTTTGGGAAATGCAAACACGCATTGATATGTATGATATGCAGCAGATGTTTATGAGAATCTCTTACAGGAGCTGTGTGTAGTTACATACTTGATTAGTAGAATCAAGTAGATAACAAATATGCTGCTATCTGCCACTCATGAGTTAAAAAATCAGTGATCAGTAATGTCATGATCTCATTTCAGATACAATACGAAATATTTGGAAAAGGAAATTAAAGATAGAGCATTCACATTTAAGAAGAGAGTAACATACTGTACGTGTGTGTGAAATGGATTAAAATATTAGCAGATTGTGTTAGAAATAAGAGCTCAAATTCCTACTTACATCAGTAAGTATGGTATATGAAACCAGTTTGAGTTGTCTGTTATTAACAATAGTCACATAATGGAGCTCATTGGTGTTTGGTAGCAGAAGTATTCTGATTTGTTTCATTGGAAAGCTTTCAGGTTTCCGATGACATTACTGAAAGCAGTTTACAATAGTAAATTTGTTCACACATGATTTATTTTTCCTTCTATTGGTAACAAGCGTAGATCAACTGCCCCTCAACAAAAATAAAAAGAACAACTTGTATTAAATGTCCATTTCCCATTGTCTGAAGTCATTATAAAATCCTTCTCTAAATTAAAAGAAATCCAGGGGCACCTGGGTGGCTCAGTTGGTTAAGCGCCGAACTCTGGCTCAGTACATAATTTTGTGTCTCCCTCTTGCTCTGCCCCTCCCCTGCTCGCACTCTGTCTCTCACTCAAAAATAAATAAACATTAAAAAAATTTTTTTAAAGAAATTCACAGTTCCACTTTTTAAAATACAGTATATCACATGAAAGATTTACATTTAAAGAAAATGTTTTTGTCTTTGTTTTTTAAATAGGAAGAAAACTTAATTGATCTGGGAAAGAAACAAACTATATAGATAATATTTGCTGTTACTCAGGCAAAATAAAGTAGTTCTCTAATCCTATATTTGAGTTCCTTCGCATTGGCATAAATTGAGAGGAATATTTATTTTGAATATACTAAGGCATCAATTTGTTTTTGGTAACTATGTAAGTCCCTTCAAAACCATGGGAGAAGTACAAAAACAGAAAGTTTTATTTTCAGTTTATTTCTTTGATTTAAAAAGTTTCTACTGAAGAATAGTTATGCTCATCACAGTTGATTACCTATTTCATAATTTAGCAATTTAAGGTCCTAATCTATTGCAAGCTTCTCGTTTAATTCAGGGATTTAAAAAAGTCATATTTCTTTTCTGTTTTGATTTCTCTGACTGTAAGCTTTGACTTTTGCCTATACATTTCTCACTGCACACCCAGAATGGCAAATTTCTTGAAGTATTAGAAATAAGTAAATGCTGTTAAAAGGATTACTCTGGTTTAGAAATTCCTCCTTAGCAGCAATTTATTCCATCATAATTTGTGCAAACCTGTGAAATAAGTAGTGGCAGTGAGGCTGAACTTGACACAAACTTCTCTTCTCCTCATTGGAAATCATATTTTGAAAATGGGGTATTCTTAAAGGTTCATAGAATTTGTCACTCCTCTGTGGTCATGCAAGTCTCATAGGCAACATACATTCAATCTGTCCTCTTTTTATTAGTGTGTGCGTGCATGTATGTGTGTGCATGTATGTTTAAATAAAAATTTCTTTTGGAAAGGGAAACTGTGGCCTAGGCCTCTAAGTCAAATCTAAGAGGCTAGAAGTAAAGAAAATTGATAATCATAATTATTATTTGTTTTTAATTCAAATGTCCTCAATTTTAAAATAGAGCTTGGATGAGGACAGTTTTACCTTTGTTAATATTGGCAAATCTGTTCACTATGTTAACTGTTGGCAAAACTGCATTTTAGCTCTTGAATTTTCATTTCTGTCATACTTTTGGCTTTTCTACTAGGTTTTCTATGACATGTTCTCACTAACTTCTCATAAAAAAAAAACAGATTCTAGTCACTCATGGGGGAACTCTTAATTCACTCAATTAAATCTCTAAGAACTTCTACCTATTTGCTACTGTTATCTTTAAAGCAACTAATAGGTTAATACTTAAATTTTCTCACAAAAATCTAAAAGATATATATCTATATGTAAAGGTATAGATATAACCAAAACATTTCAAAACTATAGAGAATTTGCTCTAAAATTTTATGTTCTTAGAAATACATTAAATTGCATATGTATATAACTCCAGCATATAAAAGGAATGTTTAGCACAGGTGAAGGTAAAATAAAAATGATGTTGTTTATAACCTTGTAAGGCTACAGAAAAAGGATCAGGTGTAGCCTGTTCTCAACAACTTAAACTGAATTTGTTTTATCCTTCTTAAAAATAAAGTTTATTTCACTAAACTATTATTAATCAGTTAATTATCCTTATGCATAATTCAGTTCAATCATACTTATATAAGTAAAGCAATTTATTCATCCTTGTGAACTGTGCAAGAAGTAAGGAATGAATAGGATGAGGATGGTAAAGGTACTTGGGAACCAAAAAGGATATGTGAAGAGAATAGTAAGCAGATAAAAAATTGTGATGATTCCTGTTAGAAAATACATGAAGTGGGGCGCCTGGGTGGCTCAGTCGGTTAAGCGGCCGACTTCGGCTCAGGTCATGATCTCCCAGTCCGTGAGTTCGAGCTCGGACTCTGTGCTGACAGCTCAGAGCCTGGAGCCTGTTTCAGATTCAGTGTCTCCCTCTCTCTGACCCTCCCCTGTTCATGCTCTGTCTCTCCCTGTCTCAAAAATAAATAAAACGTTAAAAAAATTAAAAAAAAAAAGAAAATACATGAAAAGTTCCAGTGTTCCCAATTATAGTAGTTAAACTATTAAATGGAAGTTATCTATTATAAATACTGTGGAGTAAATGTGGAGTTAGTACAACATGTGTTGATCAGTGTATAGCAGTTTCTTTATTATTTCTAATTTCTAATTTGATTATTGTGATAGCCACTCTCCTCTCAACTGACTCTCAGCATTTCTCAACATGACACCTGGTTCTGACTAATGTGCTGTATTGATTCTTTCCAGTTTTCTAAGACACTTAATTTTACTTTTAGTTTTTGTAATTTTGTTTTATAGCATTTCCCTTTTTACTGAATAGCTGAAACACACTTTTGTTGATAATTCCACATGCAGAAATTAAAGTCAAGTTACCCTGTAATAAGAACTTAATGATTGTATCTGCTCCCTTTTTCTAGCATAAGACTTTTTAGGCAGCATTAAGTCCCTATGATGCTACATAAATGTAGCACCTATAAAATATTTCAGATAGATGAATTTGCACAGTAAGATTCCTATCTAAAGAAACTATAAATCACTTGTAGAATTATTTTTAATTTATGTAATTTACATACTTCTCTGATTATAATTTTATTTTTTATTTTTTAATTTTTTTAACGTTTATTTATTTTTGAGACAGAGAGAGACAGAGCATGAACGGGGAGGGTCAGAGAGAGGGAGACACAGAATCCGAAATAGGCTCCAGGCTCTGAGCTGTCAGCACAGAGCCTGACGCGGGGCTCGAACTCACGGACCGCGAGATCATGACCTGAGCTCAACCGACTGAGCCACCCAGGCGCCCCTCTGATTATAATTTTAAAACTCATGGAAAGGAATAGTTAAATGTTGTAGTAATAGGAATTGTATTATTTGATAAGATTAAATTTCAAAATTTTATTTGTTTTTAGCAGATTCTGGGCTTCCATGCAGTATTGTATTGGCAATCTAGTTTGAAAGGGAAGTATTGTGTAATCAGTTACTCCCTTGATGTGCTAAAAGTCAGTTTAATTTGGATAAACTTGAGAGAAAAGCATCATCAGAGAGGGTGATTTTGGTTATTCAGTATAATCTTTCATTTTCAATTAAAATATCTTTCCTATTCTCATTTTTACTTACTTGCACACTATATAATGGTTAAGTTTAATTTTCTTCATACGACCAAACTTTGTTTGCTTTTACTTTACTTTACATTTAAATTTTTATTTTATGCAATCATATTTCCTATTGTGTCTTTAAAAAGATCCAGCACATGTGTATATTGATCAGAGTCATGGTATCTATATTTTATATCGCAATAGGTGAATTGAGCACATTTGAATTACTTAAAAATAAGATGGAAAAAGGCAAGGACTGTCCTTCCCAGATAGTAAGAAACAATTATCAAATAATTTTCTTACCCAATGAAATATTAGACATTCGTTACAAAATCTATGCACACTCTAAGAATGGAACAAAAAGAGCATTTACATGTGAAATTGAATTGTTTCACAAGCTTCCATTTATAATCTATACATTAATACAATAAAATCCCCATATTCACAAGAGATTTGAATCCACATGTTTGAGAATTCTTATGAGAATACAAGATAACTGAAAACTTCTGATTCCATTCTAGTGGAAAAAAAAGTATCACAACATTGAAAATTAAAGTTTCCTAACTATTTTATATTTGGCTCAATCTAAGAGTCAACTGCTCGTTTATATGAAACTTTGCAATTGATAAAATATTTTTGCAAATATACAAGTAGTAGAGTTCAAGAAAATCCCAAATTTGAGCATTCATTACTTGTTCCTAGCTGCATTTATGCTTATGTATTTCCAAGATATATTAAAATACTGCTTATAGTATAATTATTATGTCCTGAAAATTTGACCATAAAATACTTTTTTTTTTGGTTAGTGAAAATCATACATTTTTATTTTTTTAATTATTTCCCTTCTTTTAAATAGAATGTGTTTGGGGGCACCTGGGTGGCTCAGTCAGTTAAGTGTCTGACTTCAGCTCAGGTCATGATCTCACTGATCTTGAGTTTGAGCCCCTTCAGGCTCTGTGCTGACAACTCAGAGCCTGGAGCCTGCTTCAGATTTTGTGTCTCCCACTCCCTCTGCCCCTCTCCTGCTCATGCTCTGTCTCTCTCTCTCAAAAATAAATAAACATTAAAAAAAATAAAAATAAATAGAATTTTTAAAATTTAAGTTCTAGTTAACATATAGTGTAATATTTGTTTCAGGAGTAGAATTTAGTGATTCATCACTTCAGTATAACATCCAGTGCTCATCACAAGTGATTTCCTTAATACCAATCACCCATTTTACCCATCCCCCCGCCCATCTCACCTTCAGCAACCCTCAATTTGTTCTCTGTAGTTAAGACTCTGTTTTATGGTTTGCCTCTCTCTCTTTTTTTCCTTTCCCTATGTTCATCTCTTTCATTTCTTAAATTCCACATATGAAATCATACGGCATTTGTCCTCTGATTGACTTATTCCACTTAGCATAATACACTCTAGTTCCAGCTACATCATTGCAAATGGCAAGATTTCATTCTTTTTTATCTCTGAGTAATGGCATATATATATATATATGTGTGTGTGTGTGTGTGTGTGTGTGTGTGTGTATGTGTGTGTGTGTGTGTGTATATATATATATATATATATATATCCACATACGCTTTATCTATTCAGTAGTCAATGGTCAATGTACATTTGGCTCTTTCCATAATGCTGCTATAAACATCGATATGCATGTGCCCCTTCAAATCAGTATTTTTGTATCCTTTGGGTAAATACCTAGTAGTGCAATTGCTGAGTCATAGGGTAGTTCTATTTTTAACTTTTTTATCTGTAGATTTTTATCTTTATTTATTTTTGAGAGAGGAAGAGGGCACGAGCAGGGGTAGAAGCAGAGAGGGAGAGAGAGAATCCCAAGCAGGCACTGTGCTTCAGCACAGAGCCTGATTCAGGCTGTTCAGGCTCTTCAACCATAAGACCATGACCTAACTCGAAATCAAGAGTTGGCTGCTAACTGACTAAGCCACCCAGCCACCCCTTTTTTAATTATTTGAGGAACCTCCATACTATTTTCCAGAGAGACTGCACCAGTTTGCATTCCCACCAACAGTGTAAGAGGGTTCCCCTTTCTCCACATACTTGTCAACACCTATTGTTTCCAGTGTAGTTGACTTTAGTCATTCTGACAGGCATAAGGTGATATCTCACTGTACTTTTGATTTGTATTTCTCTGATGATGAGTGACGTTGAGCATCTTTTCATGTGTCTGTTAGTCTTCTGGGTGTCTTCTTTGGAAAATGTCTACTCATGTCTTCTGTCCATTCCTTAACTGGATTATTTGTATTTTGGGTGTTGTGTTTAATAAGTTCTTTATAGATTTTTGGATACTAACCCTTTATCAGATATATCTTTTGCAAATATCTATTCCCATTCTGAGGGTTGCCTTTCAGTTTTGTAGATTATTTTCCTTGCTGTACAGAAGGTTTTTATCTTGATAAGTCCCAGTAGTTTATTTTTGCTTTTGTCTTCCTTACCTCAAGAGACATCTCCAGTAAAAAGACGCTATGGCTGATGCCAAAGAGGTTCTTCCTTGTGTTCTGTAGGGTTCTGATGATTTCCTGTCTCACATTTTGGTCTTTCATCCACTTTGAATTCATTTTTGTGTGGGGTATAAGAAAGTGGTCCACTATTATTCTTTTGCATGTTGCTGTCCAGTTTTCCCAACAGTATTTGTTAAAGGCATTATCTTTTTTCCATTGAATATTCTTTCCTGCTTTGTCAAAGATTAATTGAGCCTGTTTCTGAATTTTCTTTTCTGTTCCATTGATCTGTGTGTCTGTTTTTGTGGTAGTACCATAGTGTTTTGATCACTACAGCTTTGTAATGTAACATGAAATCTGAAATTGTGATGCCTCTACCTTTGCTTTTCTTTTTCAAGATTTTTTTTGGCTATTCAGGGTCTTTTGTGGTTACATACAAATTTTAGGATTGTTTGTTTTAGCTCTGAAAAATGCTGGTGGTAGTTTGAAAGGGATGGCATTAAAAGTGTAAATAACTTTGGGTAGTATAGGTTATTTTAACAATATTTTTCTTCCAATCCATGAGCATGGAATGTCTTTTCCATTTTTTTTATGTCACCTTTAATTTCTTTCATAAGTGTTCTATAGTTTCCAGAGTACAGATCTTTTACCTCTTTGGTTAGTTTTATTCCTAGGTTTCTTATGATTTCTTTATTTAATTTCTGCTGCTTCATTATTGGTATATAGAATTGCAACAGATTTCTTTTTTTTTTATTTTATTTATTTTAGAGAAAATAAGTGCAAGGGCAGAAGGGTAGAGAGAGAGGGAGACAGAGAGAATCCCAAGCAGGCTCCACACTGTCAGCATGGAGCCCAATGAAAACTTCAACCCATGAACCCTTAGATCATGACCTGAACCAAAATTGGACACTAAACTGACTAAGCCACCAAGGCACCTCATAGAATTACAACAGACTCCTGTACATTGATTTTCTTTCCTGTGACTTTACTAAATTCATGTATCAGTTCTAGCATAATCTGGGGGAAGGAAACAGGCATCCAATTCCAGGAGGCAGAGAACCCCATCAAAATCAACAAAACCAGGCCAACACCAAGACATACTGTAGTTAAATTTACAAAACATTGAGATAAAGAAACACTCCTAACATTAGCAAGAAAAAAAGAAGTGCCTAACATACAAGGGAAGACAAAGATTAGCAGCAAATCTCTCCACAGAAATTTGGCAGGCCAGCAGGGGGTGGTATGATATATTCAATGTACTAAATGGGAAAAATATGTTGCCAAGAATTTTCTATTCGGCAAGGTTGTCATTCAGAATAGGAGGAGAGATAAAGAATTTCCTGGGCAAACAAAAACTAAAGGAGTTTGTGATCACTAAATCAGCCTTGCAAGAAATATTAAAGGGGATACTTTGAGTGGGAAAGGAAGACCAAAAGTGACAAAGACTAGAAAGGAAATGAGAAAATCTCCAGAAACAACAACAAAACAAGTAATAAAATGGCACTAACTTCATATCTATCAATAATTACACTGAATGTAAATGGACCAACTGCTCTAGTCAAAAGACATAGGGTGTCAGAATGGACTAAAAAAATCCAAGACCTATCTATGCACTGCCTACAAGAGACTCATTTTTAACCTAACGACACCTGCAGCTTCAAAGTAAGAGGATGGAGAGCAATTTATCATGCTAATGGATGTCAAAAGAAAGCCAGAGTAGCCATACTTATTTCAGACAAACTAGATTTTAACCAAAGATTGTAACAAGAGATGAGATGGCACTTATCGTAATAAAGGGGTGTGTCCAACAAGAAGATAAAACCATTATAAATACTTATGCCCCCAAGGAAGCACCCACCAATTTATATTGTTATATATAAAATGATAACAAACATAAAGAAACTCATTGATAATAATGCAATAATAGTAGGGGACTTCAACACCCCACTTACACTAATGGACAGATCACCTAAGCAGAAAATCAACAAGGAAACAATGCCTTTGAATGACACACTGGAACAGATGGACTTAATAGATATATTCAGAACATTCCATCATAAGGAGCAGAATATATGTTCTTTTCAAGTGCCCATGGGACATTCTCCAGAATAGATCACATATTGGGTCAAAAGTCAGCCCTCAACAAATACAAAATGATCGAGATCATACCATGCATAATTTCAGAACACAACACTATGAAACATGAAGTCAATCACAAGAAAAAAATGGAAACACCACAACTACCTGGACGTTAAAGAACATCCTACTAAAGAATGAATAGGTTGACCAGGAAATTAAAGAAGAAATTTTAAAATGCATGGAAACAAAGGAGAATGAAAACATACAGTCCAAAATCTTTGGGATGCATCAAAAGCAGTCACAAGAGGGAACTATATAGCAAAACAGGCCTACCTTAAGAAGCAAGAAAAATCTCAAATACACAATCAAACTTTACACCTAAAAGAGCTAGAAAAGGAACAATAAATGAGGCCTAAATCCAGCAGAAGAAGGGAAATAATAATGATTAGAGAAGAAATAAATGGTTATAGAAACCAGAAAAAAAAATGCCAGTAGAACAGATCAATGAAACCAGGAGCTTGTTCTTTGAAATAATTAATAAAATTGATAACCACCTAGTCAGATTTATCAAAAAGAAAAGAGAAAGGACCCAAATAACTAAAACTGCAAATGAAAGAGGAGAAATCACAACCAACACAACAGAAATACAAACAATTATAAGAGAAATTATAACAAATTATATGCCAACAAATTGGGTAATCTGGAAGAAATGGACACATTCCTAGAAACATATAAACTGCACAGAGACAGGAAGAAATAGAAAACTTGAATAGACCCATAACCAGCAAAGAAGTTGAATCAGCAATAAAAAAAATCTCCCAACAAACACAAATCCAGGGCCATATGGCTTCCCAGGGGAATTCTACCAAATATTTAAAGAGGAGTTAATACCTATTCTCAAACTGTTCCAAAAAATAGAAATGGAAGAAAACTTCCAAACCCATTCTACAAGGTCAGCATTACCTTGACTCCAAAACCAAAGACCCCACTTAAAAGACGAATTACAGGCTAATATCCCTGATAAACATGGATGCAAAAATTCTCAACAAGATAGTAGCAAATTGAATTCAACAGTATTTTAAAAGAATCATTCACCACAATCAAGTGCTATTTATTTCTGGGATGCAAGGGTGGTTCAATATTCACAAATCAATCAATGTGATACACCACATTAATAAAAGAAAGGATAATAGCCATATGTTCCTCTCAAAAGATGCAGAAGAAGCACTTGACAAAGTGCAGTATCCACTCTTTTTTAAAACCCTGAAAGAAGTAGGGATAGAGGGAACATACCTCAACATTATAAAGGGCATAGCTGAAAGACCCACAGCTATTATCATTCCCAATGGGGAAAAACTGAAGAGTTTTTCCTCTATGGTCAGGAACAAGACAGGATGTCCACTTTCACCATTGTTATGTAACATACTAGTGGAAGTCCCTGCCTCAGCAATCAGGACACAAGATACTTCTTTAAAATTTTTTTAATGTTTATTTATCTTAGAGAAAGAGAGAAAGAAAGACAGAGTGCAAGCAGGGGAGGGGCAGAGAGAGAAGGAGACACAGAATCTGAAGCAGGCTCCAGGTTCTGAGCTGTCAGCACAAAGCCCGACACAGGGCTCAAACTTACAAACAAGGAGATCATGATCTGAGCTGAAGCCAGACGCTTAACTGACTGAGCCACCCAGGTGCCCCTAGAACATAAAATATTTCTAACAAAAGTAACCCACAATGATTGCAAACATTGAGGGAATATCATTATACTGACTGTCACAACACATGCATTCCTTTTCTCAGTGATAGTCCCTCAAAACATATTCTCCAGTATGAAAGGTTGTAAAAGGAAAGAACAGAAGTAGTTGTAAGCCAGAACAAGAGGCCATTAGAGAGATCAGACATTCAAATAAATATTTTTAATCAGAAATTTCTGTATTGAAGAAATGGCAAAGTGATATAACTGACCTAGTTAAATATTTCATCAGGTTTGATTTGCAATACCACCACCATCATCTATGTGAACCAAATTGTTTTTTTCCTTTTTTTTGGCCATTATATCAACCTATGTTAAAGTCAATATATAATTATAGACGTCCAGTAAGATAATCTATATGAGAGAACTTTCAATTTCAGTTAGTCATTTTTTTACTCATTTTTTAAATGAAGAAAAAAGATACTAAAAGAAAAATTTTGAATACATGATTCTACTTTCATTATCTCCCCCCCCCCCCAAAAAAAGAGTTCATTGATTAATTTAAAGTTACAAATGGATACTTACTCCTTTGGTCTTTTGTTGGTGCTTTGACTTTCATTTTCATTAAAATGCAAAAATCCTAAGAAGTGGGCTCACTATTTTATTCAATTGTGTATACTTTCCTGTAAACAATGGGTATACAATCAGTATTTCTTCATTTATAATATTAGATCATTTATTATGAAAAATCACAATTGATTTTTTTTTAGAAGCGGGGAAGAGAGAAATAAAGAAGCAATTCTCAGTAAGACACATAGTATAGGAGAAAAAAAGTAAAACGGGGAAAAGAGTTCATACTTACCTCATAGTTTTGCTGAGGGTTGACCTTGATTTGTAATGTGAAACAAGTTCTATATTACTGTAGTATTCTTAGTGATAAGAATGATTACCAGAGATAGCTAATACCAGAAAATATGTTTATATTATTGGTTACTAAACATATTGAATAAAATATGAAGAAGGAGTAGAGATTATAAAATTTCCAATATTTCAATATTAAAACACATTTTTTCCATATATAAATGAATGTGAGAAGACGAGAGAAATCACGTTCATTTCAAATCTGCATAAGCATAGTGAAATACAAGGAATTTAAGCTTTTCCTTTTCTTTCTTTCTTGAAGATTCCAGGGGATGATAAATTGTGATGGCTATTTGTAGTAACTGTGGTTTGGAAGGAACAATCTCCATGAGCTAGGTTATTAGAGGAGAGTTTAATAAAGATAGGGGTTTTGTTTGTTATTTATTTATTTTTAAATTTACACAGTAACATTCACTTTCTTTGTTAGACAGATATATGAGTTTTTATACTTACACAGACTCATAACCAGAATCACAGACAGGATACAGAGCAACTCCTTTGTATTCAAGACCCTCTTAGATCATCTATCCCCTTCAACCACTTATGTATCTTCTGTTGCTATAATTTTACCATTTTTCAGAATGTTATAGAAATGGAATCATACAGTTTATAACATTTCCAGGCTGGTTTCTTTTACTTAGCATAATGCAGTTGAGATTCATATTGATAGTTTGTTTCTTTTTATTGGTAAGTACTATTTCATTGTGGTGGATGTACCAAAGTCTATTTATCCATTTACTTGTTGAAGTATATTTGGATTTACAATTTGTGGCAATAATGAATACTGCTGCTATAAACATTCATTTGAAGGCTTTTGTATACATGTAAGTTTTCATTTCTCTAGGATAAAGATTTAAAAGTGTGTCAATTGATTTATAAATCAGTCAATGTAATTCACCATATAAAAAATCTAAAGAACAAAAATCATATTTTCATAATAATTCATGAATGGAAAGTATTTGACAAAATTCAACATCCATTCATGATGCAAACTCTCAGTGAGCTAGCAGTGTTTAATCATATCAGGATCTACCAATTCTAGTCCTAATGAAAAATGATGGCTATCTGGAGTACGACACATTTCCACTTGTATTTTTATTTCTGTCTCATGTATTCTTATTTGCAGCTGCTGGTTTAGATTTAAATGTGTTATAATAAAGCTAAAGCACAAATAGAGTAATAATGTAAAAAATATTAGCTCTTATTCAATTATCCCGAAGATTTGCTGGTTTAGGTGATGTCTAAGAAAGAGAAAAGAAAGAAGTGGAATTTGGTGTTTTAAGCTAAATAACACAACAGACTTTTGCTGTTCCTCCTTTGGAAAGAACATATATTTTGCTTATTTAGAAGTTCAGAGGTAAGACAACATTCCATTTAGTCAGCTCTATGACTGTATGCTCTTACATGAAATCTTCCAAATACCCAGCTGTACAGTATGGCAAACAGAAAACTTTAAAGAAAATTATAGTATTTAACAGAAAAAAGTCATAGAGAATATTACTTAGATTTCTTGCTTAATTTCAGTCATTCACTCAATAAACATTATTGATCATGTAGTATGTGGAAGGAGTACAATAAGGATGAAATAGTTTTCTGAATATAATATAAGCTTTCCCCCAAGTACTATTTTCCTCAATTACCTCTTTAGAGCCCTCAACTCCATCAGTATTGATACTGGTTATTATGGGATGAATGAACTAAATATGTTTAGCTCTACAAATATTTCTTAATATACAGTTCAGTTTGCTAACCAAAAGGCACAATTAGAGAGGCTTGGAACTATGCCATTTTTTCCTTCATCTACATGTACTTAATTTCATTCCTATCATTCATTTTTCTGCTCTATATTAAAGGAATTTGAACACCTAAAGATTAAATCTCCTAGACCCATCTACCTTCTGGATCCTAGTTAGTATTGGCCAATAAGAGGAATGAGCAAGATTTATCGACTTACTGATTTAATTTTGAAATGATTATATTTTCATAGTCATTTGCAAAGAAAGAAAACCCAGAGAGCCCCAGTATATTCTATGCAGTTTTCCCCAAATGTCACACCTTACATTATTCAGTACAATATCAAAACCATTTGCTGACATTTATAAAATGCACATACAATTTTGTTTCATTTTATCACAGGCATAGATTTGTGTAACCCCCACCTTGATCAAGATTCAAAACTATTTCACCACCACAAAAGATCTCCCTTGTTTTATCCTTTAATAATCATTCCCGGGGCTACATCATTCCCTCGTCATCTCTGACCTCTGGCAAACACCACTGCGTTTTCTGTATCTATCATTTTGTCATTTCAAGAATGCTATCTAAATGGGATCACACAGTATGTGACCTTTTGGGATTTGTTTACTTTCCTCAACACAATGCCCTTGAGATCACTGGTAGGATTTTAGACAGAAGGACCGGCAGCACACCAGTGAGTGGTGACTGACTGGACTGTCTTTGGTATTCCAGCAGCAGTAGCAGTGGAGAATTGCCAGCAGTTGTGAGGGCCACAGGCTCTGGAGGCTTTCAGCAGCACTGAAGGATAAAGCAGTGAGTAGCTGTGGGCCTCAGCAGACCTGGAGGGTCTGGCACCTGCAGTGTCCAGCAGGGACAAGGGAGTATGTACACCTGGGCTCTGGAAACACTATCTCCCTTTGTTTTCTCCAGACTTCTGGTATGGGAAAAGCTTCCTCAAATTAATATTTTCTAGGAACTTCAGTGTCTCTTTTTCATCAATTCTACCCTTCTAACACCTCTGTAACCAGTTCCCAGTATTTAATACCTTCTGTGTGAATTACCTAGCAAAAATTCTCCTCTTTTGAGTGGATCCTGACAGACACATCATCAAACAGCATGGATGTTAAGAAGCTAGCTACATATAGTCTTGTAGAAACATACTGATAGCATTGATATTAGTACTAATATTAATAATAAGAGAGTGATTTTATTGGAATCTATTTTGTGCTAGGCCGTCTGTACAATAGCTTTTTTCAAACAGTTTATACACACAAAAAGCAATGAAAAAAAGTCGAGTAAGAAGAGTAGAGCTATGCCAGTTTTGAACACAGTCATTTTGATTGCATAAACACATTTTCTGTATGTATTTGATGAATAGAAAAATAGTCAATGCATCTATCTCCCATGACAGTTCACTTAGGAGTCCGATGGTCATCCAATGTCAATATGGTTGAGTTTATGTTTAATGACAGAACAAGAATATGGCTGCGGTGAAATGTTCTGGTGCTATAACACTCACATTGTGAAATGCTGTCCTATTGAGCATTTCGGTTGCCAAGTCCAATTCAACACTCTTTAACTTGTGAAAATACGTTTGGCATTACATTTTATGTTTGTTGAAAAGTTGTCTCCCTCAAAATGGCTTGGTACTGCCAGTTGAAGCCGTATGCAGCTGGCAACTTTTAATTGTTTCCTGTACAGCCTGGAATGACAATGATGCCAGTGGCCTAGTTTAATAATTGATTACTTGTTTTTAAAAAAAAAAGCTTTATGTTTTCCTTTGGCTACACTTTAAAAAAAGCTTTTTCTAAAGGAAATAAAATTGTATAAAAGTCTCCTAATTTAATAAAAAGCCATGTTTTTATTTCTCAAGTTCCTTTGGAAAAAATGTTAACCTGTACCGAAAACATTTAGTTATCTAAATACTCTAAATCGGTGATAGTGATGGTCACTTATTAATTCCTCCATGAATGTTTATGTAATAACTCTAGTCCAAACTGAATTTCTCCTAACAATAAATTGTATTTTATATTAATTATACCATACAATTTGTGTTATAGCTTACTGTATTTACAAAAAAAACCCCACCAGTTTTGTTCTGAAATTGGTCTGCCCTAAATAATGTTGAATACATATATGTCATATTTCTACCATGTGTACAACCTTTAGGACAAATTTTATGAATATATGAATATTTATGTATTATGTATATATTATGTATTATGTATGTATAAGTGTATAACCTCTCATTAATAAAATACCCAACTTGTTTCTATATCTGTATTTTAATGTTTACAAATACTAATTTAATAGTAAGTTGCTAAAGCATTCCCTCTTAAAATTGAGAATTATGACAAATCAGAACATACAAACCCCTCTGATAATGGATTCCATCTGGTTTATGTGCTCTCTGCCTTGTTGGCTGGTGATTACACTAGATACTTATTCAACAATCACTGTTTCAGTGCTCATCTCCAAGTAAACACAAAGCACTCAATGTGACAAACAAAGTCCCTATGCTCATAAAATTTCTATTCAAGAAAATAAGAAAATATTAAATAAAAAGGTAATTCCTCATGACAATAAGGTTATAAAGAGAACAAATCACAGAAATATTATCTGAGGAAGAATTATTGTAAACAAGTCATGAAAGAAATCCTCTTAAAGGACATGAAAATCAAGCTGAGAACTGACTTTTGCCAACAGTTTATTCAGATAATCAGAAGAAGAAACATTTCAGTCCATGACTAGCATGAAGTCTTAGAGTGAGAATAAGCTTGATTTACATGAAAAACATTTTCTTTTCTTCCTGCTTTTTTCTTTTTTAATTAGATTAAGTAGTTTAGCTTTTATACCAAGAAAAAGAGAAACCTTGTTTTTTTTTTTTTTTGGTTTTGAATAAAGGAGTAATCTAATTTTACTTGAATTTATGATAATGAACTTGTGTGTTGTGAAAAAAAATGAATTAAAGGTGGCAAAATATAAGCATCCCTTAGTTCTCAGTAAGAGGCAATAGTTGTTTAGGATAGTACCAATGGATATAAAGAGAAACAGGCATATTTACAATGAATTCTGTTAGCCAAATTAAAAAGATTTGCTGATGAATTAGATATGAGAAGTGAAGAATAGAAAAAGTGACATGTGCAAATGAAAATTTTAGGGAAAGCTCTTCAACAATGTTAACTTTAAAAAAGCATATTTCTTTCTAGCTTTACTACTTGTAATCACCCAAATCTTACATAATTTAATCCTCTCTAATTATATTAAATAATTATTCTCACCATACTCTGAAGTTGAATTCATTGAATGTCAAGAAGATCACAGACCTTTCCTTAAGGCAAAGGTAGTAATATAAAACTTCAGGGTCTATGTTAAATAGAAATGCCATAGAAACATAATTTAGACCCAGTGTTTTTCCAATGGGAGGCTATTAAGATGGGAAGTAGGAATATATAATCACATAACTTGTTTCTATAACATAATATGTTGTTTAATATATAATTTGCTCATAACTATGTGCCTCTGAAATAGTTGTACCTGAATTTAGCAAAATGTCATTTAAAGAAATATTTTATGGATTTCTTACAAGTCAAACTTATTTTTTCATGAAAAATGACCAGGTAAATTCATCTTTTACTACCCTACAAATTAAAGTATGACTCTTTTTTAAATTTGAATCAGAAGGTCATTAGGGATTAACTCAGCAAATTAAGCTTAGGGTATTGATATTATGATATTATTTTTATATTTGTTAGTAGTAAACCAATAAAGTGCTAGTTTCTTTATATAAGTTATTTCATTTAATTATCAAAAATGTATTGTGAGCTAGAAAGTATATTGATTTTTGCAATGAAGATACTAAGGAGACAATTCAGGTAACTGTCAAAATCACAAGGTTATAAAAGAGCTTAACTGAAATGCCTCTCAACTTCATTTAATTCTAATTTATTAAAATACTTCTTAAGTACATGTTACTTTTCTAGCATTATGCTACATTCTAGGAAAGGAGTTACAGTGGGTAGAATGATTGTTGTTTTGAGGTGTGTCTAAAAGTACATTTTGGTTTCTGTGTGCTTAAGTCATTTTCTTCACATAGATATAGCCATACTTTATTCATTAACATTTATGGAGTTATTTCTAGTGCTTCATATTTGTGTAATATAGAAAGCCTAGAAATTTTGACACATACAGTTATAAAACAGCAAAAGTTAATTTCCAGGGATATAAATACTAAGTAAATAATTTATTGAAAATTTATCTTGAAAAATGCACCAATCCTCAGTGTGCCACTTAGGATTTTCAGGAAATACACATACCAATGTTTATCAGGGACCGCAGTCACAAATTGTAGTGGTGACTACATGTGACCACAATCCAGTTGGAGAAACAGAATAATGCTAGCAAACATGAAGCCTCACTGCCTCCTCCTCCATCCTCTTCTAATCTTTATCCCCTCTGTACTTACCAAAGCTAACCGGTATCTTTATTTGTATGATTAGAGATTAGTTTTGCCTCTATTGGGCCTTTTATAAAGAGAATCATTTAGCACACATTCTTTTGTGATGACTTCTTTCACCCAACATCATGTTGGCTAGAATATGTAATTCATGTTCATTTATTTTATTCTCATATAGCATTGCATGGTTTTTTCTCTGCAGCAATTTGTGTACACAGTCCACTCTTGTTAAACAGTTAGGTTGTGTCCAGTTTGGGACTACTACAAATAATTTTTCAGATGGCAACTTAATTGAAAAAACAACAATTATAAAAAAGTTTATTCTCCACAGCTACTCAGTGTCATCTCTGCATGAAGGAAGTGTTCATATTAAATGTTCTAGACTCGCTCATTCTGTCATCCTACTTTTTATTTTACCCTTGCGTGAATACTAGACTGCCATAACTTCTCTTTTATAGTAAATCTTGATATTCAATAATAACCCCTTATACCTTTCTTTTTTCCTTCAAGAGTCATGCTATTTTGGGCCTTTGGCTTTGTAGTAATTTAGAAGTGTTGGCCAATTTTAGTAAAAGCTATACATAAACTTGTTGGGGAATATCTTAATTCTACAGATTTATTTAAAAGAAACTGACATATTTCCAATATTGTCTTTTGATTCATGGGTGTGGTGTATCCCCTTATGTGTTCAGTTCTTTAAAAAAAAAAAGAAAGAAAGAAAACAAACATTCTCCTCGCACTCCTCGCCATTCTTGGAGTTATCACATTTTGTATGTCAATTCAAAGAGATAACTTTGTTTCTCTCTTCTGTAGTTTGGATAGATCATATATTCATTATCATTTAGTAAAAAATATTTTCTAATTACTCAATGATTTAGTTCTTTGAGCTATGGTTTATTTAGAAAAAAGCTTTACATTTCTAAACATATGGTGGTTTTCAAGTTATATTTTGTTATGACTTTCTAGCTTACTTCCATTATTCTGTAATCAGAATGATGCTGAATGGGGCGCCTGGGTGGCGCACTCGGTTGGGCTTCCGACTTCAGCCAGGTCACGATCTCGCGGTCTGTGAGTTCGAGCCCCGCGTCAGGCTCTGGGCTGATGGCTCAGAGCCTGGAGCCTGTTTCCGATTCTGTGTCTCCCTCTCTCTCTGCCCCTCCCCCGTTCATGCTCTGTCTCTCTCTGTCCCAAAAATAAATAAACGTTGAAAAAAAAAAAATTTTTTTAAAAAAAAAGAATGATGCTGAATGATTTAAATCCTTTAAGTATGTCAACATTTGCTTAGTGGCATAGCATATGGTGAAATTTTATTAACGTTCCATGTGTACTTAAAAAAGATGTACTTTCTGCAATTGTTGGAACCAGTTTCCAACAATATCAAGATTGATAAAAAATAACAAGATTGTTCAACAAGGAGTTCCAATTTTCTCATTCTTACTTTTTGTCTGATTGTCCTATCAAGTATTGAGAAAGGTATGTTAAAATCTCCCACTATAATTACAGATTTTTATATTATCCTTTTTGTTTTGTCAAATTTTACTTTGTTTTGACATTATGATAATATGTGACTACAAATTAAAATCTCCTATATTTTCTTCATTAATTAAGCATTTTATCATGAAATTTCCCTTTATCTTTTGCCCTTAAATTCAATTGTGCCTGATTAATAGTTCCATCAATTTCTTTTGATTGGTATTTGCATATATTTTATTTTCTATGCTTTTACTTTTAAATGCTCTTTATTTTATATGTTTCGCTTATTTGCAGTATATAACTTATTTTCTTTTATGTGATAATTGTTAATTAAACATAAATTTCACTTATATTTGATGTGCTTTCTGATATTTGGGATTTAAATAAATCATTTTACTATTTCTTTTCTATTTTCTGCCTGTAATGTTTTCTGTCATCACCCATTTGACTTCTATATATTGATTTTTATAAAATCATTCCATTTTCCTTATATTATTCATATACTCATTCTTTTTTTATTTTGTTTGTTGTTTCCAGATCATATCATATATTGCTATCTTATCAAATTCTAGTAAAAATAAATACATAATTTCAATATTTAAATGTCCAAGTCTTTGGGTCACATTAGTTCCGTTTATCTTTTTATAATTTTATATCATCTTGCTTTCGTGTCCCTTAAATTTTTTAAACTCCATTAGATGTCACTATATTATTTTAAGCATTTAATATTCTTTCTGACATATCAAAATATTCCCCATTTATAGATCCTTTATTTTATCTTGATTGTCTGATCTTTTATCTGGTTTCATTTATATTTTGTTTCAAGGTAACACTTAAATACCCTCTAGTACTTGCTTTATCACCAGAAATACTGGTGATACATTTTCTTAGCTTTTTTTTAATAAAAATTTTTATTTCATCTTTATTTTTGAGGATACTTTTGCTAAAATTCTAGACTGGAAGCCCCCCTCTCCCAGAACACACCCCAAACTTTTAAGTATTATATTCAATCGTATCCGTCTATTGTTTTCTACACGGAGTTATGTGTCAGTGTTGTCACTGATTATTTGAAAACATTCACTTGTATCTCACAACAACTTCCTACTTTACTATATATTTATTTCTTTTACATATTTATTTAGTGAGAAAGATTGATGTCACTACTTTTGCTGAGGTAACTGCATCTAGCTTGCCCAATAATATTTCATGTCTTTGGGTATGATTCTAAATTTTTTCATGGGGTTAATAAAATGGGGGATTTAAACTAAATCCTCCATTACTTATTTTTTTTAATTTTTTTAATGTTTATTTTTTTTTGAGACAGAGAGAGACAGAGCATTAACGGAGGAGGGTCAGAGAGAGAGAGGGAGACAGAAAATCTGAAACAGGCTCCAAGCTGTGGGCACAGAGCCCGACGCGGGGCTGGAACTCACAGACCGTGAGATGATCACTGGAGCCAAAGTCGGACGCTCAACGGACTGAGCCACCCAAGCACCCCGATTATTCTCCATTACTTATTTAGACTTCAGTTGTGAAACAATTACTTACACCAACTTAGTTTAAAATTATTTTAAGCTTAAAAAATATATTTTACATTTAAACTTACATTTACTTGTAACTTAAATACACACACACAAACACACACACACACACAGACTTCTAGAGACTCCATGAAATTCAGGTTTAGAATTAAATAGCCATCCTAAAATAATTGTTATATTTTTCGTGCTTGAAAATAATCTTGTGTGCTACTAGTATTCGTTAGGATGCAGAATTATGATAAGGCCTGTGTTCTCGCCATAGCAAAAAAAAAAAAAAGATTAAATATTTAAAAGATTGTATAGGAGGCTATTGTAGAATAGTGAATGAAAGGAAGCCTGAAAATTATATTCCAGAAAGGGCCATGTCTTCCATACATGAGCTGGGTGCCACAGCGGCTGAAGGAAAAATCACTCAGGCAGAATTATAAGGACAATTTGAAATAAACCAGATAATTGGAATCCAAAAAAGCTTCAAATATAAAATTAAATCACTCAATCTAAAATGGTTCCTTTTGTCTGAATTTTCCTGAAAAATTAGCAGTGAAAGAGTAGCTGCAAATCAGAGAGAATTTATGAAATCTTGATGATCTCCAAAGAAACTAGATTCATAACCCCTGACATAAAGTTCTCTAAAATAGCATTCCAATGAACATGCCCTGTCAAATCTTTACAAGGTTAAAGAGATCAGCCCTTCAGCAACTGTGGTTGTGAGTAGTAAGGGATTTTACTAACAACAGGTAAAAAAGAAAATCGAATCAAAGCAGCACCTATATTGGTAGTATCTGAATGTTTAGCTCCTTGTTAGCTAAATGTTTAGCTGAATGTTCTAGCTGCTACAAAAAGGAGAAAACTTGTAAGGTCATGGATGCAAATAAAAAAGTCATATTTCCATAATCTCTATACTGTTACCTTATACCCATTGTCCAGAAAATATGAGGGAAAAATTGAGAAGTATGAAAAAAACAGGAAACTCAACACATAATTAAGAGAAAAAAATTCAACAGAAGCAGACCTAGAGATGATTCAGATGTTGGCATTAACATTTAAATAACGACAATAAAATACATATTATAGCTCAAAGAGTGACAGAATCAGTTTGTTGTCTTTTCTTTTTTTTTAATATTTATTTATTTTGAGAGAGAGAGAGAGAGAGAGAGAGAGAGAAAGGGAGGGGCAGAAAAAGAGGGAGAGAGAATCCCAAGCAGGCTCCATGCTGTCAGCACAGAGTCTAAGTCAGGGCTCAATGTCACAAATTTGTGGAATTATGACCTCAGCCGAAATCAAGAGTCAGAAGGTTAACTGACTGACCTACCCAGGTGCCCCTCAGGTTGTTTTTACAGCCAAGGCAACAAGGTAACTTGTGAGAGCCTGACACAGGGCTTGATCCCATGATCCTGGGATTATGACCTCAGCCAACATCAAGAGTTGGATGCTCAACGGACTGAGCCTCCCAGGTACCCCTTGATCCTTCTTTCCTAAATAGAGAAATTTTTCTTTTTTTAATCATGGCTCTACAAAAAGAGAGAGGGTGAAGGCCACTTTGTTAAAGGAACAGAATATGGAAGAGAAGTCCCTTTCACACAAAAAGAAGAAAAACTGCTTCTTTCATCACTTCTGAAGTACTGAAAGGAGGACAGAAATAGACATTGCCAATTTTGATGCCTTTGATTTCCTTTTGTTGTCTAATTGCTGATGCTAGGACTTCAAACACTATGTTAAACAACAGCAGTGAGAGTGGACATCCCTGTCATGTTCCTGATCTCAGGGAGAAGGCTCTCAGTTTTTCCCCATTGAGGATGGTATTACCTGTGGGCTTTTCATAAATGGCTTTTATGATGTTTAAGTATGTTCCTTCTATCCCGACTTTCTCAAGGGTTTTTATTAAGAAAGGATGCTGAATATTGTCACATGCTTTTTCTGCATCGATTGACAGGATCATATGGTTCTTATCTTTTCTTTTATTAATGTGATGTATCACACTGATTGATTTGTGAATGTTGAACCAGCCCTGCAGCCCAGGAATGAATCCCACTTGATCCTGGTGTATAATTCTTTTTATATGCTGTTGAATTCGATTTGCTAGTATCTTATTGAGAATTTTTGCATCCATATTCATCAGGGATATTGGTCAGTAGTTCTCTTTTTTTACTGGGTCTCTAGTAATGCTGGCTTCATAGAATGAGTCTGGAACTAATCTTTGACAAAAGCAGGAAAAAATATCCAATGGAAAAAAGACAGTTTCTTTAACAAATGGTGCTGGAAGAACTGGACAGCAACATGCAGAAGGTTGAAACTAGACCACTTTCTTTAAAATTTTTTTTTTCAACGTTTATTTATTTTTGGGACAGAGAGAGACAGAGCATGAACGGGGGAGGGGCAGAGAGAGAGGGAGACACAGAATCGGAAACAGGCTCCAGGCTCTGAGCCATCAGCCCAGAGCCTGACGCGGGGCTCGAACTCCTGGACCGCGAGATCGTGACCTGGCTGAAGTTGGATGCTCAACCGACTGCGCCACCCAGGCGCCCCAAAACTAGACCACTTTCTTAACCATTCACAAAAACAAACTCAATATGGATAAAGGACCTGAATGTGAGACAGGAAACCATCAAAACCCTAGAGGAAAAAGCAGAAAAAAGACCTCTCTGACCTCAGCCATAGCAATTTCTTACTTGACACATCCCCAAAGGCAAGGGAATTAAAAGCAAAGATGAACTACTGGGACCTCATGAGGATAAAAAGCTTCTGCACTGCAAAGGAAACAATCAACAAAACTAAAAGGCAACCAACAGAATGGGAAAAGATATTTGCAAATGACATATCAGACAAAGGGCTAGTATCCAAAATCTATAAAGAGCTCACCAAACTCTACACCCGAAACACAAATAATCCAGTGAAGAAATGGGCAGAAAACATGTATAGACACTTCTCTAAAGAAGACATCCAGATGGCCATCAGGCACATGAAAAGATGCTCAACGTCGCTCCTCATCAGGGAAATACAAATCAAAACCACACTCAGATATCACCTCACATGGGTCAGAGTGGCTAAAATGAACAAATCAAGAGACTATAAATGCTGGCGAGGATGTGGAGAAATGGGAACCCTCTTGCACTATTGGCGGGAATGAAAACTGGTGCAGTCGTTCTGGAAAACAGTGTGGAGGTTCCTCCAAAAATTAAAAGTAGATCTAACCTTTGACCCTATAGCAATAGCACTGCTAGGAATTTACCCAAGGGATACAGGAGTGCTGATGCACAGGGGCACTTGTATCCCAATGTTTATAGCAGCACGTTCAACAATAGCCAAATTATGGAAAGAGCCTAAACGTCCATCAACTGATGAATGGATAAAGAAGTTGTGGTTTATATATACAATGGAATACTACTTGGCAGTGAGAAAGAATGAAATATGGCCCTTTGTAGCAACGTGGATGGAACTGGAGAGTGTTATGTTAAGTGAAATAAATCATACAGAGAAAGACAGATACCATATGTTTTCACTCTTATGTGGATCCTGAGAAACTTAACAGAAGACCATGGGGGAGGGGAAGGGGAAAAAAAAGTTAGAGAGGGAGGGAGGCAAACCATAAGAGACTCTTAAAAACTGCGAATAAACTGAGGGTTGATGGGGGGTGGGAGGGAAGGGAAAGCGGGTGATGGGTATTCAGGAGGGCACTGCTGGGATGAGCACTGGGTGTTGTATGGAAACCAATTTGACAATAAATTTCATATTAAAAAAATAAAAACAAAATAATAAAAAGAGTAGTCCAGTTATTGTAAAATAAACAAATAAGCAGCAAAAAGCTACCACACCATTTTTTGCTTATTTAAGAAGTTGAAAAGTAGTGTGAGTAAATTTATGACTATCTGAATAACTGCAGAAATATCTTAGAATATAATTTTAGTTTTTAACATATATAGGACTTCTTTTCAAGAACTGGTTGATAGCCTAAAAAGCACAGCTCTAACATGGCTTTAAGCTATTATTTTTTGATGTTTAGTGAGTCAGAAAATATGAAACAAAACAAAACAAAACTATGCATTTAATTAATCAAATGTCTAGCTTTGTCCCGGTCTCCCAAAACATAATCTAGAATGGGGGAAACAGACTCTCATTGTGTTTGTTCCCTTCACATCATCAGGACTTTCAGGAAAAAGCCAAAGCAGGACCCTCAATAATTCAGGGCTCAACACAAGGGCCTCTTTTGCCAGAGTCTAAGGATTGTACTGTCTCATCAGCAATACTATGCTTCCTTGATAATATGAATGGGAACTGAAAGAGGAAACATAGAGATATTTAAACAGAAGTACAAGTAGAGACCCAGCTAGGAATGTCAGAGATACTATACTTATGTAACACAGACTAAAGTCAAATGCAGAGGTATGTTAATTCTGTGATCTGCCGCGGGGATGAGTCATAGCTTGTAAATGGTTTTTATGAGGCCATTAGTAATCTGAAGTTATAAAATTATGTGGCTTTAAGGTCAACCTAACGTTGCACTTCTGTTAGTAAGATATCTTCATGATTTTCCATCAACCTACACAGAGTCACCACATTTCTGATATCTATCAGGCTAATTCATCAATAAGTGGATTGTTTCCCCTATAAAGAAAGTGTAACCTACAGTGATATATGCATTTTAACAGAATATGAAAAACTAAATTTTATGTAATAAATCTTGTAAAGGCTTGGCAATAATTCACCCAGTCAGTGTACTGCATACTTTAATATCTATTCAGAAAGTCTAATAAAAAATCTTCTAGATTGAAGAGAAACAGTACTTTCCCTGATTTTTGAGTGCTTTTCAAGTAGTGTGTTATCTAAGATTCTTAATGAAGACAGACCAACTACATTCCTAAAGGATACACTTAATTAACATCAATTATTTGAGTCCATGTAACATGTACAGATTTAGTAAAAAAAAAAAAAAGAAGAAAAATTATAAGGGAAAAATAACCCAAGTGTTTGAATAATTAACAATTGTTTAATTATTATGTATTACCTTTATCTTAAAGTTTAATATGTATTGCATTAGAAAAAATAATAATGCAATTAATAGTAATATATCTTTCAATAAAAAGGCCCTCAGGCACCAGTGATGAGGAAGAATATAATTCATTTTTTTAATCTCTAGCATAACTGTAGTATCAAAATATTCAATCATTTACTCCATTCCACAAAGCAAGCCAATAATGTAAATTTAATACAAAGTGAATCCATAGTTACTTTACCACCAATAAAAGCATTCAGCAATTTTGGATTCATTTGAATTCAAGTATGCATAGCATCCCTATGTTCAAATAATTATGACTGATTATCCCAGAAGAAATAAATAAAAAAACATTTTACCAAACTGTTCAGATAAAATCTGTCTTCTACCAACCCTACTCACCTTTACCATTTCAGTGTGCCTCTCTTGTCCTTGACTTCTGCCTTCACATTTGCACTTGATTTTAGATTAATAATTCATTAAAAAGAAAAAAAGAAAGCCATTTTTTGCTCTATCCTTGCTGTCACACATTCTTCATTATAACATTTTATAAGACTTTAATTGGAAGACTTTGTGTTATTACCCAAATACATTTTGTTCTTCATGATAAAGATAGTTCAATTCAGTGTCAGGAATCTAATTGTCTTTTATTTAGTTGCTAGTCCATGTGCTACAATCAGTGTAATCAGGCAGATCTTGAAGTTTAATGAACATTCAGGAAAAAAAAAGTCTCTACAAGAAATAGAAAGCAGGAACTCTAGTAAATTATATTCTTTGGTTTCTTAAATACCTAAGTTTTGTTGTGGTGTCTCTGGTAAAAGAACAAAGTCCTGTTTCTTGTCTTGCTCTATTAGCCCTGGTGATGATAAACAGAATGTTTAAAGAAATGATTGCATGCCATGACTGCTGTGATGGAGCCATAGCTGGAAGACTGATTGCAAATAAAAAGATAATCAACAAATATTCTCTGTCCCCAGAGCCTTATTGCACTAGGATAGGAAATTAAAGTCAAATGAACTTGAAAGTGATTTACAAAGGAAGTATTTCTGTATAGTTAGGCTATGTTATTTATCCAATGACAACTACAATAAAAGATTTGATTTTTTAATGAAATAATACAAATTCTCCAAAAATATATATTTTTTCAGTAAGTATTTTATGTTAGAATAGTTTTAGATTTACAGAAAAAAATATAAAGATAGTAATATGCTCAATCTCCCTATTATTAACATCTTACCTTGTATGGTACATTTGTTACAATTAATAAACTGATATTCACACATCATGAATAAGTAAAGTCCATACTTTATTAGAGTATCCTTAAGTTTTATCTAATTTCCTTTACTGTTTTAGGATATATTCAGACTATATAACACTGCATTTAGTTGTCATGTCTTCTTAGGCTATTCTTGGCTATAACAATTTCTCAGATTTTTCTTGGTTTTGATGACACCTTGACAGTTTTGAGGAGTGATGTTTAGGTATTTTGTAGCTATCCTTTAACTGGAATTTGTTAGATAGTTTTTTTCATTGAGTAGAACTGGATTCTGTGTTTTGGGAAGGGCACAAAGGGAAAGCTATTTTCATCACATTGTATCATGGGTGTATGCTATCAACATAACCTCAGTTGATGTTGACCTTGCTCATATGTCCACAGGAGTTTTTATGAGAATTCTCCATTGTAAAGTTACTCTTTTTTTTTTTTCTTGCTCCACACTTTATCCTTTGGAAAAAAAAAAACTACTGTGCACAGCCTATATTTAAGAAGTGAGGAGTTATACTCCACCCTCTTATTTGGAATTTTTTTGCATAGATTTGTCTATTTTCACCCATTTTCTTATTTATTGAATCATTTATTTATATCAGCATGGGCCCATAGGTATTTATTTTGCACTTTGTCTTTTAATCCAATATTACTGTATCTATTTTGTTGTTCAAATTGTTTCATATTTGGCCACTGGGCACTCTTACAGTTGAATACTGTCTACTTACTGTATCTCTTTGACATATTGACATCATAGTGTTTTGTTTTGTTTTGTTTTGTTTTGTTTTGTTTTGTTTTGTTTTGTTTAGAACTTCCTTCTGTGCTGGCACTGAAGGTACTCCACACTCATTTTTAGTACCTTTATCTCAGTCCTAGAACCAGCCATTTCTCCAAGGAGCTCTAAGAGGTTTCTCTAAATGAAAATCAACTTATAAAACAAGATTTGGGTACTAGGTGTGCTTATTGTTACTGGGGAGTGTCTTTGTTTCTAGCCTCTCTCAAATGAGAGAGCAAGGAATCATATATGTATATATTAATTAGTGTGTGTGCATGTGTCTCTAAAATATCTATGCATAACCATCTATATCTATAGTAAGCTATATATGAGTGAATACTGATGTCTCTAATTCTAACGCATTACAAATGGATCATTCTAATTTCCTCCCTTCATAATGCGCAAATTCTCACCCAATAAAAAGAAACCTCGCCCTACCATCCACTACCCATTTACTTGATTATTCAATTCCAGTACACATATTTGATAGTATCAGAATTGCTAAATTGTTTCCCCTTGGAAAAATAACTTTATCACCTTGAGTACAGTGCTTATGTACAATTGCTTCTGATTTAGTCTTATATATTCTGCTCATTTCCTAAGTTACTCTCAGCACCATTTTCCCCCATGACTTTCAGTAAGGTTGTTTCATAAATTTGTAATACTGTTAGATTGTTTCTTCGCATTCCACAGTCCATTCAGGAATTCCATGACCTCCTAAATAATTATTTTTAAAAATTATATACCTAGGTTCAGTTTTTGTGCTGTACATTTATATGGGTTTTGAGAAAGGCTTTGCATCATATATCCTCTGTTATAGTATTACAAAAACTAATTCACTGCCCTAAAAATCCCCCTTTGCTTCATCTATCCAACACTTTTCCCCATCATCCAGGAACTCTTACCGACTATATATATATAGTATATATACTATAATGTACTATATATAATATATATAATAATATGAATGTGTATATATATATTATATATATATATAATATATATATATATATCTTAACCACCACTTTAAAAAAAATATAGTTTCATCTTTTACAGAGTGTAAATATTTGAAATCATGCAATACATAGACTGACTTTTTTCATGTAGCAATTTGCATTTAAAATTCATTCATGTATTTTCACAGTTTTACAACTCATTTCTTTTTTCCACAGAGATATATTCCAATATATGGATGTACCAGAATGTGCTAATCCATTCATGTATTGAAGGATATCTGGCTTGCTTCCAGTTTTTGGCAATTATGAATAAAATTGCTATAAAACTCCATGTTGCAAGTTTTTATAGAGACATAAATGTTCAAATTAGTTGGTTAAATACTCATAACTGTATTCCCTCTTACATAAATGCCCATGTACTGTATATTAGAACTATGTTTACTTTTCAAAAACAATGTCCTACCATCTCCCCAGTTATCATTGTGCATTCCCATCAGCAAAGGATGAAGTTCCTTTTGTCCCACAATCTCACCAGTAATTGGATTTTCAATGTTTTGGATTTTTAGTCCTTCAAAAAGGTGTGTAGTGGTATGCCATTGTTGTTTTAATCTGTAATTCCTTAATGAAGAATTATGTAGAGCATTTTTTCATATTCATATTTGTCATTTGTATATCTTTGGTGAAATGTCCACTCAGATATTTTCCCTGTTTTAATTATTTTCTTTTATTATATTTTAAAACGTTCTTCATTTTGGATACAAGCCTTCTATCAGACATATGACTTGCAAGTGTTTTCTCCCACTTTGTGGCTTGTTTTTTATTGAGAGTCGTTGACACAGCAGATATATTTTTTTAATGTTTTTATTTATTTTTGAGAGAGAGACAGAGCATGAGTGGAGGAGGGGTAGAAAGAGAGAGGGAGACACAGATTCTGAAGCAGACTCCAAGCTCTGAGATGTCAGCACAGAGCCCGACGTGGGGCTTGAACTCATGAACCATGAGATCATGACCTGAGCCGAAGTCAGACACAACCAACTGAGCCACCCAGGCGCCCCAACAAAGCAGATATTTTTAATTTTAATAAAGTCCACATTCAAGTTGAGCTCCTTTGCAGACTCATACAGGTAAATGCTTGGTGCTTCATATGTAGCAGTAAGAGATTTCTTGATTACTTGTCACTACTACTTGAAGACAAGGGGAAATTAGAAAAACTCCTTCAGTTTACCTCTTCCACTAATGGTACAGAATAGTTTGCATTCCATATTAAATGGTGTTAAGAGGTGGTAAATCTTTCAGCAATGAGCAACACTAGCTCAGTTGTCTTTCCTCCATACAAACATGGATACTTGCAAAGCAGCAAACTTCTCAAACCCCAACGTTTAGGTCCACAGTCCCATCTGACCTGCTTGCCCTACTTCTATTTATGTTCTCCTTTCATTACTACAGAAGTGATGAACAAAAACAGTTTTTCTTCTTTCTATGTGAAAGGGACTTCTCTCCCATATTCTATTGGAAAGTGTCTTGAAGTTGGGTGTGTCAGTTCTCCAGCTTTGTTCTTCCTCTTCCATATTGTGTTGACTATTCTGGGGCTTTTGCTTCTCCACACAAACTTTTATTTATATCCATAAAATAACTTTCTGGGATTTTCACTAGGACTGCATTGAATCTAAAGATTGAATGGGAAGTACTAACATTTAAGCAATATTGAGTTTTAAGATCTATGATGGAAATATTCCTTCATTTATTTAGTTCTTCTTTAATTTTATTCATCAGAGTTTTATAGTTTCCCTCATACAAGTCTTACATATATTCTGTTAGATTTATATATTGTTTTATTTTTTGAATGCTAATGTATATGGTATTTTGTTTTTAATTTCTAATTCTGTACATTCATTGTCAGTTTGTAGCACGGTTTTCGTATTAGGATAATGATAGCCTGATGGAATAGAATTGGAAGGATTCCATTTGCTTATATTTTCAGGAAGAGATTGCAGAGAATTGGTAACATATAGTTTGTAAAATTTTGGTAAAATTCACCAGTGAAATCATTTTGATGCAGTGCTTGCTTTTTTTTTGTAATGCTATTCACTTTTTAGTTTATTTATTAATACGTGTAAACTCATTCAGATTGTCTCTATTGCCTTGTATGAGTTTAACTAGTTTGTATCTATTAAGGACTCAGGCCCTTTTATTAAAAGTTGTCACCAAACATCACCTTCTTTTGTTTCTTTTTTTTTAGTGTTTCCATCTGTCTACATACATTATAAATTTATTTTTCCATGTTGTCTACTTTTTGCATTAGAGCCCTTTACATGCTAATCGTAGTTATTTTAACTTCCTTGTCTGATGATTCCAACATTTGTATCATATCTTCATGTGGTTCTGAGACCTGCTATGTCTATTCAGACTTTGTTGGGTTTTTTTGGGTTTTTTTTTCCATGTTTTGTAATTTTCTGTTGAAAGCCAGATAGGCTGTATCATGGAAGATAAGCTGAAAAAAAAAAAATAAACGTTTCTCATGAAATCTTATGCTAATCTGGCTAGCAGTTGGACTATGTTTAATGTTTGCTGTAACTGTAGGTGTAAGAGCCTTCAAATTCCTCTAGTATCCTGGTTTATGTGTCATCTGTTGATTTTAGGCTCTCCTAAGTACTCATTTTCGGAGAGAATCTGCATCCTTCAGCTCCTTCACAAATAATTAATTGTTATTATACTGAAGTCCTGTTAATGCAGTAATAAGGTGTAAATGAGGGGACATATTTTATTGTTTTATATTTATTTTTAAATATTTTTAAATGTTTATTTTTAAGAGAAAGAGAGACAGCGTGCAAGCAGGAGAGAGGCAGAGGGAGACACAGAATCTGAAGCAGGCTCCAGGCTCTGAGTTGTCAGCACAAGGGGCTCAAATCCATGAACCAGGAGATCATGACCTGAGTTGAAGTCAGATGCTTAACAGACTGTGCCACACAGGAACCCCTCTATTGTTTTATATTTAAATCTCAGGGGTCTTTTGTTGGTTTGTTTGTTTTGTTTGTTTGGGTTTTTTTGTTGTTGTTTTGTTTTTTTGTGTGTGAGTTTGTTATCTTTGGGCTGTGACCTTCACATGTGTTTATATCTTTGTACTTTGGGGGTTTTGTTTGTTTGCTTTTTGTTTCCCATGTAGGTGTGACAGGAAGGTTAAAGGAGGCTGAAGTAGTAGAAATCTCTTTTCCCCTGTAGAATAAAGCACTGTTAAAGCCTTGTATGCTGGAGAATAAGTCTGTGCAGTGAAGAATGCTCTGGATGCATTTCACAATAATTACTCTCCCCACTCTCTGCCAGAGAGAAAACATGATTTTTTTTTTGAGCTCTTCATTTCGAGAACCTACTGGGATTCTTAGAGCTAAACTTCATGAAAAGTGTGGGCCCAAAACACATAGTGGTCTCCAGAAGTTTCACATTGTGAGTAGTCCATACCCAGCCTCTGGTAATTCATAATGAGTTTCACAGAAGTATTTCTACCACTTAATGGCTCTAGCAGCTTCTGCTATAGGATGTTAGTCTTAGTTGTGACAGTCATGATTTGCCTGTCTCTCCAAATTTAGGTGGCAGTTTGCCCTGTGATCTCAATTTTCTGTTAGGTCTAGGAAGAGACCTCGATATTCAGTTAGTTCAAATTTCAGTTTGTCCAAAACTTATTATAAGAATAGCAGTAAGTGGGAGCTTGGGTGGCTCAGTGGTTAAGCATCTGACTTTGGCTCAAGTCATTGTCTCATGGTTCTCTGAGTTCGAGCCCCACATTGGGCTCTCTGTTGTCAGTGTGGAGCCCAGTTTGAATCTTCTGTCTACCTCTCTCTGTCCTTCCCCTGCTCATGTGCTCACTCTCTCTCTCAAAAATAAAAATAAACATTAAAAAAAATTTTTTAAAGAATAACAGTAATGATTTCTAGTACTTTACATGTGAAGTGCTGAAACTGGAGGTCCATGACTACAGTTTTAATAATTTTCTTCTTGATTTTAGAATTAGAATTTGTTTTTAATATTTTTCATATATTCATACTTAGGAGTGAAAGTTGACATTTTAAAAACATTATAAAAGAAATTATATAAGACATTATATAAGAAAATAAATTATAATTATTATAGGCCTCTTTCTGTGAAAGGAGCATGAAGTTTCTCCAAAAGTGACTTACCATGATGCTTTATTAATGGTTTTTATACTAAAAGAATTTGAAAAAAGTTAAAAATAAATAGAGAAAGAAAGAATGAAAGAAAGAAGGAAAGAAAGAAAAAAGAAAGAAAGAAAGAAAGAAAGAAAGAAAGAAAGAAAGAGAAAAGAAAGCCAGCCCGCCAGGTATGGAGAAAAAAGAGAAAGACAGAGTAGACTCTGACTAGAAATTTGTTATTGCTTTGTATCCCAAAGACTAAACATGGGTTCTATGGCCCTTGTCATGAGACAAAACTTCAGAGAGTTTATGGTTGTACACTAGAAAATAATAGGTTTATATTTACATTTAATTCTACTAGAATTTAGCATTTCCCTCAACTATGAATGTAGGTAAAAATCAACAATAACAAAAAGCAGTAGCTGTGACTTTAGAATTTGAAATAAAATTCATACATATTTTCATATCACCTAGTCACTGATTTTTTTGAAATCTTACTGTTGATCAGCATTCTGAAATTACAATAGTTCTTAGACCCATCCTCTAACATATTTTATTTGATACATTAATAAATAAGCACAAATATTTTTACACCACAAATGTGATATTTTAAAATAGTTTAGTATGTGTTTATTAAACTGTTATCCTTTGCAATTTAACATACTTTATTCATTTAGAAATTCTACTCTTGAGAAGAGGCACACCATCTTAACTACACTGCATAAAGGTCCTTAGCATGAATGACTAGGCATTTTATACATAATCACTATGATTTGTCCTGCACATTCTTATTTTGATGGGAATTTAAAAATTATTATTACTAGGAGTATTTTCCACAATAAAAAATCATAGGTGTTTGTCATTCTTTTTAGTAGCACTAAAAAACAAAACAAACAAAACAAAACTCAGTGCCACCCTCAGCCATAGGCTGTCATTTTCCTGTGTTCAGTGTTCTTGCTATTCCAGACAATGAAGGAATGTGAGAGACTGCCACAAGTTCTGTTGCACACACGCATTACACAGCCATTACTTCCATGGGGGTCATGACAACTCTGGGAAACTCAGTCTAGGAAGAAGATTTAGGTGTCTTCCGCCCCTGGATCCCCCACCTTTGCTGTATATTTGGAATTTTAAATAAATCTACCTCTAGCTCAAAGATAGGGTACAAGCAAGACTCAGAACATTTTCTCCAAAACCCAAAGAATCTTTTTCTCACTTGCCTATGATTCTTGTTCTCTCCCTGAACAAGACATTTTGGTCATCTGTTTAGTGATATTTGCTGTTGGTATTTTGATTCCAGTAAATTCAAGACTTTCAAAACATCAAAAGTTAGAAGTTCGCTTCCCCTTTCCTCCTCTCCCCAGATGCTTGCTGCGTTTATCGTTTCTCTGAGGCAAAGAATACTGAATGTTTAGCTGATGGAAAATGGAAAAAGGCATTTGAAACATAATATTTTTCAGTAATTCTTTTGATTAATATTTCAAAATATTATCATGTTTTAGTCTTTTTATTTTTCTAATTACAAGAAATATGTGCCTTTTAATAATCTTATAAATTATATTAATCATGCCTTTTTATTTTCTGTGTTGTATAATGTTTTCACACCTGGGGATTTGCTGGTTCCAGAGACTGCCCCTGCCAGAACTAGTCAATAGTAAAAGGCCAACCTGCAGGTATGCCTTTCATATGCAAATCAACCAAACAGAGCCCACACCCCACAACTATCTCTTTTATCTAACTCTTTCACTCTGGACCACTAGTCATCTACCCTGATCAACCCAGGGCCAGGTGCAGGAAAACTAGGAACAGCCCCTATGTCCCAGAACCTACCAAAATCATTCACACCAGCCAATTCTAAAGCTATTTACCCTGTCTTGCCTTCCTATGGAAACTACAATAAAGTCTCTTGCCCATGTTTTCCCCTGGCTCTTTCTGCTTCCTGACAGGACCCAGTGCTTACTTTCCCATGTGGCCTTGCAATGTGAATATGTAACCCCATCTCTTGGGGACTGTGAGTAAGAAACCGTCCTTTCAAATGGCAACCATCTCCTGATCTGTTTGCCTTAACTGTTACTGAATAATAAAACCTACATTTTAATTTTTTTTAACGTTTATTTATTTTTGAGAGAGAGAGATAGATAGAGCATGAACAGGGGAGGGTCAGAGAGAGAGGGAGACACAGAATCTGAAACAGGCTCCAGGCTCTGAGCGGTCAGCACAGAGCCCAATGCGGGGCTCGAACTCACAGACCGCGAGATCATGACCTGAGCCGAAGTCGGACGCTTAACTGACTGAGCCACCCAGGCGCCCCTAAAACCTACATTTTAAATGTAAGTAAGGATAATTATGTATCTATCAAATAATGCATTTAATTATTTAATAATTATTAAAGCATGTAATTGTTTAATAATAAAAATTACTTAATAATTATTAAATTTTGAACAAGTATTTATTTAATAATTTATTTGATAATAATTATTTAATAATTTTAATTATTTAATAAAGCGTTTAATAATTTCATTGGGTCAAGCTAGCTAAATATTTAAATGCTTTGTAAACATGTACATTTTTAAGATGTTTGATATCAATTGCCTAACAACTCTTAAAAAGTGTAACAATTTACACTCTTTCTTATACTGCTTGAGAGTATTCATTTCCTTACCTCCCTAACAGTATCTTATAAAATCATTCATTATAATATTTACAAGTATGCTAATATCAGAGAATTTTTCTTGTCAATGTGCATTTCTGATTTCTAGTTGTGCTAAGTATTTATCATTCATTTACTAGCATTTAAAAAATATCTCTCCGTAAAACTGCGTATTTTTCAGAAATTTATTTATTTATTATATTTCAGAGTAAAACATAGTAAATTTTATTCTTTTTTTAGAAAAAAAATTCAATGTTTATTTATTTTTTAGCAAGAGATAGTGCAAGCAGGGGAGGCAGAGAGAGGGAGACAGAGAGTCCCAAGCAGGCTCCACCCAGTCAGAGCAAAGCCAGACATGGAGCTTGAACTCACAAAGCCTGAGATCATGACCTGAGCTGAAGTTGGATGCTCAACCAACTGAGCCACACGGGTGTTTTGTAAACTTTATTCTATAATTATTTAACAAATAAATTTGCTCAGATAAGTACCACTCTTCTTTCAATAATAGTTATGGGGTTTATTGTGCTAATGTGTTTTTAAATTTTATCCTCACAAATCTATTATCTCTTTTCTTTATGTTTTTCATGTTTGATGTTGTGATTGCAGAGGTCTTCAATATTGATAGCTTATAGTAATTGCTACCTAATTTTTTTATAATACTTTTATTTTCACATGTAAATATTTAATCCCCAAAGAACTAGTGTTCTTGAGTATCGTGCTATATGAATCAGAGTTCTGGCTCCCAATCCTCATCCGCTTATCTACAACAAACCAAAATAAAACTAATAAATTCCACTTTCCACAAAAGCACCTAGAGAGTATTACCCCATTTCTCTGCCTTCCTGTAACAAAGATTGTTAACTGGTCTTAAACCTGTTTTCCATACTGAGTCCATGGGAAGATGACTTTCCAAGATTCACTAGAAATTAGGCTACATTGTGACTGGGAAATAGCCAGTCATACAGAGGATACAGCATGTGTTTCTTCTCGACCAAGCTTCTAAATAGCTGGCAGTGTAATCCTTAAAGATTTTTCCATCTAGTGGCTGAATGTAGAGGATACCATGGTATCCTCGAAGAGAGTGGTTAACTGGAAGTGTGAGAGGCAGTTAGTTAGGTTCTAACAGGATGCTTGGAGGCCAGCAAAAAGAAAGTCATGGCCAGCTATCAGGAAAGTCAGAGGACTTTCCTAGCAGCAGTCTAAAACAAAACCACAAGAAGCTGGATGAAATCAGACAGGCCCAAGTATGCTGACAAAGTAGACTAGAAACCCCTGGCTAAGTAAGGAAGAAGAAACAGGAAACCCTGCTTCCCAAAAAAATCCCTGCCCCAGATAGTAAATATCCCTCCCCCCTTGTTAAAAAACTGTCTTTGAAATATAGAAACTCTAAAGGTATCTGGGTGGCTCAGTCGGATAAGCATCTGACTCTGGATCTCAGCTCAGGTCATGATCTCCTGGGTTCATGGGATCAAGCTCCACATCAGGCTCTATGCTGACAGTGCTGAACCTGCTTGGGATTCTCTCTCCCTCCCTCTCTCTGCCCCTCCCACACTTTCTTTTTTTCTCTCTCTCAAAATAAATATATTTTAAAATTAAATTAAGTTTATCACATGAAAATTTAAAAAAGAAATTCAAATGGAGGTGGGGAGTGGGCACAGCTCTCACTCTTTCTTGAGCTTACCCATTCTCACATCTCAATAGTGTATTTTCTCTTCAATAAACTTTCTTACTTGTGTCCCTCATCTATTGTTTTGTGTCTGTCCTTTAATTCTTTCTCATGAGGAGACCAAGAGCCTTCCAGGATATCTTTGGTCTAGATTGGATCAAGGCCTCAGAGTCCAGGTCCCCTCAATTCACAACTGGCGACAGAAGGACACCACTGATTTTGCATAATTGTTTTCCTCTGAAATTTCAAACATTATTTAAATCCTGCTTTCTTCATAATTGACAATTATAATTTGTGTGGAATATGGCTCAATGTTTTATGGTTTTTAATAATCTATCCAGTACATGTTGACCTCTTTGTTATTTCAAATTAAAGACTTTCCTCAGTTTTGACATTTCCCCCCATTTTTTTGGCATATTCTTATGTTCCACTAATTGTAGTATTTTGTTCAGACATAACAATTAGCCAAAAATAATGTTCTTCAGAACTTGTTCTCTATGGGCTTTGGGGTCAAAATGACCTGCTTTTAAATCAGCCATTTAATTTCATTGCCTTGGGCAAATCAGTTAATGTCTCTCAACATCAGTGTCCCTGTCTATAATCTTCACTTTATGGAGTTGTGGTGAAATAATGTTTAGTTAATTTTATTTTAAATAGGTTTATTATAGTATCTAGTATATTTTTAAGCTTCCTATACATCCCAAGCTCCATCTTCCAGAATAGTGCCCTATATTATCCCTTCCTTTTTGTTTCAGATAATGTTAGTTCATTTTTAAGGTTCATGTTTATGTCTTCTTTACAGAGAAACTTTTAATAACCATTCCATATAATAAAAGTCACCTCCTGTTGACTTCTGACTTAGATGTTTAATTTATTTGATAACACTTACAACTTGGATTTTTCCCCCCAATGTTGAAGGCATTATGAAGACAGGAATGTTTTCCTCACTCCCCGCCCCCCTGCCCTTCTCTCTCTCTCTCTCTCTCCCTCAACTTCTCTCCCTCCTTTCCTGCCATCCCTCCTAACCTCCCACTATCCATATCCCCATTAGGTGACACAATATCAAAAGTAGTTAGATGTTCAAGAAATATGTGAATTATTTTATCAATAAACTTACCTGTTTATTCTGAATGTTCTTCCTTGATTGTGTCCCTCACATTTCTTTTTCATGTTGTCTTACTATAGATTTTGTTTCTGTTAATTTCTAAAATGTTCACTTGTCTAACAATCTAATTGTTTTTTGCATTATTTTCCTAATCCTGTCAATCTTCTCATTTCAGTCTCTGACTTTCTTATCTCCTCTTTTATCTCTTTCATTGAGGACTAAAACGATGTCAAGAATACATCTTTTTTCTGAGAATATAATAATTTCTTATTACTGTTCTTCTTCATGTTCTGCAGATAATTTTAACCTTTACTTATTCAACTTTGTCATAGGTTCTCTGTTGCCTTTCATCTTCTCTTAAATGAGATCAGGTATTCCTAGGCCTGACCAAATGGTATGAATAACTCTTTCAGTGTCCTCTCACTGTTTATCTTAATGTTCTTGAAGCCCTCCTTGTGATCTCAAGGTGCAGAGATATGATGTATATATTTTAAATTTTATGCCTACATATCATCTATCTATCTATTATCTATCTATCTATCTATCTATCCATCTATCTATCTATCTACCAAGTATCTATATTTCGTTTAAACTTTCAGATACTGTACAAATCTGGAAAATAAATGGTGCCAAACATTTTCATCAGGGGGCACTCTCTTTGCTTGATTTTTCTCTCTCATTGCCCGAGGAGTGATCTTTCCAAATCTAGTATAACACAGATTAAATTTTTACATTCTATCCACTAATGTGGAAAAATAAGCAATTTTTTTTTTTCTAAAAGCAACTTGGCAAGCTCAGAAGCTTATATTTCTGCTGACAGTAGTATAAAACAAAGCCAGGAGTTAACAACAAACACTAAAACCTTTCAGTTGAAAAAGACATCTGAGTTTTTTTTTTTTTTCAGGTTTGAGATAGTTTCATAGAATGTGAGGCTCTTTTTCTGAGTGCTCTTTCTCTGTATATACCACACATCTCCTCTGATCCAGTCTCCCTTTTGTCCATACTACCCACTATCTTGGAAGTTTGCCTGTACGGATTATCAAAAAGGAATCACCAGCCTTCTGGTTTCTATTTGGGTTGCTAATGGAGAGCCTAAAAGAGTTAAGGAAGAAAGAAGAGTGAGATGGAAGGTATTCATTCCCCGGGCCCCTCCCTGCTGGATCACCTTGGCTCCTTACATCTCTAACAGTGACCCTCTACAACAGATCATCTTCCAGATTGTGGTAACAGCTCCATTTTCATTCTTGTTAAGGCCTGAGCAGCAATGAGGCTATTGTCAGCTCTAAAATTCTGCACTATTCCTTCTGCTTTTCTTACATCCAGCCAGTATCTTTGAACATAGTTTGACTGGATGATTGGTTGACTTATTGATGCATTTATGTATTTATTTATGTTGAGGTATGATTGACATGTAACTTTATCTTTGTTTCAGATGCACAACACTATTATCCAATATCTAAATTACATTGTTCTTTTTAAACTGTCCTTTACCCAATTTGAAATTGTAATCTTTATCTGTTGAGTCCCTGAATGTTACAGGTAAATTATCATTTTTTTCTCTAAAACTGTGTATCAGATAAGGTAATTATTAATTATTTTTATGGTCAAGTGGAAAAGATGCCACCACTATCATGCTAACTTCTGAATACTTACTGCCTTAGCAAAATGATTACTAGATGCATCTGGTACCTGATTATGTTGCTATAGTCTGTTATTCAGCTCTTTAACTGATAAAACCTATGATCTGGTCTATAATGAGAGTGGAGAGTACTGGTTGCACAAGCCCAGATCTAACCCTTCATTTTTTTAAAAAAAATCAAATTTATTTTTGGAGCAGTTTTAGATTCACAACAAAGTTGAGAAGAAAAGTATAAAGATTTACTATATATGCCCTGCCTTCTCAGATTCATGACCCCCCATGTGATCAACATCCCCCACCAAAGTGGTACACTGATGAACCTACATTGACATATCCTCATTACCCAAAGACCATAATTTAAATCAGGGTTCACTCTTGGTGTTATATATTCTAAGGTGTTGAGAGTTTAACTAAGCTACTCCATAACACTGCTGTCTCATCATCCATTTTTTTGTGGCCAAGTAGCCTGCAGGAGTCTTGAACTGACCTAGACACCCCTGTGAACACATGACCTAGATAAATGCCATTGGTTCACAAGTTCTGATATGACTCCCACAACTGTCCTTGTGATAAGCACTTTCCCTTACCTCCTGGGGCCTGTCTTAGATAAGATCCCTACAAAGCTTCCCAAAAGCTGGCTCTTTTTAGTTTGAGCTGATCAATCTGTACTCAGCCCAGAAACCTCAAAGCACTTTAACCACAAACCCTAATAAAGGCATGTGCCCTATATCCTGCCACAGTCTTTCTGCCTGCACCCTGCCTTGACCTCATGTGTCCCTTTAAAGTATGCTACATACCTCCTCCAGGACTTGTGAGTAATGGAATGCTCTTTTTCACTTCCCCTTGTGATCTTTTGCTGAACCCTGGTTCAGCATCCAACATCTCAGGACTCTACTTATCAAATGTTAATTTAACAAAGTCATGACATAAAGATTTTGGGCAAATACAGGCTGGCACATATCAACCATTATAATACTATGCAAAGTAGTTTTCCTACCTTAAAAATCCTCTGTTCTTCATCCCTCCATCCCTCTTAGCTCCTGGTAACCACAGACCTTTTTACTGTTTTCCAGAATTTCCTGCAGTTGGAATCATATAGTATGTAGCCTTTTCAGACTGACATCTTTCACTTAGAGGAAACTTAAATGTATATTACTAGGTCTTGTCATGACCTTATAGCTCACTTCTTTTTAGTGCTGAATAATATTCCATTGTCTGGATGTTCCACAGTGTATCTACTATTCATCTAGTAAAAGAATTCTTGGTTGCTTAAAATTTTGCAATTATGACTAAAGCTTCTATAAATATCTATGTATAGGTCTGTGTGTGGGAATGAGTTTTTTACTGCTTTGGGAAAGCAAAATGCCAAGGAATGTAACTGCTGGATCATATAGTAAGAGTATATTTAGTTTTGTAAGAAACCACCTAACTGTACTCCAGGGTGGTTGCACCATGTTGCATTCCCACAAGCATTTTTTTTTTTAATTTTTTTTCTTAATGTTTTTATTTATTTTTGAGACAGAGAGACAGAGCATGAGCAGGGAAGGGGCAGAGAGAGAGGGAGACACAGAATCGGAAGCAGGCTCCAGGCTCTGAGCCATCAGCACAGAGCTGGATATGGCGCTCAAACTCACAGACTGTGAGATCATGACCTGAGCCGAAGTCAGACGCTCAACTGACTGAGCCACCCAGGCACCCCTCCCACAAGCATTTAATTAAAGTTTCTGTTGTTCCACAATCTCACCAGCATTTAGTGTTGTGAGTGTTCTGGATTATGATCATTATAATATTTGTATAGTAGTATCTGATTATTGTTTTTAATTTGCATTTCCCTAATGACATATTATGTAGAGCAATTTTTATATGTTTTGTTTTGTTTTGTTTTGTTTGCCACCTATTTGTGGCTAGGTATCTGTCAAGGTCTTTGACATTTTTTAAATTGGATTGTTTTCTTATAAAAGTTCTTTGTATATTATAGTAACAGGCCTTTATCTGTTGTCACTTTTACAAATATTCTCTCCCAGCATATGGCATGGCTTTACATTGTCAGTATATCTTGAAGAGCAGAAAATTTTAATTTTAATCCAGTCCAACATTATCAATTATTTATTACATGGACTGTGCCTTTAACAGTAAATCTAAAAAGTCATTATACCCAAAGTCATGTAGATATTTTCCTAAGTTATCTTCTATGTGTTTTATACTGTTGAATTTACATGTTCTATCATCTATTTTGAGTTAATGTTGTGAATGTTGTAAGGTCTGTGTCTACGTTCACCCTTTCTCCACTGTATTGCCCTCACTCTTTTGTCCAAGATCAGTTGAATGTATTTATGTGGGCCCATTTCTGGGTTCTTTATTTAGTTGTGTTAATCAATTTGTTTATTCTTTCACCAATATCACTATCTTGATTACTGTAGCTTTATAGCAAGCCTTGAAGTCAGTAATCCACTTTGTTCTTCTTCAATATTGTGCTGACCATACTAAGTATTTTGCCTCTCCATATAAACGTTAGAATCACTTTTCAATATTCACAAAATAACTTGCCTGAATTTTGTTTGGCATTGTGTTGAATCTCAATTGGCTGTGGCCTATAATTATTTTTATACATTGTTGGATATGGTTTGCTAATATTTTGTTGAGGATATTTGCATCTATATTCATGAGAAATATGGATTTTTTTTCTATATTTTCTTGTACTGTCTGCCTGGAATAATGCTGGTGTACAGAATGATTTAGAAGTATTCCCTCTGCTCCTTTCCTCTGAAGGAGAAGGTAGATAGCTGATATAATTTATTTGTTAATTGCTTTGTAGAATTCCCAGTGAACCCATCTGGACCTGGTACTTTCTGTTTTGGAAGGTTATTATTAATTATTCAATTCCTTTAGTACATATAGGACTATTTAGATTCTCTATTTCTTCTTATGTGAGGTTTGGCAGATTGTGTCTTTCAAGGAACTGGTCCATTCCATCTAGGTTATCAGATATGTGGGCATAAGTTCATAAACTTCCTTGGGAAGTGTAGTTGTAGTTCTTCTCTCACTTTTGAAATTAGTAATTTGAGTCCTCTTCTTTTTTTCCCCCCATTAGTCTGGCTATAGGATTACTGATTTTATTGATCTCTTCAAAGAACCACCTTTTGATTTCATTTATGTCCTCTTTTCATTTTCTGTTTTCAATTTCATCAATTTCTGCTCTAATTTTTATTTCTTCTGCTTCCTTTTGATTTGATTTTCTCTTATTTCTCCGGTTGCTTAATTTATTTTTAGTAATTTATTCCTTCTACCAAATTCATTTAATACTATGAATCTCCCTCTAAGCACTATTTTTTCTGCATCTCACAAATTTTGATAAGTAGTGTTCTCCTTTCCATTTAGTTAAAAATATTTTATTTTTTTCTTGAGATTCCTATTGTGACTCATGCATTATTTAGAACTGTGCTGCTTAATCTCCAAATATTTTGGGTTTTCCTTCTATTTTTCTATTATTGATTTACAGTTGAATTCTCTTGTGGTGAGAGAACAGACACTATATGATTTCTATTCTGTTAAATTGGTTAATGTATGCTTTATGGCTCAGAAGGGGTTCTATCTTGGTAATGTTACATGTTACCTTGCAAAGAATATATATTCTGTTGTTGGATAAAATAGTCTAAGGATGCCCATTATGTCCAGTTATTGATGGTGCTATTGAACTCAGCTATGTCCTTAACTGATTTCAACCTGCTGGACCTGTCCATTCTGATATAAGGGTATTGAAGTCTCCAAATATAATAGTGAATTCATCTATTTCTAACAGTTTTTGCCTCATGCATTTTGACACTCACATACATGATAAGTATTGTTATATCTTCTTAAGGAATTGACCCTTTTAGGGCACCTGGGTGTCTCAGTTGGTCAAGCTGATTTTGGCTCAGGTCATTATATCCTGGTTCGTGAGTTTGAGCCCCACATGGAGCTCTGTACTGACAGCTTGCAGCCTGGAGCCTGCTTTAGATTCTGTGTCTCCCTCTCTTTCTGCCCCTCCCCTGTCTCTCTCTCTCTCTCTCTTAAAAATAAATAAAGATTAAAAAAAAAAAGAATTGGCCCTTTTATCATTATGTAATAGTCCTTGCTCTTTATCCCTTATAATATTCCTTGCTCTGAAATCTGCTGATTAGTATTAGGAATGTGTGTCTTTCTCCATCCATTTACTTTATATGTTTCTTGTTCATTTGTTTCCTTTTTTAAAGATTTTATTTTTAAGTAATTTCTACATCCAATGTGGGGCTCAAACTCACAACCCTGAGATCAAGAGTCACATGCTGTATTGACTGAGCCAGCCAGGTGTCCCTAATCTATATGTGTTTTTATATTTAAAGTGGATTTCTTGTAGACAGTGTTTACCTTATTTTTAAATCCACTCTGACAATCTATTTTAATTGATGCATTTAGACCAATAACATTTTAAGTGAGTATTGATAAATTCAGATTAATATTTACCATCTTTGTTTCTATTTTTTATTTGTTGCCTTTGTTCTTTTTTCCTATTTTGTCTTCCACTTCTCCCCTGCCTTTTGTGGTTTTAATTGAGCATTTTATGTGAATCCATTCTAACTCCCTTCTTAGCATATCAGTTATATTTCCTTTTAAAAAAAACAACTTTTTTTCAGTGATTTCACTAGAGCTTGAAATATACATTTACAAGAAATCTAAATCTATTTTTAAATAACATTATATTGCTTCCCTGGTAGTAAGAGTATTTAATGGTAACAAACTAATCCCAATTTCTCTCTGCAAATAACACTATCTTGCTTCCCTGGTAGTGAGAAAATTTTATGATTACAACATAATCCTAATTTCTCTCTCCTGACCCTTGTGTCACTATTGTCCTTCATTTCACTTATGCATAAGCATGCAAAGCATATACACATACATAAGTATATATAATTGAATAGTTTCTACTATTAGTTTGAACAAATTGTCAATATTAGGTCAATTAAGAATAAGAAAAAGAAATATTTTTATTTTCCCTTCACTCATTTGTTAACTGATACTGTTCCTTTATGTAGATCTCAATTTATGATCTACATCACTTTACTTTTCTCTAAAAAATTTATTCTAACATTTCTTATAATGCAGATATACTAGTACCAAATTCCCTAAATCTTTGAAAAGATATTTTTTTTTCCTTCACTTTTTTACAGGGTAATTTCACAGAATACACGATTCTTGTTTGGGGTGCGTGTGTGTGAGTATGTTTCTCTCAATTTAAAATTTCGCTCCTTTCATGTTTGTATGGTTTCTGAAGAGAAGCTGGATATAATTCTTATATTTGCTCATTCTATAGGTGAGATGAGTTTCTCCCTCTGACTTTTTTAAAGTTTTTTTTTCTTTATCTTTGGCTTTCTGTTGTTTGAAGTTATGCTTAGGTGTAGTTTTTTTGGCATTTATCCTGCTTGATGTGCTCTGAGCTTTCTCGATCTATGGTTTGGTATCTGACATTAGTTTGGGAAAATTCTCAGTTGTTATTGTTTCAAATATTTCTTCTCTTCCTTTTTGGTTATTTTCCTTTTGGTATTCCCATTTCACATACATTACACATTTTGCAGGTATCCTATAGTTCTTAAACATTCTGCTATTTCTTTTTTGGTATTTTTTTTTCTCTTTGATTTTCAGTTTTGGAAGGTTTTATTAATATATCCTCATGTTCAGAGATTCTTTTCTCATCCATGTCTAAACTATTATTAAGCCTATCAAAGGCATTCTTCATATCTGCTACTGTGTTTTCATTGTTTTTTTGTTTTGTTTTGTTTTGTTTTTTTTATCTCTAGTACTTCTTTTTGGTTCTTAGGACTTCCACGTCTCTGCTTACATTTCCCATTTGTTCTTTCATGATGTGTACTTTATCCATTAGAGCCCTTAGCACAGTAATCATAGTTTGTTTTTTTTAATTCTCAATTTGATAATTCCAACATTCCTGCCATGTTTGAATCTCGTTCTGATGTTCACTTGATGTCTCCAAACCGTATTTTTTATCCTTTAGTATCCTCTGTAATTTTTTCTTTATCACTGAACATGACATGCTGGTTAGAAGAAACTGCTTATGGTGCACCAGTCAGTTAAGGGTCTGACTTCAGCTCAGGTCATGATCTCACAATCTGTGAGTTCGAGCTCTGCATGGGACTCTCTTCTGCCAGTGCAGAGCCTGCTTGGGATCCTCTGTCTCCCTCTCTCTGCCACTCCCCACCATCTCTCTCAAAAATAAATATTTTTTGGGGGGCGCCTGGGTGGCGCAGTCGGTTAAGCGTCCGACTTCAGCCAGGTCACGATCTCACGGTCCGTGAGTTCCAGCCCCGCGTCAGGCTCTGGGCTGATGGCTCGGAGCCTGGAGTCTGTTTCCGATTCTGTGTCTCCCTCTCTCTCTGCCCCTCCCCCGTTCATGCTCTGTCTCTCTCTGTCGCAAAAATAAATAAACGTTGAAAAAAAAATTTTTTTTTAAAAATAAATATATTTTTTAAAGAAAGAACTTCTTGTTATAAATAGGACTTTATTAATGTGATGATGAGGTGTGGTGGGAGGGGAAGTATTCTATAGTCCAATGATTAGGTCTTAGTCTATTATTAAGCCTGGACCATTGGACTGTGAACTTCACAAGTGCTTCTTTCTTCTGTCCTTAGAGGGACAGAAAGTCTAGACCTGGCTGTAGTTAGGTATATCTCCCATTCCATATGGAAGGCTAATGCTGGCTGGAGTTGATTATTTCCCTTCTCCCAAGTCAATTAGGCTCTGATAAAACTACAGCAGGTTAAGCTTTGATAGAAGAGTTTCTCCTGAGGGCAGACCTTGTTAAGAAGAATAGGATGCCCTGGCATTTTTCAAAATGGTCCTTTAATTCTCTCCCTGCTAGAAGCATGAGGAGATTTTTCTCCAGAGTTCACTGTGAACCTATCAGAATTCCTATTACAATTTAGGATATAAATCACAAAAGTATTGGAACCATCAGATGAATGGGTTCTCATGGAGTATTTACTCCTCACTGAGCCAACCACAATTTGTCAATTACATTTCAAGTTTTCTTATCCTGGCACTGGTTCCCATGAATGTCTTGCTCGGATCAGCACACCTGTGATTCTTTGTATATGCCTGTCTGTCTCTCCAACTTGGGAAGAGGAGATGCCCTGTGATTTCACTTCTCTTAGTCACCTAAGAAGAATTTTTGTTTTTCAGTCTATACAGCTTTTTACTTCTTGGTAGGATATAATCATGACTTCCAAGTTTCTTACATCCTGGTCCTTGTGTGCTACCATATTTGGCTTTTTTAGCAGGGCAAATACCTCTGGGTCTCAGCCATTCTCCATCCAGTCATAGCTGATTGAGGTCATTCCATTTACTTTCTATAGAATTTCTCATCCTTAGCCAGAGTGGCTCTTTCCAGTCCTTTACAATAACTTGTCTAATCCACCCCAGTGTAGTGTATGAATGCTAAGAGTTAGCTTAAGGATCAGAGGAGCTGAGAACTCCATATTTGATGGCGGATATCTTTGTCTTAGAAATACCTTACTATGTATTTATCCTCACCCATTTCTAAACTACCTCCAGATGTCCCATGATGAATGTATGGATTTTTCAAAGGGGCTTTCAGTTTTCCTGAGCTTCATTAGCTGAATCTATACTTCATAGAAGAATGTTTGAACTGCCTCTACTCCAACCCATTTCTGAGATTATAATGGTGAAAAAGTAGAAATAAAACTAATATTTTATGGAGGAAGAAATTTAAAATATCACTGACATATCATTTTTGAAAAGATATATATGCACTGGTTTCTACTGGACTCAGCTGCTGCTCTAGTTAACCATTATGTCCATGTATAGTCGATTTTCTTTATTAATTTGCTAGCCAATGTGGAGGGGATTAAAATTTTCTCATTTAGCCGAGATTTTATCCTTGATTTAGGAGCTTTCTGACCGAGAGTTGTTTGTGCTATGACAGGAAGAAATGTATTTGGGAACAATACTTATTGCTTTCAGGTACTATTTTTATGGGTGCACATATTTTTGCTCTTCTATTTTTCTAAAATGTGCTAATTTTTGAGGATAAAATCTCTCCTAGGGTAGAGGTGCTTTTGTTTTTGTTTTTGTTTTCCTATTAGTCACTCTAGACCTCACCTTACTAGGTTAGAACACTTGTTTTAAGATTAAACTTATTGATGCCTCGGTAATTTTGGGCCCCATCAGGAAGCCAGTACAAGTAAAAAACAGCTACCCACAGACTTTTCCATTTGTTGTTAACTTCACATTTGTTGCAATCTCAGAATAAGTAATTGTTTATTGAAGCAAAAGTGCCTCCTATCAGAAGATGCCCAGATGCTCACAAAATACCTTGCTCACTGCAGTCCATCAAATATTTGCCTCCAAATTTTAGAAATTTCAAGAGGAATTTCTTCATCGATTTCACATAACACTAAACTGCTTCTTCAGAAATGGGACAGATGTGTTGGCAATGCAGAATCCCTCCAGAATGATACCATCTTTACTACATCTGGGAGATATTTTTCATTTCAGCACTGGGTTTACACCATACTCTAATTTCAGTGTTAAAGGTTCTCTACTATTTCCCCCCTTTTGCAGGTTCAATGCATTCCTAAAATAGAGATTTTCAATACCATTCTTCTGTCATCATTTCTGGATGTTCTTGAACTTCATTTGGAAGATAAGTATGGTTTAGGCAGTTGAGGAGAGGTTGAGTGATACTCTAAGCAAAGAAAATAGTGATAATAAACAAACAAAATCTCCATAGTAAATCAGCATGTTAGATAACCTGTTTTTTTTTTACCATGTTCTCAGAATATAATGGAAAATTTCACTAACAACTGTAGGCAGAATTTAAGCAATTTATGATAATCTATCTACTAGTTTACTTTCCATGAAATTAGAATATCCAATATTAGAGGATAGTATATTTTTTCTAAACTTATTGTTCATGAATTCACACAATGAAAACTTTTAGTAGCTTTAAAATTTACATCTATAGATGGAAAACAATCACTTCAAATTCAATTTATTTCCCCAAAATTCTAAATGTCTTTTCTTATCTAATAACAATAAAATTTTGCATAGTCAATAATGAATATGCTAGCCAAAGTAAATAAAAAATATTAATCCATAAATTTGTAGGTTGAACTTAGCAAGGGCTAACATAATGGAAAGAGTGACTTAATAATGCCTAATATTCAAAAGGCATCTATTGACATATTAGGCAGTCTGCCATACAAGCAAAGTGCCACATGTGCGTGATTTTCCTCCATGCAATCCCATATAAAAACTCAAAATTGACTTCATAAACCATATGAAATGATTTAGCTTCTTCAAAAGTAACTGTACTTTTACAATCTTGGTCATTAAATCTAACGGAGGTTATCTCTTTTTAAAGCTATGATCATGGGCTTGGGATAGCTATTTTCCTGAAAAACTTTCTACAATTATTATTATTAATAATCTTATCAGTAGGAATTAACCAAAGGTTTTATGTAATTCAATTCCTCAACCTTCTCCATTCATCAGCCTCCTCTCTTCACTGGGTTTCTATCACTAGGCTCACAGTGAGATAAAATAATAAAGAAATATTATTCTCCCATGTGCACTACATAAAACACTACTTAATTTAGCTTTAGAACTCACACTGTTTTCTTCATGAATTTAATGTATTTTATATACATTTCTGGCAGGTGTTGAAAAACCCTGCTCCCTGCTTATAGAAAAGCCATGTTTCACAGCTAGAAATGGAATGAAAATGGAGGGTTATATTTCACTGGAACAAATACATGTTTAAGCCAGTAATTACCATTTACAGTGCTGTCCTTAAAATGTCTAACAGCCCCTAGGCCTCCCTGCACCATTCATGCTAATTCTCAGACAAGAATTACAAATGATACTAAACCTTATAAATCTTTCCAAGTGATCACAAAGATACTCTTTATGAAACTATGAAAACATTAAATTGTCAATGATAATACTTTGTGCACGGACATATCTTAAACCCATGGATCGATATCATTTAGCAACAGGAGCTCAGTATGTACATAGGTAGCAAGCACTGTGTAATTATCCTCATTATCAAGAGGGACAAAGTGTCAGATAAATTAAGCAGCTACCATGAGGCCATACAAAGAGAACTTGTACACTTCCCAAAGAATTGTCTGTTTGCTGTGGAAAAGATAGTGATGAAGGAAATTATTAATTTTTGAGTGCTTACTAAGTACTTGTAGTGATGCCTGGTTATCTTTGGCATCTTGATTTTATTCTCAATGCCAGTTATAATTTATAATACTATAAGTTTGAATTAAAAAATTCCAGAGACACAGGTTACCTCTGAGACCCATTCAAACTATTTAAATCAACAATGGGAACAGTGGTTTCTTAAAGTGATATTGGTCAAGACAAAAGTATTACCTTACTCACTCTACTTAGGTAAGGAAAACAGAGAAAAGGAAGTTTTATTTTATTCAATGTCAAGAGTTACAGGTTAGCATCATTATTATATATAATATTTGTTATGGAAAAAGATGTACTGAACTCCCTGTGTACAGGAGATAGTATTTGTTCTAAAATAACCCAAATGTATGGTTACAACAAGGTGTTACCTACTGGAATTTTACCTTGATAATAGTTTTAAATTTTATTCCTAAAGCATGAAAGAAGTAATAGGATAATACTCATTTATAGGCACCAAGAAATTCTTCTAATGAATATATCAGGTTTTTTATAGTAGTTAGTAACATATCACTATACTTTAGAAAAGGGTATTGCTTTATCAAATTTCATCATTCCCTTTGTACCACAACTTAAATTCCTCTCAGTAAAAACCAGACATTTTCAGAGAACATTTCAGAATAATATCATATATTTCTCCTTAGTACCTTGGGCACATTTTGTAAATGTGATTTCATTCTGGGCTTTTCTTTTTCCTGTTTAAATATTGATGCTTAATTTATCGATAAGTAAGTAAGCAAAACCTTTTCCCAGCTTTTGGCCAGAATATCTGGCTTCAGGGAATGGTTTTATATTTACTGATATTTGAACAATTTACTTTGTGTTAACGCTGCAAAACACTTTGTGCTGTAATAATTTATGATAAAGAGCATATGCTACCTGCTGATCAATTTATCAATGACAAAATTATAAGGTGCCTTCTCAAAGAACATGTCTATTGCTCAGTACAGGTTAACTCATTCAATAAATAGAAAAGGAAACAAAATAAATTAAACATAATATTCCTGTTTCACACTTAAAAGTTATATAAATGGGCCAAAGAGGACCCTCGTGTACAGGCCTACATGGATTCATTTTTATTTCTTCACAGCAGCCATGGCTGCTAACCCAAAGCTTACTAGTGCCAATATCAAATTGTTACCTACCGAATTGTTTTATTTATTTATTTTTTTTTTGCATTGAAGCATCAGAATTTATTAAAAACAGATAATACATATTTTGTGAATAAATGACTAAAAATGTAGCAAAATCAAAACCCACAGGAAATCAATATATCATTTACAACTAGAAGACATATCGAATTGTTTTAAATAGAGTCCAGATAAATATATTTTGAGCTATTTAGAGTCTATCTACTTTGCAAACCCCTCAAAACTGCACCTAATATCTGGGGTGCACAGGTGGCTCATTCAGTTAAGTGTCCAACTTCAGCTCAGGTCATGATCTCGGCAGTTAGTGGGTCTGAGCACCTCATCAGACTCTGAACTGACAGCGTGGAACCTGCTTGGGATTCTCTCTCTCTTTCTCTCTCTCTCTGTCTCTCTCTCCCTCTCTGTCTTCTCCCCTTCCCTACTCGAGCTTTCTCTCTCTCTCTCAAAATAAATAAACTAAAACAAACAAAAACAAAACTGCACTTTACATCTGATAACCACAGATAAGACAAATCCTGTGGTTATGAAAGACCTCAAACTACAGATGTCCTCTAGAACTCTGACCTGGAAACTCTCCACCTTGCTGTTGAGTGACATTGAGATATATTTACCCCTCTCTGATTTTCCCTTTTCTGGGGAGGTCTACTCTCTTCCCCAGTTCCCTTCCAACTGGTTCCTCTTGCCATTATCTCTGGGAAGGCTTTTTCTGTGAGAAACTTCCCCTCTCATAGAGCCCTGTCCAAGCATTGACCAATGAATCTTGCTATGTATTCCTGCCTCTCCTTGTCCTGTCTCTTCCTTGATAAATTCAAAAATCCTCAAGCTTACCACAAAGGTAATATACTCATTTCAAATTACACAGTTTCTAGGTCTTGATTCAACACTTAGAAACTAAGAGAAGGAAGGAAATATAATTTATTTAATTAAAATACTATCTATGAGCTCCTAAGAGGAAAACAAAATGTAATGACAGCCATTTACAAAAACAGTACAAGGTGATAATATTTTGTAATTGTTCATTGTCTGGCAATTCATTGGAGGGAACAGCCTAAGGGTAAATATTTGGCTAGGGAAGTTGTTATAAATATTTAAAGTTATGAAGCAGAACACTTCTCATCCTTCTTCATAAATTTAAGCACAGGGGCACTTGTACCCCAAAGTTTATAGCAGCACTTTCAACAATAGCCAAATTATGGAAAGAGCCTAAATGTCCATCAACTGATGAATGGATAAAGAAATTGTGGTTTATATACACAATGGAATACTACGTGGCAATGAGAAAGAATGAAACATGGCCTTTTGTAGCAACATGGATGGAACTGGAGAGTGTGATACTAAGTGAAATAAGCCATACAGAGAAAGACAGATACCATATGCATTCACTCTTATGTGGATCCTGAGAAACTTAACAGAAGACCATGGGGGAGGGGAAGGGAAAAAGAAAAAAAGGTTAGAGAGGGAGGAAGCCAAACCATAAGAGACTCTTAAAAACTGAGAACAAACTGAGGGTTGATGGGGGGGGGGGGGGGGGATCCTTTATATGTCAATATAAGATCAATAAAACTAAAGGAGTTTAGTTAAAGATAATAGTGACTTAAGTCAAGAACCTGAAAAATAAAAATACTATCTTTTAATTTTCCCACAGTAATGAAAATATGTGACTTTATATTAATCTAAAAGCTTTGTAAAAAGGAGTTTGCTTTAGCACTAAAATTTCAAAAAACTATTTGCATGTCCACCCAACTGATATTCTAGTTGTTCATACCTATCAGACCAATTATTTTCCTTTTAGAGAGAAAATAAAACTGTAGGGAGAAATGCTTTGTGATTAATGTTGCAGTTTTTAGGGACAATTATATTACACACATTTTTTCTGGTTCCTTTCTGGGAGACAGAAATAAAAGTAAAGCAGGTGGAAATAAAATATCAACTTTAAAATTGTGCAGTTTAGATTAGAAGACTAGATTTTCCTGTCTGTGAACACTAGAGTCATAAAGAGTTTATAGGGTCTGCAAAAAGTATGCTTATCTCTGCCCCAATTCATCTATCAGTGAGGAATAACAGAGAGGAGCCTGGAGTCTTCTTCTCATACAAGTATTCTTATGTAAATATTAGGCAAAGGCTTAAGGTTGATTCCAACAGTTAAAAGCAAGAGGTTTTAGAAGAGAAAAATGTTCAAATCACAGCCTCATTGCCTACAACCTATATGAACTTGAGAACATTTATCAGCATGCCCAGGCTTTTATTTCTTCTTCATCTAGTATGAGGAAAAATCAAAACCTGCTCCAGAAAGTGTTGAGAGGGATTAGTAAGACTTCCAGAATTGATGTAACCAAGAAATCTTCCAGTCAAATTAATTTTTATGTGCCTATTTTGATCTAATCTGGTTAAGAAAGTATATAATTAGTCTTTCACTAATGCCGATAATGTCAAAAATATTTCAAAATTGTTTTACTTTTATTGTTCTTGATGATTTTGAATATCATTTTATGAATGTATTAGGCATTTACATTTATTCTTTGGTGAGTTGCAAATTATCATCCATTGTCCATTTTTATATTTAGTTGTCTGGATCTTGTTTTTCTCAAATAATATAGATAGATAGATATAGATATAGATATAGATATAGATATAGATAGACATAAATCCAATTACCATGAATGATGGTACAAACTCAAATCTAGTTATTGTCTCCAACTTTAATATATATACACATACATAAACACACTTTACATATTATACATACATGTATGCATATTTTTGCCTCTGAATATCTGGAAATTATATAAGTGATACACTTATAGGAGTGCAGGTGGTTTAAAAGGAAAAAATCAAACAGCACTGAATGACATTAAATAAAAATTAAAAAATAAATCTTTCTCATCTTATTCTACCCCCACTTTCTAGAGCTAGCCTTCTTTACAGAATTCTGTTTTTAATTATTCAGTGGTTGCCAAGATAATTCTAAAAAATTGTCTATATTCATTTCTTGAATACAACCATTGCATGGTTTACAAAGATGAATTTCCTTAGTTATAATGCTTTCAATATCATGTATATAACTCGATCTGGCTTAAAACATAGGTATTATAATTTTATTTCATATAACTTCCCTATTTCATAGTTTCACAGGCCTCAGGATTAGTTATTTTAGAGGCTCAATTATAATATCAAGAACTCGGGCGTTCTCTAATATATTCAGCTATCCACAGATTTTATTTCATTTTTAGATATAGCAAATTGGTTATTCAGGTTCTAGGCATCTAATAGCTCATATAAAATCCAGAGGAAGAAGAAAGGACATCCTGTCATAACATCTCTTTTAGGAGTGCAATTATTCTCACAAAGCCCTCAACAGTTTTTCTTTCACTAGGCATCGGCTGGAATTAAATAACATGCTCATTCTTTTTTTATTTTTTGATGTTTATTTATTTTTGAGAGAGAGACAGAGAGAGAATGGGGGGGGGGGGGAGGATGGGCAGAGAGAGCCAGGGACAGAGGACCTGAAGCAGGCTCTGTTCTGACAACAAAGAGCTCAGCACAGGGTTCCAACCCATGAACCATGGGATCATGACCTGAGCCGAAGTCAGATATTTAACTCCCAGTAACATGCCCATTCTTAAACTAATCACTATGAAGAATAACTGATTTACACTTGACTAATCCAGGCTTTCCTGGATGTGACAGTGGAGTTAGCTTCTTCTGAGATAGGCTTCAAGGACAATGTGAATACATGAACAATACTGACACTGCAAAACAATGGCAATGGGCAGTGTTGGTAATCCAACGTTACCATAGATTCTAATATAACAGCAGAGAATAGTATATTTCTGCCTTCTCTCCTCCTATTGATACCTTTAATTTTTAAAACTTTTTACCTTGAAGTAATTTTATTTTTTTTAACGTTTATTTATCTTTGAGACAGAGAGAGACAGAGCATGAATGGGGGAGGGTCAGAGAGAGGGAGATACAGAATCTGAAACAGGCTCCAGACTCTGAGCTGTCAGCACAGAGCCCGATGCGGGGCTCGAACTCACAGACCGCGAGATCATGACCTGAGCTGAAGTCGGCCGCTCAACCGACTGATCCACCCAGGAGCCCCAACCTTGAAGTAATTTTAGAAAAAAAATTTCAGAAATTGTTACAAGGAGTTCCTATACATTCTCTACCCAGTTTCTTCTACTGTTAATACTTTCTATAACCACAGTATAATTACCAAAACCAAAAAAGTAACATCAGCATGATACCATTACCTAAATTATGATTCTTTAATTTGGTTACTTATATTTTGTACTTTGTCTATTTGTTTTGAAATTTTAAATAGGATACATTAACCTTTATTGTCTGTTTCATGAACCTGAGTCTGTGTCTCTTGACACCTCACTAAGTAAGAATAAGAATTAATGCCCTTATTCTAGCACCTGTTTTTCCACTTCAACAGTCTCCTTCACCACCACCTTCTATCTATACTATGGTTTTTACATTTATATGCTGCACTCCACTTGCAATTAGGTCTTACATTTTTTGTTTGTTTTGTTTGTAGTGGAGAGATGCTGCATGGGCAATTATAACTTTAAAATTTGTAACAACTCCAACTGTAGTTCTTAATTTCTTGGTCAATATCTATTCTACTTATAACTTATTTTTTGAAGGAAAAAAAATACATTTTCTTTGTACCAGTTAGAAAAGTTCACTCCATTAAGCTTTCCGAATTCACGATAAAGAGCGTTGTTAATCAGGACCATTTGATAGCCAAATGTCTGTATATGTCCTGTAACACTTTCCTTAGTTGATTTTTTGACACAAGAATCTTCCCATTACCTCTATTTGCTAAATTTGCTGGTACTCCCTCTTAGATCCTATACCTTAGAATTGGTTTTCCTCAATATTCAGTTGTGTTTCCTTTTGTCCTCTCTTATAAATTTCTCCTTAGGTCATTTCATTCAATCTCAAGGATTCATACATCATCTAGTTGCTGACTCCAAAATTATTTCCACCTAGCCCTATATTTTATGCCCCATCTTTCATTGCTTTACATTTATCTTCATTGCATTCTTACATTTACATTCATTGCTTTACATTTATCTTAACCCTGCCATATCCAAACTAAACAGTTTATTGATTAAATAAAAAAGTACTGAGGGGGTGCCTGCATGGTTCAGTCAGTTAAGCATCCTGCAACTCTTGAGGCTCAGGTCATGATCTTACGGTCATGGGACCAAGTCCCGTGTCAGGCTCCGCACTGGGTGTGGAGCCTGCTTAAGATTCTCTCCCTCTCCAAACCATAAGAGACTCTTAAATACAGAGAATAAACTGGGGGTTGATAGGGGCAGGGAGGGTGGGTTAAATGGGTGACAGGGCATTAAGGAGGGCAATCTTCAGGATGAGCACTGGTGTCATATGTATGTAAGAGATGAATCACTGGGTTCTACTCCTGAACCCAAGACTACACTGTATGTTAACTAACTTGAGAAAAAAAAAACTAAATAAATATGAGCGTGTCTCTTTCTATCACATAGTCATTCCTATCCTCAATAAATTGTTTCCTTCTAAATTATCCCACACATCCAACTAAATACAAATCAACAAATTCTGCCAATTTTATCTCCAAAATATTTACTAACTTATGTGGTTTTTCCCATCTTCTTAGGCATAGGCCTAGTTCAAGACAGAAGTTTTTCCTCTTCTGCCCATATCCACCTCATCCCCATCACAAAGTAGTGACATTCCAGTAGTCATCCTACATGACTTAAGCATCCTACATGTTTACTATTCAATACTGGATAAAAGGGCTGGTTTTCTATTGTCCATTACAAAATATTAATGTTCTGTTAGTGCAGGGTCCCTCTCTTATAACACAATCCATTATCGGTTCCAGAGCCCTCCTGCTTTGCTGCTGTGGGAACTGGAGGCAAGGGGAACTGTCACAAATATCTTGATTCACACGCTGTTTGCTGTGCCATGAATAGTAATGTCTTTTATCTCTGACTGAAGAGTCTCAATCCAGTCTTCTACCAATTGTCCACCTGACTCTGACAGGCTAACTTAAAAGCTTGCAAGTGTGGTAAAATCTCCAACTATTTACCTATCTTGATACTGTCACTCTTGTATTGTTTAACCACAATCCCATAAAGGAAATTTGGTTTCTTTTTGTTTGTTTGTTTATAATAAAATATTATATATTTGGGGGTGGGGTCAAGGAAATTTCTCATCTTTTCTGTGCTACTCAAAGTACATTTTAATGGGGCATTGCCCATAGAAATGAGAGAAAGAGATATGTCCCATTGATTGCATGGTTACTATTCCTAAATGTTTATAGCCTTCTCATGGTTCCATTCTTCTCCTGGCCTTTGGTTAATGCTGTTCTCAGTGCTTGATAAATTGGTATAGTCAGTCTCTCCCTTTCTGTCTGTCTGTCTCTCTCTCCCAAGAAAAACAGATGTTCCTCCCCTTAAATTGCTCAAGTTTAGGTTTGGAGTGGGTTGAACCCGAAAAACTAAAGTTTGGAAGTGAAACCTAAGGATCTAATAGAGCTGTAAGATATATTCATTTTTCTCCATGTTTTTTCTGAGAGAGCAAGTACACAGCAGGGAAAATGTGGGTATATGTTACTCAGAGATTACTTCTCTTATGTAAAGGGCTGGTGTTACCCACACTGTTTATTTTACATAATACTGTTATTATTTTTTAATGTCATTAGTTAGACCTGTTCTAAAGTAAGTTATTACACTTAAGTCAGATCCTGACATAAAGCAAAAATCTTCCTAGGTTTTTCTTTTTTCTCTCTCTCTCCTTTACAGGAATTTGGAACCATATGTAAAAAGATTTAGGAAATGTGCCGACTGCTCATTTCTGCTAGTTCTGTTCACTTTCTCTATTTTAGATATCAGCATGAGTAGAGAAATTATTTATATACATATAATATTTCATCAGTATTGCCATTTATCTCTAGTGATATTGGGTTTTGATAACAGATTCTCCTTTCCCTTGGTACTATAACACAGGCTTTATCCTTACCAGTCATCTTAATCTAGTTTCTTCAGAAAGCAGAGTCTGTTTTCTCTCTCTCTCTCTCTCTCTCTCTCTCTCTCTCTCTCTCTCTCTTATTTTTTCCCCTTTGCTTATTTTCTTTGTTTTTTGAATTCCACATATGAGTGAAATCATACGGTATTTGTCTTTCTCTGATGACTTATTTCACTTAGAATAATACTCTCTAGCTCTACCCATGTCATTGTAAATGGCAAGATTTCATTCTTTTTTATGACTAAATAATATTCCATTGTGTATATATGCCATATCTTCTTTATCTATTTACCAAATAATGGACACTTGGACTGCTTGCATAGTTTAGTTATTGTGAATAATGCTGACATAAACACAGGAGGGCATGTTTCCCTTTGAATTACTGTTCTTGTATTTTGGGGATACTCAGTAGTGTGATTGCTGGAATATAAGGTAGTTCTGTTTTTAACTTTTTGAGGAAGCTCCATAGTGCTTTCCACCAAGTTTGCATTCCCAGGAAATCTGGTTTCTTTATCACGACCTGACTTGTCCTGCATGGTCTGTACCAATCTCTCTCATTTGATACAATGCCGCTTTTCATTTACTTACTAAATGTTAGCAATTCCAGCTTTCTTTTAGTTTCTCAAATATACCACATTTTTTCTCGCTTGAGGGATCCCCCTCTCCTCCTTATCTTAACAAGAACTTTTTCCTAAACTTTTGGCAATCTGCCTAATTACTTCTTCAAAAGAAAGTCGGTCTTAATTTATCCATCACTCATTCATCCTCATTCCCCCACATCGGTCACGATCAGCTGCTTGGTTCTTTCCTCTTAGTTCTTACCACTAAATGTTATTTTATTTGACTGATTATTTGTATTTGTTTGTTTTTACAGCTAGGTTATATCCCTAGATCTTAGTACAGGAGTGGAATACAGTAGGTTTTCACTTTGTATGCCAAATGTGGTTGTGACAAATATGATTTCCATGCCAATCTATCCTAAATTAAAAAAAAAAAATCCTGATGGTCTCAAATATTTCTTACACTATGCTTCTACAATAAAAAAATAGAAATTCATGTTATAAATGATATATATTTTTTTAATTTTTATATAGTTTTTATCAGTTTATCACGTAGGAAAAGTTATCAACTAGAAAAGAAAGGTAGTGATCTAAAATCTACAGAAGTGATCAATAAATTTTATCTTACCTCTGTATTAACATAGTAGTTATTCTAGTGTTAAGCATGAAATGCTCAATACATATTTTTTAAATATTTATTTCATTGTGGTAAGAACACTTGACATGATCTCTACCCTCTGAACAAATCTTCAAATGTAGAATGCATTATTGTTAACAACAGGGACAAAGGTGTACAGCATTCCATATCTCGGCTATTGTACTCAGTGCTTCAATGAGCACGGCAGTGGGCTAATATCTCTTCAAGACTCTGATTTCATACTTTTTGGGGATAAATTCCCAGAGGTGGGATTGTTGGATCATATAGTAGTTTTTTTTTTTTTATTTTTAGTTTTTTGAGGAACTGACATAGTTTTCCATAGCATCTGTACCATTTAACATTTTCACCAGCTACATCAAAATGTGCTTCTGCACAGCAAATGTAATAATCAGCAGAGTGAAAAAGCAACCTATCTTATGAGAGAAAATATTTGTAGACCATATATCTGATAAGAGGTTAATCTCTAAAATATGTAAGAAACTCTTATAACTCATGAGCAAAAAAAAAACCTGATAACCTGATTTATTTTATTTATTTTTATTTTAGAGAGTGAGAGAGGAAGGGAAAGAGAGAGAGAGAGAGAGAGAGAGAGAGGTGGAGAGGGGCAGAGGAAGAGGGAAAGAGAATCTTAAACAGGGATTCAATCCCATGACCCTGGAATCATGACCTGAGCTGAAATCAAGAATTAGATGCTCAACCAACTGAGCCACCTAGGCGCCCCTGATAAACTGATTTTAAAATAAGCTAAGGACTTGAGGAGACATGTCTCAAAAGAAAACATACAAATGACCAACAAGCATATGAAAAAACACTCAATGTCACAAATTACCGGAGAAATACAAGTTAAAACCACAGTGGAATATTTGTTTTAATTGACTGAGGGTGTATGTACATAAAGCCCTTCACTGGAGACAAAGCAGGAGAATGGACTGGCATTTTGCAAAAATACTAAATATATCTGGAACTACAGAAAATGATCACCTTAATGTCATTGACTTTACTTAATTTTACTTGTTTTCCTATTAGAATTTAATTTCAAAATAATTTAATACTTGATCTGGTAAGTTTTCTAAGTTTGGAAACTGCAAGTTTTTAAATGACTCAGTTAAAAGCTTTGTTCAGAGCAATAGTTGAAACTCCTGAGTTAGTTACAAATACAACATATTGTTCAGTTGATGGTGGCAGGTACATGTATCATTCTGCTGTAAATGGAAGCGCCTAAGGATGGTCATATAAGACTGAGAGTGTGAAATGTAACCACAGAGCAGGCATCTCAGACTATCTTGGTGATAATAGCTCCCAAGCTGCCAGTAAAAAGATACCTCTAAAAGGATGAGGAACACAAGTCACTGGTAATTGCAGAAAGGGTAACTTGACTCCTTTTGTTGGGAGAAATACTGTTTTTGATGTTAAACTGATCGATGCAAAGAATTATGTCTTATGTGAACGGCAGTATTACTGGAGGAGTGACAACTCTTTTAAAATCTCTGTTATTTCTGCCAGGCCTTAAACCTAGCGCTTACCTCAGTTTCCTCTGGGGCCCTTTTGCCCACAGCTTAGAAAGCCTGCACTAGGAGTTTGGGCTGAGGACTTATCTGAGGCTGAGTTGTGAGAGGTACTGGCCGGTGTGGGGGGGGGGGGGGCGGGGGAGATGGGAACATATATATATATATATATATATATATATATATAATCAGTACATTTCAGAAAAAAAATTTAATGTTATTTTGTTGTTTATTGTTATTGTTGTTTTAACTTAAAGGGAACCAAATATGAACAGTTTTCAGGGCTTTATCCGGTTCTGATTTCACACAGTTTCTTGTAAAGAGAAATCTCAATGGCAGAATGCAACATGGGAAAGATGTCACTAAAAATGGCAAAGACATATGACTAATGAAATGATGTGTCAAATCTGAGTTCAGTCAAAAGTAGGAAGGAATATAATCAAAGTATATTTCTTTCTTTTCATTTCTGTTTCCATTTTCTTCAAGGAATCCTGATATTGGTTTTATTTTCTCTCACCATGGGAGGGAATGCCCTCATACACTATGCTTGGATGGGTATGTGCACACATGTGTGTCTGCCTGTGTGAGTGAGTAGGAGAGACCAAAGAAGAGAGTGTTGATAGAATATGAGTTGACTCAGTCGTTCTTGATGATATATGCCTACACAAATCACAACTGTCAAATAAATTGTATAACTGGAAGTGAAGGAAAGGAGAAGCCCTGGGACAAATCTCAAAAGTCCAGTTAAATACACCTTCCTGGTTTTTTCCCCTAGGAATAATTCTAATTGTTAAATTTTCAAAATACGTATGTATGTGCATGTGCATATGTGTGTGTGTGTGCGTATTCCATCTTGTATGTTTGCCTCTTTAAAGGAGTTCCTTCAAAAGGGAAATGTATTTCAGTGGCACTGTTTTTTCTTTCTTTTTCTTTTTTTTTTAAATTTTAATGTTTATTTATTTTTGACACAGAGAGAGACAGAGCATGAACGGGGGAGGGTCAGAGAGAGAGGGAGACACAGAATCTGAAACAGCCTCCAGGCTCTGAGCAGTAAGCACAGAGCCCGACTCGGGGCTCGAACTCATGGACCACGAGATCGTGACCTGAGCCGGAGTCGGACGCTTAACCGACTGAGCCACCCAAGCGCCACAGGCACTGTTTTTTCAAAGATGTTAGAAATTAAGCTATTGAAGACACTGGTTAATCTCTTGGTAGATCATTTAGTATATCTATGTTTCTCCTAAATTTATTCATATATAGTTTTGCTGTATTTGTTCATTTAATCTTTTAAATCAATTTATTACAGGGGCGCCTGGGTGGCGCAGTCGGTTAAGCGTCCGACTTCAGCCAGGTCACGATCTCGCGGTCCGTGAGTTCGAGCCCCGCGTCAGGCTCTGGGGCTGATGGCTCAGAGCCTGGAGCCTGTTTCCGATTCTGTGTCTCCCTCTCTCTCTCTGCCCCTCCCCCGTTCATGCTCTGTCTCTCTCTGTCCCAAAAATAAATAAACGTTGAAAAAAAAAAATTTTAAATCAATTTATTACAACCTAATCAATTACAACCTCAAGAACTTAAAAGTCCACTTATGGCTTTTCTCACAGAAGCCAAAGATAATTACCAGAAATTGATTAAATATTTTATCATTTGTCAAATTTTGCTCATTTTTAAAAATCAACTTATGGATAATATTCCAACGTTTTCAAGATAAAGCTCTGTAATACTCATGTTTTAAATGTCATATTGAGGGGTGCCTGGGTGGCTCAGTCGGTTAAGTCTCCGACTTCAGCTCAGGTCATGATCTCACAGTCTGTGAGTTTGAGCCCCGTGTCAGGCTCTGGGTGACAGCTCAGAGCCTGGAGTCTGCTTCGGATTCTGTGTCTCCCTCTCTCTCTGCCCCTCCCCTGCTCATGCTCTGTCTCTCTGTCTCAAAAATAAATAAAAACATTTAAAAAAAATAAATAAATGTCATATAGCTATGATGGACATTTAGAAGGCAACTGCCTTTTTAAGAAACACTAAAAAAGTTTACACTATTTCCAATCTCATTCTTACATTAAACCAAAAATACATGTATTAATTGGCTACAAACATATCTAAAATTATAAGTATATACATATATGTGTGTGTGTGTGTATATATATATTTAGTTTCTTAATGGCCTGCCTTAAAGAGAAATGAGAAATACAGAATTCATCCATTATGTGTTTTATGATCCATCTGACTTGGGGAGAGGGTATACAATGTCAGTAGTATGGACAATTAATTGCCTATTCTATTAGCAGGCTTAAATTCTCTACTTCGTTTATTAACCTCCATTCTGATTTATACCAGGCTGAAACACATGTCACATAAGACAATATCCCATAGGCTTCTAAGAAAATGTGGCATAGATAATTAAGTTTTGAGGAGTTAGAGATAGAAATTTACATGGATGGAGTACTTAGGGATAATTCTATAGGAGATCCAAGTAGGGTTGACAAAGAAAATAGAAGATACCTGTGAAATTTAAGTTTCATACAAACAGTAAATAATTTTTAGTGTGTGTCCTAAACATTGCATGAGACTCAATTATACTTAAAAATACACATGTTGTTTATCTAAATTTAAATTTAATTGGTATTACTGTATTTTATTTGCTAAATCTTGCATCACCTGGCCCAGGGCATTAATGGCCCAGCATGAGGTCAACAACTGCTGCAGTTAGGGGGGAGAAGAAAACAAAGTTAAAAATGAGGGGTATAGAGGTTATAGCAAAAAACTTCTCAAATTTGTCTTGGATGAATCTAGGGTAGAGGGACACACAACTGGGGATTTTATAAAATCTCAGTGTTATATTGGCTGACAGAAATATTAGTTAGGTGCATTCCAAATTAGCAATTTTACCTCAAGGACAATGGATAATAGGTACAAGTAAATTTATAGTTCTATTTAACTGTCTATAAGTACTTGTATCCATCTAACTAAAATTAAGTATATGAAGATTTCCTTTATGTTAACTATATAGTTTTTAGGGACTGAAATAAAAACTATAGTTTTTATTTGAGCACTATCTAGAAACTTCACCATTTGGTTGGTTTTCATTTGGATACTTTTACAGTCTGTTAGAAAATGAAATAATCTTTAAGAAATGGTATCTTGGGATGTCTGGGTGGCTCAGTCAGCTGGGCGTCTGACTTTGGTTCAGGTCATGATCTCATAGTTCATGAGATTGAGCCCCACATGGGGCTCTGTGCTGACAGCTCAGAGCCTAGAGGCTGCTTTGGATTCTGTGTCTCCCTCTTTCTCTGCCCCTTCCCCAATTGTGCTCTCTCTCTCTCTCTCTCTGAAACAAATCAACATTAATTTTTTTTAAAGAAATGACATTTTTTGTTTATTATTTCGGTTAATTTTTTGGAAAATAGTACTATTTGGTTCTGTTGAATATCATTTACTCAGTCTAGTCTGACTATAAACCTCAATATTTTTCATGATTAGACTTAAAAGACAGTAACAGATTATCATTTAAGTTGTCTGGTTTAAACAATATTCCAAAGATTTATTTTCATAAATGTATTATTCAGAAATTAAGATAAATATGCATATTTAATAGATGGCATCATTAATTTATAAATCAAGCAGTGAATAAATTAAGTCTTTTTTTTTAAATCACTGGTTGTATGTAATGGTTACTATTTATAAATAAGAATTATTTATAATTCTTATTTGTAAATCTGCATGTGCCAGGAACTCTTCTAGACATTGAAGATACAACAGTGAAGGAAACAGTAAAAAAAAAAAAAAAGTCTTTGTAGAAGTTGTCTATAAAGTGTTAGACTATGAATGAAATAAATGGATAAAATAAGTAAAGTATATAGTATATCAGACGGGGAGAAGTGCTATAGGGAGTACATAAATCAAGTAAGATAAGGAATGCAGGGACAAGTGAGTTTTCAGTTTTAAGTTAGCAAGAAAAACACTCACTGAGAAGGTGACAAATAAATTAAGACTTGCAGAGGGCGAGACAACCAGCCATGTGAATATCTGCAGGAAAGCACTGGGAAAGAAAGAGATGTATGTCCACATCCCTAAGATGAAAGCAAGCCTGGTGTGTCCTAGAAACAGAAAACAGGCCAGAAGGGTTGAAACAGAGTTAAGTTGGAGGACAGTAGTACAAGAAAGTCTCAGAAAGAGAAAAAGCCATGGTTCTGATTGTACAGCATTAGTTAGATCATCTACATGGACAATGAAATCACCAAGAAAGATGTCAGTACAAAGGGAGAAAGACGGGTAGGGGCCAAAAGACTCTAGTATATTACCAAGAAGTGCCTAAGGACGTTAGATATTTCACAAAAGAAGGTACTGATCTGATAACATAATAGTCAAGTTTTCTTTAGAGAAAGAGGACCTTTCACAAAGAGATAAATGATTAAGGTGATTTAATGGTTCCTGAAGGCAGACCAGAAAGTTTTAGGAGTCTAAGAGGTGTGAGAGATAGGACAGAAGAGGCAAAGTGGAAAGGACATTAGATTCCAAGAATAAGGAAAAGCCTGGGAGTCTTGTATTTCTTTGTGATCATGAGAGACTGATCAAAAACATACCCAGGGAACACAATTAGGAGAATATTGGGGTCTTTCCAGAATACTGTAGTTTGGAGCTCCTCCTGTATTTGTGCTATGGGAAGCATGAAGGTTAGCAAAGGAGTAGCCTCTGGGGCTACCAAATGACTCTTGCAGAGGTGAGTCAGACCCAATAACAGAGACTTCTATATGGGATATCATATAATTTTTTTTTTAATTTTTTAATGTTTTTATTTTATTTTTGAGACAGAGAGAGACAGAGCATGAATGGGGGAAGGTCAGAGAGAGAGGGAGACACAGAATCGGAAGCAGGCTCCAGGCTCTGAGCTGTCAGCACAGAGACTGACGCGGGGCTCGAACTCATGGACCGTGAGATCATGACCTGAGCCGAAGTCAGACGCTCAACCGACTGAGCCACCCAGGTGCCCCGCATATAATTTTTTTAATGCCTCCTCTAGAAACTGAAAATGATGTTTCTCTGCTTTAACCCTATCTTTTCACCTTGAAAGTTATAAATCTTAACTGCTAGTATCATATCACTTAAAAAAAATAACATATTGCTTAATATATCCATCCTTGAATATTCCAACAGAGTCAATCATTTTAACTAGCTAGCAGAAAAGTAGAATGCAAGAAATATTTGTGCATTTGTGTCTCTATGTGTCTATATGCATATACATACTAATACCATTTTTTATATATGGGCCTATTCATGTTCATGTGATATGTGGGCAGATACTTTATAGAAAAAATAAAGATGTCACACACACAGCCATGCAGAAAGAAATGTCTTCTCATCAAAAAGCTAGAAGACTTTCTTAATAATATTCAGAATAAAAATAATTTTCAAATAGAAATTCTGGAGATTTAAGTGCTACTATTCCCTTTCATTACAATGGCTACACACAAGTTAACTGTATTTTACTTTATCCCTTATTTGAACAAACTTATTTTAGAAAATCATTAAGTCAGCCTGATACCTGATACTAAACTATAACATCAGGATTTTATGCAGGTATTATTATATTTGCATAATGGATTCTCTTTAAATTGGTTGCAGAAACATTTATTACCTACAGCTTCTATAATAGCAAAGTATAATGTACCACACTGAAAACATTGATCCCCATCTGGTTTAAAGATTGCCGAATGGAATGATGATATGTGTGCTCTAGAAGATTTAGAAAGGTTATTACATGGCTTGAAAGACACTTAGCTTTATGGGTTTTCAGCAGAAACATGATTGCTAGTACTCACTTATAGGGTCCTAATCTTGTTTATATCCATTACTTGCTGGGAAATACATTTTTTTTCTTAACTTTTATGCCTCACAAGAAATATCTACATGTTGTCCTAGTGGCCTTTAAGACCAGCGAGGGATTTCCCTGTTAGTAGTTTAAGAAAAAAAGAACATACCAATTATATTGTATGTCTTATTTCATGGGCTTACTGTGTTATTCTAGGCAATGCAGTACACATTATTCTACAAAGGAAAGTCATGTGAGTGGGAGACTTTAAAAAGCCATTGAAATGAGTAACTGGTAAAGATACACAATAAATAAACTGCCTACAATTAAGCACAATTCATGCAAACATATGAGTCAGTAATTTGGTTATATATCAAAGATTGAAAAGAAGCTCCTTCCTCTAGTCAATTGAAGCTAATTTTTTGTCTAACTAGTGACTTTATGTCAAAAAAGTTACTGATTTTATTTAATTGGAAAAATTAAACAGGAATTTGACCTTAATTTTTTTTTTTATTTCACACACTAAATTCTTCCTCTTCTTCCTCTCAAATCTCCCCTCCGAGGAAGAGATGTCTTGTCATCTCATCCTTCCACCTCTCTTCAACACCTTTCCTCATCTTGGACTTGCAAACCTTTGGTACCCAGCCTTGTGTCAAATTAGAGTGGCTTCTCAGACTTTAAGAATCTTTTCTGCATGAGCAAAGGTCCAGTAATCATTTTCACTTCCTGATGACAAAGCTGACTTTGCAAGAGGTCCATTATCTTACCTGCTTCCTTCCCCAACTGTTCAAAACTAAATTATTCTTCTTACTCTCCCATTTATGACTGTATCTCCAAATTATTTTTCCAGAAAGGTAAGCCTAAGATCTTAGAATAATCTTTCACCCTTCATTCTCTATTCTTCTATACTCAATTAGTTATCAATTTAATTCAAGTTTATTAATTCATACTAACTTTCATATCACATGGTTACCTTCCCATGATTACTGCATTGCTTTAAGTTCTTAGGAGTTTCTGAGCACTTCTTTTTAGTATATTATAATTCCCAAATTAGTGGACCCAATCTCATACTCTTCCAAGTTTCTCACTGTCTTGTACAACCTACCTACCTGCTTCAAGTGTCTTCATAACTACACCTCTCAACTGCTTACTTCTTACCATTTCTTTTCTATACCCTGCATTACCCACTTTGTCAGGCAGTGAGGACCTTCCATAATCTTAACTGATTTCATTTAAAAAAATACCTCTTTATTTATATTCAAATTTTAAATTAAATAAGAATACTCACACTTGACTTAGATGGCAAGTACTCTTTCCTTATATTTATCTTTGCCTTATTGACTCATTAACTGGGATATCTTAAAAGCCTACACATTCTATAAAGCCCAAATTAAAGATTACTTCCTGAATAGTCATTCTTGAACAACCTAGTTGTGTGTGTATATATATATATATATATATATATATATATATATACACACACAAATATATATATATTCTCTCATTCATCTCTTCTAGTTTTTATTGTATTCTATGTTGCTAAGTAAGAAAAATACTATAATTTATCTCATATTTTACAAGCAATATGATACTTTGTGTAGATGCACAACTAATTTAAAAATATTACTTGTTTGCAAATAGCAAAATATTTCATCCTAATTTTGGGGAATTCTAATCAGAACTCTAATTATAAAATGCATAAATAATAAAAACTATATGTCTTTCATTAAGCACACAATGAAAAAAGTGGTGAGTTAATCCTTTATCTATTTGTACCCTGTCTTCACGTAATAGTAAATTAGACAGCTAAATTATAAAATAATCCACATAGACTGAGACACTAAATAACCACACTATGTGTGAACTATGAATTCCCCCATTTAACTGAGGGAAACAAAACAAAACAAAACAAACCTTGGCAAAGAGGGCAACATAACTTACTTCCATTATTTATATTGTTTATATTTTTTAATAAGAACTATTTACTCCTACTTTATAATCATGACAGTTCCATAGGGCAATTCTGTGCTTTCACTATAAAAAAGGAAAATGTATTAAATTACAGGGAGGGGGCAGTATTATAAATTTTAAAAGCAGAACAAAATATAATTTATTTTTAAGGACAAAATTTAACTGAGGCATAATTTAACTAATAATGGGCAAATAACTCCATTATGCATTAAGCCTGAGTGGGAGAGGGGCACACAGAGCAAGAGGGAGAGAAAGAATCCCAAGCAGGTCCACCCATCAGTGCAGAGCCTGATGCGGGCCTCAATCTCATGAATTGAGAAATCATGACCTGAGCTGAAATCAAGAGGCAGATGCTTAACTGACTGAGTCACCCATGCGCCCCTAGACGTCATTTTTCTAAATATGTTTTTCACTTTCATTCGAAAGATATCTCATGAGGCCTTAGATTACTTATTTACTTTAAGGAAAAAAAAAATCTTTCAAAGTCCTTGCACACAAGAATCTCAATGAAAATATCTCAAATGAAAAAAAAATACATTTTAAGAATATTATTAATTTTTAGAGGGGTCAACATTTCATTTTCATTTTAAAGGCAGTAATGAAGGTAGTATTTAAATATCTATTCAATCTCATTGAGCTATGTGATGAATACACTTACTCATTTTCATGTATATTTCATGTGGGATTGATTAGACCTTCAGGCATCCAAATCTCAATACAAAAGAGTAGCTTGCAGTAGACCAATGCTTTCACAGAGAATGCTTTAAAAATCCAAATAAAATTGCAAAAAATAACTAAAAATAATTTTAAAGGTATTTGCGAATCATTAAGTCAAAATAATGTGAAGGAGAAAATAATCAATGGAGAAATGTAAACACACTAATATATGAGGGGATAGTAAACAATGATTTTCTCTTATAGGCTATTGGACTAAAATTCTGAATCCAATAACTGAAGATGCTTTGCAAAAGGATTAAAGGCCTCTACCAAGAGGCAGAGAAAACAGCAGAGATAGCAATGATCCTGGTGGGGGGAAAGAAAAAAAAGAGTTTTCAGTTTCATCTGTCTAATAAGAGAGCTTTAGACTAGGTCAAACTGTCTAATATACCCCTCTGCACAAAGTTGTGAAACTGCACAAAGCATCAGACCAAGAAGTCAATCAAAATGCCTATGAAAATCAGAGCAGGTATTCTGGCAGTCTTGCAGTGCTGGGAAAATAGTGATTAAAAATAGTGATTGGAGTCCAGGACCTACGTGTGGGTGAGTGGCTGTCTGACTTCATGAAACACCCCAAGCATCCAAATTTCAACTATTTTACTATCAGGTCATATTCTAATCAGATTGATTTAAGCAGCTCACATTCCTTTTTTTTTTCCCCCCTTTAAGAAACTGTGAATTCTCTTTGTAGGCAAAGAATAGCCATATATTTTATAATTTTTCAAACACAATGGCAAATATTTATGCAAAAATGATGAGGCACAGAAAAGGGCAGAATATTAAAAAAAGAAAAAGAAAAAAACTGTATGCAATTGAGAAATATTATAATTGGTAGACTATAAAGCTACGAAAATATAGGGAAAAGAAAGAATGAAAATTCCACCAGGTCTGGAAACCATGTAAAATAATAAAATACAAATATTAGGAGAAATAAAACAACTGAAATTAAAAAATAAATAGATGAATTTGACAGAATAATAGACTCACAGCATGATAGCACTAATGAATTATAAATCAATAAAAAATGTCCTAACTGGAGATTAGAGATCAAATTTGATAAAACTTAGATAAAAACCTAAATCATATGACTAGGTTAGTCTTCCTCAGATAATCTCCCTATCATAAGGTCAACTGATTTGGAACTTTAAATAAAGCAGATTATTCTCCATAATGTGGATAGGACTCATCTAATCAGTTGAAGGTCTTAGCAAGAATGAGGTTTCCTGAAGAAGCAATTCTGCCTCAAGACTACAACATAAAAACCCTTCTTGACCTTCCAGCTTGCTGGTCTTTCCAGTAATGTTTTGACTCAAAACTACAACATCAACCAACTATTATCTGAATATTTAGCCCATAGCCTATCCCCCAAATTCAGACTTATTGGCCCCCACAATTTATATATATGTAGGTACAGGCATAGATATATTGATATTGATATCAACAGACTTATAGAGAGATGCTATTGGTTTTGCATCTCTGGAGAACCTCCACTAATAGAAAAGCCAAGTTATTAATAAGATAATATTTTAGAAGGTTTAAATAAAATGAAAGTACCTATTCTATACCTATATCTTTACCTAAAGAAAACTACCCACTAAGAAACATCTTCAAACTACATGGCTTATTAGTAATTTCTTCCAAATTTCTAAGCATGAAATAATGTCAATCTTACTCCAAATGTCAGAAAATAGAAAAAAAGTATAAACAATCCCAAATTCAAATGATGTATTCAGTATCTCCTTGATTCTATAATATTAAAAAAAAATCCTAATGAAAAGGAAAAAAAAGCATAAGGCAATTTTCTTAATACTTGATACAAAAATCTTAAAATTTTTAACAAATCAAATCTAAAAAGAGATAAAAAGTATAACATATGAAAATTATTTTGTGCCTATTTCAGGAATGAAATGATAGTTAAACATTTGAAAATCAGTGTAATTCACAGAATTAATCAATGAAGGCAAAAAATATTACATGGTCATCTCAATAGATATGGGGGGGAAGCCACTTAACATAATCTGGGGTAGGCAGAATTGTAAAATGACTCCCAAGATTCCAAACCCTTGGTGCACACATCTCCCAGTTTTTCAGTCAAACATTAATCTAGGTAGTGTTGTGGAAGACTTTTGTAAAAGTAATTAAGATTCCAAATCAATTAACTTTACAGGGAGAAACCTAGGTGAGCCTGACTTAAACATATGGGCCCTTTGAATCTAGAAGTGTGGAGTTCAGAGATTTGATAAATTAGGGACTCAAAACATGAGAACGATTCAGTAGGCCAGTGCCAGGTGAAAGATAGTGGTGGCCATTTGGCAAGGAATTTGGGAATCCTCTGGAGTTCAGAACAACTTGTGTCTCACAACAGGCAGGCAATGAAACAGAGACCTCAGTTCTATAACAGAGAGCAACTGAATTATGCCAACAACTTTAATGAGCTTAAAAGCAGATTCTTCTTCCCCAAAGTCCAGACTAGAACTCAGGCCAGCCAACACTTTGGCTTCAGCTTTATTATGTATGAAAGGTCCATTCTGACCTTAGACTGTACTTTCTAATTGATTAAATTCTTCTCTCCAGCTTTAACTCAGGCAAAGCATCCGTGGTGGGAACTGACACTACTGCCACAAGCAATAACCACTGTGTGTATCCACTAACCTTTGTACCCACTAACTTTGTTTCCCATTCTCTATATATATTAGAAGCATTTTCAGCACTTTGGAGACAGTCTTTGAGACATCAGTCCACTGTCTTCCTGGTTCTGGTCTCACTGAAATAAATTTCTTTCATGTTTCACCACCACTTGCCTCCTGTTTGTATTTTGTCAGCTGCGAGTGGCTGAACCGTGTCTTTTGGAACCCCTATAACCAGGTACTCTTTCACCCCTGTGTCCTGATTACAATTTCCTGAAAAGAAAACCCAAATACTCCATGCTGGACTTTTGACCTACACAACTGTGAGCTAATAATGCTTGTTGTGTGAAGCCCCTAAGTTTATGGTAATTTGTTATGCAACAAACAAAGCAAAACAAAAAAACCCAACTAGTGCATAATTCCAAATACATATTTTAAATTTTTAGTGAGGTAGAAAAAGGACTTTAAAAGCTAATATATATATATATATATATATATATATATATATATATACACACACACACACACACACATACATATATATACATACATATATGTATATACATATATATACATGTATGTATATATGTATACATACATATATGTATATGTATACATATATATACATATATATGTGTGTGTGTATATATATATATATATATATATATATATATATAACAAGCATCAAACTTAATGTTGAGATATTCAAAATTTCTCCCTATTAGATCAGAACCAGGAAAAACGCTATAATGGTTTTATTCAACACTGTAATGGAGTTTCTAGCCACAGTGATAAGTACATGTAAATAAATTAGAAAGGAAGAAATAAAAATGTCATTGTATTAAAATGACAATGATATATATGGAACATTCAGAAGGTTCTATACACAAACTATTAGAAAAAATATGTGATTTTTTTTCTAGAAAGGCTTAATCTACAAACTTAAATTATTTTTGTATATACCATAAACAAACAAAATATGAAATAAATATACTGTTTTCACAAACCTAAAACATTCTAATATCTAGAAATAAAGTTAACAAAGAGATGCAAATTTCTATTCTGAAAATCATTAAATATTATTGGGAGAAATTAAAGACACACCAAATAACTAGAAGGATATGCCATACCTGTGAAAAGGAACACTTAATATTCTAAAGCTGTGTTATATCCAAAATGACCTATAAAAACAATGCAAACACAACAATAATAATCCCAGCAAGAGTTTTGAAACAAATACACTCTAAAATCCCCACTCAAATGTAATGTTTATGAATAAGCAAGGACTCCTGAAGAAGAATGAAGTAGAAAGACTTCCATTAACAGATATCGAGGCTTTTATAAAGCTACATTAACATGATCAATATAAATGTGAAGATAAAAAAAATAATCGACATATAGGTTAAAATGGTTTCCAGAAATAGACCTAAACATATAATTCTAACTGATTTATGATGAAAATGGCATGTCAGTGCTATAGAAAAAGATGATCTTTTCAATAAATACCATTGAGTCAACCTGATATGTGTGGGGAAAATTATCCCACCTTATCTCATATAATACACAAAAATTAATTTTAATTGTACCGAAGAACTAAATGTGAAATATAAAACAATAAAAGAGGGGCACTTTGGTGGCTCAGTCAGTTGAGTGTCCAGTTGGGCTGAGTTCATGATCTCAAAAGTTCATGGGTTCAAGCCCTACATTGGGCTCTGTGCTGACAACTCGGGAGCCTGAAGCCTGCTTCAGATTGTGTGTCTCCCTCTCCCTCTGCCTCTCCCTTCTTGTGCTCTCTCTATCTCTCTCTCTCAAAAATAAACATTAAAAAAAATTTAAAGAATAAAAGATTCCTTAGTGAGACAAAAAAGTCATAAAATGATAAGTTGCACTACACTAAATTAAAAATATACCATTGAGAGCCAAAAGTTAAGCCACAAATTACCAAAGAATACATTTGATGCACTTATCTGACCAAGGACTTATATTTAGAATACATAAAGAACTTTTGTAATTAATAAGACAATCTCTGTGCAATAAATTATATGGGCAAATTATTTTAATTTATACATTATAAAAACACAAAAATGGTCAATAAACTCATGAAAACATGCTTAATATCACTAGTCATTAGGAAAATGTGATTTAAAATTACAAGGCGAGCATGGATAGTTTTTTTGTGTCTCACGTCCATGAAATACAGCTAGATCAACCACCTGCATCCCTAGAAAACTGATTTGAGGATTAACACAACAATCTGCACAACCCGAACCACAGCACTCAGCGGGTACGAGGCACGGAGAGGTAAACTGGGTGATAGAGAAGCTGTGGAGGGCAAGGAGCTGTTTTTGCATGCAGAGAGAGGACAGAGATGGGGGGGAGAATACGGGAAAAGCAACCCCCCCCCCACCAAAAGCAGCTGGAAAGTGGAAAAGTGGAAACAGCCACAGGGACTGAACTAAAAAGGGAGAAAGGGGAAAATAGAGGATTTAAACTCCACTAAGACTCTATAAATAGGGGAAGTGAAGAGTCTGAAACTCCACAGCTTGATATCTGGAGGTGCTCTTGTGGGAGGAGCGAATCCCCCAGAGGCAGAGAGGAGTCCGGAGTCTTCGGGCCACATGGGGAGAGGTGGCTTCCCTGCTAGGAGGACATCTGATAGATGCTGTTTGCCCACCCCTCCCCCACCCCCACACACAGGCAAAGGCCCAGTGGACCAGGGAGAACAACCACGTTCACTGGTGCTGGAACAAGCCTGGGGTGAAGCCTGGTGCTAGATGCATACTGTGATTTGCCATAATCCCTGAAACGCTGCTGCTACACAATCACATGAACTTTTTTCTGGGGCCGGCTGGCACCCAGCTGCAGACTCTGGGCATTGGCAGCAGCATGGTCCCACAAATGTTTCTGGGTACAGCCAGCACCTGGCTATTGCTCAGTGAGACCATCCCACAGAGGGTCAGAACAGGTCAAAGCCACAGTCCCTCAGAAACAAGGGGTCAGGAAAACCAGCCACATCTGAGATAAAACTCAGGAAGGAGGTGCTGCCTGGGGCTTGGTCACGGGCAGTGTAAAAGCAGGGAGTGGACACAAGCCAAAGACAAAGGACGGGTGCACGATTGCTGATCAGGAAGAACAGAGTTCCGATACTAGAGAATGGGTAGCTAGGTGATGCCATTTTCACTGTTCCCATGCAGGCACAGACACACCTACAAATGCCACAACAATCCACCCCAGTAATCTAAGCAGCACCATCTAGTGGAGAATAGAAACATTAAACTAAGCCCCGCCCAAATGGGCCAATCTTGTTCTTCAGGAACACAAGTCTCTCTGCCATCTTAGTTTACAGACTATAAAAGGATTCATAATTTGATTTCTAGGGGAAAACGGACAAATTTCAATCATATTTCAGTCTGTTTGCTGGTCCATCTATTTAATTTTCTTTTTTTTCTCTTTTTCATTTCTTTTCTTTTTGTTGAATACAGAAAGAGACAAAATTCATTTTTATTTTTAATTTTTATTAAAAATATTTTCCTTAATTTATCTGCAATATTTTTTACTTTTGTTAAATTTTTTCAAATTCTATTTTACTTCCATCATTTCAGTTTATATTTCAGTGTATTCACTTTTTCAAATTTTCATTCAATTTCCTTTTTTTTTTCTTTCCCCTTTTTTCTCTTATCTATCAAGGCCCTTTCAACACCCAGACCAAAACACACCTAGGATCTAGCATCATTTATTCAATTTTTTTTGTTTATGCGTTGATTTTAATTTTTTTTTAATTTAAAGTTTTTTTTAATTGTAATATTTTTATTTTAATTTTTTTTTACCTGATTAATTCCTCTTCTCTTTTCAAAATGACGAAACAAAGGAATTCACCCCAGAAGAAACAACAGGAAGAAATGACAGCCAGGGACTTAACCAAACAGATACAAGCAAGATGTCTGAACCAGAATTTAGAATCACAATAAAAATAATACTAGCTGGAGTTGAAAATAGATTAGAATCCCTTTCTGCAGAGATAAAAGAAGTAAAAGCTAGTCAGGATGAAATAAAAAATGTTGTAACTGAGCAGCAATCTCAAATAATTGCCACGGCAGCAAGGATGGATGAGGCAGAGCACAGAATCAATGCTACCGAGGACAAACTTATCGAGGATAATGAAGCAGGAAAAAAGAGGGAGACTAAGGCAAAAGAGCAAGATTTGAGAATTAGACAAATCAGTGACTCATTAAAAAGGAATAACATCAGAATCATAGGGTTCCCAGAAGAGGAAGAGAGAGAAAAAGGGGGTAGAAGGGTTATGTGAGCAAGTCATAGTGGAAAACTTTCCTAACCTGGGGAAAGACACTGACATCAAAATCCAGGAAACACAGAGGAATCCCATTAGATTCAACAAAAACAACCATCAACAAGGCATATCATAGTCAAATTCAAAAAATACTCAGGCAAGAAAAGAATCACGAAAGCAGGAAGGGGAAAAAATCCTTAACCTACAAGGGAAGACAGATCAGGTTGCAGCAGACCTATCCACAGAAACTTGGCAGGCCAGGAAGGAGTGGCAGGATATATTAAATGTGCTGAATCAGAAAAATATGTAGCCAAAAATTTTTTATCCAGCAAAGCTGTATTTCAAAATAGAAGGAGAAATTAAAAGTTTCCCAGACAAACAAAAATAAAGGAGTTCATGACCACTAAACCAGCCCTAAAAGAAACTTTAAGGGGGTCTCTCTGAGGGGAAGAAAGATTAAAATGCATACATACATACATACATACATACATAAATACCAAAAGCAACAAAGACTAGAAAGGACCAGAGAACATCACCAGAAACTCCAACTCTACAAGCATCATAATGGCAATAAATTCATATCTTTCAGTACTCACTCTAAACGTCAATGGACTCAATGCTCCAATCAAATGACACAGGGTAACAGAATGGATAAGAAAACGAGATCCATCTGTATGCTGTTTACAAGAGACCCACTTTAGATCTAAAGACACATTCAGATGAAAGTAAGGGGATGGAGAACCATCTATCATGCTAACAGTCACCAAAGAAAGCCGGAGTAGTCATTCTTATATTCGACATTCTAGACTTTAAAATAAAGACTGTTACAAGAGATGAAGAAGGGCATTATATCATAATTAAGGGGTCTATCCACCAAGAAGACTTAATGATTGTAAACATTTATGCTCCAAATGTGAGAGTACCCAAATACATAAATCAATTAATCACAAACATAAAGAAACTCATTGATAATAATACCATAGTAGGAGGGGACTTCAACAGCCCACTTATATCAATGGACAGATCATCTAATCAGAAAATCAACAAGGAAACAATGGCTTTGAATGACACACTGGACCAGATGGACTTCACAGATATATTCAGAACATTTCATCCTATAGCAGCAGAATATACATTCTTCTCCAGTGCACACGGAATGTTCTCCAGAATAGACCACATACTGGGACAGAAATAAGCCCTCAACAAGTACAAAAAGATCGAGATCATACCGTGTGTGTTTTCCAACCACAACTCTATGAAAGTCGAAATCAACCACAAGAAAAAAATTGGAAGGTAACAAATATTTGGAGACTGAAGAACATCCTACTAAAGAATGAATGGGCTAACCAAGCAGTTAAAGAGGAATTTAAAAAGTATATGGAAGCCAATGAAAATGATAACACCACAACCCCAAACCTCTGGGACAGAGCAAAGGCAGTCATAAGAGAAAAGTATATAGCAATCCAGGCCTTCCTAAAGAAGGAAGAAAGTTCTCAGATACACAACGTAACCTTACACCTTAAGCAGCTGGAAAAAGAACAGCAAATAAAAACTCAAAACCAGCAGAAGACAGGAAATAATAAAGATTAGAGCAGAATTTAATGCTATCGAAACCAATAAAAAACAAAGAGAAAAACAAAAACAAAAAACAGTAGAACAGATCAATGAAACCAGAAGCTGGTTCTTTCAAAGAATTAACAAACTTGATAAACCACTAGCCAGTTTGAGCAAAAAGAAAAAGGAAAGGACCCAAATAAATAAAATCAAGAATGAAAGAGGAGAGATCACAACCAACACAGCAGAAATAAAAATAATAATAAGAGAAGAGTATGAGCAATTATACACCTATAAAGTGGGCAACTGGGAAGAAATGGACAAATTCCTGCAAACATATACACTACCAAAACTGAAACAGGAAGAAACAGAAAATTTGAATAGACCCATAACCAGTAAAGAAATCAAATTAGTAATCAAAAATCTCCCGCAAAAAAGAAAAAGAGTCCAGTGCCAGATGGCTTTCTAGCGGAATTCTACCAGAACATTTAAGGAAGAGTTAACACCTATTCTCTTGAAGCTTTTCCAAAAAATACAAATAGAAGGAAAACTTCCAAACTCTTTCTATGAAGCCAGAATTACCTTGATTCCAAAACCAGACAGATACCCCACTAAAAAGAACTATAGACCAATTTCCCTGATGAATATGGATGCAAAAATCCTCAACAAGATATTAGCCAACTGGATCCAACAATACATTAAAAAAAATTATTCACCACAACCAGGTAGGATTTTTACCTGGGATGCAGGGCTGACTCAATATCCGCAAAACAATCAATGTGATTCATCGCATCAATAAAAGAAAGGATAAGAACTATACAATCCTCTCAATAGATGCAGAGAAAGCATTTGACAAAATATAGCATCCTTTCTTGATAAAAACGCTTAAGAAAGTAGGGATAGAAGGAGCATACCTTGAGATCATAAAAGCCATATATGAACAACCCAACGCTAATATCATCCTCAATGGGGAAAAACTGAAAGCTGTCCCCCTAAGGTCAGGAACAAGACAGGGATGTCCACTCTCATCACTGTTATTCAACATAGTATTGGAAGTGTTAGCCTCTGCAATCAGACAACACAAAGAAATAAAAGGCATCCAAATCGGCCCGGAGGAGGTCAAACTTTCACTCTTCACCAATTACATTATAATCTATATGGAAAACCCTAAAGATTCCACCAAAAAACTGCTAGAACAGATCCATAAATTCAGCAAAGTCACAGAATATAAAATCAATGCAAAGAAATCCGTTGCATTCCTATACACAAATAATGAAGCGACAGAAAGAGAAATCAAGAAATTGATCCCATTTACAATTGCACCAAAAACAATAAAATACCTAGGAACCTAACCAAAGAGGTGAAAAATCTATACACTGAAAACTATAGAAATCTTGTGAAAGAAATTGAAGAAGACACACACAAAAAAATGGAAAAATATTCCATACTCCTGGATAGGAAGAACAAATATTGTTAAAACATCAATACTACCCAAAGCAATCTTCATATTCAATGCAATCCCTATCAAAATAACACCAGCATTCTTGGGACCTCATCAAAATAAAAAGCTTCTGCATAGTGAAGGAAACAATCAGCCAAACTACAAGGCAACCAACAGAATGGTAGAAGATATTTGCAAGCGACATATCAGATAAAGGGCTAATATCCAAAATCTGTAAAGAACTTATCAAAGTCAACACCGAAAAAAACAAATAATCCAGTGAAGAAATGGGCATAAGACGTGAATAGACACTTCTACAAAGAAGACATCCACATGGCCAATTGACACATGAAAAAATGCTCAACATCATTCATCATCAGGGAAATACAAATCAAAACCACAATGAGATACCACCTCACCCCTGTCAGAATGGCTAACATTAACAACTCAGGCAACAACAGATGTTGTCAAGGATGTGGAGAAATGAGATCTCTTTTGCACTGCTTGTGGGAATGCAAACTGGTCCACCACTCTAGAAAACAGTATGGAGGTTCCTCAAAAAATTAAAAATAGAACTACCTTATGACCCAGCAATTGCACTACTAGATATGTATCCAAGGGATAGAGGTATGCTGTTTTGAAGGGGCACATGCACCCCCATGTTTATAGCAGTACTATCAACAATAGCCAAAGTCTGGAACGAGCACAAATGTCAACCAATAGATGAATGGATAAAGAACTGGTATATATATATATATATATATACAATGGAGTATTACTCAGTAATCAAGAAGAATGAAATCTTGCCATTTGCAACTACATGGATGGAACTAGAAGGTATTCTGATAAGCGAAATTAGTCAGAGAAAGACAAATATATGACTTCACTCATATGAGGAATTTAAGATACAAAAAAGATGAACACAAGGGAAGGAAAACAAAAATAATATAAAAACAGGGAGGGGGACAAAACATAAGAGACTCTTAAATATGGAGAACAAACAGAATGTTACTGGAGGGTTTGTGGGAGGGGGATGGGCTAAATGGGTAAGGGGCTTCAAGGAATCTACTCCTAAAATCATTGGTGCACTATATGCTAATTTGGATGTAAATTAAAAAATAAAAAATAAAAAAATAGTGCTCACTTCAGCAGCACATACACTAAAAAATAAAAACAAATAAATAAATAGAAATAAAATTACAAGGCAATACAACTGTACATTCAATAATGACTAAAATAAAGCACAGACAATACCAAATGTCAGCAAAGATGTTATGCAAGTAGAAATCTCATACCCTTTTGGTGTCAGTTTAAAAAAAAAAAATCACCCAACCAATTGCTTTGTATGATCTTCTAGTGCTGAATATAAACACATCTTATGACACAGCAGTTCCCTTCATAGATATTTATCTAAGATAAATGTGTACAGTATTTACCAAAGACATGTGTCACAGTGTTTTTAGTGGTACTTTATGTGCTAGCCCTGATTTAAAAAATGCCTATCAAATGTAGTATACTGTGATATGCTTATATAATGTAATACTATAGTACCTATACTAAGGACATTACAAGTAAATTTTCCCTATGCAATATCGTACATAAACATCAGAAACATATGCCACAAAATAATTCACACAGTGTGATTACATTGTTCTATAGACCAAGGACATGCACAACTTATTAAAAATGAGGATATGGATTACCTTATAAGAATAACGAGTAAGGAAAGAGAAGGCTTTTGGAGTAATGGGAAAATGCTTTTTTGTGTGTTGATTACATGAGGTGAGTTTAGTTTGTAAAAATTGTTGATATATACTTAGGATCTATGCATTTATTTGTATGCATTTTCTTAAATATGTAAACTCTAAAATTATTTTTCATTTTTGTTATCCTTTTATAATATGAATATTTTGAAGATAAATTTCTTTATTTGATAAAATATACCAGACAGTATGGCTGAGAATGTGAAAAACAAACCAACACAAAATACAATTAAGAGGAACTGCCAGAACTGATGGTTACCTGTATCTAAAAGGAAGTTTAAACTTTGAGAATTACAGTATTTATAAAATGATGGTAAAAGAGCAATTTCTGAGGATATGGAAATATTTTGTATCTTGATAATGATACAGGTTATATGAATATGATTTATTAAAAACTCATCATATGAGGGGCGCCTGGGTGGCTCAGTCGGTTAAGCGTCTGACTTCAGCTCAGGTCACAATCTCGCGATCTCACGGTCCGTGAGTTCAAGCCCCGCGTCGGGCTCTGGGGGGATAGCTCAGAGCCTGGAGCCTGCTTCTGATTCTGTGTCTCCCTCTCTCTCTGCTCCTCCCCCGTTCATGCTCTGTCTCTCTCTCTGTCTCAAAAATAAATAAACGTTAAAAAAATTAAAAAAAAAACTCATCATATGAGTACAATTTATTAAAACTTATCAGGTTATCTACTTTAAGATTTATGCCTTTTCTATATGCAAATTTTACTTTAAAAATAACTGTAAAATGTTGAACTCGTTAGTATGTCTGCTTTTCTCAGTGCTATTAGCAATTCTGAATCTACTATAATGATAATTGAGGCTTGAATCAATGAATGAATGTATTGATGATTTGAGAGCTAGGTCTTTCACTTTGGAAATGAGTCAAAAAGAACTGAAAGAGAGAAGACTGGAATTCAACTTTGTCTTTGTTTGTTTTGTTTTTTAAATAGTATTAGGAGGAAGGGGCGGAAAGAGAAGGAGAGGGAAGAGGCTTAATCTCCAAATACAAACGGTAAGAATATCTACAATATCTACATTCCTTATCTCTGTCCAATGAGAACACTCTGAAGCAATAATGCTACAATAGAAAGGAACATTTTGGAACTCATATCTTACTATCAAAATCTCATTTTTACCCAAAGAAACAAATGCTTCCCAGACTTAAAGCATAATCCAATAGTGAAGCAGGGAAAGTACAAAAGGATCCTGGAATATCTTAATCTTATTGTACCTAAAAGTGCTCAAAGAATAATGACATATCAAAAGGATATATCTGTTGTCATGAAAGGGCTCTCATCAGGTGCAATCTGGAATATTTTAATATCAGTGCTTGCTTCAACAGCACATATACTTGGAATAATCTGAATATCAAAATAAAGATAATAATGGATTACAATGCAGTGAATAACATAGGACAAGTATGAGTTCATACTAGTATTAATAAATTAAAGAAAAAAATAAATGTGGTAGAAGAAAACCCTTCTTTACATTTGAATGGCAACTTAAAAATATAGACGAAATGATAGAAATCATCCATTGATACTAAAATTCATAATAATTTAATGAAGAAAAGGATATTTACATAATCTTAAAGAACGTCACCCCAAAACACTTACCAGTTTCAAGACAAAAAGAGCAAATTTATAGTGGAGAAAACCAAGGGACGTTATCTTGAGGAAGTTACCATAACTGACATCAAAGGCACTAAGATTTATACAATTGCATGTCAGTGGTATTGCTCCTTAAAGTGTATAACTTGAATTAAATGCTGGGCAACCATCCCACAAACATGAAACAGAGAACATTCTACACCTCAAAAATGTGCAGGTCAAGCAAGGTTTTGTTTTGTTTTGTTTTTTTAAAGGGTGGGGGGAGGTGAGAAACTCTTCTAAATTAAAAGTACTAAAGAGATATAGCAACCAAATACAATGAGTAATCTTCTATTGTATCTTGGATGAAGGAAAGAATAAAATCTAAAAGCCTTACTGAATAATGGACAAAATTTAGATATGAACTGTGTATAATATTTACTCAATATGAAATTTTTAACTTTGATAATTACACTGTGGTTTCCTAAAAGAATTCCCTTATCCTTGTTTTTTTAAACAAGGTACACCGTAGGGGTGTCTGGGTGGCTTGGTCAGTTAAGTACCTGATTCTCAATTTCGGCTCAGGTCATGATCTCACAGAATGTGAGTTTGAGCCCCATGTCAGGTCCTGTGCTGACAGCACGGAGCCTGCTTGGGATTTGTTCTCTCTCCCTCTCTCTCTGCTCCTCCCCAACTCTTTGTCTTTCTCTCTTGAAATAAATAAATAAACTTAAAAAAAAGGAAAATGCACACTATAGTACTTAGGGGTAAGAGGTATGTACTTTCCAATGTAAGATTTATTTTCATGACTGATTGTGTCCATTTCTTTGTGATTATCCTTTAAGAATTATCTGAATTTCCTGGATTAAACCCTGAGGGGCTATAAAAAAACATCTTGTTACAAATCAGTGAGATACTGGTCAGAACTATATATTTGATCCAATAAACAAATGATGCTAACCTTTAAGGAAGCCGTATTGAACTGGATCTAAAACAATTTCAACATTGGTTAGCTCAACTGTGCATTGTAACCTTAAATCTGTAAAGAAAATATGTACATACAAACTCACCTTGAAATTGCTATTTGGAGGCAGTTCATACTGAGCTTATATTTATGTGTTTATATCCATATACTTGACATATTATTTATGTTAGCATATGCCACCTGAGTGCTGTATTGACTATACACTGAGGTTTAAAACAGTATAGAGCCATTTAACAAACAACCCTTCTGGGTAAGAGAAAGCAATTACCATTATTGCCTACAAGTTATGTAAGTTAAATCCCACATATAAATATAGTCTCAAGAGAAGGTGATAGATTGCCTCTTTTTTAAATTAAGGAGGTTCAAAGAGGGCCATTTTGTAAAAAAATTGCTGTTTCTATACTGGCTCTACTACTCATATTTGAAAGGAGACTCAAGTACACAATTGGATAGAACTTATCTGGATTCATAGCTGCTTTATATCCAGAGATTTTCTTTTGATAGATGTAGTGCTGTCAGCAAGCTCATTGGTAGCATGTGAAGTTGGAGTGAAAAATATTAAAACAGCCAGAAATCGATGACTAAAGCACATTATCTTTTTATTGGCACAATCAGAACACTGAACACATTGCTAGGAAATGAAAATGATTGGCGATATTTTGCATAGTTTTTCTTTAGCTACTATGAAATAATAATGTGATCATGTGATCAGTATGGGTGAAGAAGTATAATAGCATTGTGTCTCATACACTATCCTATGTGGGTATATCTGTAATCATTGAAATGAGGACTCTGAATATAAATTTTAAAGACAATGCAAATTGTCGTATCTACATTACCATAAACAATTAACAAGAATAATGGCAATTTGTTACTTACCGTATTTAACACTTGAATCCATGCATTTCAGGAAACACTGAAACATGTATTCAATTATTTGATGACTTTCAGTTTGATCTGACTCATATGATCAATAGGAGTAGTATATGTATTTGTCTTCCAACACTCAGCATGCATAGTATAGGATGTCAGTGTGTGTTTGCTTCAGATGATTTTTCCACTTGGTAAGATAGAGTCTGAATTAGTGATGTTCATCAACATATTTCTAAAGCCTACCATACATGGTAGCTAATACATAGGATTTATCTAATATTTATTAATAAATGTTTTAAAGAGATTAGGAAGAAGATGAGGAAGAAAAATAAAATTGGTATCAGAGTTGGTCAAAGATGGAAGATGCTGGTATGAGGGTCACCAAAGTCTCTCTAGTGGCAAATACTTAAGCACAGATACAACAAATGATGGAAAAGAAAAGCATAGAGTTAATTGGGATTTGACCTAGTATCAGTTTTTTTCCAACTATTTTTAGCCTCTGAACCAGTGGTGTAAATGAAATCTCATGAGGATTTTTTAAGTTTGTTTGTTTGTTTTGTTTGGTACATAAAAAAAGTATTTCAAACTAGCTAAAAAAGGAGATTTGTGAGATGTGTTGGCTCATGTATGTAAAACAATCAAGGATGAGTTCAACCGTTGTTAATGGAATTACAGTAATGTTATCAGTATGTGATGTCTCAGAGCTTTCCAAAACTTAAATGCTCTTGAATTATCATCAATAAGTCAATCATCATTTCACCTACTCAAGCTTCTTGACTGTGAGGTGTGTGTGTGGTCATCATTAATTGACCAGTTTCAGCTGTTTCCAATATATGTCAACTTCATATGTAACTAATTAAATATTAACCTAGTTAGGTCGGTAATATGATTTCCATTTAACACATGTATCAAAGTTTTGAATTAACTTACCACAGGCCACAAGGAGATTAAAACCGGTGTCTAAATTCATATTTGTATACCTCCTGGTGTCTACCTCATGGTCAGTGTTTGCAATTTGGTTAAATGAATTAAAAAATGGGAAAAACTTTAGGTTCTCAATGAGGTAAATATGTGCATTCCTTCTTTCAAAAGGCAAAGCATGTAAAGGAAAAGACTTTTATTTTTTTGTCAATTCTCTTGGACATTTTTAAACCTACTAAGGAATTACTACCTTTCAAAAGTAGTCTTTTCTTTTGAGTCATATGTCCTTGCTTCTATGCCTTACCTATTTCTTGGAGTATAGTGCTTGATTTAGAAATCATAAAGAAAAAGCAAACAATTCTGTCTTAGGGTTAAAAGTTGAAGGAGTTAAAGTAAATTAGCTTATCATTACTACTTTTTCTTGGAAATTATGGTGTAATTCAATATGAACTCCAGGAATTTCCTTTACTAAAGAATGCATTTTTAAATTTAATACCATTTCTACTGTCTTTCCTTTTGTCATCTGATTACTCCAAATATTTTGACAGGTAGCAAATAAGCAAATACCTGCTTCCACCAAAACCAACCAACCAACCAAATAAATTCAAATACTTCATTCCCTGACTAAATAGGCACCTTGCAAATAACTCAAATATAAGCTTCTAATGATTCATTAAATATAAAAATAACTGAAAATAAAGCAGTAGGAAATGGACTTTCCAAACTGTTGAGGGAAGGTACGTACCTATCTCACTTTTTTTCCCCCTCAAACTATGTTGGAGTTCTGAACTTAGAATTATCTTCAGTTGTCCTCTCTACATGATGTTACAAGCTTGTTCCAGAAGAGGAAAAATAAACTAATAAGGAATAAAGAAGCCTCAGAAACATCCAGAGATGAAGTAGTTACCTACTCTGTTACTCTTTATGTCCCTAAATCTTATGTATTTTCTCAGGGTTTGAGAAATGGTATGATTTAGCTCCCTCCTTCAAACCTCATGGTCATTATAATCATTGGTAGTGTTATTGCAACCTGTTTTCATTAAAAATTGTTAATGATACATATTTGTTTTAGAACGTTATATGCATCATCCCACTTAAAATTTACTATCTAGGCTGTGACCTATGTACTTTTATTTTATCCACTTGACACTATCCACCTAATGAAAGATTCATTTAATATATACAACATGTTAGAACATTTATGCAGGGGAAGAGAAGATCTCTCAATTCTTCCGTAACAGGAAGATGCCAAATGTTATGTGATTCCATTATTGACTTTTGCTTTAATCTTTCAAAAGCTTGTTAATTTGAATTATAGACAAATGATGTGTAAACTGAAGGGCAGTGCTGCTGTTATCACAATGTCTGATCGTTGTTGTTCAAAATCTGAATATGAGTTAGAAATAAAAGTATCTTTAAAAAATTGGGGCACCTGGGTGGCTCCGACATTTAAGCAAGGACTCTTGATTTTGGCTCAGTTATGATCTCACAGATTCATGACATCAAGCCCCTCAACTGGCTCTGTGCTAACAGTGTAGAGCCTGCTTGGGATTCTCTCTGCCCCTCTCCCCAACTCGCACTTGCTATTAAGTAAATAAATAAATAAATAAATATAAATAAATAAATAAATAAATTTATTAAATAAATAAATAGATAAAATCTATAAATATAATGTGTTTATATATTTATATATAATATATAAATTATATATTTAATATATAATTTAAATATATATAATTATATATTAAATATATAATTTCTAAATTATATATAAATATAACTTATTTATATATTTATTTATTTATCTTATACAAAGAGTAAGAACTATCTTGTTCCAGTAATTACTGGAGTAAAAGAGTTTAGCTAGGTCTTCCTCAAAGAAAATGTGAAGAGGAAGCAATTTAAACTGTGTAGTGTTTGTCAGAGTTGCCAATGAAAATATACAATAAATTCTTAAAATAACTCTTACATTTACCCTAAGCTTCCAACCAGCATTACAAACAAGTCTTGTGGTTCTTTTCCATCCTTTCTCCTTGAACTGGGGAACTCGTATGACCCTGTCTCTTGATATTATGTTAGGTGCTTTATTATACTATGCCTTTAACAGTGATTAATCATTTCTTAGCTGTCTGTTAGATGAATTTATGTGTGTGATATTGGGGATTTAGTGAGGCAGCAATATTTTGGAAAGGGTGGCTAGTTATGAAACACAACCAACAGTATCTAATTATGTAATGTCCAATCTTCCCATAGGAACAGCAGTTTACTGAATAAAATAAACCTAAAAGTCAAATTCAAACAATACAGCTTTAATTTTATAAATTTTGATATTTTTAATTCTCCAAGTGCAAAGACTACATACATTCAGTTATTAAGTGGGATCTTATAAGCATAAAACCTGAGAAAATACCCTATTCCAAGGTTTCTAAATCTATAACTGCTTGATAAATTATTTTTATTTTATTTATTTTATTTAATTTTATTTTACTATATTTTATTTTATTTATAGTTGACACACAATGTTACATTAGTTTTGGTGGTCAATAATTTTTTAAGATTAAAATGTTAATACCCCCTATAATATGGGATTTAAATAACAGATTCCAGGGCACATGGATGGCTCAGTCGGTTAAGTGTCTGGCAGCACAGAGCCTGTTTGGGATCCTCTCTCTCTCTCTCTCTCTCTCTCTCTCTCTCTCTCTCTCTTTCTGCCCCTTCCCTGCTGGTGCTCTGTCTCTGTCTCTCTCAAAATAAACAAACAGAGATTCCACTAGATGACATAGAGATGAGGAAGATTACTATTCCTTCCAAAGGTGAAAGAGTTTAAGTATAAATGAAGAGAAGGAAAAATAGTAGCTATGGGTAAAGGAATTAATATGTATATACTCAGGAACTCTATTACATTAACACCTCCAAAGAGACTCACAGTAAGAGATAACATTGTCTCTTACTTAGTTTGATTCTATAGATGTCTGAAAGAGTGAAACCGTGTACTGCTGAGACCACTCCTGCTTTTGGAACCTGACCAGATCAAATAGAAGCATGAAAACTTGAGTGGGCTCACCTTGGTAAAGATTTTCATAAAATATGAAAATGGGCTGGATATCATAACTGAATGATATTCCAGCGATGTGCCAGTATCTCTTGACTTTTATGATTATTTTACTTTAGTGGATCTATGCTTGAAGACCAAAGGGTAGACTATGATATTGTTATTAATAAGAAATTTATATTTGGTCAGTCAGATGACCAAAATATATTTATAATACATTTTTGTTCTTCATCCATAGTTCCTAGCTTACAGCTCCACAAATCCTTGGAATATCCTGAGTAATAAGAGCAATAAGAGTATCTTTCATCACAATATTTGGTCTGCTGGTCTCAGTTCCTGAAATCCCTTCAAAGCCAAAAAGGTGAAACAAGTGTCTTGTTATTCATAACAAGCCCCTTTCCACCACAACTCAGTTTATATTAATAATATAACTTTGGGAAAGCATATTAAGAATGTGGGCTAGTTGTCAGGGTAATCAACCATGTGATTGGAAGGTTGTTGGATCTTTCATTCCCATTCTCCTGACCTCCAGAGAGTAGAGAGAGACTGGAGATTGAATCAATCACCAGTGACCGATGATTAATCAATCATGTCTATGTAATGAATCCCCATAAAAATCCAAAAGGGTTCAGGAAGCTTCTGGGCTGAATTCTGTTCACTAGTATTTTGTTCATAAATGGTCTGTAATTTTCCTGTATATTTTTGTCTATCTCTGATATCAGAGTAATGCTGGTCTCATAGACTGAATTTGGAAGTGTTCTCTCCTCTTCAATTTTTTGGAAAAGTTTAAGAAGGATTGGTATTACTTTCCTTTAAGTGTTTGGTAGAATTCACTGGTGAAGTCGTCAAGTCAAGGTCTTTAGTATGTTGGGATATTTTTGATTACTGATTCAATCTCTTTACTCATTATCTATATATTCAGATATTCTATCTCTTTGTGATTTAGTCTTGGTAGATTTTGTGTTTCTAGGAATTTGCTTCATCTAGGTTTTCCAGTTTGTCAGTGTACAATTGTTCATACTGTTCTCTTATGACCCTTTTTATATCTGTATTATCAGTAGTAGCATCCCCTCTTTCATTTCTGATTTTAATAAACTGAGTCTTCGTTCTTTTTTTCTGAGCACATCTAGCTAAAATTTCGTCACTTCTATTGGTCTCAAAGGACCAACATTTGGTTTTATTGAGTTTTCTCTACTTTTTTAATTTTTTAAATTTTCTTTAAATTTCTTTATTTTTCTTTGTTCTCAAAAGAATCCAAAAGGAAAATAATAAGAATTACACCTGCACCTGGGTCAGAGGAGGCTCTAGTATCCATAAGAGACAAGAACTGTGGCTTCTCCACTCAGATGTGATTCAAATCCTGGCTCCATCACTTACCACCCAGATGGTGAGATATGTGCACCAAACTTTTTTTCTTTTAATTTTCATACAGATTTGCAATCAATAAAAGGGTCATCCTGTTTCATAAAAAAATAATAAATAAATAAAAATAAATTTCTTTATTTTTGAGAAACAGAGAGACATAGCAGAAGCGGGGGAAGGGCAGAGAGAGAGGGAGACACAGAATCTGAAGCAAGCTCCAGGCTCTGAGCTGTCAGCACAGATGCAAGTTTGAGCACATGCGGGGCTAATACTCACAAACTGCGAGATCATGACCTGAGCTGGTCGGACATCCAACCAACTGAGCCACCCAGGTGCCCCTCTACTTTTTTTGATTTTATGTTTCATGTATCTCTGCTCTCCTCTTTATTATCTCCATCATTCTGCTAGCTTTAAATTTAATTCTTCTTTTTCTAGTTCCTTAAGTTGTTGATTTGAGATCTTATTTTTAACTATAAATGGCCCCCTTTGCATTATATTTACTGTGTCCCATTAGTTTTGGCATAGTGTATTTCCATTTTTATTAATTTCTAAGCCTTAGCACTTTCTAATTTTTATTGTGATTTATTCTTTGATCCATTGATTACTTAAAAGTGTGTTATTTCCCATGACTTTGTGATTTTTCTAGTTTTCCTTTTATTGTTGATTTGTGTCTTCATTCCACTATGGTCAGAAAAGACTGACTTAATTCATGGCCTAATGTATGGTCTATCCTGGAAAATGCCCCATGTGCTCTTAAGAAGAATGTATATTCTATTGTTGTTGGGTAGAGTGTTCTGTTTATATTTGTTATATCTAGTTGCATTATCATGTTATTTAGGTCCTCCATGTTCTTACTTATGTCTTCTTTCTGGTTATTCTATCCACTCTTGTGAGTAGGGTATTGAAGTCTCCATCTATTATTGTAGAACTTTCTATTTCTCCCTCAGTACTCTCAGTTTTTGCTTCATATATTTTGATGGTCTGTCATTAGGTGTGTAAATGTTTATAATTGGTGTATCTTCTTGCTGTGTTGAAACTTTTACTAATATATAATATTCTTCTTTCTTTCTTGTAACCTTTTTTGATTTGAAGTCTATTTTTTCTATTAGTAGTATAACCACCCCTGTTCTCTTTTGGTAACTATTTGCATGAAGTATCATTTTCCATCATTTCACTTTCAATCTTTTCATGTCTTTGGATCACAAATGAGTCTCTTTAGACAATATCATTGGCTCATCTGTTTTTATACATTCTGCCAATCTTTGTCTTTTGGAGAAATTAATCCATATACACTTTAATTACTGATAAGAAATGATTTATTTGCTATTTTTTCTATATGCCTTATAGCTTTTTTTGTCCCTCATTTCCTGCACTACTGTGTTCTTTTGTGTTTAGTTAAATATTTATAATACAATGTTTAGATTCTTTTCTCTTTATGAATATATTCTATAGCTATATTCTTTGTGGTTGCTATGGATATTACATTTAAAACCCTAAAGTTGTAACATTCTAATCTGAAGTTATACCAGCTTAATTTCAATAACATGCAAAAAACCTGTTCATAGCTCTGTCCCTACCCCTGTCAGCTGTTGATGTCAACAAATTTTATCTTTATACATTGTGTACCCCCAAACATCAACTAATAATTTTTTTAAAAATGTGTTACTTTCCTGGGGCACCTAGATGGCTCAATCTGTTAAGCATCAGACTTCGGCTTAGGTCATGATCTCATGGTTCATGGGTTCAAGCCCCACGTCGGGCTCTGTGCTGACAGCTTGGAGCCTGGAGCCTGCTTCATATTCTGTGTCTTCCTCTCTGCCCTTCCCCCACTGCTGTTCTCTCTCTCTCTCTCTCTCTCCCTCCCTCCCTCAAAAATAAATAATCATTAAAAAAATTTTAATGTGTTATTTTCTTAAGTTATACAAACCACAAAATTTGGAGTTACAAACCAAAACAGTTACAGTAACACCAGCTTTTACAGTAATATTTTGTCATTAAAGATGTTAGTTTCTTATGTCATGCAGAAAACAGAAAGTAATGGTTACACGCCATTGTTACAATAATATTAGCTTTCATAATTGCCTCTATACTTATTTTTATTTAGATATTTATTTCTCCATATAGTTTTAATTTAGGTCTAGTGTCCTTCCATTTCACCTTGCAGGGCTCCCTTAAGCATTTTTTGCAGGGCAGGTCTATTGGTCAGAAACTCCTTCAGCTTGTGTTTATATAGAAATACCTTAATTTTTCCCTCACTTTTGAAAGACAGTTTTGTCAGTTACAGGATTCATTTTTGAAAGCCATTTATTTTAGCACTTTGAATGTATCACCACATGTTCTTCCAGGTTCCAAAGTTTCTGATAAGAAATCTACTGATAATCTTATTGAGCATTCCTTGTATATGACAATACACTTCTTTCTTACTGCTTTCTTTTTTTTTATTTTCCCATGAAATTTATTGTCAAATTGGTTTCCTTTATTTATTTATTTATTTATTTGTTTATTTATTTATTTTTTTTTCATTCAATATATGAAATTTATTGTCAAATTGGTTTCCATACAACACCCAGTGCTCATCCCAAAAGGTGCCCTCCTCAATACCCATCCCCCACCCTCCCCTCCCTCCCACCCCCCATCAACACTCAGTTTGTTCTCAGTTGTTAAGAGTCTCTTATGCTTTGGCTCTCTTCCACTCTAACCTCTTTTTTTTTTTTCCTTCCCCTCCCCCATGGGTTTCTGTTAATTTTCTCAGGATCCACATAAGAGTGAAACCATATGGTATCTGTCTTTCTCTGTATGGCTTATTTCACTTAGCATCACACTCTCCAGTTCCATCCACGTTGCTACGAAAGGCCATATTTCATTTTTTCTCATTGCCACGTAATATTCCATTGTGTATATAAACCACAATTTCTTTATCCATTCATCAGTTGATGGACATTTAGGCTCTTTCCATAATTTGGTTATTGTTGAGAGTGCTGCTATAAACATTGGGGTACAAGTGCCCCTATGCATCAGTACTCCTGTATCCCTTGGGTAAATTCCTAGCAGTGCTATTGCTGGGTCATAGGGTAGGTCTATTTTTAATTTTCTGAGGAACCTCCACACTGTTTTCGAGAGTGGCTGCACCAATTTGCATTCCCACAAACAGTGCAAGAGGGTTCCCATTTCTCCATATCCTCTCCAGCATCCATAGTCTCCTGATTTGTTCATTTTGGCCACTCTGACTGGCATGAGGTGATATCTGAGTGTGGTTTTGATTTTTATTTCCCTGATGAGGAGCGACGTTGAGCATCTTTTCATGTGCCTGTTACCATCCAGATATCTTCTTTAGAGAAGTGTATATTCATGTTTTCTGCCCATTTCTTCACTGGGTTATTTGTTTTTCGGGTGTGGAGTTTGGTGAGCTCTTTATAGATTTTGGATACTAGCCCTTTGTCCGATATGTCATTTGCAAATATCTTTTCCCATTCCGTTGGTTGCCTTTTAGTTTTGTTGATTGTTTCATTTGCAGTGCAGAAGCTTTTTATCTTGATGAGGTCCCAATAGTTCATTTTTGCTTTTAATTCCCTTGCCTTTGGGGATGTGTCAAGTAAGAAATTGCTACGGCTGAGGTCAGAGAGGTCTTTTCCTGCTTTCTCCTCTAGGGTTTTGATGGTTTCCTGTCTCACATTCAGGTCCTTTATCCATTTTGAGTTTATTTTTGTGAATTGGTGAGAAAGTGGTCTAGTTTCAACCTTCTGCATGTTGCTGTCCAGTTCTCCCAGCACCATTTGTTAAAGAGACTGTCTTTTTTCCATTGGATGTTCTTTCCTGCTTTGTCAAAGATTAGTTGGCCCATACGTTTGTGGGTCTAGTTCTGGGGTTTCTATTCTATTCCATTGGTCTATGTGCCTGTTTTTGTGCCAATACCATGCTGTCTTGATGATGACAGCTTTGTAGTAGAGGCTAAAGTCTGGGATTGTGATGCCTCCTGCTTTGGTCTTCTTCTTCAAAATTACTTTGGCTATTCGGGGCCTTTTGTGGTTCCATATGAATTTTAGAATTACTTGTTCTAGTTTCGAGAAGAATGCTGGTGCAATTTTGATTGGGATTGCATTGAATGTGTAGATAGCTTTGGGTAGTATTGACATTTTGACAATATTTATTCTTCCAATCCATGAGCACGGAATATTTTTCCATTTCTTTATATCTTCTTCAATTACCTTCATAAGCTTTCTATAGTTTTCAGCATACAGATCTTTTACATCTTGGTTAGATTTATTCCTAGGTATTTTATGATTCTTCGTGCAACTGTGAATGGGATCAGTTTCTTTATTTGTCTTTCTGTTGCTTCATTTTTAGTGTACCAGAATGCAACTGATTTCTGTACATTGATTTTGTATCCTTCAACTTTGCTAAATTCATGTATCAATTCTAGCAGACTTTTGGTGGAGTCTATCGGATTTTCCATGTATAATATCATGGCATCTGCAAAAAGTGAAAGCTTAACTTCATCTTTGCCAATTTTGATGCCTTTGATTTCCTTTTGTTGTCTGATTGCTGATGCTAGAACTTCCAACACTATGTTAAACAACAGCGGTGAGAGTGGACATCCCTGTCGTGTTCCTGATCTCAGGGAAAAAGCTCTCAGTTTTTCCCCATTGAGGATGATGTTAGCTGTGGGCTTTTCTTAAATGGCTTTTATGATCTTTAAGTATGTTCCTTCTATCCCGACTTTCTCAAGGGTTTTTATTAAGAAAGGTTGCTGAATTTTGTCAAAGGCCTTTTCTGCATCGATTGGAAGGATCATATAGTTCTTATCTTTTCTTTCATTAATGTGATGTATCACACTGATTGATTTGTGAATGTTGAACCCGCCCTGCATCCCAGGAATGAATCCCACTTGGTCATGGTGAATAATTCTTTTTATATGCTGTTGGATTCGATTTGCTAGTATCTTATTGAGAATTTTTGCATCCATATTCATCAGGGATATTGGCCTGTAGTTCTTTTTTTACTGGGTCTCTGTCTGGTTTATGAATCAAAGTAATACTGGCTTCATAGAATGAGTCTGGAAGTCTTCCTTCCCTTTATATTTTTTGAAATAGGTTGAGAAGGATAGGTATTATCTCTGCTTTAAACGTCTGGTAGAACTCCCCTGGGAAGCCATCTGGTCCTGGACTCTTATTTGTTGGGAGATTTTTGATGACTGATTCAATTTCTTCTCTGGTTATGGGTCTGTTCAAGCTTTCTCTTTCCTCCTGATTGAGTTTTGGAAGCGTGTAGGTGTTTAGGAAGTTGTCCATTTCTTCCAGGTTGTCCAGTTTGTTGGCATATAATTTTTCATAGTATTCCCTGATAATTGCTTGTATCTCTGGGGATTGGTTGTAATAATTCCATTTTCATTCATGATTTTATCTATTTGGGTCATCTCCCTTTTCTTTTTGAGAAGGCTGGCTGGAGGTTTATCATTTTTTTTTAATTTTTTCAAAAAACCAACTCTTGGTTTCGTTGATCTGCTCTACAGTTTTTTTAGATTCTATATTATTTATTTCTGCTCTGATCTTTATTATTTCTCTTCTGCTGCTGGATTTAGGCTGCCTTTGCTGTTCTGCTTCTATTTCATTTAGGTGTGCTGTTAGATTTTGTATTTGGGATTTTTCTTGTTTCTTGAGATAGGCCTGGATTGCAATGTATTTTCCTCTCAGGACTGCCTTCACTGCATCCCAAAGCATTTGGATTGTTGTATTTTCATTTTAATTTGTTTCCATATATTTTTTAATTTCTTCTCTAATTGCCTGGTTGACCCATTCATTCTTTAGTAGGGTGTTCTTTAACCTCCATGCTTTTGGAGGTTTTGCAGACTTTTTTCTGTGGTTGATTTCAAGCTTCATAGCATTGTGGTCTGAAAGTATGCATGGTATGATTTCAATTCTTGTATAGTTATGAAGGGCTGTTTTGTGACCCAGTGTGTGATCTATCTTGGAGAATGTTCCATGTGCACTCGAGAAGAAAGTATATTCTGTTGCTTTGGGATGGAGAGTTCTAAATATATCTGTCAAGTCCATCTGATCCAATGTCTCATTCAGGGCCCTTGTTTCTTTATTGACCGTGTGGCTAGATAATCTATCCATTTCTGTAAGTGGAGTGTTAAAGTCCCCTGCAATTACCACATTCTTCTCAATAAGGTTGCTTATGTTTATGAGTAATTGTTTTATATATTTGGGGGCTCCGGTATTCGGCGCATAGACATTTATAATTGTTAGCTCTTCCTGATGGATAGACCCTGTAACTATTATATAATGTCCTTCTTCATCTCTTGTTACAGCCTTTAGTTTAAAGTCTAGTTTGTCTGATATAAGTATGGCTACTCCAGCTTTCTTTTGACTTCCAGTGGCATGATAGTTCTCCATCCCCTCACTCTCAATCTGAAGGTGTCCTCAGGTCTAAAATGAGTCTCTTGTAGATAGCAAATAGATGGGCCTTGTTTTTTTTTTTATCCATTCTGATACCCTATGTCTTTTGGTTGGCGCATTTAGTCCATTTACATTCAGTGTTATTATAGAAATATATGGGTTTAGAGTCATTGTGATGTCCGTAGGTTTCATGCTTGTAGCGATGCCTCTGGTACTTTGTCTCACAGGATCCCCCTTAGGATCTCTTGTAGGGCTGGTTTAGTGGTGACGAATTCCTTCAGTTTTTGTTTGTTTGGGAAGACCTTTATCTCTCCTTCTATTCTAAATGACAGACTTGCTGGATAAAGGATTCTCGGCTGCATATTTTTTCTGTTTATCACATTGAAGATCTCGTGCCATTCCTTTCTGGCCTGCCAAGTTTCAGTAGAGAGATCGGTCACGAGTCTTATAGGTCTCCCTTTATATGTTATAGCACGTTTATCTCTAGCTGCTTTCAGAATTTTCTCTTTATCCTTGTATTTTGCCAGTTTCACTATGATATGTTGTGCAGAAGATGGATTCAAGGTACATCTGAAGGGAGTTCTCTGTGCCTCTTGGATTTCAATGCCTTTTTCCTTCCCCAGATTTGGTAAGTTCTCAGCTATGATTTCTTCAAGTACACCTTCAGCACTTTTCCCTCTCTCTTCCTCCTCTGGAATACCAATTATGCGTAGATTATTTCTCTTTAGTGCATCACTTAGTTCTCTAATTCTCCCCTCATACTCCTGGATTTTTTTATCTCTCTTTTTCTCAGCCTCTTCTGTTTCCATAGTTGTATCTTTTAGTTCACCTATTCTCTCCTCTGCCTCTTCAATCCGAGCCATAGTTGTCTCCATTTTATTTTGCAACCCGTTGACAGCATTTTTTAGCTCCTCCTGGCTGTTCCTTAGTCCCTTGATCTCTGTAGCAAGAGATTCTCTGCTGTCCTTTATACTGTTTTCAAGCCCAGTGATTAATTTTATGACTATTATGCTAAATTCACTTTCTGTTATATTGTTTAAATCATTTTTGATTAGTTCATTAGCTGTTGTTATTTCCTGGATGTTTTTCTGAGGGGAATTCTTCCGTTTTGTCATTTTGGATAGTCCCTGGAGTAGTGTGGGACTGTGGGGCACTTCCCCTGTGCTGTCTTGAATAAGTTGAGTTGGTGGGCCTGATATCTGCCCCAGCCCACTGCTGGGGCCACAGTCAGACTGGTGTGTACCTTCTCTTCCCCTCTCCTAGGGGCGGGATTCACTGTGGGGTGGCGTGGCCCGACTGGGCTACTTGCATACTGCCAGGCTTGTGGTGCCGGGGATCTGTCATATTAGCTGGGGTGGGGAGGCAAGGTGCACGGGGGCAGGAGGGGCAGGCTCAGTTCGCTGTTCCTTCAGAGATCCACTTTAGGAGGGGCCCTGTGGCACCAGGAGGGAGTCAGACCCGCCGGAGGGATGGATCCATAGAAGCACAGCTTTGGGTGTTTGCGTGGTGCAAGCAAGTTCCCTGGCAGGAACTGGTTCCCTTTGGGATTTTGGCTGGGGGATGGGTGAGGGAGATGGCATTGGCGAGTGCCTTTGTTCCCCACCAAGGTGAGCTCTGTGGTCCAGGGCTCAACAACTCTCCCTCCCATTGTCCTTCAGCCCTCCCGTTCCCTGAGCAGAGCTGTTAGCTTATAACCTTCCAGATGTCAAGTCCCGCTTGCTGTCGGAACACACTCCGTCTGGTCCCTCCACTTTTGCAAGTCAGACTCAGGGGCTCCGCTTGGCCGGGGGGCCGCCCCTCCGCCCCGGCTCCCTCCCACCAGTCCGTGTAAAGCACACCGCCCCGCCGCCCTTCCTACCCTGTTCCGTGGGCCTCTTGTCTGCGCTTGGCTCCAGAGACTCCGTTCTGCTAGTCTTCTGGTGGTTTTCTGGGTTATTTAGGTGTAGGTGGAATCTAAGTGATCAGCAGGACGCAGTGATCCCAGCGTCCTCCTACCTCACCATCTTCCCAGGATTCCCTCTTACTGCTTTCAAGAGTCTGTCTTTTGAACATTTCAATTATGGTGTGTCTTGGCGTAGATCTCTTTAAATTCATCTCACTTTGAATTCATGGATCTTCCTCAATATTCATATCCATGTCTTGAATCAAATTTGGAAAATTTTTAGCCATTGTTTCTTCAATATTATCTTTGCTCTTGCCTCTCTCTGTTCTCTTGCATATTTTGCATACCTTGGTCTACTTAATGGTGTCCCACAGGTCCCTTAGGCTCTGTTCACATTTCTTGAATCTTTTTTCTTTCTGCTCCTCAGATTTGATAATTTCCATTATCCTATCTTTAAGTTCACTGATTCTTCTGCTTGCTCAAATCTGCCCTTGAATGAATCCCTCTAGTGATTTTTTCTTTACTATTGTAATTTTCAGCTCCAGAAATTCTTTTTTTGTTTCTTTTTTAGGTTTCTTGACTCTTTATTGATATTTACATTTTATTCATATATTATTTTCATGACTTTCTCCACATGTACCTTTAGTTCTTTATCTTTAAAATAGTTGTGTGAAAATCTTTGTCTAGTATATATGCCATTAGATCTTTTTCAGAGATAATTTTTGTTCACTTTTTCTTTGAATGGACTATATTTTACTATTTATATACCTTGTGATTTTTTTGTGTGTTGATTTTGTTTTGTTTCGTTTATAATTGCTATAGTTTGTCTCTGTTGTGAAAATCAGGCATAGGTATAAACTTAAGGCCTTCTTGGGTTTTTACTGAGACTTCTTCCCCTTAACATGCATAGTTACTTTCTAATTTTCCCTGTATATTCTTCTGTTTTTGAATATCCTTTTCTTTAATGTCTGGTTCTCAAGGAGACATGCAAAAAGTGAAGAGGGGAAAGAGGACCCTTTTAGATCCCCTGAAGTCACCTCAGTCAGAGACAGTAAGGGTAGGGCTTACACCAGAGAAAGAAGGTTCATCTTTGTACTTCTGTTATCAGAAGCAACAATCAGTAATCAAAGCAGAGATCTTCAATATTCAGACGGAAGAGTTCTTTTCACCACTGTTACGCTCACAACTATGTAAAAGCTGTTCCAGGAACAAGTGCATAGCTGACTGACAGATAGCTGGGGGTGGTGGATGGGTAGGTGCTACTGTGAAAAGAGCTGAAGTTGATGAAAATTAACCATAATTTCCAGATTCTGCCAATGCAATTATTGGTTAGGTGGAGACAGATCCCTGATGTTACTTACTCCACAATCCCAGATCATCTTTGACATATATGTTGAGAAACTCTCAGCTGAACTTTGCACAAATTTTGTCCTTAGTTTCAAATTTCAGTTCCAAATTTTTGAAGAAAACATACTCTTATTTTGATATTTAGACCATTTTCCTTTTGATAAAACATTAATTAACTCATTTAATCTCCACATCTATCTACTATTATTATCACTGATATCATTTACCAAAGTGAAAACTGAGAAACAGCAAGGTTATATAATTTCCTTGAGGTCACACAGCCAGTAAATGACAAAAACTTAGATTAGAACAAGAGAACTATGATTTGTACATTATATTGCAAAGTAATTATGTGAACAATTAGAAAAAGTGGCATTCACCAAAGTTTGTGCACTTATTATACAAAATACTAAATGTATTAATAGTTAGTGATATGGTTTAAAATCTTCGTGCTAACAATGCATCCAAAACTTACAAAACTTATTATAATGTCTCTTTAGGAAAGTTCACAATAGAAAAAAATAAAATACTGTAGTCTTGCTTTATCACTGCAATCTGGGACCCCAGGTCTTCCAAATCTATTCCTCTGGTTTAGAAAATTTCAAAAGGCAACTCAAATGTTCACATGCTCATGTGAAAGATGGCCTTAACCACAAGGCATGCTCACACTTTCACACTCTACAGTGTCATCTCTAAGGTATCTCTGATAAATGACTATATCAGTAGGCTTCTGAAAGAGCAGGCTACCTCTTAGCCAGGAGTTTAGCTTATACACCTTTGCTAGATTTCCAGAAATGTATGTTGTAGGACAATTCTTTGACTCTGTAGAACATTTTATTCTTTTATTTAAAAAACAGTAAAAACGAAAAACTAAAAGAATTTAAATAATTCAAATAAGTAAGTGTGCTGAAAGTGCCAGATCCTCAGCCCCGATAGACTCAATACTTATTTGATTAAAAGCTGATCAATGTGTATTCAAATATAAAGGAACACAAAGTTCTTTGCCTAAATCCCCCCAAAAAGTTTGGATGGCAGATACATAGAAACAGGCATTTAAAAGGAATGCTCACAGCAGTGAATAACTGTACCCAGTTATATGAGTAGCATCCTGTCAGCTTTTCCTGATGGAAACTGACATACACTGAGGAAGATGACAACTTTCCTAAGTTTGAGATCTCTGAAGTGTGCCTGTTATGTAGACTGCCTCTTCAGTAGATTGAAAAAGACATCTAATAGAGAACAGAAATGACTTTTAAGAAATATAAGGGTCCTGGCTCCTAATCTTCCTTCTGAGAAGAGCCATTTAACCTACTCACTGATGCAGAATGCTTGATACTTATGAGGATTCTTACAAAAGAGTTTTGAATTGTTCAGAGTCTTGCACAAGGGTTGAACTCCATGTTAAACATAATGCCAAACTGTGTAGTTGGATCTGAGCTATTTTAAGAGAATTTTGTGACTCAGACACATAAGGACTTAAGTATAACAGTAAAAATGCTATTTTGAGTAGTTCTGCCTCTTAATTGTCCAATTTATGATATCAAACAGTATCTGCCAAAATCTACTTTGGGTTGTAAGTTTCCTGCTTTTCCTGAGCAGGCACCACTGGTTGATTTGTTTTATGTTCTTAACACTTCCAATGTGTTCATTAAAATGTACACTAACTAAAGGGTTCCCTTATCTCAATAGTTCAGTGTTGGCCCCAATCATTGTTGTTTTACTCCATCCCTAATAACATATTAAGCCTCAAATGAGCTAGACAAATCAATGTAGTTTGAACTCCTTGCTGTGAAAATGAGAGAGCTGGTCCAAGGAGATCAATCAAGTTGTCCAAAGGTGTGTAATGTTTTATTTTGTTTATGTATATCCTGTTGTGATCTAGAAAAGATTTAGGGCAACGTATAATGATACTTGAAACAAAGCAAGAGAGTTTAACAAAAATTAACTGAAAAGGAAAATAGGTAAACACAATGAATAGTAATAGAAAGGAGACAGGAATTCATCTAAAGTAGAAATACAGTGAAATCTTATACATTTTCTAGATGTGGGACATTAGATTAATTTGTCTCTGAATTTTTAGCAGCGATCCAAATAGGAAGACCAGATCAGTAAAATAATTTTGGAGTGTTTAATGATAAAAATCACACAAATTACTAAAGGAATGAATAACTACTAATGTTATTATGACAGAAATATATTTCTCCAAACATCCTCATAATAAGGAATTTGCAGTAATTCTTAAACACATTTCTCACAGCATAAAACAATGAGTCTTATAATGTCTCAATATAAATCAGTGGTGTCCTACAAAACTAAAGAGTAAAACTAATGAGTAAAAAAAACTAATAAGAAAAACTGCAATTACCCAAGATTTTGCTGGCTTCTCTTACTAGAGAAGCCTTACTACAGGGTGATTTTACATTATTTGATATATGTAAATGTCATAAGTTTCTATCAATTCTCCATAATTAATTGTGCCTTTTAGCTGAACATTTTACACCTTTGAGTAGCATTCCATTAAAAATTATGTTGTCTGGTAAATATACCAAATATGCTTTGCATCACTCTATTTTTGCTATTGTGATAAATTATAAATCTCTTTACTCTTCTCTCTTGCCATAAGTCACTGAGTGTGTAAATGATCTGACTTCAAGTCCAACCAAACTTTCAAACCCATGAGTGGTATGTATAGCTATAAGCACTTAAAATATACAGACTGTTTGTTCTTTGGTATGATCACAGCACTACCTAATACAGTTATCAAACACAGAATCTTATGCTTAATTATACACATCATCAGAGATAAGATTGGCATATTTTTTTAATATAAAACCACATCATTAAAATTTAATAAAAGGCTCCCAGATTTGGTTTCAGATTTGAGCTGATGGAAAACATAGTGAGACCAAAACTAGTTTTGCAATGTCTCCTAATTATCCCAGCCCACATTTAAATATAACCAAGGCAGCTCAGATTGACCTCTCTTGGGGCTAGCTATCTACTTCAAAACAGCCTCCCTTGTATGGGAATAGCCTTTATAGTGATAGGTAGGATCCCAATGAGCACAACTCTGCATTTTTGTTTTTCCTAGCTGATTTTTCAGGAATATATATCTGACCTAAATTGAGCTGAAATTTAAAATTTGGAATAAAAAGCTAAGGAACTTGCAGTAGATGAAATCATGTAAGGTTAGTTAGTAAGCCTTTCTTTTATTTCAGTTAATCAAGATTCTCATCATCTTTCTAAAGTTTGACATCCTCTACCCTTTATTTATTTATTTATTTATTTATTTATTTATTTATTTTTAATCCAATTGGAAACAGTTGACAATACTTGCAAAGTAATACTGCAGGTTTTGTCAAAACGTTATTTTGGGGCGCCTGGGTGGCTCAGTTGGTTGAGCGTCCAACTTCGGCTCAGGTCATGATCTCACGGCTCATGAGTTTGAGCCATGCGTCGGGCTCTGTGCTCACAGCTCAGAACCTGGAGCCTGCTTCATATTCTGGGTCTCCCTCTCTTTCTCTCTGCCCTCTCCCACTCAGGCTGTCTCTTTCTGTCTCTCAAAAGAAAATAAACATTAAAAAAAATTAAAAAACGTTATTTTTTTCTGCCAAGTGTAACTGGGATTAGTTCCTTATACTGAATATGTTCTGAGAGACTGTTGTCTCTTTTATGTCACTTACAAGCCCTATTGCTTTTTACATTGCAAAAACCCATCATGTCCAGAAAAATTAATCGTTGATTATAAAATACTCTAAATATTATTTTCATATACTGTCCTTTAAAGGGGGAAAACAGTACAAAAAACTATCACATATATTTTTGTTACTAGTACCAAGGAATCCAATCCACGTTGGTTGTTTCAATATTATTTGGCAATAATAAAAATATAAATTTTATATTTTCATGTTTCAATGGCAAATGATGTTGTTGCTCCTCATGCTGACACTATACATTCACACAGGCAGTTAAACTATCACCAGTTGTCTATTTGGCTCCAGGTAAGGGAATTAACAGCTTGTGGGAAAGCTAATTAGATCCAATTATTACCCACCTGACCTAATTTGACATCCGATGTCTGGGAAGAAGTCATCTGAATTAACTGAATAGAGATTCAGCTACTATATACACATGAGTTCCATGGATAATTTATTCCTAATGAAACTCATTTGGAAAAGAAGAATGCACTGATTAAGACAAAATAATCAAAGAGAGGGAGATGATCTAACTCAAACTCCTAAAGGAATATAATAGGGCAACATAACTGGTATTCATCCATTATTGTACACATTTACATATTTTTTTCCAAAGCATTCTCTTGTTGTAAGTTAAAAAAAAAAAAGCCCTTAATTTTAAGGAGTCTGAACCTCAATTTGCTCACATGATAAAGTGATTAGGTGAAATGATCAATAAATCCTTTCCTCTTTGGAATTTTTGGCACAATATGTTGCTTATTTTAAATGGTAGGGGTGCCTGGGTGGCTCAGTTGGCTGAGTGACTCTTGATTTCAGCTCAGGTCATGACCTCACAGTCCTGTGAATTCAAGCCCCATGTTGGGCTCTGTGTGACAGCGTGGGGCCTGCTTGGGATTCTCTCTCTCCCTCTGCCCCTCCCCTACCTGCTCTCTCTCTCTCTCAAAAATGAATAAAAATTAAAATAAAAAAGTAGTAACTAGATGAAAGACACTCTTCTTGATTTTGTACTTTCTACTTGGTTAACAAAATCTATGCTAATTCACACAGATGATTTCTGGGGTGTGGAAACACCAAGATATCTTAATGTCTGCTAAGTGTAGGGCAGATTGCTCTGAGCAACATACAATAATCAATAGGGTTAAACTTGTACCCTACTATCCTAAACATGAGGAAACCCCCATGTTGGCCTGCGCTCATAAGGAGAGGTTTTTTTAGGGAAAGTTGATGAGCAGATGGAAGAAGATCCACAAATATCTGTTTCCATTTATTGAATTATTTTCATTCACTGGTAAGAAAACAGACATTCTGAACCAATTGAGCTTTATCAAGTTTCGCTGAGGAATGACAGAGTGAAAATAAATCAAACTATGGAAAATAATAAACCTCACCTCTGAAAAGTAGCTACTATACAAAAGGATGATAGAGGGGATTAAATAAGAGATATGGTACATAATTATAAATATCCCCTCAGACCTTCGAGGGAGTTAGCAACACTAAAAAAGGAGAAAAGAAACAATCTTTCTTATACATTTTTCCTTTATTCTTCTTAAGATTTAGCCAACTATACACCCTGTAGCAAAGGAGAAGCTTCTAACATGTTAACACAAAGTTGGCTAACTAGTGGGTACAGTCTGGTGGTAGATCAGTCAGAGGCAAGCAGTGGAGGGAAAGCAGTCCTATACCTTGAAGAATTTGTGATATCCTAAAACAGACACCGGACTCCTTCCTCTCAATTATATCCTTTCCATTTGACACTTTATACACTTTTAAGGGCCAATAGCCTTGTGACACATTTAAACCATCATTGGCCATATCTAATTGAGGATAATTTAAAGTTTTCAAAGTAGGTTTCAAGGAAAGATGAAGAAGACAGCATAAGAACATTAGATAATGAAAGGTATAAGGCAGTAACAATAACAGGACAAATGAAAATTACACAGAGAAAAGAGTATGAAGAATTAACGCTGATCCTTAACTAATGACAACTATTTCAGATGAGCCCAGTAGCTCAGAGAATGCCACTAAACTAATTTATTTGCATGAAAGAGATCATAAGTACACGCCTCTATTTCTTTAGCTAACTTTATCAGAAAGATCAGATAATGCTAGATGGGGCAAAATCAGATCTGATATATTTTTTCCTAACACTGCTAAACTAATAACAGTTTTTGCATTTGTGTGAACAAATCTTGTAATATGTGCCTGAAATGCTACGAAGTATTTAATAGGACATAAAAACATAACATTTAATGTAAAAATTCTATGAGTTCCGTTTTAAAGATGACAATATGGTACAGAAAAATTAAACATGATTCAAAATTACATAGGGCCTACTATAAGTGATGTAAGTCTAGGCTGTCTGGTTATGGGCTTACACTACAACTTTGATATGTTGTCTCATGGAAAAGACAAAAGATCAGTGAATAAGTATGATTCAAAAATTTTAGATAGCGAATATATTTTTGACAAAACAATGAGTTAAAAATGTTATGTCTTTTAAGACAGCCTCTTAATATACTTAATACATTTACTATCATTCATACGCCAGAAGATTTCTTTCTGTCTTCATATTGGATGGAAATATTCAGCAACCTAATTTTTGACTCTGAGTCACTCTCACAAAACTGACCAGCAGTTTCCTTGATCTGATCAACTCAGCAGGCCAGCACAGATGGGCCTCCATCACCTCCCGTCATTGAGTGCATTAGAGCTATCAGCCCCCAGATCCAATTACATGAATGCTGCTTGGCCAAACACCACAGAGCCTTCCTTGTCTCCATTGTCTGCTTTTTGAGGTATGCACAGTATCGTTTTGCCTCCTGCTGCAAGAGGTGGCCTCTTGTCTAATTTGACAAAGATAGCAGAAAAAGCATCCGACCCAACCCAATGCTGGCAATTGCCTCAGTGTTATCTTTAACGTTTGTAATCCTATTTTTAAATAAATAAGACACAGTTTTTTTTTTCCTTTGGCAACTGACACTCTAATGACCTGAGATACTAGTTCTCACTTAGAATCATCAGTACAGCATGTAGATCTTCATTCTACAGATAAGACTCATCACACAAGCTTTTACACTCCTTCCCCATCTGACCCTAACATATTATCCTACCAGGAAGATAGGATTAGGGCTTTCCTTTGATACAATTTCAGTTCCAACTTTTAAAAATAAATTTTCTTGGGGCGCCTGGGTGGCTCAGTTGGTTGAGCTCAGGTCATGATCTCACGGTCCGTGAGTTTGAGCCCCGCGTTGGCTCTGTACTGACAGCTCAGAGCCTGGAGCCTGTTTCAGATTCGGTGTCTCCCTCTCTCTCTGCTCCTTCCCCACTTGTACTCTGTCTCTCTCTGTCTCTCAAAAATACGTAAACATTAAAAAAATAATAAAATAAAAAATGAATAAATAAATAAAAATAAATTTTCTTTTGATTTCCACAGAGTAAGTGCCACCATTAACAGAAAAGCCTCAGGACTAGAAAAACATGGTTTTGTTTCTTTGGTTTGGGTTGGTTTGATTTTTAGTTTGTTTAGAATATCTATAAACCATATATCACCAACTTAAACAATATTGTTGCTTTTCTAATAAAGGATACAACAACTCAAAGTTAGACATTTGCCTAGAGGAAGTCAGAAATTCAGGACAGCTAATAGTCACTGTAGATAGTCATTAGACTTATGCTTTACTTTTCAGATTCTTCATTTCAGAACTATAATACAATCATGATAGTAACAAAGTAACTTAGGATATTATTTAGTTATTATCTACCTTATCTGTCATTTATCTACTCTTTTACACTAAATGTAACTGAAGAGAAAAATTAAATATCATGAACGTTAGGTTAGGTACTTGGAGGTCTAGGTATCTATTTCAATACTTTGTCATTTAGTACATATGCAGTGATGGCAGTGGACTTGAAAGGAGACTGTTCTTAGTTGCTGAATGGTCACCCAAACCTGCTCAAAGAATTAGTGAGTTTATACAAGTTCTCTATATTGGGGGGAGGAGGAAATATATTCCTGGGTATAACTTAAGTAAGTAAGTCAAAGTATACATCAGAGCATTCCTAGTGAAGTTGGTGGTGTGCCAGTGAAATCTGGATAACTTAGCTCACAGCAATACTCTAAAATACCAGTTTAGATCAACATTCTTCCAAATGTAAAATCAGACATTTCGAAGTTCCCAAATTATTTGGTCATCTGTAATTTTTTTCCTGAAAATAACAGCAATGGATGGAAGGATTTCTATTCAGAGAGAAGATGAGAGCATGGTTCAGATAGATATAGTAGCAACAGAAGCATGGGGAGTGGGATAAACCAGTATGCCTTAATTGTTAGCATGAATATAACAGTAAAAGCATTCAAAGCAGTGGTCCACAAAAATAAGAATAAAAAGCAGTGGTAAACAATGAAAAAGAAGTGATTAAAAAGGTAGTATCAGGCCATGGTAAAGCCTAATTTTAGATTTAAAACTTGATTTTATAATAGAAAATTATAGAGGAAAGACGAAGACAGATCTAGGAAATTACTGAATAGGAAACAAGTTTTACTGTCATTAGAATAATTGAAATAAGAGAATCAAGATTTATTAGAATCCAATACAAATGGTAATTTAATATTTAGCTTATACTGAAAGTGTTATGGAGTAAATTTAATTAAATGTTGCATATGAAATGAATTTTTTGGCTAAAATAGCAAAAAAAATAAAAAAGTAAAAGCAAACATAGTTAAGTGCTGTTTACTGGGAGTTAAATTTGCTGAAGTACTATAGTGTTGAGTGTATAAATAAAATCAGAGGCAAAACTTTAAAAGGACAGAATGTGGAGATCATTACTAATTTAAAAAATATTAATCATTTTAATAAATATGTCCTGAAAATAAACATCAAATTTGAGAGATCTTGTATTAGTAGGAATGGAGGAAGAAAGGAATATGAAGGTAATCTGGGAGAGCTTATTAAGGGCTTTAATGACATTTATAATATAGCATTTCTTCTAAAATTGAATCAAATGTGGCCAAATATGCCAGGTTTTCTTAAAATGCATATTGGGAATATGACCATTTTATTTTTATAGATATTATTATACATATGTTTGAGGCATTTCATAAGAAAAATAAAGAACACACAGTTTCAATTCTGCCTTTGTCATGCTTTGTGACTTCAGACAAGTCATTTATTCTCCCTGTACTTTACTTTCTTATTTCTATGTTCCAAAAAAACCTGGAGATATTTCAGAGCAAAAATGGGGTGTCCTAGACTAAACTGTGAATATATCCATTATATAGTTAAAATCAAATGAGAGGAGATCAACAATTGTTTCAGTTCTTTATTGGGTATGAAATGGAAAAAGGCAACATGAAGATTTTCCGCTGTTAGTGAAAGAAAGGCTCAAGAATTATTTGTGGAAGAGATCCTTAGGACACAATCAAAAAGAAAGAAAGAAAGCAAACAATGAAATCCTCGAAGCATAACACAATAATTAGTTGTTTTACCTTGAAAGTCATCTTCCCAAAGACTCTACATTTCCTGTACGTTATGAAAAATATAACTCTAAAATGGAATCATATATACATATATATATGTATATGTATATATAACATTTGCACAGTGAGTACCCACTTAAAGCCCTTAATAAAGGCCATTCCTGGTAGTCTAGCAAAGAGGACAAAAATTTCGGGAGCAATTTAATATAGGGTGTACAATATAAGCTGAAAATGAAGATTTTTGTAATCGAGCTAGATATGGGATATGGGTAGATACTGTCTAACAATCTATATCATTGATTCCTGACTCTGACTGTACATTACAATGTGCTGTGAAGCTCTGAAAAATATATTTCTAGGAAATACTTGTATTTTAATTCTATTTTAATCAGTCTAGGTTAGAATCAGGATACTAGTATATTTTTAAAGCTTCTTAACCGATTCTGATGGGAAGAAGTCAATGAAGTCTCTCAATCTGGGGAGAATATTACCAACCACAGGGAAAAAATAGATCAAAGAAGATGAATGATAAATGATGAAAAGTTGGAAGCTTCAATTCTCTCTAATGATCAATTGCTAATAATCTGAATTGGTAAATTCAACACCAGTCAACAAATATTAAGCAACACCTATGTTTAAGGCAAGTATGTTTAGGCTCATAGAAATGCAACCTAGCCTGATGGCTGTCCTCAAAAACTTTTACAAGTTTATGGAACAAACACATAAGTATTTATAATAAAAAGACTTAATATTCTGTTGACTCCTTAAACCACTATTATTCAAAAGAGGATGCTACATGTTATGACTGCTGTCCTTGAAAAATTTAGGGTCGACTCTAATTTGGTGTGCTGGGTTCCCAGCCTCCAGTGATTTGAAATGCAGTGGCATTCTTTCTCAAGATTGTTTTGGCTATTCACAGCCTTTTGTGGTTCCACCCAAATTTTAGGATTATTTGTTCTAATTCTGTGAAAAATGTTATTGGTATTTTGATTGGGATTGCATTAAATCTGTAGATTGCTCTGGGTAGTATGAATATCCTAACAATATTAACTCTTTCAATCCTTGAGCTGGTGTATCATTCCATTTGTTTGTCATATCTTCTATTTCTTTCATCAATGTCCTACACTTTTCAGAGTATTCAATAATATTGTAATAATGTTGTATAATGCCAGATGGTGACTATACTCACCATGTTGAGCACTGGGTAATGTACTGAATTGTTACATCACTATGTTATACACCTAAAACTAATATACATAGTGAAAATCTAGTAGGGGATGCCTGGGTGACTCAGTTGGTTAAGGTCCGACTTTTGCTCAGGTCATGATCTCACAGTTCTTGAATACAAGCCTTTCCTCAGGCTCTGTGTGGACAGCTCAGAGCCTGGAGTCTGATTCAGATTCTGTGTCCCCCTCTCTCTGCCCCTCCTCTGCTCACTCTGTCTGTGCCTGTGTCTCTCTCAAAAATAAATAAACATTAAAAAAAAAAAAAACTAGCAGAAAGAAGAAACACAAAAGCCAGGCCACATAACTTTCTTCAAAGAAACAAAAGTGGGTAAGAAAGGCTCCAGGTACCAAAGTCTGCCCAGATTAAAGACCCTTGCACCAGCACATGGGACAGTGGATCATAAGATATTCCAATGTCCTTATATACAACCTGCTACTTTGCTCTGCTTTTGCAACAAATGGCAAAACAAAACGTGCAGCTAGATATATATATACTGTGAGAGCAGAACTATGTCTATAGGTGTCTATCATGTTTTACATCTGAATGTATTTTCCTCCTCCTTAAGTCAGGAAGATACCTTGGGGTTTTCCCAATAAAGAGTAACAGCTAAACTCATTTGCAACTGGTCTGGAAAGTTGTTTCCAAATCTAATTTAAAATACTGCTTTTTTTTTCTTTTTTTAATGTTTATTTATTTTTGAGAGAGAAAGAAAGAGCACAAGTGGGGAAAGGGCAGAGAGAGAGGGAGACAGAGGATCCAAAGCAGGCTCCGCACTGACAGCAGAAAGCCCGATGTGGGGCTTGAACCCATGAACTGTGAGATCATGACCTGAGGTGAAGTCAGACGCTCAACAGACTGAGCCCCCTAAAAGCCCCCCAAATATAATTTAAATAGTGAATTTAAAGAAGTCATAACTGACTGAATATACCCCTTCCACAGAACTATAAATTACCTAAACTACAGAATTATAAATTACTATAACTTTGTGTCTCAAAATAAATTAAATGAAAACCCAAAACCAAAAAAGAAGACAGAGAGAGAGAAGAAAAGGAAACGAAAACATAAACTCTGGACAAGCAGTCAGAGACTTTGGTCTATACTATTTCCTGGTTTCATTAGTTGTCTTTTACATGACCTTAGGCAAAGTATTTAATAGATCTGATTCTCCTTATTTAAAAATATGATACAAAGGATTATTAGAATGTTGCTTTCCGCTATAAAAAATACGTCTAAATATGTTGTTGCTTAACAAGGAAATGTGGCATACAAATAAATTTATAAAACCTCCAAACCTTGAAGGAAACAAGAGATATTTTAAAAGGATTCATGGCACATTAAGTATTAAAAATAAATGTCCTCAAATTTATTTCAATCAGTAGATTTTATTTCCTAATCTATAAGTCCAATAATAAGCAATAAGTAATATTTTTCCTATGCTACATATGTATTTCTGTGTATATGCATTTTATTTCTGTATTTAGAATTAATTTGAGGCAAAGCTTTTATTAAAACATTCTTTCTCAGTTAAGTATCTTGGAAAATAGAGCCTGACACAAAACTGGTTGGATGTGATTTATGTGGGACATGATCCCAAGAAGAGCGAATGAGGTAGTTGGAAAAGTGAGACAGTGAAAGGAGAAAAGACAACCAGGGGTGCCTCATTGAAAAGGTCACTGCTATGACCACCTGGAAGTTTAATCCCTCTAGAAACCCTCAGAGGAATGGTGTAGAACACCTTTTAGACTTGTTTCCTTGAGGATAAACTCCTTGAATAATTTATCCACCAACTCCCAATTTTATTGACAGAGGGCTACTGGAGATTTAAATCCCAGCACGTTAGTGCTACCCTCTCAGTGGGCTGACTGAACCTCTTGGCTCAAGAGAAAGCTCCCAAGAAGAACAGAGACAGATGCACGCTCCTAAAGAGAGAAGACTTCAGTATACACAGAAAATGTCCACTGCAGCAACAGGTGAACTTCCAGATGGGCAGAAAGGAATTGCACAGGGCTAAGAAACTGCAACACATGCTATGCAATTAAATGCAGTGCTATATTTACCCTCTGACACTAAAAATTAATGAAAACATTATAAATCATGACAATGTAAAATATAACTAATGAAAACCAAAAGGTATAAAGAGGAAGGAAAAATGACTTATAATAATAAAAACAACCTTAAGATAACTAAAATATATAATAAAATCGAGAGTTGGGTAGTTGGGAAAAAGTAGGAGATAATATACGTGCACTCTATTCTGTGCTTTTTAGTCTAGACTATCTAATGCTGATGCATCTATAAATAGAAATATAAATGCATTATGTCACCTAAAAATGTGTACCTACCAGAAGAATTAAATTTGAACATTTTAATCATTATTTCTTCTGGGAAGTTAGAGTGGGCCTGGGAGTTATTTGCACAGAAAAGAATTCCTATCATTTTATATAATTCTTTTTAAAAATCATGCATATGCCATAGTTTCTATTTTTCCCAGAAAAGTAAACAAAGCAACATAAAGAAGCGAAGAGTGTAAGGTTGTATTACAGCCTGGTGATAACATGGATTGGACTTGAATACAGTCTCATGATTTACCATCCCAAACCCTGTACATGCCATATAAGTCATACTCCAAGTTTCAAATAATTTCTATATAAAAATAATCAAAAATTATTCTTAACTTGGGCTTGCTTTTACAAAATATGCTTGCTATCGGCAGACTGGTGGGAGAGTTGAGGCTCGATGCCAATTAATAGTGTGAGGTGGTGCAGGTGGTTGATCGAATTCAGAGGGAAAGGAAGGGTCGGGGCAAACCCGATGGTTGTCTCCTGGACTGTATCTGGATCCTGGCCTTACTGGCGGTGAGTGGCTTGCAGGTTGGGGGAGCCAGCTGGCCTTGCCTTCTTTAGCCTAGAAGACTCAACCCACCCAAACACCAGATTGTTGGACATAAGGAAGGGAAGGTGAGATTACCACGGCTGCTAACAGGCTGATTTCCCTTGACCAGATCTTTGGAAGTGCAAACGCTCATTTTTGAACAAGCATGTGGTGGAGGATTTCGGTTGTGTGAGTGTGTGTGAGTGAGTAGAGCAGCCTTTCTTGGAAACTGGAGGAAGAAGATGAGGAGGCTTAAGGAGCTACTGCTGATGGGCTGTAGTTGGTGAAACAAGGTGTGTCCAAGAGCCAGCCCCAACTTTCACCCCAGGCCCTCGGGTGCTGGGGCCGGGGTGGGGCATGGGGCCCCTGCTGGCCTTCCCAGCAGCTGCTGAGACAGGGAACAGAAACAAGAACACTAGGTGCCTGCACATAACAGAGGGAATTCAACAGGGAGGCAGGACTCTTTCTGCAGGCCTGGCCTATGATTACACAACGTCAGCATGAGCCATTTTGCCAGGAAACATTCCAGCCCTGGAAGCACTTTCCATGCTGTTCTTTCTGACGCGTCTGGCAGATTTCAGATGGGGAAGCCTCAAAATTGAGCAGGTCAGAGATGTCCTTACCAAACTGGAAAGGAAGGTGAAATGTTCCCTTTTTTAGCCAAAAAACCCTTCTCAAAGACACCTCCAGATAGGGACAAACTGGCATTCCTCTCTTTCCTGTCTGGGCAATAACATCACTAGTGATGCAATTCCATTTGTCTTTCTCTTTCCTCTCTCCTGACTTGTATTCTTTTTTTTTTTTTTTTTTTTTTTGGCATTTATTTCAAACTGTATTCATCTTTTAAGAGGAGTGGAGATTAGTAACTCTAAATGCTGCTGCTATTGGGAACCTGGAGGCACTTCACAAATATGTGGGCTTAATTGATGTCATGTCACCACGGGTACAGACCAGAGCAGACTCTCTGCCAGGAAGTTTAGCTGCGTCAGGGGTCCCATGCACACTGGAGCTGCTCTTGGGGTGTCAGTACTTTTCCACTCTGATGCCTTAGGACTCTCACTTCTACTCTGCACGGACTAGACTCCCTCAAATCTCAGTTGGGCTACTAGACATGGGTGCAAAGACATTTAAACACAGTGAAAACCTTCCGAAGGCTTTTGGCACCGATGCTTGCTAGAGTGGCCCAAGCTACTGGAAGGCCCTCACATCTTTCTTGTAGCTCCCAGAAGTTCTAGAGGGCCAGCTCCCAGCTGGTGGCTCCTTTCAGACTCAGTGAGAAGTACAGAGAAGTGACTCTCCTGCAGAGTGCACTTCCTCAGAGATCCTCGTACATTCCCCTAGCTTGACTCCCTGCAAGTCATTGAGGGCCCCTAATCTAGACCTCTGCATTAGAACATTCTGTTGACTCTCTCCCATTTGTTAAAACTTGAAGTGTCCCTCAAGGAAGCAATAGCCAGCATTTGCTGAATGCTTTCAGTCCGCCAGGCCCCATGCCAAGCCGTGTGCCAGCTCACCTCTTGGAGCCCTTGTCGCCACCCCACTCACAGATGAGGAAGCTGACACTCTGAGAAAGTGGCACATGTCAAAAAAAGAAAATACAATGGTGGTCCAAAATCTCCACGTTTCTAGTGAAATTTTTGTTAATCAGGACTTCACGGAGATACCATTTCGTTTCACTTTTTTAATTAACGACGAGTGGCATCACGTTTTCTGAGGAAACATTTAATGGTACTTCTGTTTACTGTGTGCCAAACACTGGTGCTAAAAATTGCTCATCAGTCATCTCGTGTCATTTAGTCTTACAACAGTGCTCTGAAAGGGGCACCATTAGCCCCATCTGTAAAGGGGCTACATGACAACTCTGGTCTCTATAAATCGATCCGCTTGTCAGCTCTGGGTAGAACCAGATGCAGGATTCACACCAAATGTGTAAATACTGTGTGTGGGTCTGGTGTCCAGGAACTTTTTTTCTTTGTGTAAACAAAAAAACAGGGGTGGGGGGAGAAAAACAAGATGACTCTTGAAAAGAGGAACCAAATATGGTTTCTTTTGAGATAGCTTTCTCAAAGAAGTGGAAGGAACAGTTGTGTAAACAGAAAAATCAGCCAACTTTTAGGATATAAGGAAGGAGAGTCTCTTAACGCAGTATGAGATTCGTAGTAACACTGACGCATTTTTAATTTGGTTGAAAGGTGACAAGAATTTAGAAATGCTTTAGGATGAGATTTTTAATTTTTTAGGAACCTATTATCTTTTGTTATAAAACATCTCCTCAGTTGTTTGGGGTGGGTTTTTCATTTCTTTTTTATTTAAAATACATCTTTATTGACTGCCTCTAGGTTTGTTTGCCTAAATTCTTAGGTAGTTTACACAAGTTCTAGAATCTTCTAGAACTTTAACTCCAATGGAAGCAAACCCAACTAATCAGCATTTAAGATCCTGGTTGGTTTCAATAGGTATTCTGGAATTCTGACAGAACACCTAAAGATCTTTTTTAAAGAAGGTTTTAGATACACTACCTTACACAAACTGTGACCTAATGGCAAAAATTACCTCAAATGTGGTTATTCATTCTGGTTTTAGCCTTTTCTGAAATCATGTAGCCAGCTTGATCTTGGGATTTAAAAGACTATGAACTCTGTGTGGGTTGCAAATAATGATTAATGCACACCCTGGTCATTGTTGCTTAAGTGAATTCTGAAAATAGCTTATCTTTACAACAAAAATTAAATCAAGGAAGAGATTATTCTTTGTGTGTTGTAATGAAATGTGATATTCAAATGCACATGTTAAGTATATAGGTTTTTAGCTACTGTAAAATGCTGTTAGTCTTCTAAGATCTCAAGAGAGCCACATTTTAAATGCATAGACAGTAATTGACTGTGGATATTTAAGCATATTTCTGGCTACGTTTTATAGTTTTAAAGTGTTTTATAGTTTACATTTAAACTGGTACTTTTTAAAAAAAATTTCTGTTTATAACTCACATCTTCAAACCCTGGCGACTGCTCCTCCAAGGCAGGTGTTTTCTTTTTCTTTTTTTTTTTTTAAATTTTTTTTTTAACGTTTATTTACTTTTGAGACAGAGAGAGACAAAGCATGAACGGGGGAGGGTCAGAGAGAGGGAGACACAGAATCTGAAACAGGCTCCAGGCTCTGAGCTGTCAGCACAGAGCCCGACGTGGGGCTTGAACTCACGGACCGCGAGATCATGACCTGAGCCGGAGTCGGCCGCTTAACCGACTGAGCCACCCAGGTGCCCCAAGGCAGGTGTTTTCTAACCATACTATTGTGTAGCCCAACACACACATTTCACTCCATATTACTGGTCGTGAACACGAGAGATTGAGAATGGGTTTCTGGATTGAGTGGGAAGGGGCGAGTCCATAGCCTGGGCCAGATGTGAACACCTCGTGCCATGTTGTATCAACACTTGTCTCCAAAGAGGCCTTCTCTTTGACACCGTGGAAGAGGCAGACAGAACAGATACCTGGTTCATTGATTTTGTCTTGATTTGAATGTTTAATTTCTATCAATCCACTGACTTCTAGTCACCAGGCAGTAGAAGACATTGGGATCCAGGTGGCCCTGGAGGTAGAGCTGCTATTTCTGGGCCCCCCAATAATACTTTGGTTGGTGTTTTGCAGTGGGGGAGTCATATACCCCTACACCCATACTCATTGGCCAGTTTTTCCATATATCTGCTGTCATTAATTCCTTTTCTCCTTTAAAACAAAATAAACGCGGGGCGCCTGGGTGGCGCAGTCGGTTAAGTGTCCGACTTCGGCCAGGTCACGATCTTGCGGTCTGTGAGTTCGAGCCCCGCGTCAGGCTCTGGGCTGATGGCTCAGAGCCTGGAGCCTGTTTCTGATTCTGTGTCTCCCTCTCTCTCTGCCCCTCCCCTGTTCATGCTCTGTCTCTCTCTGTCCCAAAAATAAATAAACATTGAAAAAAAAAATAAAAATAAAAAATAAAACAAAATAAACGCAAAAGGATATGTTTAAAAAAATGTATGCTTGCTATAAAATGATCATCTTAATTTAATTCTGAAGCTTTTGGTTTTCCTCTTCTCTGTGTTTCTATCAATCATTTTAGGCTAAAAGTATTACTACTTTTTCAAATGTTTAAATAATAACGGTTTTGGTTTCAAACACCAGAAGCATCTACGACAGTGTAATTGGAGCAGCAAAAGCAATTCTCTGTGAAAGTAAGAGCTATTTACTTTGGTGACACTGGCTCAGCTAATAAAATGGGAAGTGGTTTTCCTGATAATGACTTTTGATCAAACTTTATGTACAGTTTCCCAAAAGGGCACATTTTTGATAGTAGAATTTATTCTGAAAGAAAAAAAAAATAAAGAGGCAAGGAAGAGGACAGCACTCTTTCTGAAATTGCTACTAACCACCTCCTCAGAAATTGCACACAGTAGGATTTAAACACAGAACATTTCCTGCTTCTCTCACTCCTGTAACATTATTGTCTTTCTCTTGTGCACTGTGTTTCTTAAAGAGCTAGTGGGTAGCTATTTGTCCTAGAAATGAAATGCCAAGTATGGTGGTAGTTAAAGGCACACAGGAGTATTTTGATATGAGAAGTGAGAGTGGAAATAGAGACTTGTGAATAGGGGGAAGGGAGCAATCTCTAGTATACTGATATGAAATGTTATATTTAACTGTTGAAAATATTACTTGATAATGTTCCTCTTTTTTCTCCTTAATTAAAACATTGCAAATAATATGGAATGGAAAATATCCTTTCTCCCTCTCACATGTCCCTCCACAATGTCCTTAAGTCAGGGGGTCACACAAATTTTAATTTAAAAATTATTATAACATCATTTTAAGATGCAGTTTTCAAAACATTCAAAGTGTTTCAGAACAGTAAAAAAAATAAAAATGAAAAGTAACCAATTCTACTACCAACCATGTCATCTCTGACTCTCAGACCTAATCCACAAACTAAACATGTTTAACCTTTCTTGGTTTGGTTTACTAACTTTATATATTAATTTTGAACTCTCCTATTTAAAATTTGAGAATTTACTCAATCTTATACACCCATTTATTTCTTATTTTCCTCCCAATATATTATTTTATTATTATTATTGTTAATGTTTTTTATTTGTTTTTCAGAGAAGAGAGAGAGAGAGAGAGAGAGAGAGAGAGAGAGAGAACGAACATGAGTGGGGGAGGGGCAGAGAATGAGAGGGGGACACAGAATCTGAAGCAGGCTCCAGGCTCTGAGCTGTCAGGACACAGACCTTCATGAAGCTCGAACTCGTGAACCATGATATTGTGACCTGAGACAAAGCTGGATGCTTAACCAACTAAGGCGACCCAGGCACCCCGCTCTCTCAATATTTTAAAATTATGCCTAGGGGCACTTGGGACACTCAGTCATGTGGGTGTCCAACTCTTGATTTCAGCTCAGGTCATGATTCCAGGATCTTGGAATCAAGCCTTACATTGGGTTCTGCTCTGAGCGTGCAGCCTGCTTAAGATTCCCTCACTCTCTCCCTCTGCCCCTCCCCCACTCACACTCTATATATAAAATAAAAAATAATAAAAACAAAGTAAAATAAAATTATACCTACTTTTCAAATCTTTTCTTTATAACTCTAAAATATATATTAAATCTCCATTTTATCTTTAATTATAAACACATTACCCTAAATCTTGATTATCCATAATAGAACAAATGTATCAATCATGCCACTCTTTCATCCAGTTTTCTCTGCTTCTGAATTCCATCTGCTGTCTACTATATTAGAACATTATCATAGCTGAGATATTCACATGCACATACATAATCTGTATAAGCAAACTATCTATGTTTTCACTATAATTTAATTGTAGTGATGTGTATGGGAATAAAGGAGAAATCTTAAACTACTGTGTTAAGGAAAATGTTCTAAGTGTCAAATAAATACATTTCTCATGAACAATTCAACAGTTACTCTAAATTAGAACTTATTTTACTTTCTTTGTATTTGGTCCTTTACTTATTTCTAATTACTTTTTCTTCTCTTTGAGAGATAATGGATATGCTTTCACCCTATCATTGTATGAATCACGTCTTAGATCATTTCCTTAACTTCATTTTTTCGTCTTTAATTTTTTTTTCATTAAGCAATTATACTTACTGCTAAAAACTCTGCTATTATATGGTGTTTCATGTTTATAGCAGTCTTTTCTTATATTTTAAATGACTTAGCTGTTTTTTTTCTTCAAATTCCAGTGATAAAACTTACAATTTTAAAAGATTATCTTCTCTTCTTTGATTTCCATTTTATTATCTGAGATCTATTACATGTTTTCATCTTGCACTGTCTTTTTGTTGATTTTCCTCAAATGTTCAGTGTACTTGTCGATCCAATTGCATGCGTAATGGGAGTCTAAACTAGGTCCATAAATATAGGCCTGGGATTCCTCTCTTATTGTGTAGGGTTCTTCCCAAAGAGGCCCTTCATTTAGGAATGAAGTTCTAGAAGCATGCATGATGAGATCATATCAATTGACAAAACCAGCTGCAGAAAGGGAGCAGGGAAATAAACTGAATGCCAAAATATAGTCCTTGAATTAACTATTCCTAATTGTTCTCCATAATCCTATGATCTACAAAATAAGGTTCATAATCCTGGGCTTAGTGGTAAATGATTAATTAGGGTTTAGAAAAAGTATCAAATTATATAATTTTAATATCATTTTTTAAAAACACCTTTATTTTACACATAGATAGATATTTTTTCAGAAAGCACACATTTAAAAAATTGAACAATTTTTTTTTAGTAAACTTTTCGAAAGCCACTACTATACTGATTTATGTTCACACTAACTCATTACTCTGAGCTTTGAGCTTTTTTCCAATGAAAAATCCTAATTTTTCACTATTCTAACAAGTTTTATTAACATTAGGGCTTTTCTGTTCTCCTTAGTTTCTCCACATAGTTATGGATTCATTCTTTTTTAGCAAATGCACTGTTTATTCAGTAAGAATTGAAGAGTTCTAAATATGTTTACTTAGTCCAGCTCTAGTCCCAGGAGCCTCCACAAACTTTTCAAGGAAAAATTACATTTAAATTTTTTTAAACATTGAGAGTTTCAGTCTTTAAAAAAAATATGCAACACAAGGCAGAGAGACCCAGTATTTAAGAAAGAAGGAGCAGAGAAAGACTGGTTCTAAAAAGACTCTGAATATTGAGAGTGCTTCTTTCTGTTTCAAAGAGAAAACTGAATGTAGTCCAAACATCCTTTTAAAAATCTCTACCATGGGGGCACCTGGGTGGCTTAGTCAGTTGAATGTCTGACTCTTGATTTTGGCTCACAAATTGATCCCAGGGTCGTGGGATTGAGCCCTGCATTGGCTTCTGTGATGAGCATGAGCCTGCTTAAAATTCTCTCTCTCTCTCTCTCTCTCTCTCTCTCTCTCTCTCTCTCTCTCCCCCACTGCCCCTCTCCCCTGCTCACACTCTCTCTCTCTAATTAATTAATCAATTAATTAATCTCTCTCCAATGAACAGAAAATATGCAGCCCATTGTTTTAGGTAGTCCAACACAGTAATATGTAGGTAAACCTGTATAATGAATCCAGTAATTTAGATGATATAATTTCATGGAAGGATATGTTGAAATTAAATACTAAAAGTGTTTTATCCCTTGTAATGTTTTAACAAAGTACTGAAGATTCCAACAGGCTGTCTTTTCATAGTTTGCACTTATATCTGTCAAGTATGGAAAAATCTATGGTTCTAAGTTTTCATAGCTTGTTAGTTAATTCTTCAGTCATTTTTCTCAAGACCGTTGAAGAAGGCATCATCATATACTTGTTTGATCATCTGAACATGAAATTCTCTTCATCAGTGTCTATAAATACATAGGTATAGATTTTGCTCTTACATGTTTATTATTCACACATAATTGAATATATATATGTATGTAAATACATATAATATTTATTTTGAGAGAGAAAGAGAGTGTGAGTAGGGGAGGAGCAGAGACAGAAGGAGAGAGAGAGAATCTCAAGCATGCTCCAGGCTACCAGTGTAGATTCTGACACCGGGCTCGATCTCACAACTGTGGGATCATGACCTGAACAGAAATCATAACCTTAACAAAACACTTAACCAACTAAGCCACCAAAATGACCCTGAATTTATATTTTGAAGCTCCATCTTGCCCCATTGTACTGAATAACAGCATTGCCATTATCAGTGTTATCTCTTCTTTCTCTTTTCATATCATGTAATAAGATTCAAGCAACCTAGTGTCAGCTTGATGTGATATTAGTGTATACCATACCACAAGGGGTCTTCAATATTGTTTGAAAGCAAATGCAGGGACTTGATGAACTTCAGGAAAGGGAGAAGTATGACTTTTTTTTTTTAAAGAGAGAGAGAGAGAGAGAGAGAGAGAGAGAGAGAGAGCGCAAACATGAGTGGAGGAAAGGGGCAGAGGGAGAAAGAGAGAATTTTAAGCAGGCTCCATGCTCATCGCAGAGCCCAATGTAGGGATTGATTCCTTGATCACACAACCCTGAAATCATGACCTGAACTGAAATCAAGAGTCAGATACTCAACCAACTGAGCCACTCAAGTGCATCCCCCGCCCCTTTTTAGAGAGAATTGAAGTCTTTTGCAATAAGGGCTTCCAGGACTACAAGACTATAACAGAAATAACAATTTTCAACCAAGCATAGCTGCAATATTTCCAAATTAAAGATACATATAGAAACTATTTGTTTGAATAGAGATTAGGAAACCTGTCATGAAGCTACTTTTCCTTCCTAAATTCCTTATTTTAATTTATATTACACGGGTGATGAGGTAACTTTGAGATAGTGCGTCTGATGTATATCCCTTCAGACTGACAGTCTTTCCACAATTACATTCTACTCAATAAACAACATAAGAGAGCTACCCTTGTAAGCTGGCTGCAATGATATTCTAATTAGAAGCACAAAAAAATCTGGAAATAGTAATGGTGGAAAAATGAATTTGAAAGCAACAATAGCATTGATTTCCTGTTATTCACCTATTTCCAATTCCAATTTCTCACCTATTGAATAGCATCAATGCAATCTGAAGAAGCAAACTCAGTTTATAGAGTAAGGTGTATTTGGCTAAAGGTAGTTTCATGCTACTAGCCAGGTATCAGATGTCCACATGATACTGATAACCAATAAGATATGGAAAAAAACTATTGTTATAGCTTCTGAGAAAGTTACCATTTTGCTTATCAAAGGGACATCATGAAGTCCAACTCTGTCTTTCCACTGATATGATAAGGAAACATGCAGTATTGATTCTGTTCCTGCACATGGAAACCAATCTTCTCCAAAGGCTGAGAAAAGATAAATAAAGTGCATAGCTTCTTGATGATATAATGGAACCACTGCTGAAGCAACCAATCCTAGAGGCTTGGTTCTACCTTCACCTCTCTTAGTCAATACCTTTTTTTAATTTTCCTACCACTTTGGCTACAGTTTCTTGATTGCAATCAGAAGTATCCTAACTGATACTGTAATTTTAACTGAAATTTTGCTTCTCTAAATCCCTATTGGGGCCTGGTCCTTCCCTCAGTTATGCTTTTGTTCAGAGAGGAAACATGTGCCAAGTCCTTCCCAACACGAGAATTGGGATAATCAGTAAATCCAAACATTAATTATTTCCTTGGCGGATCATATAAGGAAAACCTATTTAACAAGCATGTAACAAGTATCACTGGAAAAGAAAAATTTGCATGTATATATTTTGTGTATAATCTGTAAATATTCACCTAATATCTAGGGACTTTATGTAGTTTCAATAGAATTAATGCCCTCTTCAAAGTTGTTTCAAAAAACTAAAAATTTTAAAAGGAAAACTACCAATGTCAAGACCTGACAGTTCCAAATTAGTCCTCCAAGCACAAATCAGTATCTCCCAATATTTGCTGTATATCTATTGCAGTGTTGAACAATTTTCTTGGTGAACGGTGGTGGTAATGTATTTTGAAGTCATGTATTTAGCCCAGATTATATAACATACTTTTTATAACTAAAATATAATAATGTGAAAAAAATACATTATCCCCTATGTGCTGAGTAAATGATTGATAAGAAAATCATACAGTCTCACCAGTAGTTTTATCCATCAATCCTTTTCAGAAAGTAACAATGGAAAACATACACTGTGAGTCTGTATAGTGTAGTCTGTATATGTGAGTCTAAGTGTAGTTTTAAATATCACAGGATTTATAATGTGGGGAAACTGTTCCTTGGTGTTAGTGTTCAACATGAGCTTAGTTTTCCATATTCAACTCTCTGCTCTCTTTAGTTAATATCTGTGGGCTTCTATAGCAATGAAACAAATGAACACAGATACATTTTCTCTCAAGATACACCCCTTCAAACTCCAATCCTTTCCATGATTCCAATCTACCCAAAAAACAATGTAGGAGGATTTCTCTGTAAGTTGGAAGGATGATATTCTTATTAAAACAGAAAATTTCTGTAAATAGTCATGGGAAACTTGTTTCCTATTTTCTAATTTTCTTCATGTTTCTGACTATTCATAATTCTATCAACAATTTCAAATTATTTATAGGAAGTCATGTATGTTTATAACCAGCATATACTAGAATTAGCTGACAATTTGGGCAACAGGCTATTATACTAAATATATTTTATTTTCTACAATCACCTAGATGACATAATTTTAATTGACCTTTCACATAAATGCACAAATATCTCAATCTAAAAATGAATATCAGTAACATAAACATCTTAACACTGTAAATTAAGATTCATGCTTCTAATTTAGTAAATGTTTTCTTGCCTTTATTGAAAAGTTCTGCTTTTGGTTCACTCTTTTCTTCTTGTAGAGAAGAAAAATATTACTTAAATATTGGGAATATTTTAGTTCACTTAGCAAAATATTATTTATCTTTGCTAAAGGTACATATTCTTTTTTAAAATCAAATCAACTCATGTCCAGTATAGTGGAAAAGTATTTTGAAATGTGTTTTACTTTCAATAATTATGAGAGTCAATGAGGTTTCTTTGAAAAGGACGAAGAACTTAGAGGAGTTACGTGAAATCCTAAATGCATACTCTTAATCTCTACTATCAACTGTGAAAGAAGTGCTGATGGTGCCTGAGAACGTGAACATAAGCCAAAGAAACTATTGATCACAACTGTATTCTCAACAATGAGCTTTGAAATTGGCCATCAATTGAGTTAATTGACCGTGTGTGTGTGTGTGTGTGTGTGTGTGTGTATGTGTGTCGTTTAACTGCTTTATAAGAGATTGCAGAAGAACAGCATATCAGTTATTTTATATAATAATTGCCACCAAGTCATTACTCAATGCTCAGTAACAGAAGTCCCAACTGGTCACATGGTGAGGAAGGTGCTGAGCTGGTATGAAGTACAACACATACAAAGAGGTATTTTTATCTTCCAGTGTTTTAATGAATAGTATGGTAGTGATCCTATGCCCAGTTAACTAGCCTCTATTGGTGGTCTTTCTGAAATCTCCTATATATTCCATTGTGAAAAGTAGTCTTTTAAAGAAGATGTAAACATAGTTATTATAAGAAGAATCCTTTAAATATATGGTTCCTAAATATAAGTTTGTTATAAGTATTTATGTTGTGTGTATTGTATGCTAGTAGACGTTGAAAAGCAGATAGACGTATTCTTCATAGTACTCAAAGAAGGATTACTCTCAAAGGTCAACATATACTTTAAAAAATTTAAGTAGAACTTCCAGTTTCCAGTCTGGCATGTAAAAAGCCTAGATGCTGTGATTCTATCCTAACAATAAGTAAAAAAACTGAAGAAACTGAAAAATCAAAAAGACCTCTTAATTTGTCAGAGAAGTGAGGACACAGGGCAAACCACTGTCCCCCAAACTGGAGAGACAGCCAGGCAGATTCAGAGAAATATAACTTACTGAAGCAGAAACCTCCATGGGAACCAGTACTGGGATAGAAAAACCTGAAGTGCAACTGACAAATTCCTGGAGGCTCAGAGGGGACAAATTTGAGATTTAACCCCCCCCCAGGGGGGGGGGGGATGTGTGTGGCAGATTATTGGGGGTCCCCATGCTTTTTTGAATTTTACTGTGAGAAGCTCAATCAGGTTCTCACATTGAAGATCAGAGAAAAATTCCATTCTCTTAAGCTTACAGGAAGTGAGAAAAAGAAAACCTTCTGAAATACACCAGAGCATTGTTATTTATAAGGCCTGCCCTCAAGGGAAACTATTTTGTCAGAGCCTAAACTTTTGAAGTTTTATTAGAGCCTTATAGACATGAGAGAAGAAAAATACTCAACTCCAGCTCTCTCTAACTTTCTATGTAAAGGAAGAGACATACTCCATCACCACCCCGGCCCTCTCAGACGTCCTGCCTGCCCAAAGTGGGGAGGAATTGACATACACTTGTGAAGTTAACAGTCTGGGGGCCTAGGATTGACAAAAGACTGAAATCTAATTAAAAAAAAAAAACTACATAACACTTCCCCTCCCCCAACACTAAACCAACACATTAGTAATGTGACGTATTTATGGTTCTTCTTTTTACCCAGTAGGTTATGTATAGCTATTGAGTAAAAACTACAAAACATATTAAATGGCAAAACAAAACTAAATATTAAAAAAACCCTACAGTTTGAAATAATTGAGTAAGCATTAGAATCAGACTCAGATATGACAAGAATGATGGAATTATCAGATAAGGACATTTTTAAAACTATGAATAATTTGCTAAAGATTCTAATGAAAAAAAGCACAATACACAGGAATAGATGTGTAAGGGAAACAGAGAGATGGATATCCTAGGGAAAAAAATTCTAGAGATCCAAAACACTGTAATATAAATTAAGGTCTTTGATGGGTTCATTACTAAACTGGAAATAACTAAGGGGGACTCGCTGAATTTCAGGATATGCCAACAGATAGTATCAAAACTAAAAATCGGGGCGCCTGGGTGGCGCAGTCGGTTAAGCGTCCGACTTCAGCCAGGTCACGATCTCGCGGTTCGTGAGTTCGAGCCCCGCGTCAGGCTCTGGGCTGATGGCTCAGAGCCTGGAGCCTGTTTCCAATTCTGTGTCTCCCTCTCTCTCTGCCCCTCCCCTGTTCATGCTCTGTCTCTCTCTGTCCCAAAAATAAATAAACGTTGAAAAAAAAAATTAAAAAAAAAAAACAACTAAAAATCAAGGAGAAAAAGACCAAAAAATAAAGAATAGAATATCCAAGAACTGTGGGACAACTACAAAAGTTGTAATATATCCACAATGGGAATACAAGAAGGGGAAGAAAGAGAAAAGAATATAAGAAATATTTTAAGCGTAAATGAGAATTTCTGCAAATTAGTGTCACATACCAAACCACAGATCCAGGAGATTCAGAGGATACCAAGCAGGATAAATGCCAAAAAACTATGCCAAGGCATATCATAATCAAACTGCCAAAACTCAAAGATAAAGAAAATTTTCTGAAACAAGTCAAAGGGAAACAACACTTCATCTATAGAGGAGTAAAGATAATAAATATATCCTACTTCTCAGAAACCATGGAAGCAAGCATAGAATGGAGTGAAACATGTAGTGTTGAGAGAAACAAAACAAAACACCAACCTAGAATTCTATAATCTGTGAAATTACCTTTCAAAATTAAAGGAGAAATAAAGATGTTCTCAAACAAAATTGAGAAAATTTGTTGCCAGTAGACCTGCCTTGCAAGAAATGTTAAAAGAAGTTCTTCAAAGAGAAGTAAAATTGTATTGGTTCAGACAGCCAAACTGATATAAAGAATGAAAGCACTTTGGAGAAGGAATTTAAAAAGGTAAATTTAAAACTTTTATTTTTCAATTGATCCAACAGAGAAGTTTGTTCAAAATAATGGCAACAATGTCTTCTATTTTATACACACACAAATGCACACACACACATATATACACACGCTTACCTACGCTTATACATGTGAAATGAATAACAGCAATTATACAAGAAACAGAATTCTCAAATTATTAGGAATATTTTGTTATTATAATGTATGTGTACTACCTATGAAGCAATATAGTGTTATTTGAAAGCAGATTTGTATTAGTTGTAAATGTATATTGTAAACTCTAGGAAAACCACTAAGAAAAGTAAAAAGTTTAATTGTATAATTGGTATGCTAATAAAGGAAAGAAAATGGGCTCTTATAAAATGTTTAATTAAAACCAGAAAAAAGGCAGAAAAACAGTGTAAGACAAAACAGTATCTAACAACAAAAGTAAAATGAATGAAAAAAAGTTACCAATATATGGTTAAGTATCGATCCAACTATATCAATATCACTTTAAACACCAATAGTCTATATATAGTAATTAGTAATAGTCTAAATATAGTAATTAAAACAGAGATTGGCAGAGTGGATAAAAGAACAAGACCCAATGGCCATCGTCTACAAGAAACTCATTTTATTTTATTGTATTATTTTAAGATTTTAGTTTTTAAAGTAATTTTTACACAAAAACGGGGCTCAAACTTAACAACCCTGAGATCAAGAGCTGCATACTCTACCAGCTGAGCCAGCCAGGTTTCCCAAGAAAGTCACGTTAAAGAAAACACATCTGAAAAGTAATGGATAGAAAAGGATAACCCAGGGGCACCTGGTTGGCTCAGTAAGCTAAGCGTATGACTTTGGCTCAGGTCATGATATTGGGGTTGTGGGTTTCAGCCCTACATCAGGCTCTGTGCTCACAGCTCAGAGCCTGGAGTCTGCTTTGAATTCTGTTTCTCCATCTCTCTCTGCCCCTCCCCCACTCGTTTGCATACACGCACAAGCGCGCGCGCGCTCTCTCTCTCTCTCTCCCTCAAAAGTAAATAAACATTTAAAATATTTTTAAAAAGAAAAAGATGATCCATCCTAACACTAACCAAAAGAAGGCAAGAGTTGCTATATTAATTTCAGATAGAGTTGATTTCAGGATTTAAGTTATCAAGGATAAGGAGACAGGGCATTACATAATGATATATGGAGCAATACTCCAAGAAGACCTAACAATCCTTAATGTATATGTGCCTAAACACAGAATGTCAAAATACGTGATGCACAAACTGAAAGAACTGCAAGGAGAAACAGGTGAATCCACTATCATAGTTGAAGACTTCAACATCTGCTCTCAGAAATGAACAGATCTAGGGGCGCCTGGGTGGCGCAGTCGGTTAAGCATCCGACTTCAGCCAGGTCACGATCTCGTGGTCCGGGAGTTCGAGCCCCGCGTCGGGCTCTGGGCTGACGGCTCAGAGCCTGGAGCCTGTTTCCGATTCTGTGTCTCCCTCTCTCTCTGCCCCTCCCCCGTTCATGCTCTGTCTCTCTCTGTCCCAAAAATAAATAAACGTTGGGAAAAAAAAAAAAAGAAATGAACAGATCTAGGCACATCTGGGAGGTTCAGTCAGTTGAGCACCAGACTTCAGCTCAGGTCATGATCTCACAGTTCGTGAGTCCAAACCTCGTCAGGCTCTGTGCTGACAGCTCAGAGTGTGGAGCCTGTTCTGGATTCTGTGTCTCTCTCTCTCCCTCTGCCCCTCCCCTGCTTACACTCTCTCTCTCTCTTTCGAAAATAAATAAGCATTAAAAAATTAAAAAAAAAAAAGAACTGATCTAGCAGGCAGAATATAGTTGAACTCAACACCACCTTCAGTCAACTAGATATATTGGACATCTGTAAATTATGTCAATTAACAGCAGAATGCACATTCTTCTCAAGCTCACATGGAACATTTACAAAGACTGACCACATTCTGGGCCACAAAGCATCCCTTAACAAATTTAAGTGAATAGAAATCACACAATGTCTGGTCTCAGTCCACAACAGAATTAAACTAGAAATTGATAACAGAAAGATAACTAGAAAAACCCCTAGTACTTGGAGATTAAACAAATTCTTCTAAATAACATATGGGTCAAAGAAGAAACTCAAGAAATTTTAAAATATTTTGAACTAAATGAAATGTGTAATCAAGTGTGTGAAATACCGTTGATTGTCTAATATAATGAGAACTGAAAATTTTCCATTGGGTTAAACAATAAGGAGACTACTCTTAACTCAGGGTGTTTTCAGCACAATGGTCATGATGAACAGCTTTAAAAGAAAGGGGTAGGAGGGGGACCTGGGTGGCTCAGTTGGTTAAGCATAGGACTTCATCTCAGGTGATGATCTTGTGGTTTGTGAGTTCAAGCCCCGCATTGGGCTCTGTGCTGACAGCTCAGAGCCTAGAGCCTGCTTCAGATACTGTGTCTCCTTTTCTCTCTCCCCTCCCCTGATCACATTCTGTCTCTCTTACTCTCAATAAACAAATAAATAAATAAACAAACAAACAAACATAAAAAAAAAGAAAGGGGTGGGAGAGAAAGTGAAGGCAACTACTTTGGGAAGTATGCTGCAAACTGTTGTTAGGTGAAGGGAGTTATTGTATTGAAGGTACTCTTAAAAATGTGAGATATTATGATATGTTTATGCTGGTTAAAAGGAGATGAAAATTTTGATGGTGCTGGAGATGGTAACCTAGTACAAAAGAGTAAATGAGTTGCAGCACAAAATTAGAGGAGTCAGTCATAAAATTGCAAAAAAAAAAATGTATGAAGCTAGAAGGCAAAATATATGGGAACACTGGTAGATGTGTTTGGAAAGACAAGTAGAACTTCTTACTCAGTAGCTTCTATTTTCTCAATAAAACTGGGAGCAAGATGATAAGGTGGGAGTGAAGAAGGGAGAACATGTTATGGGACCTCAAGTAATTTAAATTACTAGCCTTCCTTGGCTCCTATTTCATGCTATTTATATCTGAATGCACAAATAATAGTGTTTTATGTTATCTAAAATGTCTACATGGATCTTGTCAGCAATATTTAAAATTGTGTAGGCCTTATTTCTCAAATTATTAAAATATTTATAAGTTGCTATTTAAAATTTGTAACCTGGATTGATATGGCTCAAGACTTCTTAGTAACATTGAAATATTTTTTAGAGAATAACTAAAGATATTGGTACTAGGATTTTAGGAAGGAATTTTAAATATTCATTTATTTATTGGGGCGGAGGGGCAGAGAGAGAGGGAGAGAGAAAGAATCCCAAGCAGGCTCCACACTGTCAGTGCAGAGCTCCACAGGGGGCTTGAGCTCATGAACCAAACTGTGAGGTCATGACCTGAGCTGAACCCAAGAGTCAGAAGCTTAACTGACTGAGCCACCCACATTGCCCCTTTAGAAAGCAATTTTGTGCCTGTTTTTTCATTTGAAATTTTCTCCACTATAAAGGAAAAAATAATAACAGAATAGAACTCAGAATGTATTGTGTGTCCTCCTGTAAAAAAAGAGAAGATATAACTCTCCCTTCCTTCTTGCCAATACAATGTGATAACAGCTATAATTACATAGAAATAAATATTTTAGTTGTGAATGTATAAATTTAAAGTGAATAAATTTAAACAAATATTTATTGAAAAACCTTTTTTCTCTTGGTCACTCAAAACTTTTGTTTTGTTTTGGTTTGGTTGTTTTGTTTGTGGTCATTTTTTGAACAGTGGTCACTGTTCACCTGGGTCAAGGTAAAATAAATAAATCAATGGGTCAAAAGGTAAGCAGAGCCAAAGTCAGACTGTCCCAGTTCTGGTCTCAGCTTGTAGGATACAGATTCTTTTAATATGATTTAATTCCATTGCCAGGCCTAGCCAGCGATTGGAAAATAGGATAGGTACACTACATTATTTCAATTTAACTTCATCTGGCAGCTCTACTGTGCCCATCCTATTAACTAGAGAACTACTTAGCCATATAAATCTCAATAATGTCACTGAAAGACACACCCACTTTCTTTACTTCACTGCTTGATGGATAGGGAGTAATAGTGAGGATCATATGTATGATTCATAAACTAGGAAGCACTTAAAATAACTAGTTCTATACCACACGAGCCTCAACACATTAGGTGAAGAGGGAAAAATAACAGTCTGATGAGAGATGTCACATTTTTGAAAAAGGCCATCAGAGATGGTGACAAAATCTAATTATGTAGGAATCACTAGCAAATCTGTTAAGTGTCAGAATAAAAGAAGGCTTCCTAACCTGTACCAGTTAGAAATGTACATTTAGACTTTTCTTAATAAGCCCTTGAAAGAAGATAAGAGTATAACTACAAAGAGAAAATATGATTTAAAGTAACTGGAGGAATGAAGAGAAAAATCAACAACTCCTTTTGACTCAACTTAATATCTGAATTTTCTTCTGTCTTGTAATTATGAGATTACAATGGACAACTCTACCCTTTATTCCATCCCCTATAGGGTTGGCTTAAAGCACAATGGAGAAGCAGGCTAAGTCACAACAATGTGGCTGGAGCCATAGTCACACAAAGCAACCACCACAGCATTCACTTTTTTGCTTATGTAGTTACACACACACACACACACACACACACACACACACACCCCATATGTGTGCATCTCTATGCATAATTTTTCTTTGTAGTTATCTGTCTTCAACTCAAAATAAATGTTTCTTCCTCTCCTCAGAGCAGTCCATTAATATGAAAAAAACAGAATTGACACTTTAACAAATTAAACAAGATAATGAAAAATGAAAAATTATAAAAGGAAGGAGAAAAAGTGACATATAAATACAGCAAGCTTAACTAAAATTATATTTAAGAAGTATGATATTTTTAAAAAGAAAATTATAATTGACTCGTGATGCAGAATCATGTCTCCTCGATAAAATACCTTTATGTTTTAGGAAGAACTAAGACATTATTCTAGATAGAAAACAGTAAAACATGTAATTCTTAAAGTGGAATAAAAAGAGTCTCAAGGTTAAGCTGAAAAAATTTTCAAAATCATGAACAATTGTTAGTAATGATTAAGATGAATAGGGCACAAAAAGTGTGCATGTTCAAATTTACATGAACAATACTCAGATTCAATTTAAAATAAGTTGGCTTTATTTTTTTTCTACCTGGTATTTGAGAACACAAAGAACTAATAATTTGGGGCGCCTGGGTGGCGCAGTGGGTTAAGCGTCCGACTTCAGCCAGGTCATGATCTCGCGGTCCCGCAGTTCGAGCCCCGTGTCGGGCTCTGGGCTGATGGCTCAGAGCCTGGAGTCTGTTTCTGATTCTGTGTCTCCCTCTCTCTCTGCCCCTCTCCCGTTCATGCTCTGTCTCTCTCTGTCCCAAAAATAAATAAACGTTGAAAAAAAAATTAAAAAAAAAAAGAACTAATAATTTAATTTGATTTCTTCTAAACATAAAAATATATTGCTAAAAATAGCTTATGAAACTTTAAAAATCACTTTTTTTGTAGCATATCTTTGAGTAATGCACTACTTGAAAAAACTTCCATTTGTACTTTATTTCAATAGTGGGCATCATGATTGCAGCTATCCATTCAAATACCTAAGCATTTCTAACCACCAATGGCTGTTTTTCTGCTCAGAAAACCTTAGTCAAGTATCTTAACAATAACAAACTTGTTTAGGTAAACTGCCATTTACCAAACACTTAGCTGCTTCTGTTAAATATCTGATTAGTTACATTGTGCTATTCCTAACCTTTTGATTATGTATTGATATATGTGAAAATTTGATCCATGCTACTGTTGGATTTATCCTGTTTGATGAGAAAATTTTCTGCAGTTCAAAATGATCCCTTCTCATGGTTTCCTTCTTCAGCAATCTCATTCTTAACTCCTTTCTTTTTTTCTACATTTAACTGGTAGTAACAAGTCATCCACAGTCTTGCTTCCAGAATCTCCAATCTTTGTTTTTATTTGTTTTATTTACAGGAAGGACCATTATAAAAAATAATAGAAAATACTCCAAAACAATAGCCCCCAAAAATTTAAATATAGATACATCAGTCAGCATTTCTTTTTATGCTTTGGTTTGGTCTCTTCTACTCTTGTATACCATTAAAAAAATACAGAAGGAAGAAAAAAAATCAAACTCCTTTTTTTTAAAATCACTTCTGGAAGATAAACATAATCTTCAGACTACAGTACATATAAAGGTCGCCCAGAATGGCTAATACCTTAAGAACCCACGTTGGAAAAGGTAAAGAAGTAGACAAATGGAAGAAGGGGTAGTGGTAATAATTTTTTAAAAAATCAACAACAACAAAAGGTTAATTTTGAAGTGCAAAATTTACCATTTTTTTTAATTTTTGCAGCAATATTTGCTAGAACTCAGCATAGGGCAGAGAGGGCCTATATTGAGAATCATTGTGAAATTGTGTGTGTGTGTGTGTGTGTGTGTGTGTGTGTGTGTGTGTGTAGCTGTGTGTGGATTAGGAGGTAGTAAGTGGGATAGCTGGATCCTTACACAAAACTCTTGTTGAAGAATTGATTGAAGACTGGGAAGCTCTTACTGTTTCAATGTTTTAATGTGTCAGACACTGCCTAGGGCACCTCCAATAAAGAGAGTATAACAGCCTTCAATCAATATATATATTATAGATTCAAGTGTGTATTATTTTATACAACCTTATATATATATGTATATATATATATTCAAGTGTATATTATTTTGATAAACAATTATACATCAAATGTGTGCTTATATACTGAATTTATATGCCAAAAGGTTACACCAAGATCCATAAAAAATGATTGAAACTATTAAAGAACAAACCTCAGGTAAATAGGATTTTCTTAAATAGGGCAAAATGCCTGTGAACACTGAAAAATAAGTACAGATTCTTTTTTTTTAAGTTTATTTATTTTGAGAGAGAGAGAGAGCACGAGCTTGAGCACGAGTGAGGGAGGGGCAGAGAGAGAGGGGTTGAGAGGCAATCCCAAGCAGGCTCTGCACTATCAACACTGAGCCCCATGCAGGGCTCAGACTCACAAACCCCAAGATCACCACCTGAGCCGAAATCAAGAGTCAGATGCTTAACCCACTGAGCCACCCAGGCACCCGTGGATTCTCAAAAAAATGAGAGAATTTTATTATAGGATAAGAGCATGGTAATGGTTCAATTAATACAAATTGTGAGGTACAACAAAAAGATGGTGGTATTGTAGGGGACCAGGGTGACTCAGTCAGTTAAGTGTCTGGCTCTTGATTTTATTTCGGCTCAGGTCTTGATCTCACAGTTTGTGCTAATCACAGTTTGTGACCTCACAGGCTCTGTGCTGAGCCTACTCAGGATTCTGTCTCTCCCTCTCTCTCGGCCCCTCCCCCACGCACACGCACATAGACATGCGTGGTTGCTCTCAAAACAAATAAACTTTAATAAAAAAAAAAAGATGGTGGTTGATAGAGCAAATTTTCTGATTGCATTGTAATAGTTGAGCATCAAGCCATAACATTAAATGAGAACAAAGGTAGTAAAGAATACATATATTTAGCAGTACAAAGTTTATCACAAAACGTTCACATTATTGGTTAATGTTATATGTTATATAAACATATATATAAAGAGGAGGGGTGAGAGGATAAGAGGAAATGTGCTAATTTTGCCACTGACTTTCAGAGGGAATTAAGAAAATGTAGGATTAAAGACCCTTATAATTATAAGAGCAATCACTACAACAAAAAGGGATGATCTTCAAATACTGAAACAACACATATATAAATAGCAGAGAAACCAGACTTTTAAAATACCATAAAGAGACAAAACAAATATTGTAACAGAACTAAAACCAAATATATGTCATTTAAAATGTAAACAGCTTCACCCCTTATTAACAGAAAATGATTTTCATTTCACATTAAATCACAAAGATCTAACTGTAGTTTGCATACAAGAAATAAATCCAATTCAAAAGTATATAAAAATGTGAAATTAAAGACAAAAGCAAAATTTATACAACAAAATTATACCAGCCAAGTGGAAATCAAACCAAAAGCATTGAATAAAACAAAGAAGGGCACTTCAGAATGCTAAAGGGTTTAATTCATAAAATGAAGATATAACAGTTGTGAATATTCATGCACAAATTATCCTAGCAGCAACAATCATAAAACAGAAATTGAATGAGATACAAGCAGAAATGCAGAAAACATATTATAGAGACAAATTTATCTTTCCAAGCTCATGACTAATTCAATGGTAAAACAAACAAAACCCTAACATCAAATAAGACATTAATGACATCATTAATAAGATAAGCATTATATATATAAACTATTTATATATATTTTATAAATATAAAGTGTATAATATATATATTTATATATATAAATATTATATATATAAAAACTTATTTATACATCATTCATTACACTTCTGGGTCAAATACATATTTGTCATCACAAACAGTTTAAACTTTGCATTCTATTTATTATTTTACTTAACTATTTGTATCCTTTTTCTCTAGATTTCACTACTTACTTTTCAACATTTTTTTTTCTTTAATCCAACTCCTCCTTTAAATCCTTCCACCCTAATTAGTATGTAATTAAGGTATAGCTGGGCTTTGGCTACATCTTTCCAGTGATCATTCAACAGGGTAATCACATAGGGTAATGCTAGAATGATCTTGCCAATGTGTAATTCTTTTATGGCTTCTCCCTATAATAATCTTTGAAATGTCCTTATTTCTAACTAAATTAAGTACAGGTTTCTCCACCTCTTGCAAGTTTCTCCAAAATTTGTGATGAAACTCCATTTCCAGCTACCCTTATTATACTCTCTTGTATTTATTTTATCCTTGTCTAGTATACTGTTGCTTTCTGAATATTGCGCTCACTTCCTGAGTTCGTAGCTTCCCCTTAAGAATTCATGTACATCAGACTCCTTCCTTTTCCTTGATGAATCCACCTAGCATTATGCATTTGTTTCATACTCATTGCAAAGCTGGAGGTTCTTGTGTGCCCCATACATGTATTCTTCATATTTGTGTAATAGGACATAATGTGTTTCTACTAGGTATTTAAGAGTGGGTAATATTTTTGGAAGAGTAGAAATATGCACTACTTCCTATGTCATGAATTGCAATCACAGTCTGGATCTCCCATCTTTATCTTTTCCTGTTTTATATTTTTAAGAAACTTTTAGACCGAGTTAAGAAGATATTGCTTATACTCTAGATGACAGAATATTGTAGCTTTTATAAGGCTTTCATTAATATGGAAGCAAGTGAGAAAAGTAAATAGGTTCAAAAGTGATTTAGGATTTAACACTGACATACCTGAGTTGTAGATGAGATCTGATAGTTCAATCCTTAATCATTCTCGAGCCATTGTCCAATTTCTCTACTTTGCTTTGGACACAATATTGTTCATAGAAATGGTCATCACGAATCTCATTTTCTCACCTCCTTCTTTCTTCACAATGCATTTCATTTTAGCTCTCACCAAAATAACCAATGACCATGTTGTAAAATTCGATGAATGTTAAGTTCAACACTTTTGGTGAAACTATTTTTCTTGCAACACTTGTGGTGACTATGAATACCAACTCAAAAATCTACATGTATAATTATGTAACTTTATTTTGTATTAATGGCATCTGTACTTGCTTTCTAGACCTCATTTCAGCAACCCAGTGGAAAATGTAATCATTGTTGTCCTTTACAAGGTTCCCTAATTCCTTGAATTGTGAAGTATTTTGTGATCTCATGCAATGGCAAGGCATTTGGGGGATTTGGTGACCCAACTATTCCTTTATAACAATCCATGTGGGTTGTTTCTGTGATGGACTTAGTCCATGTTCACAGGGCTCTCTCAAATCCAGTGTCTCTCTTATTTTTCTATCTCAGTTGTAAGGCTGTTTAAGTTCTCACATGACTGGTCATAATATGTACCTCGGATCTTATTACTTATCCTTTGATACTGCTATGAAGTATTTTGGGAACTATCTGCCCCAATTATTTCTATTTCCCTTTCCCTTTTTTCTTCTTGCAAATCTATTGGGGGGGGTGGAGGGAACTTGAAGATTAATGGAAAAGAGCTCCTCCTTTCTATTTTTCAAAAAATTGAGCCTATGCCCACAGATTCCTAACTCCTCCTCCTTCAGTACATGGCCTCGCCTTCATTCCTTCATTCACCCCCTTCAAAAAAAAAATGCTTGGACATCTGAAAGAAAAAAGACAAAATGGTCTGCTATGTATTTTTGATTTCCATCTGTTTCATATCTCCCTGTGTCTGTGAGCACAGCATTAAATATATGTTTGAATTGGGGAAAAAGAAAAAGGAAGGGCAAGAAATAGAGGTAAAATTTAAAATATAACTGCTTGTTATCTTACCATTTTCCTAATCTTATGTTCCCATAAGGGTTTGTTAATGTTTCTTTATGTGACTCTTTGTTTCCTTTAGGTGCTGGGAATCATTTTGACTTTCAATGCACACTTCTATAAGCATGTCATGTCCTTATTTTAATTTATTTTATGATATTTTACTTATTTAACCCCTCCCTCATCCACTATATACATTATATATTTAATGTATGTCTTCCAAATTTACTTTTAATACACACACATACTATATATACATGCATACAGGAAAACAAAGATATTTAAATGTTCTTTATTAATTTGTATTTATTTATTTATTTATTTATTTATTTATTTATTTATTTAAATATTTATTTATTTAGAGAACATGAACGGGAGGGCAGAGGGAGACAGAGAGAGAATCTCAAGCAGGCTTCATGCTCAGCTTGGAGTCCAGCCCAACATGGGACTTGATCCCACAACTCTAGGATCATAATCTGAGCCAAAATTAAGAATCAGAAGCTCAATGGACTGAGCCCCTAAATGCTCTTCAAAATAGATGCAAGAATTCACAATTCCAGTATAAACACTTTCAAGGCTCATATTATAGCACATTGTTGCTAGCCTTTACTTCTTAATTTTTTCTAATATTATGGATATGAAAGGTGTGGGTTGGCAGAATTGTAAACATGTCCCTTCCCATGTTCCCATGTTATTCAATCAAACACTAATCTACGTACTGCCATGAAGCAACTTTGCAGGTAAAATTAAGGTTGCTAAATAGTTGGCCTTAAAGTAGGGAAATTATCCTGGACTATCTGGACAGGGCTAATGTAATCATGTGAATTATTAATAGCAGAAAGTAAAAAATTTGAGACTGAGAGGTAGGGGGAGAGGAGAGAGGAGGCAGAAGTGAAGTCAGAAAGATTCAAAGCATAAGAAGACCTTCACCTGTCATTGCTTTGAAGATGGAAGAAGGGAATCAGGAGCCAAAGAATGCATGTGGCCTCTTAAAGCTGACAGTAGCCCACTGGTTGACAGCCAGCAAGGAAAGGGAAACCTCAATTGCTCAGTCACAAGTAACTGACCTCAGCTCACAATCTGAATGAGCTTGGCAGCAAATGCTTACCACAGCCTCCCCATAAAATCCCAGCCTACCAACACCTTGATTTTGACTAGTGAAACCCAGAGCAGAAAAGCCAGTTGAGTCACCCCAAGTTCTGACTGACATTAACTGTGAGATGATATTTGTTTCTTTAAGCTATGAAGTTTGTATTAATTTGTTATGAAAGCAATGAAATACCAAGTAATATCCCATTATTGCTTTTAATTGGCATTCTATTTCTGAGGTTGTGAATGTATTCAAATAATTGCACATTCATGTTTTAACCAAATGACTGCTTCATGTACGTTGCCAATTGGGATTTTCTGCCTTTATTATATGCATTTGTAAAAATTTCTTATGTCCTTATGTTTGTATATTTTTCAGCAACTAGAAATGCTAAAAATAGTCTTTCGCCTGTCTAATTTTGTCTATTCTACTCTTCACAGAATAGAATTTTTAAGTTTTATGAAGTCAAATCCACCATTGATTCCTTTAAAATTTGTGCTTTTAGATTCTTCTTTAACAAATTCTTTATCAGTCCATTGTTAAGGAGAAATGTTCTTATCCATGTTAATATTACAGTTTCACTTTTCACATTAAGTCTTTAAACCACCCAAAGTTTGCTGCTTGTGGTGTGAAGTTGCAGTTGTTTTCACCCTAACCATGAGCCAATTCCCTCAAACACATTTTACTAAATAATCTAATACTTTGTAATATCGGCATAGTGCATCAGAATCACTAAAATGTTTGTGAATTAGCTAGAGTTCATTCAGAAAAGCAGGGATTTGTCACAGGAACTTGACCTTCCATAATTACAGAAGCTCGTTAAGCAGCTTATAAAACTAATTTCTCTGTGTCTGATGTTGAATCTTGAAGTCCACAGAGCATATAATCAGAAATAAGTTATATGTAAAGTAAAGGAGAATAAGAACAAACTGGATCCCCCAAGCACAAAATGGAGATCACAGGGAGGCGGTGAAACTGGTGATGGAGTGGCTACTAAAAGTACACACAAACCTTGCCTAGGAGTTGAAGTGGAAGGATAATCTGGGGAAGGGAGAGCAGTTGAAGGTACACGTACTGCTACAGACTAAGGAGGTCAGCCAGCAGGTCAGCCACAAGAAGTGTGAGCGACAACAAGCCTGCTGCCCCAATGCCACCCTACAAATCTCACGCAAAAATCTGTTTTGGTCCACCCTAATCACAATCACGCGAAAAACATTATTCTGGGAAATTACTTCAACCCGGTGAAGTTCACACATTGCAAAGGCACCACACGTTGTTAAATGTAGATTGTTGGAGTGAAACACCAAACTTTCTGATTCACCAGATCTGGGTTGAGATTCAAGTCTTGGCATATCTGTAAAATTCTCCAGAGATACTGTTGCTCTAAGCTACATATTGAGAATTATTATATAATTAGTATATGTGTAACAAGTCCCAGTTCTATTGATAATGTAGTATATTGTAACATTGATAATGTAGTATATTGGTATGTAGTATATTGTAACAAGCCCCAGTTCTATTGATAATACAGTATTTTAATTAATGTGGCTTAGTAATATATCTTATTCTTTGTTATTCTTTTGTAAAACTGCCACAGATACCAAGGACTACATATGTTCACCTGTATTTTAGAATCATTACACCAACTTTTGCTTAATTTTTAAAATTAGAATGTATTGATACTAAAGATACATCTACCCATGTCTTTTAATTATTTTAATAGAGTTTATATTGCTTTTTAATAATGGTTTTAGGTATTATATTTCTTATGTCATTTCTCCATAACTCATTGCTATTGAGAATATCATTTCTTAAATTTTCTAATATGTATTTTGCTAATAATGGATGCTGATTTTTTCACATTAGTCTTATATTTGTCAAATTGTTTATGTTAGATCTAATAGTTTTGTGTCTTTTTCATTTTAGTTCTTCTGCTACAGAACAGTAATTTCAGATTTTGGTTTTAATTTGTATTTCCTAAATACCTGAATTCATTTTCATACATTTTTTAGCCCTATAGATAACTTCTCTAAAACTCTCCTTTTAGGTCATTTCACCATTTTCTGCTTTACTGTTTGCTTTTCTTGTTCCCCCTTATTGATTTTTAGTTCTTTACATATATAGTTCTTTTTAGGATGCTTCTCTGCAATTTACTTCTTTTGCTTTGTGCTTCTCTTGATTTTCACTCTTTTAGTAAAGTCTTATGATGTTTATTTAGTTCTTACTCTTAATCCAATATATCATTTTTACCTTTTATTATTACCACTTTTGTGCCCTGTTTAATAAGTTTTTGCCTATCCTGAGTTCATGAAGATGCTCTGTGGTTTCCTTCAGGGCAGTTTTTAGAGTTTTTGCTTTAAATGAGTATCAGAGTTGGGAGTTTACAAATATTCTGGCATCATATCTCATTAGGACCAACATTATTATAAATTGAGACATTTTTTTTCATGTTATATACCCTGTGACAAACAGTAGTTCACGTGATATATTGTCACCTTTTATGCAAATGAAGTCAATTAGTTTATTTAGAATTTTTACATTTATGTATATATTTGAAATTAATTGTAAATTCATTTTCTTGGATTCCATTATTCAGGTTTCATTATCAAGATTATACTTCATATAATTTTTTTCAGCACTTTTCTTTCTGTTTTTATTTCTAGGAAGTGTGGAATAGAGTTATCTATCCTTAAATATTTGGTAGAATTTGTCTAAACTGCCTGGACATGAACTTCTTGTGGGTAGTTTTAAAAATTGCCATCTCTATTCTAATTTTTTGTCTATGTATGATTTATATTTCATTTTAGAATGTTATTATAATACATTTTCTACTTTATGAGAATTTAGATTTTAAATATATTAGCATAGTATTTTTTAAATAATTTCAATACTTTAACAATGATTTCTTGCCTTTCCTATGTTTTATTCACTGTGTTAATTCCATTTCAATTTTTTTAAAAAAGTTTATTTATTTTGAGAGAGAGAGAAAGAGTGTGAGCAGAAGAGGGGCAGAGAGAGAGGGAGAATCCCAAGCAGGCTCCATCTTATCAGTGCAGAGTCTGACCTGACACCAGGTTGGATCCCATGAACTGTAAGACCATGACCTCAGTCTAAATGAAGAGTTGGATGCTTAACTGACTGAGCCACCCATGTGCCCTTCAATTTCCTTTCTGATTAGTCTTTTCAGAAATTAGATTATCTTAGTTTTTCAGCAACTAATTATACTAGCTTTTCTTCTTTCTTCTTTTCTCTACTCATTGATTCCAGATCTTTTGTTATTATTCCATTTGCATTTTGTCTTTTGGCGCTCCATCGTTATGGTCTTTTTCTGGACCTCAGTCAATTCAGTGGGGCATTAGGTTTTGCAAACACATTTTTCTGTATCCATTGAGGTGATCCTATTACTTTTCTCCTTTGTTCTGTTACTATGTTGAAGTATATGGATTGATTTTCAAATGCTAAACCAACATGCTTTCTTCTGCTTCAAAAAGTTCTAATCAAAACCATATATATATAAACATATTTTTGTTGAAAGGACTAGATGAAATAGAACTGTCAAAATGTTGATAATTTGGGGACTTGGGTTCATGGCAGCATGTTAAAAGTATTCTTTTTTCTATTTACATATAACTGAAAAACAATTTAGCGGATAACAATGTATACTAAAGGGGCACCTGTGTGGCTCAGTTGGTTAAGCATCGGATTCTGGCTCAGGTCATGATCTCACAGTCTGTGGGTTCAAGCCCCGCATCGGGTTCTGTCCTGACAACTCAGAGCCTGGAGTCTGCTTTGGATTGTGTGTCTCCCTATCTCCCTGCCCCTCCCCTACTCATGCTCTGTCTCTTTCTCTCAAAATTAAATAAACATAAACAAAATATACTGTATACTTAGAGCATCAATCATCCTCTTTCAAAGTAAGTCTGTTTTCTCCTCATGGGAGCTAACAGATATATTGTTCATGGTGTTAAACAGGAGACAGCAGGCCCAAAATGGAGTCACTTATGCTAAACCCCACCAAGACTTAACATCTAACCTAACTGCAGCTTTAGCGTCTCCCAGAAATTTGACCTTTAACCAGCTAACCTGGAATTTCCTGGTTACACTAGGAAGTATGTGCACGCTGATACACCTTTTCTGTTCCCCTTAGGAGGGCAACCTTGCCTAAAACAATGCATTCTCTGCTAATAATTTTACTTGCTCTCTCTCTCTGCCTATAAAAACCTTTCCTTTTCTGCCGCTCATTGGAGCTCCTTTTTATTTGTTAGATGCATTGCTGCTCAATTCATGAATCTTTAATAAAGCCAATCGGATCTTTAAACTTCACTCAGCTGAATTTTTGTTACTTAACAATGGTGGTAAAGATTTAAATTATACTTGTTTCTTCTTGAAAGCAGCAGCCAAAACTTTGAATCTTTTTTATGGTACCGCACCCCAGAGCTCCATGCAACAGCTTTGTGGCTAGTTGTGCAAATTTGAAAGCTCACCTTATAAATAGGACATTAATTCATTTATAATTGGAATGAACACATTTAGATCTGGGTAAAATTTGCATTCAAGTCTGTAGACATATTTTATCAACCTTTCAATTCCTTATTCTTTTTTTCACTGGTTTTCAATTAATATTTTTTCCTCAACAAAGTCAAAAGTGCTATCACTTCACATTTGCTTGGGAATCTGAACAATGCATTTCTCTTATTAGTCAATATTTTGGAAACCTTTAATCAAGTCAATCAAGTTTTAGCTTCCTGTACTATTTCCAACTAAATTAATCCATCTATTGCTATAGGCATAAACTCACTAAGTCCTTCCTCCTATCTTTCCATCTTTCTATGTATTTTGGCAGAAAAAAATATTGTTAAATTTGATTCTTACAAAGGCAAATGTAATGCAAATCCAATTTAACATATATTTAAAGACTCTATATTTGATGAATATATCACATCTTAGAAACCATATTAGTGGTCTTAATGTCATATATATTTTTAAAAGATGTGTTTACCATATTTTACACCTGAAACTAATAGTACACTGTATGTTAACTAACTGGAATTTAAATTTTTTTTTCAACATTTATTTATTTTTGGGACAGAGAGAGACAGACCATGAACGGGTGAGAGGCAGAGAGAGAGGGAGACACAGAATCGGAAACAGGCTCCAGGCTCTGAGCCATCAGCCCAGAGCCTGACGCGGGGCTCGAACTCACAAACCGCGAGATCGTGACCTGGCTGAAGTCGGACGCTTAACCGACTGGGCCATCCAGGCGCCCCATCTAACTGGAATTTAAATAAAAACTTTAAAAAAAAATTTATGCAAATAAAAACCGAAAAAATATCTAAATTCAACTTTAGATTGTTTATATCACATATATCAAGAAATTATACTATTATTAACTTTAATAGGATATTTCCTTATAGACATATAAGAGTTTTAATTGCTTTAATTGCTTTAATAATTGATTTAAGTAAATAAACTTCAAATGATTAAAATGTCAAACTATACTCTTGACAGGTCAATTTAAAATGGAAACAGTTAAGATCATTTTTTTTCCTCAATAAAATAAATACACTTTCTTTGTAGGTGGTTTCACAATTGCATTGGAGCAGTCAACATAACATATGGCTCACAGAACACCTGCCTGCAAAAATATATTTATAGAAACAATAAACTAATTAATACCTTAAAGAGTCCCATGACTTTTGACACACTACACTGTCCCATCAAATAAGACTTTATATTACTTTACTAGGGAAAAACATTTCTTTACCACCGTATTATCAGTGATTTAATTTGAAAAGATAATTTTATTTCTTTAAAAACTCCAAAACGATGCTCTGGGAAACAACAGATTATTGTGGTGAAATGATACCCCTCCACCATGCCATTGTACCTGGTATTTCCAAAGTGTTGGAAATAAACCCAGATATATATACTCAAAAACCTACATCTTTCTTTGGGTTGTCTTTTATTGTTGATATATCTCTTTAGCTCTGATTTTCAGTGTCTGTGTTTTACACCATGCAGTATTTGTGAATTTTACAGGAGAGATATTTAACTTTAGTATCTAAATCCTTCATTTTTCATATTTCTTCATCTGTTTGAATTAACATCCCCAGCTTCTGCTTCATTCAAATACCCTGAGCAATAATAATGTTTTCACATAATTTGTAGCTCTCCTAAAGTTACATGCATCCCTATAACTCCTGGTGATCAGTTTGTTTGATAAATCAGACACCTAGTTACTCTTCTTCCCTGATTTTTTTTACAATCTCCTTTATATTTTTCCCATTTAAAATAATCTCTTTCTTTGGTATTTGAGCAAAGAAGTTTCATGAAAAAAAACTTGGATAAAAACTGGACTTTTTTCAATTCTTAAAATTCACTGCTATTTTTGGATTTTCATATAACTGCATTTGTATTGTTAAAATCATTTGCAAAACTATCAATATTTTATGAAAAAAAATTCTGCCACTTACTAAATTCATTAATATTCAAGGATGATAAGCAGATGCTACTTCCACATTATTTAAAAGCACATTGCAGTCTCATATCATCATCACGTACGTTCTCAAAACAATTGCAAAGAATAGGAGACAACAAAGCAAGTGTGACATTTTTATCAGGATATTTGGAACAAAAATTGCCACAACAATATGCTACTTAGGCTCATTACAGTAATTCTTCCAACTATATGCAGTAAGAGCAGTTCCCAATCACATCCCAGGTAACTGTGGTAAATGGAATGTGGTAGAAGAGTTTGCCTCAGCAAAACAGTAAACAGGTGAATTAATCACTGTTTCCCTATATGCCAGAATTTGAGGAATTTAGAACATGGTTATTAGAATAATTTAAATTACTGCTAATTAAAGCAAAATTATTAAATACATTAACTATTTCTCTCTAATTCCATATTTAGTGTTTTAGGAATATTTTTCTAAATGCAGTTGTGGTCAGAGATGTCATATCTTCAGTTAAAAATATGCAAATCATTCATAAATACAAAACAAGTTTATTATAAATGACACTGCCAGCCTCCAAATATGTTCAGTTTATTTTATTCACAAAGACCTCAAAAATAGATTTTTAAAGATATTTCACCTGTGTATCAAAAGTAACTTTTCTCTCTCTTTATTGCATTTATTGGGTCTTGCTAAAGCAACTTGCATGTTATACACATTAGTAATTTAGTCAGGAACAAATCTCTATTCGTCATGAAGTCGAATCAGTTGAAATAATTCTTCAGTGTCTTAAAACTTTCTTTAGGGACTAGGTATTTTGGAACTTTTTATTTCTAAAGAATATAATCTGAGAAAAACATTGCAAAATCAACTTTAGAAAAGTGCTAGGCTCCACTTTCCTTGGAGAGATGAAATCTCTATAAAGTTTCAACTGAGAATTGGCCTGTTGTTTGTCTACATGTCACTTTACACATTAAGCAGAATTGTGCTTAGATATGGTAGACACAATAACATCATCTGGCCCCCCAAAATGCCCACCCATGTCCTACTTCCCAGAACCTGTGAATATATTACCTTAATGGCAAAAGAACTTTGCAGGTATAAGGCTAATGCCTAGAGATAAAATTATTCTGGAATACTGGTAAGACTAATCTAATCACATGGATCCTTAAAGTTGGAGAACCTCTGTGGCTGTGGTCAAAGGAACAGAGTAAGTACAGAAGAGGACCACAGAGAATGTGTGTGGTGCCATCTAGAAGTTGGAAAAAAAGCAAGGAAATGGATTCTCTCATAGAGCCTCCAGGAAAAAAAGGCAGCCCTGCCCAAACTGTGATTTTAGCCCAATGAGAACCATGGACTTCCGACCACCAGAAATGTAAGATAATAAATTTGTGTTGTCTTAAGCCACCAAGTTTATGGTTTATTACAGCTCCACATACAGCAACAACAGGAAACTAGTGAAAAAATATATATAAAGGGCCTCAAAAGGACATTCTTTTTAATCTGGTAACTACTTCTGAGTCCGGCTTCTTTCATTTAGTATGATGCTTTGGAGATTTATCCATGTTGTTGTGGGTATTAATGCTTCATTCCATTTATTGCTAAGTAGAATTCTCTTCTGTGTGTGTATTCACTCAGCAGTCAAAGGATTTTTTTTAATTAAAAAAAACTGTTTTGGGGCGCCTGGGTGGTGCAGTCGGTTAAGCGTCCGACTTCAGCCAGGTCACGATCTCGCGGTCCGTGAGTTCGAGCCCCGCGTCAGGCTCTGGGCTGATGGCTCAGAGCCTGGAGCCTGTTTCCGATTCTGTGTCTCCCACTCTCTCTGCCCCTCCCCCGTTCATGCTCTGTCTCTCTCTGTCCCAAAAATAAATAAACGTTGAAAAAAAAATAAAAAATAAAAAAAAAATTGTTTTGGCAATTATGAAGGAAGTTACAAGTTCCTGGAGCTGTTTTCTAAAGAGATTGCCCCATTTTGTGTTCCCCAGAGCAACATATGAGAGTCTTCTAATTGTTCTGTATCTTTGTCATCACTTGTTATTGTCAGATTTTTTGTTTTATTTTAGCCATTCTAATAAATATGTAGTGATACTGCATTTTTATTTTAATTTGGACTTCTTTCATTAAAAATCCTGTTGGGCAAATTTTCAAGTGCTTGTCTGCCACCTGTAAATCTTAGTGAGAGTCTTTTAAAATATTTTAACCACCCCCCTTTTTTTATTGGAATGTTTTGAGAGTTCTTATATATTTTAGATACAATTCATTTATCAACTATATTTTACAATCTTTTCTTCCAATCAGCGGTTTGTCTTTATATTTATTTCCTTAGTGTCTTTAAAAGTCCAAACATTCTTAATTTTGATTACACTCCAATTTATATTTTTTATGAATCGTGTTTTGTATTATCTAAGAAATTTTGGCCTAATTTATGGACACATAAATGTCCTCCTTTGTTTCCTTCTAGATTTTATGCCTAGGTATATGATCCATTTTGAATTAATATTTTCATATGCACAAAGGTATGGGTCAAGGTTGATATTTCTTTTTAGTGTGATATCCAATTTTTCCAGACCATTTGTTGAAAAGATAATTTCTTCATTGAATTACTATCCCACCATGGTCAAAAACAAATTGATTATATAAGTAAACAATCAATTTCTAGATTTTCTTTTCTTTTGTGTTTAACCTTTCACCAAGGGATGCCTGGGTGGCTCAGTTGGTTGAGCATCTGATTTTAGCTCATATCTCACAGTTTGTTAGGGGTTAGTGAGTTCCAGCCCCACATCGGGCTCACTGCAGTCACTGTGAAGCCCACTTAGGATCTTCTATCCCCCTCTCTCTCTGCCCCTCCCTCACTTGCTCTGTCTCTCTCTTTCTCAAAAATAAAAACATTTATATATATATATTTGTATATAAATATATATATAAACATTTATATATATACATATATATGTATACATATATGTATACATATATATGTATAAACATTTATATATATATATATATATATTTATAATTAATCTTTCGCCAAAACAACACTGTAATGGTCACTGTAGCTTTAAAGAAGGTATTAAAATAAAGTATCATGAGTCCTCCAAATATATTTCTTTCAAAATTATTTTGGTCATTCTAGTTCCTGATTTTTATATTAAAATTTTAGAACCATCTTGTCAATTTATATATATATGCTTTATATATATATATGCTTTATATATATAATATATATATATACACATTATATATATATATGCTTTAGGATTGTGACTATTACCTTGTATTGTGTCTATAGCTCAACTTGGGGAAAATGTTGTCTTCTAAAACAAGAACAAGGTGTATCTCTCAATTTACTTAGGTTTTCTCTTATTTATTTAAAAACTTTTGTAATTTCCATCATATACGTCTTATATTTATTTTGTTAGATTTATATCCTAACTATTCGATATTTTGGATTGTTATTGTAAAAGAAATATTTTTTTTAATTTCAGTTAGTAATTCTTAGCTGTTAGTAAGTAAAATACTAGTGAATTTGCATATTCTCTTTGTATCTTATGATCTTGACTAACTACTTATTTGTTCTGGTTGTCATTTTTGTAGATTCTTTGGTATGTTCCATGAAGGCAGTAATGCATCTGTGAATAGAGACAGTTTAATTTCTTGCTTTCCAGTCTATATGTCTTTTATTATTTTTTTCTCGCATTTTGCCCTGGCTAAGATATCTAGTAGAATGTTGAATAACGAGAACAAATACCTTATAATCTTTAGGGGAAAGAATTCAGTCTTTCATCACTAATTATATTAGCTGTTGGATTTTTGTAAATACTCTTTATCATAATGAGGAAGTTCTCTCTATACCAACTTTGTTGAGCATTTAATGTTCTCAGCATCTGTTGACATAGCTACATTTTTCTTTTTCTTAGTATGTTGATAAGACAAATCACATCACTTGCTTTTTTGAATGCTGAATCAAGCTTGCACACCCTAGGAAATTCCAACTAGTTTACAATGTATGTCTTTATTTTTTTCATAGTGCTGTACTCAATAGGCTAATATTTTATAGAGAATTTTTGCATCTATTAGCATGTAAAATATTGTTCTTGAAATGTATCTGTTCGCTTTTGGTTTCACAGTGATGGAGGACTCAGAAAATGAGTTAGGACTATTTTCTTCTATTTTTCAGGACGATTGTGTGAAAGTTTTATTCCTCCATGAAATTACTAGTATAGCCCATCAGCAAAGTCATTTAGGACTTTTCTTTTTTCTCCTGCTAGAGGTTTTCCAGTATAAATTCAATTTCTTTAATAGATACAAAACTATTCAGATTACCTATGAGCTAGCTAGTTGCTTTCAGGTGTATTTATTTTGTTTTGTTTTATTTTTCCAAAAACTTGTCAATTTTATCTAAGTTATCAAAATGATAAACACGGATTTGTTTGTAATATGCAATCTCTATCCAAATCTCAATGATGTATTTTGCAGAAATAGAAAATTCATTGTAAAATTAACCTGGAATCGCAAGGGACCCTAAATAGCCAAAAGAATCTTTAAAAAGATGGATGAAGCTGATGACTCACACTTCCTGATTTTGAAAATTACTACAAAGCAATAGCAGTCAAAACAATGTGGTATTGGCATAGAAGAATGGAATAAAATAGAGCTCAGATATAAACTCTTACATATATGGTCAAGTAATTTTTAATAATTGTATCAAAATCATTCAATGGGAAAGGACATTCTCTTGAACAAACAACGCTGGGAAAACTGGATATTCATAAGCAAAAGGACAAAGTTGAACCCTTACCTAATACTGTATACAAAAATTAACTCAAAATGAAATAATACGTAAAATACCTAAAAAATATAAAACTCATATAAGAAAACATAGGCCAAAATCTTCATAACATTGGATTTAGCAATAATTTCTCAGATATGTACCAAAAGCACAGACAACAACAACAAAACAGAAAAATTGAAATTCATGAAAACTTTTAAATGTTGTGCATAAAAAGACACTAGCACCACAGTAAAAAGGTGACTATGCTTTTAAGGTCTGTCTGCCATGATGTGATATCCTGCTTTCATTCCTAATAATTATAATTTCAATTACTCTTTTATTTTCTCAGAGAGATATGACAAAATATTGACTGAAAATTTTTAAATTCAGAAATCTGCAATAATTTTCCCTATTGTCTGTTTTTGTGTGTGTGTGTGTTCATTTTCATTGATTTTTTTCTCATCATCATTTTCCTTCTGTTTTCTTGCTTTGGATTTAGTTTTGCTTCCCTATTTCTTGAGATGGAAGTTTATATAATTGATTTTAAAACCTTCCTCTTTTCTAATATTAGCATTTCATGCTATAGATTTCTCAAAAATACTTTAATTGCATTGACAAATGTTGACATGATATGTTTTCCTGTGTATCAATTCAAAATATTGTTAGTTGTCCTTGTGATTTCCTCTTTCCTTGCAGGTTATGGGATTGTATTGTTCAATTTCCAAATATTTGGGGGTTTCTACTGTTTCTAATTTAATTTTGTTGTGATCAGAGAACATGCTTCACATAATTTTAATTCTAAAAAAAAGAAAATTTTTTTATGATCCAAGACATGGTTTATGTTGGTGAATATTCCATATCCATGCCAAGTATGCATTCTGCTATTTCTGGATGGAGTAAATCAGAAGAGAGAAGGCAAAAGCGAAGACATGTAAGTATTTGTGAGGATGTATGGAATTTCCTTGCCGTGTAGATTTATGCTGGATTCACATTTCATTAACGAATACCTTTCCCCATATCACATCAATCAATTTTCAATCTTAGTCTTTGTATATCATTTTTTAAATTATTTTCACTCAAAAGTGCTAAATTGGTAGATTATAAAATTCCAGGTGTTTCCCCCCCGCCCCCTTCAGCACTTAGAAGGTTTTACTGCACTATTTGATCTTATTAGAAAGTAACCTCTGGAAGATCAATGACCTATCATGTAAACCACTCTCTTTCCAGCACCTCACTCATAGAAATGTACTCTTTGAGTACACTCAATGTTCAATAAATATTTTTAAAATATTAATCTCATCACAAATTATAATGATATTCTGAGCTTAATGGGATGGTACTATAGGCTTTTAAAGAGGGAATCATATATTTTATGTTTTCTATTTATTTCTATTTGCTTATTGGATCTATTTCTAGTTATTTCAATAACTATTGCTCTTGTAGGTTAGCACATAATGTGTCACAAGGAGTAGTATAGATTTTTTTAAATTTTATTTTGAGAGAGAGTTCAAGTGGGGGAGGGGCAGAGAGAAAGAGAATCCCAAGCAGGCTCCATGCAGTCAGTGCAGAGCCCAGATATGGGGCTCAATCTTACAAACCACGAGATCATGACTTGAGCTGAAACCAAAAGTTAGACACTTAACTGACTGAGCCACCCAGGCGCCCCAGTGCAGAAGATTCTTAATGAATCTTTTGCTTCTTGTTAGAGGAGATGATGGTGATATGGACAAGAATGGTATTAATAAAGAAAAGAGTAGACTTAGGGATAAATGCTTATTGCTAGATGATACCAGACTGGATAATTACATTTTATGTAGTCATGTGCAGTTTTGAAGTGCCTTGTACAGGATGGAGAGTGTATAGTTGTTGAGCTGCCAAAGGAGTTGTCTGACATGGGTTCTTGCGATATGCTACCCAATCACTTTTGACAATCTCCCTTCTTTTAAATAATAGAGCCCTGATTTTAGTTCAATTACCCAACCTTCTTTTGTGTGCCCACAGGCTTCTTGGGAGAGAAAACTCATTTCCAATCTGAGATGATAAATCAAGAATTATTAAAGTTAATCATGGTGGTAATCATTCCCTTTTCAATGACTTATAAAAAATGACAGGGAATCTGCAATTGGCCTTTTGAGGAAAAAAAAAAGTCTCCATGATCTCAAGATATAAGACACATAAGATGCAAGAAATGTCTTTATTCCACTGATCATTGCTATGCTTGGATGTGAATTCTGGACTTGCCAACATGAGAATATCTACACAAAAACATGAAGAAGGTAAAATGAAGAGATAATATCAATGTATTTGATAGGTTTATTTAGTCAATGAATTTAGTAAAATGAAAAGGCCCTTTTTGGCAACAACTGGATATTAAATTCTCACCTGTGTAATTAAGCCAGTTGATTTGGGGATTCTATTATTACAGAAAAAAAAACTCCTAACTAACACAGTGATTGAAAAAATAGTAACATTGGAAATAAACATTTAAATATTTAAAGTTATTAATATCTTTCAATGATAGTATGTCAAATGTCTATAATGATTTATAACATTTATTAAATAACTGAAGTTTTCATATAATTTGCCATGACCAACTCAGAGAAAAATCTTAGAGTATGAGGAATGTAGCTATTACACAATGAACCTAACTTAAGTATGTATTACTCTGGCATCTGGCGTTAGCGTTTTCTAAATAATCACTAGTTCTTTACAAATAAGGTGAATTAGAGCATAATAACAAATCCTATGTGTATTAGTCCAAGTTCTCCAGAGAAACAGAATAACATATATAGTTAGGAAATTGTCTATTTCCTCACACAGTTATAGAAGCTGCAAAGCTCCAGAGCTGCAATTGGCAGGCTAGAGATAGATACATCTCTAACTGGAGCTGTACATGATACATGATATAGTACATGTATACATGATAAAGGAATACATGATAATACATGATGCACGATACATGATATAGGAATAATACATGATAAAGGAATAGTTCCAGTCTGAGCCCAAAGGCCTCAGAACCAGAGAGATAATGATGTAAGCTCCACTCTGAGTCCATGTCCAAAGCAAGGGGAAGACCAATGTCCCAGCTTGAGATTGTCAGGCAGAGAGAAGTTTTTATTCACAGAAATAGAAACTTTTTACTCTATTCAGGTCTTCAACTGATTGGATGAAGGCCACCCAATTAGGGAAGGCAATCTGCTTTACTCAGTCTACCAACTGAAATGTTAATCTCATCCAAAAGTACTCTCATTGCCCTACCTAGAATAACACTTTACCAAATATCTGGGCACCCTGTAACCCAGTCAAGTTGACACACAAAATTAACCAATACTATTTCACCCCTTGTCAACTTAGCAACCATAACCCATAACTCTAAATAACAATAACTAGGTCATAACTCCTGTTAATGTGATAAAACTATCCTATGAAAAACAAATATGCACTAAACATTTCATCAGAAAAGGAAGCAAAGTCCTTGAGCGATGTTTGCTCTTCTTTTTGATACTCTGCAACTTTATTTTTTTTTTATTAAAATTTTTTTTCAACGTTTATTTATTTTTGGGACAGAGAGAGACAGAGCATGAACGGGGGAGGGGCGGAGAGAGAAGGAGACACAGAATCGGAAACAGGCTCCAGGCTCTGAGCCATCAGCCCAGAGCCCGACGCGGGGCTCGAACTCACGGACCGCGAGATCGTGACCTGGCTGAAGTCGGACGCTTAACCGACTGCGCCACCCAGGCGCCCCGATACTCTGCAACTTTAAAACTGTGATAATTAAGACTATTTAAATACTATGATGCAAAGTGAAGGGTAGCAGAACATGCTACTGACACAAGAGAATTTCTGAAAACAGAGTAGAAGTTGCCCTTCTGTGAGGGAAATTCAAATTTATAAGGGAAAATCTTTATTTGTAAGTTTGTCTCCCTCTTTATACAGGAAGAGAAAGATGACTCTAAATAACAAGAAACTCTCATCAGTGGGGAAGGAAAAGACATAAATCTGCATAACAACCTTACCCTTGCTTATTATGCTTTTCTCAATAACCTCCCATCACTGCCCCCACAGGCCAACATCTTTCTTTTGTCTTAGCTGAATTGGGCCATTTAAGAATGCCAAAAAACTCAGTTTTGGGGGGGATTTCTCCTATGTATACATGAGGTATGTATGTTATTAAATGTCTAATTTTCTCTTTTTAATCTGTCTTAAATATGGGGAGGGTCTTAGCCATAAAAACTTAGAAGGGTTGCAGCGCCTAGGAGGCTCAGTCAGTTAAGCGTCCATCTTCAGTTCAGGTCTTGTGGTTTGTGAGTCCGAGCTCTACATTGGGCTCTGTGCTGGCAGCCAAGGGCCTGGAGCCTGCTTTGGATTCTGTGTCTCCCCCCCCCCTCTCTGCCCCACCCCTGCTTGCACTCTCTCTCTGTCTTTCAAAAATGAATAAACATTAAAAATTTGTATTAAAAAAAGAACTTAAGAGGGTAGAGGAAAAAGAATTTTCCTACAAAAGTCAATACATCTAATAATATATAATATTAGAAATAAGAGAGGAAGCAAAGATATTTGCATAATGCGCGCGCACACACACACACACACACACACACACACACACACACACACAAATGTATCCACAGCACAATAAAGAGGAAACACTAATGACACTTACAGTTCTCCTTTCTATATTTGGTATGTGGTATCAAAGCTGATACTGATAACTACTTTTAGCTCAGTAGATCATGGTTTTTATTTGGAATAGTGACCCAAATCTTCATTCCTGAAGGGTCTGGTCTTCCCTGGATAATGCTATTGTTGTTTTTTTTTTTTTTTGATCAACTTTATTCAAAAAGCATGGTAATACCAAGGGGTATTACCCCCTCTAGGCCAGCAGGGTATAAAGCCATGGGAACAGGAACAAAAAAATTGCTAGTGAATCAGTAGCGGCAATAGTGAGTACTGCCACTCCTATTTCCATCCCTGGATTCTTGGACCCATGATTCCTGGCAATGGGAGAAACAGCACCATATATTGCCCACTGATTCAGAGCCTATACATTCTTCTGGACAACTTTTACCTGGCCTGCAAGGTATAGCCACCTAGCTGGTGCTGTAACTCAATCTTCAAAAGACCTTCTACCATTCTATCAAAACAGCTGCTTCAAGATGGTGGGAAACATAGTAAAACAGTGAATTTCATGAGGATAGGCCCACTTCCACAAGTCTTTACAGTGAAGTGAGCTCCTTGATCAGAAGGAATTCTGTGTGAAATACCATGCCAGTGGATAAAGCATTTTGTAACTCTGAGATGGTAATTTTTGCACTGCATGCAAAGAAGACAAATCAGTACCAAGAGTAACTGTCTATTCCAGTGAGAACAAAAAGCTACACCTACCATAATAAAAGCTATCCAATGTACACAACTTGCCACCAAACAGCTGGCTGATCATCCCTGGGGAATGGTGGCATAATCGGGGTCCAGTGTTGGTTTTCGCTGCTGACAGACTGGTCTCTCCACCACTACATAAATGAATGCTATTCCCAGGGATAACTTCTAGCCCTGTCACCTTTCTCATTTTGTTCATGGGCCCATTGGGCAATGACAGTGGTAGCTAGGGAAAAAGGCTTAATGGTATTCACAAAATGGGTCAACCTATTCACTTAATTTTTATATCCTCCTCTGCTATGTTTACCCTTTGGTAAACATTCACATGGGATACAAACACCTTGATTTTTTTTTTTTGTCCATTCAGAAAGGTCTGTATCCATACTTCACCAGATTTCCTCCTAGGTATATTTTTCAATCATGATTGTCTAAGATTCTGACCATTTAGGCAAACCACTGGCCACAGCCTATGAATCAATGTATAATACTATGACCATTTCTCCTTCCAAGCAAAGTGAACAACTAGACACACACTCAAAGTCCTGCCCACTGGGAGGTTTCCCTTCAGCACTGTCCCTCAGGGATGCCCAAAAAGGAGTTGTAGTGCTTGTCGCTGTCCACATTCTATCAGTGCCTGGATACCATGCAGAACCATCTGTGAACCAGATCCCTGTCTTCTTTCCTCTGGCAACTAGTCATAGAGAACTCCCTATGAGGTCATAGGTGCCAGAATCAACAAACCTAGTGTATGGTGAGGGCCCATTTCCTGGTTTCAACAAATGCATTTCAAACATACGAATTTTGAGGGACATAAACATTCAGTCCATAAGAGATATCATGCCCCTGTCAGGGTATAAGTGACTTCACTTGTTCATTTATCCTCAAACTTTAGGCAGAATTACAAGATTTCCAGTGGATCTCCTGGATCCATATCACACATCCCTAGTATTTAATTGCAACTCTATCTCCACTTGATGATCAGGATCAATTAGCCTGAGAAAATAACTTCTTTCCTTGCCTGCTAGTCTGTTGACATAAGGACTCTAAAGTGAGAGTAAAAAATGTATCTCATTAGTGAAATAATTCCCTCTCTTACAACAAGCACATTCAGATCTGGAGGGCCTTGAGTTGTGAGGATGAGACACAAAAATTCCCCCAGGTGACTGAATTGCAATGATGTTACATGGTATGACTCTTATTTACATTTCCTAACTCTATTGATTTAGAGTTTACACTACATTTTATAGGATGACATCCCATTCTCTTAGCATATCATCCTAAAGATGCTTTAGCTGTACCTTCTGTGAGCCATTCCAATGCTCTACTGGACTAGCAGCAGCTGAACAGTGTGGCATTTTATAGTACCACTGCCTACAGTATCACATCACTACTGCAAACCCTTTGCTATTAAGTGGAGCACCTGAATTGATGAAATGTTACGGTAGGTCCTATACTGGTGGATCAAACACTTTGGAAGTCTCAAGTAGTGGAGTTGTCTCAGGCTCTAAAGGAAAGGACAGGCAAACCCACACCAAGAGTTTGGGCATGTTCTAATCAAGGCTACTTCAAGAAAGGGCGGGGTTCACTGCAAATACCTAGCCATATCTGATTGATATCTTACAGAGATGGTACTATATCAAAGTTTTAATGTCAGTCTATTAATGGCAAATTGGACATACACCAGCAGTGGCAACCAAATCAGTAACCACTGAGGAGAAGCTCACTGGCTGCAAAAATAGTTACATTCATGCTAATGAATTCATATGCCTATTGTGTCAGCACTCAGGTACCTAATGACAGAAGCTGGCTGATATCAGTTAGCTGAGTTATTTTGTCTACTTGGTTTTTCGTGCCTCTTCTGGGAAAGATGATATCTGGTGGGCTTTAATGAGCTAAACAAAGTTCTTTCGAATTCATGCCTAATTCTGGGCTTTTTAATATCTTCTAATGCTGGCATTTGTATTTCATGTAACGTGGACTATTGTTTCCTGTTTGTAAGAGCAATCTTAACAGTATATTAGTACAATGCCTAAGAGTCCTTTCCACATTGTTAAATAATAAATTGCTCCCATGTTTATAAAATCTCCCTTATGTAAAGGACCTACCACTTCATCATTTTAAAGAAGTGCAGGGGTAGAAGTTAGCAGTGAAAAGTGGGCTATTTGCTCAAGCTCAGATGATTAAAGGAAAGTGCTTGCTCAAGATTTTCTAGGGTATTGACATATGCTATGTCTCGGATCCAATTCCTACCTGGTTTACATGACTTGTGGGCCTGATAATTCAACCAGTTCTGGAGATCTGCTACCCTTATGATAAAGCCTTTGCCTTCATATTCTACTTTCCTACCCTCTACTTGGAGGAAATGAGATTATCTTTTACGTTGCCAAGAAGGGCTTCTGGCTTTCACACTTAGCCTTTAACTGCTGAATAATCACCCTCAGACTTTTATTTTACTAAGGCATCTATTGCCGCAGCAATAATCAACTAATTCTATAATCCTTATAATAACTCTTTCCCCATAATTCTGGAGTCTGATACACATCACCTCCAAGGCAAATTCACTTTCACTAGTATGCCATCTCAATGTAACACCTTTAAAACTTCTAACAATTGCACTGCTACCGTGGCATGCAACTGGGAAGTAATTCAGCTTTAAAAACCCATTTTACAATGTGCTTCTTCAGATCACTTCTGGCACCAACTGTCATAGGTCTGGTTCCCTGGGAAACAGACTATGAGAGGGAGCTGTGTGTCCATGAAGTTTAATGGTGAAGGAACTCAGAAACAACACCTGTAATGAAGTCACAGAAGCAGAAAAGCCAAGGGAGGAGTTGCATAAAGACCTTATTTGATCCCACAGAGAGCTCTGAAGTTAAGACGTCCCTTCAGAATTGTTGCAACCAAGGCAAACATGATGAAATTTGTACTCTTGCATGGATCAGTCATTAAATGTGGGCAGCCTCCCTGCAGGTGATGCATTCCCCTGAGAAGCAGATTCTTTGGGTCAGGTCCTAGGAAGAGACTTAGCTGTGAGCTATCAGTAGACAACACTCCTAGAAGGCAGGGGTAATGAGCACCTCCCTCCTGAAGGGGAAATCTGGTAGTACTCTACAACATTGATTATAGAAGTTTTTAACTCTAATATATGCTCCAATATGCTTCACTGTTATTTAGCCTACAAATTATCCACATTACTGCTAATTTCTACATAATACATTTGTGAAAAGTAAACTCTTTGTCTCTGGTTGGAAGTCGTGCTATGTTCCTTTTTTTTTTTTTTTTTTTTTTTTTTTTTAAGTTAGGAATATTTCATGGCTGTTACTGGTCCTTAAATGAGAGTACATTTATTCAAGTCTGCAATTTATTGCTAAAGAATGAAGTGTAATTTTCTTTAGTCTTTCTTTCTTGTTTACTTATTTATCATTACAAGCTCCCTCTCACATTTTCAACTAGAAGGCTCAATTTTATGCACCTCCCTTAGCCAAATTTCTGGTGGTTTTTTTGTTCGTTTTGTTTTAAATCAGTTAGCTCCCAGAAATGTGATGACTTAAGCAGATACTTACTTTCCATTTGCATGATATTATAAGGCCTATAATTTGAACTAGCTTGTGCCCAGCATTTTAATATGTTAGAGAATGAATTTAGGGCAAAATATGTCCCTCTGATAATCTGATGACTCCTTAAAGGTTACTACTTTACTTTTGCTAACTTCTCCCAATGTGCAACTTCACTCATTATTCACTTCCATAATTGTTTAGATAACATGTCTGAAATTTACACTTACATATTTGTTGTCAGAGATAATGATGGATTACAGTGCAGGGTGAAAAATCCCTAATGACCTAGCAAACTAATTGTGAACATTAGTGAAAAGTGTCACTTCCTTTCAGTAGGCAAAGCACCATCTCTTTGATATAATGATGATATACAAAGGTGGGAAAACTTAAAATGTTCTACAGAATATTCCTTGGATTCTATTGGTTTTCTGCCTGAGTCCACAGCTTCCACTTCCCCAAGCTTCCTGACCTATAATTGACTGATATACCTATACTCTGGGCAGTTAAATCTATGTGTTTTCATGCCTATATTCAAAAGATAGTATGAGATATTAGAAATCAGTTATTATAATATATATTGGAAGCCTCCATGTCATTTTAAAATGTTAAAACAAAAATAAATAGAAAAAGTTATAATGATAATTTAGATTGTAAGAAACAGAAATACACAGGCAGCTTATTTAAAAAAAGAAAGTTTCTCTGATAAAGTGCAGGTCCCAAACTTTGCTCTTGCTAACCTTCACCTCCTAAATTTGCTTCAATGTACATTATTAAAGTTGTCTTGCACAGGTTAAGAAGATTTTGTTTTCCCCTAAGCAATGAAAACATTTTTTTCTGATAATTTAAACATGATAAAATATAAAAATACTGCAAGTTTTGAAGAATATAGAAAGACTCTAAAATTAATAGGGTTGATGGAATTCTGTCTGTTATGAAAAACAAGTGTATGGTAAAATGTCTTGGAATCTTACATATCAGGGGTGGAGAAAGGCAATAAGCTGTTAAATTTTAATATAGAGAGCATAAATTGGGAAATGGAAAAAATATAATGAAGTTAAATCTTGCCAGAATGAAGCTTCTTCAACATCTCCATGTAAGTTGAAAATAAGACTATAAATAATTTTTCGTTTATAGAGGTAATAGCCTCCTTGCTAGCCTCCCTATAGAACGCTGATGCTCATGAAACCTAGGCTGATGAAACTGCAAAGGCAAGCAAATTCTGTTCAATATGGTATGTTTCTCATTGTCAAGATACAAAAACTAAGTATTTCCAATTTTCAGCATTATTCAGTCATTCGTTGACAAAATTATTTTCATATTTATATAGCATCATTGAAGTTAACTATATCAAAAGGTAAGAAATGTTAAAATGAAAGAAAAATAAAATGTTGGTTTAGAAAACAAAGATCAGGGGTGCCTGGGTGGCGCAGTCGGTTAAGCGTCCGACTTCAGCCAGGTCACGATCTCGCGGTCCGTGAGTTCGAGCCCCGCGTCAGGCTCTAGGCTGATGGCTCTGGGCTGATGGCTCGGAGCCTGGAGCCTGTTTCCGATTCTGTGTCTCCCTCTCTCTCTGCCCCTCCCCTGTTCATGCTCTGCCTCTCTCTGTCCCAAAAATAAATAAAAAACGTTGAAAAAAAAATTAAAAAAAAAAAAAGAAAACAAAGATCATAAAAATAGTGCCTTTTGAATGAATGTTATTATTATTTTTTTAAATAATTTATTGTCAAGTTAGCTAACATTCAGTGTATACAGTGTAGTCTTGCCTTCAGGAGTAGATTCCCTTCTTACATACAACACCCAGTGCTCATCCCAATGAGTGCCCTCCTCAATGCCCATCACCCATTTTCCCTGCCCCCCCAACCCCCAATACCATCAACCCTCAGTTTAATCTCTGTTTTTAAGAGTCTTTAATGGTTTGCCTCCCTCTCTGTTTGTAACTTATTTTTCCTTCCCTCATGGGCTTTTAAGTTTCTCAAATTCCACATAAGAGTGAAAACATATGAGATCTGTCTTTCTCGGACTTATTTCACTTAGCACAATACCCTCCAGTTCCATCCACATTGTTGCAAATGGGAAGATTTCATTTTTTTCCATCGCCAAGTAGTATTCTATTGCATATGTATACCACATCTTCTTTATCCATTCATCAGTTAATGGACATTTGGTCTCTTTCCATAATTTGGCTATTGGATGAAATTTAACTGACTAGAAATTTGACAACAATTAAATATTTACTTTAGTTAAAAATTCAAAAATTGTGGGGCGCCTGGGTGGCGCAGTCGGTTGAGCGTCCGACTTCAGCCAGGTCACGATCTCGCGGTCCGTGAGTTCGAGCCCCGCGTCGGGCTCTGGGCTGATGGCTCAGAGCCTGGAGCCTGTTTCTGATTCTGTGTCTCCCTCTCTCTCTGCCCCTCCCCCGTTCATGCTCTGTCTCTCTCTGTCCCAGAAATAAAAATAAACGTTGAAAGAAAAAAAAAAAATTTAAAAATTCAAAAATTGATAATACTCTTATCATTTACTTCTAAATGAAGCCACAAAAGAATAGCATAAAATGATAGCTTCAAAGAGTCTTCAAAAACAGTCACCTGGTCTAGATGTAAGACCTTTCCTCTGTGGTACTATTTGTTAGGATGTTTTGCATCTGGAATGGGGTATTTTTATTGTTATAATCATAGAGATGGATAACACAGATGTGTATGTTAATGTGTGCATCCATAGACATATATATAGGTATATGTTAATACAAATATTTGTATTAAGGACTTATGATGATTACTTTTTCTAATGAATAGAAATTATAAATTCTTCACAAGATATTTCCTTTAACCAAATTCACTTACTTTAAAAGAGAAATTTTGGTGTTATCCTATTTATTTGCATTGCATTTGACTATGGAGAAAAATCACTTTATTTTAGGAAATGATAATAATATTCATTATTATTAAATAAATATAATAATTAGTATAATTATTAACAGTTTAATAGAGCTTATATATGCCAGGCACCATTCCTAATGTTTTGCATATGTATAACTGTATATTATACATATTAACTTATCTAAATTTCACAATAGCTCCTTGACATAAGTACCAATATTATCAACATATTGGAGGGATGAAACTGAGGAACAAAAGTTAAATTTCTTTCCCAATTTGTCAAAGCTAGTAAATATTTGTTGTGCAATAATAAAAAAAAAAATTGGTCTTTGTCCCTTGCTTATGGTAGGAAGCCTCTAAACCCTTGAAATTTTCACAATGAAATGATACAAAATTTTTATAAATTTCCAGTTATCTTTGTTATTCACAGTGGACCCCTGGGAACCACACTTGATAGTTTATGCTAAACAGCTGGCCTGTGGTGGGTCCCTAGAGAATTTATGCTAATGGGATCACTTAGGAGGAGATAAATTCACCTCAGGCCTTGTATCTATCTATTTTAATAGTATCATTTTACTGGATAAAGAACAATATATAAAGACCACAGAATCTGTTTATGTGTCCAAAAAAATTTAAAAACACCAGACTTTATAATGTTTCTATTTTTGAAGAAACTTGAGAAACTTTATATTCTAGGTACACATTCCCAAGTAGACATAGTACTATGCTAGGCTTTATGCTTTTTCAGTAAAGAAGCTTATCTTTAAAGATATCAGAAGAAAACACCTGAAAATCAGGAACAAGACTAAAATCGACGCAGACCTATTGAATTTCATCTTCAGTTCTAGAAATTCAGGAAATACCTATCTTAATATGGATTATGTAACATGCAGGAGAAGAGTCGCCTGTCTTTTCCCTTCATGGGGAAAAAAATTAACAAACTAAACCAAAATAAAACCCAAAAAGTAATCTTTGAGAAATATCACTATCCTTCAAGCACTCTTTTGCACTTTTGTTCCACATGGGAAAGGCCAACTAAAAAGTTGCTAAGTTTCATTCATATAAGCAAAGAATTTAATAGCTTACATATTTTTTTGTAAAATGTAATACTAAATTGTTTATAATATATTTTCTTAAATTTAGCAAGGAGTATTACATTGCACTAGCTCTTCTTTTTAAAGAGATTTACAATTTTACTAACAACTTAGACATTATGTGGATATAGTATGCATCCTCACACCATCCTAAGTCAAATAAGATTCCAATAGTTAAAATAAATCCCAAAATAGGTATGCCTGGGTGGCTCAGTTAGTTGATCATCAGACTCCTGATTTTGGCTCAATTCATAACCTCATAGTTCATGGGACCAAGTCCCACAGTGGGCTCCATACTGACAGTACAGAGCCTGCTTGTGATTCTCTCTCTCTCTCTCTCTCTCTCTCTCTCTCTGACCCTCTCCTGATTGCACTCTCTCCCTCTCTCAAAATAGATGAGTAAACATGAAAAAAAAAGTGAAATAAAAAATCTCTAAATAACATTTATATATGGCATGTCCTCACTGTTCTCTTTACTGATTTTTTTTCCATGTTCATTCAAATGTCTATAGAAAAATTAAAATAAAGAAGGATGTACAGCAAAAAAAAAAAAAAAAAAGGTGACTAGGAGGAAGGTATACAAAGTACTTCTATTATTAAAGTGGGCGATTACATCCACTCAAGGGACTAATAAAGCTGTAGCAAATACATGAAAACATTCAGTCAACTTACAAAGATTTGAGATGAGTTTTCATCCTAATAGCATTGTTCACTCTTATCAAAATTAATTCAGGATAAGAATCCACATGAATCAATAGTAGGTACCCAACCTGAAATGAAGTGATTGCTTTAAATGATTTCCAATACATCATATCTTATTATATTAGGATATGACAGGTTATGCTGTGCTTCATTGAGTTACATAATATCATTTTGAATATAACTCCAAGTCTATCTAATATAAGATGATGAATCAGGAAATAAAATGACAAGGACTCATTTACTTCTAGGTCTTAAATTAGATTTTTCTGTCCACACAAAAGGAAGCAAGGAAACCAAAATGGCTTCCAGGAGGCCTGTCTCATTCATGTCAATGAGCAATCACCAACTACCGTGCCTAGTTCATTATGGGCAGAAATGTCTGATGTCTCTGTAAGAACTAGCATAAATGACATAGCTTCTAAAGGAATAGCATATATCTGGCTTTCTACTGGTTTGGTGTAAGTGTGATACTGTCAGAAGCATTCTGTCAAATTTGGAGAATCAGAATCTTTTATTAAACAACTGTTATATAATCTGAAAACACCATGGAGACCCACTGTGATCACATTAAAATATATATTAAGTGAGGGAATAAACTTAATGGGCATGTATAAGAAGAGTCTAGTAATCACAACATAACTGAACAGAAGGTAGTTTGGTATATATTCTGCAATATGAACACAGGAAATAGAAAACTGAAAAAAAAAGTTTTGTTTTTTTTTTTTAATTAAGAAGAAATGAACATGTTTTATCTAGTTTAAAACTCATTCTGGTTTCATGGATAATAAATATCAAACTGTATTCCATCATAGTAGGAGTAAAAATCCCATCACTAGAAAAATGTTCATTTTAATTGCCTAGGGAGAGAGGGAGGTAATCTTAATGGGCATGTATCCAAAGGTGTTATAGATAACTTCCTGGGAAAGACAGGTCAGTGGATTACTGGTGCTGATATATTAAAAGGCTTAATAGAAGTGAAAGACGACATGATATTTAATAAATATAGATTAAAAAACTGGATTCAACATATTTTAATTTAGCTAATCCTCTGTATTTCTCAGATATGTCTTCCTATGTTGCATACTCATTATATATTAAGGTTCTAGTGATCTGCAAATGTAAGGAAAACAGATAAATTTCATTAAGACTTCAATAAAATGTTACTTGGAAAGACAGTAGACCATGATGATAAAAAATGCCATTATTGTATTACTCTCTAGTTAGTTTATAAGGTAAACTATAAACTAGAAGTAACTATGAATGTTAGATGATGAAATTTCCATTTGTTAGCATAAGCTGAAAAAGACAACAAACTCAATTATTTGCCATGGTCTTTGTGCTACAAAATTTGAATATATACCTTTAACAACTTTGTTACTGGTTCAGAAAACATAACGAATAGTTTTATATACTTGTCTTGAGGAAAGATATTTACAGATCATATTCGCCAAAATGTGTTTTAGGAATATTTGTGGAAAAAAACATGTATTTTTAGGTACAATCAAAGACCAAAAGATACAGATGCACCTCCTGTAATAGTGGCTAATATACCTATTTATCTCTTCTACTTGGATCATGCTAGTTTGGCTGATAATTAATGAAATAGTGAATATTTAATCATATTCTTTTAGCCAGATAAATCAATACAATTTTCAGTATATAGAATAATTTTAGCTTTGGTGCTTAGGTGGCACTCCAAGATAGACAATAACATTGTATCCAGTAAAAGTCCTGCTGTGATTTCAAACTTCAGGGTTAGTCTTCAAAGCACTGAAATGTACTTGGAAAGAAATTTACATTGTACAACTAAGGATAACTTCACTTGACGGGTGGTTAAGACAAATATCCCCTCATGTGCAAAGTACCACCTAATTCTTTTAGATGAAAGACACTGAAAAATTCAAAAGCTTATCATAAATATCTTAACAAAACTGATGTTTTGCTATAATACACAATTACGAGGTTGAAAACAAAAGGAATGAAGAGCCTTCTAAAATATATTATCATATATACTATGCTAACTGAAATAAATCAGAGAAAGACAAATACCATATGATTTCACTTATATGTGAAATCTGAAAAACAAAACAAGTACACAAACAAAAAACAAACAAAAAAATTCATAAACACAGAGAACTGGTGGTTGCTGGGCGGGGGGGGGGGATGGGCAAAACAGATGAAGGGGATTAAGAGGTACAAACTTCAGTTATAAAACAAATAACTCACGGGGATGAAGAATACAGCATAAGGAATATAGTCAATAATATTGTAAGAACATTGTAGGGTGACAGATGGTAACTATACCTAAGTGTGGTGAGCTTTTTCTAATGTATAGAATTGTGGAATCATTGTTGTGCACCTGAAACTAAGATAACATTGCATGTCAACTATACTTACATAATTATTTTTTAAGTGAAAAAAAGGGAAAAAATATTATAAAATCTACTTTGCCTTCTCATTCGTTTTGTCCTGTCTCAAAGGTGCGCTAAGCTGCTAAATTACCAGGAGTTAGATCTTGCATTTTTTAAGTTGCATTAAGTTTTGAAATGGATGGGTGCATCTGTTTTGCTGATTCAAGGGATATCATCCATCATCCATGTGAAGGCATCAGGGATATATTACTGCTTTTCAGAATATATATACTCCATGTTGAAAATCTTAGATATAACACCTCAATACACCACCTACTTTTTCACTCGTATGCCTTCTGCATAGAAATACAGTTCTTCTCTGCATCAGCTTAGCAAGGACAATTAGCCAAAAAAGAGGAAACTTGGTTTTGTGCCTTGAATTTTTTTTCTTCTGAGATTTTAGTCATAGTTTAGTTTGAATTACTAATTATATAGGAATTTTTCATTTTTCTCCTGTTTTCTCTCATGTCTGTTCACTTTTCTTACTTCCTGCCTAATCTTCCCTCCCCCTCCTTTCCTCCCTTCTCATCTGGTCTCCTCTCCCATCTCTCCCTCTCTCAGTTGTCCTCTCTCCCCACCCTCTTACCTGTTAATGACATCTAACCAAAGAGCTCTTGATTACTTATTTAAGTAGTTGGCTTATTCATTTATAATATTAGGGAGACTGGGATCTCAATAGATTTGATAAGCCATAGTACTTATATGTAAAGCTTCAAAACAAATCTTTTTTTATTTTCCAGAGGTTGTTCTTTGGGCCTTTATAAAGAGGCACAGAGACTAAACTCTATCAAATTGTGACCAAAAAAATAAAATAAACCAATAGTTGAGAATCAAAATAACCACAAGTTTCATTATAAGCTAACCAAAGTCCCTCATATTAAAATGAGAATAAGAAAAAAATTACAAAGAATTAATGTGAACCAAAAGTAAAACTGTTTATTTTATACTACTATGGAAACAAAAGAATGTCTCTAACTGAAAACAAGGCTTCTTATGAACACTTGCTAAAGAATGTTCTATTCAGTTTGACAGAATTATTGATTGAATATTAAAATCCAGGGATGGTTTCCTGCTCAATAAAATGGTTTTGTTTAATAAGTTCATATTAGAAATGTTTCAATGTATAAACCCATATTTTAATATTAAACATATATGCCTATATACTACATACACACACATATATATGTATGTATATGTATATGTATACACATATATAGGTACCCAAATTAATTTAATGAAAACTTGTGAACCAATATACATTAAGAAAAACAAAAACAGAAGTTTACCAAGTAATTATGTAAATTGGGATAAAATAATAAACAACAAAATACTCTACTTTTGACAAGTATTACAAGTTCTTTGCAAATGCATTATTCAAAATGTGGTGGTAAATCAAAGCAGTAATTTGAAGGGTTTTTTTTAAGACAAAGAAATTTTAAATGATTTTATATTAACAAGGAAGTTGTCAAATCAATGAAAGTTTCCTTTCTTATAGTAATGTTTTACTGGAGCATGGGGTTTTTTGAAACAATAAGTTCTCTCAGTTAAAATACTTGAGTTCAAATATCATGAGTTTTGTTTTTATCAAAGACAAAAAAAAGATGAAAAAGGAAAAGATCTACATGGATATTACTGCTAGTACAAAGAGGTTATCCCTACCCATTCTGCATTATAAATCACAAACACAACCTTAGAACACAGGGCAGACAAGTATCATTAAGAAAATATGACTTGATACGAAAACGTAGAGGTTTTTTTCTTCCTATACATATACCATTGTAAAGGCAGTTTCCCTCTCTAAACGTGGGAGCTCCTCTTTTAAAATATTTGAATATAACTGACAAATAAATGACCCATGCGCTTAATAACTTCTATAATCACTTTATGTTAAATAAATCCCAAAGTAGTCTAGAAATAAGAGCAAATAGTGCTATAAAAATCAGAAATGACATACAGGGTCTACATTCATCCTGTTACTCCAGCTAGTTAAGTTTTGTGATCCTAATGATCATGCAATTATAGATTTATAAAGCACCTATACAAAACTATATGCTGTCAAATTTTATGTATATCATAATTAATGGCAGTGGGATGGACAGGTAAACAATTACTTATAATGAACCATGTAGGCTATGAAATTACTACATATTAGGAGATAGTGTGTGGAAAACAAAATGTTGGAAATAAGACTACATTGTCTCTCCTTATCTGCAGGGATGCTGCAAAAAAGAAAAAGGAAAAGTGACCTGATCCAATCTCTTTGCAAACATGCTAATTTCAGTCCTGATAATCGCACATGTGTGATACTTGGTAACAGGAGAATCCTTAGATTAGAAATGCTTTTCCAGGCGCGCCTGGGTGGCTCAGTTGGTTGAGCGCCCGACTTCAGCTCAGGTCATGATCTCAAGGTTTGTGGGTTCAAGCCCTGTGTTGGGCTGTGTGCTGACAGCTCATAGCCTGGAGCCTGCTTCGGATTCTATGTCTCCATCTCTTTCTGCCCCTCCCCTGCTCATGCTCGCTCTCTCTCTCTCTCTCTCTCTCTCTCAAAAATAAATAAAAATTGAAAAAAAGAAATGCTTTTCCAAGATGTGCCCAGCCTGTTCAGTATGGTTTGTTGAGAATAAACATGTTATTTTAGGATTTATTGTGTAACGCCTTGATAAATGTAATATAAACTATATAATTACCAGCATATAACTTATAGATGTTTCATGAACAAAATAGCTCCCTTTTGTGTAAATGATGACCCACATGCAGGAATCACAGATGTTAAAACCAAACCAGAAAACATCCTAATACAGCAAGAATCAATCTAGGGCGCACTATGAGGAGTCTTGTACTTCTCCACACTTCTTCACCTATGTGAAGGTTTGTTTTTCTCTATGTACTTTAATTAGTCACACATTCTCTACAGAGAGGTTGTATTTGAAAATAACTGATACTTTTGAAATTTTGAAATTATTAGTAAACTTTGATATTGGCTAAGAGTTCCAATTTTTGTGAGATTTAACAATCCCAGGTGGTGAGTTATCTGAGGTTGCCGATCTGGTTTGAAGGAGAGGATTATAAGATTTGTTTTGAAACTGCCTGAGCAAAGCAATTACTCTGTATTTACACAGACTGTATATTCTGAAGTATTGTAATGCAAGGATTAATGGAGATTATGGAACGTAATGCTCAAGTCCATCCACTTCTTGGCACTATCGCTGTATTGTAAATAGTATACGTATCTAAGGATAAGCAAATCTTATGTGTAACAGGTATACCTCAGTTACTTAGGAAGAAAAGATAAAACTAGATTGATGGTCATTCTTCATTTCCTGTGCAATTTTTATTAGTTTACTAGGTTACCAGGTGAACCAATAAAGGATATTCAACAAACAAATGACATATATGTATTTACGCTTTAGGTAAACATATTCTGCCCTTGATGTAGAGAACAAATTGGAGGACTTAAGTGGAGGCCAGGAGAATAGCTGGCAGGGTTGGGGGTAGAGGACTCTATTTACTGAGGGGCAAATTGATACAGGATTTATATATGGATAGCAGTGCAAATTGCAGATATTATGACAGATTGGCAAACTGTCCTATGTCAGGATTATGGATAGGTAAGAAGGTTCAAGATGAAGGTTATTTGTCTTCCATAAGTAATATACGTAGACAAGAGAAAAAGGAGTAATAAGAAGAGTCCTGGAATACTCTAATTTGTTTTCTTTTACTTTTTTTTTTCACATAATACATTGGTTTAGAGAATGAAAGGAAGGTGTTAGGATATCTGTCCTGTGAAGCGAGTCTATGTGAATGCCTAATATTAGAAGTATGTGTATGACCTCTTCACATCAACCTTCTCTTTAGCTGCAAAGTGGATATTATCAGCAACCAAACCCTTTTATGAGCTTTTCTAAAGCTGTATCAATCGCTTGATCTCTTGGCAAGTGCCTAAAACGCAAGCATGTGGGACAAACTGAAGCATGAGGAAAGGACACATCATCCTGAGCCATAGGAAATTCATATCAAGAATACAGGAAACAATAAACAAAACTAAAAGGCAACCGACGGAATGGGAAAATATATTTGCAAATGACATATTGGATAAAGGGTTAGTATCCAAAATCAGTAAAGAACATATGAAACTCAACACTCGAAAAACAAATAATCCAGTGAAAAAATGGGCAGAAGACATGAATAGACACCTTTCCAAAGAAGACATCCAGGTGGCCAACAGACCATGAAAAGATGCTCAACACTGCTCATCATCAGGGAACTGCAAATCAAAGCCACACTGAGATACCACCTCACACGGGTCCGAGTGGCTAAAATGAACAAATCAGGAAACTATAGATGCTGGCGAGGATGTGGAGAAATGGGAACCCTCTTGCATTGTTAGTGGGAATGCAAACTGGTGCAACCGCTCTGGAAAACAGTGTGGAGGTTGCTCAAAAAATTAAAAATAGAAATACCCTACGACCCAGCAATAGCACTACTAGGAATATATCCAAGGATACAGGAGTGCTTATTCATAGGGGCATGTGTACCCCAATGTTTATAGCAGTGTTTTCAACAATAGCCAAATAATGGAAAGATTCTAAATGTCCATCAACTGATGAATGAATAAACATGTGGTTTATATATACAATGGAATATTACTTGCCATGAGAAAGAATGAAATCATGCCATTTGCAGCAATGTGGATGGAACTGGAAGTTATTATGCTTAGTGAAATAAGTCAGTCAGAGGACAGATATCTTATGTTTTCACTCAGATTTGGATCTTGAGAAGACCATGGGGGAAGGGAAGGGGGAAAAATAGTTACAAACAGAAAGGGAGGGAGCAAAACCATAAGAGACTCTTAAATACAGAGAACAAACTGAGGGTGGATGGGGGCGGGGGGTGGAGAGGAGAAAGTGGGTGATGGGTATTGAGGAGGGAACTTGTTGGAATGAGCACTGGGTGTTGTATGTAAAAGATGAACCACAGGAATCTACCCCAAAAACCAGGGGCACAATTTACACACTATATGTTAGCCAATTTGACAATAAATTATATTAAAAAATACAACTTCAAAACCAGAGTTTTGGTATAAATGGGGGGGGGGGGTAGGAGGGCCCACAGGGGCTTCCATAATTTAATACTGTTTGAAGAGCACAGACAAGAGTAGCAACCGGTAGACCACACCCTGCTCTGCCCAGTGGACAGAGAGGTGCACACGCAGAGATCTGGGCTCATTGCTCTTGGAAGTGAATGAGGACAAGCTGAGACCACATTGCCACTGCATACCCCCAGGATCTGTCTGGGCCAATCTGGAGATCCTCTTTCCACTCACTCCCCGTATTTGTGAGCAGGGACGGGGAGTGCCCTGGCAGTTTATGGGTTGTGGTCAGCCTTGGTAATAAACTCATCAGTGAGGCCAGGGGGTAGGATCAGGCTTAGGAGGCTGAAGCATGAGGTGGGAAGACCCAATATTCATGGCTTCACATGTGCCGCCTGGGGAGTTACCTGGTTTGGGAAGAGATGCCCTCTACCACCGACCTGCTGGGTGACGTGGACCAGCTTCCTTCTCCTGTCTGGGCCTCCTCTCCTGTGACAGTCTTGTCCGGGCCCAAACGCAGATGAGGCCCTCTGGGCGGGAGGCGACAATGCAGGCCTCCAGGAAAATGAGAACCGACTGCCCTGGGCCATCTTGGTGCACTCCACGGCCTCCAACAGTGGCACCTCATGGATACACAGTGCTGTACCAGCACCTAGGCTGGGGCCAGCGGGCTGCCGAGTCTCGGGCCTCCTAGCAGGTCATCCCTGTACACGCTTCCACTGCTGCCCAGGCTGGTGTTGCCCAGGCCCACACTGAGGGCAGCGTCCTGTTCAGCCGCCCACTGGGCGCGGGGTACGTGGCAGCAGGACAGCCTGCAGGGCGGGAACCACGCCTGGAATCTCCAGCCGGCAGGCGCTGCAGGCTGGGGCGTGGCCTGAGGCTGCGCAAGCGGCTGCGCCTGCGCAAAAAGCGCGTCCTCAGCGAGCTCCCACCTGCCCGAGCGTCCTGGCTGCTTGGCTGGTACCGGTACGTGGTGGAGCCAGTGTGGGCGGAGGGGAGGGTGGCCTAGGTCTTTCTCCCCCTGTCCATTCCATTGCCGGCACCTGTGGCTGCCGCCGCCCACTAGCTCCTCAAAGAGTGGAAGCCCAAGGCCACAGCTTTGACTCAGGCGTGTGGCCATGGTGCAGACCATCACTTGGTCCTTAGTGAAGGGCAATATGGTGACCAGGTCACCTTTGCCACCTGCCACCACACAGCAGCTGTCAAGGCTTCAGAACACGCAAAGCAGGCCCTCTAAAGTAGCTCTTTTTGAGCACACAAAAGAGCGGGGAGTGAGAGTGGAAGGCACTCTGGCAGCAGTGCAGGTGCTGGGTGCGGGCTGGGGAAGAACTTGTTCACTGGCCCTCACCCACCGCCTCCTTGGCCAGCGGTGACAGGGCCCTTGCTCTTGGCGGTGCAGACAGGGAAGCCCGGGCCCTGGGTCAGCAGGCTATGCAGTGGAGCTGGCCCAGGTGCATAGGTCTCTGGCATTGTACGGGTTCAGGTAGCCACTGGCACGTGAAATCAGGAACAGGCTCTGTGGCTCAGGGAGTTACTTCAGATGTGTTCTTGGTCTTCTCCATCAGCCATTCCTCATTGAATAGCTTGCTGGTGTCCTCGTTGAGAGTCAGGTTTTGCACCTGGCTGAGGAGACTCCCCACCCCCACCCCCCATCAGGGAGATGGTCTCTGTGACAGCAGTGAAATGATAGAAGCCATGGCAGGTGATCTAGGTGCCTTTATAGATGATACAAATAATGTGAAAAGACAAGACAACTTCCTTGAAAATTAGAACTGACACCCATAAGGAGAAATATTGGAATGAGAAGTCTACCTTATGCTCAGAAAGATGATAATTAAGAGATAATTCCCTTCAGAGATTATAAAGAAGGTATAAAGAAAATTCAGGGAAATAAGAAAGGACTATAAGAAAACTCAAATTTTGTGACTAATATGCCCATGCTAAAGGTAAGAAAATCCTAACGAGGAAAAAATGAAGTAATCAAAATTATGAAAGAGATTGTAGATACAAAAGGTATCCCACCTGTAATAGTAAATACTCAAAGACGTTAGGGCATCGTCAGTAATATTTTCAAAGTTTATAAATCAAAATTTAAAAATAATTATGGAAAATGTTATGAAAACTTATAATGTCTTGGAAAACAAAACTTTTTTTTTACGTAGTATTCAACCTCTTATACTAAGTTATAAACTGAAGAATGAAATAGTATGGTCACAAAATTTACTATAAATAATACTATAGATAATGAAATGGCATGAATTAAAAAAATCTAAAGAGTTTTACATGAAGGGATAAAATTTAGTTTAATTGACAAAAAATGAATATATAGTAAAAACACTATGTAATGGTGAGCCAAAGTGCTTATATTAACAAAACTAATTGGATGGTCTAGTGATTAAAATAACTGAAGTCAAATTCTCTTAAATCTTCCTGTGCAGGTAGGAATTAGAACACTCCAGTCAGAAATATAGGTAAAGACAGAGTTTTTGAATATAGAGAAAGTGGATTAAAAGCACATGGTATACATATCAGATTTACGTAATAGTAAAGAAACCAAACCAACAACAATGCACAAAAAAATAGAAAAATAAAACAATAGCAAAAGTTTGTGAATATAGAAGTAGTAAACATAAAGATATTAGCATGGTAATCATTAATATACCTATAAGTATGTGAAGTTTTATCATTAATACTTTTCAGATTCTATAATTGCATAGTACTCAAAAATCTAGAGCAAAGTCAGTGCTTAGTTGATAATAATAATGATGACTGATGATGATAAGTATAATTGCTCTATAACATTTTTAAAAGGCACACTTAATATATAACATTCACATACATATGGAAAAGAAAATGGACGAGTTTTGAATTAAAGCAAAACATAGATGTCTAATGAGTGACGGCATGATTTTTATGTATATATATATATATATATATATATATATATATAAATTGATGCTTTAGAGAAAGGATTATGTGGCAGGAAAACAGGTGGATAGAAAAGCAGTGATTCAATCTGCCTTTCAAAACCCTCAGGCCTCAGTGAAACAGAAAGTTTTCTAGGGCATAGGCATTAAATTGTAAAGAATTCTAACGAGTCAGAGCTTCTCTAAGTCAAAAATATATAGAGGTTCCATAATGCAAGGGAAGCAAAAATAATATAAAATCAGGGAGGGGGACAAAACATAGAGACTCTTAAATATAGAGAACAAACAGCATTGCTGGAGGGGTTGTGGGTGGGGGGATGGGCCAATTGGGCAAGGGGCATTAAGGAAGAAATTGCTTGGATGAGCACTGGGTGTAATATGTAGGGGATGAATCACTGAATTCTACTCCTGAAATAGTTATTGCACTATATACTAACTAACTTGGATGTAAATTTCAAAAAGTAATTAAATTTACCAAAAAAAAAAAATTAAAAAAAAAGAATATATAGAAGTTCCTTATTCTGGGGAGGAGAAAATCTGAGGTCCCTGAGAAATAGAACATGCCACATCTGAGAATGGTGGCAGAACTCTCACAATTTTCTGGAGTCTAAGAGTGAGGGACATCTCTGTCACTTCTCAGGTGGATTGGTCGTTGTACCAACATTCAATGGGAGAAATGGTTTTCTAATGTAAAGGACCCTTAAATCCACAGACTTTCTCTCTGCCCAGTGTTGAGTAAGAACCAGTGATGTCAATATGCCAGGCATGGCACTAAAGAACCAAAATCTTTGTGAATTTATAGAAACTGCTGCTGTGAACCAAGGTAACTCAGCAGCAATATGCTGGTATGCTTGCCTATATGGTATAATGACACAAATTCAAACAGTGGCCTTCTAAGTGATGCCAATGTAGAAAACTGTCTAGCAAAAAGAAAAAGTCCAGTGTTCCCTACTCTGTGTCCTAATAAAGACTTCACATTATATAAGTCCTCTTGAAAAACAGTGGAGAAGACCAATATTGATGGAGCCCAACATTAATTCGTATTAAGTTTTGATATCTGAGAGGAGTGGTGATCATATTACAAATTGAGTTTCCAAAACTTAAAAGAAAAAAAGTTGTCATTCTTGTATATTTGATTCTCTGAAATGTAATTTTGCATCACTGGCAATTGTATAAAGATATATGAATAATCGTGTGCTTAATCATGTTATATCAAAATAAACAAATGTAAAGTATATTTATCAATGGCATAATTATCTACCTATAAATTGAAAACAATCAAGTTTTAGTGAGAATGTTGTTGGATTTAAATAACATTTGAATAAACAAAGAATATGAGTCATAATTATAGAGGTATAATTACTTCACAGATTAATGTATATATAATATTGAAAATTAAGAGTAGTAAATTGAAAAATTCACAAAATTAGTAATGCTTTAGAAAGCTTGCCAAATACAAAATAAAAACTATAAAATCACTATCATTAATATATAGAAAAGTAACCAGATAGAAATGATAATTGAAAAATATCAATTTTAATAGAAGCATTTAAATAGTGGATTCAGAAAACAAGAGTGATAAATTTGCTTTCAGAGGGAAAGAACTATGAAAAAGGTGATGATAAATTAGATTACAAAAAGAAGAGACTTCCTTTTTTCTCCATCAAACATATAAATTGAGGATAAAACCATGTACTCAGTTTTCCAGTCACAAGTAAGATGAGGTATCTTGGGGCAGACATCCATCTGAGAACATTAGAAAATCTGAATAAACTGCAAAAAAAATTATCTAGGTAAAGCCCCCAATATAATTATAGCTATTTCAAGAAAGAAGGAAAGAAAGAAAGGAAGAAAGAGCAAGAAAGAAAAATGAGAGAGAAAAGACCAACAAAGGAGATGAAAAAAAGGGTAACCTGATGAATCAACCATAGTAGCTATAGTAAGCTAGGTAAAGTAGAAAATTAATCCAAGTAGAACATTGAATAAAGTGAAACATAAGGAAAGAAACATCACTACAAATAAAAAGGGATGTGGTATTTAATTTCATGTGTCAACTTGTCTACATCATAGGCTATCCAGATATCAGACTAAACATTATATCTGGACGTTTCCGTGAGGATAGTTCTAGATGAAATTATCATCTGAATTCGTGAACTCAGTAAAACAGTTTGTTCTCCCCAATATTGGTAAGCATCATCAAATCCATTGGGGGCCTGAATAAAGCAAAATGGTGGAAGAGCCTTTTGTTTCCTGCCTGCGTGTTTGAATTGAGACATCTCATCTCATTTTCTCAGGTCCCTGAACTAGGATTTACATCAGCTCCCTGGTTCTCAGGCCTTTGGACTCAAACTGAATTATACTGCTGGCTTTCTTGGATGTCAAGCTTGCAGACAGCAAATCATGGGACTTCTTAACCACCATATTCATGTAAGTCAATACCTAAAATATATATATACATGTATATTTATATTTATAACATAAATATATTAGATATATAATATAAATATTATATTATATAAATATATTATATATATGATATAAATATATAATATGTATATAATATAAATATATTAGAAAATCCTGGATAAAACAAGGGTTATTTTATAATGATAGTGAACTAAGCCATCAGTAGGATTCTAAGTCTGTATTTATCCCAAAAATATAGCTTCAAAAATATAGAAAGCAAAAATTTAAAACAAAAAAAGAAGAGAGAAATAGACTAATCCACAACCATATTGGGGACATTAATATACCTCTCTCAAAAGTTGATCACAAGAGTAAATTTAAAAATAATAAAGCTGCAAACATTCTGAACACCACAGTTAACAAAAAAATGGAAATAACAAATACATTTGCAAATATTAGAAAATGCCACACTGAAATTAAACAATTATTTTAAAGTAATCATAGATTTAAAAAGTCACAGTGGAGATTTAACATATGTTGAAATGATTGATAATGAATTTATTATATATCAAATTTTTGCATCTGGCCACATGGAGCAACAGTCTGGAGTTACCCTTCTGCTGGAAAAAAAAAAAAAACTAAGAAACTGGACAAGCTAGTGAAATGATAGTTTTGCTTTTTTTTTTTAATTTTTGTTTTGTTTTGTTTTTTTAGTTCCAGTATAGTTAACATATAGTATTACATTAGTTTCAGATGTACAATATAGAGATTCCACAGTTCTATACATTACTCAGTGTTCATCATCTCATCATGATAAGTATACTCTTAATCCTCTTCACCTATTTCACCCATCCCCTCTTTCTACCTCCCCTCTGGTAGGCATTAGTATGTTGTCTGTAGTTAAGAGTCTGTTTCTTGGTCTGTCTCTCTCTCTCTTTTTTTTTAATAGTTTTGAAGCTTCTGAACATCAGATGTAGTATAAGCCCTGATAGTTGTTTTTTCTTTTTTGTATTGCAAGTGTCTCACTTAGGCTTTGATTTCCAATGTAAAGACAGCTATCTCAAGTAAACACATTGCCCTCCAAACAACTAGATAAAGAGACAGGCAGGCTGTCTCCTCTAAAATTCCTTTGTTTGGGGCACCTGGGTGGCTCAGTCGGTTAAGCATCCAACTTCGGCCCAGGTCATGATCTCATGGTTTGTGGGTTTGAGCCCCATGTCAGGCTCTGTGCTGACAGCTCAGAGCCTAGAACCTGCTTCAGATTCTGTGTCTTCCTCTCTGTCTGCCCCTCCCCTGCTCATGCTCTGTCTCTCTCATCAATCAATCAATCACTAAAAAATTTTTTTAATTCCTCTGTTTAACAATTTTTGGTTGATTTAAATAACTGACCACTTGACTCCTTTTTTTTCTTTTGTTCCTGGCCTTCAGTTCTCACTCATGTGTTTTAAATTCACCAATAAAGAGTTGAACCTGTGAAACCATAGGCCTTCCAATCTGAACCCCTGTAAAAGCAGAATCCCAGTCCTTCTCACTTGCTCTCTCTCTCCTCCACCAACCAGCAACCTTGTTTGGGGGCCCCACATGTATCATGTACACTATAGGACATGTGAGTAATAAACCTATGTCTTTCAGTTTCCTGATGGTTATAGGTGAGTCTTACAATTATAATAAAACCACAAGGGCCAGTGCAGATCCAACAATGGTCCCAAATTAGGAACCCAGGAACTTAGTCCAGGTGAGTGCTTTCAGGCATTCATAGCCAATAGCATTGTTATCAATAGGCTGAGACCACACAAAATATCAGGAAACAAAGCAGACAGATCTCTGCAAGATGGAAAGCAAATCAGCTGTGTTCTAAAATGCTTCCAGCTCACTGTCTTGAAGAGGTTTCCAGGCTGTAGGGAATGGAGGAGGAATCCAGGCTGAGCTTGGCCAACCCCTTAAATAAAGGGTGTCCTGAGTGTCCAGGGATATCAAGACAGCTAGATGGCTAGAATTCACACGACAGGTTATCAGAGAATAGAGAACTGCATACAGAGAGAAATATGGAGATACACAGAGTATGCTCCTGGCGTATTCAGTAGCATACTGTACATATATCTGAGAAAACTTTCTGAAATGAATAAAACTACCACCTCCCAACAATTAGTGTGACCACTATTTGAAGTTTCAAGAGCCCAGGGATAATGCCTGTTTACTGAGACTTTATAATGTCCAAGACATTGAGTAGACTATTCAAAAGTGTCTTGCCTTTGTAATGGAAAATAATCATCCTTGATAAAGTAGTGCTCTGGCTTGGTCATGATGTGAAGCAACTGGATATTTCATATACTGCTGGTGTTGGTAAATTATAGCCACACTGGAAAAGTCTTTGGAACTATCAACTAAAGCTGAATATGTGCTTTCCCTATGATAACAATTCCACATTTAGGTTAATACCTAAAAGAAAAGTGTGCAAATGTATACCACACAACATATAAAAAAAATTTCATAGCAGGGGCACCTGGTGGCTCAGTTGGCTTAGCATCTGACTCTTAATTTCAGCTCAGGTCATGATCTCATGGTTCGTGAGTTCAAGCCCCACTTCAGGCTCTGCACTGGCAGTGTGGAGCCTGCTTGGTATTCTCTCTTTCCCTCACTCTGCCTCTCCCCTACTCTCATTCTCTCTCTCTCTCTCTCTCTCTCTCTCTCTCTCAAAATAAATAAATTGTTTTTAAAAAGAGAGAGAGAATTTCATGGGAGTACTATTCTTGATATTTTAAAACTAGAAATTACGCAAATGTGCACAAACAAAAGAATAGATTGTTGTATTCTTACACTGTATAATACTGACATGAATATATTATAATTACCTACAACCATATGGATGAATTTTACAAGTATATTTTGAGTGAAAGAAACAAGCCACAATACAAAATGTATGTTGTTGTTTACATAAAGTTTAGACAAAATTATTTTATGAAGTTTGAAGTCAAGAAAATCACTTTCAGTTTGCATCTCAGCACATGTTTTGCTGCCTCCTTTCTTTGTGCTACCAATTTATGTCCAAGAGAATCCAAAAAACATTTTATAGGATAATAATCTTAATAATCCAGTAGCTAATAATAACTAATAATCCTAATATTGTTGAGCTTAAAAAGACTCATGAAAGCCATGCCAAATTCCTTAGTTTAAAATCACAGATAACCCAAGAAATTCCAGAAATTAACTCATACATTTCTTCACTAAGAAATTATCTCACTCATGCTCTATTCAAAGCCTGTATTCTATGCCTAGAGTATTTCACCCATAGGCAACTATTACAAGTAACTTGGAAAATAATCATCTAACCTCTGTGGTTTTCTCCCAGATGTCTCCCAAATGTATCTGTTCTTTTTTTATCCCTAGTATTCCTTAGCTCGGGTCCTTATTGTCTCTTAATTAGATTGATACAATAGTCTTCTGATTTATTAGTTTCTGATATTAGCCATTTAACATATTTATACACTTTTCAACGTTTATTTATTTTTGGGACAGAGAGAGACAGAGCATGAACGGGTGAGGGGCAGAGAGAGAGGGAGAGACAGAATCGGAAACAGGCTCCAGGCTCGGAGCTATCAGCCCAGAGCCTGATGCGGGGCTCGAACTCACAGACCGCGAGATCGTGACCTGGCTGAAGTCGGACGCTTAACCGACTGCGCCACCCAGGCGCCCCTATACACTTTTCATAAATATGGTTTAAATTTCAGATTTATATTTTCAGTTCAAAATGGCCAACCACAAATTTAAACTACCTCTCCATCTACTCAAAGTCAGACAAACATATGAAAACATAAAAGGACTGAGGAAATGAAAGCCAACTATAATAAAATATGAAGAATTCCTAAAGTATAGAAAGAAGTTTTTTATCAGATTTAAGTTGAAGAAACAGGCAAAGCTACATCATTAGAACTGGTGTTAATTGTCGCAATTCCTAGGTCAACCCTAAGAAGTCTTAAAATTAGTCAACAGGGGCACCTAGTGGCTCAGTAGGTTAAGTGACTGACTTGATTTCAGCTCAGGTCATAATCTCATGGTTTGTGGCTTGGAGCACCATGTTGACTCCAAGCTGATAGCATGGAGCCTGATGGTGATTCTCTCTCTCCCCTTCTATCTCTGCCCCTTCCTGCTCATCTTTCTGTCTCTCTCTCAAAATAAACAAATAAACTTAAAAAAATGTTAGTCAACAGCCTCCCTTTCTCTCTCCAAGGAGATTCAACATCAGCAATGATTTATGTTCTCAGGCTAATACAATTCACTATGGAAAGTAAGCACCTGTCCTTCTGGGTCTTAAGTGGGAAGCAGAGCAGATGGAAAGCAATTTTCAAAGGAGGTAGAGAAAAACTAAAAGGCAGTCCTTCCAAGTAAGAACATATTTTAAACTTCTTCATTCTTGAGTAAAGCCCCCTTTAATTTGGCAAATATTAATCCCTCAACATACCTGTGTAGACAAAATTCCACTAGTTGATAACTCCTGATATCTTTTCACTTGAATCCTTCTTGAGAATCTATACAAGATGATAAATTAGATATAACTTGAAATTTAAAAAAAAGCCCAATGCAGTACAAACTATTGAGAATTGAATGGGGATTTTTTTGTTTCTGTCATCAATGCCATGCTCTATTTCTATTAATATGAGTAGGAAACAACTATCCATTCAGTTAAAACAATGAATTGGAGTTTCTGTGTAACCATTACATTATGCTTAATACATCTCTCTGGAGGAACAGAGAGTTGATGGATTTGTTACAAGTGGGAGAGTCTGCATTATGTGAAAGTAGGTCTTGGTGCTTGGATTCCCCACGAGAAGATTTACATGGGGATCCACGCTCAAATAAAAACAGCCAGAAGGAAAGTAGCAAGCACAAAGCAGTTTATTAAAAGGAAAGTACGCTGTCAAGGTGGGCAAGCAGGCAGCTTCCACCAGGAGGAACCTGCCCCTAGTTTGTTTGGGGAATGGATATTATTTGGTCTCTGTGGGCTGGGGGGAGCGGTTACATATAGTGGGGTTGTCTCCAGAGGAGGATGCTTCCAGTCATTTGGGGGACTCCTCCCACAGGTTTGGAGAGGGAGTTTTTGACTTTACAAAATTTGTCCTGGAACTGCCTTGGCAGCTTTTCTCCCTCTGCAGGCTGTATCACAATGCAAATGTATTATAATGAGTCTAGGGGTTCCCCTGGGTCAGAAGTGGAAGAGGAGAGTACATGTTCTGCACTTGTACCTCTTGATCTGTCAGGCCCAAGTCTTGGAAGCCACAAGATCAGGATGTTGAGCTCCTGGTGTGTAAGGTGTGTGTTCCAGAACACTTGGTTATTTTTTTTTAATTTTATTTAAATCCAAGTTAGTTAACATATAGTGTTATAATGGTTTCAGAAGTACAACTGAGTGTTTCATCACTTATAACAACCAGTATTCATCCCAACAAGTGCCATCCTTAATGCTCATCACCCATTTAGCCCATCTCCCCACCCCACTCCCCTCCAGCAACCCTCAGCTTGTTCTAAGGGTCTTTTACGGTTTGCCTCCCTCTCTATCTTATTTTTCCTTCCCTTCCCCTATGTTCATCTGTTTTGTTTCTTAAATTACACATGAGTGAAATCATATGATATTTTTCTTTCTCTGACTTATTTCACTTAGCACAATGCATTCTAGTTCTATCCACACTGTTGCAAATGGCAAGATTTCATTCTTTTTGACCACTGAGTAGTATTCCATTGTGTGTGTGTGTGTGTGTGTGTGTGTGTGTGTGTGTGTGTGTGTGTGTATACACCACCTCTTCTTTATTCATTCATCAGCTATGGACATTTTGGCTCTTTACATACTTTGGCTATGGTTTATAGCGCTTCTATAAACATTAGGGTGCATGTGCCCCTTGAATCATCATTTTTGTATCTTTTGGATAAATACCTAGCAGTGTATTTGCTGGGTCATAGGGTAGCTCTAGTTTTAATTTTTTGAGGAAACTTCACACTGTTTTCCAGAGTGGCTGAACCAGTTTGTATTCCCACCAGCATTGCAAAAGATCTGTATGCTGAAAACTATAGAAAGCTTATGAAAGAAATTGAATAAGACACATAAAGAAATGTAAAACCATTCTCTGCTCATGGATTAGAAGAACAAATATTGTTAAAATGTCGATACTACCCAAAGGAATCTATATATTCAGTGCAATCCCTATCAAAATAACACCAGCATTCTTCATAGAGCTAGAACAAATAATTCTAAAATTTGGATGGAACCAGAAAATACCCCAACAGCCAAAGTAATCTTGAAAAAGAAAACCAAAGCTGGAGGCATCATAATTCCAGACTTCAAGCTGTATTACAAAGGTGTCATCCTCAAGACAGTATGGTATGGTACTGGCACAAAAGAGACATGTAGATCAATGAAACAGAAGAGAGAACCCAGAAACAGAAGAGAGAACCCAGAACTCTCAAATGCATGGCCAACTAATCTTTGACAAAGCAGGAAAGACTATATAATGGAAAAAAGACAGTCTCTTCAGCAAATGGTGTTGGGAAAACTGGACAGCAACATGCAGAAGAATGGACCTGGACCACTTTCTTACACCATATACAAAAATAAACTCAAAATGGTTGAAAGATCTAAATGTGAGATAGGAAACCATCAAAATCTTAGAAGAGAAAACAGGCAACAACCTCTTTGACCTCTGCTACAGCAACTTCTTACTAGACATGTGTCCAGAGCCAAGGAAAGCAAAAGCAAAAATGAACTATTGGGACCTTATCTAGAAAATCTTCTCCATAGCAAAGGAAACAGTCAACAAAACTAAAAGGCAACCAATGGAATGGGGCAAGATATTTGTAAATGACCTATCAGATAAAGGGTTAGTATCCAAAATCCATAAAGAACTTATTAAACTCAGCCAAAAATCAAATAATCCAGTGAAGACATGGGCAGAAGACATGAACAGACGCTTTTCCAAAGAAGACATCCAGATGGCTAACCGACATACGACTTACCATCAGGGAAATACAAATCAAAACCACGATGAGATATCACCTCACCCCTGTCAGAATGGCTAAAATGAACAACTCAGGAAATAACTGATGTTGGTGAGGATGCAGAGAAAGGTATAATTTTTTTTTAATCACTCTCCTTGTGCCCGACTCAGGTCTCTACCATTCCCCTTCAAGGACTTGGGACTCTGCCGGGGAAAATTCCTTCCACTGTCATATCTTGCTTCTACCTAACAATTTAACATTTTCTTGAGATTTATTTAGCATTTTTGTGTGTCTCTAGACTAGGAGAGGTGAAAACATTCCTTTTTTCCCCCAAGTTTCTTCCAGCTAGTTTAGCGATTAAATTGTCATGAAACAGGTTAACAGGTTAAAAAAGCAAACTTTTATTTGCACAGGCACCAGGCCTAATAATGAAATTAAGACCAAGAAACGATTAAGGCAGGCAGTATTTTTTTTCAATCATGTAATACCTTTAATCATTTAAGATATTTAGGCATAGTTCCATGTTCACAAAAAACTACACAGCATTAGAATAAAAATGTTTTTTTTCATAAAGCTACATGTTTCTTTTTCTTTAAGTTTTCATTTTATTTTTTTAAAGTTTATTTATTTTGAGAGAGACAAAGAGAGAGCAAGGGAGGGGCAGAGAGAGAATCCCAGGTAGGCTCTGCACTGTCAGCAGGAAGCCCAACTCAGAGTTTGATTTCACAAAACGTGAGATCATGATCCAAGCTGAAATCAAGAGTCAGAGGCTTAACTGACTGAGCCACCCAGGAGCCCTTACATTTTCATTTTAATTCCAGTTAGTTAATACACAATGTTATATTCGTTTCAGGTGTGCAATATAGTAATTTAATTTTTCCATACATCACCCTATGTTCATCACAAGTGCACTCCCTTATCCCCATCACCTATTTAACCCATTCCTCATCCACCTCCCAAGGCAGGCATTTTTTATACATTTTAGACAAAAAGATAATAAATTTGTGAGGAATTTTTTTTTAATTTTTTGAACGTTTATTTATTTTTGAGACAGAGAGAGACAGAGCATGAATGGTGGAAGGGCAGGGAAAGAGGGAGACACAGAATCGGAAGCAGGCTCCAGGCTCCGAGCCATCAGCCCAGAGCCTGACGCGGGGCTCGAACTCACGGACTGCGAGATCGTGACCCGGGTGAAGTCGGACGCTTAACCGACTGAGCCACCCAGGTGCCCCATGAGGAATTTAAAAGATAAAGAAAACAGATCTTTGGGAGCTTTAATTGATAAGGAATTCTAAGCAGAATTTGGGCTGAGTTAGTAGATTAGTAAAAAGTAACAAGGTTTGTTTCTACAACTTTCTCAGGTTTAAAGTCATTTTCTCTGGTGATGAGGGTGTCGTTGTACTTCATGGCTCAGGGAGGGTACTCTTCACATGGTAGATTTATTTCTTGCTTTCATAGGGGCAGAGGAAGTGAGTATCCTTGTACCAACTGTTTCCCAAGTAATTTCAATTCAAAGTAATCAATATACTATTGTAGCACATTTGGGGATAGCCTATTCTAGGCCCCTACACTAGAAAGAAGGATGTTTGTTTTTAAGTAGACAAGATATAGGTTAAAAATATATAAAATAAGCTTATATGACAATTTCAAAGGCATGATTTTAAAAGGCAGTAAGTATTCACCAGTAAGCATTCAAGAAATTCTCGCTGTTTTCTTAGGGGCAGGCACAGTCGTAACTCATAAGAACCTTACAATTTATTTGGAGAATCAAGACTTTTATATTTGAAAGGGTGGGCATAATACTAAAATGCTATTTTATAGTGCTAGCAACTAGTAAAATAGGAGTCATATGTATACAGTTTACCCTTTATTCGTTATTAAAGATAAGAATGGAGATTGGTCTTAAAGGATGACTGTGATTAGAAGTTGGCAGATGTAGGAGAGAACCATGTTTTCCAAAGAACAATAAAGAAGGTATAGAGATATGCATGTTAGGTAAAGAGCCAGAAAATAAATATTTTAGGTTTGTAGGCCACCATATATAGGTTCTAACATATATTTTTCTTCTCTCCCTCCCCCAACCATAAAAAAATGTAAAAAGGAAAAAAAGGAAAAAAAAAAACCCACACATTATTTGCTAGAAAACTGTGCATAGTTAGAGGACTGGATTTGGCCTGTGAACCATAGTGTGCCAATCCCAAATTTCGGATGACTGAGTGTAATTCTGCCTAACTAAATTGGGAGTTTAATAGTGGACAATAATGTCAGAGAAGTTTGGAAAAAAAAGATAAAGCCATTATATTAAGCTATATTATTAAGACTGTTGAAAGCCAGAATGAAGCATTGGACTTGGACTTAATTTTATCTCCTAAACATAAGGTGAAATTATTTTACTCCAATTAATTTCAGATATATCTAGCATTAAGCAAATTATTCTTCTCATTTGATCACAGGAAATCAAATGGAGGGTGTTTAATTAAATGGGAACATTAAATCAAGTCTTGCTTTATCTCTTATTGGGTAGAGCCAAAGCATTCTTTTTTAAAAATTTCTATCGCATCTGAAAGTACACCTTTTAATGAAATTCAATGACTGCTGGTATTAACATGTTGACCTTGGATGTTCTGATGCACAAGTTAAATGAAGACCATATGGGGTGGTTTTCTTTGGAGATGATGTGTATTTTGTACTTGTGATATTAAGGGGACTGTTATTGAAACTCAAATCCTAAATTTTCTATTTGCTCACAGCTGGGGTATCCCTAGGTGCTGATAAGAGTTGTCAGAGTTCCTTTGTAAAATTTTAGAGATTTGAAAAGTTTCTGAATCCTTACAGCATCTTTACATATCTATACTTGTGAATTCCCTAGGCAGTGGCTTTCCTAGTGTGATATATGAGCATGAACATATGTGATACATAATTCATATATTGTATATGTGAAATTCTTTGTTATCATCTGGATTTTTCATTCTGAAAAAGCAATTTCTTATAATGTATAATTTAAATGTATGGAAATATGGAAAAATGTAGAAAAGAGAGATCATCTCAGAAGAAAATCTAATAGTAAAACTTTCACAGAGATGAATACATGATTTTGATAATGAAGATATGAGAAAATATACAGTTGTATGTAGGATTGCTTAGGAAATTAATTGAATTGGGGTAATGTGGGATCATCATGATAGGAAGATGAGAGAGAAATACTGCCAATTGACATCAAGTTATAATTTTTAAGTAAAATGTCCCAGTGAACTAATAAAAAATAATATCCACACAATTTTAATTTCAAAGGATCAGTCAATAAATATCGGTATGAAAGTTTATAAATGGGGAATTAAAGAGAAATCAGAAAGCAGGGAAATGATTGAAACAATAAATTATGAAAAAAGGTTAAAGTTACATAGACATGCAAGGTTTAAATCTACAAAATTTAGGACTCCACTAAAGCCAATTTGTTTACATAGGAGGATAAATACTAAGCAAAATTTTCCCTCAAATCCTAGATTAATGATTATCTTGTGTTTGAGACAGATGCTATCTGAGAAATCTTTCTAGGCATTTATCAGATCTGTAATACTGTATTTCTAGATCCCATTCATGGGTAAAATTGTACTATTATTCTTGTTTAATCATTGTTGTAACATTTATATGTTATGCATTATTTTTTCCAAATATTTTTTAAAAGTTAATAATATGTAAAATGAATTTGGAAGTGTTAATTACAGAAATGAGAATGCCAGGATAGTGAAAAATAGACAAGATTAAAAGATGAGATACTAAGAATTATTAAAATATATAGGAAAAAAAAGAACCAAAAATTGTGGAAATTAAGTTCTCACTATGTAAATATAAATTAAATTCCTAATTTACAAAATTTCACTAGTGTGAAATAATGATTTTACAAGCCATATCATTTTTCATAGTTCAAAGAGTAATACGTTTTCCTTCATACCAGTGAATTTTTATTCCCCAGTCATTTGAATCATCTGGATGCAGAGGAAAAGCTCATTGGATTGGGAACTAGGGATTGTGGAGGCTGAGTACAACTCCCTCACCAGAAAATTCATTTCTGTGTAGTTCTCTTTTTATTTTCTTTATCAATAATTAGCCAATATTTATTTTTCCTCTCTATGTAAAGAACATATTTACTTATATGTTCTGGAATACCATTATTATCTGGGAACTGAAATAATCCATACTGCTTTGGAGGGAATGGACTCACAAATAAATAATTACAATGTGGCTTGATATTTTAATAGACAAAAGTGAAGAATATTTAAATGAAGGACATAATTTATGAGAATAAAAATAGAGGAAATCATTAGAATGTTACCACCAAATAATGACATTTGAGTGGTCTTAAGAATCATAGGATTTTGCCAGACAGAAAAGATAAATTGTGTATAATACTAAACTTTCCTTTGTTTGAGGACAATGAATTCTGCTTTTAATATCCAACTTTAATGTAGATGTTTTATAAGTAAACAAAAATACATTTATATACATATACCTGTATAGACATATATAAATACATGTATAAAAACATAATTAAACTTACATAATTAAACATACATACATATATATTTCCATTTGCATTCTGATTTTTTTCTGATTTGCATTCTGATTTGCTTCCATCATCAATCAAAATTGCAGACATTTCATTATTTAGTGTATACATTTATTATCTTTAATTCTATCTAATGGAAACTTGACAGTATAGGACAAAGTCTTTATGGACTTTCAAGTTTTTTGTTGTAATACAAAAGAAAAAGTGAAAGAGTTTTAGACAATATAGGAAAAGAATTCATTTTAATTATTATTTCTTTTAGATTCAAGTAAGAGTTAACAAGTTGAATCAGCAATCTTTCTTCTATCCCCACCATGCACAGACATAAATCTATTAAGTAGTAAAAAGAAAAATTAAAATTAAATAAATAAAAACTAAAACTAAATTTTAAAAAGGTAGAATCTATAGAATCTACAGATAAGTTTAACTCAACTCTCCTAATATTTAATATATAATGTGTATATTTATTCAAGATGCTTTTTTAATAAAGTACCCTTTGTACATTATCTGTGCAGTTCCTATTAATGTTTCTTATCTACAGATCACTGTATTTTGACCAGTGATTTCAGTTTGGTATTACTTTTGATGGAAAAATTGTTTTCAAATTTTGAAAATAAACTAATTACCTTTCCAGAACAGTTCTAGCAAACTCACTTAGCAGTGTCATCACCTAAAGTTATTTCCTGATCTCTTCTGAATATCATGAAGTTTCCACAGGATTGTAGTTGACATTGTGAAATTTCAGTTCTGAAATCAATTGGTGTATGTATGACCTAAAAAGGTAAATGGGCATGTTTAGCCATAAGAACATTAAAATACAATTAGCAAAGATGACCAAGAAGATTTTCTTTTTGTTCCTACTTTGAAGACCTACTTATAGTTTCTTTTGGTTTTCCTTTGCTTCTAATTGTTAAAAATAAAAAAAGCAAGAAAGGTTCAAAGTTTTGTTACCATGGTGATTAATACCTAGGGCTTATGAAGAAACAAAAATCCAGCCAACAAAAGAAGAGGAAGGAAGGAGAATATAAAATAAATAAAATAACACAAAAGAAAATAAACATTAAAAAAGTAAGAAGAAATTTAGCCAAAATTTTAAGTGGTATGACATTTTGGAGATGAGGAAAATGACTTCTCTTTAACCACCTGAATTAGGAAATAAATGTCTTCTTTGGTGAGATGGCTGCTTTATCAACTATTATGCTTTTGATGAATATATTTTTCAAATTGATACCAAAATGCAATTTTGAACTCTTTGAGCAAGACCTGCATATCACAGCAGGGGTGAAAGAAGAAATTGAAGGTCGAAGGGGAAATTCTTCGTGATAGAATTTGTTTTTGCAAGTTATGCCAGTATCTACAGAACAATCAGTGTTCACTCTCAATGAAGAAGACACAGTAAAAGAAAAAATTCAGTAGAGAGCTTGGTAGCTATCTATAATCTCATGTGCAAACAACTATACAGGAAAAAAAAATCCTCTCCACCACACCACATACATTTTTTATTAGGTTAGGCATAATAACCTTTCTTAAAGTAATAATTAAAAACTTGAATATTATCCTTATTAAATATTCAATGTAATTTTTTTCTAAGTTTTTTACTCTTAATACACTTGGAAGTAATTATCAGCAAAGCACACATTAGGGTACTTATTTTAAAGAAGAAAGAAAGACCTATTAAAATTCAAGTGTATGACATGGATGAAGCAATGTATGTTTAACAAAGAGGGTACTAGGAGCGATCAAGTACAGGAATATTTCATTGCATTTGAATAGAGTTAGTATTCAAGTTCATAAGTTTCTCTATTTAAGTTAATATTCTTACCATACATATTATAAATGACTTTTATGAGAGAAAAACCTCCTGAGTTTGTCATAGATATATATAAATATGCCTTCCTAAACCTTCAAATTCTCAGGCTTTAAAAGAAAGAGTAGTATTGTACAATGAAATGATCACTCTACTAAGAGTTCAAAAGTTTATGCTCCAACACAAACACAATAATGAATTCACCACATAACCTGAAAGTTTGTTTAAAATTTTCAAGTCTTTGTTTGTTTGTTTAGTTTTTTTTATAACTTGGGAGCTTTGGTTTAAACTAATCTCATTTGCAAAGCTTGTCCTTTTAGAAATAGACATTGTGTTAATGAGAATCTTAGGCTATTTTTCATATTTTAATGTCTTCTAAGGGAATATCAAGTCTTATTACTTAAAACTGAAATTTTATCAGTGTAATATGACTTCTGATCATATGATCTTAAGTTATTGATTGATCCAAGACAGGAGAAAAAATGTCTATTTAGGGGTGCCTGGGTGGCTCAGTCAGTTAAGCATCAGACGTCAGCTCAGGTCATAATCTTGCAGTTCGTGAGTTGGAGCCTGGCCTTGGGCTCTGTGCTGACATGTCAGAGCCTGGAGCCTGCTTCAGATTCTGTGTCTCCCTCTCTCTCTGCCCCTTCTCTGCTTGTACTCTGTCACTCTCTCTGTCTCTCAAAAATAAATAATAAAAACAAGAGAAAAAAATCATGTCTATTTATATGAGCTATTTTTTGGTAAATATGTTGAAAATATTGTGCCTCTTTGGAAGACAGCAATAAAAGCAGTTTCTCTGTAGTACTAACATATTATATTTTTATATTTACTTTGCACAAATCTTGCTATGGTTCAAAGGTATTCTTTTATTTTAAAGTGTGATAATTTTCAGGGTTTTATTTGTTTCCTTTAATTTTATTTTTATTTTTTTAAGTGTATTTATTTATTTTGCGAGAGTGAGTGTGTGTGTGAGCAGGGGAGGAGCAGAGAAAGAGGGAGAGAGAGAGAATCCCAAGCAGGCTCCAAGCTGTCAATCTGGAGCCTGAAGTGGGACTGGATTCCATGAACTGTGGTTCATGATGTGAACCAAAATTAAAACTCAGATGCTTAACCAACTGAGCCACCCAGGTGCCCCTGTTTGCTTTTAATCCTATATCACATTTTCTATTTGGGTACTACCAAGAATTATATATAAAATCAATACTGCAGGTAGTTTAGTCACCTAGAATTTTCTCACTTAAGATTATATTTCCTTTACCAAACTAATTGGTGCAGCTGATTTTTTATATAATCTCGAGTTGTACATATAGTATAGTCTTGTCCATTTGATTATGTTAAACTTTGATATTCCATCCTATACTATCACAAAGTTCTATACTAAATACATAATATTTTTATAGTTAACAGTTACGTGCTAAACATGTAGATCATTGGTATCTCTCACTAAGTAATATTTCTTTCACTATTTCTATTGTCATAGTGAAGTTTTCCTTTATCCTAAGTGAAAAGTAGAAATATTCATTCTATTTTATTCCCATATATATTTAGAAAGTGACTATCAAAATAGTCTTTAATTTCCAAGTCACTTCTTGCTTATTTACTTGCGTGTTTCCTGACATTTCTTGTTGAATATTAAAAGAATGAAGTGGAAAAACACTTGTATTGACTTCAATGTATCTTACAGCTTATGTGATACAAATAATTTTTCAATACTCAGCAATTGCTTATAGTTGTTTCTTGTCTCAATATAAAACATTTTAAAATCATAAATATTTAACAGTGCATTTCCAGACATTTATTTATTTAAATATTTTGAACTGAATTCAGATGACATTTTAATAAATTTTTGTACAAGTTATTTGAATATTCCTTATTTTTATTTAACTTCTATATATGTAAATCTGTTTCATTTATTTTAAGTTAAGACAAAGAATTTTACTTTCACGTATACCTGCAATTTGGTCTTTTAAAAAAATTTGTGAAACAGTATACTCAAGAAGGCAGATTAGTGTACTAGATCATAGGTTTGATGTCAGACAAATTTGGTATTTTCTTTAACTTTGCTAATAAAAACCTGAGAGATTCTTAAAACATGTTACTTAATATCTTAATTCCCAAATCCTCACCTGTAGACTAGCAATGATGGCACCTAATCCACAGGTTGTTTTGAATATTAAATGAGATTATTTGTAGAGTAATTATCAGGGTCCTCTGTCATTCAGTGAACACTGAATAGAGTGTATCAATCATCAGGATTTATATTAATAAGCTGAATATATTTCTTAGATGCAACATAAGGATTGTGTGGCTGGTGAGACAGCATGTCTAGCTGAACTGAATATAAGAGAATCGGTTTCTACTTCACACAAACATATTCAGAATCACTTTGACTTTGCGTTACTGCAGTAGCTCTACATTCATGCATCTACTTTAGAGCATACAGTATATTACAACTAATTATTGCAGTTTTTATCTTGATAAACAGTAAGTATCTTTTCCCTCATGTGCATTCATGACCTATTGATTAGTACCTGGAACAAAATGTTTACTGAGGGAATAAATATGTGAATGAGTATGACTTTAAGCTATGAATAGTGGACCATCAACTAAGCAGAAACCAAGAAGGCAGTATTGGGGTAGTATAGGAACTTATTTGGAAATTAGGAACTCATTTTGTATTGCTATGTTTGAGGAACACATAAGAGAGTAGTGCATAAAGTAATGCAAACACATGAATTCATGTCTGAAGCACCAGTGAGTGGTTGGGCAAAAGGATAAATCTGAATGCCATTATCAAAGTAACTGTAATTAAAGAAATGGAGGTAAATGTTATAAAGAATGTGTTCTTTGAGGAGATCAAAGAGAGACAAAGAAATAGCTTTAAGGAATCATATACTTAAGGCACAGGAAGAGAAAGGGAATAAAACAGGAAGTCAGATTAAAACCAGATTGATTGGAAAGGGGAAAAGAAACAAATCAGTGTCACTCACACAAGGCAGCAGAATTTACCAAGGAGACAATGGCCAACTATCTGGTATCAGAGACAAAATTTCAGTAATGTAAGAGCTTAAAAGAGACAAAAGTACTTGGCAAGTAAAAGAAATCATTGCTAATTCTTTGTTGAGTTGATTTAGTGATTACTGTTGAACACAGTATTAGTATAAGCTGGAGGAAAAGTGGGAGATAAGGAAGAGGAGTAAATATACTTTTTGCTTAGAGTATGGTGGTAAATACAAGGGGAAATTACTCTAAAAGGATAATGAAGTGGAATGGTGAAGAGACTATGTATATTGATATAACAAGGGAGAAGGCTGATTTGCTTATTGAAAATTAACTACTGTAGCATGGCTACAATGTAGAAAGGAAGTAAAAAAAAGAAGAGGACTTCTTGGGAATTTAGTAATGAAAAGTAGCAAGAGCATCAAGCTTTGATAGAAATTATATGCAAGGAAGTAGTGGGTAGTAATATCACATGCTGAATTAGGAGTAAATTATTCAGGAAATTCATAATAGAAAGATTTATGGTCTTTGAGACATTTGAAAGTGAAGGGGATCAGCATGGGTTTTGGGTTTTGAAAATGGAGATATATTGAGAACTATATAAGAATTGAAATACCAAGTTATTTAGAGTTAAATTTTAAAATTTGTAGGCAGTATGGAGAAATCTAGAGGAAAATAGCAAGATCCTGGAAACTTTCCTGAATCTCTTATCTATAGAAAGTTAATAATAAACTTTATTGTATAAGGTTATTATTATCAGGATTCTATAAAATATTTTCAAAGTATCTATATTGATTTGAGTAAGCAGAGTAAATAAACAGGAGAAAAATCTTTTGTTTCTGTGATAGAACGTGTGTAATACATGTTTGCACTAATTCACTGGTAACTCTAGGGTAAATAAAGTCAGAAAGGAAAGGGTAAAAAAAATTAAGAGTATTAATGGGAAGCTGAAAAATTGGATGTGAAATTGGTGCATGTGAGAAAAAGATTAGTGACTGCTGTCATGAAGGGAAAAGTCTAAACCAGATAATTTTTAGAGGAGCAGCATAAGTCTATTAAAATTTATCGCATGGCTCTATTATCAAAGGTTGTTGAATATCAAAGGTTTTTGTTTTGTTGTTACTGGGCTGTCCAAGTTCTCAAAGGTGTATGTGTGTCTGTAAATGTTTTTTCCTTCCTTCCTTCCTTCCTTCCTTCCTTCCTTCCTTCCTTCCTTCCTTCCCCTTTTCCTCCCTCCCTCCCTCCCTTCCTAGACCCTGATGTAGAAAAAAGTATACCAAAATATGAATGGTGTTAAAAGATCTGGTGGAGACATCATCTTTATACTTTTTTGTTTTCATACATGCAACTTTTTTTGTTAACAATGGATTTCTATTATATTTTAAAAGTATTTTTATAAAAATAAATACCAGTGTTCCTAATGTTGCTTTATTGTATACAATCTATCTGTGAACCTGCACATATTTCATTTTAGGAAAATATATTGAATTCTATCATATGTGATAGGAAAGGAGACACAAAGATTAGTAATATAGATACAACACTTAAATTAAATCCTAATGGGGAGAGGAACATGAAAATAGCGATACCATGAACCAGACTGGAATTGGGGAAACACCTGAAAGAAAAAGCAATGTGCTCTGGTAATTAGGAGAGAACTGCTTATTGTAACTTGGCTCGTGCTTCACGTAGGAAGCGGAAGCAAACTTTCATTTTCATCATGTATTATTTCTGTCTTTTCTTCATCTTCTTTTGGAATCCTTTATCCATTTTTATTTCTCCATTTGGAGTACAATTTTGAAAATCTCCCTTTTTAGCAGTGGCAGGAATGTTTTTCACATGATTTAGGAAGACTTCACTATCCTTCCCTATTATCAACAGCCTTCAATCATGATTATGAGTGGGAAAAAAACTAGTAGGCAATTCTATGCCCACATTCCTTTTGCCTGTTTCAAATGTACTGTCTATGTTCTAATGATCAAGAACATGTCTGGGTTTAGAAAAAATTAAAATGGAGAGAAATTTTAAGGAGGAAATTATGGAAAATTGACAAGACAGTGAAAAGTGTTTGTCATCACCCTTTAACTTAAAGCCTTGAATTGAGTGTTACACATGTTAGGAACAAGGTGAATCATCCTAAAAGGATAGCCAGACATCCACAGTCATCCCCTCTCACCTGTGGTTTCAGTTACCTGCAGTCAACCCTGAGTCCAGAAGCAGATGATGCTCTGTCATCAGAAGGAGAATAGCAGCCTATCACCAAGTCACAGTGTCTCTGTCATTCACCTTACTTCCTCTAGTCACATAGGCTTTTTATCACCTCACATCACCAAAAGAAGAATATAGGGTAAATACAGTGCAATAAGATATTTTGATAAAGAGGGAGAGACCCTCTTGCATATAAATTTTATTACATGTATTGTTATAATTGTTCTATTTTATTAATGCTGTTAATCTCTTACTGTACCTAATTTATAAATTAAAGGTTATCAGAGGTGTATTTGTATAGGAAAAAAAAACCAGTATATATAGGGCTTAGTACTATCCATGGTTTCAGGCATTAGGCAGAAGTCTTGGAACATATTGCCAGTGAGTAAGGGGAGACTACTCTACTTTGAAAGGAATCTTTTGACCATTTATAAAATCAAAACTGAGAGCTGGACTACCATGGCACCCTCATTACATTATCCTCAATTCAGGGCCACGGTACACCAGTTGCTGCTAGGAGTTTATTGTAACAAGGTTATATACAAATTTATCACCTGCTTACTTGCTTCTAGAGCAGCATTACCCTAGAATTTGATCCAAGATATTTATACATCAAGTCCAGGTAAAGAAAACTACTCAAATAAAAACAGATCATATAAATACTTTACCACGTAGTCATGGACCAGATATAAGTTGTTAAAAACAGGGCAATAGGCCTAATATGGAGTTATTTAGACTAAACCTCACATCACCAAACCAAGACTTAATTACAGCTTGGTTGTCCCAGGAACAAATCTTACCCCAGTCAATCAGTAATCACCAAATCATCACTAGCCATGTAATCATGACTGATAAGTCCCTGCCATCACTTAAAGGAAAGTATTTGCAATAACCAACTGCTTTTTCACCAGCATAACTTCCTTGTTCCTACTGCTTTCTGCCCATGAAAGATTTTCATTTTGTTCAGCTCCTTGGAGCTTTTTTCTATCTGCCAGATTGGATGCTGCCCAATTCGAATCAATTTTTGCTCAAGCCCTTAAAATTTTTAATATGACTCAGTTTATCTTTTAACAAAGCCAGTGAGGCATGGAAGGAACCTTTTCCCAGGAGTCTTTATGTGCTTACATTCATTTGTGGCTGTGCTGCTGTATAGGCTTTCCAATTCCTCTGAATAAAGAACACAAAGCAGAAAAAATAATTCCTGGTTGAGGAAGAGAAAGGGATAAGAAGAAAATAGATCTTTAGAGAAGTAGGATATCTTCCCTTTATCTATAATAAGCATAGGTAGAAAGGCAAAGGGATCACTATTAAAATATTCAGTACTGTGTCATCAATAATAGTCTCAATTAATTTGCTTTTTCTTAATAATATTAATGTGAGTGATAATACATTATGAATGAAGGGTTGTAGAATATGCCATCCCAAATAATGCCTCTTTGGCATAGGGTTATTTTGAGCTGATTATTTTAAAAAGCAACAGACTCAGAAGCTCTGAAAACAAACATTAAATCTCCATTTGTAATGGTGTCTCCATGTCTGTACCAGGAAGAAAAGGATGACTAAATCACCAGAAACTCTGAACACAGATTTAAATCTGTGGAACAAATCTTGTTAACCTTGCTTTATCTGGTAACCTCTCATAAGTGTACCCCCACTGCCACCTGGCACACATACCCTTCTTTTGTTTTTAGCTAAGAATGGTATTTAAGGCAATGGCTTAGGCCACCCAGGAGAGCTACTCATTTTCCCTGGGCTTCTCCCATGTAAATATGAAGTATACATGTTAATAAACTTGTGTGTTGTTATTTTTCCTTCTTAATCCGTCTTTTATTACAGAGGGTCTCAATGAAGAATTCAGAAGATGAGAAGGAAAATTATCCTGCTCTCTATATTTTGCCAATGCTTTAAGATCTAATTCTATAATTTTTATATCATTATTTTAATGTTAATGTTTCACATTACCAGTGCTGGAAATCTTTTTTTTTATATGTATCCCTGCTTGTGTAGAGATTTTAAAATGAACATATATGACTGTGTTTATGCTGTTTGGTATGGGAGTAGGCATTGACTCACCAAGATTTAAAAAACAAAAAAATAGAAGGATAGATATTAATTCTGTTTCAAGCATGAATTGTTCTATAAGTAGACTTTTTATAATCTCATCCATGTGTTTTAAAATATTGGAATGATCTAATTCAGAAAGTAATTGCATACCAATCCATTTACTTCAGGAATACCTTTTTAAACTGGTCATGGCATTGATAATTTAATCATAGCAAGAGATTTGTCTGGTAAAATAAAGATACTGTATCATCTGGGATGTGACTACATTTAATATAACTTCAACAACTCTCTCTACAAATCTTCCCCCCACTCAAGACAGAGGGGTTTCAAAAAAATCAATCAATGAAGAATGAACTCTCTTAAAAGAAATTGATGTCTTGAGAACTATTATTAGTAAAGCCTGGAGGCAAGTATTACTAGAAAGGGCTTTCAGATTGACTTGTTTTGTGGTTGTTTACTAATTTTTTTAGAAGTAATATTTTGGTCTACATTAAAAGATTTGCTGTGATTTGATGTAGATGCTTCATCACAAAATAGGCTCTTAGCTATTTTGTATTATGCTTTTGATCATATTTTATATTAGGCAATTTATAATAATAAATATTAGAAATAAGTATTGGATCCATAAGGTAGCTTAATTATTTTTCTGGCAATGGTATGGTAACCAGTATGGAACTACCATTCCCACACTAAGTTAGGAAAACAGGTAAAATATATGAGGTCTCGGTTTTCAGATATTGTGCAACTGTCAACACAAAACTGTGATTTCTTTTAGAGAGTAAACATGCAAAATAAGATTTGGAATTATCCAGGTTGTGTCTGGGAGCCCAATCAGACTGAAGTGTAAAGACATTGAATCCAAGTAGAACATAGGAATCTCATGAATAAGAGAAACAGGAACTAGAGTCCTGAGCCTCATGTGGCAATAGGAATTCAAAGAACAGAGTATCAGAGAGAAGGAAGCTACACAAAAAAGGAATTCCAGAAATGTAATACTGTCACTTTCTCTCTTACAAATACTAAGCTGTGCCTACACTGCAAGACTCCATAGTACTGCAGGTCATGGTGATCTATGTTGCATGCAGACTCCAAAAGCCATAGAGGTATGAGAGACATAGGAGTTCTAAGTTGCTACAGTTAAAAAAGTTTATTTCACATCCAGGACAATCACTTTACAGGCTAAAAGCCATTCTTTGGAAGAGGTCTAGTCCAGCCCTTTGTATACTTTATATCTATCTAAAAATAGTTTAAAAACAAATATTTGTAAAGATGAAACTCCTTCATTAGTAAAGAAATGTCTATGAGCAAAAACACACTTTTTTTTTCATATGAAATTTATTGTCAAATTGGTTTCCATACAACACCCAGTGCTCATCCCAACAGGTGCCCTCCTCAATGCCCATCACCCACCCTCCCCACCCTCCCAGCCCCCATCAACCCTCAGTTTATTCTCAGTTTTTAAGTCTCTTATGGTTTGGCTCCCTCCCTCTCTTTTTTCCTTCCCCTCCCCCACGGTCTTCTGTTAAGTTTCTCAGGATCCACATAAAAGTGAAAACATATGGGTCGCCTGGGTGGCTCATTCGGTTAAGTGTCCGACTTCGGCTCAGGTCATGATCTCACATCTGGTGAGTGCAAGCCCCACATCGAGCTCTGTGCTGACAGCTCGGAACCTGGAGCCTGCTTCCGATTCTGTGTCTCCCTCTCTCTCTGACCCTCCCTTGTTCATGCTCTGTCTCTCTCTGTCTCAAAAATAAATAAACATTAAAAAAAAATTTTTTAAGTGAAAACATATGGCATCTGTCTTTCTCTGTATGACTTCTTTCACTTAGCATAACACTCTCCAGTTCTATCCATGTTGCTACAAAAGGCCATATTTCGTTCTTTCTCATTGCCAAGTAGTATTCCATTGTGTATATAAACTACAATTTCTTTATCCATTCATCAGTTGATGGACATTTAGGCTCTTTCCATAATTTGGCTATTATTGTAAGTGCTGCTATCAACATTGGGGTACAAGTGCCTCATGCACCAGCACTCCTGTATCCCTTGGGTAAATTCCTAGCAGTGCTATTGCAGGGTCACAGGGTAGATCTATTTTTAATTTTTTGAGGAACTTCCACACTGTTTTCCAGAGTGGCTGCACCAGTTTGCATTCCCACCAACAGTGCAAGAAGGGTTCCCGTTTCTCCATATCCTCTCCAGCATCCATAGTCTCCTGATTTGTTCATTTTGGCCACTCTGACTGGTGTGAGGTGGTATCTAAGTGTGGTTTTGATTTGTATTTCCCTGATGAGGAGTGACACTGAGCATCTTTTCATGTGCCTGTTGGCCATTTGGATGTCTTCTTTAGAGAAGTGTCTATTCATGTTTTCTGCCCATTTCTTCACTGGATTATTTGTTTTTCATGTGTGGAGTTTGGTGAATTCTTTATAGATTTTAGATACTAGCCCTTTGTCTGATATGTCATTTGTACATGTCTTTTCCCATTCCATCAGTTGCCTTTTCGTTTTGTTGATTGCTTCCTTTGCAGTGCAGAAGCTTTTTATCTTCATGATGTCCCAATAGTTCATTTTTGCTTTTAATTCCCTTGCCTTTGGAGATGTGTCAAGTAAGAAATTGCTATGGCTGAGGTCAGAGAGGTCTTTTCCTGCTTTCTCCTCTAGGGTTTTGATGGTTTCCTGTCTCACACTCAGGTCCTTTATCCATTTTGAGTGAATGGTGTAAGAAAGTGGTCTAGTTTCACTCTTCTGCATGTTGCTGTCCAGTTCTCCCAGCACCATTTGTTAAAGAGACTGTCTTTTTTCCATTGGATATTCTTTCCTGCTTTGTCAAAGATTAGTTGGCCACACTTCTCTGGGTCCAATTCTGGAGTCTCTATTCTATTTCATTGGTCTATGTGCCAGTTGGTCTGTTTTTGTGCCAATACCATACTGTCTTGATGATTACAGCTTGGTAGTAGAGGCTAAAGTCTGGGATTGTGATGCCTCCTGCTTTGGTCTTCTTTAATACTACTTTGGCTATTCGGGATCTTTTGTGGTGCCATAAAAATTTTAAGATTGTTTGTTCTAACTTCGAAAAGAATGCTAGTGCAATTTTGATTGGGATTGCATTGAATGTGTAGATAGCTTTGGGTAGTATTGACATTTTAACAATATTTATTCTTCCAATCCATGAGCACAGAAAGTTTTTCCATTTCTTTGTATCTTCTTCAAATTCTTTCATAAACTTTCTATAGTTTTCAGCATACAGATCTTTTACATCTTTGGTTAGGTTTATTCCTAGGTATTTTCTGATTCTTGGTGTAATTATTAATGGGATCAGTTTACTTATTTGTCTTTCTGTTGCTTCATTATTAGTGGATAAGAATGCAACTGATTTCTGTACATTGATTTGTATCCTGCAACTTTGCTGAATTCATGTATCAGTTCTAACAGACTTTTGGTGGAGTCTGTCGGGTTTTCCATGTATAATATCATGCCATCTTAAAAAAGTAAATCTTGACTTCATCTTGCCAATTTTGATGCCTTTGATTTCCTTTTGTTGTCTGATTGCTGATGCTAGAACTTCCAACACTATGTTAAACAACAGCGGTGAGCGTGGACATCCCTGTTGTGTTCCTGATCTCAGGGGGAAAGCTCTCAGTTTTTCCCCATTGAAAATGATATTAGCTGTGGGCTTTTCATAAATGGTTTTTATGATGTTTAAGTTATGTTCCTTCTATCCCGACTTTCTTGAGGGTTTTTATTAAGAAAGGATGCTGAATTTTGTCAAATGCTTTTTCTGCATCGGTTGACAGGACCATATGGTTCTTTTCTTTTCTTTTATTAATGTGATGTATCACATTGATTGGTTTGTGAATGTTGAACCAGCCCTGCATCCCAGGAATGAATCCCACTTGATCATGGTGAATAATTCTTTTTATATGCTGTTGAATTTGATTTGCTAGTATCTTATTGAGAATTTTTGCATCCATATTCATCAGGGATATTGGCCAGTAGTTCTCTTTTTTCACTGGGTCTCTGTCTGGTTTAGGAATCAAAGTAATGCTGGCTTCATAGAATGAGTTGGAAGTTTTACTTCCTTTTCTATTTTTTGGAACAGCTTGAGAAGGATGGGTATTATCTCTGCTTTAAATGTCTGGTAGAATTCCCCAGGGAAGCCATCTGGTCCTGGACTCTTATTTGTTGGGAGATTTTTGATAACTGATTCAATTTCTTTGCTGGTTATGGGTCTGCTCAAGTTTTCAATTTCTTCCTGTTTGAGTTTCGGAAGTGTGTGGGTGCTGAGGAATTTGTCCATTTCTTCCAGGTTGTCCAGTTTGTTGGCATATAATTTTTCATAGTATTCCCTGATAATTACTTGTATTTCTGAGGGATTGGTTGTAATAATTCCATTTTCATTCATGATTTTGTCTATTTGGGTCACTTCCCTTTTCCTTTTGAGAAGCCTGGCTAGAGGTTTATCACTTTTGTTTATTTTTTCAAAAAACCAACTCTTGGTTTCATTGATCTGCTCTATAGTTTTTTTAGATTCTATATTTATTTCTTCTCTGATCTTTGTTATTTCTCTTCCTCTGCTGGGTTTGGGGTATCTTTGCTGTTCTGCTTCTATTTCCTTTAGGTGTGCTGCTTCTATTTCCTTTAGGTGTGCTGTTGGATTTTATATTTGGGATTTCTCTTGTTTCTTGAGATAGGCCTGGATTGCAATGTATTTTCCTCTCAGGACTGCCTTTGCTGCATGCCAAAGCATTTGAATTATTGTATTTTCATTTTCATTTGTTTCCATATATTTTTTAATTTCTTCTCTAATTGCCTGGTTGACCCATTCATTCTTTAGTAGGATGTTCTTTAACCTCCATGCTTTTGGAGGTTTTCCAGACTTTTTCCTGTGGTTGTTTCAAGCTTCATCGCATTGTGGTCTGAAAGTATGCATGGTATGATCTCAATTCTTGTGTACTTATGAAGGGCTGTTTTGTGACCCAGTATGTGATCTATCTTGGAAAATGTTCCATGTGCACTCTAGAAGAAAGTATATTGTGTTGCTTTGGGATGCAGAGTTCTAAATATATCTGTCAAGTCCATCTGATCCAATGTATCATTCAGGGCCCTTGTTTCTTTATTGATACCAAAAACACAACACTTTTTAAGGAGACACAAATAAATATCCACAGTGTTTGGGGTGCTTAGGTGTCTCAGTCAGTTAAGAGTCCAACTTTGGCTCAGATCATATAGATCTGTGGTTTGTGGGTTCAAGCCCCACATTGGGCTCTGTACTGATACCTCAGAGCCTGGAGCCTGCTTCAGATTCTGTGCCTCCCTCTCTCTCTCTACCCCTCCCCTGCTCCCACTATATCTATCTCTCAAAAATAAATAAATATTAAAAAAATATATGTCCACTGTGTTTAACAAACAAAAATTAGAAAAAAAAAGTTTCCAGTTCCACATGTAAGGAGCTTGGAAATCACCACTCCCTCCTAACAGGTAAAAAGCTTAAGGTAAAAAATCACCAGCTCTTTTTGCATCCATTGAAGATGGGAGGATACAGGGCAAAGTGCTTGCACCAAGATTAGGGAGACTGAAAATGACTACTGAGAGTCACAGCTTACTGGAACAGAGTCACATGAGTGGAAACTTCTCTAGGAACCAATGCCAAAGTAGGAAAAAACTATAATTGACAAATTGCTGGAGGCTCGGTGAGGACAAGTCTGACAGTTTATAATTCTACTGAAGTACCATCAGAACCTAACTGACCTTGGGGAAGGAAAATACCCAGCTCTAGCCCACTCTAGCCATTCTACCCACACACCCCCCATCCAAGAGAGGAGGAAAAACTGAGAAAAAGTTACAAAACTCACAGTCCAGAGGTATAGGCTCACTAAAAGACTGAGACTTAATTATAGATCTATATAACACTTCACTTCCCTTATACCCTCCCATGACATTACTAATGACCTATTTGTAGCAAGTCCTTATACCCAATACATCATATCTACCTATCAATAAAAGACTACAAAGCATACCAAATAGCACAAATCAAAACCAAAACCAAAAACACAATTTGAATAGACAGAACAAACATCAGAACCAGACATGGTGGGGATATTGGAATTAGCAGACTAGGAATTTAAAACAAGTGCAATTAACATGCTGAGGGTTCTAATGGATAAAATAGACAACATACAAGATCAGATGGACAATGCAAGCAGAGAAGGAAATTCTTAAAAAATACCAAAAAGAAATGCTAGACATCAAAAATATTGGAACAGGAATGAGGGTGGGCTTATTAGTACACTAGACATAGCCTAAGAGAGAATTTCGAAGCTTGAGGGTATCTCAGTAGAAAGCTGAACTGAAATGCAAAGAGAAAAAAATATATACTTAAAAAAAATTGTACATCCAAGGCTTGTAGGACAACTATAAGTGGTATACGTATGGCGGGAATACCAAAAGGAGAAGAAAGAGTAGGGAACAGAAGAAATATTTGAAATGATAATGACTGTTAATTTTTTCATGTTAGTTTTAGATGCCAAACCACAGATCTAGGTAGCATAGGGAAACCACACATGATAAATAACAAAAAAAAAAAAATACACCTTTGCATATCATTTTCAAATTGCAAAAAGTCAATGATAAAAAATCCTGGAAGCAGCCAGACGGGAAAACAACAACAACAAATAAACCTTACTTGTAGAAGAACAAAGATAACAATCACCTTCAACATCTCAGAAACTATGCAACAAGAAGAGAGTAGAGTGAAATATTTAGTGTCAAGAGAAAAAAGCTACCAACCAGGATTTCTGCACACCTGGCATGTGGCCAGTAAGTAGACATGCCTTTTATAAGTGTTAAAAGTTCTTTAGAGATAAAATAATTCAGGTTGGAAATTCAGGTCTATATTTAAAAGGGGGAGAATATAAAAACAGAGAGGGAGACAAAACATAAGAGACTCTTAATGTTTATTTGGTTTTGAGACAGAGAGAGAGGCAGAGCATGAGCAGGGGTGGGGCAGAGAGAGAGGGAGTCAGAATCCAAAGCAGGCTCCAGACTCTGAGCTGTAGTATAGAGCTGATGCGGGGCTGGAACCCAGGAACCATGAAATCATGACCTAAGCCAAAGTCTGATGCTTAACTGACTGAGCCATCCAGGTGCCCCAAGAGACTCTTAAATACAGAGAACAAACTGAGGGCTGCTGCCGGGGGTGTTGACTAGGGGGGATTGGCTAAATGGGCAAGGGGCATTAAGGAGGACACTTGTTGGGATGAGCACTGAGTGTTATAAGTTATGAATCACTAAATTCTATTCCTGAAATCATTATTACACCATATGTTAACTAACTTGGATTTAAATAGATAAACAAACAAACGGGGGTGGGGAGGTGAGAGCATCAAAAAGGAATAAGTGAAAGTAAAATCAAAACTTTCGTTATCCATATTCTTTGGGCACCTGGGTGGCTTAGTTGTTTGGGCGGCCCACTCTTGGTTTCCACTCAGGTCAGGATCTCACAGCTTCATGGGTTCAACCACTGCATCAGGCTCTGCACTGGCAGTTCTAAGCCTGCTTTGCTTTCTCTCTCCCCCTCTCTTTATCCCTCCCCCACTAATCACTAAAAATTTTAAAAAATGGAAATAATTTGCTAGGATGGAAGAAAAAATCGAATCATAAAATGCTCTATTAAAACCACAAAAGGCAGGAAAAATGTGGAACAGATTAATAGGAACAATGAACAAGGGCAACAAAAAGAAAACAGTAGCAAATATGGTAGGTATTAATTCAATAATATCAGTAATCACTTTGAATGTCAGTGTTCTATATGCACCATTTAAAAGAAAGATTTATAGAGGTTAGAAATACAAGACCCAACTATATGTTGTGTATGAGAACCCCACTTTAAATATAAAGACACATATGTGTTAAAAGTAAATGGATGGAGAAAATATTCTACTTCTAAGCAGAAGAAGCAGGAGAGGCTTTATAAATATCAGACATCATTTCAGCAAACAATATACAAACAGTCTTCAGGGGCGCCTGGGTGGCGCAGTCGGTTGAGCATCCGACTTCAGCCAGGTCACGATCTCGCGGTCCGGGAGTTCGAGCCCCGCGTCAGGCTCTGGGCTGATGGCTCAGAGCCTGGAGCCTGTTTCCGATTCTGTGTCTCCCTCTCTCTCTGCCCCTCCCCCATTCATGCTCTGTCTCTCTCTGTCCCAAAAATAAATAAACGTTGAAAAAATAAAAAAAAATAAAAATAAAAAAAAATTTCAATATTAAGAAACAAAGGACCAAGAACTCTTTCAGATAAAAGGAATCTAAAAACATGTGGCAACTAAATCTAATGTCTAAACCTGGATTAAATGCTGGACCTTATTGGGGAAAACAAATAACTATAAAGTACACCATTTTAACAACTGATAAAACATGAATATGGATTGTGAATTAGATGATAGTGTTGTATCAAGACTAAATTTCCTCATTTTGATAACTATATTGTAGTTATGTAACAAAATACTCTTGTTCTTTTAAAATGGTCTCCAAACTATTCTCAAATGTTTCAGGATTAAAAAATGTGCATATCCACACATAGGCAAACACAAACACGAGAGGGAGGCAGAGAGATAGAGAAATAGGGGGAGAAAGAAAAAGAGAAAGAGAAAATGATTAAAGATGCAAGATATACATAAATGATAGGTGGATCTGGGTAAATGATATTCAGGCATTTCTTGTATTATTCTCACATTTTTTCTCAAGTTTTCTGATATGTAAGCATGAAGTTACAAAATATCAGGTAAGTAAAACCATTGAAAGTGAGTATATGAAACAATGACAAAGAAAAATGGGAAAAATTAGTATTGTCACTCACCAAAGTATTAACTTTGAAGACTTTGAGCTAACAGGGATCCTAGAAGTAATTTTGTCCTAATCCCCTAATTTCTGCATGGGGAACTGAAGTCTAAAGGGATTAAATAGATAATTTAGAGTACAAATGTATTTATCTGCAAAGCCTGGTTTATGATCCGAATCATTTTATACACAGCCCTGTATCCTTTCTGCATTAAATATATGTTTCTTCTCTTCAGTTAAGGCATTTGTGCTATCAATCGTCCCTTCTCATGCAAATAGAAAGCACCAAGTGAAATGCAGAGCAGTCAACAGAGTCATCTGTAATTTCTTTCTCTTTTACTTGACTTTCTCATAGTACCAGGTGAAATTACAAAATTCAAAGAAGCTGCATGATGAAAGATGTTTTTTAGTATTATATTGATCTCCATTAATTTTACATGTTCTCCCACAAAACCTTTACTCTTTCTAAAGTAAACTTCAACTTGGTGTAGTGGAATTATCTCTGACACTACATGGCAATATTTTATGTTCTTAGACATATACAAATATTTCCCTAATACTTGGAAGTAAGCAAAGGCTCAAATATCCATTAAAATAAGGGAGATACTAGATAAAGAAAATGCGTTGGTCATTTGTATACACAGTCACATAATGCAGTATATGGACTATAAAACAGCGCAAATAGTCACATATCCCACTTTGTTTTTTTCCTGCATGTTACCTTATTTTGATAACATTTTAAAAATGGATTTGAAGGTGTGTCTGGGTGGCTAAGTCGATGGAGTGTTCGACTTGGGCTCAGGTCATGATCTCACAGTTCGTGGGTTTAAGCCCCACATCAGGCTCTGCTCTGACAGTGTGGAGCCTGCTTGGGATTCATTCTCTCTCTCTCTCTCTCTCTCTCTCTCTCTCTCTCTCTCTCTCTCTTTTACTCTCTCTCTACCCCACCCTCCTCTCCGCTCTTCCTCCCACTCAGGCTCTCTTGCTCTAAAAATAAATAAATAAACTTAACAAAAAAAATAAAAATAAATAAAAATGTATTTGAAGTTTATACCCTTAATAAATCTGTGATATTCTCTCTACTTTATGAAGTTCAAAGGAATGAATATTTAAAACATAAACCATTACACTTGAATTGAATGAAAATGAAAAGAAAGCACAAACAAATCCATTTACTGTATTATACCTTAGCATTTTTTTGTATGCATGCCTCTTCACTAAAAGAACAAAATAGTAACTCTTCAAAAGCAGAAGGTAGAAAAAAATACAACATATAATTCAATTTTAAAGTTATGCTTTGTTATTTGAGTTGAGGTTTTCTAATCCACTATATAAAATATCACTCAGAAATATTCCTCAATTTGCATTGTAAGTAGCTGTAAAAAAAACTGTGTAATATAAATACTAAAGACTAAATTTGTGCCCAATTTTTACATATGTAAATTTTTTTAGAATTTTCATAATTTACATTTTTGTAATTGTCCATTTTCAAAATTCTTATTATTTTCTATCAAAATGTTCTTAATATTTTTAAAGCCCCTTCAATCTGTTGTTTTCTTGATAATATTTATTTTTATGTTCTTTTTCTCTTCATCAGTCTTGTAAAATCAATTCTCTATTAGTCTTCCTATAAAAATTTTTTTTGTTAAGGAGCTTTTTGTTCAGTTTTATTAATTCTTTGGTTTATGATTGTTATACTTTCTTATTCCTTACATTTATTTGGGGGGTTTTGATAAAATCTTAATAAAATTTTTAATTTAATTTTATTTTCTTAGTTATAGTTATGGTTATAAAAATCTACCTATAAGTATCATATGACATTTTCTTTTTTTTTAGTTAAGCTTTTTTACATATGTGATTTAAAACAATTCAATGTTAGGGTGGCTGGGTGGCTCAGTCAGTTAAGTATCCAACTTTGGCTCAGGTCACAATCTCATGGCTCATGAGCTCAAGCCCCACATCAGGCTCTGTGCTGACATCTCAGAGCCTGGAGCCTGGTTCAGATTCTGTGTCTCTCTCTGCATCCCCGTTCATGCTCTCTCTCATTCTCTCAAAAATAAACATTAAAAATATTTTTTAAAAATTAAAAATAAATAAAAAATAAAAAAATTCAGTGTTAAAAAAATGAAGAACAAAAACAAAACACTGCTTATTTCTAATTTTTAACTTCTAATTTAATTGCAAAATGCTCAGAATATATCACCTGTACACAATTTCTAATTTTGCAAATTTTTAGTGTTTTTCATCCTGGTACAAATTCAGTTTTTTAAGTAAATATTTCAGACATATTTGAAGATCAGATTCTTCTGTTTTTTAGTGCAGTGAACACTTTTGACTATACCCTGCAGATACCTTGTAACCTGATTTAATTTTTTATGTAAATGACATGATGAGCACCTCTTAAGAGGTATTTGAGAGTCCTAAAAAATTATGTTTGTCGAATTCTTCCAGTTTTGCTGAATTTTCTCAGTACTTAAAGATTATGAATGTTATATTTTCTCAGTGGATTATAACTTTTATGAATGCAAAACATCTCTTCCTGTCTCATTTTAAAAATTTACTTTAAGTTCATATTTGCCCAAATGTCATCAATGTTGTCAGACATTCATTCTATAACATCTTTGTAAGTAAGGGCAGTATTTTCAACCACATTGTGCTATTATTGATGCTTCCTCTGTAAATTTACAACTTGATATTTTAACATAAACTGAGAAAATTTGTGTCTCGTTAGACACAAATATGTATCATTCCATTTATTATAAGATGTGATTTTTTGTTAACTTTATTTTAGGCATGGTGTTTCATGTAGGGAAAGGCATAGCCCTTTCTTAGTTGACAACATATACATTTCTCCTTTAGTAGTGTTAGCACTAAATCACTAACATCACTAAAATATTTTAATAGTATATTTAAATCTATATTATGTATTTTGAGAGATATATTTTTATATGACTTATCTATATATATATATTGCATTTATAATTATATATATATAATTTTATATATTGTATTATGCAATTTATAATTAAATAATTACATACATTACATCTGTAATTATATATAATTATTTTATATAATTATATAATTTTGTGTGTATATATGCACATATATGTTATAAATACATAAAAGTTGTTTTATGTTATTATGTAATTATAATTATGTGTATCTATACATACACATATATATATAAGTTGTCCCACCTTAGCCCAAACTAACCAATATTCCTAAGATGTTGTTATGGTAGTTACCTTACCCCATCACTTGCAAAAATTTGTTGAAATGACCTGCAATTTTTATTCCCATCCATAAAACTGTTTTTACTTTATTCCTCTGTTTTTTTAGGAAATACTTCTTACCATTTATTTTAAGCTTTACAGTTATATTATCAATCATTGTAAACTTAAAGTTATAAGTTATAATAGTTTCTTACTCAAATGTTTAATAATCTTCATATTCTATATTCTTCTTTTGTCCATTTGTTTGCTTATGTTGTTGCTTACTTAATTTTCTTCAATAATTTCTTAGTAGTATTATGACTACTGAATCATCACAAGTCATGATTCTTCAATCATCACATTTGAAAATATTATTGGCAGAGATTCTTAGGTTAAGCATAATTTAAATTAAAAATAATGCCCTTATATTTTGTTATGGTTCATTTCAGTTATAAAGCATTATACTCAACTCTAACAGGCTTACAATAACATTCTCTACATAGGCAGTTAGCCCCTAGTTTGCCCAGACCCAATTCAAAGACCTGGGCTCCTAGGATGGGATAATTTAGGGGTAAACCTAAAGAAATACTCAATGACAGAATAAAATTATTACGGTATTATAAAGACAATGCTGCAGGGATGGTAAGCATCCATTGAGAGATTGTGTAGATTATTCAAACTACTGTTGATGCGGGGAAATCTCTCCCCACTAATAATAACAATTTTGTTGCCACATGATTCTTTCTAAATATTTTACCAGTATGGGACTTGAAGCAGTAGAAGGTAAATTAAAAAGTAAATTCAGGGCAAAGTTTGTTACCATATCATTTATGACCTTACATTTCTTGCAACCACACTATTCTACATCTTCCTACATGCCCCTTTTCAGGTCAACACATCTATAGAACATTGTCTTAAGCAACAGTGATAAATTGAGGGGTGTTGCTGTTAATGTGAAATGGACTGACTCTAATGTAATAAATGAACATCTTAGAAACATTAATCAGTTCACTATTGATGGATATGAAGATAAAGATGTGGAATTAAGGCAAATCTTCTCAGGTGTAAGCAATCAATAGTATACAACTATAAACTATCTGCGTAGGACCAAATAATGTATAATATTTTAGCCTTAGCAGAAAGTCCAAAAAGATGATGAGGCAAGTGAAAATGAAACACATTTTTTAAAATTAGTTTGCCTGTAGAGTGATAGGTCAGCTCATGAAGAACTTCTGTTTCTTTCAGTAGTTTTAAAGAAATACAGTTATGAAACTTCTGTTAAGTTACAGTAAATCACATTTATTTTTTCACAAATAATATCCTTTCTTTCAACGTTTATTTATTTTTTTTGGGACAGAGAGAGACAGAGCATGAACAGGGGGAGGGGCAGAGAGAGAGGGAGACACAGAATCGGAAACAGGCTCCAGGCTCTGAGCCATCAGCCCAGAGCCTGATGCGGGGCTCGAACTCCCGGACCGCGAGACCGTGACCTGGCTGAAGTCGGACGCTTAACCGACTGCGCCACCCAGGTGCCCCACAAATCATATCCTTTCTTCATGTTGCTGCTTCTTAAGCTTTGCGTTTCACTATGATCATAACTGTGATGGTTATTTTTTATTTAAAAAATTACATATGCTTCCACTATTTACACATTAGGCATGACCTTTTAAGACCTTTTTTTTTTTTTAAGAACTTTTTTTAATGTTTATTTATTTTGAGAGAGAGAGAAAGAGAGGGCGTGAGCAGAGGAGAGGCAGAAAGAGGGAGAGAGAGAGAGAATCCCAGACAGGCTCAGCACTGTCAGCTGTCAGTGAAGAGCTGGACGTGGGGCTCTGTCACAGGAACCATGAGATCACGATGAGCGTAACTGCCTGAGCCTCCAGAAGCCCCATAATCTTTAATTTTTAATTGTAATTTCAGTTACTACAATTTGGGTCAGTGTTACAATTAATATGGTCATCAAATAATCACCAAATACATGTATAGTTAATTTTTTATTGAAATGTTTTATTATGTAAGCTCAGAACCTTTGGTAAAACATTCATGGATGTAAATGGATTAAATGACTGAATTCAACTATACTGTCCTCCACAAACTTTGAGGCAACACAGGCAACCTAAGTGATATGTAAGTTTAATATGCACACAGCACAAATTAGGAGGAAAGTGACATAGATGATCAAAATCACAAGAATTTGAAACATGAGCCAGAGAAGAGACTATAATGCTTGTTGATTTCTGGGTGGCAATGAGCACCCTTGAATAAAAAAAGTCTAAACAAAATCAATTTGTATGCCTTTTTAAAGGGCCTGTAAAAATAGAGAAGAGGTTATGTGATAAATTATCACAGAAAATGAATAAAGGGCTCCTGGGTGGCTCAAGTCTGTTAAGTGTCCAACTTTGGCTCAGCTCGTGATCTTGTGGTTCAAGAGTTCAAGCCCCGCATCAGGTTCTGTGCTGACAGCTCAGAGCCTGGAGCCTGCTTCAGATTCTGTGTCTCCCTCTCTCTCTGGCTCTCTCTCTCTCTCTCTCTCTCTTTCTTTCTCTTTCTCTCTCTCTCAAAAATGAATAAACATTAAAATTTTTAAAAAAGACAGAAACAGTCCTTCAGTCATCGCCTCAGTATTAATTTTCCTCTCTTTCCTCAGGTGCTTTTCTATCATGTCTTTGTCACTTCTTTCCTCTCCTTCCATTCCTTTCCTCTTGTTTCTTCCATTCATCTTCTGATATCACCTTGGCTTTAGCAAAGTGCAACATATTTATAGTGAAGGAATGAAGAAAATTCATTTAAATGCTTTTTTTCTCAATTCAAGCTGAACTTGGATTTCTATTACCAGACTTAGTGATAATATAGTCTTGTGGACACTTCTGTAAAATAAAACACAAATTAGCAGTGCCCACATTGCCAGATTCTATGTCTGTCCATTTGGGTAAAGAGATGAATATTTTCTGTGGAGATATTTCTTGCCTGACTCTGCTTAGTTGATCTACAATTTTCAAAGTGGCACTAACTTTATTTAATAAAGTATTCGAACAACTTATGTACTTAGCAACAAATAATGAGCTGTCATTTAGGGAATAGTTTTTTTTTTTATTTTTGTTTTATAAATTTAGGAAAAATAAGTGGCACACTGATGTCATATTAGCTCGAGGATAAACCTGCCAGTTTGAATAAATGATAGTTGTTTACCCTACATCAATGCTGTAGGTTGCCTCCAAACAAAAAAAGGATGAATCCTTATTTCAAATGTAGCAGTAGAATATATTCACAGTAAATATCATAGTTTTTATGTGTTTTCCTATCTAATAACACATTCTTCAAATCTACAGTCTTTTAAATGAAAGTGTTGAACCTAGATATGAAAAATAATTTAAAAATAGAAAAAGAGTGACAAGTGCTACTTTTATAACTTCAATGGATATTAGGCATACTGAAGAGCGTATGAGGTAATATTTATATTTTATTTTAGTGGTTATGCAAAAGGGGAAGAGAACACAGAGGAAGAAGTGGGGTCTATAATACTGGAAATTCTGTATATTGAAACTGACAGTGAAATGATTAAGTGCCAAATTCAGTACTGTGTGTGATACACTCTGCCCCAATTGGGTAAATTTATTGTTTTGGGTTCTGTAAGAGTCATGACCCAAATATAGCAGGTACTAAACTTAATATACCCCGTTTTATCATTAAATCTCTTCTCAAAGTGTAATATTTGAAGCAGAGGAAGGGTAAAATTTATGAATTATTGAAATATTTGAACCTATACTAGGATGTTTGATTAAGTCTGTTCATTCCTGAAAGCAAAATGTAATAATACATTTTTAGGTTAAATTGAAAAAAGGGGGGCTTATAAGCTTTCAGCCATTTTTTTTAAATCATTGAGAAAAATCTTGATTCATTTTCTGAAGACAGGCATTACTATACCTGTCACTAATTCTCCCTTTCTGGCATTGGCTACTGAGGTAGATTGAATTATGGCTTTATCCTTGGAATGGTCTTGACATGGGTCTAGCATTCTTCTCTACCTCTTGATTTAGGACTTTTGGCCATATGTGGCTTGCTTGGACTAATGGCACGTAGTGATCATTTCTGAACCTAAGCATCATCACATAGTTCTGTGCAGTCTCTTGTGCTTTTGCCATTACTATGAGGAGAGCACACCCTGGCTGGTCTGCTGGTCCGAGGAGGATGAGACACATGTGGAGCAGACTAGGACCTGCAGATCTGCAGTTCTGCCTATCTCAACCCATTCTGGAGTAGATGATCCCCAGCTGACGCTCAGGTTCATAAGGGAATATAGTCAAATTTAGGTAAGCTACCAAGCTGAGCCCTGCCTTGGTCAGCCACTCAAGTGTCAGCATGAACAAACCTCCTGTTCCGGAGATAGTTGATATGAAGACATATTTGTTTGCTTGTTTGTTGTCTTGGCAATAACTAATTAATGCAGCTACTTTTTTTTTTCATGGCTATTCCCATGAGTTTCTTCTGTCCTTTTTCTGAAATGGGTAACTGAAATTAAATGACTGAGTAAATTACTAAGTGTTCCATATGAATTTGCTGTAGTGTAAGGAAATCACAGTATATATCTGATGAAGAGTAAACTAACCAACAGATCACATGAATATTTAGGTTCGGTTTATGCCAGGAATTCACAAGATAATGCTTTGAGAGTTTTAGTGTGTGTCTTTTAGAGTCACCTAGCTTTCTTTTTAGTTTAGCCATTGACAATTTTTTTTTCATTTTTCTTTGATGCAGGTATAAATATTTGGCAATAGCTCAAAAGCATGCTCTATGAAGCCACCTAAGTCGAAACCTTGAAGCTTTATTCTTCTTTAAAATCCACTTAAACCACTTTAGTAACTTTCCTTTTCCTGGACTTGCTCTAGCTGGAAAATTTTTCCTAAATGCTGTTCACTGCTCTCAACACACTTATTTTTGCCTACTCATGTTTTATCCTCTTAAAAGTGAGGATTTTACTAAGTCACCTTTAATATATGAAAGTGAATTTAACACTGATATTGTCCTAAAGTTTCTCCTGGTCTTTACTGTGACATGGCAAACATTAATGAGACTACTGACTGGAGTTACTAGTTCAATGTGTATTCAAGGTCCAAATTCCTCACAAAGAATCAAATCCTGTTCTCTCACCACTGTAGCAGCTGTGCCTGGGATCCCAGCAGTAACCTGATTGGGAGAGACTGTATCTTAATGGCAAAAGAAACCAAACCACTTAAGTCAGAAAAATAACAGAAATTGAGATAATGTTGCATATATTGTTTGAACATCTAGTGAGGCAAGATACCAAAAGCAAGGTTGGATATAAAACCAGTGTAAAACTGGTTCCACCAACCCAGGCAACAATTTATTTAATGATGCAGCATAAGAAAAAAGTTTACTTGCTCTTCTACTGTGCACAGCTCTCATTACAGTGGATTGGAATAACTAGATTTAGACAAGTTGCTGAAGGGATAGGCTTAAAATAATCAAGTTTTAATAGCATTTATATTTTAGAAGGAATGTATAAAAGATATAATCAAGAACATCACTTCTGACTAGCTAGCTCTTCAGGAATCTCTGCAAAAAAATTATTTTTTAAGTTTTTATTGTAATTTCGGTTAGTTAACATATCATGTTATATTAGTTTCAGGTGTGCAATATAGAGATTCAACAATTCCATACATATTCAGTGCTCATTACAAGTGCACTCCTTAATCTCCATCACCTATTTAACCCATCTCCCTATCCAGTTCCCCTCTGGTAACTATCAGTTTGTTCTGTTTCTTGGCTTGTCTCTCCCTCTATATATTTTTCCCTTTTGCTAATTTGTTTTGTTTCTTAAATTCCACATATGAGTGAAATCATATGGTATTAGTCTGTCTCTGTCTGACTTATTTCGCTTAGCATTATACTCTCTAGCTCCAACCATGTTGTTGTAAATGGCAAGATTTCATTCTTTTTTATGGCTGAATAATCTTTATCCAATTCATCAATCAATGGAAAAATTCCATTTTTTAACAGAAATGAAATAAAGAGAATGAATGTAGTAAAGAAGGTATGTGTGCAATATAATAAATCTTTATGTATTTGTAACCCTACATCATTCTTGCCAACTTCTTGCCATCTACCTAAAGGATGTGAAAGAACTAAAGTTATTATTCACGGTAGGATTTACATTATAAATGCTGGAGACCAAATTCCATTTATTGTGTTGTAATGCCCTATTCAGATGTGATTGAATAACTTTATCTGCCTAGTATCTTCCAAAGCTAATTGACTACACTCAGTGAGTCATACTTATGCCAATTAGCAATGATTTAGCATGACAACCATCACATGCAAATATCAATTTTTGTTTCTTTTTAAGAGTTGGCACCAAGAAGTGGGGCTTATGAAATGAAGTGTACAGACAGCTTAAACTATACTTTATGCTAAAGGAAGCAACTATGAACATTTTATAATATAGAGTACAAATAAGGAGAAGATAGAGGTTTTTGAAGGTGATCATAAACTTGCAATGCTTTTTTTTTTTAAGTAAAAACATATCCAGACTGACTTTATCTTGTTCTTGTTAAGCCCATTGGTCTACAAGAAGAGTTCTGCAGAAAACGGGGGTTTCAAGGATGTTCAGAAGTTTAGAGTATGAGCAACAGACCTAGGTTATTGACTCCTAAGCCCAATTTATCAAGAGAATTTCAGCACATGCTCATGGAATTAATGGATTTACCAACTACTTCATTACAAAGAAGTGGCTGGCCTAATGCAATGACTTCCTGAAGATTCAAGTGTGGCATTAGTTGATAGACAATATATCAAAAGGATGGGGATCCCCCTTAGGATTTGTTGTATGCTTTGAACCAGAGCATGGAATCATGTATCAGAATACAGGAAATAGGAAATAAAGGAATGGTTATGGGAGTGGCTTCTCTCACTATTATTTTGAATAAATTACACAAAGGACTTTTGCTTTTTATCTGGCAACTTTGAGCTCCACTTGTGGAACAGACTTAGTCTTCAAGAAGAGAATGCTTCCTCTATGGGTAGGCAAAATGGTACTATTGAATTGGAAAACAAGCTTGCTACTTGGAAATTTGGGGCCCCACTGAACTAACAGGCAAAAAGTTTAGTCTAATGGCTGAGGTGATTAATACTGATTATCAATAGATAACTGTTTTGCTTCCACACAGCAGGAACACAGAGGACTCAATACATTTAAGAGAATAGACTCTCAATACTTCTATGCACAATTGTAAAGGTAATTAAAAGACTAGAGCAGCCAAAGAAAGGAAAACTATGGAGGACTCCAATCATTCAGAAATGAAGAGTTTGAATAATTACACCTGCTAAAGAACATCAACTATATTCTGACTGAAAACATAAAATATGGAATAGGTAGCAGAAGAATAAATTTGCCGATATCAAATGTAGCCTCATGATCAATTATAGAAGTGAGGACTGTGGCAGTTTTTTGTTTTTCGCATGTTATGTGTATATACAGTATAACCTTGGTTTGCGAGCATAATTTGTTCCAGAAACATGCTTGTAATTCAAAGCACTTGCATACCAAAGTGAATTTCCCCATAAGAAATAATGCAAATTCAGATGATTCATTCCACAACCCAAATATATTCATATAAAAATGATTACAATACTGTAATATAATAGAAAATAATAATGAAAACACAAAATATAAAGAAAAACATAAATTAACCAGCACCTACCTTTGAAAACCTTCGTGGCTGGTGTGAGAGAGACAAGAGAGAGGGGGTTATTGTGTAGGAGGACTTTCACCAACATTAACGGAATCACTGCTATCCATCGGTTCAATGGAATCTTTTTCTTTTCGTGCAGCTTTAACGAGGAACCTATCCAATGACTCTTGCTTTTGATTTCAGGGAAAGGTGACATTGCATTGATGATCACCCACAGTCCCACAGCAAGAGAGAGAGAAGAACCATTGGCTCAATTGTGGTCATGTGACATTTGGTATCACATACTATTCTTATTGTAACACATCACTCATTTATCAAGTTAAAATTTATTAGAAATGTTTGCTCATCTTGTGGAACACTGACAGAACAAGTTACTCGCAATGCAAGGTTTTACTATTTATTTCTATGCACATTATCTATTTGCATCTCTCCCTATCCTCTTATTATTTTATATTCAAGGTTTATTTTATATGTAAGGTTATTGGAAGTTAACCTTACATTTTTTTTCTTTAGGAACAAATATTCAGTGAAATGGTGACCAGATTTGAGTCATAACTAATATAGCTAGTAATGGGATACAATGACAATTAGGACTTTTTGTTTCCTCATTTTGAGAGAGGATAAGAACTGCATCCATTGTACAAAAAATAGTTACATCTCGTTAAGTGAAAACATTAAATTGTTTTTGTTGTTTTATAAAGGTGTGTATGGAATGTGAATAGCTGTCAGTGTAGAATGAGACAGTAACCAATATACTGACTGTTAGCTGCAGATCAATCCTTTCTTCCCTTGAGTTGTTAAAATAGACCTAGATATTGGTACTTGGCCAACTGATATTGATGTTAAGCTTTGTCAAGAGAAGGTACTAGAAAGAGAATGCAATACTAGGTCAGCATGAGGGAGTTGAGGTATTTTTGTCTTGACAAGTGGTGGCTTGAATGTGGAAAGTGGAATGTAGTAGTGTTAACCTCAGAAGCCCCCATGAACCAAATGAAGTCAAAACACATCAGTGCGTTTCTTTTCCATCCAGTGGGTTGCTGCTTTAGACCAGCTACAGCTCACATACTTGTTCAAGTTTCTTCACCACCTGGGCGGGATGACCCACCTGTTTCAGCAAATTTACTTGTTACAGTCTGAGTGTCCCTTTCCCCCACTTTTTCCAAAGAGGTCTTAATCCCAGACTATGAGTGTGTCCCCTATATTAAGTTTCTACGTTTCTAAGAAAGGTCTTACTCCCTTTTCCTCAGCCCTAGACACAGGAAGAACTTTACACATTTGTCATTACTGCACTCTTCCTGCATCGTTTACTTCTGCACATCTTAATTATTAATCACCTTCAACTAGTTAACAGTTCCCAATATCATTATTATTTACTAGTTAACTGTGCTCAATATTAAGTTCCTCATGTCCATATTATTGATATATTTTCTGTCTTCTGACTTGACACAGACTAACACAATCATACTTCTTGTTGTACCTCTATTTTTTTATTTCTCCTGACATTTGTCTATATTTTATTTTTATGTCTCCTGGCATTTCTGTTGCTTTTCTTCATTCTATTTCTCTTATCCCATTCCAATTATTGTCCTTAAGATGAAATTTAAAAACATTTAAAAAAAATTTTTTTTACTTTTATTTATTTTTGAGAGACAAAGAGAAACAGAGAATGAGTGGGGGAGGGGCAAAGAGAGAAGGAGACACAGAATCCGAAGCAGACTCCAGGCTCTGAGCTGTGAGCACAGAGCCCGACGTGGGGCTTGAACTCACAAACCATGAAATCATGACCTGAGCCAAGGTCATACACTTAACTTATTGAGCCATTCAGGCACCCCAAGATGAAATTTAAAATTTGAACATTAATAATATTAATTGAGAATTGTGTTTTTACCCAACTTTTTTTAACTTTTAAGGCAAGATAAATTATGGCATTTTTTATTTCACTAAGGAAAAAACGGCATTTTAAAAAATGTTAGCTACATTCATTTTCATGTGCTAGGCAAGCCTTTGGCTATTAAAATCTTAAACTAGTATCTAAGTCCAGGTTCAAAGTACTGGCCTGCCATTCATATCTAACCACCATCTCTCCAACTCCAGATGAGTTCCATCAGGTATCTCCCATAGACAATACATGTAAATGAATGAGCATCAGAGTATGAAATTATTAATTCATATGCTTTTATAAAATACGGTTTAGCTCAGTTTGATAATTATTTATGGTAAGCTGAGAAAAAATAAATAGTAAGCTATAAATACAATTTAGAATAGGAGGTAAAGAGGGAAGACATTACCTGGTAATGTGAGTCTTATTGCCTCCATATTCAGCCCATAGAAGAGATCCAAATAACAACCCTAACACCATGAAAGCAGTCAGAATGTAAAGCCAGAAGGACAAAACTGTCATTGAGTAATAAGTCGTTACTTCACACTCATTGTCGAGATACATGATTTTGTTTTGGTTCATACTTCTATTACCACAATCAGCCAAAAAGTTTAGTCTATCTAAAACTGTTGGTATTTCACAATGGAAGGATCAAAACAAATATAAGCTACATTATAGGAAAGAACCTCCTAAATATCTGAAAGGGAATTTTACTTTCATTGTTGTTTCCATTAAAGGGGTAAGATAATGAATTAAGCAAAAATTCATTGATCTATCAAATGGAGAGGATATTACTAATTTTGATTTTAACCAATGAAGCTGCCTTTTGACAGGGAATGGTAGTCAGGCTTTATATTATGATACAATAAGTAGGAAGCATTTTTAAATTAATTTGACAAGTAACAAAACTTTGTTAATATTTTAATCACAATAAATGTGATAAATCCCTTTTCTTCCCTTTATTTAACTAGTTAATTTTTAGATCGCTCCTTTAGATCTCAGGATGAAGATATTTTACTTCCTTAGATGCAATCATATGAAAACCTGTGGAACAGATGGAGGGCACAACCTGGAATGGAGCCTTATAGAGACATATTTGTCATTAAATCCCTACAAATCACATTTTACCACTTCATGTGGTATACACCTGTGGCTGCTTGATAATGTACTTTGCTGTCACACAAGAGACTCTGTAGCTCTGTAAATGCCTACTTTGTTGTCTTTATAATTTGCCTTAAAACAATAACAAAATAAGGGGACTGGAGTATCATAGGGAGATAATGTCCACAGGAGGTGCATAAGATGCTTTAACAAGACCTCTTCCTGCCAAAATCCCTATGTTTTATATTCTATCCCTGTGTTCCTCAGGGGTGAAAATGGGAGTTTGCCATTAAAGATTGATTTTCTTAGTTTCTTATGATTATAAACACACCTGTTCACAATAACTTTATGATGATAGACTAAAGAAATTTTGTTCTAAGTATTTCTTCTCATATGTCCTGTATTTTGCCTAGAACAGGAGTTGGTCTTTTGATAACTGATTCTCAATATAGCAATCGTTCAAGGGATGGAATTTGTAATATTTGATAACATATAATCTCTACATACTTATTTAAAATTGAACTGTTGAAACATCCTACCTAGGCTTGACTGCTTTTATATTTAAAGGAGAATCTGAACTCTGAATATTAACCATTATATCTATGCATACTTTATGTTACTCATTGAACCTTATAAGTGTAAACAATGAGACTCTTCCTCTACTTTTATTGTATTTTAGGTCAGTGCAACATTAAATCCTCAATTCATTATCCATGGGAATAAAAATTGACACTATATAACCAAGTAGGTCCATAGTCTCTGTGAAGTTTTCATAGTATTAAACTGAGGAGTAACTTTGCATTTCTAAAATGTAAAAACAACAGAAAATTTTAAGAATACCACAATTTTTTCAGTCTGAGACACATAAAAATGTCAAAAATGCAAGTTATATAAATAACCACAAAAATATTAAGTTTCAAGTAAAATTCACAAACAAGAGGTGAATAAGTGGTGAATAAGGCAATAGATAGTTTAGTATCAAAAATTGATTTGAATAAGTTCTATTTCAGTTTGGAGAAGAGAAGGATCAATTGGAATATAATAGAAATATACAAGATTTTGAAGAATTGAAAACTCAGTCTCTTTATCTTTGTGGTTTCACAATGTGTCTGCTGATCTCAGTCTTTCAGCCCTCTGTGTGTCTGTCTCATTTTTTGTCTTTCTTCTACAGATAAACTCTCTTGGTCCTACTTGCTCATAGTTTGTGCCCCACCCCCATCCCAAACTCCCACCCACACCAATGGTAGCCTTAGCCCTTGATTCCACATCGACTGCAAACTTTCTCAGTTAAGTAGTGTAGTTTTCTTTTCCTAAATTATGAACTCCTGGAAAATAGAATCTCACTGATCCAGTTTGGGGAACTAGGATAGCAATTTTCACATGGCTCTTTTAGACCAGTGCATATATTTTTAAGTGGAAATCAACCATGAATAAATAATAGCAATCTAATAAAGTATTAAAGTTTGGTAAGAATTGGGCTGATGAATTGGGTAGATTTATGACAGCTAAATTTTATTTAGTGTAAGATGAAAACAACTATTTTATTTACGCTTATAAATGAGCTCTTACTCATTGCTGTCAGACAAATTTCTTTTCTCACAATTCGCCCAACATTCCACACTTAATTCTGTTTCCATGCAATTTCTTTCTTCATTTCACACCTCTTTCTGGAAGCTTCTCTAATGAATTTACCAAATATTTTAGTTTGCTTGTAATATATAATTAGAGTTTTAATATGCCATTCAATATTGTAATTGTGTCATACATATTTACTACTTACCATATATTCATATCTGTGTACCTGGTCAAGCTTACACAGTTGTAGAATTCTTGAAGTTATACTGTTTATTATACTTATTTCTCAAAACCACAGCCACATTATGAAATTCTGTAATTATAGTCTGATGCTAGTCTTTTGTGGCTAGAGGTCAAACACTATTGTCTAAAATCCGAGAGGGAGTTTAGGGCTGAAACTATAGCTGTGGTTCAGTACAAATTTATGGTCAAATTATAGGAAGGTACTACATAAGCTAGTCGCAGAATGGTTTAAGAATCCTTACCTCTATAGCTTTGTTGATAAAACATGAAAGATTAGAACCAAAAGATTAGAACCACCTATAATTTATTGAGGACTCACATGTAAAAATAAATTGATGATGGGTGAAAAGCAAACTTCTAACTGAATATTCAATCTTAAATTTTACTAACCTGGGTGGAATGATCTTAATTCAGTTATGCAAAATGTAAATTAACCTGAGGTTAAGTTCTTTACCATCTGTTTTTCAAAAGGAAATGAATAATCAGAGATCTTCTGACTTATAACCAATAAACCTCTCAAAATCTGGTTGAGTTGCAAAGAAAATAATGTAAGGAAAAGAAATGAAAGGAGAATATTTTTATTATAACTTGTATAATTTTGTAAATTAATTAGAATGTGAATGATTAGAAACTAAATAGACTTCTCTCAGTAAAAAATGGAGTAGCAAATACTTAACTATTATCTTGTAATACAATTCAGAAACTAACAAAAATCTGAAGAATTTTGAAGAAGTAAAACTCAGATTTTATCCATTTTATTAGATTATAATTGTTCAAATTATATGTAAATAAACACAAAAGCAATAAATATTCTTATTTTTCATACTGCTTTTCTAATAAGGAATTCTAACATTTTAAAAGATACAACATTTGTTTCATAAATGGAATTGTATGTAATGCTACTCAATGTGAGGTAAATAGACCAGCTGCCTGACCACAGACTGTTACTCTACCAGGATGAAAAAAACATGCACTGCCTTCTTCATTGAGAAAGTCTTGCTATAAAAAAATTAAAACATCATGTGGGCTTAGTAATATAGATGATTTTCTCTTTGTCACAAATCCCTTTATCAAATTGCCGATGATCTCTTTGTACTTAATTTTGTTGATAATGAATAATGACTATATATAAATGAACACAAACCATATATTTTTTGTATAATTTGTAGAAAGGCAGATATAAAAAAGTCACACAGCTTTGCTTGTATATTCAAAATCTTTCTATAGTTTTGTCTTAAGGGTCAGAATTACCAGCAACTAAAGCTCTCCTTTTTTGTTTATCAGAGAATATATGTTGTCTTCATTTTGAAACACAGTTTTACAGGATAGAGAATTTTTGATTCACTTTTTCTTTTCCTTTCAGCATTTTGTCGTTCCATTGCTGCCTATACTTTCTTTTTTCTGATGAGAAGCCAGTGGCTAAGTGATATTATTGCTCTTACTCTATAGGTGATGGATGATCTTTTTCTTACCACTTTAATGATCTCTTTATCTTTAAACAGTTTGTTATTGTTGGTCTGGGTATTGATATATTTTTGTTTCTCCTACCTGAATTTAAAGGGAATCAAATTTGGAAAGTGTTTCACCATGAATTCTTCAATTTTTTTTTTTTTTGTCTTTTCTCTCTCCTTGGGAGGTTCATTACACATTCATTGGTATGCTTGATGTTTTCCCACATACCTCTATTCATTTTTATTTAATCTTTTTTGCTATTTCTTTATATTGGATAATTTCTACTCATCTATTTTCTTTGTTTGTAGTTTGTTTTTTTTTTTTCAAAGACAAAATGAGTTTTAATTCAGTTTTAGAAAAAAATGTTACATGAATTTGAATTAGAAGAAAAAAAGCTTGTTTTTCCAGAAATACAGGAAAAAGAAATAACCCTTAATAGGTTCAAGGATAATTTTCTAAATCTTTCTTTTGAATCAAAAGCTATATAGCTTCTCCCCAATGCACCTGCTTTAATAATCAACTGACTGTCTTCAACTCTTAATTCTGTTTCCATGAAATTCCCCTCTTCTTTCAGTCATACTTTGTGGGTGCTGAAGACCCTAATGAGCACAACTGTTCTTTAATCTAGCAATCCACAGGCAGTGGCACCCCAAACCCCACTCCTAGTCTAAAATACTTAAATTCTAGAATTTTCTTTTTTTATATAGTTTATGTTTCTCTATTGGAAGTCCTTTTGACAAATCACTGCAATCATATTTTTCTTTAACTCCTGAAATATATTTTTCTTTAATTTGTTTAATGTGTTTATAAAAGCATCTTTGAAGTCTGCTAAATCCAACATAGACACATTTTGCACTGATTGCTTTTTTCTTGAGTATGGGTCAACATTTCTGTGTCTTTGTATGCTTTGTAATTTTTGTTGTTGTTGTTGTTGTTGTTGAAAATTGGGCATGTTAGATAATGTAACTCCAAATTCTTTTTTTTTCTTACCTGAAGCCTTATTTTTTATGTTATTTTATTTTTTTGTAATTTAAATTTATTTACTCTTTTCCCTCATGATATGCAGGTATTAATGTCACTGATCACTTTTTCTTATTATATTTACATTAGATGGTTAGAAGTTGTCCCAGTATCTGAATAGATTAGTTGTCAGCCAATAGCTGAGTATTTCCCCCCCTCAAATATCTTGAGATTGAAAGGCTTCCTTTTCTGACAGTAGATTTTTGTGTGCATTGGAGAGAGTGTTCCTGTGATCAGTTAATTTTCAAGTCAGACTGAGGCTTTTACTTTCCACTGTGTCCTCTTGGGTTTTTTCTCTTCATGTGCAAAGTTCCCAAATTAGTGAGATGTATATAGAGTTTATTCAGTGCTTCTTTACTTTCTTATTTTTACCAAGTTCCTATTAAATTGTTCTGTTCTGTTCTGTTTTGTTTTGTTTTGTTTTGTTTTTGCCACTCAGGACATAGGGATTTATGGCTTTACCATGTGCTACTTACTAAGATTGAAATATGGAAAACAGATTTATGTAACCTTTTAACAGGTGTTCTGATAATATTAAAAAAACAAATTTATATCTGAGTTCTTTAGGCCAGTAACAGTCTCATTTTACTTTCAAACTTTAAGGACATTTGGCGGAGGGCGGGGAACAATTAGATTGGAATAGCCTGGGCCTTGATTCAGAAAGAGCTAGATTTGAATCTTGGCTGCCAAGCTTATTTAATATATGAAAACAGTCTCCTGGCTCCAGTTTCTTTTTTTTTATGTCAGTGATTTATAAAGCATGAATGTTAGGTTATAAGTGAGGTTTAAATTAAATGATTTAAATAAAGCAATTATCAGATTTCTAAGAAAAAATAACACCCCACACATTTGACTCATTATTATGAACAAGTATATGAGTTTGCTAATTCTATTTAGAGTGTAGATTTACTAAATTATGCACATGAATTACATGAAATTTTTATCAACATGGTACAGCCATTGGTAATTTTCTGGTTTATCTCTCCCCAGTCTTTTTTTTCTAGGTATCTCTTTACATATAGAACTAAGGGTTCTTCATTCTTCCATGATTGTTCACATTCAAGAAGTTCCTCTGTTAATGGGACTAGGGAAACACTACCCATGTTTCTTTGACTTAGGAATCACCTAGAGAATTGTTAAAATGTCACCACATTATCTCAAAATCATTTTAGTCTGGTTAGTCTCTTCCAAGGCCTCTGAATGACACATCTAAAAGATTGCTGGCTTCTTATTGGACCTCTTCATGAGACAAAATGAGCTTCAGTTATTTCTTCTCTAGGATGAAACCATAAGATCATTTGCATAGTATTTGCTTTGTTCTGTAAGTTTTAAAGACAGTTTTGTCTGAGAGATTAGAGATACAACTCTCTCCATTGGTTGAGTTGTATTTTTTTGACTCATTAAGTAAGTAAAGTAAAATTTCTACTGAAGCAATTATTGAAGAATTCATTGCTATTATATCTTAATAGTTTTCCTCAATTCCATGAGAAACCTATACTTTCCTCCTCCTTTCGTATTTAACAAATCATTTTTTTCTAGAAAATTTTCCTTTTGAGTATCCTACCTATGAAGGTTCAGAGCCCCTTCTATTAATTACTGTGTTGATTTTGATTTTACATACTTACTAAAGCAATATACCAGGTATTACAAAGGTATTACAATATACCATATACAAAGGATATGATCGGGAGAACACTGGCCTTCATACACCTAGCATAGACCTATGTCTCCACAGAGACACAAGAAGCTTTTGAATGTATTTTCTAAACTGTGTGCCAGTGTTAATTCTTTGTCTTAAAAGTTTATCATCATCACTGAAATAAATGTACAATAAAAGAAATATGAGCTGTGGTGTTAGATTTCATTTTTTGAATAGCAAATATCATTTTTAAAACTTGATTACTTGATTTTTAAAGACTACCAAATGTCTTAAAACAGTAATTTAGCTATTTTTAGAAGAAAGTGTGTTCAATAATAAATGTTAATAATTAAAAGTAATAGTTAATACGTATTAAAAATGTATTCATTCAGTGTCACAGTCTTTATGTTCAACATTTAATTAAATCCTCAACACAACCCTATAAGGTTGAACATAACCACTAAGATTTAGACATATTAAGTAACTTGCCTAACGCAGCAGAGTTCAATATTTAACTATAGGCAGTCTGACTCCTGAGTCTAGACTGTTAAATTTAAAACAATGCTATCTCCCTACTTACAACTGATATTTCTGAGTTAGTACATTTTAAAATAATATTAATGTAATAATTATTACATACAGACCCAAATTGTCTTTTGGGGAGAAATTTATGGAGCAATTTTTGCTGGAATTATTCCAATTATGTAAATATTCCAGATATTCTCTGGTTCTCCCATTGGTCTTATTTCTATACCAGGCATGACAAAACTCATGAAGTTCCAAACAGGTAGAAAGATACTATGTTAAAAATTTGAAGGTTTGAATTCTGGTTCTTTCCTTTCATTAACTTTTCTAGAGCCTTGGATATAAACCTTTCTACATGCTAAATTATGAAATGAAGATAATATCTTCTATTTTCTCTCCACTTCACAGAGAGGTTGCAAAACAAAATTATTTATGGTAAGGTTTGAGAAAGACATCGTCAGACTAATTCATTGGTCTTTCAAACAGTATGATTAAAGTAGAGATGCTAGTCCCTTGAGAAAACTAGTATTTTGACCAGTATGTTTAACTCGTGAAGCTAAAATCCTAGTTTTAGAATTTATTTTTGTCAATATCTGTCCCTAAGTACCAAATTTATCCATAGATCAGATAGTATTTATTAATTTTGAAGAATTTAAATAAAAATGAACAAATCAAAAGAAAAATAATAACTATTGTTACTGTGTTCAATGTATGCTGAGCACTTCATATAAATAATTTATATGAATTTCCTCATCTAGGAGATAAGAACTTGGCAAGAGAGGTTCCTCAACCTGTCCAAAGTCACATAGCCAGTAAGTCTTAGAACTATGACTTGAATCTATAGTCTAATTTTTCAGTCTCTTTTAATGTGGAACCCAAGGATTATCCAAGGGCATTACTAATTCTTGAGAGAGAAACTAGTTGACAATCGATTCTAACAAAAGTAAAAGTGGCAAAATGTCAGTGGACAAGGCCTGTTTAGTATTCAGGAAGTCAAAATTCCCATTTTGCTTTTACTTTTGGTTCACACTGATTTCTTATTGTTCTTATACCTGAGGGGTTGGCAGGACTTGTACCTTTTTTCATTTAAAGCTCACTGGTATGCAGTTTTGCTTTAAGATACAGTTTTCCCAATGGTATGTTGGTCTTTGTTAACTCTCACTTGAATAACTAGTACATGACACTTCTCTTGAAAAATCTCCATGTTTCACACTGTGCAAAATACAGCAGCTTAACTCCTAGGCATAATAAACAACTTTGACATTTGCAGTGCTAGGACATTTTGCTCTACACTGGTAATCTGCCTCCTTTACAATCATTTTTTTTCTCAACTCTTTCCAATAGGAGGGGTCTGCATTTGTTGCACTGAACTTTTCATTACCTTTTTCTTCATTACCTTTGGTTTTTGTCCTTTCTACCTTTCATATCTTACAGGTATAGCCTACTATAGAATAGAGGTTAGGAATTTGCCCTCAGGCATTGGACCACCACTGTCCAAATCTCAATTCCATCTACCTAATTATATACACTTGGGAAAGCTGTTAAATCTTTCTTTCTTTCTTTCTTTCTTTCTTTCTTTCTTTCTTTCTTTCTCTCTTTCTTTCTTAGTTTCTCATCTATCTTCTCTCTCCTGTCTTTTCTCTCTCTTTCACCTTTACTTTCTTCTATTTCTAAAGATTACTGTGAGTTTCAATAAATATGGTATGTGATAAATTCTCTATACATCTGGTTTTCTATAAGTCTTGTGTTTATAGAACCTGTAACTTGTTTTTGCGAGGCAGGCCCAGGTCAACTGTGACCTCAGTGAAAGTGACCACTTATTATCTGCACCAATCATTGAGCACACAACTATAGATTGTCTGAGATTTTAATTTATAATAAGTAGACGTGTCATTGCTTATTATTTTCAGAGTCAGTGAACTCATCATAGATGAATAGACTACTTTTTTTAAATGTTTATTTCTTATTTTTGAGAGAGAGAGAGAGAGAGAGAAAGAGAGAGAGAGAGAAAGAGAACATGAGCAGAGAACAGGCAGAGAGAGACACACAGAATCCGAAGCAGGCTCCAGGCTCTGAGCTGTCAGCATAGAGTCCTACTCAGGGCTCAAACCCACAAGATGTAAGATCACGACTTGAGCTGAAGTTGGCTGCTTAACCAACTGAGCCACCTGTGTTCCCCGATGTGTAGACTATTCTATTTTTAGATACTTCTGATGGTTAAAATTCATTTTTGGCAATTAAAAAAAAAATGAGTTTTTATTTGAATTTGATCTTTGTATATTTTGGAACTAAATTTAACAATTCTGGGGCGCCTGGGTGGCTCCCTCGGTTAAGGTCCGACTTCGGCTCAGGTCATGATCTCACAGTCGGTGAGTTCCAGCCCCGAGTCGGGCTCAGTGCTGACAGCTCACAGCCTGGAGCCTGCTTCCAATTCTGTGTCTCCCTCTCTCTCTGCCCTTTCCCTGCTCATGCTCTGTCTCTCTCTGTCTCAAAAATAAATAAACATTAAAAAAAAATTTTTTTAAACCCAATTATGATTCATCTTTTATAAAACATTCCTGCAAGTTATTACCCTCTTTTTTTTTCCTTCTTATGTTAAACACCCTCATGCTTTAATCAATGTGGTTGGGGTCACAGAACAAATAATGACCAGTAGGTTTAGAAAAATTTATGTAGTTTCAGAAAGTGCCATGTTTGCTCCTAGTAAATATACTAAAATAAGCTTAATCTTTAAATATTAAGACAAATGCAATAGGTATAATTTAATATACAAAACAGAATTTTCTTACTTAAATATTCCTACTAATAATTAATTGCCCAGATATTGTGTGTTTTATATAACTTTTATTTCAAAGGGAGTAGAACTTTCTTTTCCACTGGAAACTGGCATGATCATTTTTATTAGTGTTATATTACTACTACTACTACTATTATTATTATTATTATTATTATTATTTACCCAGTAATTTTACAAAAAAAGAGAAAACAGAAAGTGCTCTTTCACTTAATTTTTTTCATTATGCATATTTCTTTTTGTTATTACCCATAACTATTCTTTAAAAATTTGGTGTAAGGGGCACCTAGGTGGTTCAGTGTGTAAGTCTGACTTCAGCTCAGGTCATGATCTCATGGTTTAAGAGTTCCACCTTGCATCAGGCTCTGGAACCAGCTTCAGATTTTGTGTCTCCTTCTCTCTCCGACCCTTCTCTCTCTGCCCCTGTTTGCACTCTGTCCCTTTCTCTCTCTCAAAAATAAATAAACATTAAAAAAAAAAGAATTTTGTGTAAGAATTATCACAAGTACATTCACATATTATATACATATTCTTTCTTCCACTTAAGTTATCATCCCAGTGAGGAAACTTCCTTTCTTACATGTCTTTGTATCCTACTTAGTTCCTAAACTATATTAAGAAAAGTGTGCCAAATTTTGTGCATGAAGACCTCTGTAGGATGAAAGAATTATTTATTAAAAAATACAACTGCTGTCAAATAACTGGTGAATTATTTAAAAGTGAACAATATTTTTTTAATTAGAAAATAATAAGTTCTAAATAACATGACATAGGTAATAAGTAAAATAGAAGCATATAAAAAGAAAATCCTAAAGCATGTTTAACGATGAAGGTCAGATTTTGAAAGGAAATGACAATGTGTTTAAGAATCAAAAATCTGGGGCACCTGGGTAGCTCAGTCGGTTCAATATCTGACTCTTGATTTCGGCTCAGATCATGGTCTCATGGTTCCTGGGTCAAGCCCCAAGTCAGCTTGGAGCCTGCTTGGGAGTCTCTCTCTCCCCCCGACTGTCTCTCTGCCCCTCCCCCACGTTTGCATGTGTACTCACTCTCGTGCACATGCATTCTCTCTCTTTCTCTCGCAAAATAAATAAGTAAACATTAAAAGAATAGTAAAACTCAACCCATATGATATCTGCTTTGCATCAGCCTAAGTGATTCATATATTTTAGTACTTTTGATTCTGACAACAACTTCACAGGTAGATACTAGAATGATTTTTTTTTTCACATGAAGAAATGAGCACATGAAGTTAAAGCAGAGGTTGAACAGCTAACAGCTAACAGTTGTGGTCCTAAGATAAAAAATATGCTTTTCATTAATAAACTTTGAGGGGTGCCTGAGCAGCTCAGTCAGTTAGTGTCCAACTCTTGATTTTGGCTCAGGTCATGATCTCATGGCCCTGAGACTGAGCCCTTAGGCTCCTTGCTGAGCTTGGAGCCTATTCAAGATTCTCTCTCTTTGCCCCTCCCCTGCTCACACACACTTTCTCTCTCTCTCTCTCTCTCTCTCTCTCTCTCTCTCTCTCAAAAATAAACATTTTGTAAAAAGAATAAAAAATCAAAGTTGTTCTGTATGACAGAAGAACACAGAGTAAGTCATGAGGAGAATATGTGTAGTGTATTTAGAGATGTAATTGCCATAAAAAGAGAAGGTGGGGTTTGAATAGGTAAAGAAAGGTTAGTTTTGGGGGCTCCTGGGTGGTTCAGTCCATTAAGCATCTTGATCTCAGCTCAGCTCAAGTCATGATATCAGGGTCATGAGATCAAGCCCTGCATCAGGCGATGCGCTGAGCACAGAGCCCGCTTAAGATTCTCTTTTCCTCTCCCTCTGCCCTTCCCCCACTCACACTTTTTCCCTCTCTCAAATAAAGAAAGAAAGATTAAAATTAAAAAATGGGGCACCTGGGTGGCTCAGTCGGTTGAGCGTGTGACTTCCGCTCGGGTCATGATCTCGCAGTCTGTGAGTTCCAGCCCCAGCTCCGGCTCTGTGCTGGCAGCTCAGAGCCTGGAGCCTGCTTTGGATTCTGTGTCTCCCTGTCTCGCTGCCCCTCCCCTACTCATGCTCTGTCTCTCTCTGTCTCAAAAATAAATAAAAACATTAAAAAAATTCTTTTAATTAAAAAAAGAAAGTCTGATTTTCATATTTTTAAATTTAAGAACCTGCCTCAGGAAGTAATAGGATGTTACTGTATGTTACTGAGGTTAGTGCTGTGATACTGGTTGCATTTCTGCAGACTGTTCTGACATATGTATAAAGGAGGGAGCAACAAGGAAAAGAAGCAGATTTGGTCCAAGAGACTGACTAAAGAGATTCTGCAGATAGAAATGAGGAGAGTCAAGACTAAAATCAAGGTGTTTCCAAAAATCTCAGTGAGTGAATAAACACATTTGTCCATTTGATAGAGGTTGTTAGATTTCTAATTCTTTTTTTAGAGGTTTTGGTTTCACAGCACTAAAATTCCAAAGCACAGATTTATCATATATGTCTAATAAATCAAATTTTGATGACTTTTTTTTCATTCTTAACCTGACACCTCCTAAAACAAATAAAAAGGTAATACCAGTTAAAAACATTCAGATTAACTTTTCTCTTATAATGTTTAAACCTTAGCTCTTTTTTCCTTCAAGTCATCCTGTTTTCAGCTCATTAAGTTACATTGCATATTATCAACATCCTTTTAGTAAATTTGAACTGTTTATTTATGTAATTGATGTCAACTTTCAGAGAAAGTATCTTATTATCAGATTACTTTCAATGTGTTTCACATAGAATGCTTCCTTTGTCATAATGAGAATAGAGTACTGCTATTACACATGAGGGCTATAGTTTGGGAAAAGGGAAGAGATAAAATTTTTTTTAGTAATTTGCAATATCTGAAAATAAGAACTTCCCTAAGAAATTTTGATTTTCCCAATTCTAATAACATTTATTCAGTTGTAAATATTTGGTTGAAATCCCTTTATGAAGGATGGGTAATTAAAATTGAGGATTTAAACCAAAAAAAAAAAATGTAGGACTAAACCAGATGCCCATTGAAATGAAAGCCTTACAATGACCATGCCTTGACATGAGCAGGGAGGGTAAGTTAGTTTGAGGTGAATTTCTAGGGCTTCCTGATACTTGTTTCTATGCCTTCCAAGAATCTCTCCTGTAATTAGGTCTATGATTTATTTAAAAATTATATACACACACACACACACACACACACACACACGGGGGAGAGGGGCATAGAGAGAGAGACAGAGACAGGGAGAGAGGAAATCTTAATTCATATTCATTATGGAGCCTGACTCGGGGCTTGATCCCATGACCCTGGGATCATGACCTGAGCCCAAATCAAGAGTCAGATGCCTAACAGACTGAGCCACCCAGGCACTTCACGTCTATAATTTATTTAATATACAAAAATGATACTTTGTTTTCCTTGAGTCACTTATCTTAAGATTGGATTACAAAATATAACATTCCTAATCATTCTATAAATGAACACTCTGACTGATTTAAATAATAATCACAGTTCTTTACTAACTATAATCTATTTCATTTGATAAGAAACAGCTTATACTTACAATTTTGCCATAGTCATTTACTAGCATACTGATGACTATTTTAGTTGGCTTTGTGGCTTAAACAATAGAAATGTATTTTCTCACAGTTCTGGAGGTTGGTAGAGATCAGGACACCAGCATAGTAGGATTCTGGTGAGAGATCTTTTCCTGACTTGCAGACCTCTAACTTCTACCTGTGTTTTCACATGACTCAGAGAGAAAGCTCTAATTTTTCTTTTTTGTAAGGGCACTAATCCTCATGAGAGCCCCACCCTCTCTAAACCTAATTATTTTCCCAAAGACCCCTTTTCCAAATACTTGAGTGTTTGGACTTCAATATGTAAACTTTGAGGGGACACAATTCAGTCCATAGCATTCTGTTCATGGTTCTTGAAAATTTATCTCTCACACACATGTAAAATACAATATCAACTCTAAAGTCCAAAATCTTATCTAAGCATCATTTAAATAAAATATGAATAAGTCTTTAGGTATGATTCATCTTGAGGCAGAATTCTTCTCCAGCATTGACACCATGAAACCAGATGTCTTAATTCATTTGGGTAGCTATGACAAAATACCATAGACTGGGTAGCTTATAAACAACCAAAATTTAGTTCTCCAGTTCTTTTAGCTGGAAATTCAAGACCATGTCTGCATGATTGAATTCTGATAAAAGCCCTCTTCAGAGATGGAAAATTGATGACAAGGAAATTTTGGGAAGAGGTGTGTGGGTAGACCTTTCTGAATAGTCAAGTAATATGAGGATATATGTGTCACATGTGAATGCTAACCAGAAGATGAACTAAGCGAAGGAGTATTTTAATAATCAAGAAGATAGTATTACCAGTTCTATGGATATAAGCCAATATTTTTTCCCAGTCCCCTCTGTTATTGCTCAATGGGCTCATGCACAAAGTGGCTGTGGAGGCAGGGATAGAGGTTATGCATGAATTTAGCAGCACTGACTTTTCTGCTCACCATGGTTGGCCTTGCTATAGCCACTCTCTGACCTTGTTATTCTCTTTATTTGAAGATTAAGTGTACCTTAAGGAGATGTGTATGGGTGCCAAATTGACAAGAGTGGATTTGTGATGGTAAATGTTATGTGTCCACTTAATGGATCACAGGGGGCCCAGGTATTTAGTTAAACACTATTCTAGATATGTCTGTGAGGGTGTTTCTGAATGATATTAACATTTGAATCAGTAGACTGAGTAAAGCAGATTGCTGTCCCAAATGTGGGCAAGCCTCATCCAAGCTGTTGAAGGAGTGAATAGAACAAAAACTGAATGAGATAGAATTCTCTTTCTCTGCCTGACTCTTCTCTTTTTATTTTTTGTTTTTGTTTTTGTTTTTGTTTTTTGTTTTTGTTTTTTTGTTCAAGAAATATTTAATTTTTGTTTTCTATGTCTCGGGTGCTATTCTAAACATGTGAAATGTAACTATCAATGTGAAGGCTCTGATCTGAACTGTACAGAGTGTATTTTCTAAAAGGGGTGCTAGATTAAGCAAGCACAATGATTAACATGTTAATTTTACATGGTAGTAACTGTTATAGAGGGCCAGCATGATGGCCTTGCAACCTGTGCAGTCATACAGGAACCTGCACTTAGAAGGGCCATGCACTTGGTTTAATGCTCTGCTGTCACTGTCTTAAGATTCTTAATAGTTTTTGAAGAAGGGGTTTCCTGTTTTTATTTTATTTTTTTTTTTTACTGGACTATTTTACTGGTTACTGCAAATTATGTAAACAGACATGGTGCTATGAAGAAAACTAGAGTAGCAAAGAGTGATATTCTGGGGTACAAAGGGGCCATTTTAGATAGCGAAGTTGGGTAAAATCTCTTTGAAAGGATGATATTTGAATTCATGCCTCAACAAGGAGAATATACCCATATGAGCAGAGCATTTCAGACAGAAAACAAGAAATAGAAAGGCACTGAGTGTGCTGTGAGTTTGCTGTTGTTGAGTATGAGAAAGCAAGCGGGTATGTCTAGCATATGTATGATAATTTGGTATAAAAAGGAGGTTATTTTTTATGTGTGCAATAGGTATTCACTAGAATAATCAAGGAGGAAGAGAAACACAGTAATAATTTGGGCTTTATGTTTGATGATACTATCATGAGAAAAGGGTTTTACTATTATTATAGATATTATTTTCAGGTAAACGTAATCAACATGTTTATTGAAAGTTTGACAGTACTGTTGGGAAAGGAGAAATTTCAGACGTTAGTAACAGAAATAAATAATCACATATTATTCTATTTTCTTCCTTTTCTTACTATTGGTCATCAACTTCTAAATCTTTTGTGTGGACTGCCTACTTCCTTGAATAGTTCATTCTCAAGACTACATCCTGGACAAAGTAGGAGTTTGGAGCTTAGAATCAGTTGACAGGAGGAAAATATCTACTTATTAATCCTCTGAGGAACTATCATACATCCTAATGTAAGATGAGGATTCTTGTACCATGCCATTTTTTTCTCCTGAAATGATTCATCACCGTAAGTTAAAACTAAGGATGAATGAAACCAAAGCAGTTCATATTGATTAGGTACAGGTAGACCTTAATTTAATTAGCTTCTCTGAATATAGTCTAAAACATCATCACCTTTTAAAACTCTATCATATTACTTAATGTGGGCACATTATTCATTTTAACCTTTATTGGTGTCTTATTCCCCTTGAATTTGAAAATGTTGCTTCTAGTCACAAAGATGTGCAAAATGATGTATAAAAACTATAATGCATTCTTTAAACACCATTTTCATGCCTTAAAAATTAAAATATATATATATATATATATATATATATATTTCAGTTAGAGCAAAATATTTTTCTAAGTACTTCTTTTATTTCTTCGCATTCATTCATCCCTGGTAATAGCTTGAGCAAAGGACATATATAAAGCATGTACTTCCATGGAAAATAAAGAGCCCTTACATTTTGTAACTGTGCTTTATTTTAACAGTCTCAACAAATGGCAGGTCAAGTTTAGGATTTATTGTGATATTTTTGAAAATTTATTAAGTATCATGGAAACCCGCAATTTAGCTATGAGAAATACATCTTTTCTTTTCTTGATCATATTTTACTCTTGGTAATTCTTATAGTTCAAGATAAGTATTATGTAGCACCATAATTGTATTTTATGTTCTGGACATAAACAGAGGAATTTTATGATTCCCTAATTTGGCCGAGTCAGAACAGCTTCTTCATTATAAATTCAGTATTAATGTTAACCTCATGTGGAAAACAAAGAAATGAGAGATATAATTATTATTTTGTGTTTATCTAATCTAATGTCTTTCACATTTGATTTTTATTATTTATCTATAGGGATAAAAATTAATTATTACTGTCCCAATAGATTAAAGCCAAACCTCAACGCATATTATCTTTGTATTTATATCATCTTTCTCTTGCCCATGAGAATTGTATTCCATAGGAAAAGGGTGAGTGTATCGCTTCTCGGCCTTTTGGCTAAGATCAAGTGTGGAAAAGGGTGAGTATAGTTGAAAGTTAACATAATTCTATCAGACTTTATGAACACTCTTTTATATAGCTGTGGTCAGCAAAATTAAAAGGAAATATGGCTCATCATAGGTAGCTTTATGCCTAGACTCCAAATTTCCTGGCTGTTCCTTATACTGTAAACTTTCAGGTACACTAGAGTTTCTAATACTTGTCCAAGGATTATGTAGAAAATCTAGAGACAGAGAGTTGACAGACGATTGGACCAGAGTACCCCATGAGTCAAGCATTTCATAATAGAAAGAACATGGGTAAGGTAATCACACAGACTTCTGGCTTCAAGAATGAAAGACTGAGGGGTGCCTGGGTGGCTCAGTCAGTTAAGTGTCTGACTCTTGATTTTGCCTCAGCTCATAATCTCATGGTTCATGGGTTCAAGCCCCACATGGGGCTCTAGGCTGACAGCACAGAGCCAGCTTGGGATTTTCTCTCTCCCTCCCTCTGCCCCTTCCCTGCTCTCATGTGCTCTCTCTCAAAATAAATAAATAAATGTAAATAAAATAAAATAAAATAAAATAAAATACTGAGTGACAAGCCACTTCATTTCTCCGGGGCTCAGTTGCCTACACAAAGAATAAAGACCACCATGTGAAAGGCAAAATACCTTACATGACAAAAGGAACTTTTAAGATATGATTGCTAAAATTTTTGAATTGGAGGGATTATCCTGGATTATTTGATGGGCACAATGTAATCACAAGAGTCCTTAGAGGGAGGCAGGAAAGGCAGAGGCAGAGAAAGAGATTTGACAACAGAAGCAAAGGTTAGGGTGATTTGATCCTCTTTTGCAGACTTTAAAAATGGGAAAAGACCATGTGCCAAAGAATGTGTGTGGCCTTGAAAAGCCAAAAAAAAAAAAAAAAAAACTGATTCTTCCCTAGAGACTTCTGGAGAAGGAATACTGCTCTGCCAACATCTTGATTTTAGTCAGTAAGACCTATTTTATACTTGTGTCCTCCAGAACACCAAGACAATAAATTTATAAACCACAAGATTTATGGTGATTTGTTACAGCAGCAATAGAAAACTAATGTGCTCCCCATTATAAGGTTTTGTGAGGATTACATTTTCTCAGCTCAGATTAGGGCCTTGGGAAACCTTGCATTGCACAAGGTATAAAGGGGACATTGAGCAGAGAGATTTGCTAAGATATGTAGCTCTGCTTCCTTCCAATTTCGTTCATTCAGATAAAAACAGTTACAACTATGCAGGAAGGTGAAATGACTTGGGCCCAGTAAGAAATATGTTTGTTTCCTTCTTAGCATAAGCAGTTTGATTGTGCTGCACAGTGATACTGCTTGGCCTTTAAAGTGTGGTGACAGTTTTCCCTTGTGCTGTACTCCACAGCTGAAGCCTGAATCTCTATAGCTCATTTGCCCTGCTTTCTCCTTCTGACACTACAGTATCTTTTTCTCTTTGCCCTGTGGAGTTCAATCATAGGTTAGAAGTTTCAACTGTCTTATTGCCTCAGGGCACATTTAGGCGCCTTTGTGTTGACCAAGAAATCTAACCTGACAGGATGAGATACAAACAACTCTACCTCTTGGAATGTGTATGAGTATATGTTACTGGTTAGAAATTTACTCCCGATTTCAGAGCAAAAAACTGTCCTGAGGGTCACAGCTTCTTGTACAGCTGCAAAACATTCCAGATGACTTAGCTATTTTCAGTTACCATAAATAAACACGCACATGCCCCAACTTGTGCACATTTCCTTACCCACAGTCTGGTTTTTAAAGCCATCCCCTTCTTTCTCAGAATTAATGGCCTCAACCAGAAAATGAAACAGATTTTATTTAACAGATTGAAAGGCATTATATAGAACTTTACATTGTGTTTTATCTGCTATCCTGTGACATGTACTTTAAATTATTTTAGACATATTTAAATGCAACAAATGTCTCAGAGACCTAAGATATAAGATTAAAGTTACAGTAATGATTTGTATTCATTTCTGCATGATCTGACAGCCTGGAGGTAAAAGTGACTCTTGAGACCCTGGAATTTAAAACAAAAGTAGATGTTTAATTAGAAAATAAATTAACTTCATGCATTTATATGTTTTAATGTATTACATAAATCATTCAATACAGTTACACCTGCAGATGTACATATTTTAATTGATTTTTTTTTTTACAGTAATCACCTTTCTTTTGCTCTCTGGCACTAAAATATAATTTGAACAACTTTCTTATCCAAGAACCATGGAGATCCAGCATATTTTCCTAGCTTCTTTTAAATTCACTAATGCATATTAAAATGATTAAAGTCAGCTACACCAGATTTGACCTGTCCCATCTTCAGGCTATTTAATTTAACAGGGCATTTATGGAGAAGGGCTTTCTTCACAATTACATTATTCAAAGTTGTGAGGATATGAGCCTTTCATGGAAAGAAACAGCCACCAGCAGATGGATGACAAGCTATGAGGGAGGTTATTGTTTAAACTCTTGCATTGGTTGGGGGAGTGGCTTCAATGACAAATTGTATCTGATACTGTACAATCATCTTCCCATAAGAATAAAATTAAGCTAGGAAAAAAATAAATGAATCAGTTACAAGGAAAGGAAAAGAAAAATGGAAAAAGTATAATATATTATTATACAATCATTGTGTTTCATGTAGAATTTGGAAAAATAATTATGAAAACTTATTTAGTGGGAAATTAACATATTCATTTTAGATACTAGATTCCAGGTGTCCTTTTGGCCCCATGTACTTGCCACCATGCCACTCTGCTTCTCCTGTGTGGTGAAAGGACTTGGGCCCAGTAAGAAATATGTTTGTTTCCTTCAGCTCCTGCAGTAAGCCTATAAGATGTAATGTAAGAACTGCAGACTTAGAGGAAATTTCAGCACTCTCAGCGACTTATGAAACCCCCAGGATTTAGTTCTTCCTGGGGTTAGGTGGGAGTAAGGAAGAGAACAAACAGCTCTGTTCACAATGCACATTAACAGGAAGACAGAAGCGTGTCTTGAAAACTGAAAAATACAAGTAATCAGAGAACAAAATGATATTTCAAAAGCTGATGTTAATTGGGAATGTAAAAGTTCCCTTACTGTATATAAATAAATGTGTTGTGTCACTATAAATAAGTTTGCTACTATGTAAAAATTATTTGCTACCATATTCAGAAGAAAAGTTAGGAGACTCAACAGATAGAGGATTTTGCTATATATAAGCATGTGACTTGTGAGAAGGCATTGAAGCATCAGAACTATTTAGTAAATTAAGCTAGAGCAATTTAAAGAGAGTCATGAAAACAAAACTGAATTTTAAAGGGTTAAAAGAGTAAAGTCTAAATGTCTAAATAATGTTTTTGAAATTTCTGTACTGTAGGGAAATATTCCAATAAAACAATAGAAAAATTCACAACAAAAGTTTTGATAATTTCTAGAACATAACTTTGAAATTTACATCATTGGAAGGTACCCATTTGAGAAATCATACAAGGAAAAAAGTAGACAGGATTGACTTCAGTGTGTATAAAAAGTGATGTGGGAGACAAAGGCAGAAGGAAATGTCAGATAAAATTAAACTTCCTTATAACCTGCAGCCCATTGACAAATACTGGAGGCAGGCAGAACACTCAAGAAACACCTACTGTCTTAGTGCTAATGCTTTGCTAGAGGGAATAATAACATTAGCTTGACCATAGCTGGGCCTCCAGTATCCTGTGAGTTTTCTTTAGCATATGAAAATCCTTTGGGAAACTTCCCCTTGACTTTACCTCCCCCAGCTCCATGGCATATAACTAGTCTCTCCTCATGGCCCTAGGGCAGCTCTTCCTGCCCATGGGTTCTGTCCCCATGCTTAATTAAAGTCACCATTTTTGCACCAAAGATGTGTCAAGAATTCTTTCTTGGCACCGGACCCCACCACCACCCTAAAACCAAAAAAAGTTTATACACTTTGATAAGAAAATTGCTAAAGTATAAAACAATAATCAGACAAAGTAAGTAAGCAGTTAATTAACAAAAGAAGAAATATATTGGTCTAGTAAGAAATATGGTTTAACAATCATTGCCATTTATAGGCAAATAAATGAGAATTAAAACAAAATCGATGTACGATTTAGCCCATCAAATTGCCATTTGTTTAATGAGAATAATTGCTGTTGACACAAACAAAATGAAAGAGGCATAAAGTGATACAAAACACCTGCAATTATCACTAACTCTAACCCTTCCGTTGAAAATGAGCAGAGACAAAACCAACACAACTTTACCTTGAGCTCCAAATTTATTTAGCATCCTCTTTTCCAAAGATTTTCTTTACCAACTAGATCCCAGAGCCTTATTATTTCATTAAATCACATATTCTAAATAACTAAAGAGGTGTGAATTCAAAGGCTTCTAGAGTATTGCAGAATCTGACTGCATTGGCAGTCAAATCTGAACATCTACAGAGCAGAAACATGCCAGAACAACAGATAATGAATGCCTTCTTCAAGACTACTAATTTAAAAGATACCAATGTAATAAGGGGTATGTTCACCTGCCTTTTATCTTCCCCCCTAATCAAGCCGAATTACTCCATGATTCAGGGTTCAAGAATCAGAAGCTAGGATGTAAAATGGAACCAAGTATTCCACCACCTGTTTCCTTTATTTATATACCTGGTTGAGAAAATGTGGTAAAATGAACATTACAAAGCTAAGTTGCTGAAAATATGCTTTCACATTTAAGTGATTTAATGACAATAACTGAAAAAAAACTTTTTTTAACTCTTATTACAAGGTCATCACTAAGGAACAAAAAAGTCCAGAAAATTTGAAAACATACAAAATAAAAAATTACAGTAAAGGCAAGCATCATTCATATCAAAAATTCTACTGGTCTTTATTTCCATTAATCACTGGTACTTTTCCAGTCAGGAGCAGCTCTCTTCAATAATAACAAAATTTGAATAGTATGAATATATTTATCTGAAAAGGTAAAAGTTAAGGGAAGAAAACAAAGAAAAGACAAGCAGAGAAAGAGATAAAGGGATGATTTTGAAGGCTATTTAATCCATTCTATGTTTTTTCATTCAATGCATATGACACTGAGCTCCAAAGACTCCCTTGTTCTTTCCATTTGTAAGCACACTGATTATCAACAATATCTGAGAGACAATCTGTCAGCAAATCAATGTATTGTGTTATTTATTGTGATAATGCTGTTTTTAATGTGTTAATTACAGAGAAATTGGAATTTCTCTTTCCATATTCATCTTCTCCAGAGATATACCAATTGAAAATGCATATTGTAACTGGAAGTAAGGCAATGAAATATAACCCTTGAATTTTATACTTCCTAATATTCTTTCTTACGTATATTAAAAATTTTTTTTCACATTTATTCATTTTTGAAAGACAGAGAGAGAGTGCAAGCAGGGGTGGGACAGAGAGAGAGGGAAACACAGAATCCAAAGCAAGCTTCAGACTCTGAGCTGTCAGCACAGAGCCCAACATGGGGCTTGAACTCACGAACTGCGAGATCATAACCTGACCTGAAGTTGGATGCTTAACTGACTGAGCTACCCAGGCATCCCTTTTACACATATTTTTTGATAAATGTTAGTCTACCTCAAAAAATATATTTGTTTATTATCATCTAAGAAACTTTGTTTAATAACAACCCTCCACTTTCAGAGCCTCTTCAATCTTGCATATTTAACTTTTAGCAAAACAGTTAAATTTCAGGGAAAAAGTTGCAGCTAAGAACTTAGCTAAAAAATCAATGTCCAAAGTGTGTTTTGGAACCAATAAACATTTATTACAGCTTCCAGTTTTCTATTTCTACAATATTGTACCATGATATAGATGAGTCTATACTACTAAAAGATACTTAAAATTATTTAAAATATAATTGATTGCACTACTACATTATATTATTTTCTTTGGAAATATATTGTGTCTTTACCAATTTGTCTTTCTTCTTCCTTGCATCATAAGGAAATAGCTCAGTTCTTTACAGAGCAGATAGTTTAGCTTTGATTCAATAATTTCTTACACACTTGATGTGGGAAACAAAGGCAGAAGGAAATGATAGACAAAATTAAATTTCCTTATAACCTGTAGCCCATTGACAAATACTTGAGACAGGCAGAGTAAGACATTCCTCTGGGAACTCCTAACTGTTTTAATGTTAATGCTTTGCTAGAGGAAAGAACAGACTGAGCTTGGCAATAGCTAGGCCTCCAGAATCTTATGAGACTTCTTTAGCATATGAAAATCTTTTTGGAAACTTTCCCCTTGCCCTTACCTCCCCCAAATTTCCAAGTATATAATCAGTCACTCCTTACAATCTCGGGGCATCTCTTCCTGCCCAAGGGTCCTGTTCCCATGCTTTAATAAAACCATCTTTTTGCACTGAAAATATTTCAAGAATTCTTTCTTGGCCATTGGTTCCGAACCCCAACATTTTCCACATCAACACCCACCTTGCTTCATCAATTACTGCATTCCTTTTTCTCTTCTGTTGTATTAATTTCCTCTTCACTGAATATGTCCTCCCACAGCTACCCCCAAATCTGACCATAAAATGCTCTTATAAAAAAATTGGTCCTGGTCACAAGCCCTATCAGAAATTCCATTTAAGGAGGGAGAGATTAATATTTATTGAAAGCGTAACAACTATAGTTTGTAGCAGATATAATTCTTCAAGATTTATTGATGAGTTAATTAAGGTCTAGAGGGTTAAGGTTAACAGATTTGCCCAATGTCAAATGTAAATGGTAGAATTGGAATTAGATATGATTCTTCCTGACTCCATACTGCACTGTTACTTTTATTATTATTGTAATAGCAAGAATGTTCCCTATACTACCTTTATACACACACACACACACACATATGTGTATGTGTGTGTGTGTATATATATATATATATATATATATATATATATATATATGCCTCACGGTTTTTGCATTCTGACTTCTGCTCCTACATTTCTTATCAAATTTCTTTCTTGAAGGTGACAAAGGATATGTTTGTAACTAAATGCTAGAATTTCTTTCAGCATCTTATAGTCTTTAAAAATTCTGGAAATTATTACTTATGACCTCTTCCTCATTCTTAAAATTATCTGTATTCTTAGCATTCACGAACTATATTCTCCTAGTTTATTTCACTCTTTATGACTGACCTTTTCCTCTTCCTTTGCCTTCCTTTCTACGTACCTCCTCCCCCCACCCCCATTCTTCAAAGTTCTGTCATTTGCTTCTCTATTCTGTAATCTCTCACCTGGCCTCATATTATGATATCCCAACTGAGCTATTATAAGGACTGAACTACTGATAATTTTCTCTCTTTTCATTCTTTGAAAGGCCAAGACTGAGCCTCTCTGTAGAATATGGTCTGTGTATTCAGCTAGAAATGAGAGACTGAAGATGAAAGAAACCTAGTTTAGGAAAACATTTTTTGGAGCTATGACTACTATTATTTAGATCTTAAAAAAAAAACCAACAAAACAAAAAAAAACAAATTAAAAACTCACACAAGGTTGATGTGGACATGTTGAGTTTTAGAACAAATGGTCTAGAAAGAATTCTTGAGATGTCTTCAGTGCAAAAAGGTAGTTTTTTTTTTGTTTTTTGTTTTTTGTTTTTGTTTTTGTTTTTATTAAAGCACAGGGACAGGGCTCTTTGGCAGAAAGAGATGCACGGGGGTTGAGACTGTGGCAATTATATACTTTCAAGTTGGGAGGGGGGTAAAGGATAGCAGAAGTTTGTAAGGAATTTTGGAAACAAGGTTTCTAGGACCTTGAGGGGGCTAACCATTGTTAGGAAAAGGTCATTCTTTACTGTCTAATAAGACCTTAGTCTTGAGACCGTTCAGATGTTTATCAGTGGGCCACATGCTTGGGAGGTGATTGTCAACATATCTTGAGGGGGTAGGATAAAGGAAGTTTCAAAAGGAATTTTTATATGTTAAAGAAGACTTATAGGATCCTGGAGGTTGGGATAATATTAAGCTAACATCACCTTTTGCCCTTAGCAAAGTGTCAACACTGAGGCAGCTGAGCTCCCAAAGCAAGGTCACTCTGCCTATTTCAAGGACTTGTCAAAGGGTTGTAGGTAGTAAGGAAATTTAATTTTTTCTTTTACCTTTGTGTCCCACATCAATGGTGACATATATTCCAAATGCAAATCATTCAGTAAATGGATAATTTATCAAAGAAAAACATGATTTTTTGAAACAGTATTAAGTAGCTTAGAGAATTATTGAAATAAGGAACCTGACTTGGAATGTGGGCACAAGGGGATGCTAGGTATCCAGAAAAACAGCCTAGTTAATCAGAGAAGCAGGGCAGTAAGGGACCTGTCATCCACCACTGCTCTGGCAGTAGGATATCATTGGTATATCATAATCATGTAATGGTGATCAAAGAACAAGGGAAATAAAAATCTTTAAAAATATAATCCTGGAGAGTGGCAAATGGAAATGAGGGGTAGTGTAAAAGAGCTATGAAATGATTTCATTCTCTTATAAAAATTTTTATATTATTTCTATGCTGGATAAATCATAAAATAACAGCATAAGCAAAGTATCTAGGAAATTGAAGGAATTCTAGAAAAAGTGAAAAACATTTTTTAAAAGGTTATAACTGGAGATTGAAAATGGGCACGAGGAGGTTACAGCGAGGAAATGTTAATTTTTTTTTTTAATTTTTTTTAACGTTTATTTATTTTTGAGACAGAGAGAGACAGAGCATGAACAGGGGAGGGACAGAGAGAGAGGGAGACACAGAATCTGAAACAGGCTCCAGGCTCTGAGCTGTCAGCACAGAGCCCGACGCGGGGCTCCAACTCACAGACCGCGAGATCATGACCTGGGCGGAAGTCAGATGCTTAACTGACCGAGCCACACAGGCGCCCCGGAAATGTTAATTTTTATTATACAACTTTTTAGATAAATACAAGAATTTCCTAAATTAAAACAAGCAAATTCAAACAAAGAAACTGTAACCCATGTTAGGCAACAAAAATTCAACCAAGTAAATTTAAAGATCTTAATGGCTTTATTTATTTATTTATTTATTTATTTAAGAATTAGACAGTATCCCATCTAACAAACAAAAGGGTGCTCAGAAGAGTTCTACAAAATGGAAGACTTTTATAGTCAGAAATGTGGTAGGACAAGGAAGTTGTTAGCAAAACAAAAGAAAGGATTGTTTCAGGCAAGGTTACCTTCCCTTAAAGGAAAGGGTAAGAGGTCTTATGCAGATTGCCTCACTGAGGCTGATCAGGAAATTCCAGACTGATTGGTTTAAAATTCCACTGCTCTGAGATGCTCTAACTGCAGTTAGGTTAGCTAGTAAGTCTTGGTGAGACTTAACAAAAGTGACTCCATATAGGGCCTGTTGTTTCTTTTTAACACCTATAACTGTCTCCATTGTTAACTTTTCTTTCTTTTTCTTTTTCTACTAAACACACCTACTTTCTCTAGTTGCTATTTGTACTTTTGCTTAGAACTGAAAATGGCACCTTATTGATCTCCTTATTCCCTGTTAATATGAGAGAAGGCAATTCCCAACAGTATTTCAGTTTTCTTGTCAATAAATTGTGTATACATCACTTCCACACTGTCTTATGGCTTTCTAAAGATTTGTTTTACATACACAACCCACATGGTATGAAACTGCAGTCTCATAGGAGTCCAAGGGGCAACTTGTTGTATCTCATCCTCAAACAGAAATTCCACCCAAGGGAAAAACACCTTTTGCCATTGGATTGGAGTGATCATATGATTTGTGTATGTATCACAGCCTCTTGACTAAATTCTGGAAAACTCTTTAAAAGTCAGTAAATCATATACTCACATCTGTAAGAAAAGGTGTAGTTATATCTTTACAAAATCAATAAACTCACATACTTCCCTCTATGTTTATGTTAATAAATTATCATTTGAGAAGGCATTACATTCAGGTTCTGTCATTCAGACTCCCATCATCCCACATGAGTGCTAAAAATATGTTTTCCAGATGGGCAGAGTTGAGTTTAAGGTCAAATTTGATAGATAGTTGTTACCAAAACAGTTGACTTACAAAGTATACTTATATATTTAGTCAGTAGTCAAAAAGACATTTGGCTAAAATATAAAATTGACTTTGATGAGGTTTTTGGGGTGATGGGGGTTCGTGGGGTCCAAAACTGATGGCCAAGACATCTTGAAGACGTCTTTGGTACCAAAAAGTGATTTTATTAAAGCACAGGGACAGGCCCCGTGGGCAGGAAGAGCTGCCCTGGACCCTGTGGAGAGACTGGTTATATATTTGGGAGTTGGGGGAGGTAAAGTCAAGAAGTTTCTGAGAGGCCTGAGAAAATTGAAACTTAAAAGCTTAAGTTATGGGAAACTGAAACCTAACCAAGCTTAACCAGCTTGTTCCGCTTCTGTACAATTGCTTGGCATGCCCATGTATTCCTGATCAATCATTATTGCCTGGCACATCCGTATATTCTTGATCAACCATTGTTACTTGGCACATCCGTGTACTCCTGATCAATCATTGTTGCTTGGCACATCCGTGTATTCCTGATCAATCATTGTCATACCCGTACCCCCGGTTGTGGTCTGACCTAAAGGCAGGAACCAATCGAATACTGTTAAGTGTCCAACTTTAAACACCAACCAATCGCAGCTCTGTAACTGTGGAAAATTCCTGATTTCCCCATGACTTGTTTGTACCTGTCTATAAAAGGGGTGTAAAAACCTCTCTCAGGGCCTCTTGGCGTCACCAGCAACGGGGGCGCAGAGGTCCAGGTTCGAACCTGCAATAAATGACCCTTGCTGCTTAGCTTTGACTCTGGACTCTGGTGGTTCGTTTTTGGGGGTCTCTTAGACTCTGGGCGTTTCATTTCCAATGGGATTTTCATATGCTAAAGAACACTCACAGGATACTGGAGGCCCAGCTATGGTCAAGCTAAGGTTATTTTTCCCTCTAGCAAAGCATTAACATTTAGACAGTAGGGAGTTCCTGGAGAAACCTTTTACTCTGCCTGCCTCAAGTATTTGTCAATGGGCTGTAGTCATACGGAAATTTAATTTTATCTGCCATTTCCTTCTGCCTTTGTTTCCTATATCATGTTTGACATTTGTAAAATGAATTTCTTGAAGAAGATAGAACATTCATGACTTAGAAGTAGCAGTCCATTTGGGCAAATCTACACAATACAGATTATACTATAGGGATTGTAGTATCACAGATGAATAATCAGATGTATTTTCACTGTTTTCTGTATTTTCTCTTGCTGTTTCCTCTCTGTAGGAGACTCTTCTTCCTCTCTGGCAAGCTCTCACTCATTTCTTCAAAAACAGTTTGAATGTCATTTTATATGTGAAGCCTACCTCTGACAGAATGAGTTTTATGTCCTCTGGTTCTTTAGCCCGTTGATTCATATCACCTTCTGAATTTTCACATTTTAGTATAGGGTAGATTGATGATAAGTACATAGAAATCGACATGTGTGTATATGTGTATCAACTTAACTATGATGTGGGAAACAAAGACAGAAGGAAATGGCAGATAAAATTAAATTTTCTTATAACCTGCAGCCCATTGACAAATACTTGAGTCAGGCAGAGCAAAACGTTTCTCCAGGAACTCCTTACTGTCTTAATGTTAATGCTTTGCTAGAGGGAAATACAACCTTAGCTTGACAATAGCTAGGCCTCCAGTATCCTGTGAGTCTTCTTTAGCATATGTAAATCTCATTGGAAACTTCCCCTGGACTTTACCACTGCCAACTCCATAGTATATAACCAGTCTCTCCTTGTGGTACCCAGGGAAGCTCTTCGTGCACACAGGTACTGTCCCCGTGCTTTAATAAAATCACCTTTTTTGCAGCAAAGATGTCTTCAAGAGCTCTTTCTTGGCCACTGACTCTGGACCCCATGAACCCCACTATCACTCCCCAAAACCTCATCAACTAGACTATGCTGCCTGAAAGGCAGAAATTACTCCTTATTCATTTATATATTCCTAGTTCTTGGCACAAAAAAATTCACATATCAGGTTTAATAATTGTCAAATTGGGGCTCCTGGGTGGCTCAGTGGGTTAAGCATCTGACTTCGGCTCAGATCATGATCTCACGGTCTGTGAGTTTGAGCCCCGTGTCAGGCTCTGTGCTGACAGCTCAGAGCCTGGAGCCTGCCTCAGATTCTGTGTCTCCCTCTCTCTCTGACCCTCCCCCATTCATTCTCTGTCTCTCTCTGTCTCAAAAATAAATAAAAAATTAAAAAAAAATTGTCAAATTTAATTAAATTAAAAGTAATTTGATTATGCTGATATTTAGGTCCCATCATATCATCAGGAAATCATTTAGAGATATTATGTAGTTAATGTTAAATATATGTTCACCTAGTACATGTAATAAGTAAAGAGAGTATTTTGAAATGACAGGGTATCATGATTAAACAACAGATATTTTATCAGTTTGACAGATTTTTCTCTATAGTAAGCACACTACTTTGGTCTCATTTATCACCATTTCCACATTAATCATGAAAATATTTTTGTAAATCTTGATCTAGTTTAAAGCATGTGGATATCCATTATCTTATTTGATTGAGTTGGTTTGATACCCACAAGATTGTGTGACAGTTTGTGCAAACATTATTTTCCCAGTATATAAATCTAAAATCAAATAACTTTCCCAAAGTTGCAGAACAGACTAGTGGGCGAAATCAGATCTGTTTATCTCCCACTCTGTGCTCTCTGTACTTTATCATTCTGCCTTTCTCTGCTTTCTAATTTGGCAAAATAGCATTTGATCTTAATATAGTTTCTCAATAAGTTTTTCTCATTTTTTAAATACTTCCATGGGAATAATCCTTGGGAAAATTTCAGCCTACAATAATATTCAATTCATTAGGCAATTTTAAATCACATTTAAGTCATAAACTCCTTTCAATATACTTACATTTCTCTATAACAATAAGAAACATTGCATTTGTTTCCTTAGTGCTGTAGCAGTATTCTCACATAGAGGGACAAGACACCGAGGCCTTTCTTTCCACAAAGGAGCTTTATTCGTGCTAGCATGGGCTCAGTGGGCCAAGAACCAAAAGGCTGAGCCCTGAGCACAGCAAGGTATAACCTTTTATACAATTTCTACTTCTTTGTCTCTCATACATGGTACCATACAGAAATACAGTCTGATTTGGCAGTCTATGTTACAGAGTCATGAGAAATGTCACATACAGACACACAGTCTGATTAGACACAGTCCAAGTTCCTGAATCATGTCAGAGCTATGCATATGTGGATAGGAGTTGATTGGGCCAAGTTGTCTTCCTTTGTCCTGAGAAGGCCTCTATCACATTCCTTAGGAAGGGGCTCTACCTCTACCACAGTGCTAAGTGTGGTATTTGAAGCATATTGCTAACTGATATATGTCTTTTTAATAACGTAATAATTTTGAATACTTCCAAAACTCAGGCATTAATTTGACCAAAATGAGATTTGTTTTTAAAACCTCCCAAATGATTTTAACGTGTGGTAGGGTTGTATATTTGGTAGAGAAGACAGAATACAGTAGAGAACCTTGGTTACACATTAAAATTACTTTAAGAACTTAAAAAAAGGTGTTAGAAATCCTCATGGACAGACTCTTACCCAGAACAATTGGATAAAAATCCTTCGGGTTTTGGGGCTGCCTGGGTGGCTCACTCAGTTAAGCATCCTACTCTTGATTTTGGCTTAGGTCATGATCTAACAGTTTGTGAGATCGAGCCCCACATGGGGCTCTGTGCTGACGGTGCAGATACTGCTTGGAATTCTCTCCCTCCCTCTCTCTCTGCCCCTCCCCCCTCAAAATAAATAAATAAACATTTTTTTAAAAATCCTTGGGGTTTCACCTATGCATCTGTCATTTTAATGTTTCCAGTGAATCCAATGTACTTCTAAGTTTGAGAAACAATGCAATAGAGATTGTCCTCTTTGCTTTAATTATTTAACACTATTTGAGAATTTCATAATAAATTATATCATTTGATATATAATAAATAGACATTTTAGCAAAATAGTTTTAGGTATGATATAGACAGATCCCTTTATACATGCTCTTTTCTTAAGAAAACTCCAATTATCTTTTTGCCCATTGAGCTGCACTCAGTAAATTTCCCATTGTCTGGATGTATGCTTCCTTCAAGAGCTAGCTCTTTCTGTCTTCCAGTCTCCATAGCACTCTGTGAGACATTGCTAATGCAGAAGTGCAGACTAATTAATTAGCTCATTTGTACCCACAACCCTGCAAGCTGCCACCCCATTTACCTTTTGCACTGCCTTTCCAGGCTGAGCAGTCATTCTATGTATGTGTCTTGAGAAATGCTGCAGCTAATGGTGTCCACATCTAGCACTCACCGTGCTAAATTATGCTGCCATTCCACACTATCATTCTTCTGCATCTCGAGGAGATCCATTTATTAAAACAGATTCTTATGTGGCACATACCAATTATTTTTACAAACGACAAACTGGAAATAGGTTCCATAATTGCATGCTGGTCAACCAGTCAAGTCTATACACAAAATCACTCATTCTCTTATTACCTCTTTTACCTTTGTGTATAATTCTGTCTGTTGACTAGAGGTCTTTTCTTATGCTTGATTTTCTTTTTAATTCATCAATAGCTGCACTCTTTCAGTTCAAATATCCTAAAACCGTAGAAATTGCTTAAGATGTCTCCATACCTCATGCTTGCTTGCCTAACTGAGACTTAATGTAGGAAAGTCATTACTGGGACAGTGAACATCAGGCCCAAATTATGTTGCTAATTAGCAGATTCAGATGCTGGTAAGAAAGTCAGTTTTCTCTTTACCACTGCAGTGACTGGGAGGGAATTAGAGCAGTTATTCCTAACAGAATCACTTTTTTTTTTTAATTCTCACTATCAGTCTGCCTTCATTGGTTCTCTATGTCCCTATTTTATGTATAGCCAATTAATTTTATCTGATACATATAGACTCTGAAAGTTAAAGCTCTGACTTTTAAATAAACTATATTGACATATAATTTCATTTCCAGTTTCCCTTCTGATACTGCCCTTTGGTCATCATATATGCCCTATACACCTTGTTTTTCTAATTGTGTTCATTCCTCCTACTTCATCCCCTTCCCAACTCCCAGCCCAGTTCTATCTGTTATGCTTTCTGAGACTTTTTTTTTAAAAAGATCTCTTTTCTTTTTAATGTTTAGTTTTGAGAGAGAGAGAGAAAGAGAGAGAGAGAGAGAGAGAATTAACAGGGGAGGGCAGAGAGAGAGAGTGAGACACAGAATCCAAAGCAGGCTCCAGGCTTTGAGCTGTCCGTACTGAGCCTGACATGGGGCTTGAACTCATGAACCATGAGATTGAGACCTGAGCTGAACGCTTAACCGACTGAGCCATCCAGGCACCCCTTAGACTTCTGAAAGAAAGCTATTGCCTCACTGTAAGTCAAGTAAAAACAGACATGGCTTTCTTGCTCAACGTAGAAAGCCTCCCAAGTACTTCCAATTACAGGGACAAAGGCTGTAATTGGAATCTCTTTGGAGAGTTCTCTTTTTTTCTTAACCGAAAAACAAAACACAAAACCACTCATTTAAGGCCTTCCCTTCTACTCCCTACTCTGCATATTCCATTTGAAAATCTAATCCAGCGAATGCTGAGGATTGTTCTAAGACAGTTTTAGAACATAGGAGTCAGTCCTCTGCTTTACTTTACCAGGTTCTTAGAATGCTAATTCTTTTATGGATCCTAAAAGTGGCTATAGATGGAATGGAGCAACCTCTGATTAAGATTTGTGACTTCTTTATACCATCTTAGAATGAGAAGAAGATAAATTATGGTACAATGTATGAATCCTAAGGGTCAGTTCTGGAAGAGATAATACATATTTGGGAACCATCCCTTCCTCTGAAGTCAAATTTTATTATTTCTTGTTAACATTTTTCAGGGACTTTAAAATTCACATAAAGTATTTATTTCTAGACCTTCTTTGCAGTGTGAATTTCCATTATTCTGACATTTAAATGTTTTAATATTTTACATTAAAATTTATTTTTATTATAATTGGTCATCAGCCAAGCCAAAGTACTCTTAGTAATATCTATGTCTTTTCATGATTATTGTCTGCAATGTATTAAAAATATCCTATAATCTTTCAAGAACCAGTTTAACTAGAACAGGCCTATTATCTCCTTTATAGTAGTTTGAATGGTGGCCATATCCTAACCCTCAGAATCTGTGAATGTCACCTTATTTGGAAAGAGGGTCTCTGCAGATATAGTTAAGAATATCAAGATGAGATTGCTCTGGATTATACAAGTGAGCCCCTAAATCCAATGATAAGTGTTCTTATGAGGCATACAGAGAAGAGACCTGTGGGAAGGACAAAGACTTATAAAGATGGAGGCAGAGATTAGAGTTATGTAGCCATAGCCAAAGAACACTGGAAGCCACTAGTGACTAGAAAAGGTGAGGAAGGATTCTCCCGAGGGCTCCAGCAGAAGCATGGTCCTGCTGAAACCTAGAATTCAGACTTCTGGCCCCTAGTTCTGTGAGAGAATGCATTTCTGTGGTTTTAAGTATCAAGTTTATGGTAATTTGTTATGGCAGTCCTAGGAAACTATTATACACTTGCATGTCTTGATAATTCAATATAGCCAATTCAATAGTTGTATATTAATAAAGTCATATGGGAATGGGGAGGAGGCTTCTTGAATTAAGAACAGTTACCTCATCTTAGGGAACAGGATCAAATTCAGACTGAGAGATGCTTCATCAGGAACAGATGGAGCAAATATGGAGACAAGAAAAAGAAGAATTGGGTATGTGCTGGCATTTTGACACTACTGAAAAGTAAAATGGGAGATGAGAAGTATCAGGAAGTGAGGACAGTAAGGTAGCCATGTGACAAATGTGGGACCTTAATGCTGTGTGGAAATGAATGCACTCTATGATGGAGGTTCCTGCTTCTGAGACAAGACATGTGGAAACTCTTGGGAATAAAACTATAGGACACATGATAAGCATAGTTTGTCCTGGAATATCGTGTTTGCTTAAGCATTTGGAGGAAACGAAATAATGTATTTGGTAAGTGTGTTGGAAGACATTTATCATTACAAAAAGATATATAATGATGTAGAAGATGTTGTTAACATAATTTGCAAAAGACAAAACATTAGACATCATAAGTGGCATGATTGTGATTTAATAGAACTAAGGAGACAAGATTGGAGTTAGGCTCCAAATCCACATAGAAAAAATTCACTCTCCTCTCCCATTAGCAGAAACTCTTTAGGAAAAAACATTAAGGGGCATGGGCAGATCAGAAGGCAATTGATGATACTGACAACATTAACAATTATAGATACTAATTTTTGATCACTTACTATGTGATGGATCCTATTCTGAGTGCTTGGGTAATATTTCTAATTTATTTTTACCAAGAGCTCATGAAATAAGTATTATTATGATTGATGTAAAAGGTGAGGAAGTTGATGATTACAGAAGTAAAGGCTCTCTATCAAGGAACAAGGATTGGATCCCCAAAATAAGACTGACTTCAAGGTTCTTCTCTTAATCGGTATATTATATTACAAAGATACTTGTGAACTTCATTTTATAACTTAATATTCTAGTTTCACATTGATTTAGAAGATGATTGCCAAATGTCAGCAGATATGCCAGATAATTGAAATTTACTGCCAGTAAAATTTTGTTCTATTTTGTTTGTTTATTTATCATTAATTAATTAGTTAATTAATTAATTTGTTTTTATTGAGAGAGAAAGGGAGGGTGCAAGTGAGGGAGGGTGGAGAGAGAGAGGGAGAGGTAGAGAGAATCCCACGAGGGGCAAAGAGAGAGAGAGAGAGAAGCGGGGCTTACCAGAAGTGGGGCTTAGGCTCACCCATGTGGGGCTTGAGCTCCTGAAGCGGGGCTCAAGCTCACCCAATGGGGGACCTGAACTCATGACCGTGAGATCGTGACGTAGTTGAAGTCAGATGGTTAATTGACTGAGACACCCAGGCACCCTAAATTTTGTTTTAAATAATACTTTATTTTTCTCTTGGATAAGGTGTAGTCATTCAACAAGTTAATATTTATTTTATACATCTAGAGATTGAATGAACTTTGTACTTTGAAAAAATATGTAAGTGTTGAACTTTTGTGATGTTTATGTCTATGTGACAAAATCAGACCATAGCTTTGTGATGAAGGAAAAAGACATTTCCCTTGTTTTATTCTGGGAATGAACCAAATGTTCTTTTATTTTGGTTTTGGTTCGTTCTTCTAGGTAGGTTTAGAGAAGAGATCTTCAAACTCAGATAAGAGATAAACTTTTTTCCATACTTGAGCTTGTGATGTTCATTTCAGTGGGACTCCAGGAGGTGAAAAGTCCTGAAACATTTTCAGTGGGAGTGTATAGGATGGGGTAAGATGAGTTTTAGGGTTTCTGGGTGCCAGTATATAAATGAGTAGGCCTTTAGATTGAATATAAGTCATCTATAGCAGGTGGATATGTGACACATGTAACAGTTACACCTGTTTACTGTTTTCTACTTTCCTTTTGTTATCCACACATCTTTAGTAAAGCCCTGTTAATTGTGAACAACTGCTACTCATGTGTGTCATGAGAATCAGAGAATGCCTGTACTTACCTTGGAGGGAAATTATTTAGTGGGAGCAAATTCAAAAATTAGTTACTTTCTCATTTATTGTTAAAATGTTATCTTTGCCCTGGAAGAGGTTTCATTTATTTAAGTACTGCCATATAGCAAATCATTGACAGTTATTGTCACCACAGAAAATGTTGGCATATTTGGAAATGCATAATTCGTTACATATTCAGTAATTCTTTAAAAAACTTTGTCGCAAGATCATCAACCACTGTGTTGTACAAACATTGTTCACCAGCAGAGCCTTTCTTTTCTTCCAAAATGTTATGATGAGCATATTATGTTTTTAGGTCTTATATTATAAAATTAACCATGCATTGAACTCATATACCACTTTTGGAATGTATGAGTCTTGATACTACTCTTTCTTCCAAGTACCTCCCTATTTATTTTTTCCTTCTTTTTATAGAAAAGCTTCTTGAAAGAATTGTATACATTCGTTGTTTCTAAGCTTTCTTCCTTTGAAATTTTTTTTCATTTAATTTTAAGTTTATTTATTTTGAGAGACAGAGAGAGTGGACAAGGGGCAGAGAGAGGGAGAGAGAGAATCCCAGGCAGGCTCCATGCTGTTAGTACAGAGCCTGATGCAGGGTTCGAACTCATGAACCATGAGATCATGAACTGAGCCAAAACAAAGAGTTGGACGTTTGACTGACTGAGCCACACAGGTGCCCCTTCATTTGAATTTTCTTAAGTCCATATAGGTTTTTGATCCTATCAAACCACTGACACTGCTTTTTTCAAGATAACCAATAACCTTGAAATGGTTAAACCCTATGGTAATTTCTTAGTACCCATTTTACTTGACCTATCCACAGCATTATACATAGTTGGTTAAACTTTCCTCCTTGAAATATGTTTTTCATTTTGTTTCTAGGAGACCACACATTCCACACCTTCTCAGTTTCTTTTACTGGTACTTTTTTATTTCTCAAACCTGTATGGCCTGGTGCTATGGCCACATACCTCTCCTTTCTTCTGTTTACATTCCCTGTCTTGGTGAGCCTGTCCAGGACCATGGATTTTTTTTTAAGTTTATTTATTTATTTTGAGAGAGGGAGAGAGAGAGAGACCAAGTGAGCAAGCACAAGCAGGAAAGGAGCAGAGAGAAGGAGAGACAGAATCCAGGTCCCATCCAGGCACCCCCAGGATCATAGATTTAAATACCACTTAAGTTTATGACTGTTCTGTGTATAACTTCAGCTCACAACTTTCTCATGAAATCAAAATATATGTTTATGTATTCATACATAAATAAATATATGTATAAATAATATATATTATATATAATATATCATAAGTAATCAAATTAAATAATATATGATATAAATTAAATAATAGATAATATAAATATATAGTATAATATATTGTATATGTACAATTATAATATGTATATAAGTACAACTATATTTGTGTATATACACAGATGTCTACTTGATATCCCCAGTTCAATACAAAATATAAATCTCTATTTATCTCTAGTCTCACCCGTTCACAATGAATTCCTGCTCCCCTTCATATTCCATAGGAAGGAATGATGCAAGGCATATATAGTAGAAGACAGCAATCTAGGGGTCAGTTTTAGACTGCTGCCTACCAAGATGCCAAAAGATAACCAAAAGATGGTCAGCACAGTTGCCTCTTCATGGTAACGGAACTGTATTCTTCCCTTAAGAAATCTCAGGAACTATATGTGACCTGTGACTGAGTAAACATGCTAGCATCAGTCCTTGTGAGTTACAGGTGAAACTTAATTTTTCTTATTATTTAAATAAAAACAATAAAACAGAAGCTCTAATATTTTGTTCTCCTATACAATGGACCATGACATCTATACCCTGGCATATACTCACTTCATTTTTGAGTCCACTCAGATAAAATGTGTACATAAAAATTCAAAATTGTGTTGCTGGATGTGGATCCCAGCTTTTCACTGCCTATACACATAAGTATGGTAGATGGGTCCTGGTGTGTTGTACCTGAACAGTGCCTGAGATATAGTAAGTACTCAATAGAAAGTTATTGGATCGGGGCGCCTGGGTGGCGCAGTCGGTTAAGCGTCCGACTTCAGCCAGGTCACGATCTCGTGGTCCGGGAGTTCGATCCCCGCGTCAGGCTCAGGGCTGATGGCTCAGAGCCTGGAGCCTGTTTCTGATTCTGTGTCTCCCTCTCTCTCTGCCCCTCCCCTGTTCATGCTCTGTCTCTCTCTGTCCCAAAAATAAATAAACGTTGGAAAAAAAAAATTAAAAAAAAAAAAAAAGAAAGTTATTGGATCGATAAATAATTGAGGAGGTTGTTGAATAAGCTTACCCTAAGAGAAAAAAGTCGTGGCTATAAACTTAGGACCAAAGCAAGGCTTGCTTGTTAAAAGAATTTAACATTGGAGGACTCGCACAGGAGCACATCACCCATAGTTTTTTTAGATCTGCGTCCTTCCCACTTCCTCTTATCCACTACTGATTCAGAGAAAATAGGTATCATTTGAATGAACAAGAAGAATCAGTGTTATTAAAATCTCTGTAAGACACAAAGAAAGGGGGACAGCATCATTTTGTGGTCAATGCAATTTTCTTTATCATCCACTAAGTGGTGAAATGATTTTCAAAAGGAGAATTAAACAATGGAAATAGCTGAGTCACAAAGGATCACACCAGAAAAGGAATAGTATTTAGAGAGAAGTCAAGGATCAGAGCAGCCAAATTAGAGAAAATGGAGGTATTGCAAGTTATAGAACCAACTTCTGAAGCTGGAGAAACGGCTGATCAAGGGAATTCCATATCTAATGACTTTTAAGAAACACTGGGAGAAAACTGGGACAGTCAGGTTGCTGGTCCTGTATTTATACGAAACTCAGCCTAAGAGAAAATATTGTTATTATGAATCTGTTGTGTTCCTCTTCCCACCTTCCTTATTGTTGAAGTCTAGGGATACATTAGCTAGAAAGATAAATAACCACAGAAGTGACCTTCTCTAGTCAACCTCTGAGCATGACTTAAAGCCTTCTCTACCTTTCAGACAATAATCCTTTTGTTTTATTAGAACAGACTCTGGGAGGGAGGAGATTTTTCATTGGGGTTTATGTCCTTCACAGGCCAGGGACTACATATTTATCCTATGTAGAGATAATTCATGATTTTGAGGATTGTTCTATATATACATTCATTCACACATAACTTCATCTAACTTTCCCTTAACACATTCTTACATAACATTATTTGTTTGAAGATAGGAGTGTTTTATTCTCACATTCAATATATTTTCTACTCAGGGCACCTGGGTGGCTCAGTCAGTTAAGCATCCGACTTCAGCTCAGATCATGATCTCTTCTGAGAGTTCGAGCCCTGCGTTGGGCTTGTGCTGACAGCTCAGAGCCTGGAGCCTGCTTCAGTTTCTGCGTCTCCCATTCTCTCTGCCCCTACCCCACTCATTCTCTGTCTCTCAAAAATGAAAAAACGTTAAAAAAATTTCTCAGTATGTTATCTACTCATTATTTGCTTCCAGTTGCACATAGTTACATACATAGATTATTATTGATTTTCTTTAAGTTATTAGACACATTAATGATTTTGGTCTTGCTATTTTTCCAGTCCTGTATGATTATATTGCTATTGCATAGTCCAAACTTTTCTTATGTCAATACTAAAGACACCTACATGTAGGTTCAATATCTTTCGTATTAAATCATGGCATTTTTTTGTCATAAAGTCCATGACAATATCTCACAAAAAATAAATAAATAGATAGATATATTAAGAGATGTACCATTGAAAGTTCAAATGGTATCAACAAAGTTCTAACAATGTAGCATAAGACTAACCGTAGACATGAACTTAGGGAACATTAAATGACAGAAACATCCACACAATGGAAGTTTGCTTTCTTGAGGATACAATTTTCAAAGAACAGTTTCAAACTTAACCTACTTGGGGGCAAATTTTAAATCTTAAAAGGAATTGTGATTAGTGCTTAGATATGCATTTACACGTTTCATTACTCTAAAGAAAAATGAAGTCCTGTTATTACACAAAAGAAAGGAAGAAAAATCTGAGTAATAGTGCAGATTGTTGTTCTGACTGACAATCCTCATGATCACTTCTGCGTCCTTGAAACTGTGACACTTCTGATTGTCATTTAATTAATTATCCTACCTGCTTTTCCACCTGTAGTTGTAAGTATATTTCCATGTTTCTAAAAGGCCATTTGTTTTCTGATAGAAAACTACCTGCTTGTAAGTCCTACACATGTAAGGAAGCTGGATAAAGTGAAGAGCAAGTTTATCTACCCAGAGGTATAATTACAAGAGGACAGAGCAAATCTGAAAATGTTTATTTCATATGGTATAGTTGACAGAATCACAATTCATCCAGCTTTGTATTATTTATTACTTCCTGATAGCACAGTAGAAACCTTGGCATTTATTACCACTCAGAATATGATTTATAGAAGGTGTTGATGAACTATATGTATGTAGGATGCCAAATTCTAAATTTCCAATTTGTTGGGTTACTCAATAAAGCACTTAATTGAAAAGGGCCCTGGCTGCCAGGGGAAAATGTGAGGGCACAAAACAACATAATGGAACTGTCCACTGTCCTCTCACTGTAGTTCAAGGCCTTAGAAGCTTGGGGCAAATTGATTAACATTTACTGTAAGGACAAAGATCAGAGTTTTCTAGGGACACTTTTAATTTAGAGATTACCTCTACCAAAATATGCCTTTGTCATATAATCTGAGTTCCAGGTCTCTGTGACACAGAATGTCAGGTAGTGGGGGTAGTGGTTTGATTGGTTCTGGAGTCAGGCTGCTTGTATTTGAATGCTGTCTAGCCCTCTATGATTTACAGAATATCACTTCATCTTTCTGTGCTGATTTCCTCAACTGTTAAATTGAGGAAATAATAGAACCCATTTTATAGAAATATTTGGAAGACTAACAATACATATAAAGTACTTTGATCAGTGCCTGGTACCAAGTATATATTCAATACATGTTAACTATTATTATTTCCAGCAAAACAGAAACAAAAACCTAGTCTCATTTGTTTTGAATTGTTTGCATCTTTGAGCCCAACCAAATTAGAAGATTATATGTCTCAATTTTCTGTAATCCTAAAATCAACGCAACAAATGTCATTACATTAAGTCCTGATACTGGCCCAAGATCCTCCCTTTCTTTCCCTTTGCCTTCCAATTTTTACGACTGCTGACTCTATTACTACTCATTCTGTGAAAGCTGCCTGTCACTACCACTAGCATACTGACTCTCTGTTCCAGTTTTACTGCAAGAGTTTAAAAGGCAGTATAGTGTAATGGGAAGAGAAAGCACTTTGAAATCAGACCGGCTGAAGTTTCAAATTCAGCTTTGGAAGTTAGCAACACTGTGGTCCTGTGGAATTGCTTAACTACTATTAGTGTCTGTGTCCACATCTATAAGATGCACTTCATTTGGATCAAGTGAGACAACATACCTGGGACAGTAACCGATACATATTAGGTGCTCAGTAAACAATTTTCTTTCTAGCTTAAATTTCCCCATAAAACCAAACAAAGGCTTCAGTGAGTCTTCTTTGAAATCTTTACCAACTATGGCATCATTCCAAAATTTGAATAGCTCTTTATATTATCCTTAAAATTTTGGTATCTTTCCTTCCATAGCATAGACCTTGATTTACTAATGAAATCAAGGACATTTCTTCCCTGCTTCCCTTCTACCATTTTTTTTTTTCTTTTAACTAGACTCCATGACTAACATGGGGCTTGAATTTAGGACCTCTAGATCAAGAGTTGTGTGCTCCACTGACTGAACCAGCCAGGTGCCCCACCCTTCTAGCCCTTTAACTGTGATGTTAAACTTTTCTTTAAGACTCCATGTGAAGATCACAAATAATTCTCTAATATTCTTCATGTGATTTTATCCACTGATGACATCAGAATCTAAGACTTGGCAGATGATTCCATAATCTAGACCATCAATCTAGAACCTCTATAGAGATTCTAACATCCAGAGTTTCTCTGCTGTTATACTTTTTTAGGCCATGTTAATCTTCTAAATACCTTATAGTAATAGTATACAAGATTTTGATTTTTATAATATTTTGTTTTATGTTATATTTTCTACAAAATCTTCCCAATGATCTGTGTTCCTCTTTATCCCATACAGTGCTTTCAGATTACTAGTCTGATTTCAGATGATTCAAAATTGTAAAGGGTCAAATTACTCCTGATATTACCAAACAAACAAGCAAACAAACACAAACCATAAATTTATTCTTCCAGCATTATCAAATACCTTTTCCTTTTCCCCATAACCCTAGAAACTTGACTTGCTTTTTTCTGACTTTGTTGCTGCAGTCACTTTAGATTTGTGTCCTCCCTTCAATCTTCAGAATACCTCTCTATGTAATAAGCACAAAGATGTGATTGTTTCCATATATGAAAAAACATCCCCCCCCTTTCTTCCACCTATTTGAAGACAGTTACCATTAACTTTTTCTGTGCTTACTTCTTAACTAGAGCCCAAGTTACTTGAGGATATGATGTTAATTATGTTTTGAATCAATATAGTGTAATAGAGAGAACACGGGCTATGAAATCAAATAGATCTAAATCCAAATCTCTTCCCTATTACATTCAAGTTTAAAAACTTAAAGGTACTTTATCTTTTGAATAGTAGTTTCTTCATCTATAAAAGAGAGGTACTATACACTGCATTGAAATACAAGGACATGTAAGAAATGATGTATAGCTGACATCCACCTATTTTTTACCATCTTTTTGTCCCCCTATTAAAGCCCCTGGATTGTTTGGCAATATGCCTTAAATATAGTAAGCACGCAGTAAGTTTTGAGAGCAGGAATAAATTATAAATATAATGTAAATATTATACATGCTATTGTAAATATTAAATATAATATAAACTTTAAATTTATTTTAAGTTAATATTTTAAATATATAGCATTCATTCAGAAACTCAGAAAAATCTCATGATGATTTCATAAGATTTTTATCATTTTCTTTAAAAAAATGTCCAAAATCTCTGCTGATATTTTAATTCTTAATAGGCAGGTGCAGGTATTCATGAAATGACATTATAATATGAGAGATTGGATTAGGAATACTTTCAAGCGGGTATATTTCTACTGAGGTTGTTTACATGCTATATTTTCAAAAATTTTAGTTACTTTCTGGAAATTTTTATATTTTAACTCAAATGGTATAACTTCTAGAATATCTTTCTGGCTTGTTCATTTTTGTACCAGCTGGTATAAGAAAGCCTGTGTATAGAAAATTTGCAAAAAATTAACTCTGTCTCTCATTTAAATGGATGATATTTTTTTCTCAGATATTAGGATGATTTTCTGAAAATTTATCTATAAGAAAAGTGGAAATTATAGAAGATAAAACATCTTAATAATTTAATCACTCTCTCAGATGAGATAATTCTCTCATTCTCTCTGTCTCCTACACACACACACACACACACACACACACTAGCTTCTCAAGAAGCTCCATGCTTAGTCAGTACATTAACAATTTATATTAAAATTTCAAGGAACAGATAATTTACAGACCTAACATACCTTTCAGGGTATAGTGTATCGCAGGAATTTCTACCTGAGAACAAAATCCCTTCATTGTGATATGGGGAAAGGCAGATCTGAAGCATTCCTAGTTTCTCCAGGGAAAAAGAATTGAAGGCTCTATCTTCAAAATGTTAGGAATCAGGAATAATTTGAGTAGCTACATCAATATTTATGGAATTAAGTGTGATATAGAATTGTTCAACATTGCAGTTAGCCCAATAAATTAAGAATGCTTGGATCCTGCCCTACTTTATCAAATAGGATTGTTCATATAACCAAAATAAACTGACACCATTTAATTTAGAACAAAAGAATCAATTTTTTGAAAGGATGAAGGTGGCTGAAATAATAAAAGGAAGAGCCCAACAGGCAGATACAGAAAGGATAAGAAACAAGGCAACAATGGTGATCTTAGCAGCAGGAACTCATTAATGTATCACTAGACTTAGGGCATTGCCATCAGAATGATTTATCTTCTTGCATTCTTGAGTGACTTCATTTAAAATTCAAATTTCTATGAACAGAAAGAATGAGAGTCAACTTATTTGAATCGTGTCTGCTTCTTCATATTGAGTTCTGTCTTGCTTTTACTCAATTTTCTTGCCTTGAATACACAAGATATTTGCCTTCTGGTGATTATCTAGTGAAAGAGTTTAGGAAAGAGGGAACAACTTAACTTGGGCCATGTTCCTAGTTACATTCCTCAACCCAGTGGGATTGAAAGTGCTGTTCTGAGATTGTGCAAATCTGAATAAAACTAAAGAGTATTTTGATTCCCCATTTATCATCACCACTTAAATGGTGAATACTTAGGAAAAAACACAGAAAACATGAGTGGTTTAAGAATGAATTGGATTTTTCCAAGGATGAAGAGATTTTATAACAGATAAAAGAATTGAAGTATAGAAAACCATTAAAAATACTAGTGGTGGGGCAAAGTAATACATGTACAAATATAAAAGAATACTGTGCAGAGCAATAATAATATGTCATATGAGGTTTATAAAATCTGTAGAAGTAAACTGTGAAAACAATAGCTCAAAAAGCAGAAGTGGGTTAAAAGTACTATAGGTTATTGTGTTTTCTATAATGTGACAAAAATATAAAGGAGGTTATAATAAGTCCAGAATGGTACACTGTAAATCTCTATAACCACTAAAGGTATAACAAAAGTTAATAGAGGAGTAAAAGAGAATAACAAAAAGTAATTCCTGCAGAGAAGTCAAAGAAAAAATAATAAAGAGACAATATATAGGAGAAAGAAAATATATAGCAAGATGAAGGTTTGTTTATTAGAAACTATTTTAAATAAAAACAAGCAGATTTGTATTGAAAGTATGGAAAAAAATGCCAGGATTGAAAAAGATATACCATACATACTGAAGTAACATAAAGGATTTTATTGTTGAACAGATACACATGAAACAGAATTACCTTACTAGTCAAGGTCAACCTTTAATAATATATTTTAAGAATGCAAATGATCAAGGGGCGCCTGGGTGGCTCAGTCAGATAAGCATCCAACTCTTGATTTCAGCTCAGGTAATGATATTTATGGGATCAAGTCCCATGTTGGCTGGGACAACAGTGCTGAGCCTGCTTGGATCTCTCCCCTCTCTTTGCCCTTCCCCCCTGCACTCTTTCTCTCTCTCTCTCCCTTTCTCTCTCAAAATAAATAAATAAACGTTAAAAGAAAAAAGAATGCAAATGATCAAGGTGAGGTGAAGCAGAACCAGGTGAAGCAGAACCCAAAACACAATTCTCTTGGTTCTTTCTTACCACATCAGATGACTCTGGCTCAATTTAATACATAGGTCGCTAACAGATGTGTGTGGTTCATAGCACTTATACAAAAGAAAACAATCCTAGTAATAAAACATCTTTATTTTTAAACTGAAATAGTTAGGCAAATTTCATTAAGTTTACAGGGAGTGATGCATAGAAATGCATGGATTCCAGCGGTGGTTTACTGTAATCAATTCTAGGCAACTAGCTATCCTCCTAAAAGTATTATCTAGATGAAGATACTGTCACTAACAAATATATTTCTTTGTTTGCCAGGAGGTCTAAACATTAGAATGTTTGTAGGATTAGCTAGGGTCATCTGACTTCTTTATTACTCCCCTTTATCAATACAACATGTATTACAGAGCTACAGTTTAATTCTTTCCTTCCCACAAATACTAACAAAAAGAAAAATGTTATTGATATATTATGATGAGGCAAAATAGGACATTAAGGCATCGGATCTTAATAGAAATAGAGATATTTTCTAAAGGAAAACAAGTACGTTCAATTAAGGCATATGTAATCATGATTAATATGTATGTAATAAATAAGATAATTTCAATATGTATAAGTTAAGAATTGACAAACATTTAGAGAAGAAGAAATAGAAAAATTCTCAATTCAATTTGGAGATTTTGATATATATCTCTAGGTAGATGAAATAAACATATGAAAGTATAAGGATATAATATGGAAATTAACTTGACCTGGGGCACCTGGGTGGCTCAGTCAGCTAAGCGTCCCACTCTTGGTTTCAGCTCAGGTCTTGATCTCATGGTTCTTGGGTTGGAGCCCTGAATCGGGCTCTACACCAACAGTGCACAGTGCAGAGACTGCTTGGGATTCTCTCTCTCCTTCTCTCTCTGTTCCTTCCCCGCTTGCTGTCTCTATCTCTCAAAAATAAATAAATAAACTTTAAAAAAAAAACTAAAAAAAAAAAGAAATTAACTCGACCTAATTGATATTTGTTCAACACTATGCTTACCAATTTTTGCACATTTTTTCATATGCACATTTAACTTACTCCATAATAAGCAATAAAGAAAAGGTACTCAACATTTTTAATCATCCAGAAAAATTAAGTAAAAATTCAATGGCATATCCACAGCCACTGGAAATACTAAATTCAAAAAACAATACAAAAAGTAGGAGGGGTACAAAGCACTCAGAACTCTCATACATTGATATGTGCTTATAAGATGGTAAAACAGTGACAATTTTGTAATAAAATATTAGGCACACAATTAATTTTTCCAACAATTGTTCCTAGGAGTTAACTAAAGAAAAATGGGAATGTTTCTATAAAATATTGCACATTTGAGAATAAAGGAATATTAATTGAAGAGTGCTAATTTTATTTTTAAAAATAAAAAAAGAGTGCTAGTTTTATTCAAAAAAATTAAAACATTCTAAATATACATCAAAAAGAGGACAGAAAAATAAACTATGATATATTCATGCAATAGAATGTTGCATACTATTCAGGAATTAAAAAGTGACAAGATACTGAAATAGGTTGTAATATGGGTATATCTTAGCAAGATTTTGTTTTGTAAAATAAAAAATTCAGATTCTAAGAGTACATTATTATGAGATACCATTTAGATGAAGTTAAATAAAAGGAAAAACAAGCCTGTGAGGATAGAAATCAGAAAAATACTTATCTCTGGGGTTGGGAAAAAGAAAGAAAAGAAGAGCAAAATAGGTGAAAAGATGAAAACAGAGAATTGCAATCTATGAAAAGGTATCAAATAAGCATTTTATAAGTAAAAAAATAAACTATTAAAAATTTAAAAACTCATTAAATATGAAAATTATTGCAAATAAAAAACTGACAAATCTTAAAATGAAGATAAGAACAAAGAAACAAAAATGGATGGCCCAATGAGAAAATAAGTGGTAATATAATACATAGAAAACCAACTTTATAAATAATTATAATTAATATAAATGGGCCACATGAAGTCAAGGAAAATATATGAGTTGAATGGTTAAATAATAAACTTACCTTATTTTAATTATAAGATCTAAAATATGAATTTTATTGTAAATTATTTTATGTGTGATGAGTAAAGACATTTGTTTTTAGAAAATTCGAAGTGTAATTAACTTAAAATGTCATGTTAGTTTCAGCTGTACAGCCTAGTGATTAGAATTCTATATCTTATTCAGTGCTCACCACAACAAGTATAGTTGCCACCTATCACCCTACATTATTACAATATTATTTACTATATTCCCTATGCTGTACTTATAACTGGAAATTTGGACCTCTTAATCCCTGTTATCTATCTCACTCATTTTCCCACCCACCTCTGCTCTGGCAACCACCATTTTGTTCTCTGTATTTATAAGTCTGTTTTTGTTTGTTTTAATTCCACATGTAAGTAAAATCATATAGTATTTGTCTTTGTCTGACTTACTTCAGGTAACATAATACCTTCTAAATCCATCCATAGAATAAATGGCAAGATTTAATTCTTTTTTATGACTGTGTAGTATTCCGCTGCATGCATATATATGTGTGTGTGTATGTGTGTATATATATATATATATATATATATATATGACCACATCTTCTTTATCCATTCGTCTAATGATGGACACATAAGTTGTTTTCATATCTTGGCTACTGTAAATAGTGCTGCAATAAATGTAGGGGCACATATGTCTTTTTGAATTTTGTTTTGTTTTGTTTTGTTTTTTTTGGGTAAATACCAGTATAGCAATCACTGGATCATATGGTATTTCTATTTTGATGTTTTGAGGAATCTCCATACTGTTTACTAAATTTGTTGTACCAATTTATATTCCCACCAACAGTGCATGAGGTTCCCTTTTCTCCACTTCTTTACCAGCACTTGTTATTTTTTGTCTTTTTGATCCATTCTGACTGATGGGAGGTGATATCTCATTGTGGTTTTGACTTGCATCTCCCTGATGATTAATTATGTTGAATCTTTTCACGTGTCTGTTGGCCATCTGTATGTCTTCTTTAGAAAAATGTCTGTTTATGTCTTCTGCCCTTTTTTTTGTTTTTGTTTTTGTTTTATTTTTAATTGATTGCTTATTTTTTTGGTGTTAAATTGTATAAATTCTTTATACATTTTGGATATTAACCCTTTATTGAGTATATTACTTGCAAATATTTTCTCCCATTCAATAGATTGCCTTTTTTGTTATTGTTGATGGTTTCCTTTGTTGTGAAAAAAACTTTTATTTTTGGTTTAATCCCAATAGTTCATTTTTGTTTCTGTTTCCCTGTCTGAGGAAACATATCCATAAATATGTTCCCCAGGCCAGTGTCCAAGAGATTACTGCCTATGTTTTCTTTTAGGAGTTTTATAGTTTCAGGTGTCACATTTAGGTCTTTAATCCATTTTGAGTTTATTTTTGTGTATGATGTTAGAAATTGGTCCAGTTTCATTCTTTTGTAGGTAGCTATCCAGTTTTCTCAACACCATTTATTGAAAAAACTATCCTTTTCCTATTATATGTTTTGCCTTTTTATAGATTAATTGACCAGGTAGGTATGGGTTTATTTCTAGGCTGTCTATACAATATGCATTTTAAATATGCATAATAAAAATGGAAAAAAAAGGACATAAGAAATATATCATGCAAAATTAACTAAGATAAAGTTATACTAATACCAGACAAAATAGAAATTAAGCAAGAAGCATTGCTAGATCTAAAACAAGACTTTTAAATGGTTCTACAAAAGTTTTACATTGGTCATTTTTTTTTTTTTGCTTGAAATATATAATGCAATTTTTCTAGAGTTTCCTATTTGAGAGGCCAATTGAAAATGGAAGTACAGTAATTTTTATACATTATTTTTATTTTTAATTTTAATTATGGTAAAACAGGATATGTTTAAATGACAAAAGATTAAAAATAAGAGCAAAATGCCCAAATTCTAAGTCTGTAAACTGGTAAAACAATGAGACCATAAGTCAATAATAATATAAAGAATTTGAAATAACAGATCTAATCGTGATATTGATGGCATATATATAATACAGTACACACATTTAATGGAATTCATAATCTTTAAAATGCACATGGAATATGCACCAAAATAAATATTTAATGCTTTTTTTCCAACTCTATTGAGATATAATTGACCATAACATTGCATAAGTTTAAGATGTACACTGTGATGATTTGAAATACGTATATAATGCAAAATGATTAACATAATTAGGTTATATTAAAACAGTATTACCTCACATAGTTATCTTTGTGTATGTGTGGTGAGAACTATTAAGATTTACTCTTTTAGTAAGTTTCAACTATGCAATACAGCATCATTAATTATAGTTGCCTTGTACATTAAATCCTCAGAACTTACCTTCTAATTGGAAGTTTGTACCTTTGAACACCTTCACCTATTACCTCCAATTTCCACTTCTGGAAACCATGAATCTACTGCATGTTTTGATAGCTCAGTTTTTCTATTCCATATATAGCTGAGATCATATAGTATTTGCTTTCTCTGACTTATTTTACTTAGCATAATGCCTTCAGGATTCATTTATGTTGGCACAAATGGTAGGATTTTCTTCCTTTTTATGAATGAATAATATTCCATTCTCTCTATATATCACTTTTTAAAAATCCATTTATCCTCTGATGGACACTTAGGTTGTCTCCTTCTCTTGTTTATGTAAATCATGCTATAATGAATGTGGGAGTGCATATATCTCCTAGAGAAAGTAATTCCATTTTCTTTTCATATATGCCCAAAATGGAATTTCTGGATCATACAGTAATTCTATTTTACTTTTTTTATTTTTAATTTTTTTTAAATTTTTATTTGTGAGCAATCTCCACACTGTTTTTGTGTTGTGGTTGTAACAATTCACATTCCCACCAGTTTATGTGGTCAGAATCACTTTTATTTGGGGATATTAATACGAAAGAAAATTAGAGGAATCTGTGTCATAGACATAGTGCCAAAAATATTTTACAAGAAATTAGTAAAATAAATCTAACAGTATTTAACAATGAAATTATATTATAACCACAAAATATATACATTCATCATAATAATTATATCCCATATGGATATTTTTAAAAGTACAAAGGTGATTCTATGTAAAGGCAATAAATAAAAAATTAATAAGGCAAACATGAGAAAGAATAGTCCTGTAATATTCTATGGTAGTAATGTGACCAATAAGAAACCATTATAATTAAAAATTGTAGTATTTGCATCTGATGGGAAGATTGCAAGTAGAGAAGTTCAGAAGCATTTTTGGGGATGCACAGTGCATCAGGGAACAAATGTTTGCTTGTTTTTTTTAAAATAATTAATGTTTGGACAATGAAATATCCATATAGACAGCAATATTTCTGGTCTTATCAGAAATAGACCTATGCCATTTATGAAAATCAATCTCTGAAATATGCACCTAAATCTGAAATTTAAACAATGAAGTATTTTAGAAAAGATCATTTTTATGACATTGAAATAAGCAAAAAACAAAACAAAATAAAAAAAAACGAAAAAAAATTAAACATGGAAAAAAACACTAACCATAAAAGAGAAAATGATTATTTGATTTATGTTGAAATTGGGACTTCTGCTTCTTCAGTGGAAAGTAAAAATGTAACCCATAGAAAGAAGGCATTTCAGATGTATATACTTGCATATCTATAGATATATATTTGGCAAAAAATTCATATCTCAAATGAATAAAAAACTACTACTATTGAGTAAGAAGGAAAAAAAATATACCAGAAAGCCCAATAGAAAAATAGGTAAAGAACTTTCACAAAGACTCAAAAAATATGGTATGTACATTGCCAAAAATATCACTAGCTTCATCAGTAATCAGGGAAATTCACTGCAAATTTTAACCAATATGAGATATACAAACACATACATACACATTCCAGGTATTTATTAATATATGTAAAATGCAAAATGTTAGTGAGAATTTGAAACAATCAGAACATTAGTAGACTGTTAGTGTGAATACAAATTGGTACAGGTATTTTGCGAAGCAGTTGAATATACACAGAATCTATGTCTCAACAAGTATACTCCTAGGTGCATTCCATCAAAAAGGCATACATTTGTTCAACAAAAGGCATTCAATGAATTGTTCCTAGCAGTAGAATCTGTTATGTTTCTAACCTGAAATCTACTCAAATGTCTATTGTCAAGAAGGTAGAAAAATAAATTGTGCTACATTTATACAATAAAATATTTTACAGTCATGAGAATGAATATAGTACAAGTAAACACAATAAGGGATATGAATTTCACAAATGTAATGTTAAGCAAAAGAAGCCAAAAACAAAAGTTTGGTGGCCAATTTTATGTTAGAATTTAGCTAGGCTTTAGTCCCCAGTATTCAGTCAAAATCTAATCTGGGTATTGCTGCAAAGGTATTTTTTAGATGTGATTAAAGTTCATAATCAGTTGACTTGACTGTAAGTAAGAGAAATTGACTTGAATACTCTGGAGTCACTCAGTACAAGTCCTTCAGAACAAAATTGAGGTTTCCCTAAAAAACAAACAAAAAAAAAAGAAGAAAGAAAGAAAGAAAAGAAAAGAAAAAAATTTTGCCTATGGTCTAAAGCTTTAGCCTTTGCTTGAATGCTCCAGCTTTTGCTTTTCCTAAAGTCCTTGCTTACGGATTTTAGACTTCCCTAGCCAGACTCCTCAGTCATGTGAGACAATTCATTGCAATAAATCTCTTTATGTACATCCTACTGGTTTTGTTTCTCTTCTTGAACCTTGATTGATGCAAATATTTTATTTATATAAAGTACAAAAAAGGGCAAAACTAATATATGCTGTTAAAAATCAGGATAATGTTTACCCTTAGTGGAATGTAGTAAACAGGAAGGGAAAAAAGTTACCTTCAGGTAGACAATAATTTCCTGTCTCTTGAACTCAATGCTGGTTAGATGGGTATTCACCTTGTTAAAATTCAATGAGATCCAAATTTAGTGACTATGTACACTATGCCACTTTTCTGTTTGTTAGACTTCAGTAAAAAAATGGGGAAAAAAAGAGTTTGGGATTGTGAGAGTTCACAGGATGGGTGAACAGGATACATACTGCTCAGTAGCAGACATTCCCCAGATTCTGATAAAATGACTTAGTTGGTGCAAGAGACTGTTCTGTGGGTATTGAAAGATTTTGGAGGGTGCAATCAACTGGCAATAATGAGGCAACATGAAAAGAAAGAGTAAACCAACAGACTGAAGGAATTCTCTTGTCCTTTCTTACTGCCTTCCAATATTTCTTTAGTATCTCCTATTTCAGACCCTATTAGGAACCTGCTAGCAAAGCAACCTGGGTATGCAGTTTGCAAAGTTCTTGCCTCAAGATCACACAGGAGAGAAAGGTTGAAGAATCAACAGGCAATAAAAAAAAAAAAAAAAAAAAAAAAAAGCAAATGATCTTATGGAGTTGTTGTGAGGATAAAATGAGACAGTGCATTTGAGGTTCTTAGCCAGTCTTTGGAACATATTTACACATAAAAAAGATATTAAGAGTTATGTATAACATTATAAACAGGGTTTTAGGAACATCAGATGTATCTTGGGTTAAAACATTTGAGTAGGTAGACTACATTAATTTCAGTGTATAGATACATTTATTTATTCTCTCTCTATATAACAAATAGTGACGAGTCAAGTCAGAAAAAGAAAAAAAAAGAAATTAACGGGACAAGCCATTTACCAAGATTGTAAGGAGACAAATTGAGGCAGTAAGTTTATTAGTTTTTTTTTAATAAGGGGTTGTAACATTCTAAACCCTCCTCTAGCAAGAGTAACACTTGACCTCATGAATTATTAGTCTAATTTTTTAGAACTACTAGTCTGTTAGAATCAGTTTAACTCTGATAATTGATTTTTGCAATACTTTTATGTCTTGAAAATAAAAGGGTGTTGAAATAATTCTGATGGTTCCAAATTCAGGATTAATAAATATCAAAATAATTTTGTATACAGAGAAGCCTATGACATCAGTCAACTTAGGATTTGCTGCAGTAACAAACAGCTTCCAAATTTTAGTGACTTACAATAAAATGTTATATCTCTTGCTCATATTATATGCTCCTTTTAAGTCACATACAGTTCTACTATAAATATTCTCTAACTAGTACCCAGGATAAAGGTTGAGCTCATATCTGGGATGTCCTGTTAATATAGTAGAGAAAATAAAACATTACTCTTAAAACTTTGTCCAGGAAGTGGAACAAGTTACTTTTGTTCTTATTTTATTTACTTAAAAAAATTTAAATTCTGGTATAGTTAACATACAGTTCCATATTAGTTTCAGGTATACAATATAGTGAGTCAATATTTGTTCTTATTTTATAGGCCAAAGCAAGTCATGTGGACAAATTTGACATCAGTAGAGCAGGAAATTATAATTGTTGGATAAGGAAGGGCAGTGGATATTTTCAACAATATTGAAATCTATCATATCTACTAGAGAATAACAGTCAGACAATCTATAGTTGGGCTATCCGACGATGACGTCAAATTGTTTATGTGTCAAATCATTAAGAGTTTCTTGCAAACTTCATGTATATATTACAGATTTATGCATACTTGTTTCATAGAAGGTGGGCCAGGGAGTCAACCCATTCTTCACAAAGATGTTCTGAAAATAATACACTAGGACAAGAAAATCAAAGAAAAATGAAAAAATGAAAATGAAAATGAAAATTTTATTTTATAAAAATTTTTTTTCAGTTTTTTTTTTATATATCACAATTTAAGGTCAGAGCAAAATTGAGTCAAAAATAAATAATCCCTGCATGTTTCCTCTCTTCCTATACACACAGCCCCTATTGCTATCAATATGCCAGTGTGGTACATTTGCTATAATTGATAAACCAACATTGCCACATCATTATCAACCAAAGTCCATATTTGCATTAGGCTTCACTCTTTCTGATGTACAATCTAGGAGTTTTGACAAGTGTATAATGACCTGTACGCACCATTATAGTAACATACAGAATAGTTTCACTGACCTTAAAAATCTCTGTGCTTCACTTATTCATCCCTCCCTCCCCTCAAGCCTCTGGCAACCGCTGATCTTTTTGCTGTCTCCATAGTTTTGCCTTTTCGAGAATGTCATCTAGTTGGGATTATATGGTATATAGACTTTTTAGATGGATTTCTTTCACTTAGTAATAAACATTTAAGGTGATGCTGTATCTTCTTATGGTTTGATACATCATTTCTTTTTAGTGCTAAATAATATTCCAGTGTCTGGATGTACCATAGTTTATTTACCCATTCATCTACTAAGGACATGCTGATTGCTTTCAACTTTTGGCTAATATGAATAAAGCCATTATAAATACAAACATGATGGAAGAGGATAGGAAGTGACTATATCTCTATCTATCTACCTATCTATCACGAGAGAGAGAAAGAGAAATAAGAGAGATACAGGGAATGAATTAGATATTCTGCTTCTGGCAAAAGTAAAGTAACTACTATCAACTAACATTGTCATGGAAAACAACTATAAAACCTGAAATTAAAACAAAGAAAAGGAAAGAACTGTTTGATGAGATTGTATAACAACCAGTAGGGCTGTGACCTGAACATCTATTCATCACATATAGCTTTAAAACAAGACAAAAGTAACCTAAAGAGTGAAATATAGTATTTGAAATTATGTATTTGTACATATACAGATACATACAAATGACAGATCATTCATCTGACAAATATCTCTGAACCAGAATATATAAGAACTGTTATAAATCACTAAGAAAAAGACAACTCAATATAAAAATGGCAAAAGAGTTGAACAGTTTCTTTGCAAAAATGATATTTAAATGGCAAATAAACATATGAAAATTGCAAAGAATCATTAATTATTAGAGATATGAGAATTGGAACTACTTTGTAATAACTCTACACTTAACGGATTTGTTAAAGCAAAGAACCAAAGTGACAAGTATGGGAAAAGATGTGGGGTAACTAGCACCCTCACATAATGTTATTTGGAATGTAAGCTGGTACAGCTATTTTCAACTCTATGTAAGTGTCTATTAAGGATGAATATGTGCATATCCCATGATTAGCAATTATTCTTCTAAGTATACACCCAAAAGAAATTCATGCTTATGTTCACTGGTAGAAATGTACAAGCATGGTCATATAGGCATTAAACCATAAGAGTCCAAAACTTAAAATGTATTAAATCTCTACCATCAGTGACATAGATAAGTAAATTATGAGACCTTCCTAATGAAATGTGAAGTAGTAAAAGAGAATAAACTACTACTACATGCAACAATAAAGATGGATCTCTAAACGTTTCAGAGTGAAAGAAACCAGTTCAAAAGAATGCATTATTTATGGTTGTCTTTGTATAAAGGTAAAAAAAACAAGCTACAATTAATAAGGTAGAAGTCAGGATAATGTTATCTTTGATGGAGTTGATGACTGGAAGAAGGCTTAAAAGTCTTCTTGGGGCATCACTAATATTCTTTGTATTGATTAGTGTGGTGTTTTCTCAGGTATCTAAGGTTTCTAAGGTAGAAACTCATACAAGCTATACTTAAGATTGACTTTTTTCTTCATATCACAGTAAGATTATTTACAACAAAGGAATGTACGTGAGGAGAATAATTAAGGGTAATTATGGTGGGCATGTTAGAACTAGGATTGATAAGTCTTGTTGCTTACTGGATGCCAGATAACAGACAGGGAGATTTCAGTGTGTTTGTTGATCCCCTGTATCTATCCTTAGTCCTATAAAGGACTCTGTCCTTCATTGTAACAGTTGAAGAAAGATAAAATTAATTAAGGCAAAAAGTGGCTAAAGGTGTAATATCCTAAACCAATTTGTAAAATATACCAGAAAAATGGGCTTTACTTTTTGCCAATCATTAGCCTCCATAGTCACCATGCTCATCAGAAGAACAAGTAAAGCGATATAGATTCATATAAACAATAGGTTAATTTCCCAGACTGTGAGATTGCTACCAAGAAATAGATTAGGTATTGCATTCCAAAGAAATTGTTGAAATTACAGACAGAGATGTCTTGTACGTAATTGTAGAGACCAGCAGAATGCATCTCCCAGACCTCCTACTGATTGTTTTTATTATGTTTATTTATTTATTTTGAGAGAGAGAGAGAGAGAGAGCACAAGCTGGGAGGGGCAGAGAAGGAGAGACAGAATCCCAAACAGACTCCACACCATCAGCGCAGAGCTGGATGTGAGACTCAAACTCACAAACTGTGAGATCGTGACCAGAGCTGAGATCAAGAGCTAGCTGCTTAACCAACTGTACCACCCAGGTGATTTTTGTTTCACAAATTGCCTAGTGCAGTGATTTTCAGGAACCATTTATTATGTTATAGGAGAACTGATGGTACTTAGGTTGAAATCCAAGGCCTGTAAGACTGTCCTTGATTGGATCCTGTCCCTCTGTGACCAAATCCACTCCCACATCTGCTTTTCCCCAGCTTGTACTAGCCTTCATAATGGTCTTCTCTCTCTTCCTCAAGGCTGTTAAACTCTTTCCTTCTTTAAATTTTCTGAACAAGGTATCCATTCTATTTAAAGCACTATTGCCTAAGATATTGGAATAGGTTTCTCCTTTTGTCATCCAGGTTTCTTGTGAAATACCACCTAATTAGAGAGACATTAACGCCAAATATTTTAGAGTAGGTCTCCATTTTCTCATTGTGATGGATCATTTCCCTGCAAATTGCCCTAACACTCCAAGCCTGTTTGTAACCACACACTTTGCAATATCACTTGATCTTTCTTCCATTAAGAGTTGTAGTCTGGGAGCACCTGGGTGGCTCAGTAGGTTAGGCGTCTGACTTCGGCTCAGGTCATGATCTCACAGCTCATGGGTTAAAGCCCTGCATTGGGCTCTGTGCTGACAGCTCAGAGCCTGGAGCCTGCTTGGGATTCTGTGTCTCCCCCTCTCTCTCTGCCCCCTCCCCCACTCGCCCTGTCTCTCTCAAAAATAAAAAAAAAACATTAAAAAAATAAAAAAAGACTTGTAGTCTGAATTCACCTTGCTTTGACCAGTAGAATGGGAAAGAAATGACAGGGTGTTAGTTTTGAGCACAATCGCCATGAAACCTTGCTCTTTTAAAACCGTGTGAATAAGCCCAGGATAGCCTACTAGATTATAAGAGAAACATGGCTTTATCACACCTGTCATGAAACTGATAGTAGGCCAGATATCAAATATTCACTGTAGCTATGCTAGATCAATCAGCTCTAATCACCTTACCCAGTCATACTGGCAAGCCCAAATGAGATCAATTGAGCCTGGCTCACATCATCAGAGCAGTCCAAATGAATCACAGACTTAATGAGTTTTAACAAATGCTTACTTAAAGTAAGTTTGGAAAAAATTTATTATGCAGTAATAAATAAATGATAGGAACAACTTTTATTATTATTCTTGTTGAGCACTTACCACTACTTGGTATGATTTAACTATTTGTTAATTAATTTCATTACTGCCTTACATGAAATTCATGAAAGGAGCACCTTGTTTTGTTTTACTGCTTTATCCCCAGCATCTAGACATACACATACATCTGTATCTATATTTATATCAATAATTACATCTATTTCTATTTATCTATCTTTTGTGAGGAAGTGATTTCAAAGAATAGTGACCAAAATATCATGATTTCCTTTATTTTGAAGATTTATGCTTCTAGTACATTTTGTTTGCCTTTTCCCTTTTATTCAGATAATATGTGTTTTAAAATGAACATTCTTGGTATATATAAACTTATTCTCAAAAATGAATCATTGCAGAAGTCAAATATAAATCTCACTGACAATGATAATTATAAATGGGTTAAATTCTCTTATTAAAAGATAAAGAACTGTGAATTGCATAAAAATATTAGAATACATAAAGTATATAAGAAACAGACATAAAAATATGATTTGGAAAGTAAAATACCAGGATTATGTGAAACATATGTCAGACACTTATAAATAAAAATGGGAGAAGATAAAAAATTGATATTAGAAAGATAGAATTTAAAGGAAAGATATTATGGTGCCTGGTGGCTCAGTTGGTTAAATGTTCAACTCATGATTCGGCTCAGGTCATGATCTCACAGTCATGGGGTTGAACCTCACATCAGGCTCTGTATTGGGCATGGTGCCTGCTTGAGATTCTGTCTCCCCCCCTCCTTCTGCCCCTCCCTCTCTCTCTCTCTCTAAAATTAATTAATTGACTGATTAATTAATTAATAAAGGAAAGTTGTTAAACCCATTTAAGATGTTAAAGATATTAAAATTGATTGAGTTTCATTAAACCCCCCGAAGAATCACTTCATTTTGAAGAAGGGAATAAAGTGTTATGAATTTATTGCATCTGTGAACATTTTGGGCAAATAAATAAACTGCAATTTAGAAAGCAATACTTCATAAAAATATCATGAAAAAAATGCCCTAAAAATAAGAATCAACAATAGAATTTGCTTCACAAAATATAAGGATAAATCATATAAATGATAACAAAATTAATAACTATATTTTATATGTGTGAGTATTGTAAAATGCAAAGAAGAAAACAAAAAGTTCATAGTTTTCATAATATTAAGACAACAAAATATTGGGGCACCTGGGTGGCTCAGTTGGTAGGTGTCTGACTCTAGATTTCAGCTCAAGTCACGATCTCACAGTTGGTGAATTCAAGCCCTGCATCAGGCTCTACACTGACAGTGCCAGGCCAGCTTGAGACTCTCCCTCTCTCTCTCTGCCCCTCCTCTGCTCACATTCTGTATTTCTCATAATAAATAATAAACATTTAAAAAAGAGTTTAAAAGACAACAAAATAAAAGAAATAAAAAAGAACAATTAAGCACAAAAAAGGAAAGCAATGAAAATGGTTTAACTTAAAAAAATGATGAAGGATAAAGAAAATAAATCATGAGTTATGAATGAAACTCAAATTAAAAAAAGATTATAACAAACAAACTGAGATGTGGCATATATATATATATATATATATATATATATGTTTTTATAAACGTACTATGCTATGTTTATGTAAACATATATACATATATAAACATTTTTATATATAATTAAATAAAATTTACAATTATAAATATTAAAAAAAATTTTTTTAAGTTCATTTAAGCCCTCCGGCACAGGGCTTCATCTCATGAATGGTGAGATCCTGACCTGAGCCACAATCAAGAGTTGGTTACTTAAGTGACTGAGCCACCCAGTGCCCCCTAATATTTTAAATATAAAATGGAAAGGATAAAATTTTCAAGTCCTACAACCAACTAAATAACCAAGACAATGAATATTAAAGAAAAAATAACAAAAAAAGTAGAATAGTTACAAAGAAGACATGGGTGATTTACAAAAAAATAGTACAGAGAACAAACCTAGAAAATAGGTCTTCTAAAAACTGAAAATTTTAGGGGTGCCTGGGTGGCTCAGTCGGTTAAGCGGCCGACCTCAGGTCATGATCTCATGGTCCGTGAGTTCGAGCCCTGCGTCGGGCTCTGTGCTGACACCTCAGAGCCTGGAGCCTGCTTCAGATTCTGTGTCTCCCTCTCTCTGACCCTCCCCCGTTCATGCTCTGTCTCAAAAAAATAAATAAACGTTAAAAAAAAAGTTTAAAAACTGAAAATTTTAGACATATTCTTGGAAACAAAATAATGGATAAAGGAAATCACAAAGACATGCAATATCAATGGGTAATGTAATATAACTATATAGATTAAATATACTTCAAAAAACAAAAGAGGATTATGTCAATCAGTTGACTATAATTTAAAAATCATAATAAACTGTAGAATATTCTAAGGAAATAGAATTTATCACAGTTGAATCAATTAAAGAGGTAAAATTTGAGTATATTACTATCTAGATGAAATAACAAGCATCACAACAGCAAGTTATCTTTCAGTACTCTCATACTGATTCCAAACTATTTTATGTGAGATTTTCATAACACTTTTAGGCAATAGATTAAGCCAACATTATTGAAATTGCTTGAGCATACAATACAGTTAAAAAGATTTCTCACTGTATTTATGAACTCTTCATATACCTTATAAGCTTTTAGAAGGAAGCATATTTAAAAGCACAGACAAAACTCTGTATAATATACTAGTGAATTAAATCAAGTACCATGTTCAAAGTAAAATATACCAGGATCAACTTGTGTTTATCCCTAAAATTCAAGGATGATCTAATTAGGAAAGTCATTAGCTGCAAATTAGATTAAAATAAGCTAAACATAGATTTGATCAAATTCAGCATCCATTCCTAGTAAAACAACAAAACCAGAACAGGCTATTTCTCCAGCATAATAAAATAAGAATTATATCAAACCAAAGGCAGTAGTCATGGTTAATGTTTAAATATGTTTAAATATTCCACTGACAAAAAGGCATCCATAAAAGATAAAGAACAAAACTTATGATGCTCACTCTTACCCTAAATCAATAACATAAGAAAGTAAACTAATAAAATAAATATTGAAAAACAAGAGGAAACATTTTAATGTGTGTTTGATTGCCTATCTGAACAGCTCAAAAAAAGGGAATTAAAATATATTGGTCTGTTTTAAAATATTTTAAATGTAACTTTTCTAAATAAAAGAAATAATCAGCTATATAAGATGATAATAAATGATATCATTAGCAAAAGTTGTCCAAAATAAATAATAAACCTAATGACAACTGTAAGGGCACTAGAGAATAAGAATTTAAGTGATGAACAGAATAATTTAAATAAGTGTAACGGGATAACAAGTTCCTTGATGAAAATGTTCAATATTGTCAAAGATACATTACTTCTCTTGAAAAAAAAAGATACGTTACTTCTCAAATTAGCCTATTAATCTATTTAGTAGATTTTCAATGAACATTTCCATTAGGTTTTATAACTAGAAAATAATGATTCTTAAGTTCATCTAGAAATATAATATAAAGATTCATGGAAAAAAAGAATTATGAGAAGCCTTGATATTTCATATAATAAATTAGGCTATAATTTTATAAAAATTGAATCAATGAGTGCAATAATTATGAAGTTGTGTAGTATATAGTAAATATATTAAATTTAAAATCAGGAATATATTCAAGCATAAAATATAAAGATGTCATTTCTTTTCAGTATGTAGAGGACAGATATTTATCTCAAACTTAATGCCAGAAAAGAGCTCAGTTATGTTAAATATTTAATAAGTAAAATGATATATATGTGTTCATAAGAAGTCCATATAGGTAAATAACTCAATGGTCGTTGGATGCAAAATAGCATGTAAAATAAAGAAATCATTTGGCTGGGGGCGCCTGGGTGGCTCAGTCGGTTGAGCGTCCGACTTCGCTCAGGTCACGATCTCAGGTCCGTGAGTTCGAGCCCCGCATCAGGCTCTGTGCTGACAGCTCAGAGCCTGGAGCCTGCTTCAGATTCTGTGTCTCCCTCTCTCTCTGGCCCTCCCCCTGTTCATGCTCTGTCTCTCTCTGTCTCAAAAATAAATAAATGTTAAAAAAAATTAAAAAAAAAAAAGAAGAAATCATTTGGCTATAAAAAAGCAAAAGCATTCATATGATGAAAGACCATAATTATTGAAATAGAGACAAATATTAGGAAAACAGTTTGCAACAAATAAAATAAACATGGGATTAATATCATAAATATATAAAAATACTGCTGCAAAAAGCAAGAAAAAATAATCCACTAAGTATATAACAAGTTAAATTATAAAAACTAATATATTTATGAAAACATATCTCACTATTTCAATATTAAAATTGAATATATTTTTTAATGACAAAGGAAATCTAAGAGTAAGCTGAATTTAAAATAGAAGGGATAGGCTTAAATGCATTTTTTTTACATCTAAGGTTAACATTACAAATTTAACTGAAATAGCATGTATTTTACGATGAAAATTTATAACATGATACATGTTCAGAAAATATTAAAAATCTGAACTTTTGTAACATAAATTTATATACAAGTTAGTTATAGAAGACTTTGTAAAAGTGTACAAATATATATATACAAACAAATTTGAAAATATAATAGTAGTTACTGGCTGGTAGAGTAACAGTTATCTCTGGCGTGATGGAGATATATATTCTTATTTTTATTATGTATTTTCTATGTTGTTTAAAGTAAGATTAATTTTATATATATTTAAAAATTTTTTAAATGTTTATTTATTTTTGAAAGAGAGAGCGCTCGTGCAAGTCGGGGAGGAGCAGAGAGAGGGAGACACAGAATCTGAAGTAGGCTCCAGGCTCTGAGCTGTCAGCACAGAGCCTGGGGCAAGGCTCGGATTCATGAACCATAAAATCATGACCTGAGCCAAAGTCGGACGCTTAACTGACTGGGCCACCCAGGTGCCCCTAATTTTATATTTTTAAGTGAAGTTTTTTTTTTTTCATGCAAGCATGCTGGCTAAGGAGTACAACTATAGAAGTACAATGCCTGCACAGAGTCTTGTGTGACTTGTGAAAAATAACCTTTACAGATACTTTATATTATAATGCTACATCAAATAGCTGGGACTTAAATCCACTTATTCTGTCTTAGCCTTATATTCTTTCCATAATATATGTGGATGGATGGGTGGATGGGTGGGTAGATAGATAGATAGATAGATAGATAGATGTTGCCAAGACCAAGAATGTGGATTTGCCTCAGAAGGGATGACAGCAGCCTGAGACTGGAGGAAGAGACTATCTCTGTGAATTCAGTAGCTGTGAACTTGATTTCTGGAAGAGGAAAACTATGTCAAAGAAGAATATTGAAAGGTGTAATTAAACACTCTTGAAAACACAGGTGCTGATTTCACAATTGTCTTTGTGATCCACCCTGTGCCCCAACTAAAATAGTTGTTGATGTGGGCTTGCTTAGGTTCTAAAGTGAAGGCAAATAATGGATTGACACTCATGGAAATGACATGACCACTGCTATCATCAATGTGAAAGTTAGAAGTTAGCATAACAATAATGCAATCCCCTCCCTCTGTGCAGTGAGTATTACCCTCCTGACTAGAATTAACTTCTCCATGATGTGTGGGCATTCTTCAGGTTAGAGGTTAATATTCAACAGTAGGCAGCAGTAATCACAATACCTTCTTTTACAGATATAGGACCTCATAAGTTTCAGTGATAAATAAACTTTATTAATAATGAGATTTGTTAATAGGTGATGGGGATTAAGGGGTGCACTTATTGTGATGAGCCCTGGGTGTTGTATGGAAGTATATTGTACACCTGAAACTAATATTACATTGTATGTTAACTAACTGGAATTTAAATAAAAATTTAAAATAATAAATTAAAACATAAGATTTATAAGAAGAAAAAAATTACATAGAATTGGGTCATAAAAGATTTTCATTTAGTGAGCAATATGGAATTTAAACAAGTTTATGGAAAACCATACAAATTCTGATGTGAGGTGCTAATATAAATATAATGTTTCTGATCATATATATATGTATATATATATATGTGTGTGTGTGTGTATATAATAGTTCTTGATTTCAAAAAGTTTTGTGTTTGAGTAATATTAGTATTAGAGTATGATTATTGGGGCATGGATTTAGAAGGTAAGAATAATAAAGTATTTATTTATAAAATTAATTTAAAAAATTCTGGTTATGGGAAATACATACCCAATATAGAAAATTTGAGATATCTAACAGTATAGTAAGACTCACTTGGGATCAAATTCCTCATAGAAGTATAACACTTTAATATTTCTTTACTTTGCTTCTAGCTAACCTCTCCCTCCCTCCTGCCTTTCCTTCCTTCTTCCTTCCTTCCTTCCTTCCTTCCTTCCTTCCTTCCTTCCTTCCTTCCTTATTCTTTTCTCTGTGTCTTTTTGTCTCTTTCATCTTCAGTCTTTTTCATGTCCCAACCAATCTATCATCAATCTAGCTTTTTACCTTTCAACCAATTTATAGTTAAGGTCACACTGCATATGCAGCATTCGCTTTTGCTTCCTTTCAAAGAAATCACTTCATAAATGATCATTTTTCAACATATTTAAATATTTTTAATGGAAACAATGTTTAATAACTATATATATATATATCCATATATATATATATATATATATATATATATATATATCACAAAATGGAGTGGTTAATTAAACTATACCATGAATGTTGGCATGAAATCCTTCTCTACACAGATGATTTTAAACTGCTTCTTTTTCTTGTTGCTGTAAAACAATGCCAGAATTTCTGTCCTCCAAAATATTTATAAAAATTGCATGCACCCATAAGAGAGTATTAGAATTTATATTAACTTTCTGGGGCGCCTGGGTGGCGCAGTCGGTTAAGCGACCGACTTCAGCCAGGTCACGATCTCGCGGTCCGTGAGTTCGAGCCCCGCGTCGGGCTCTGGGCTGATGGCTCGGAGCCTGGAGCCTGTTTCCGATTCTGTGTCTCCCTCCTCTCTGCCCCTCCCCCATTCATGCTCTGTCTCTCTCTGTCCCAAAAATAAATAAACGTTGAAAAAAAAAATTTAAAAAAAAACAAAAAAGAATTTATATTAACTTTCTGAATATACACAGAAATATTTCCTCAAGGTATAATTTAATGTGTGTTAGTGTGTGGGTATGTGTGTGTATTTACAAATCACATACTCTAAAAAGAGGCATTTCTTTCATAGAAAGATCATATTAATTAATGATGGTTTAAGAAATATGAAACTCAATTTAATACTTACCTAATTTTTATTATTTTTTATCTATTTTTCCTAAGACTCTTCCAAATTGACTAGGCCTACCTGACTTCAGAGACACTAAACAACAACAACAATAATAATAATAATATTAGATTGAACTTTATGAGCCCAGTAGAATTATTGTGATATGAAACAGCTACTATAACTCCATGTTTTTCTCATATTCTTATTTGCCAAGTAAAAGCTGTTATGCTATCAGAAACAAAATTATCTATGGGGTCTTAGGCAGCAAAAGAAATACTATGGCCATGGGTTATTTCCAAATCAACACTGGAATAAAGGGTTTGAGACAGAAAATTGGTGCACCCAGGTAATCTATCTGAAAATGAAAGCTGTTGAGCCACTACTCAGGACCACAGTAGTCGTGTCTGGGGAATTCTAGACATTCTGTAGCTGTTTTCTGGAGTTCAGTGTAATCAATCCAAGCAATCTCACTTGCTTCGCCTACTGTACAATGGGTTGTGCTTTTTTTCCCCCTTTATTTTTCCATCTATGACTCAAGATTAAAAAGTACCAGACCGTGAAAGAATTCTACAGTGTTAGAGTTCATATTGCTGCAATTTCTCTTTGTTTTGTGTTGTGAATTCTCTTCCTTTTTGTTCTTACTTTTTTTTCCCTCTGTATAAATGAAGTCTAAATCAGTTACTGCTGCATAAAAGAGTAGGCCACTGATCTGAACGTCAAGAAAATTGCGATTTAGTGAAATAATTATACATTGAACTTGGGTGGGACTTTTTTTCCTCACAACCTTTCTTGAACTTAATCATTTTCACACTTCCCCCATCAGATCAGCTCTCTCTATTTCACAGCAACGAAATTTGACTAGGAGGCAAAATGATATGCCAAGGATTGTCAAACTTATTAAGAACCAAAATGAAAACAGAACTCAGTTTCTCAACAATAAACCATAGTTTTATATTGGTAGCTGCCTGTATGATTTTTTTTTTTTCTAGGAAGACTATCTCAGCTAAGTAGAGAGCTTACTTTTTAACAGATTTATGCATAAGTAACAAAAAGTCAGGAAGATTGTATAATACTAACTCTAATGCTTAGAAGTAAATATCTGTAAGAGGGCACAAGCAATTTTTTCAGAGATCAGTATTTTCTGAATTGATTTGTGTTTATTTCTTTTTTTCTCAATCTCCCTTTTATTATTTATTTATTTATTTGAAATTTTTTTTAAATATGAAATTTATTGTCAAATTGGTTTCCATACAACACCCAGTGCTCATCCCAACAGGTGCCCTCCTCAGTACCCATTACCACACACTCCTCCCTCCCACCCCCCATCAACCCTCTGTTCTCAGTTTTTAAGAGTCTCTTATATTTTGGCTCCCTCCCTCTCTAACTTTTTTTTTCCTTCCCCTCCCTCATAGTTTTCTGTTAAGTTTCTCAGGATCCACATAAGAGTGAAAACATATGGTATCTGTCTTTCTCTGTATGACTTATTTCACTTAGCATAACACTCTCCAGTTCCATTCACGTTGCTACAAAAGGCCATATTTCATTCTTTCTCATTGCCACATAGTATTCCTTTGTGTATATAAACCACAATTTCTGGGGCGCCTGGGTGGCTCAGTTGGTTGAGCGTCCGACTTCCGCTCAGGTCACGATCGCACAGTCCGTGAGTTCGAGCCCCGCGTCAGGCTCTGGGCTGATGGCTCGGAGCCTGGAGCCTGCTTCCGATTCTGTGTCTCCCTCTCTCTGCCCCTCCCCCATTCATGCTCTGTCTCTCTCTGTCTCAAAAATAAATAAAACGTTAAAAAAAAACTTAAACCACAATTTCTGTATCCATTCATCAGTTGATGTTTATTTCTTTTTTTAATGGGACATAGAGCTGGTTGTGTGCTTAAAAAGAACCTTCTTTCTACCAAAGCTGCTTTGACCATGCATGTACTCCAAGAAATTCTGACATGATAGATTTGAATTGCAGAGACTTACTTAGAAAGCAGACCTGAGCTTAGAGCTTTTGATGCAGCACAACAAAAATTTAAAATATTTTGAGTATCCCTCTTGTGACTCATTTTGACTGGTTCTAAGTTGTTTTGTGCTTCTTTTCTCTCTCTGTTTTTTCCAAGTCCTTTAATCAAAGATCACTGGAACATACCTGCATTTCAACAAGTTGAGTATATTTCTCATTTTAGCAAAGGAGAATGCACACCATGGGGAAATGTGGAGCTGGCTCACGTAGTGAGTATTATAAAAGGGCCTGTTTGAGTTTTGTTTAAGTGTCACTAGGGAGAATTCAAGGAAATAGGCTTATTTTGAATGGGTGCTTTCATGAAGTAGGGACAATTCTATGACTGGGTCTCTTCATAAATAAATAAATAAACGTTGGAAGAAGGATAGATGAGAGCAAGTGTAACACTGTGATTGGTAGAGAAGTGACAGACAGCTCATATTAGCCAGATTAGGTGAATAGTTAGTTATTTCTGATTTATGTAATGTTGATGTTTTTCCTGAGAACATGCATTATTATTAAGGGTTTTTTTGTGTGTGTTTGTCTTGATGTACCATTGTCACAGTGCAGACTTATCTCCTGGTGATGTTTTTGAAACTGTTGATGTCCAACAGAAGAACACTGAGGCCAAGTTATGAAGGCCAGGCTAGCTCACTGCAATACTAAAGCCTAGCTGATACTATCAGGCCAGCTCCTGGTTATCATAGGCTGCCATTCTCATTCTCACATAGTCACCACCCAATCCCAGGCCTGAAGAAGATGTACTCGAACGTCAAGTAGACAATAGATGAAGAATAATGAAAGGCAAAAGAAAAGAAGTGGCTTAAATTGCACTCTAGCATAGATTAAAGAAGGCATTGCACTTCACAAATAAATAGCCAGCCAATTTCACCAACAGAAAGAGCTATGTATGTGTTTGGGACAAAAGCCAGCTATGATCACGAGCAGTGTTCATTTTACTATAAGAAAAATGAAGAGACAGAGAGACAAAAAGAAGATGAGGAACAGGGAGAAGGAGAGAATTTATCAGAAACATGGGACTGACTAGGAATCAGACAAACTGATCCTGGTCATATAAAGACCAGGTTCTTCCACAGAAATCAAGAAGCCCCATGTAATTCTCATTTATACATATAGCATCTAATCACAAAGTAAATATATATGTACAGTATTTCATTGGTGAAACATGGAATTTGGACTCAATCTTCAGATATGGCACTTTTTCTGTATGTTTATACATTTGTATTTGTTCATTACACTGGGTATTTATATATTAATTAATTCCAGAAAAGTGTGACCAAGGACACGCAATATACTAAGTAGAAGTGATACTGAATGATGCAGTCAAATATGGGTGCTGCCCTTTCAGAGATTACATTTAATATAAAGACACATATATTAAAAGGAATTAGAGAAACATTAAAGAAAAGATTACTTGCTAGAATGGGCTACTGTTTCCTTCTCACATTGCAATCTTGAAGAAGTCAGTAAAATTAGAGATAATGGATTGAGGGAAAATGAAAACCCATATTAAAAATTATGAAAAACTCCCAAGGAGAGAAAATTTATTTGTGACTTGAGGGAAGAAAACCGCAGACCATGACAGGGTACAGAAAGCACAATTAGGGAAGTGGTTTACTCATGGCCATAATTGGCTACCATGCTAAGCCATGCTTAGAAGGACAACAACAGGAAACCAGTCACTCCCAGGAGAGATGAGTAGATAATAATGAATGATGCTAGCCACCACCCCATTCCCCACACACCCAAACTTACACACTAAGGCTAAAGGATCATAAGAAAAGACAAAGCTCTTGGAAAAGAGCAATATCTAGAGTAAAAGTTCAAGGAGTTACCTCGGGGAAGTGAGAAGATTGCTGTCAGGGAGTGTGGAACAACCCCTAGAGGCAACTCTGATCAATGTAAACCCCATACAAATATCCCCAACACATACTCCTAATAAACACACGTACACACACACATACATTTCAACTCAACTAGAGGAGCAAAAATTAGGCCCAAATTTTGAAATCTCCCTTCAGTATATAAATTCCCAGCTAAAGTACTTGCCCAGGGAAATAGGAGTTGACTGGCAGAAAAGTACCACAATGGTTATGAAATAATCAAATAAATAGCTGGTCAACTAGAAATAAGGGGAAAAAAAACATAGAGAAAAAGGTAAAGTATTTAACATAAATATAATAGATATCTGAGAAAGATAGAAAATATAGGTAACATCAAGCATTAATAAATAGCCATGAGATGAATAAAGGATAGATACAGATAAGGAATAATTGAGTGAACTATAATATCAAGTTGAGAAATTTTCCAATGCAAATACAAAAATAAATAAAATATAAAATACACCAGAAAGGTAAAGTATGATAAGAAATAACCAATAAATAAGAGACAATAAACATAGAAATCGATATGTTAACATATATAAGGAAAAAGTAAATGTAGGAGGAAGAATAGTTGAAGAAAATAACTGCAAATTTCCAAAAATTATTAATGATGGATCTTAGATTGAAAAGCTATATAGGGAACTAACCAGACATATGAGGAAAGCTTATGCCTAGACACTTTAAAATAAAAATCAGTAAAACCAAGGGATAATTAAATATTAATGTAAAATATTCCAAAAAGCTAAGAATTGTCTACAAAAGAACAGGAAATATATTGCCATCATATTGAAAAATCAAAATTGCAGTAAATAAAACAATGGACTAATATTTTCAAAATAGTAAAGACAAAGAATTTAAAACAATTTTGATTTTGATATAGATAAACATTAAATATGAGGGCACAGTAAAAATATTCTGAGATTTATATAATTACTAAAATTTAATTTTGCAAAGAATTATTTTTGAAATATTCTTGGAGAAAATATTTTAATTAGAAGAGAAATAAATCCAAGAGAAAGCATCAACATATGAGTAGTAACAGCAAATAAATATATGGTTTATTTTCCAAGATATCCAGTACAAAATAAAAATGACATATTTTAAATTACAGAACTAAACTTCTCAAAATGTGCAAAAATATGTACATTAGGTTTTATAAAAGCAAATGGAAAGGAAAATGACAGCTTGCCTGAACAGATAATAAGATAACAGCATATACTGTGTTACATGCAATGAATTTCTAGTATCAAAAATACTAGATAGCAAATAGCAAAGAGGAATAAAGATAGCAAATTGACTGATGATATAGAATAGAAAAGACGGGAAAAAAATCTATATAAGTGACTATGATAAAAATTGGAAATACATGGTTAACTTTAGTAGATGTTATTGGGGAATTTCATAGTATGTGAAAAAAAAAATGAAGCTGGATTTCTACATTTTACTGTATGTGTAATTGGTCTCATGAGTGAAGTAAGCTTATTTTTGTATTTTTGTGTTATGAATGGAAATGTATGAATAACTCAACTTTTCTGATAGTACAAAATATAGGAAAAAACAAATACCATAGTCACAAAAACTGTGAAAGGTATTATGTATTTGGTGCTTTGCAAACACTGAAAGGATATATAAACCTTACTTATTCCAGTCTTAAGATAATTTTTAGAAGCATATTTAGAGACTGTAAGTCCTTGTAACAACAATCTAGGTGTCTCAATTTGATTGTCATTGTTATCGGTTATGCATAAAACTATGATAACCATGAAAAAGATTCTCACATAGTAATCTAAAAATCTGTTTTAGTCTCAATAATTCCTACTAATATTCTCCTATCAAACAATAAATAAACTTTTTTTTTGCTTTAAATTCAGAAAGTTTAGCATAATACCATTTTGTAACCTAGTTGTATTATTTATTTATTTGTTTGTTTTTTGGAAGCCTAGTCATTTTAAAACTCAATGTTTATATGCATGTTATATGCTATTTCATATTTAATTTTAGCTTTCAGAAGAAAAGAAACAGAGATATTACTATATATTTAAGGATAAATAATTTGAAACTAAATTATATTTTTTGAAATAAATTAGTAATAGTTCTAGCTTAGATTTTCCTCAATTTGTTCTTATTTTCTTGGCTAATGTAAAGTCTTTTTTTTCTGCAAATAAATGTACAAAAAAAGAGAGTATTCAATTCAGAGAAATTGTTTCAGATCCTTAACCAAAACTTCATGAAACAAATTTTTAATCCTTCCTTTTTCTCTAATATATTCTACCTAAGCCCCAAGTGAAGTCATATTTAATATTAACACTAACCAAGAGTTATTTTCTGTTTTTAGATAAAATTTGGAAAAATATTGATTTTTTGTCTTAAATTATTTTGAATATTTTTTCAATTTTTTTCAATTTTTTAAATATTTATTTATTTATTTATTTTTTTTAATTTTTTTTTTCAACGTTTATTTATTTTTGGGACAGAGAGAGACAGAGCACGAACGGGGGAAGGGCAGAGAGAGAGGGAGACACAGAATCGGAAACAGGCTCCAGGCTCTGAGCCATCAGCCCAGAGCCCGACGCGGGGCTCGAACTCCCGGACCGCAAGATCGTGACCTGGCTGAAGTCGGACGCTTAACCGACTGCGCCACCCAGGCGCCCCTTAAATATTTATTTTTAAGAGAGACAGAGACAGAGCATGAGTGAGGGAGGAGCAGAGAGAGAGGGAGACAGAATCCTTAGCAGCCTCCAGTCTCTGAGCTGTCAGCACAGTGCCCAATGCAAGGCTCAAACCCACAAACCATTAGATCATGACCTGAGCTGAAGTCGGAAGCTTAACTGACTAGGCCACCCAGGCACCCCTTATTTAGAATATTTTTAAAATAAATCTTTAAACTTATTTCCCTCCTGGTATTTTCTTATATGTAAAAAAAAAAATCCCTCACAGTTAAAAAAAATTTTAGACTAAGTAAAAATAATAATAGGATTAGAGTAAATCCATTGCTATTCTAAAATATTTTTAGGACATAGAATTTGTTAGAAATACATTCACATAAATATTGCATTGGGGTTGTTTTTCTTTTCACTTTTTTTTTTAATTTTTAAAAATCTTATTCCACTCTGGGTATATTGATTTAAATGAAATTTATGTTTACATTCACTTGTTAAGTGAGAGAATCTGGTAATGGATAATAAAATAATGCTGAATGCCAGTGAATCATCATATGATTTAAACTCAGTTATTAATCAGAATTCTTATACTGAGTCTTCTACTTAAAAGTATCTTTTAAAATTGTATCCATTGTAAAATAAATATTTTCATCAATTTCTCAAAATAGCTTTATTTAGGGGCACCTGGGTGGCTCAGTCAGTTGAACATCTGACTTTGGCTTACATTATGATCTTGTGGTTCGCGAGTTCAAGCCCTACATCAGGCTCTGTGCTGACAGCTCAGAGCCTGGGACCTGCTTCAGATTCTGTCTCCCTCTCTCTCTGTTCCTCCCCTGCACATACTCTGTCTCTCTCCCTCTCTCTCTCTCTCTCTCTCTCTCTCTCTCTTAAAAATAAACAAAGATTTAAAATGATTTGAAAAATAGGCTTATTTGTGTTTGGTTCTGGGCACTAAGCTCTAACAAAACTCTGAGATAACTTCTAAAGGAGACATTCTGATACAGAAGTTACTGATTCTTGAAGAAATTTTTAAGTAGATCAAAACAGTTTTGAAAGGAAAACAGGCATATTTCTACCTTAAAAACAAATGCATGTTTCAAGAGTACTTGGAGAGTCTCTCTCTTACTTACAAATCTTAGATATAATATATAATATAATATATTATATATATATATATAAACACATTACCTGAATCACAAGGTCAACATCCCATAAGGGCTACATCGATATATATTAATTATATTTGTTTAGAAGAAGATGAAGGAGGGTGAAGAACAGATCCAGTTACGAATTCAAAGACTTTTTTAAGGAATCAAATTTGTTAAGTTTGAGATATTACCATGTTTAAACAATGGAAATCAATATATTGATCAAATAAATATTTTAAATAGGAAGTGTGTCTTTCAAAGTACCTATGTTCTATAAGGCATTTAGTAAAATTCACGTGTTTACTTTGAAGTTTGGTATAGAGTTTTGGCTTATTACATTCCCACTGTGAGGTTAATGCAAGTTTAAAATTTCAACCAAACTTTTCTTCAGTACTTTCTAACTTCCCTTCATCTTTCTTCATACAGCTATTACCATCTATGATTATAAGGGAGAATTCAGGAAATTTTTAAGTAGAAACTATCCATTTACTGCAAACCAGTCACAATATTCCGTGCAGAACAGACAGAAGAGACCCAGAGCCAGAAAATTCTGACATTTAAAAGGTCCTGACACTATTCAGAGACTCATAACCAGTTATAAGACAAGGATAGTTCATTCTCATAATGGGGCTATTATGTAGCTATGTAGTATGGCTCTGTTTCAGATTATTTCTTCTTTGATAGCATGACTCAAAAAGGTCAAGAGTTTGCCATTATATTTTCCTCCTACACTTTGAAATGGACTCTTTTTAGCCATTTATTATGATTATTCATTAGGAAATTCTCTATATTGATTGACAATAGTTGAGGAACTGATTATTAAATAATTTATCTATGTACAATGTCACTTTCTTTTTATTCATTACTAAAAATCCATGCATTTTTCTTCATATTTGTATAGTTTTTGTCTTGAATTGTAGTGTTGGAAACGTGCCCCCGTATCTTCTCATCTGGTCATTATTAAAAGAATTGCATTTATTTGTTACGTATATTATCAGTAGTGTGTATGTCTATAACTATATGATGACTATTGGCTTTAAATAATTTATCTAATTGGAACGATTCAACTATGAAAACTGCAAATAAGAGAAATGTACTTGAATTAGCAGGAACTACAGGAAATGCATAATAAGGATACAGAGCTGCCCCAGTAGTCTCAAGGGTGGAGATCCCAAACCTCAGGACTGGATAGGCTATGACCTCACATGATTATTTCCATGATCTCGGTTATTAAATACTTCAATTTGGACTTAGACTATAGTTTTGTGAGTCATAGTGTAGTACTCATCCCAGCATACAACTAGGATTAATCTAAAAGCAATCACAAGCCTCATGGGTGTTGTATGTAACTGAAATCTGTAACTCCTGAATAGCCTATTCAATTTTTTTTCTCCTTTTGAATTAAACTCTATGCAAAGGTACCCACTCATACAAGAAATCCAGAACAATGGTGGATTTAATGTCCTTAAATAGCAATTGCAATTTGTCGACCTTTCCTAAATGCATTTATGTCCATTGGTACAAGTGCAATTGAAATAGTAAAATAGCTATAGATATCAGAGTTCCTTATGTGAGTGCTATGGGAAACAATATGTGTACCTCCAAGAAGAGAAGTGCAAACATTATGCTCACACAAAGCCACATACTCATGAGGCTCTGCTGCCCCTTGTGTAGGGCATGGGTTCAGGATGAGACTAAAGTGCTTACTAATCCACGCTATAGAAGAATGGGTAAATAATCATTTAGCAGGAGTTCCTTAACATCAGACAAGCAAATTTCTTTATAGCTGTGTCTGAAAGCATTGCTGGTTTTGAATGCCTAACTAATTCTTCTTTTAAGATAACATGTGATGAGTTGGAGGTCACTATGTAATGAATACATTACAGATATTGTTTTTTGAGTGGAAACATGTGAAATTCCATTCCAATAATTGCCTAACCTATGAAATTTCTGCTTAACATTTAAAATAACATAAGTGCTTCAGCTTTCTCTGGTGAATCCTTTATGGAAGTCTGAGTGATTTGCCACTGAAGATAGGAGCAGAAAAAAAAAAGGTTCCAAGTCTTAGAGAAATTTTGAAATACTGGATGTTATTTTCACATAATTCTGCATGCTACAAGAAATTCACAGCAGAGAGGGAAACAGAGAGAGATATATAGTGACAGAAGAAGAGAGAGAGTAAATAATAACATTTCTCCTAATATCATGAGGTAAGAGTAAATGTTCTCATCTTCTCTGTTGGGAGATGCTCTATATGGCACTTTTTATTTTCTTTCTTGTGTCCTTGTATCTTATGTAGTATATATCTTATATACTTCATAATATATTTTAACTCACTTTTCCTATCAATGCTAAGATTTTTAAAGTAAAAAATGATACTTCATTTTCTTTTTAACTGCAGCAATAACTGACTCACTGTGGATATTTAGTAAACTATGCCACTGGCAGTTACATGGATTATCACACATAGTCCCAGATAGATCTACTGTTTCAATAAGCAGGAATGAACAGTAGAGCAGAGCTTAAGAGTAGAGTCAAAATCACTGTACTCACAGACTATAAAAGGATGCCCCCTCATATTTTTGCAGTAACGTATTGGTAGATCAAAAATTGTGCAAACCTGGAGGGGAGAAGGGGTATGCCCCACAAAGACTGCTATTTTGGGAGGAAATCATTTTACTTGGAAAACAAAGTAGAAAAGTACAGTGTCTGCTATTTTTTTTCCTTTTGGAAACATGTAGTAATAATGAGTAAACTTGTAATCAAATCTTCAGGGCATTAACGAATAATTGACATGTGAATCTATAGATGCCTAAACATAAGAATTAAAACATACCTGGAAGTCCCTAAGATAAGTTGTGATGAGTGGGCAGTTGGTAGGCTTTGCCTATATGTGAAAAGGTAGGATATTAATGGGGAAGACTAGATGCAGCAGAAACCCAAGATTCCTAAATGCATTTTGAAAGGATATCACATATAGTATATTTACATATTAAAAAAATACAAATAAACTAGTTAGCTCAGTCTATGGCTGAGCTTAGTATCTGTCTACTGTGTGCTTGCTTTTTTTGCCTGGAAAGTCAATTTACTTCTCATTTAGAAAGCAGGTTGGCTAAAGGAACAGAGAATTGCAGATGCACAGGATGTATTGAAACAGGGTTTATTAACTTCACATTTTCTCACCAGAAAGACTTTTTACTGTTGTGAAGAGAAGAAAATCCAATACATAACTTTGGAAGCATTTTTTTTATAAGCCTCCACGATGAGTCGTTCATTTGTCTCAGAAGAAAATTGAGTTTTGTATTGGAAAATGTTACTGGAATATATTCAGTTTCTACATTTCCTAGGCTTTGATCTGGAAATGTGAGACAGTATAATCTATTAACTAAATCTAATAGTAAATTGTATATGTATTTTTAAAAATTTGAAGCCATTTTATTTCATAATCACAAGTATGTGAATCATAGAAATCCAACAATGGATAAAGGAAACCACAGAAATGATTCAAATGAAAAGAAATCCATCTAATTAAAAATAATTATAATACATTTTAAATGCCCTCAGGTATGTTAGTTTCTATCTTAAAAAAAGAGATTTCAATCTGGTGAACTTATATATTTAATTTCTCGTAAAGATATATTACTTGTAGTTCACAAATAAATGAGAAAACTGACTGAAACACTAGACCTCAGTTCTCTGTTTGAACCCTATTACCTGCAGAACATTTTTTGTCTAAGTGTAGTACTGTGAAAACAAACAAAAGGAACCTCATTAAAAATGGAGTCAGGAAGCCCTGAAGTGGGAGCTCTTATGCACCTACCCTTAGAAGCAAACCTAGCATTCCTCAACAGGAAAAATCTTACTTTACATACCTCAAAGGAGGAAGGAAGAATTTTTCCTTGCCCAACAACAGCCCAGCCAATGAGAAATTTTCACACCCAGCCAATGAGAAGCTATGACAGCCCCTCACAGCTTTTTTCTTTCCCCTTTAAAATCAGGCCCTTCTGTGTTCTCTCGACTTGCCAATGGTTCATAGTTTGCTTGTCCTGAAGTGCAATTCTCTGCTATTCTCAAATAAACTCATTTTGCTAGTAAAAGCTCACTCTAAGGCAAATAATAACTACAATAAGAATGGACACAGCCAAAATTTCCATCAAAAAGAGAATGGTTAAATTTGGTATTTACATACCATTGAATACCGGAGAGCAAAGGAAAAAACAAACAAACATGAAATACAACCATACACGTCAATATGGATAGATCTCTACCACAACATGCATACACACACACACACACACACATATGTGTGTGTGTGTGTGTCTATATATATAGACACACACACATATACATGTATTATGTTATTGTTGCCACATAATATTAAAGGGCATAAACCAACTGCAGAATACATACACTATAACCCAATGTATACAAGCTTCAGAAACATGAAAAAACTAAACAATATGTTGTTCAGGAATGCATAAATATGTTAAAAATAACAAGAAAAGGAAGCAAATCGTAAGCAAGAATTCAGAATAGCAGTTACATCTGGGGAAGAATGGGAAAATTTTAACCTGGGAATAGGGAGGTAGGTGGGAAGTACAGTGATAATATTTTTAAGTCTTCTATAGATGTTTGTTTTCATTATTATTCTTTAACCAAGTTCTTTTCTATTTGTGATAAATATCATTTTTTTCCTTAAAACAACTTTCAGAGCAAACAGAAGAAACCTATTTTAAAGCCAGTTTAAGTCCATGTGTCTTCTCTAAAAGCCTGCTAAAGGGTGAAACTCAGAACAAATTGTTAGTCACTGTCTTTTATAAATCACAACCTTCTTTAGCTGAAGTATTTAAGAAAATAACCTCTGTAGCCTCACTATTATCATAGCCTCACTATTATAATGCAGTAGGCTGCATTACTTGCATGTGGAAAGGATACAACTGTTCATTTCACTCTATGCAACAATGTTTAGCATCTATGTTACTTTATTGTAGCTTTACTCCAGGGTTTCCACCTTCACTTCTTGGATTTTGAAAGTATAAGCTTTTGAATATAAACTCTCCTGATTTATTTAAAAATTTTATTGCAATTGTTTGAAGTCTCTAAGCCACAATTTAATTATCATTAAAATGATAATAACACACACCACATAGCGTATTTCTTCAGATTAAAATATAAATAAATAAATAAATAAATAAATAAATAATAAAATTTCTTCATGACACCTAAAAATTAAGAAATATTAAATAGGATTTACTCTTTTTGCTTCTTTTTTTCTTATTTCAGCTTCAAGTCCACTCTTGTAGCTAGACCCACAGGAATGCTATGACTGGTTTTGTTTTGTTTTGTTTTGTTTTGTTTTGTTTCTTTGCACTTCCTTTAGTATTCCTGATATGGAGCTCCAGTTTCTAGAGTATTTTTCTTCCTCTTATTTTTAATTTATCCATTCTTTTTGTTGTTGTTGTTGCTAATATTTATTTATTTATTTATTTTCAGAGACAGATGGGGTTCAGGCAGAGCCCAGTGCAGGGCTAGATCCAACAGACCATGAGATCATGACTCTAGCCCAAATCAAGAATCCGAAGCTTTCTGACTGAGCCACACAGGCACCCCTACCCATTCTTTTTTCTTTTCTTTTCTTTTCTTTTCTTTTCTTTTCTTTTCTTTTCTTCTTTTCTTCTTCTTTTTTTTTTTTTTTTAATATGAGGGGGCAGGGAGGGGCAGAAGGAGAGAGAGAATACTAAGCAGGTTCTGTGCTGAGCATGGAGCCTGAGGAGGGACTCAATCTCATGATCCTAAGATCATGATTAAGCCAAAGTGAAGAGTCCAACGCTTAACCAACCCGCCCCCCAGGCGCCCCAACCCATTCTTTCAATAGCAATCCAATCTCCCTCCCTCCCTCTGTATCTCTGTCTCTCTTTCTCTTTTTCCAAACTTACTTTTTTTTTTCTAAACTATTGTCTGCCCGCCTGACCAATAGCTTGAGTTTCTACTTTGCTGTTACATCATTGCTGTTGCTGTGTTGGTAGGTGCTCTCATGAGTCATAAAGAAAATAAATATGGGGGCGCCTGGGTGGCGCAGTCGGTTAAGCGTCCGACTTCAGCCAGGTCACGATCTCGCGGTCCGTGAGTTCGAGCCCCGCCTCAGTCTCTGGGCTGATGGCTCAGAGCCTGGAGCCTGTTTCCGATTCTGTGTCTCCCTCTCTCTCTGCCCCTCCCCCGTTCATGCTCTGTCTCTCTCTGTCCCAAAAATAAATAAACGTTGAAAAAAAAAATTAAAAAAAAAAAGAAAATAAATATGTGAAGAAACCCTCATTTATCCTTTTCTCTAAATTAATGCAGTTATTCTCCCATGAACACTCCCTGCTTGAACACACACAAATCCATTATGTAAATAAAAAAATTTTAATAACTAGGTTTTTTTGTCAAATAAAACTTTAAATTTTATTCGCTGAATATTTGCTGTAAGAAACTTGAAGATCAGGGTATTGTTTACACTTAGAAAGCAGAGACCCTATTTCAGTATTGCTTGGTGTTATATCTTAGGACTAGTTGGATTGTTTATTCCCCCAAAAAAGCATATGGAATCATCAATCAGAATTAATCTTTCTATGGGCATAGAGTCAAGATTTTCTGTCACATTTGAAATTTGGGAGAGACACCTGCAGAGCGTTCCACATAGTTTAAAATTAGCCAGCAGTACATTTTTGCATATAATACTCTAACATACCAGTACTGTAGATATGTATATATAAAATATGTTTTATTGTTATTTAATGCTTCTGTTCATAACAAATATCTGATGTCCATTATGGAGAGCTTATATCACTGATACATCATTATCTTGAAACATACCAAGGCAGTTACTTGTGTTTGTAAGCTTTTTAGGCTTATTCATACTTAATGAGTAAAGAACAACAGAAGAAACTCAGTATTTTTGAAACTCCCAGACATCAAGCATAAAAAATATATTTGCCTTAGTTCATACAGCTCCCACACTTTCTGTTACATAGAAGGTAGAAAATTACACTAGGAAGAAAGACAAAGAACAAGTAAGGTAGCTATGGTATGGCAGCCTGCCAAATAGTTATGATAAGCCTGTACTGTTTACCAATGCAGCAAATGAAACAGCATTTGCATTGCACAGAAGCAATTAGGGAGTGTTTCCCTAAGCTACTCTAGTGAGCCCTATTTTGAAGAGGCAAAATAATATCTAGGATCACTCTCATTAAAGGAACTCCAAACTAATGAGATGTATTCTGAATACTATATATATTGAGTTTTTACTTGAAGAAAATTGTATTTTCTTTTTACTTGTAAAGATCAGAAAGGATATGCCTCAGAGGGTAGTCACCATGAAAAGACCATATAAAAACAAGTGAAATAAAAGTATTAAATATTTAATTGATATTCAAACTTAGTGTAGCCTCAGTTTTAGTTTTATATATGAATTCCAACCAAGAAGCATTTTTTTTTCAGAATCAAAAGTGTGAAAATTAATGTTGGCGTTAGCTTCACTTTTATTGGATTAAAATTCTATCATTTTATTCTTTACTTTTAGAAGTTTCTATGTAACCTAAAATATTTACATAATAAAGTGACATGGCTGGGTTCCTCTTACATTAGTTTATTCTATTCAATCACAAAATGGAATCTTGTTATGGAAAAGGAGTTAAGTCTGTGAACAACACATACCTAAGCATAGCAAATACACAAAAAGTAATATAATTTAGTTTCTACTCCATGGAGACTAGTACTTTTAAGGAGATGAAACAACTGGAAGGGAAAACAAAACAAAACTGGAGAACAACATATGTAAACTTTACCATTTCATAGAGTTGATAAACATTCTAAATTTTTAGCAAAGGAAGAGATGACTAGCTGGAGTAGTAGGGTGAGGCTTTGTAAGAGGGGGAATGGTTTGATTTTAGGCAGAAGTCCTAGTACGATTAGAGAAGGAGGAGAGAATGGGTCATTTTTACTTAATTGAAAAGAACATGAATAAAAGCACAAAGTAGAGTGTGTAAGGAGGAGGGCAGGAGGGAGTAAAAAGAAGTTCTGAACTGTATGAAATGGAATAGCTCTGTGTGAGTAGGATAGTGTTCCCCCAAAACGTCCATGTCCTAAATCCCTAGAACGTGTGAGTATATTAGGTTGTATGGCAAAGGAGAAATAAGATTGTAGATGAAATTAAGGAATGCTAATTATTTGACCTTAAAATAGAGAAATTATCTTGGATTATGTAGGAGAGCCTAGTGTAATAACAAAGTTCCCAAAAAGTCAACAAAGGAAGCCAAGAGTCAGAGAATCCAAGATGAAGATGTAACTGCAGAAGGGAGATCAGAGTGGTGGGATGTGAGAAGGACTCAACTTCATTTGCTGGCTTTGAAAATGGAGGAGGAGGCCAACAGTGAAGGGACACTGGCAGCCTCTAGAAGCTGGGGATGATAAGGAAGGAGATTAATCCCTGAGAGCTCCTAGAACTCCAAGAAAGTAATGAAGCTCTGATGGGACCTTTGGTTCGGCTGTGTCATTCTTCTAACCTACAGTCATGTAAGATAATAAATTTGTATTGCTTTATACCATTATGTTTCTGTTGACTTGTTCTAGACAAATTACCTGAAAGCTTGAAAGCTTGGCTAGTTACCATCACAAATGTAAGGATCAATACTCAAATAAAGCAAGACATATTTTGTTAATGGTGTGGAAATGGACTTCAATAGGATATAAGGAGAAAAATATACATTTTCAGGTGAAAAAAAAACACTGGGGACAAAATAAATGAAAGTGACATGTCAATGATGAATATATTATTTTTGCAAATTAGAGAAAATGACAATACATAAGATAATGTTACTTCAATTGTTTTTCAATTACCATTTTATTTTTTTTACTGTAGTGCATTTTTATTTTTATTTTTTCATTATTATTTTTTAATTTTATTTTTTTTAATTTACATCAAAATTAGCATATAGTGCAACAATGATTTCAGGAGTAGATTCCTTAATGCCCCTTACCCATTTAGCCCATCTCCCCTCCCACAACCTCTCTAGCAACCCTCTGTTTGTTCTCCACATTTGAGAGTCTCTTATGCTTTGTCCCCCTCCCTGTTTTTATATTCTTTTTGTTTCCCTTCCCTTATGTTCATCTGTTTTGTCTCTTAAAGTCCTCATATGAGTGAGGTCATATGATATTTGTCTTTCTCTGACTTACTAATTTCACTTAGCATAATACCCTCCAGTTCCATTCACATAGTTGCAAATGGCAAGATTTCATTCTTTTTGATTGCCGTGTAATACTCCATTGTATATATATACCACATCTTCTTTATCCATTCATCCATCGATGGAAATTTGGGCTCTTTCCATACCTTGGCTATTGTTGATAATGCTGCTATAAACATTGGGGTGCATATGTCACTTCAAAACAGCACACCTGAATCCCTTGGATAAATACCTAGTAGTAGTACAATTGCTGGGTCATAGGGTAGTTCTATTTTAATTTTTTGAGGAACCTCCATACTGTTTTCCAGAGTGGCTGCACCAGCTTGCATTCCCATCAATTACCATTTTCATTAGAGTTATCAGAAATTACCAAAAAGTTCTTAGGTATTAATACCTTAATTGATCATGAATTAGTTTAACATATAACATGAAGATGTAATGTGTAGATAAAAAAACATATAACATGAAGATGTAATGTGTAGATAAAAATATTTTATTGAAATAAGTAGAATTTCAGATATATACATATTATGTCCACCATAGCATAACAAATGTCTTCTAAAAAGTATATATATGTATTTCAATTTTATTTTTTAAAGGCTTAATGATAAAATATAAAATAATGATGGCTTAAAGAGTATTTTTTTAGATTGGAAATAATAAAATCTATTCATAATTGTTTTACTTTAATGATAAACTTAGGTAACCAAGTACATAATTTAATCACTTAAACATAATCTACCTAATGACTATATGTAACAATATAAAATTCTATAAACATTAAATCCTATAGCTTAACCAATCATGGATCCATCCTCAGTCCACTATGGTTTTTCCTTTATTAGTAGCAAATGTTTCATGAACTAAAAGTAACTCTTTTGAGTTTTTGTTGTCTTTCTTCTCTGGTATTTTGAATGGAAATTGCTTTAAGAGGTACTAGACTTTTATTAGTTTAATTAATTCAGATAGACCCAAGGGCATTTTAAGACTCAGTTGCATTAACAAATGACTATTTCATATCACTAATCCTCAAGGTCTTTTAATAACTGAGAAATTCCTATCTGTAGAGTCAGTTATTCCATTATATCTCTGTGAATAAAAACAAGCTGTTACAATGGACACTGGCATGTAAACGTTAATTTTTTATGCCTTCCATTTAACAGAGTTACCTATGTTTAATACTGGTTCCAGAGTAAATACTTGAGTGACAAAGATATGTGTTCAAAGGGGGAGAACTTCTTGATCGAGGATAGGGAAATAAAGGTTCTAAACATGTGTATCATAGTCACTTCTCATAATGAATTACATTACTTTTATTTCCTGTAGAACTATATACTTATGCATGAAAAATAAGCATTCAAAGCTATAAAAATGTGTTATTTAGCATTAATGGTTTTTTATAAGTAGTGTAAACTGCATAATTGTTGAATATCACTTTTAGCATTTATTTCTCCCTTGTTTTATTTCTTCACTGCTGTTCTCTTATACTCTGGAAATGTTAAATATTTACCCATAAAACGATTGAAGCTCCTAGACACCAATTCTCCAAATAATAAAAATTAGATTCAATTTGCCTAAAAGAAATTATAGGATTTATATACCTTTTTCTTTCCAACTACACAGTATCAATGGAAAGAACACTAAGAGACATGTTATATATCCTAGTTGAAGTGTACAGGAGGCTAATAAGGAGTTTCTCACTACAAAACTCTTTCTTTCTTTATTTCCATCTGTGCCATGAAATGTATCTCACAACATCTGGTCCACGGGTCCTGAATATCAAAACTATTTTCATAATAGCGCTTAGGTGTTACTTGCCTTTTTTCACTTCTTTGACACTTGCACTGATGTGCAAAAGCAATAGTGGGTAAAAATGATGTAACAAATCAGAGCAATGGCACTAAACTCTAATAATGGCCACTTACAGAAAAATAAAATGCTAACTTCACTTAAGACAATCCAGTAATATTTATTCATTTGATACATAAAATCAAATACACTTTTTTTTTAAAGTACAGATTTTTAAGAAAAGATTTTTTGCAGCAAAATGAGAGGCAAACTGTGGTTATTCAGATTTCAGCATTTGACAGACATTTCCTTAAACATAAACAAAATGAGGGGCACTGGGTGGCTCGGTCTGTTAAGCATCCCACTCTTGATTTCAGCTCAGGTCATGAGCCCACCTGGGGCTCTGTGCTGAGCGTGGACCCTGCTTGTGATTCTCTATCCTTCTGCCTCCTCCCCACTCATGTGCTCTCTCAAATAAACAAACAAACAAAGTGAGCATGCCACTTCAATGAAAAGAAATTACAGTATTTATATTAATTGATACAATTTAAGCTTTTAACAGAAAAATAAAATTTTGGAAATTTGTATCTGGCACTAGGAGCTTGGCAGCTTCCCAATTCTTAGAGACTTTTCCAGTTAGGTTAGTAGTGACATTAACAGATGTTATTAGTGACATTAACAGATGTAATTTTTAAACATATATATGTTTACATATGTATATATATGTAAACATATATATGTAAATGTGTATATATATATGTATATATATATGACATATTTTTAAATGAAAAGTGACAACATTTGGAACTATGTGATTCAGTAAACCAGTATTTTCTAAATGATAAGTCCATGATGTTCCAAATCAGTTATGGCTAAAATATTCCTTCAAGATGCAAACTATACCAATGGATTTTAATATGAGAGTACTAAAGTTTAATGATGAGCTTTCAGATTGGATCCACATTGCAACCTATTTTTAAGAAATTACATGTTGTTTGGCATAGTATCACAAAAGAATATCCACTATTATCTAAAAAAAACTATTAAAATACTTTCTTTTTTCTAAGTACGCATTTGTGGGAAACCTGCTTTTCCTTATTATTTCAACCAAAAGAATCTTGAAAATTGTTCTCTTCTACTAAGTCAGCAGTTAAAGATTATTTACATAAATGTAAATCTGTGCTACTTATGTCTAACATTTTATTGTCTTGGAAATACTTTTATTTTTCATTTTTATAAAATATTTTTTATAAAAATGTAAAGGGTTTAATATCATTATTAAATGAATTAATAATTACATATTTATTATCATAAATATTATGATACTTATGTATAGTATTATTATCATACTATTATCATACTAGTATGTATAGATTATTATCTATACATACATACTAGTACATACATACATACTAGTATGTAGAGATTATTATCATACTATTATCATTTTAATAGTAAAACACAATAAATAATAAGAAAAATCTCTTGAGAAGTTCAATAATTTTTGTGAGAAGGCAAATATTTTTTTTCTTTTTTTTCTTTTTTTATTTATTTTTATTTATTTTTTTAATGAAATTTATTGACAAATTGGTTTCCATACAACACCCAGTGCTCATCCCAAAAGGTGCCCTAATCAATACCCATCACCCACCCTCTCCTCCCTCCCACCCCCCATCAACCCTCAGTTTGTTCTCAGTTTTTAACAGTCTCTTATGCTTTGGCTCTCTCCCATTCTAACCTCTTTTTTTTTTTTTTTTCCTTCCCCTCCCCCATGGGTTCCTGTTAAGTTTCTCAGGATCCACATAAGAGTGAAACCATATGGTATCTGTCTTTCTCTGTATGGCTTATTTCACTTAGCATCACACTCTCCAGTTCCATCCACGTTGCTACAAAAGGCCATATTTCATTTTTTCTCATTGCCACGTAATATTCCATTGTGTATATAAACCACAATTTCTTTATCCATTCATCAGTTGATGGACATTTAGGCTCTTTCCATAATTTGGCTATTGTTGAGAGTGCTGCTATGAACATTGGGGTACAAGTGGCCCTATGCATCAGTACCCCTGTATCCCTTGGATAAATTCCTAGCAGTGCTATTGCTGGGTCATAGGGTATGTCTATTTTTAATTTTCTGAGGAACCTCCACACTGCTTTCCAGAGCGGCTGCACCAATTTGCATTCCCACCAACAGTGCAAGAGGGTTCCCGTTTCTCCACATCCTCTCCAGCATCTATAGTCTCCTGATTTGTTCATTTTGGCCACTCTGGCTGGTGTGAGGTGATACCTGAGTGTGGTTTTGATTTGTATTTCCCTGATAAGGAGCGACGCTGAACATCTTTTCATGTGCCTGTTGGCCATCCGGATGTCTTCTTTAGAGAAGTGTCTATTCATGTTTTCTGCCCATTTCTTCACTGGGTTATTTGTTTTTCGGGTGTGGAGTTTGGTGAGCTCTTTATAGATTTTGGATACTAGCCCTTTGTCCGATATGTCATTTGCGAATATCTTTTCCCATTCCGTTGGTTGCCTTTTAGTTTTGTTGGTTGTTTCCTTTGCTGTGCAGAAGCTTTTTATCTTCATAAGGTCCCAGTAATTCACTTTTGCTTTTAATTCCCTTGCCTTTGGGGATGTGTCGAGTAAGAGATTGCTACGGCTGAGGTCAGAGAGGTCTTTTCCTGCTTTCTCCTCTAAGGTTTTGATGGTTTCCTGTCTCACATTTAGGTCCTTTATCCATTTTGAGTTTATTTTTGTGAATGGTGTGAGAAAGTGCTCTAGTTTCAACCTTCTGCATGTTGCTGTCCAGTTCTCCCAGCACCATTTGTTAAAGAGGCTGTCTTTTTTCCATTGGATGTTCTTTCCTGCTTTGTCAAAGATGAGTTGGCCATACGTTTGTGGGTCTAGTTCTGGGGTTTCTATTCTATTCCATTGGTCTATGTGTCTGTTTTTGTGCCAGAGAAGGCAAATATTTATTGAGAGGAACAGGTTGTTTTTTATCTCTTAACCTAAGTATTACACAGAAGTTCACTTTGAGATAAATAAATGAACTATACATATTTTGCTTTATCCCCTCTAGTATCTGTAAGCCATATTACACAATAAAAGGAAGAATGAATGAAAGTCTTTCAGAGTCTTTTGGGGGAGACTTTCTTATTATCATGAGTCTCCCTCTCTTAAGGGAAATGACTGTGAAAGCAGAGAACCCACATTGCCATTGACAGCCACCTTAAACCAGCCTTGGAATAAAGCTGAGCCTCTCAAAAACAAGAAGCTATTAATTCTAATTACGTACCTATACATTTTTTTATCCAGAAATTTATGAAATGAACATAATGACTATAATATTATTTCTTCCTTTCAACTGCTTATACTTTATTTACATATTATTTCATCGGCTAGAAAATATGATATAGTATTGATAAGAGATAAATGCAGTTATTCTTGTTTTTATTCTAGATCTCCCAAACAGCAGCTTTTACATTTCACTCACAGTATGAAGTTTGCTGAATTTTTTAATTAAAGAACTCTTATTATATTAAGGAACCCATATATGTAACGTAAGACCTTTTTTAACTATGAATAAATGTTGAACTTTATTAAATAATTTTCCCACTAATTTAAATGATTATGTAGATTATCTCCTTTATTCTTTTATTCATTCCACTGTGGTGGATTGTGTAACTGATTTTTTTTAAATGTTAAACCAATTTGCTTTTCTGGAATTAGCCCAATTTAGTCATAACATATTACTATTTTAAATATATTTTTGAGTTTACTTTGTTATGTATTTTTCTTTTTTTTTATATTTTTATGTTTTTTTTTTTATTTTTGAGAGAGAGAGAGAGAGAGCATGAGGGGGAAGAAGGGCAGAGAGAGAGGGAGACACAGAATCTGAAACAGGATCCAGGCTCTGAGCTGTCAGCACAGAGCCGGACATGGGGCCCAAACCCATGAACCATGAGATCATGACCTGGCTCAACTGACTGAGCCACCCAGGTGCCCCAAGTATTTTTCAAGTATGATTATGAGTGATGACCTACAACTGTCCTATCTTATGATATCCTTGTCAAAATTTATTTTTGAAGTTATTTTGGCTCATAAAAACAGATTAAGAAGTGCTCCTTTTCATATTTATGGCAAGAATTTGTGTAAGTTTTTTAAAATTAAACTTGTTTTGAGAGAATTGTAAAATTACAGGGAGTTATAAGAGATAATACACAGATATCCCATGTATCCTTTGTGAATTTACCACCATGGTACATCTTGTAAAACTATTATGTAATATCACAATCAGGATATTGGTATTGATATAATAAAGACACAGAACAATTCCATCAATAAATGATACCCATCAAAAAAACGATAGTTCTTTTTAAACCACACCGTATCCTTCCTAACCCCTACCTCCATTCTTGACTTCTAGATACTACTAATTGGCTCTTTATTTCTATAAATTTCTTTTTAAAATGTTATATAACTAGTATCATGAAATATGTAATTGGCTTTTTCAGTCAGCATAATTCTGTGCAGATTCAACCACAGAATTACGTCTGTCATTAGTTATTTCTTTTTATTACTAGGTAATACCCTGTGGTGTACATATACTGCAGTTTGATTAACCAATCACCCTCTGAAGGACATTGGATAGTTTTTAGTTTGGAGCTGTTATGAATAAAGCCAATGTGAAGATTTGTGTATAGGATTTTGTGTGAACACAGTATTTTCCTTTCTCTGGGGTTAAATGTCTAGGAGGACAATTTCTGTGTCATACGGTAGTCACATGCTTAATTTTGCCTACTCTTGTTTTTGTTTTTATTGAGATAGAATTTACATAACATAAAATTAACCATGTTAAAATCTACAGTTCAGGGGCGCCTGGGTGGCTCAGTTGGCTGGGTGTCCAACTTCAGCTCAGGTCATGATCTCACAGCGCGTGAGTTTGAGCCCCGCGTCCGGCTCTGTGCTGACAGCTCAGAGCCTGGAGCCTGCTTCAGATTCTGTGTCTCCTTCTCTCTCTACCCTCCTCCGCTCATGCTCTGTCTCTCTTTGTCTCAAAAATAAATAAACATTAAAAAAATTTTTAATGTACAGTTCAATGATATTAGTGCATTCACAATATTATGCAAACATTACTCTATCTAGGTCCAAAACATTTCATCACCCCCAAAGGAGACCACATACCTATTAAACAATCACTCTTTACCCCTCTTTACTACAAGCACTGACAACCACTAATCTACTTTCTGTCTCTAGGGATTTAACTATTTTGGGTGTTTTATATAAATGTAAACATATAATATGTGACTTTCTGTGTTGGGCTTGTCTCACTTAGCATAATATATATTATTTTACACACACACACACACACACACGTATATATATAATAAGTTTATTTATTTATTTTGAGAGAGAGAACATATGAGTGTGCATAGGGAAGGGGCAGAGACAGAGGGAGAGAGAGAAAGATATCAAGCAGGCTCTTTACCATCAGCGTAGAGCCTGATGCAGGGCTCAAACTCACAAACAGTGAGATCATGACCTGAGCCAAAATCAAGAGTTGGATGCTTAAGCAACTGAGCCCCCCAGGTACCCCAGCATAAAATTTTTGACTATCCATACCATAATATATATCAGTACTTCATCCTTTTGGGACTGAATAATTTCATTTTATAGATATATAACTATACATTGTTTATACAATGTATAAACAAGATGATGCGTCTTTTGGCTCTTGTGATTAGTGCTACTCTTAATATTTGTACACAAGTATTTGTTTGAATACCTGTTCTTAATTCTTGTGAGCCTATATCCAAGAGTGGAATTTCTGGGTTATATGGAAGTTATATATTTAGCTTGTTGAGGAACCACCAAACTGAGACAACATCTGTGAGGGTCTGTGGTATAGGAAAATTCATATTTACTCCTTAGGTACACCTTTGACAGATCCTAATCCAAGATAGAGGTTTTTAATAGAGCTCAACTATATCTGATTTCAATTTCTGATGATATGGCCTCACAAAGCTGCCCAAAGTGTTAATCAGCTTCTTAGATTCTATTAGACAGTTGTCATTTCAGCTGATTCCTACTGAATTGGCAAAAGCCCCCAGGAAAACAATAGCTCCTATGACCTGGATAATCCACTAGGTTTCCAACCTCCCCCAGATCCTGGCCAAGTAAATTTTCACTTTCTTATTAATTAAAAAATAATTTTAGACAGAGGTTTTAAAATATTTTACCTGATTTTTTGCTGTTGTAAGTAAGAGTTTCTGGGCAAATAATTAGCCTACCATTAATGAAAGTGAAATATATAGATACACTATTATTTCATTATTTAATTGCTCTAAGCACTGGAGATTCATCTTAAATGAGTGCATGTATCAATTATCTACTATCTGCTCTGAAAGGAAAACTTTTCTTTTCTATTACACGGTCTCAACACAGTCCCTTGTGCAAAATAAATCATTCATCCCTTCCTTTGAGGTTTATACTATGCCAGTAACACTTTTGAAACAGTTATCTGCCTCTCTTAGATATCATCAGCCAATGGCCTTATATTTCCTCATGATCAATTAACAAAGATGTCTTTCTTGTTCTTTTGGGAACTCTTGAATTTTTTTCCAACAGATTTTTGAACATGTGATTCTCAGAAGTGAAATAATGTTTTCTGCATTCAATAAAGAAGCCTAAATGGGACTGAGTATCAAGGGGCATGAGGAAGTTTTACAGTAATAAAACTTATTCAACATCTTTGCTTTGTTGATGTTCACACAACTGTATGTGTTTGTCAAAACTCATAAAACTTTACAACAAAAAGCTGAATTTTATTGTATATAAATTTTAAAAAGTGAATCAAAATATAATTTGGAGGGAAAAAAGAAGCCTATGGAATGCTCTTCTTGAGAAAATATAAGCATTGATTGGAACCCATGCTATGAGCTGTACTCACAGTTAACTCATAGCAAAGGTCAAGGAATATGTTTTATTCTTTTTTTTCTTTTTCATATTGTATTTATTTATTTATTGAAGTTTTTATTTATTTTTGAGAGGGAGAGACAGAGCACAAGCGGGGGAGGGGCAGAGAGAGGGAGACACTGAATCTGAAACAGGCTCCAGGCTCTGAGCTGACAGCACAGAGCCCGACAAGGGGCTTGAACTCATGAACCACGAGATCATGACCTGAGCTGAAGTCAGACGCTTAACCGACTGAGCCACCCAGGCGCCCCTGTATTTATTTATTTTTTAAGGAATATGTGTTGAAAGACGTATGTTGTCCTGGCTGACTCATTGGATGTCCCCTAAGACAATTGTCTTGACTTTCTGAATCTGCTTTGCCTTGTTCAGTCATCATTGTTCAATCAACATGTGGCTGTGTAAATTTAAATTCATTAAAAATAAGGGGCGCCTGTGTGGCTCAGTGGATTAAGTGGCAGACTTCGACTCAGGTCATGATCTGGCGATTGGTGAGTTTGAGCCCCACCTCTGGCTCTGTCCTGACAGCTAAGAGCCTGGAGCCTGCTTCCAATTTTGTGTGTCCTTCTCTCCCTGCCTTTCCCCTGCTCACACTCTGTCCCCCCCCCTCTAAAAGTAAACACTAAAAAATTCATTAAAGTTAAATAAATCAAAATTTTAATGAAATGTTACACTAGCTACTTTCAAGTTTTTAATAGGCAAAGTACATTACAGCCTAACATATTGGACAGCACAGACACAGAAAATTGCCATTATCCTTGTGCACTTCTATTAGACAGCAATGTTCTAGAGAGTTACCTAATTATTCCTAAGAGATAGCCCAAAGCATTGTATTTTTCCAGCCTTCAACCATTGGAAATATTTTATTTGAAGTACATTTGATATACCAAATATGTTCTTGATTTTATATTAAATGTTTGGTTATTATAAGCTATGTGTTACAAGCTGAGCATTAGTTATAACATATTTATTTAAATTATAAATTATAAAATAAATTATAAAACTATATAAAATAGTTATAAAATATTAGTTATAAATTTTATTTATAAAATAAAATATAAAATTATAAAATAAAAATATATAAAATATAAAATAATTCAAGATATTAGTTTGTGTCTTAAAACATTTGAAGTAATATGGTAACAATTAGGTATATACAAATACATGTGTACAACTTAAGGTAATTTTCAATGTGAAAAATGTCATCAAGCACGATACAAACATAGTATTATGAGAATACAAAAGGATAGGTTTTGTCATCATAAAAATACAGATAAATCAGTTTTTAGGTCATACAAGTAGGTACATTATGGAATAATTTGAGCCATAAAAAAAGCGTGCAATTTCACAAGTAGATAAAATGGGATCCATAAAAAAAACTTATCAATTATTATGGAGTAAAAAATTCTGTGTAGAAAATGAGATAGAAGAAGACGTGGAGCCCCAGAAAATTATGTAGTTTCCAGTTGGACTAATACATTATTAATCTAATCAAAACATAGATTCCAAACAGGGAAAAAGTAAGATAATACTAGAAAGATAGATACAGTTATATTTGTGAGTCTTTGATAATAAAATAAGCTCTTTTACCCAATATAATCAGTTTGTAATGACAAGTAATACAAAGTTTTAAGCAAGAATGATCCAATTGTGTTAGTGTGCTAAGAGTAAGAAAACAGCAGCCTTGATAGGATATGTTATGGTCTAGTCTGGATAGAGTAAAGAGCTACAAAATTGGGACTGGGGATGAGGTACAAAACTAACGGCTTGCCAATAGGCATGGAATGGCATGTGTAGATGAGAGAGACAGCAGCACAACTTCATGCATTATGTACCATCACCAAACTGATAACTTTTCCAAAGGATGCAAAAAGAAGGGATGCATTTAGTTGTGAATGAGTATTCATCTTAAAGAGACAAATGATCAAATGAGGAAATAAATATTGTTATAAATAACATTGATTTTTGGGATTTATTGCACCTATATTTCCATCTATGATAGAAAAAGTTTTAAAACTTTTAACTGAAAGTAGAAGAAAATTAGATCCCACATAATAATGGCTAACATTTATAGATCACTAAATATTTGAGGTATAGTCTTTTTAGACTTACCTGTATTTTTAATTTATTATCATAGCTAAACTTTCAGGTGAGATCGATTGCTATTGATATTTTGAAGGATAAAGAAATTTAGATTAAAATAGGATAAATAATAATATAAAAAACAGCAACCAAGTGTCAGAGTTTATTGGAAACGTGTTTGATGTCTAATCTGAAATTCTATGCTGCTACATTTTATGTCTCCCATCATTCCCTTTGGAACCATTTAGATTATTCTGACTCCATATTGGTTTCTTTATTGAATGCAGAAAATATTATCTCACTTCTGATAATCATATATTCAAAATATGTTGGAAAAAAACTTAAGAGTATATTAGAGGAGACATTAAAAGATTATTTATTTATAAAAATTATATGCAGTTTTCTAAGTTAGAATAAGAGATAAATATTAAGTACAATGGGAGAACAAATGCAAATTATTATTTATGAGAGAGAAAGGATCTGATTTATAATGCAAAAGACGTGTGATTGAAGTAAACAATTGTAAAACTGTTGGAGAGTGAAAAGGAAAACTGTAGAGTAGGAATTGCTTATGAGTAGGAATAACAAAATAGCAAAATTGGATTGCACGTAATGGCTTGGTAAAGACCAGGCTTAAGAGTACTTGCTGATAGATTGGAAGTAGGAGTTAAAAAAAATGAAACCAAAGATAATACATTGCCTTAATTGCAATATACAAATGTATATATAATTACATTATATTATATCATAAATATAATTTTAATGTTATATATGTCATATGCCATTATATTTTATTTTAAAGTACTACAATATTTTTTACCAAATTATTAAAAAGTAATAGTGTTTACCATAGTATTTGACATGTGATATTGAGTTCTTTCCAATTGTGTCACTAAATTTTCATAAATGAAATATTACAGTTGATTGTACCTATAGATGTTATAGTTTTGGATCCAGAAAAATGCCTTTTTCCAGAAATGCCAACTCATTAATAAAATACTAAATACTTCTTTAGGATCAACAAGAGTGAAATTCTCTTTGAAAGTCTCTTGTTGCATCTACCATCACATGTGGTTTAGAATCTTTCAACAGAGCCTTTCTTTCATCTAATTATTCAGTTCACACAGTGTTAATCGATCCGAATTGTTTTTTTTTATAATTCACTTTGATTTGCATTGAACCTATTCTTGTACTTTTCCTAATTTATTTATGTTCACTTCACTTTTTATAGATATCAAAATTCATAACTCCTTAAAAATTAGTGTATCTTTAGTGATTCATTTATGTTTAATGGTCCAAAGTTTGAAGCAGGTATATCAAAAGTAGTTTTAGTAGCAGTAAGATATTTTAGGTGGATATGTTTGCCCTGTGTCTGAAACCATATACTTGTCTTTACGAAGAGATTCTATGATATAATACATTCAGCCAATATCAGCAGTTTTAGGAAACTAAGTAAGGATAAAAAATAAAAGGATTCTACTGCTTATTAAAAATATCTGTTCATTAAAGAAACATTAAAATATGATTTCATATTTTCTTTTATTTCAAAAATATGTTTTGCTTATGTAGGCAATGTTGGATTGAATTACTTTAAATATGCACAAACATTCACAGTTTTTCTATCTGTGCTTTTGGATAATGAATATGAAAGCTTACTCTCTAAACTGCAAGTGCTATTTAAATGCAAGATCTTATTATAAAAATGTCATTTTACAAGTGACAAGGAAACTGCTGTGTGTATTTACTCTAAGATAAATATTATAGTTTTCTTTCTTTTTTTTTTCTTTTCAGATCATGGTATTAACCCAGATCATCAATTTCTCAACTTAACTGCAAGGAGTTCATTAAGTAAGTTAGTAAATTTTGTATTACTATAATATGGATGTCATGTGACCTAGAGTATTTAATTGTATTTGGCTCTCTTCTATCTTGGATTTAAAGAAGTTCAATAGATTAATGCTTTCTAAAGCTAATTAGTATTTTCTACTTATTTTCTCTACATTCTGTTTTCATTAAGAAGCTTAAACTGACAAGTGGTAAAATGCTGATTTCTGTTCCCTTATCTTTCTTTCTTGGTATTTCCTGAAGTTTTCACTAGTGATGTTTTAATAATCACTTAAAGAGTTGAGTGCCACTGTTTGCATTACCATTATTTTATTTTATAGCCAAAATCAATTTAGATTTCTTGAGAGAGGTATGAATATGTAGAAATAAAGAGTACAAATGAAAGTTTCTCAATATGGCATTTTCAATGTATTATGTAGAAACCGAATTAAACATATTCTAAAATCTATATATTTTACAAATATCTATAATTAAATACTAACATTAATGTCTATATTATAATAATAATGTAAACACACATGTAATTCAACTTATTAAAGACCTTCAGAACTCTAATCCACAACTATTTACTGAACTATATTCCAGGCACTACTCTGAGAAGTAGGGATAGGAGAGGAAAGGACTAATGCCAGCCTTTTAGAAGTTCACCTATGGAGGAGTACTCACATATATAATAGACAGACATACATTCATGCTCTAAGAGAACATAGACTGAAAATCTCATCAATGCTTTGTGTATGAGGTCTCTTCCTAGAAGAAGGAATGCCTAAGTTGATAGCCAAAGTCTGAATTGGACTTCATCAGGAGAAGAGTTAGCAGAGGAGAATTCTAGCCAGGAGGAAGAGCACCTTCTAATACTATAGATCAGAGGCCAAGAGGCAGTAGGAAAACACAAGGAGTTCTAAATGGCTGGAGTGTATGTTACAAGAGGAAAGAGACATGAGATAAGGCTGTAGATTTATCAGAAGCTAGGTTAGGCAGGTCGTGTTAAACCATTTGGGTTTGACCCTGGGCAAATGGGTACACAATGGAGATCTTTATAAGATGTGCGCACATGTTCATATTTGCACTAGTGTGGACAATGCAATCTAGGTTTATGAATCAGGGATCAAGAAGATCAGGTAAGAGGCAGCCTTAGTCTTATAAGATACGGTGGCCTTGACTTGTATAAAGATGTGAACTATGAAGCAATCTGAATAGATATTTAGGTGAGGAGCAATACTGATAACCCCAGGGTAAGACTTCATTGGCTGAGAGGTAAGTGGTATTTTAATAAATGTAATGCCAGAAAGTTTGCCAAAGAGGATTTTCCTTTTAACACTTTGAATTATATGGTCTTATGAATATATGTATAGTATTCAATCTGCAAAGGAATAAAGTGGGAATATTTTATCATGTATAAGCTCCTACTTACAGAATTTAATGATGTGCAGTGTCTCCACCTTCCTGAGGAAATTTATTATACACCTCAAAATAATCCTCACCATTTTTTGTTAGCTATTGTGTAAATCATGAAAACACCCAAGTATTTTAAAAATTTTATGAGCATTCTAAGTTTGCATACATATTTTGGTCTTATTTTAATTATATAATCTTGTTGGAAAAGAATGTTCATAGACCTCTTTGAAATCATCTCCTAAATTCCACCTTTACCACATAATCATATGCCTCTTTTTATAATGGATTTTGTTGGTATAAATAGACAAGCAGAGACTGAGTTCCAGTCAGTGATAATAAGCTAACCATACACTATATAGCTAATTTTTGTTACTAAGCAAAATGAATGAGTAATTGTTTTATTCCCACTTAAGACTGAAAACTTTTAGCTTACATGTGTACATTAGTGAACTATTATACTCAGAAATATTATTGGCTATTTTGTTTAAAGAAGGCTACAACTTTGACTACATTTTATTAAAAGTCTTTCTAAGAAATAAATCATGGGCCACTAGTTCCATTTTTAAGAAAGTTCTCTTCCAACTCTGTGCTTGAATGAAAAGTAAGTCTAAAGTTAATTGCAATAACCTATCACTTTCCTTTGCAGAATCCAACATAAGTCCTACAGGATCATTTAACATTCATACAGATCACTATTTTCAGTGCACTTCACATGCCAAATTTATTAGCTGAGGGAAAGCATTAAATGACAAAGGAATCCACCCTCACCCCAAGCTTTCCTCTATACTTGACCCTTTGCATCTTTCTGTGTGGCATTTAATCTCATGAATTCTCTGCAATTCTCATACATTCCTATGACATAAGTAAAATCATTGAATTTGGAAAATGTCTTGCCTAAAAATTATATCAGACAATCCAAAGACAAACCTATAGCTTCTATTTATTGGAAAATGTTAAGAGAATATGTTTTTCTATTGTTTCTTAGCCTTGTGATGTCATATATATATATATATATATATATATATGTACATATACACATATATATACATATACATGTATATATATATATATGTACATATACACATATATATACATATACATGTATATATATGTGTATATATATATCACAAAAGCAGGTGTGTGTTATACAGAGTTTGCATTCAGAATCATTAGGTAACAAAAATCATGTAAATTTTAGTTGTAAAGTGATATATATTGAATTGTTTAAATAAAAGAATTTCATTATAAAATTATTCTTTTTAGTGGTGCCTGGATGGCTCATTCAGTTAAGCATCTGACTTTGGCTCAGGTCATGATCTTGTGGTTTGTGAGTTTGAGGCCCATGTCAGACTCTGTGCTGACAGCTCAGAGCCTGGGGCCTGCTTCAGATTCTGTGCCTCCATCTCTCTATGTTCCTCCCCTGCTCTCTCTCTCTCTCTCTCTCAAAAATAAACATTAAAAAACAATTTTTAATTATTCTTTTTGAGTGACTTGGCACATGCTATTTGATGTGTGACTGGTTTTGCCATTGAATTCTCATATACCACTATGGGAAGATTGAACTCATTTGTGTACATTTGAATTTGTACAATCATTTATTAACAAATACCTCTTCTATGAAAGACCTGAATCCCTAAACTCACGAAATTTCTCTAATGAGAAAGGAAGTCTGGTAAGTAAACATGCAGTCTCTTGACAATTCATTAAGTAGTCATACTTTCTTGTTTAGTGCCAGTTGTAGTCACATTCTTGGGGTATAATGAAAATTAAAGCAAAAATATTTGGCGATTTGGGGCAGCTAGTCACTAGGACTATTTTCAAGACCAAGACAGAGGCTATTCTAACCATTACCATCTCCCTCACTTTCTCAACTACTTGATTTACTCTTACAGTATATTCAATGCACCATCCTGACTGAAAATAGGAAGCTGGTGATCAGGGAGAATATTATCCCTAGTTTGCAAAACTGAGATTCCACTGGCCTGGTGCAATGCTAAATATGTTGTAGAGTCCATTGGTATCTTCAACTTTAGAAAATTGAGACTTATTCACAGCATGGAAAGAAGTGCCATTATCTGTTCTCGTGTTGCTGATAATTCTATTTTTGTGAAGGGATTGAACCATGAACGTAAATCATCTTTTTCAAGATTGTCAGCAGTGTCTCCCACACTGAAAACTGCTTGTGTCTTTGGATGAGAACATCCAAGACAACTTCAGCATCATGATCACAATCTGTGTATGGCTAACATCCAAAGTGAAGTAGATGGCCATTCTGACAGACTATGATTTGATGGCTATTCTGTGACCCAGAACATCATCCCTGAAAACAGTTCAAAGGGAAAAGTGGCACTCAGATGCTGGGGAAACACTGTTTCAACTTTTTTCCATGACACTGAGAATTTTTCATCTTCCATTGATTCCCAGCTTAGATGCTATTAAGTGAGAGACAATCGGAATCCTTCACTTTATGTATTATATATATGGGATATTGACGAAACTGTATATAGTGGGAGAAATATGTGTGCATGTACAAAGGCACACACATACAATAAAGATATAACTATAACATATTTATTATCACTTCAAAGGGAAACCTTAAAAAGAACAGAAAGAAGAAAAAATGGATGGAAGTTGTTCTGTGGGTGATCTCTCAGAGAAGAGATATTTAATCTGACTCCACAAAGTTGAGTCAGGTGAGGTCTAGGATATTTGCATAAAACCACTGAGGTGGCTAATAACTTGGTAGGTATAAGTAATTAAAATACCACTGTAACTGCAATGTAGTGAGAAGGAAAAAAATTTAGAAAAACATGTAAAATAGAATTAGAGTAAAAGACAGAAAAAATAGGAATTAGAGGGGCACATGGGTGACTCAGTCAGTTAAGTATTTGTTTTGGTTTTAGCTCAAGTTATGATGTCACAGTTCATGAGTTCAAGCCCCACATCGAGCTCTGCTCTGATGCTGCAGAGCCTGCTTGGGATTTTCTCTCTCTTCCTTTCTCTCTGCCCCAACCTTGCTCACTCTCTCTCTCAAAATAAATAAATTAAAAAAAAAGAGCTAGAGGGGCGCCTGGGTGGCGCAGTCGGTTAAGCGTCCGACTTCAGCCAGGTCACGATCTCGCGGTCCGAGAGTTCGAGCCCCGCGTCGGGCTCTGGGCTGATGGCTCAGAGCCTGGAGCCTGTTTCCGATTCTGTGTCTCCCTCTCTCTCTGCCCCTCCCCCGTTCATGCTCTGTCTCTCTCTGTCCCAAAAATAAATAAACGTTGAAAAAAAAAATTAAAAAAAAAAAAAAAAAGAGCTAGAGAAAAGAGGTACTCCCTTTATCAAGGCACTATAAGTCATGATAAAGAATGGTTAGAATTATTTCATCCTAAGGCACCAGAGAGCCATTGCACAGTTTGGTCAAAATTGCATATATACATATATAGGCATATATTTGTTCATATGTTCATATATTTGTATGTGACATAAATGCTTATATAAAGCATTGCTACACAGAGCCTATAGTGGAGAGAGAATGAAATTGGGGGCATGAATGTCTGCCAGGGATACTGTGACAAAATTTCACAGACTAGGTGGCTGAAAAAGCAGGGATTTATTTTCTCACATTTCTGGAGGCTTGAAGTTCAGAATCAAGTGAGTTCATCATTCCTGATGCAGGGTTGGTTTCTTCTATGTCCTCTCTCCTAGGCTTGCAGACACCTGCTTTCAGAAATGAGAACCCATCATCCCAGGAGCAGAGGGCCATGGATTCTCACCTCCACTAACTCTTCACAGTCTATTTCCACAGCCACCTCAACATTGTTGCTGCCCTGTCCAAAAGAAGATGACTCCAAGGATGGTGAGGATTCAGACAGAAGGACCAATGTTGTGACTGTAATTCATCTCCTCCTCCATTCTTCCTTTACACTCCCATGGCCTTTTTTCTGTCTAAATCCACTTCTGATATTTCTTCCTTTTCTTATAAGAACGTCAGTGCCATTGGCTTAGGGCTTCTACCCTTATGACCTCATCTAACCTTAAATACCTACTTACTGGCCTTATCTCCAAATAAAATCGTATTGGGAGTTAGACCTTCCACATATGAATTTTGGGGAGGACACAACAGGAGGGAAGGGAGACAAATCACAAAGGTTTTAGAGCCCTGGAGTTAGATGTTGTCAGAAAAATGGAGAGAAGAAAGTAAATCTAAGGTACGTTTTGGAGATGGATTGGGTAGGCTAATGGTAGATGATGCCTCCATCTTCCATACTCTGGTTGAAGTGAAGGATAGATGAAGGCAACAATTATTGCTATGAATTAGATTAGAAGGGAAGCATTCTGAGGCTAAGGAAGGAAGGAGATAAAAGTTCATTTGGGACATATTCAGTGATACTGTTTTAGTGGTGAGTCACACACTGAAAGTCAGGACACCAAGGCGTTTCTTTCCAGGAAGCAGCTTCATTTGTGCCATCACGGGCTCAGCAGGCTAAAACCCAACAGGCTGAGCCCTGAGTGCAGCCGGGTTTGCCTCTTGTATAAATTTTGCTCCTTTGTCTCCCTTAATGGTAACATACAGTCCAAATGGGCAGTCTGTGTTACAGAGTCCTGAAGAATGTCACACATGCTCACATAGCCAGGTTTCCTTCCCTTGTCTTGAGGTTTTCACCACATTCCTTAGGAAGGGGCTCTACCACCCTGTGATTATGAATTACCCAAGGAAGAACTTCTGGAAAAGGAATACCTAAACAGATTTCCATGTATGAAGTGAAATTTAACTTGTAGGGACTTAGAAGGTGTCAGAGCTAGGGAATAAGTGCATTTCATGAATTGAGAATAGCATTTGTAATGGCTTTAGAATACAAGGACTTTGAAGAGTTTTAGGGGCTGGTGAATTATGGACAAATTTTATTAGGTCTAATTCACATTATGACAGAAATTGGCTTAATTATAAACTCAGAGATATGTGTTCTTTGGGAATTTGCATAAGATTTGTGGTAACAAGAAGGAATACGACAGTTGATCGAGTTGGTATTTCTTCAAAATATCCTATCCTCTATTTGTAAGTAATGCATTCTCACTTGGATAAGACCAAAGAAAACACAAACAAACCCCCAAACCACTTAAATGATGATCTTACATGTAATCCAGACAATAAATGATATATAATAAAATTTACTAGTAATTGTTTCCTGGGTTTTGAACGGAATTGCCACATTGTGTTTCCTTTCTGTACAAACTCAAAGAACTGGATTATGCATAATACCAATATTATGTATAATCGACGCAGTCAGAGTACCTGGATATTTCAGACTCTATGTCAAAGATTAATTACTGGGACCATCGTCAAAACCCAAATGATACCTTACATATTTATAACAAATTAGTATTAAGTTGTTAACCAGAAAATTTTCCTGCATTATTAAATAATGTATTTTCATTTATTTTAACCCAGTGCTCCTCTATTCATTTCCAAATGTATGATAATCAGCTTTGGAAGTTAAATCAGTTAGGCTTTGGTATACAAGCAATGGTTGAATTAGATGCTAACAATAGTGAGCTTCATCAGCACAGCATTTTGGGGGTACAGCAATGCAAATCTCAATTTTAACCAGAATATTTAGACAGGGAACAAAAGGAAAAAGTTAACATTGAGAATCATTACAGATAACTGAACTTCATCGTTCTGGGTAATAACAATAATACATTTAAAAATTAAGCTGTTTTTCTTAAAAATCTCAACCATGAATTATATTATCCTTGACAATATAATAAGCACTTTTTCTCTTTTCCTAAATACACCCTCTGTGAAGAAGAGATGTTAGGGAGCTGTTGAACTAGAAATGATAAACAATGGGTGAAATCAAGGCCATTATACTTTAACAGACGATGCGTAACTGTGTGTTACTTTTCTTCAGAAAGGTTTTACAAAAAAAAAGAATTAGTTTTGGAAATGTTGGAATTAGTTTGGAAGTGAGATTCGGTTGTGGTCCTCCATTTCCATCTGCTGGTTTTATCTTTTATTATTATTATTATTATTTTGAATAAGGGTGCCTGGAATGGCCAGCAAACCCTGCGCCGAAGAATGAAAGATTACTCCACACTTCGGTAAGAAAGACAGGAAAAGGCAATGGGGAGGGGGTCAACGTTCGCGGATGAAGACCTTCGTTTGCCTTGTATTCTCATTTATTGCAATGTCAGGCCAATCGCAAATCTCAGGCTTGTATACAGAGGGCGTGTAACATTTCAGGCATGCAAAAATAAAGGGTGCTGACTTAAAGGTGAACAATCACAAAACACTAATCAAATTAGAGATATACAGTAAGGGTCTATGTGCCCCTACTGTTTTGCTAAACTTTGTATACAATGTATAAAAAACAAGAGTTCCCCAAGGACTGCAGAAACACCTGGGAGGGCGGGGCCCTGGGCATTCTGCAGTATGGGCTGCTATGCAGGCTTCTAGGATTCAAAGAAACCCACACGCCTTCCAAACTTAAATGCAGCCCACCAGAAATCTCCGTATTACATTTTAAATAGCCAAGCATTGTATATAATGTTATCATCCTCAGTAATAACCGCAACGTAAGGGTGAGTTTATTTCATTTCCTATGAAGTATTTGGCTTTGTCAAATAACGTAATAGCATAAGCAGCCTTGTAGAGAAAAATAATTTGAACCAACTAAATGTGAATTTGTTTATCATGTATTTTTGTTCAACTTAGCACAGTTTAATAATTATGAGCACCAAATGTCATTTACAGTAAAAACACTCAAGTTTAGATGTTATTTGATAAGGCTCCAGCATTGCACTGAATACTAAAATAAAATAATTGTTATAAATAACTAAGCTTGTGCATCAAAAATCAATGGTCAAATAATTCTGTCTGATTAACAAGGCATCAAAGCTTTATTGAATTTTGAGATGAAAGTAAGTTTTTGTAGACACAATGAATCATGTTTGAGAGAAGAAAAATATTATATCACAGGTTATAAACTAAGGGAAAGACCTTTAAGAGCAATAGATAGCTAACTAAAGAGTATTCATATCACTAGTCACATATATTCTTCTACATACCTACATTTAAAAAAAGAGGTCTCAATTAAACAACAACAAAAATAGCATATAATCATATAATCTTAGATTTGGAAGTTTCCTTATTTGAGATGTTAGTTTCAGCAGCCTTCCAAAATAGGGATTCATCCATTTTAATTTTTGACAAATGCTTCCTCAATCACTCTTAATAAGAAAAAAAACACCTCGAATTTGAGAGGACGCCACAGTGGAATCTCCTACATTTATTATCTTCCTCCCAAATAAGTATGTGTTTGCTGAATTAGTCTCAGTAGTAAGAGTAGGCATGATCCTGGTAATCTGATCTACTGTGCTAAAAAAATGCATGTGACCAAACTGTGGACAATAAGACATAAAGAGATACATGTTTTAAATATATAGCCCCAATTGTTACTCATAGCTGTTCATTGATCATGAGAAAGAAGCTTAGAATGAAGTAGACGGGGAGGATCAAAATATTAAAAATAAATAAGTAAAAATAAAAAAGCAGAGTTGCAAAAAACAAATTTGGATCTCTGAAGACATGAGTAACTCTATCCCAATTTATCTCTATACGTGCTGTTATGTGAGTGAATACATTTGCTTACAGTTTAAGACAATTTGAGTTGAATTATCTGTTTCAGTAACTGCAGCTGAAAAATGTCAAATGATAAGCAAAGCATTCTCCATTTTGATGATTCTTCTTTCTGTGCTTGCCAGAGTGATTTTCCTCTGAATAGCAGTATCTATAACCGATTACAATATATAAGAACTGGCCAAATTATTCCAGAGCATGGGAATTATTTTTGTCACTTGATTAGGAAACCACACATTAAGTGGGCTAGACAGAAACGTGACATCCAGATCCCTCCCCATCAGTGAAAGACTTGCTGTCCACCTGCAGGGAGTATGGTCAGCAGACAGGCTTCAGCAATCAGTTCCTTTATTTAAGCTGTAGAGAGCCATCTCACCTGTGTCACACCCTTCTCAAGATGGCCTGAGCCTTCTGAGTGACTAAGTTGGGGCTAAAAAGGGCTTGTCATGTCTGATAGGTAAAATCTGCTTTACTGTGTCACACTGGATTCACTAAAGATTTTGCAGGACCTTTGTCTCAGTTAAACTTCTATTTCAGACAAATCCTTCTTTCTCCACCTTACTTTCATAGTTGTATCTCCATATTCTATCTCCATATCTGTCTCTGTAAAACCCATCCTGCAACATTTTTTTTGCCTTAGTCAGTTTTAGTGTCTATTTCAATTCTAATGATACACAGTAAGGATTTTAGCGAATAAAACTTCTCAAAGTATTTTATCTGAAATGTAACCAGAACATATACCAATCTTATGCATCGTGTTACTATAATAATTACTGAATTTTCTAGTATTTTCTATGTATTTCTTCAACTTCTCTGTTAGGATATAAGGAACATGTACATAAGGATACTTCTTTACTGTATGCATGGTGATTGTGATGGTTAATTTTACATGTCAATTTGGCTGGATTACAGAGCACCTGGCGTTTTGTATAAACATCATTCTAGATATTTCTGTGAAGGTGTTTTTTTTATTTTTATTTTTTATTCAATTTTTTTAATTTTTCAAATTTTATTTTTTTAACATTTTAATTTACTTTTGAGGGACAGAGTGAGAATAAGTGTGAGCAGGGGAGGGGCAGAGCGAGAGGGAGACACAGAATCTAAAGCAGGCTCCAGGCTCTGAGCTGTCAGCACAAAGCCCAACATAGGGCTCCAATCCACCAACTTTGAGGTCATGACCTGCGCTGAAGTCAGGTAGCTCAACTGACTGAACCAACCACTCAGGTTGTCCCACTGTGAAGGTATTTTTAGAGGAAATCAACATTTAAATAAGTGAACTTTGAAAAAGCAGACTGCCTTTCAAAATATATGGGTGCCTCAACCAATCAATTGAAGGCCTAACTAGAACAGAAAGACTGGCCTCTTCTGAACAAGAGGGGATTCAGCAAATTGCCTTTAGATTTCTACATTATTTGCTCTTTCAAGTTCTATAATAGATGCCCTTAAGACTCAGATGGGAACATGCGCTTTCTCAGGTTTCCAGTCGGCCAGTCTTCAACTGGACCTGCAGCCTTGACTCTCTGTGTCTCCAGCTTGCTGGTCCACCCTGAACACTTAGGACTTGCCAGCCCTCATGTAACGTGAGTGAAGTCTTCATAATATTTATATTATAATTTTTTAAAAATGTTATATATGCAATGTATACGTATGCACACACACATTCACTTGGTTCTTCAGAGAACACTAACACAGGGCCTGATATATAGTAGATACTCAATAAATATTTACTTTTGAAAACAATCAAGAATTTATGATAAAGTATAAATTCCTGGAGAAAATGAACTGGCACAGTGGATTCTCAACAAATGTCAATTGTGCAAATCAAGTAATTATTGCATAAGATGAAAATGGTGGTAAAGCTAAAATTCACATGTAGCAGTCTTTTTTTTTCCATTTAATTGAAGAGATTATCTTCTGATTAAAGATGGATATTTAAAAGGAGATTGTAGCATGAAATTAAAAGAGAATATTCAGAGTTCATACCATTAGATAATTCCATTAGGTAAAAATTTTCCAAAGCAGTTGAAAGAATTGACATTTTTAAATAAATTTAACTGATACAAAGTAGAATTAATTTAAAAATCTATAAATAGATAGGTTTTGATGACGCAGTATTTCAAATGACACTTCAGCCAAATTTTTATTCAAAACTGGGGAAAATAAATACATTTTCCAAATAAACAAAACAAGAAATTGATAGATAAATTGCTACTCATGTAGGAAAAAAGGCAAGGATGAATGATCAAAGAAATGGGCATAATTTTGAGTAAATATAAATTCACATGGTATGAAAGATTAATATCTAATTTATAGCCATAAAAGTAATAGTTCAAAATAGAGTTACAGTAAATAGCAATAGTGTCATATGAAGTATGAGTAATATGTAAAATGATTAGAAATAGAGATGTCTGGTGTCATAATATTGTTTAGATAAATGGTAGCAGCATTGATTAGTTTGGGCCTTATGGTAAGTATACATGAAAAATTTCAAGGAATCCATTAAAAGAATATAACAGTATAAAATATATTACTTCTACAGCAGCAGAAGAAAGACATTGAAATGAAAAAATCATAATTAAAAAAATTAAAAAACAATATTGAAAAATATAAAGTATAGAATCCTATGTTAAAAATAAGTCAAAATACTTAATAATTAAAGTAAATTTAAATAGACTGAACTTGCTAGTTAACAGTGTTTGTCAGATTGGACTAAAAATACACCTATGTACTGTTTGTAGGGGGAAAAAATCTAAAAACAGTACACAAGACATACAAAAAAGATTTTTAAAAATGCCAGGAAAATGATTAGCAAAAGAAAAATAGGGCAGCTAAAGTAATATCAGACAAAAAAAAATGAATCTCACCAGTAATAACTAATCATTTTAAGCTTGATACATTCTATAAATTAGTCTTAAAATACCTAAAACCAATCTGCATCATTCTAGAAGGTGAAACAGATTTCTCTCAACTGTGAATAGCTGAAGAAGAAAAATTGTAGGAATAATGTGATATTTGAACAATTAAAGTGACCAATTTAAAAGATAAATGCATAAATACACACTTTTCTCAAGCATACATGGATCTTTTATAAAAATTGGATATATACAAGGCCATACAACAATTTTCAAAAAATTTTACAAATTTTTTACAAAAAATTTTGGATGGAAATTATTGTTTCAACAAACAATTCTTCTTAGTAAGAAGAATAATAGCAGAATTACCCCAAAAAGATGCTAAGAAATAAATGCCCCCCAAAAGCCAATAACCACTGCACTGAAGATGGCTGCCTAGATGTACTGAAAGAGCTAGTAGTCTTTTGACTGCTGAACCAATTCTGGAACTGCCCTGATTCTGACCTTCTTATATAAGATCATAAATGCCTTTATGACTTAACAATATTTGTAGGCCATTATTAGATTTGCAGTTGTAAATTATCTGTCTACTTTGTCTACTTATAAACCATTATTTGATAATACATAACCTCAGATATTTGGTAATATTGAGGAGAAAGGGGATTTTCCTTCATACCGACAGGCACATGTATTTGTACAGATACTGAGAGAAACAAGCTAGATAATTTAACTATGATAATTTAAGTATATAATTTAAATATATATATTTATTTGTACTTCTATAAATTGTATTTATTGTCATTCTCTACCCCTGGTTGCCATGAGGAAAATATTTTCCTAAACTCTTTTTTCCTCTCTCTATACCTTATTCTACCTCAGGAAGAGGAGTGAACAAACCCAATTGGTGAATTTGGGAATTAAAACTGGGCACATGGAGCTCAGTACCTTGCTTTCCCTTCTCTTGGGTACCAGCCTAGAATTCTCTTCTACTTCTCTGTACCATCTGTTTTACAAGGGCAGACGAGGGATGGCAGATGTGTTACAGTTTTGAATGGAAGTTAAATTTAACAAGTGTTCAGATCTTTTGTTTGAGCAAGGAACATTCAAAGAAAATATAAGTTATCGGATTTGGGGCTGTGAATTTTAAGCAGAGTTTGGAACATTTGGCATGACCAGGGTGAACAGGTTCATATTTTGGTGGTGTGTTAATAGTGAACATGAAGCAAGTTTTTGAATTTGGTGACTAGTAGTGTCCTCTTTTGTGGAGCAGGACTGCTTTACAATTGTTGGCTGTTAATGGCCAAGACCAGGGCAATGTTGATAGATAATTCTCCATGGATCTCTTGCATTTCTGCATATCTTTTGACAGTGTTTATTCCAGGCGATCTGTTCGAAGATGTTTATATAACATCAGATAACGTTTGAATGTGAAGATAGTTTCTTCCTTCAGGAAAGGGCAGGTTTATTTAGATTTTCAGAACACTGAAGACAAGGTCTCCGTCTAGGGTAAAGATGGAGCACATTTCCTACTAGACACCTTATAAGATTGAGGGTACTCTAAGCTTGTTCCTCAGCAATGACACACATCTACTGTGTGTGCAGCACTCACCAGGGCCATTTCTCATCCTGTTTTGGAAGGGGAAGTGATGCAAACATGAAGCTCATACCACACATACTCCACGTAATAAAGTTCTTTGTCTCTGACCCAGGAAATTTGTTTTTTTTCTGCCAGCTTCCATGAAAGTGGCAGGTTAATTTGCAGGTCAGGTAAAAATCTCAGACCCTTCTCACTTCTTGAGGAAAAAGGTATTGAGTCTTGGGATCATAAACTATTTTGATATGGTGATTGCTGTTGACATTTTGGTGTTTATTTTACAACTACTTTTTTTTTTAATTTAATAGGAAATTCACACTTTAGCAAAGTCCTATGGGTTTCAGCAAGAGAAATTCCTCAAAAAATTCTTTAAAAAGGTCATGTACCTCAAAAGGTGTGAGGCCCTCAAGAAAAGAAGGAGCCATGCAGGGCTCTAGGCTGCAGAAAAATGACAGGGTATTAGGCTGCAAGTGGCTATAGGTGACAGTTTGACTTTTGCTACACAGAATTCCTGGCCTGATTTAAAAATGAGGCTGGGGCAGGATTAAACGTCTTCAGACTCTGGTGAGGAAAACCACCAAAGCTATCTATAATCTTCAAGGCACCTGAACTCCATTGGTATTACAGAGCTCTGATGAGGTTCTAGCTTTAAATCATTATTCTTAGGCATATAGACAATGATAAATTTGCTGCCCCAAATTCTCCTTAAAATGGCCTTTAGGATATAAGAAGAAAACTCTGAGATAACCCCCCGTGAATTTGTGTAGTTTGTACCAGTTGACTTTGTATTTGTTCATTATAAGGCCTATAAACATAGCTTTAGATTTTGGGGATGCAAATTATGAATGTACCCAGTGAAAAGGGCATATATTTTATTAATAAACATGTACAAAAGTGGTAAACCTATTGGTAAGGAAAAATTATCATCTTCTTAGGCTGAAGGAAATGGACAACTCAGTGGCATATCGGACTGCCATGTTTTTCTAAACTTTGTTATTCAAAGTGTGGTCCACAGACTAGTAGCATTGGCATCAACCAGTAATGGATCTAATATCTAATATATAACATTTCTCATACTCTAGTCCATGAGTTGGAACTTGCATGTTATGAGAAACTTGGATGGTTTTACTTGTCTTGAAGTGTGAGAACTATAGCTTTAAGTGACCTAAAGATTGTCCCCGGGGAATTAGGCATGCTCAGGAAATTAAAGATAAACCAAAGAGATTTGGAAAACGTGCTTCTTATTATCAGCACAAGAGCAGTGGAAACATGAAAAAATGAAGGAAGACAGGCTCTTAAGCTAGAAGAAAAAGAAGTTTTCAAAGGAGAAAGCATGAGCTCTTACACGGCAGAGTGTGCAAATTAAAGAGGGGGAGATGAAATCTTGAAAAAGAGTGGACTGATATAAAGAGGTAAAAACAATGTCCCTGCTTGTATAAAAAGATGTTTTCATCCTTACTAGCTCCTTATTGCACCTCAATGAAATCCAGCAGAAGACAAGAATCAGGTCTCAGAGGGAAAACTGGAACGGCATCCTCAGAGAGGCCTTGGACCTGGAAAACTATTAAGTAAATGCTTCTTCAAGCTACAGATGGAGAATGCAAAATAAGAGCAAACACAGTTACACACATTCTGTAAAACTTGGGCAGTTTTGAGTGGAATAGGTCAGGGAGATACTGTAAAATACTTAAAGAATTACTAGGAGAGTTTCATGGTGACACAATTTTTGACTTTGTGAATCCCCGTGATTGAGAATCCTGAGGAAATACAGTAAGAAACAGGTGGAATGTATAGGGGCAGCAAAATTAACTCTACCTAGTTTAGGTTTTCAGCTGGCACGCCTTAACTAAAAAATTAACATGAGAAAAAAGTGTATTAATGTGGGAGAAACATTAAACGAAGAATGACTCAAAAGCTGTGGCTTCGAGCTGCAGCTCATATAGCATCTGCAACAGAGAACAAGCTTGTAGAGAAATGACAGGACGAAGGAAAGTAGTTTCAGGCTTCCAAGGATGACAGACTGTCGGGGTGTAAATATGTGGGAGGGAACTAATGAAGTAAGATTTGTTTGCAGATTCCTCTGGTGCCATCTCTGGGCGGGTAAGAGTCTGTCTCCTCTACAGGAAGAATTTACATCCTGCCTTTAGGCAGATAAGGGGAAGGTAGAGCTTTTCCTGCAATTGCTGCTTCTTAATTGCTTCCTGCACAAAATAATTTGTATGTCTAAGAGGCATATTTTAGGGTGTCATATTCTCATTTCTTTCAAATTAAAACTCTAAGAGAAGAAAAAGGACAAAAGATATTAAGAAGGAACCAGATAGGACAATAATGGGTAAAGAAGACTAGGCTGGAGTAACTCTATTGAGAGAATACCTCATGGGTAGGAGATCTTCCGAGTAGAATTATACATTTATACGTGTACAATGAATATTCACTTTTTTGACTGGCATATGATTTTTGTAGATATAGCGGTTATTGATTATAAAATGTTATTTGAATTGTGGGTTCTCCCACAATTCAAAACCTAAAAGATGTGAGCAAAATATCTGAGACAGAAGGCAAATTTAAATTAGAAAGATTTTTTATTCCAATAAAATGTAGTAATATTACATTGGATTGGAGAGAAAAGAATCAAAATGCAAATGGTTTAAACAGTTACAATTTCAACTAAACTTCCAACGGACTATAAAAACACTAAGAACATGTTCCACTATAGAAAAATTCCCACTGTGGAAACATACGTAGCATAAAGAAATGTTATCAAAGTGCTGCATTATTCCAAAGGAAAGACAGTGTGATAAAAAGCATATGGCAGATGCACCAGTGTCTTTAGTTCGGAAAACCCTTGTGGATACACTTCCAGCTGAAACAAATAGAAGCTTGATAGGAACTTGCCTACGAGAAGGGATTGATAGGCTTAAGCTGCCATTATGGCACAGGATGGTGAGGCCTGCTCACAAGAGATAGTAAAGGACAGGGTACTAACAGACACTACCTTCGTATGGTGTTGTCCTGCCAGAAATGTGAGGTTCCCAAGGAGAATTGCAAATTAGGAGTTTGAATATGCTGGATGGGAAAGAAAGGCATGTCAAAAAAGACTTGGTGATTGAGCCTGTCACCATTGCAAATTTCTAAACTTTGCCAGAAGGCAGGAATATCTCCAATGCTGTTCTCAGAGAGGGAACATTTGCATAATGGAATTTCCTCCCAGATATCCTAAACATAGTGGCATAATTAACCTCTTTCTGTAAGATTTTTCCTAATCTAGCCTACATTCACAAAGCATGGGCTCTGGACACCTGGCATAAATTGATGGGTACATTGGCAAAGCTGAAACCCAGATGTTTCCTCTATGCCCCTTCACTCAGATACCATTGAGTTTGTGCTATGGTCTTTGGCAGGACTGAGTATGGGCTTCTGAAAACAAAATTTTGCCAAGTTTAACTGCACCAAGTACCCAATATTTGACATGTTATCTAAGTTTATTGAGAGATGTGCCAGTGCTGAAATGGTTTCATAACTCACTAACTCTGGATATATTTAAGAGTGAGGCATCCCAGAGACTTGTCATTGATCTTCTGCAATTCTGAAGGCAGTAACCCATCCCAGTTACTCCTTTAGACGTTGAATCACATGGTTTTAAATACCATTTATATATCAGTACCCCTCAAATTTTTATTTTAAATTCTGGGAATTATACAAACGTCAGATATGTGTATTAAAATACCTACTAAAACTCAACATGGTAAACAATCAATGAAATCTCAGGCTTAACATAATCAAAACCAAACTTCTGATTTGATTATACTCGTTCCCACAATCTTCCCCATTTCAGTAAATCGTTATTTTAGTCCAAAATAAAATCAGGCCAAAACAAAACAAAACAAGAAAACAGCAACAAAAAAACGAACAAAACCTTGATGTCACCTTTCATTCTTATTTACCTTTTTCCCTTACTTCACATATTATATGTTTGTAAATACTCTTGGCTTTGCTGTCAAAAGTTACACAAAATCTGTCTATAACTTACCATTCCACTTCTGCCTGAATTGTAATAATTTTACAACAGATATCCCTGATTTTGTCCTTGAGGACTTAAATTCTATTTTCAAGACAAGAAGCAGAACAATCTTTAAAAAAAAAAAAGTATATCTTGTCATATCATATTTCTGCTTCAGACTTTCAATACCTTTTGAATATAGGAATGTACTCAGAGATTTACATATTGTATGTATGTATGTATGTATATATGTATAAATCCCAGACACAAGATCTTGTAGTTTCTACTCCTCCCCCTACAGCCTCATTGCTCTGTTTTGTTTCCTGTTTCCTTCCTTGTTCAGTCCACTTTAGCTATATGGGCTTTATTCCTCTTCCTCCAACAATCCACATATTCCCTTGCTTCAGGGACTTTCTTCCCTCTGCCTAGAATTTCCTCGTTCCGTACAACTACAGTTTTTGTTTTTTTGTTTTTTTCCCTCCTCCTTGCCTCCCTCAGAGTAATTGTTCTCAAAGAGTCCTTCCCACCATATTCTTCTGTTCTATTCTCCATATTACTTGGTACATAGTTGCTTTGATATACTCTGCATTTTATTTTATTTTATTTTATTTTTTATTTTATTTTTTACTTTCTACTCTTGAATGTAATATCTACAAGGGGAGAGATATTTTGCCTTTGGTTGTTGTTGTTGTTGTTGTTGTTGTTGTTATTGTTGTTCTAACTCAAAGTATCTGGCATTTAGCTCACATGTAATAAATAGTTCTTGAATGGATGATTTCCTTTATTGTGCCTTTGATTTTGGTTAATCAGATTTATTTTGCCAAGATTAATTTTGCTTGATCTAGAGTTTCATATAAACAGAAAATAGAATAGACATTCTTTTGGATCCAGATTCTTTCACTCAGCATAATATTTTTGAGACCATTCATACTGTTGAATATATTAGTAATTCATATATGTTGGTGAGTAGGATTACTTTGTAAGAATGTATTATTCTATGTTTATCCATTTTCCCTTTAAGGAGAATGTATTGTTTCCAGTTTGAGTCTACTATGAGTAAAACTACTGGGAACATTTGTGTTCACAATGGTTTTGATCATATATATCCACTTGTTTAGAATAAATACCTAGAAAGTGCTATTGTTAGTTCATGAGAAACTAACAAAACTATTTAGAAAGTTGAACCATTTGGCATTCTTGCTGGCAATATATGAGAATTTTGGTTGCTTCAATCATCACCAAAATTGGTCTTTTTATCCTTTTATTTATTCTAAGTTATCTGTAATGTTATTACATTGTGATTTTAAGTCTCCCATCTAAAATGAATAATGAGACTGAATACTTTTTAATGGGCTTACTGGCCATTTCTATACAATTTTTTAACTTTTTATGAAATAACTGTTCAGGTCTTTTGCACATTTTTATTGGATTCTTTTAAAATTTTTTTAATGTTTATTTTTGACAGAGAGAGAGAGAGAGAGAGAGAGGGAGAGAGAGAGAGACAGAGCATGAGCGGGGGAAGGGCAGGGAGAGAGGGAGACATGGAATCTGAAGCAGGCTCCAGGCTCTGAGCTGTCAGCACAGAGCCTGACGCGGGGCTAGAACTCACAGACGGCAAGATCATGACCTGAGCCTAAGTCAGACGCTCAACCCACTGAGCTACTCAGGCACCCCTTATTGGATTTTTTTATCAAATACTTTGAGGAATACTTTATGTATTCTGAATGTAAGTCATTTATCAGAATATGTTTTTGAACATTAATAATGTCTTTGAAACTATTGCTTGCTTATTCATTTTCTTAGCAATGTTATTGGAAAAGTAAGATTTAAAAATTATTATTTTGGGGACACCTGGGTGGCTCAGTCAGTTAAGCATCTGACTCCAGATGTTGGCTGGGCCATTATCTCATGGTTTATGAGATAAAGCCCTGAGTCAGTCTCTGCGCTAACAGTACAGAGCCTCCTTGGTATTCTCTTCCTCTCTCTCTCTGCCCCTCCCCTGCTTCCACATGCTCTCTCTCTAAAAAAAAAAAAAAAAAAAAAAAAAAAAAAAAAAACCACACACACACAAAAACAAAACAGGAATAAAGTTAAAAACTAAAACTAAAAATTATTACTTTGTAGTCAAATTTATCTCCTTTTTTTCTTTTATGGGTAGTGCTTTCTGCATCTTGATTAATAAATCATTGCCTATCCTAAAGTTGCAAAGATATTCTTCCTCAATATCTTCCAGAAGCATATTTTAGCTTTTGTGTTTAGGATCATCTTATATTGAAAGCTATTTTTTTTTGTACATGGGAGATATTGATTGAATTTCATTTTTTTTACCCTGATGGATAATTTTTTCTATTATTGTTTTTTTTTAATTGTTTTTAATGACCTTCCTTTTTCCCATAAACTTTCTTTGGCAATTTTTTTGAAAACTAAGTCACTATGTAAATATAGGTTCAGTTATGCTTTGTTGATTATTTTGGCTATCCTTAAATCTATACCATGGTCTCTTGGTTAATGTAGCTTTTATAGTAGCCATTTATTTGTTTATTTATATAATGTTTATTTATTTTGAGAGAGAGAGAGCAAGCAGAGAAGGAGCAGAGAGAGAGGGACAGAGAGAATCCCAAGCAGGGTCCATAATGTTAGCACAGAACCTGAGTCAAGTCTCAGTCTAACCAACTGTGAGATCATGACATGAGCCGATATCAAGATTGGATGCTTAACCAACCAAGCCACACAGGCACACCTCTAGTATGCTTTTAAAAATAGTAGTGTTGTTCCTCAATTCTCTCTCTCTTTTTTTAATGTTTATTTATTTTTGAGAGAGAAAGAGAGAGACCAGAGCGTGAGCAGGGGAAGGGAAAGAGAGAGAGGGCAACACACAATCTGAAGCAGGCTCCAGGCTCTGAGCTATCAGCACAGAGCCCAACACAGGGCTTAAACCCAGGGACCATGAAATCATGACCTAAGCCAAAGTCAGAAGCTTAACCGACTGAGCCACCCAGGCACCTCATTCTCAGTTTCTCTTTCTAAACTGATTTGACTATTCATTTAAATTTGATTATTCATTCATTTCAATTTTTGAATCAACTTCTAATTTTTACAAAAGAGAAGTCTGCTAAGACTTTGGAATTGTACCAAATTTATAAAACAATTTGTAGAGAATTGGCATCTTAAACAATTTTGAGCTTTTCATCCCATAAACAAACTATGCATCTCCAATTATTTGTGTTTTCTATAACATCCCAAGATGGTTTATAGTTGTCAAATGCAGATTTTGCTTATTCTGTGTGTCACCTGTTTTCCAATGACTGAAAGTATTTCATGCATTTTTCCAGTTGAGAGGCATCTTCTAGTACTAGATATCTAGAATCAGATGCCCTTTTTTTCTGGATTTTCAAATTAAATCTGGTCTCTCATCCATTTTTCTTTGTTTCATTTATATCTATATTTATTTTAGCTGTGTCATATATTACTCAATGTGTTAAATATAAACCTTGTTCACATCTGTTTCTTTATAGCATACCCTATGTAAAACAATTGCCCATCTCCAAGACAGTGCCTTTGATAATTTTCTAGTACCCTTAGGAAACTCCTAGAACTGGTAGAAATTTGAGTTGAATTCCTGAGACTTGAATGGACTTCAAGTCCTGTACGCCACAACCAAACCTCATTAAAAAATTATGCACCATGGAGCTTAGGATAACTCCACAGGGCTTCACATACCTTGATATAACTATAGTTCCATTCCTTGACTTGCTATAAGTCCTATTTTCCAAAGTCAAGAACACAATTTGAAATTGATTTGCATTTAATCCACAGAGTAAATATTTGATATATGTTTGTTGAATTAATCAATATATATTTTCTCAATATAAATTATTCATTGAATGAAAACCCTACATTTCCCAAATTTCTTCCAATATTGTAATTGAAGATTACTAAATATACAGTAATTTTCTTCTCATGTTAACATTATTTCTTATAAATTATCAAAAGAAAGTATCAATTGGTAAGTTTCACAAATATTGATGTTTTCTTTCCACTCTAAGAAAACAAAATACTTCCAAAATATCTACGTTAGTTGCACCTATGGATCTTCCTTTTCTCTTCAACAATAGAGCTCACCAAACCAATGTAACAAGGGATGGATTTGTGCACAATTGGCTTTGTCTTGACCAGTTTTCTATCAATTTGATTCCATGTACAACAAGTCAAAACTCAAACAGTAAATTCTATGCTATATTCATGACTCATTCCTCTGAGCATTATGCTGACGTTGCCATAGCAACAATTTGGTAGGTCAGAAAGCATATAGTAGGATTAAGATAGAGTCTGAAAACTTGGGGCAAATTTGTCAGTTTTACTCCTCCATTTCTTGAAATCTTGATCAAGTGGGGTTATACTAAATTCTAGTTATGTACTGGTTTGTATCAATTGTAATAAATTATTTAAACAACATAAAGTGATGGATTCTCATTTGGAAAAATATAATAAATAACATTGATGGGGTATTGTTCATATTTGTCAAAAGTTGAAAATACAACTCTTTATTATAACTTCTGAGCAACAGCAATGAAAGCATTGAGTAACACAAACTTTATTTTAAAGAACTCTTAGTTTTTAAAATTTTTATTAATTTTTTCATTTGGGAGAGAAAGAGAGCATCAGTGGGAGAGAGGGGCAGAGGGAGAGAGAGAGAGAGAGAGAGAGAGAGAATCTTAAGCAGGCTCCACACTCAGCACAGAGGGTGATGCAGGGCTTAATCCCATGACCCTGGGATCATGACCTGAGCCAAAATCATGAATCAGGTACTCAACGCACCGAGTCACTAGGTGCCTCTATCTTAAAGAACTTTTAAAGAGTTTCACATTTACCTGATAAATTCGAGAACATAAATACTAGCTGAGAGAAATATTTAAAGAAATTTAAGTCTCTTTTAGAGAAAAATAAGGGCCTTTAAGTGGAAACAGTTCATCTTTAAAAAATGGTGCTGAAAAGAATTACTGGTATTACAAATTTCAAGAACCAAATATGCTTGGGTAATGTCTGACCTTCAGGAATGATGTTGCCTCACCTTGGACAAGGGACAATCACTTAAATGGGGCTTATGGGCAGTAGAAAATGAAATCTCCATTTTCTTGACTTATTTAGCGACATCAGAAGAATGTCAGGTAATATGGGATCATGAAGGATTAAATAGGGGAGAGTTAACATTAGATCTTAAAAAAAAATCTAACAGATGCATGTCTCTTTCTCTATCTCTCTCTTGTTTCCTTGCTGTTTCATGTTAGTTTCTGACCTCACTCTCTTGCTTTCTCTTTATACATTTCCTAATGCTTGACAAATATCAAAGCTGAGGTAATGAGTTACTCTCTATATCAGTGTCCCTTAACTGTGAATAGATGATGATAAGTCTCTGGTAACTTGAATTCAGTTATTCTGTTTATTCTATGATTGTCTCTTCACATGTCAACTTACAATTTGGATTCCAGTTTCAAATTATAATGCATTTGAAAACCTATTTGTTTCTCATATTTGTGCCCAGATTCTGGTTATACATATATATTTACATTGGAGTATATTCATAGAAGCATTTAGCAATGAAAAACTTGGGATACAATTTCGCTTGTGCTTATTAATTTTTATTTAATTGTTATTGAATCCTGGAAGTTGTCACCAGAATATTTGGTGCCATGTTGGGAGAGTACTGAAATATTTCTGGTCTAGACAGATAGAGAGACTCCACAGAAGTCCTTACCCCATGTTTAATATTGAAAGCTGACATCACAAAGGTTGTTAATTTATTTTTGGATCACTAAAGTGTCCATGGAAGGTCTCTATTTTGAATGAACACTTTGAAATTTAAAATATTTTTTTCTGAAGAGAATATTTCTTTTATCAGATTTGCAAAGGCCTATGACAAAATATTTAAGATTCACTACTATATTCACATCTTCCACCATGTCTTCAGAATCAAAAATTACCAGCTCTTTATAAATAGTTTTAAATTATTGTTGTTATAAGGAAAATAGCTTAGTATTGTTAAATGCTGCCTCATATTTGCAGAGTCTCTGTTTATGGTAATTTGTCCCATTTTCTCTGTAAAAAGTGGGTCCATCTGACCGACTTACATGTGACCTAGAACTGCGAACAGATTTAATTCAATGCCATAGACAAGAGTACAGATGAATAGAGACCAAGAGTAGGTACACAGACAGCTAAATATAGGATCATAGGGGTGCCTGGGTGGCTCAGTCGGTTGGGTGTCCAACTTCAGATCAGGTCTTGCGGTTTGTGAGTTCCAGCCTAGCGTCAGTCTCTGTGCTGACAGCTCAGAGCCTGGCACTTCCTTCAGAGTCTATGTCTCCCTCTCTCTCTGGTCCTCCCCTGCTCTCTCTGTCTCTCTGTCTCTCAAAAAGAAATAAATATTAAATAAATAAATAAATAAATAAATAATAATCATAAAATGTTTTAAAAATCAAGAAACTAAATCTGAAAGCTTATTAGGTATGGTTTTAATTGTAAATGCAACAGATGTATAACTGAAACCACAAAATTTGATGGAAGAGCATCAGTTCTAGAATATGGTATGGTCTTGAAACTGGAGAACTCAATTATAAGAGTGATTAAATTGTAAGGGACAGGAAAATAAGAGTGAGGAGATGAGAAGAACACTCCTGCAGAGAGTCCTCAATTACAGAAGATTTTTTAAAAATCTTATTCTTATAGCTTAATATATGACTTTGTCAATAGCATTTAAATGACAGGTGAAAAAGCTACTTTTTAAAAATAGTTGGAACACAATATAATAATAAGATACACAATAGAGAGAATTGAAAATTGAAAGGCAAGGTGGGCAGAGAAAATGAGAATTGGCAGTGGCTCTCTGGCCAGCATTAAAAAATTATTCTTTAAAAACTGAAAGCAGGAAAGAAAATTGTAAATTCTCAGGGGAAAAAATATATTCCCTTCACTTGGCAGGATTAGAAGGATTATTTGATGCAAAGCCCAAGTTGAGAGCTGGCTAAGGAGCCTGTGGTGACTTCATGGCCCATAAATTCTCAGAAGGCAGCAACTATAGCGGATCACAGTACACACAAGCACCAGGCCAACAGGCGGGTGTCAGTGAAAAGATAGCTGCTCTCCCAGGAAGTAGTGGAGAGGATCTTCATCCCATTTCTAAGATCCATTGCCTGCCGTGTGGGCAGGAAAGGAAGAGGGAATATGTGCTGATGAAACATTGTCCAGTACCAGCCTAGAGAAGCCCAGAGTCAGTTTAGTTACTGGAATACTGAACAGAAAGAGATTGTTAAATTTGAATCAAAAGCAGCACACAACTCAAAGTTCCACAGGTGAGTGAGAGAAGTCAGCATCGCAAATGCTGTGATGGCCCCTAAATCTGCTACATCTTTCTGTGCAGGCAGAGTTACTGTCTACTTTGGGTGAAAAATGGTGTTTTACAGCTTATTAAGTTTCTTTTTTTCCGGTTTTATTGTGAAATAATTGACATACATCACTGTATAAGTTTAAGGCATGTAGCACCAGGATTTGATTTACATGTATTGTGAAATGAGTACCAAAATACTTTCAGACTAGCATCCATCATCTCTTATAGACACAATAAAAGAAAAGGAAGGAGAAAAGAGAAAAGGGAAAAAAAATCTTGTGATGAGAACACTCAGGATTCACACTCTTAACAATTTTCCTGTGTATCATACAGCAGTGTTATAGTCATTTTATTGTACATTACATCCCTGTACTCAATTATCTTATAACTGGAAATTTGCCTCTTTGACCACCTTCTCCCCATTCCCCCTCCACCCACACCCATTTATTAATTTTTAAATAAAAATGTGTGGTGCCTATTATCCTATATTTCAGATATGTCACTGTCCATTAGGAGAGAAACTGCCATTCAGCAATATTTCAAAGTTTGGATATCCCAGAGAAACTCATGAAAGAGAGTTTAAAGTCTTTCTTAAGAGATAGGCACTTCTACAATGTGTAGTTTAAATATTCACTCGGTTGGAAACTGAGACTTAGACACTATAATATTCCATTTTGCTCTGCAGTTTTGTGAAAAGCTAACATTTAAGTTTCTATATAAGGAAAAAATAAAAAGACCAGGTATAGTTAGAAGCAATGCAAGGTGCTAAGAAATATCCCTGACTCTATTGCACATGTAGTACTGCTGTGTAGACGAGGAACTTAATCTGAACTTATCCATGTATACACTTCATCACAAATGCAAAAGGTGTGTAAATGAACCCACAGAACCAGATGGAAGAGCACTAGTTGTAGAACATGAGGTGATTGTGTAACTGAATTTGACAGATATAGATGGACATAGAAAACCTGGAAAAAAATTCCAAAATTACAGAGCAAAATGATATGTTTTACTTTCTGCCACACATATAAACTGGAGTTGAAATTTCCTAAGAGCTTTCATCCTAAAGAAGTCACTCTGGTATTCTAACTTCTAAATAAAGAACTACACAGATTTAGAAATTGGGTTTTTCAATATCAGGACTATTGAAATTTTGGTCAGGATTGTGGGGTCATTGTACATTGTAGGATGTTTAGCAGCATTCCTGCCTACTACTCAGTAGATGTTAGTAATACCCTCTTTTCCAGTTGTTAGAAATTTTCCCTGCAGAAAAAAAAAAAAGTCCTCACTAGATAAACACTGCTTTAGGCAAGAGACATTTGACAATGTCTACAGTTTTTTTTTTGTTTGTTTTTCCAATTGGGGAATGGGGATGTGTACAAGCATCTAGTTAATATAGGCTAAGGATGCTGCTGAACTTCACACAATGCCCAAGACAGCCCCCTACAACAAAGAATTATCTGAGTCAGAATGGCAATAGTGCTGAGGTTGAGAAACTCTAAATTAATCAAATTAAAATGTATTCCATTTAGAATTAATCTCTGTGTGCAAACCCATTTTTTATATTAAACAAACAAGCATAATTTGTGGTATAGAGGAGTGGAATGCTAAAGAATCAAAATTGGATCCTAAAATTATCACTACAACAAAACCAAACCCTGAAAACATCCAACATAAAAAATATATTAGGATATCAAAGTACCTGAGATAACAGAGTTTTTCTGGGATCCTATCTTAGTGAAACAAGACACACAAAATTTTTCAATATGATGCATGCATGAGGAGAAGGAAGATCTGATTAGATTTCCCAACAAGTATAATGCAACCAATGTGCAATCAATATTAGCTCTCATCGTCTTAGTGAACAGCTATGGGAAATGTAGTGGGAGAAAATGTGAAAATGCAAAATATTTTTAAAAGCCTGGAATAGAAGCCTACAGCTTCCTCGTCATCAATCTCAACGGCTCCAGAGGATGTCTCTGGTACACTGTGCATTGTTATAAAAGGACATTACGGAGAGTAAGTTTCCGGAAATGGAAATTCTGCTGAATGGTAAATGATTATTTTCCTTCCCACATAGGATGTCCTGTGAAACTTCTGGTTCTTGTACAAGTTACTTTAAAATTCCAGCCATTCTATTGACTGGTACCAGATATCACAGGTTCCTTCAGCACAGTGTAGGGGCTCCCTGTCTCATGTTCTCTGCTGTGGAAGCATATGCCACGATAGCTGTTCCTTCATTCTTAACTATGCTCACAATTGGCAAAAAGGCATCTCTTAAAAGAATCCTTTTATAGCACTAGGCCCCTGTGTCTTATAATTTCAAATCATCAAGAAACTTCCTGCTTACGCAATAGCCATATAAAGCATTTTAAACACACAGCCAGACTCAGACTTGTAAGAGTCAAAGAATCCTAAACATTTGGCAAAAACATTTAATACTACCATGCAAACCAGAAGTGCAAGGCACTAAAGAAGGTGTGAAAGCAAAAGGAATACAAGTAGCTGATCTTTGATTCAGAAGTTTTGGTCAACGACCTGATGAAAGTCACTGATTTTTAGATATGATGTTGTAAAATCACTTCTGAGGAAATCAGATGACCCGAGTTTTTAACCCAACACTCTGATATCCTGTACCTACAGGTCTCAGGCATGATAATTACTGTGTCAGAATCTCAGTTTTCGTATCTGTAAAACAGTGACATAAAAACATGCCTTTGCCCACTCACAGCTATTGTTAATGAAATTGTTAATGTAAATACCCTTTAGAAACTATCAAGTAGAGTGAAATATTTGAAGCATGTACTTGCTTTCAAGTTAGGAAGAACACAACTATCTTTTTTCCCGTTGTTATTCACCATTTTATTAATGTTTTAAATTAATATAAATAAAAAATTTAGTATATAAGATCTAAATAGCCAAACAGCTTCTGATTTTTCTTAAGGCGTCATCTTAATTAAGCCAGGACCACACAACACTTTTTAACAAATAATGCATAGAGAGAAGATTAAATTTGAATTTCCAACAAGTGTAAAAGAAGTATTAGTATCCATGCTTATTGAAGAATAAAAGATACTCTGTCATTATTGTTAGGTTACGCATTTGTAGGCTTAAATGTACGAGACACAGGTAAAATTGTTAACATATAATCAAAGTTCAATACAAAATAACACAGACACACCCACAAAAACAACAACTTACTATTCTAATAGAAGCCATTGGCTATAGATTATAATGAAAATGGATTCTATTAACTACAACAAAATATTTTATAAAAGAGATTTTAAAATATTAGGGATATATTTTCAGAAAATTTTAGCCCAAATAATGAATCTGATTAATTGAATGTATAAATAGAGTAGCATAATATGTTCAAACATATTTGAAATATCAACTTACATCCTCCGTTTTTCTATTTGAATTTGGCAGATTATTTTTGTTTGAAGAAAATATTTCACCTTTTGTCAAGCACCATTTTGTACTCTGGTGCCCTCCAATTATGGAGCAGTTTCTCCTACATTTTTACTAGAGTGCAAGATTAGCCTATATTATAATTTATCTTCATGTGGTATTCAAAATAGAATTCCTTATATAACATCTAATATTTAAAAAAATTTTTTTTGATGTTTATTTACTTTTGAGAGAGAGACACACACACAGAGTGCGAGTTGAGGAGGGGCAGAGAGAGAGAGGGAGACAAAGAATCTGAAGCAGTCTCCTGGCTCTGAGCTGTCAGCATAGAGCCTGACATGGGACTGTGAGATCATGACCTGGGCTGAAGTTGGATGCTTAACAGACTGAGCCACCCAGGTGCCCTAAAATAACATCTAATACTTAAAACAATCTTATCTTGTATATTCTTCAGCTTTCACATATTGAATCATTTGAAGGGATTGCAATTTACATTTTGTGTAAATCAAGTTTTATTTGCAATGCTACCCCTCAAACCAATTATTTGCTCTTTTCACTTTACCCACTGTTTCACATATAATTGTCTTGTATCCCCAAAATAATAAATACTGTATTGATTTTATAATCCCATGAAAACAGTCTGCTAATATGCTGGCTTAACATAAGTTATTAATATAGTCCTAAAGTTAGCCTTACAGAGAAAAATTTCCCACTGACTACTGCAAAGGAATGTAATTCAAACAACCTGACCCAAAGTATATAGAAGTGAGTTGGGTAAAGCTAATGTTACTAAAGATTCACTATTGGTCAGAAATTAGTGCAAGGTCTCAAAAGATCCTAAACTCTCAAATTACTATATAGGTATATATTCTAGGAGTTTAAGGACTAGAAAATTGTTAAATGGAATATGTATGACATTAAAAAGTCCAAGAAAACAAGAGATCTGTATAATTGTAGGCAGTCTCTTCCCTTAGTCTCTGAGTGCATTTCCTTAAAAGGTTCTGTTTATACAAATGGATTCATAATACAAAAGAGCTTAAAATACTATAAAGGTCAAATAATCGATCTCCTTATTTCAAATGAGACCTAGGTAGTTCTGAATCAAGGGTTAAACATATTTTCTTCTAATTTTGTCTATGTTTTCTTTTTATAGTCTGTGATTCTTTCCTTGTCTTTTTTGACTATGTTAATTGATTCCTTTTTAAAAAGCATATGACTGAAAACTATCTTCAAAAGAGGAGTTTAATTGGTAGTACCACAGGTAAATTCAAGGGTGATATTTTATGAAATGGCAACCATGGTTTTATGTGACTTGAATCTCTAAAGACCTCTTGCCCCTTTCCCGAAGACACATTTTCCTTTCACATCAATGTCCACTTATTAATTAAGGCAGATTTTATAGACAACCATGTTGGGTGTTGCAAGTTCCTTTTCTTCTCCCTGATTTTGATGTGCTTAGTTTCCATAATGCAATCTAGTGCCACTTGTATGAATGGAAAGATAATTTGAAAATAAATGTAAATGAAGCTTCCTACAGAACCAAGAAGATTCTTTGTAGAAAAACAGCCTGTTTTCTTTTGAGTAAGACTAGGAGGAAAAGAACTTGAGTAGAGTGAAGTTCATACTACAGGAGGGGAGGCAATGATCCTCAATCATGGCTGGGCAGGAGGACAACATAGAAAAGGGGAACTTGTCACTTGGGCAAATTAGTTATCAAACTCCAAGGCTCTTTTTACATGTGACAGACTAAAAGTGACTCAAACTAGATAATAGCCAGGTATTATGATGCACATCTTATAAAGCAGGATGATTTTTAAGGGGAGAACCCCTGGCCCAGTAGAGCAGTTAGTTAGGAAGATTGAAGTATGAAAACATCAAGTGTCTGAATTTTTTGGTTAATCCAAAGTAAAATAAAGCCTAAGAATATTGGGAAAGGAGTAGTGATTTTGTGTTCAAAAAACCACAAACTTTACATTATAATTCTTTGTATTAAAACTATTTGCCAAGAGTTGAAGAAGGGTAGTGGCAATAAGATAAAGCAGGAGTTTATCTAATAGGTTGTTGTAGTTTCTGGCTAAAGGTTTTGTGGCCAGGGGCCCAAAAAATAACCTGGGAAATAGTACTTTTGGCAGAAGCTTAAAATAATTGAAAATTAAGAAACTTCACTGGTTTAGATTTTCTTTCCTAAGAAAGGAGAAAGGTAGAAGGTAGGAGTTACTCATAATTTGGTTTGGAGATCTAGGAATGTTATCATCATGGTTTGGGATGGACAGCTTTTCAAGGGGCCCCCATAATCCTCACCCCCTGGCATTCACATTCTTGTATACTACTTACTCCCTTTATTGTGGGAAAGTTTATCCTCCTCTCTTGTACTGGCTAATATTTGTGTATCCTCAAGGTTCAATTCAAGTATCATCTGTGGCAGGAAACCTTCCCTTGATCCCTTAGTCTGGGTTGGATACATCTCCTATTTATTTTGTATTCATTTATTTATTTATTCATCATTTTAACCAATGTCAGTTAAGCATGGATTATCTGCCTTATTTGTTTTGTATGACAATAGTGAATAAAACATGCAAGGTTCTTGCTTTAATGAAGTTTATATTCTAATGTGGGATATATAAGTTAACCTTTAAGAATCATGCACACTATGCAAAAAAAATTGGAATAAAAAATGATTGATAGAAATTGACTATGTGGCTATTTTATTTTAAGCAGTTAGGGAAGATCTAAATGAGGTGACCTTTAATTCTGAGCTGAATGACAAAAGGGGTCAGCTATGTGAATTTCAGAAGAAAGAGAAGTCCACACAGAAGAAGTTGCCTATGCAAAGGCCTGCATTGAGATATTGAAGAATTTGAAAGAAGGCCAGTGTTGTTGGATCACAGAGGTTAAACAGAATGGTGGTAGTAAATGGAATTGGAGAGTAAGATAGTAACAACATCCTGAAGGACTTTTAAGCCGGTGCTCACATACTGCCAAATGTGAATGCTGCCAAAATGTCACTCACATGAAGAAGAATGTGGAGGAGATTGCCAAACTTGACAAGAAAACACCCAATTGAGTCATAGAAATGAAGGACAATTTGAGCGGGCTAAGGAGTGATAATGACATAGGCATGTGTAAGACTGTTATTGTAGATGGTGAAAGAAAGGAGAAAGACAGCAAAAGGGAATGTGAATTAAGAGCACATATGTATACTGATGGAAATGATGTAGTAATGACAACAACAAAAATAATACTTATGATGCAGCAGAGAGAGGATGTAGGGCAGTAGAAAGACCCTGGAGAAGAACAGAAGGAATGCAAAGCCTAGTGCAAGAAAAATGATATTTGATAAGAAATTAGATTGGGTGGGTGGAAACTGGGGGGATAATATTACCCTTGCATTTACTTTACTCCTGGTATTTATCATTTTATGGTTATTCTCAGTTTAATATCTATTGTAACAATCAAAAGGTAAGTTTTATGGAAGTAAAATTTAGATATTTTGTCTACTAATTCACAAAGCCTGATACAGTGTATAGCACATAGTAACTTGATTTTTAAGTAGACGAATAGATCTGGAAACTTTTTCTTTTCACTGGGATAAATGGACTCCAAAAATGTGGATGGAATTTTGAACCCTGCTTACTGCTTGTTTGTTTCATTTAATTTTCTTTACTTCATATTTACTTATTTATTTAATTTAAATTCAAGTTAGTTAACATACAGTGTAATATTGGTTTCAGGAGTAAAATCCAATGATTCATCACTTCCACATGACACTCAATGCTCATCCCAACAAATGCCCTCCTTAATGCCCATCACCCATTTAATTTAGCCCATCCACCTACCTCCCCTCCATCAACCCTCAGTTTGTTCTCTGTATTTAAGAGTCTCTTATGCTTTGCCTCCCTCTCTGTTTTTATCTTATTTTTCCTTCCCTTCTTCTATGTTCATCTGTTGTGCTTCTTAAATTCCACATATGAGTGAAATCATGTATTTGTCTTTCTCTGACTGGCTTATTTCGCTTAGCATAATACATTCTAGTTCCATCCATGTTTATGCAAATGGCAAGATTTCATTCTTATTGATCACCAAGTAATATTCCATTGTATATATAAGACCACATCTTCTTTATCCATTCTTTCATCAATTGATGGACATGGGCTGTTTTCATAATTTGGCTATCGTTAATAGTGCTGCTACAAACATCAGGGTGCATGTATACCTTTGAATCAGTATTTTTGTATTCTTTGGGTAAACTTTGGGTAAATCCTAGTAGTGCAATTGCTGGATCATAGGGTATTTTTTATTGAAAATTTATATGTTGTTAGAATTGTATCCAGAAATTTAGAAACTTCTCAGCAATTTTGAGTTGTGTTGAAATCCATTTCTAATCTTTGACTTATTGTCAGTTTCTTAACTCCTCTATTCTTTTTTTTTAATTTTTTTTAACGTTTATTTATTTTTGAGACAGAGAGAGACAGAGTTTGAACGGGGGAGGGGCAGAGAGAGAGGGAGACACAGAATCTGAAGCAGGCTCCAGGCTCTGAGCCATCAGCCCAGAGCCCGACGCGGGGCTCGAACTCACAGACCATGAGATCGTGACCTGAGCTGAAGTCGGAGGCTTAACCAACTGAGCCACCCAGGCGCCCCTTAACTCCTCTATTCTTATACAAACTTATGTAATAAAACAGACAACACCTTTATAGCAATGATTAGAACATTCAAAATTCAATATTAAGAAAAGTTTGAAGGGTTTTATGTATGAATTTTTCCTATTTTTATTTTTTTATTTTTTTAATGTTTTATTATTTTTGAGACAGAGAGAGACAGAGCATGAACAGGGGAGGGTCAGAGAGAGAGGGAGACACAGAATCCGAAGCAGGCTCCAGGCTCTGAGCTGTCAGCACACAGCCCAACGCGGGGCTCGAACTCACAGACCGTGAGATCATGACCTGAGCCGAAGTCAGACGCTCAACCGACTGAGCCACCCAGGCGCCCCGAATTTTTCCCATTTTTAAAAAAGCAGTCATGTTCTCCTCCAGCTAGGAGGCTCCTCTCACCCTGACTTTCCCATCCTTGACCCAACCACCCTCTTTTCTTTATTAATAGATTTCATACATTAGTAAGAAGGTGGAATCCATGTGGTAGAAACTTTTTTCCTTATAATAAGGAATTATAAGTCTATATACATTCATACCCATATTTCTTTTTCCATCCTATTACATTTGGTGCTGTGTTTCTTCTAATATCAAAATCCCATTTTTTAAGCAATGAGTGAGTAACTGCTACTAATCTAGTTCTTAATATATAAAAATCTATGCAACTGGTAAAAGCATGTGAAATGACTGTCTTTAAACACTGGGTAGTAGATTCTGCAGAACTATGATCACCAAAGGATGGGAAAAGCCTAAAACAAATTCAAGATTACACTATATTTCTCTTTTTTTTTAATTTTTAATGTTTATTTTTGAGAGAGAGAGAGAGAGAGAGAGAGACACAGACAGAGTGCAAGTAGGGTAGAGGCAGAGAGAGGGAGACACAGAATCTGAAGCAGGGTCCAGGCTTTGAGCTGTCAGCACAGAGCCTGACACCAGGCTTGAACTCAAGAACTGCCAGATCATGACCTGAGCTGAAGTCGGAGGCTTAACCAACTGAGCCACCCGGGTGCCCCGATTATACCAGATTTCTGCTCGAAATCATTCTGGATGACAGCACTGCGATGCAAGACCTAAGAAACAGATGAGCTGGGTAGGTAGAGATCAAAGTTCTGAAGCAGTTAAAATTTCTGGACAGAATTTAAGGAAGGAGGAAGCTATGAGGAGAAGAAGACAGGAAGAGAAGAAGATCCTGAAATTTGCACGGACTCTTTGTAAGTCTGTGGCTGATAATAAAGTTGAACAGAGCAAAACTTCATAAAACCTGGCAGAAAAAGGTACAGGAGAACTCTCATCAGAACAGAGATTCCAGAAGTTGCATAGAAGATGTAGAATTTCTAATTAGGCAGAGGGTAAAGACCTCATTTAAACAACACAGAAACTCTGCTGACGCACCAGAAAAATTTATGAATAGGGATAACCTAGTTATGCAGTAAATGTGGATGCAACTCTACACCTGCCCTTATAAAGCTTAACACATGCCTCAGGAAGGTCAATCTGAGCGAACATTAAAAACTGCCAGGAAAACAAAACCAAAACCCAAAAACAACGAAAGCCTCTCTAAGGCAAGATAACAAATGTCCAGAGTAGAATACATGATTATCAGCATTTAATTAAAAATCACTAGATTGTAGAAGAAGGACAGTGTATAAGGGAATTTATTTATTTATTTTAACAAAGGAGCTTGTGAAAAGTGACACAAGATAGTTAAGATTTTGGGGTGAACAAATATGGATGGCTAGGTAGCTATTATAAAAATTCTTAAAGATATGGTATGAAATATGCTTAAATGAATAGAAGGAAATCACAGCAAATATTAAAGCTATAAAAATAGAAAATTTAGTACTAAAAATACAATATCTGATATGAAGATTTTGCTGTAAAGGTTCATGATCACGTGGGGTAAGGCAGATGAAAGAATCCCTGAACTTAAATGCAATCTGAAGAAGACAGAAGTTTCTTTTATATTTTAATTCCAGTATAGTTAGCATACAGTGCTTTATTAGTTTCGGGTGTACAATATAGAGATTTAGCAGTTCTATACATCACTCAGTGCTCATCACAGTAAGTGTACTTTTAATCCCCTTTACCTATTTCACCCATCTCCCCACCCACCTCTATTCTGCTAACCATCAGTTTGTTCTCTATGGTGAAGAGTCTGGGTTTTGGTTTGTCTGGTTTTTTCTTTGATCATTTGTTTTGCTTCTTAAAATCCACATATGAGTGAAATTATATTGTATTTTTCTTTCTCTGAGTGGTTACTTCACTTAGCATTATACTCTCTAGATCCATCCATGTTATTTCAAATGGCAAGATTTCATTCTTTTTTATGGCTGAGTAAAATTCTAGTGTGTGTGTGTGTGTTTATCACTTCTTCTTTATCCATTTATCTATTGATGTATACTTGGGGTGCTTCCATAATTTGGCTTTATGAATAATGCTTCCATAAACATATATATATGTTTTCATATTCTTTGGGTAAATACCCAATAGTGGAATTACTGAATTATATGGTAATTCTATTTTTAATTTTTTGAGGAAGTTCCACACTGTTTTCCACAGTGGCTGTACCAGTTTGCATTCCCACCAGCAGTGCATAAGGGTTCCTTTATTTCCACATCCTTGCCAATACTTGTTTCTTGCGTTTTTGATTTAAGCCATTTTGACAAGTGTGAGGTGATATCTCAGTATAGTTTTGATTTGCATTTTCTTGATGATGATTATGACCATATTTTCATGTGTCTGTTAGCCATCTGTATGTCTTCTTTGAAGAAATGCCCATTCATATCTTCTGCCGATTTTTTAATTGGATTATTTGTATTTTGGTGTTGAATTGTACAAGTTCTTTATACATTTTGTATACTAACCCTTTATTGGATATGTCATTTGCAAATACCTTCTCCCATTCAGTAGGTGGTCTTTTAGTTTTGTTGATTGTTTCTTTTGCTGTGCAGAAACTTTTTATTTTGATGTAGTTTCAACAGTTTATTTTTGCTTTTGTTTCCCTTGCCTCAGGAGATTTATCTAGAAAAAGGTTGCTATGGCTGAGGTCAGAGCAATTACTATCTATGTTCTCTTCTAGGAATTTTGTGGTTTCAGGTATCATATTTAGGTCCTTAATCCATTTTGAGTTTATATTTTTATATGGTGAAAAAAACTGGTCCAGTTTCATTCTTTTGCATATAGCTGTCCCATTTTGCCAACACCATTTATTGAAGAGATTGTCATTTTCCCGTTGCATATTGTTGCCTACTTTGTTAAAGATTAACTGACCATATAATTGTGGATTTATTTTTGGGTTCTTTATTCTGTTCCATTGATCTATATTTAGATTTTTGAGCCAGTAACATACTGTTTTGATTGCTACAGCTTTGAAGTGTATCTATTTTTGAAAATGTTTATTTAATTATTTTGTGTGTGTGTGTGTGTGTGTGTGTGTGTGTGAGAGAGAGAGAGAGAGAGAGAGAGAGAGAGAGAGAGAGAGAGAGCAAGCAGGGGAGGGGCAGACATAGAGGGGGAGAAAGAGTGAATCCCAAGCAGACTCCTCACTGTCAGTGCAGGATGCAGTGTAGGGCTCAAACTCATGGACCCTGAGATCAAGACCTGAGCCAAAATCAAGAGCCAGATGCTTAACCGACTGAGCCACCCAGGTGCCCCAGCTTTGTAGTATATCTTAAAATCTGAGATTGTGATGCCTCCAGTTTTGTGTTTATTTTAAGAATGCTTTCACTATTCAGGATCTTTTGTGATTCCATACAAATTTAAGATTATTTGCTCTAATTCTGTGAAAAATGCTGTTGGGGGCACCTGGGTGGCTCAGTTGGTGAAGCATCCGACTTTGGATCAAGTCATGATCTCGTGGTTTGTGAGTGAGTCCCATGTCAGGCTCTGTGCTGACAGCTCGGAACCTGGAGCCTGCTTCAGATTCTGTGTCTCCCTCTCTCTCTCTGCCCATCCCCTGCTTGCACTCTGTCTCTCTCTCTCTCAAAAATAAGTAAACATTAAAAAAAGACAGAAAAATGCTGTTGGTATTTTGATAGGGATTACATTAAATGTGTAGATCATTTTGGGTTGCATAGACATTTTAACAATATTTGCTCTAATCCATGAGCATGGAATATCTTTCCATTTGGTTGTTATGTCTTCAATTTATTTCATCAGTGTTTTATAGTTTTCAGAGTACAGGTCTTTCCCCTCCTTGGTTGAATTTATTCTTATGTATTTTATATTTTTGTTACAATTATATGTGGGATTGCATTCGTAATTTCTCTTTCTACTACTTTATTAGGGTGTAGAAATGCAATGGATTTGCATATGCAAAAGTATATTGCTTTTGTATCCTATGACTGTACTGAATTCATTTATCAGTTCTAGTAGTTACTTGGTGGAGTCTTTAGGGTTTAGTGTAGATAGTATTATGCCATCTACAAAAGTGAAAGCTTTACGTTTTCCTTACTAATTTGGATGCCTTTTATTTTTTTTTCTTGTCTGATTTCTGTGGATAGAACATCCAATGCTATGTTGAATAAAAGTGGTAAGAGTGGACACTTTTGTCTTGTTCCAGATCTTAGGGGAAAAGTTCTGTTTTTCACCACTGAGTATGATGTTAGCTATGGGCTTTTCATATATGGCTTTTATCATGTTGAAGCATTTTTCCTTTAAACCTACTTTGTTGAGGTTTTATTGTTTTTATCATGAATGGATGTTGTACTTTGTCAAATGCTTTTTCTTCATCTATTGAAATGATCATATGATTTGTATCCCTTATTGATGTGATGTATTATGTTGATTGATTTTCAAATACTGAACCACCCTTGCATCTCAGGAATAAATCCCACATGATCATGGTAAATAATAAAAATTTTTACTGTATTGTTAGATTCAGTTTGGTAGTATTTTGTTGAGGATTTTTACATATGTTTATCAGAAATATTGGCCTATAGTTCTCTTTATTCATCTTGTTTTTATCTGGCTTTGGTATCAGGGTTGGCCTGATACGTTAGCCTTATAGAATGTTTTTTGAAGCTTTTCTTCCTCTTCTATTTTTTGGAATAGTTTGAGAAGAATAAGTATTAAGTTTTCTTTAAATGTTTGATAGAATTCACTGAGAAGCCATCTGGTCATGGATGTTAGTTTGTTGGGAGTTTTTTGATTACTGATTTAACTTCATTGCTGCTAATTGGTCTGTTCAAATTTTCCATTTTTTCCTAATCAGTTTTGAGATACGATATGTTTCTAGGTATTTAGCCATTTTTTTACATTGTCCAATTTACTGGTATATAATTTTTCATAACATTCTCTTATAATCCTTTGTATATCCATGGTGTCTGTTGTTATTTCTCCTCTTTCATTTCTTTTTTTTTTAATTTTTTTTAACATTTATTTATTTTTGAGACAGAGAGAGACAGAGCATGAATGGGGGAGGGTCAGAGAGAGAGGGAGACACAGAATCCGAAACAGGCTCCAGGCTCTGAGTGGTCAGCACAGAGCCCGATGCAGGGCTCAAACTCACGGACCGCAAGATCATGACCTAAGCTGAAGTCAGATGCTTAACTGACTGAGCCACCCAGGCGCCCCTCTCCTCTTTCATTTCTGATTTTATGTATTTGAGTTATTTTTGTCTCTTTCTCTCCCTCCCTCTCTCTCTCTCACTTTTGTTTTGATGAGTCTGGCTAAGGGCTTATCAATTTTGTTGATCTTTTCAAAGAACCAGCTCCAGGTTTCATTGAGCCTTTCTATTGTTTTTGTTTGTTTGTTTGTTTCTATTTCATTTATTTCTTCTCTAATCTTTGTTACTTCTTTTCTTCTACTGTTTTGGGGGTTTGTTTGTTCTTCTTCTAGCTCCTTTAGGTATAAGATTAGTTGTTTATTTGAGATGTCTTGCTTCTTGAGGTAAGCCTGTATTGCTATAAACATCCCTCCTAGAACAATTTTTGCTGCATCCCAAGGATTTTGGACCATGTGTGTTTTTCATATGTCTCCATGTATTTTTTGATTTCCTTTGTAATTTCATGATTGTTCCATTCATTGTTGATTAGCATGTCATTTAATGTCCACTTATTTGAAGAACACAGAAAAATTAAAAAAAAAAAAAAGTTCCAGTGAGCTATGAAGGAAGTGCAGCACACTTGCATTTGAAGTTGCAAGGAGAGAAGAATGAGAACTGAACAGAAGAAAAGACCAAATATATAAAATAAAATATGAAAGGCCAAATATTTTAACATGTATTAAAACATAAAATTTACAGATCCAAAAAGCTCAGTGAATCTTAAGCAGGACTAATACATAGATGCCAGAATGAGGCATAAAATAGTCCTTTTACTGAAATAGTCAAATATTGATAATGAAAACAAGAGAAGATAAGATCTTAAAAGTAATTAATGGGGAAAAATACAATAATATAAATGACAGTGGACTTCTATAAAGAAGATCAGAAGGCAATGGGACGATATATTCAAAGGGCTGAGAGAAAAATTACAACTGTCAATACAGAACCCTACATCCAGAAAATATACACAAATGTATTTCAACTTTTAAAAATGTAATAGATATTATATAATATATACAATATGTATTATAGTTATCAATAGGTAGATAGACAGAACTGAGAGAATCCTTTGTGCCAAAATCTGCTTTTATAATTAATACCTAAGGAAATTCTTCAGTCTGAAGGAATTAGTAACAAATGGAAAGTAGTATCTAAAGAAAGAAATGAACAACAAAGGAAATACTAAATGTATGGGTGAATATGTGAAAGACTGGGCACTTATTTTAAAATATGGATGGTAGGGGCTCCTGGGTGGCGCAGTCGGTTAAGCGACCGACTTCAGCCAGGTCACGATCTCGCAGTCCGTGAGTTCGAGCCCCGCGTCAGGCTCTGGGCTGATGGCTCCGAGCCTGGAGCCTGTTCCCGAATCTGTGTCTCCCTCTCTCTCTGCCCCTCCCCCGTTCATGCTCTGTCTCTCTCTGTCCCAAAAATAAATAAAAACGTTGAAAAAAAAATTAAAAAAATAAATAAATAAATAAAATATGGATGGTAATATAAGACAAACACTATAGCACTATATCATCATATTTATTATTAAGAGCACAAAGGTCAGTTAATATAAAGTTATAATTTTTTTAATACTTTACATAAAATGGAAAACATGAACTCTAAAATAATGCAAAAAGTATACCTAAATATCTAAATAGGATAATATAAAACAAAAAAAAAGTCAAAAAAAACCTAAAGAGGGGAGGAAGGAATAATAGATTTAAAAATTAATTAATCAAAAGATGGATAAAAAAATAGAACATTTCTAATCAAATGATAGAATTACACACAAGCATGTTGAAATTGCATTAAATTTAACAAATAAACACTCAAATATAAAAACAAAGTTTGTGGGGTCCCTGGGTGGCTCAGTCAGTTGAGCGCCCAACTTTAGCCCAGGTCATGATCTCGTGGTTCGTGAGTTTGAGCCCCATGTTGGGCTCTGTGCTGACAGCCTGCAGCTTGCTTCAGATTCTGTGTCTCCCTCTCTCTCTTCCCATTCCCCACTTGCACTCTGTCTCTCTCAAAAATAAACATTAAAATGTAGCATCTAAACTCAGATGTTCTGAGGATAAAATACACACCAGAGCTGAAAGACTTCGCAGAAAGAAAATGCAAAGTATCTCATTAATAATTTTTATATTGATGCATGTTGAAATGAACATACTTTAGATATGTTTTGTTCAATAAAGTTGTATAATTAAAATTAAAAAAATAAATACACATTAAAAATAAATAAACATTAAAAATTAAGTAAATAAGAGCAGAGTTCATCAAACTGATTTTTTTAAAAAGGCCAAACTATGCAAGATCTATAAGACATGCATTTTAAATAAAAGATGGCTTAGGTTAAAAGTAAAAGGATGGAAAAATAGATTATCATAAAAGCAGGAAGCATATGAAAGCTACAGTAGCTATACTAATATCAGGCAAAATAGATTTTATGTCAAGAATTATTGCCACTGACAATGAGACATGTTTTTAATGATTAAACACTCCATTCATCAAAAGTATACATGTGTATGTGACCCATAATAGAGCTTCAAAATGTATGATGCATAAACTGAAAGAATTAAAGGGAGAAAAAGGCAAATCAATAATCATAGCTGGACAATTAAATATCATTTCTCTTTAAAATTAATAGAGAAACTAGAGAAAAAGATATGAAAGAATCAACAGTGTCAATGCTCTTAACCAGCTTGATATTTATAAAACACGATAGTCCTTCAAAATAACCATTTTTCAAATATAGATATAGTGTATAACAAGAAAGATCTTATCTTGGGTCATAAACAAATCTCAACAAATTCTGAAAGACTCACATCTTCAGAGAATGTTTTCTGTATTATAAGAATAATAAATTAGGAGTACATAACAACAAATAACTAGAAAAACCCTAAATATTTGGAAATTAACATCATGTTTGTAAATACTCCTGGGTGAAAAGAATTCACAAAGAAAATTAGAACATATTTTGCACCAAATGATGATAAAAGTGTACTATATAATAATGTGAGATGCAGTCAAAGCAGGCCTGAGAAAAAATTTATAACTGAAAATCCTTCTAATAAGAAACTTTAAAAAATTAATGATCTGATTTTTAAATCAGATCGTATAAAAATGTATGAAAAAATAAAAATTAGCTCTGAAAATAGAAAGGACATAATAAAAATAAAAGCAGGACTCAGTGAAAGAGCAATTGATCAAAGTCCTATATTGTTCTTATTAAATATTTATAAACTAAAGAAACTACTTAAATTGATGAAGAAAAAAGAGAAAGAATACACATTAATAATATCAGGAATAACAGATGTTAAAAAGATAGTAGGGAAATATCAAATAATTTTATGATGATAAATTCAACAAACTAGATTAAATAAATTTTTTTTGAAAAATACAGCTTACTAAAACTTACACAGAAAGTGGTAGTACATTTTAATAGCCCTTCATCTTTAAATAGTTACACTAATAATTTAAATTTTATCCAAAAGAAAATTCAAGAACCAGATGATTTTGCCAGGTAATTGTGAGTTCTATCACACAATTAATTAGGAAATAGTAAAAATCTTACACAAAATTTATGAAGAGGGAAAATGTCCCTGCTTTGTTTATGAAACCAGCATATCTCTGACACCAACAGCTGACAGTATAAGAAGGTCCTAATATTCCCCCATAATTAGACACAAATACATTTTTAAAAATATTAATCAAGTATAGAATTATATTTTAAAAGGATAATTCATCATAACAACTGAGGCTTATCCCAGAATTTCAATATTAGTTTAACATTAAAAAATCAATATAATTTACCATGTTAATTGTATAGAGCAGAAAAATATTTGGATGATCCTGATAGATAAGTAACAGTCATTTGTAAGAGTACCTTCAAAATTGCCACCAGTTAGGGAAAGGGTTTTGGACATTTGTACCTTCCATAGAGCAGTCATTAGGTGTAGTTTGCTTCAGGGAAAGGTTATGATTTTAAATAAAGTTCCTGACAGAGCTTATAACCAACAATTTCAGCAGTTGAGGTAATTAAGGCCTGAGGGAGCACCTGGGTGTCTTAGCAGAGTATCCATTACAATCTTCTATCTACTTGCACTGCAGAGATTCACTTGTTTAGCACAAGTTCTAGGAGCAGCTGGTCTTGAGGCCACAACTAGTATTTATCTTCTCCTTCCTTTATTACCCTTCTAGATTCCCTTCACTCTCAGCTAGTGCATTTATTGAGACCAGAGGTTTACCTGGTGGAGTTACTTAGAGACTTGTCCTTAAGGGATCTAAATTCCTCTACATCATACTTTGATCAGAAAGTGGCCATTGAACTTAACCATTTACCATCAAATTTGGGAAAGTAATACAATGAGATTTTCAATCAAATTACCTGTATGGTAAATATATTCCTTTCTTATCTCTAGTGTATAACAGCAGGTCTACTTCCTTTACATGAACAAGATAATTTACATCTTCCAGAATGGTCATTCCTTTACTACTTGACCCTTGGCAGGCAGAGCCCAGTGTGTCCAGCCAGAATATGCTTCCATCTAAGAATTAGGACCTATAAACTCACAGAGCTCAGATGTCTGAGGTTAGAATGTAAAGAAAAACCCCAAGTAGGTCACTGGGAGTCATGATAAACACAGTTACCTTTCTTCCCATCTTTTAGTATCTGGCTCCAAGTATTTAACTTAATGCAGCATGATACAATAGTTGTTGATTTAGAGCTATACAATAAACAATGGAGGATGATGCCCTGTGCTTGCAGAGTACCACTTCTTAGCTCACATCTCAGCTGCATCTTCAAAAGTCTCCTCCTTCGCTCTATTAGGAATGCAGCCTTTGGCTTGTGCTGTATATAATAGGACCTTAGTCATGTGTCCACTGTCACACTCCTTTTCTACTAATCTGGTTCATTGGTCCAATGCAATTATGTGGAATTTCCTGTGCAGAGACTGAATGATGTAATCTAAAGAAGGCTGAGTGGACTGGAGTGTCAGTGTCTATATCAATCTGCCTATTGGACAAGTCCACTGCATTGTCTGAAAGGTAATTCAAAATTAAAAATTTTAAAGTAAAAAGAAGAAACTTTTATTTCATTAGTTATCCCAATACAAACCTATTTGTCTACTAATTTTCTAATTGTCAGCAAAGGTCATTGCCATCCAGCATGATGATCTTAGAGTCATAGTTGATAACTCCTTTGGTCCTCACTGTTTATCCAACACATATTCTAAGACTATCACCTGTCTCTGCTGCCCTGGCCTTATTTTTAGGCACCAGATTTCTATTCTAGACAGTGGCAATACTCCCCTTACTTGTCCTTTGATTCTGTCATTGCTTCCTCATCCCTTTCTCCACTCAGCAGCGAAAGTAACCTTTCTATATCATAAATGAGATCATATCACTCCCACTCTTAAAATAAGGTAATGGCTTTTCATAACTATGCATAAATTACCAACTCCTTATTATGGTGAACTAAACTCATGTTGATGTGTTATTTCCCTTATTTGGTAGTTCTTATACCATTATTCTATGTTTCTGATCTACCTGCCTTTTTTCACTGCCTCAAATACATTAAATTCTTTCACAAAACAGGGCGTTTGGCCATAATTTTTCCCTTTTCTGTTTCAATCTTTTTCTAATTCTCTGTGTGACTGATTCCCTCTCTTTCTTCAAACTCTAGCTTGTTACATTCCCAGAGAGTTCTTCCGTGCTCACTCTTGCTGGGCAATGCCCCCACCTCTGAACCTATCATTATGTCACTGCTCTGTGATCATTTATATAATTTATCATGGTTTACCATTGTATACTTTTTAGTTCCTGATTATCTCTCTACTCTGATAGACTTTGAACTTCATGCAAGCTTAGACACATCTGCTTTGTTGTTTGTGTGTGTCTTTGTTTGTGTATATAACTATTTGCCTAGAACATAGTAGACTTTTAATATATATTTTACAAATATTTCTTAAACATCACTTTAATAAATGTTACCTAACTAGCAAAAATGAATCATAGAAAATATGTGCCCTCATATAAACTTTTATGCATTATACACACCATTTATCCTAAAGACAGGTACATTTGCTTTTTCAAAATAACTGTTTTTTGGACATGTGAGAAGGACCTTACCAGTGAGAGTTTCAATACTCTTTTTGTGAGTTCAGGGCTAAAGTGTAGCCATCAAAAGTAACATAAAATGTTAGTGAAATCATTATTTCAGATATACACTTAGCACTGTAACAACTGAAACCATGATATCCTTATTTGACAACACATCATGGAAAGACTATAAGAGTATTTATGTTATTTAGGATTCTCAGAAGAGAGAATCACTCATGCTAACTTCAATCCCAGGAGAAGCAAATGAAATTACTTATGTAGTATTTAACTCTTTTCTTTATAATTTTCTGAAGTTTGAATATTTTACAATGAAGTACATAATATTTTGAAACTTAAATTCATCATTGAGTTATTAACTAATGTTTTACCATATTTTTCTACTGTTTTATTGATTGAGGCCGTATATTTTATTGAATGCCTTTGGTGTATCCTCATTTTGAGCCATTTTCTTTATCCTTATACTCAAGGAGAGTCATATGTAACTACGTTTAAGCCAAACTCAAAGATCTCCATGTATTATTTTATACATTCAACATTGACTCTATTCCTTTTACTCTTTTCAAGTGGATGAGAATGTTTTCATCCAGGATCACTTATATTTCTTAAGAGGTCTTCTCATGCCCTTCTCTGCAGGTCTGTATTAACTACCTTTTATTACTTGTCATTCATTGATTTGGGCTATTCAAAACTTTCCCAATTACTATCACTTGGTTCTTTACAAACTGATTTTTTTGTGGAATACTTACTATATTCCAATAATTGTTGTATACATTGAAGTTACTTTAGCTAGAGAACAGATACAAATACCATATTTAAGAAGTATTTTAGTAGGGGAACACAGACACTAAAACATAATAAATGAAACAACTGCTATTTAAACAAAAGAAAGAACAGATAAACAGAATTGCAAGTGTCATGGTAAGGGGAAGGGGAATGTTACTATTTTAAGTAGTTGTTATTTAACTATTTTATTATATTTTTTTGGATAATTTTTTGTTTTTTTTTTAAGTTTTTTTATGTTTTTGAGAGAGAGAGTGCAAGTGGGGTATGGACAGAGAGATAGGGAGAGAGAGAAAATCCTAAGAAGGCTCCACACCATCAGCATAGATCCTGATGTGGGGCTCAAACTCACAAACTGTGAGATCATGACCTGAGCAGAAATCAAGAGTTGGACACTTAACTGACGGAGCCACCCAGGCACCCCATATTTAACATTTTAAATGAGGGAAAGTTTCCTGAAAAAGCTTTCATTCAACAGACTTGAACTTAGCGAATACAGGAGCTTATACAGATACATGGAGAAAGAGCATTCCCACCAGAGGGGATAGTTAGTGGAAGGACTCCAAGAAGCAACCCTGGCATTGCTAGAAATAACACGAGACACCAATGTGGAAAGGTTTGGGCAGAACAGGTCAGAAAGGAAATGGTTAGGATGGGGTTAGAAGCGGAAGTCTGGCAGAACTCTTAAAATCTTAAAGCTATAGTAAAGACTTTTTTTTATTTTAAGCCAACTTGGGAACCCTTAGAGGACTGACTAGAGTAGTGACTGTGATCTGACATTTGAATGCACACTTTGGCTGCTGGATAAAGAAATATTCTGAAAATTTGATTAAGAGAAGATGCTGACTCTGACTAGGAGAAAAGTGGTGGAAAGTAGATTCTGTGTAAGTTTTGAAGTTACCTAAGGATTTCCTTTCAGAAATGATATCAGTCAGTGAACAAATGATACTTTATATTTTTTATACTAAAATATATTTTAGGTTATTCTATTCCACACCTGTAAGATAACTATCACAGGAACATCTAGGACTTTATAGAATTATAAAGAAAAAAATGTGTATATATATATATATATATATATATATATAAACATTAAGTCACAAAGTGACAGAACCTTGTGTGATTCTATGTCAAAGTCAGTATTTTTATAGGTTATATACAGGATACATGCACACTTATACATGCATTGCCTTTCTTAGAAGAGTAGACTAAAATTGTTAGTTGGGTTAAATTTTATAACTACTTGGGATATCTACAGAAGAAAAAAATCACACATATTTTATAGATATACATGGATGTATAAATAAAGTAAAGAAATATATAGCACAAGGTTAGTTGCAGCAGAAGGGAAAAGAAAGGCACATTAAGTTTTTGCTGTGAGGTATGAAGTGGTAATAAGCATCTGCTCCCTGTGGTAATAACAGTTGTGTTCATTCAAGATTTTTGAAAAAAATGGTATTTTTTTGGAGATGAGTTGTTTGACTGCTCATCACCCGTATCTTTCAAGCAGGTAATGTTTTCTTTCCAGGTAAATTATCTCATTAGACATTTCTGTCAGCAAAGCAGAGCAGGAGCTGCTATTATTTCCCAAGTGGGAAAAAATCAATAACCAATCAATACCCTTTAAAATATTATTTCAATATGCTTATAGATTTGAAATAAAATAAAAAATTCACCTATCTCCAAAGGATAGGTGAAAATTACTCAATACATGTAAATAACTAATTTGATTAGAGAAATTACCTTTAGTGCACAGAAACATACAAATACATACACATATACATATCTTCCATTTTGCATTTAAGTTCCAATGTGTTGTTTATAGACAGCTAGGACATTTATTTCCTTTACTTTCATTTCCTCTTTCTGTCAATGTCTCTTTCTCTCTCTCTCTCCTACCTGTTTGATTTTTGTATATTTGGATGATACACTCTTCTAAAAATTTGAAATAAATCAGGAAATTATCTAAACACTTAAAGTGAGTCAGAAAATGAAACAAAGGTACAGCTAATATCATGTAGTCATTTCCATTAAGATCACTGAAATAGAGGGGTGCCTGGGTGGCTCAGTCAGGTAAACATCTGACTCTTGATTTAGACTCAGGTCATGATCTCATTCATGGTCATGATATTGAGCCCCCCATCAGGCTCTGCACTGGGCATGAGACCTGCATGAGATATTCTCTCCCTCTAGCTCTGTCCTTCCCAAGCTCCCATTCTCTCTCACTCAAAAAAAAAAATCACTGAAATACGTTAATTTTTATTGTGTTTTTGAGGTACAGTAATTCTCTTAATGATAGAATCAAAATAGCTATTAAGCAGTCTTCACACAATTCTAAATTTAATCTTTAAAATGTAAAAATACAGACAAGGCGGGGCGCCTGGGTGGCTCAGTCGGTTGAACGTCCAGCTTCAACTCAGGTTATGATCTCACAATTTGTGGGTTCGAGCCCCGCATTGGGCTCTGTGCTGACAGCTTAGAGCCTGGAGCCTGCTTCGAATTCTGTGTCTCCCTCTCTCTCTGCTCCTCCCCCGCCCATGTTCTCTCTCTCTCCTTCAAAAATAAATAAAAACATTAAAAAATACAGACAAGGCAATCATATTTGATACAGCCTTTAAGTGTACAACCCCAGATATCAAAAAATATTATCAAATATTATCAAATATCAAATATTATCAAAATAATACACAAGAATTCAGAAAAAAATAAGCTATGTTCATCATGCAAAATATAAAATGTATATATGGAATATCACTTTCCTATATTATTTTACTTACATTTTGAAGTACAGTTAATTTTTTCTTCTACATGTAAATAAGAAAGATAAGCAGGAGTAAGAGGTGCCTGGGTGGCTCAGTCAGTTAAGTGACTGACTCTTGATTTCTGCTCAGGTTATGATTTCACATAACCATGAGATCGAGCCATGTGTTAGACTCTGCACTAGGTGTGGAGCTTGCTTAGGATTCTCTCTCCCTCTCTTTCTGCCCCTTCCCTACTCTCTCTCTCTCTCCAAAAACAACAACAACAAAACAAATCAAAAGCAAAGCAACAACAACAGCAACAAACCTGCAGAAGTGAAAAGTGAATTTTTTGCTAGTACCAATACCTTATCTGACAGACTGAATTATTGCCTTTTTCTTTTTCTTCATCCTATCCTGTAGCTGTAGCCTTTGCCACATAACATTGCATTTCCTCCTCGCAGGGGCAAAGTACATGTCCCTCCACCTTGATTTTGAGTTTAGCCATTTGATTTACTTTGCTGGATGGGGTGTTAGTGGATATGACACAGCAGGGTAAGCTACAATAGTGCAGTTGGACTTTCTGCCATAGCCACGAGAAGAGCTTTCCTCAAACACCAGCTGTGTTTTTAGTGTAAGCCTAAGAATGATCTCCTGTGGAGCATAACCAGTCTAGCTGATCTGTGGACAAGCAGCGTGGAGCACAACTGCCTCAGCGATGATGGCTTAAAGTAGAGCTGCTCCCGACAACCATATTTTACAGGGCAAAATAGGTATTTTGTTTTGTTTTGTTTTGTTTTGTTTTGTTTTTGGGGTGTGTGTGTGTGTGTGTCTGTCTGTTATGGGCTGAATTGTATCCTCTAGAAATAAATTGAAGTCCTACCATCTATAGTACCTGTAAATATGAGCTTAGTTGGAAAGAGCATCCCTGGAAATGATTAAGTCAAGATGAGGTCATTAAGGTGGGTCCTAATCTACTAATCCCTATAAAAAAGGGGAAATCTGGACACAAAGATCGACACAGGGAGAACACCACGTGAAGCAGAGATGATGGTGATCAATCAACACATGAAGATATGTTAGCAAGTCACCAGAATCTAGGAGAGAGACATAGAACCCGTTCTCATTCACAGCCCTCAGAAGAAACCAGCTTTGTCTTGATCTGAGACTTCTAGCCTCTAGAACTGTGATGATAAATTTCTGTTGTTTTAAGTTACCTGGTTTGTGCCACTTTGTTACTACAGCACTTGCAAACTAAAATTGTTGAATGCAACTGCAATTTTGTGGTGATTTGTACCCTAGCAATAACTGATTTGATATTATTTCTTTATTTGTGCCAATAGCAGTTTTTTATTTACAAAATTAGAAAATATAAGGAAGGGGGGGGGAACTCTTCCACAATGTCTCTACACAGAACCTCTTTTTTAGCCCATTTTTAGTCAATTCAGAATTTTACTTCATGGGTATTTCTATCTCTCTACCTATGTATCTATTAGAGGTCTTTTTACATCTAATGATTATGTAACTTTTGTCTTGCATTAGAGCATATAAATTTTATGATATAAAATCTTCATAAACAACATTTAAATAATGTCCAGTAGTTACTTTGTTGTACAGAACTGTTCTAATCATCATCAATACCAATTTTCTTAATCAAAACTTCTAAAATATGTATGTTGACAATGATGGTCAGAATTCAGGCAACAGAGAAACAAATATCCAAAGTAGAAGCTGAGCAAACTGAAACTCTCTCCATAAATTTCATAACAGACCCCTGTTACATAGATTGAACCATAATTAATAATTGAATTATGATAATTGCTCCTATATATTCAAGATTCCATAAAAATTAGATAGCAAAAAAGAACTTAGTTTGAATAGCCACCTCAGAAAATCTAGAAAATTAAATCAGGGTCTTTTTGCATAAAAGCAATGAAACTTTCTGGAAATTTCATTGAGATTAATAACAGAGCACCAGGAGCTGAAGGGCCTAGAGCTAGCACAACACTACTTTGCTTAAATTCCGGGTAAAAGTGCCTGGATTAAGAATGCTGTCACATGCAATAACAAAACTGAATAAGGTAGTTAGAGGTTTATTTTTCCCCATAAGTGGAAGTCTGAAGATAGTTGACTTCAGGCACTGATACATGGCTAGCATCTTTGCAGTTTTTTTGGCATTTCCCTCATGCTTTACATTTTATTGTTTTAAGATGGTCTCTATCCTCAAATATCTGATGAAGATAAGATAGAATAAGATAGAATAAAAAACAAATGCCTCATTTATCACTTTTATTCCAGAAAAGAAAAATCTTTCCCCCAAATACTTGGCAGATGTAAGCTTTTGTTTCATATACTGAAAGTTATCACATGGTCAATTCTAAAAATAGAAACGTGAGTCAAAATTTAGCCTATAGAGAAAGGAGTTTCTCACATAAGCAGAAATTACTACAATAAATAGATATCCAAGAACATCAGTATAGATTTTCCCAAATTATTTGAGAGAGGAGATTGTAAGGTTTGAAGAAACTGAATATACTTTGTGTAAAGTAATGCACAAAGTGTTGTAATAACATCAAGGAAGGCAACCAACGTGAAAGCAGCAAGGTTAGGATTTGCACTTTCTGTGGTGTTAGTAACAGAAGTTTAAAAAGGTAGCCTTAGAACAAAGATTGGACTCCTAGTAGCGGCATAAGCGATTTCCATGACTGGTGAAGTGGCATAAACAGAGAGTATCAAGGAAAAAAGGACAACGTAGCAGGTTTGGGATACCAGGGCTGTACTAATCAACACTCAAATTAATGATCATTGGAATTAGTGACCACATCTTAGATTTTCATGACTCTTTCTTTCTCTGATCCGGTCTAGTCTTCCAACCATTTTTGCCTCAACATCAAGGCCATTGTGTTCACAAATCAAATTATACCCATTGAGTTGAAACAAATGTGAGACAAGGCCATGTACTATTTCTTGTGTCAGGTAAATTCTCTCCAAGTGAGTTCCCTTCAAAGTAGTATAGTTTCATCATTGATTTTATACATGATAGATTTTGTAATATGAATATTATTTGATATAAGGGAAGTTACTTTCTTACAGTCTCTTAAAACATAATGTTTAAGAACTGAGTTTTTTTTTTAATTAAATAATAGTTGTGGGAAATAAGCATTGTGTCTTACTACCAAGCCCAAGATATTTATGAGCCAAATTCATCTATAATTTTAACGTACTGGTTTTACTTACAAAGTTTAGAGTTCCTATTGGTTGGGTTATTGAAAATATAGAATATACCTTATTTGTTATAAAAATCATCCAATCACAGTCCGGTAAGTGATCTGACTTTTAATAAGAATCATTTTCTTCCTATAAATCCATATTCTATTGTTTAATTATAAGTTCCCATGCAAAATAATAATATCTACCATTTATCCAGTGACTGCTATGTAAGAGGTACTATGTTGTATATTAAGTGTATTAAATAAAAAATATGAAACTGCCTGTAATTTGAAATTTAAAACAATATAATTTATAATAATACTCATAAAAATGAAACAAATACATATAAACCTAATAAAATGTGTATTAGATACAAACCTAATACTATATGTATTAGAGCTGTATGTGGAAAACTACAAAACACAAATAAAAATCAAAGATCTCATGGAAATATATATTTTTTTCATGGATTAGACTCACTATTCTTAAGATATCAGTGCCTCTCCATATGATCTATAGATTCAAAGTCAAAATCCCAGCAAGCTATTTTGTAGATATTGTCAAATTCTAAAGTTTATGTAAAGAGGCAAGGGACCTAGAATAGCCATCAAAATACGAAGAAGAAGAACAAAGATGGATGACTCACACTACCTGAGATTACCGTTTACTCTATGGGTTTGATAATCAAGACAGCATGATATTAAAGAAAAAAAGAGACCCAAAAATAAATGGAAAGAATAAAAAGCCTATATAGACCCATATAAAGGAAGTCAACTAATCTTTTTCAAAGGAATAAAAACCAAATAATGGAGAAAAGATGGTCTTCTCAACAAATGGTGTTGGGACAATTGGAAATGTTCCATGAAAAGTAAAACATACTTAGACATAGATGGTACAACTTTCATAAAAATTAAATAGAAACAAAACATAGACTAAATAAAATTTCAAAAGCATAAGACATCCTGAGGTAAACATAGGGGAAAATCGTCCTGACTATGGTTTTGGTGATGAGTTTTTAAATTAAAAAAAATAATGTTTATTTTTTAGAGAGAGAGAAAGGCAGAGCAAAGCAGGGGAGAGGCAGAAAGAGGGAAAGACTTAGGATCTGAAGCAGACTCCAGGTTCCAAGTTGTCAGCACAGAATCCAAAGCAAGACTTGAACCCACGAACTGTGAGATCATGACTGAGCCAAAGTTGGATGCTTACTTGACTGAGCCATCCAGAGGCCCCTGAGATGAGTTTTTAAATGCAACAACAGTAGCATGATCCATGCTTTATTAAAATTAAAATTAAAAACTTCTGGTCTTCCAAAGATATTCTTAATAAAATGAAAAAATGTTACACTGAGAGAAACCATTTTCAAAGTACATACAGATGGAAAATGTATACAGACAGTTTAAAGAATGCTTAAATCTCAAAAATAAACAAATTCTCCAATTAAAATATAGGCGTAAGAAGTTAACAGACTCATCACCAAAGAAAACATATACATGACCACGCTCAGAGGGAAATTATAGCTATGTACATCTACATTAAAAAAGAAGAAAAATCTAAAATTAATAACGTTTATACTTGAAGGAACAACAACAACAACAAAAAGAACAAACTAAAGTCAAAGCAACCAGAGTAAAAGAAATAACAAAGATGAAAGTGGAAATTAACACAACAGGAAATAGGAAAACAACACAGAAAATGAACAAAACCAAAAGTGTGCTTTTTTAAAAGATTAACATAATTGGCAAACCAATTATGTTAGGTTTTATTGACTAAGAACAAAAGAGAGAAGACACAAATCACTAACGGCAGAAATAAAAGTAGAACCATTACTACAGACCTTAAAGAAATAAAAAGAATTATAAGAAAACACTTACATATGAACACTTTTTCTTAAAGCTTATTTATTTTGAGAGGGGGTGGTAGGGCAGAGAGAGAGAGAGAGAGAGAATGAGAGAGAGAGAATCCCAAGCAGGCTCCATGAACTCAGCACAGAGCCTGATGCGGGGCTTGAACCCACGAACTGTGAGATTATGACCTGAGCCGAAATCAAGCACCGCATGCTTACACAAGTGACCCACCCAGGCACCCCTGTATATGAACACTTTTACACCAACAAATTAGATAGCCAAATAGACTGAAGAAAAAATAAAATCTGAATCGAATATAACAAATAGAAAGGTTGAATCAATAATAAAAATCTCAACAAATAAAATGCCAGAACCAGATGGCTTCATTGGTGAATTCTGCAAAATTTCTAATGAAGAATTAATACCAATCCATCTGAAATTATTCCAAAACATAGAAGAAGAGGGACAAGTTCCTAACTCATTTTATTAGGTCAGTATAACAAGGATACCAAGACTAGATACTTGTTTTCAATATTTCTGTCCAACACAGTTAGACGTATGTATCATAAGAAAAAGAAATAAATAGCTTCCAAATACAACAGGAAGAAGTAACACTGTCTCTATTTGTATATGACATGAGTTTATATGTAAAAAACATTAAATAAGCCACACAAAGAAACTGTTAGAGTTCATAAATGAATTCAGCAGAGTTGTAAGGCACAAGATCTACACTAAAAAATCAGTTGTATTTCCACACAGTTGCAATGAACAATCCAAAAGGGAAATTAAGAAAACAATGCCATCTACAATAGCATAAAAAATGATAAAATACTAGAAATTAATTTAACAAAGTAAATATAAGAAAATTACAATACATTACTGAAAGGAGTTAAAGAAGATATAGGGGGACCTTGGTGTCTCAGTCGGTTGGGCAGCTGACTTCGGCTTAGGTCATGATCTCACGGCTCCTGAGTTGGAGCCCCGCATCGGGCTCTGACAGCTCAGAGCCTAGAGCCTGCTTTGGATTCTGTGTCTCCCTCTCTCTCTACTCCTCCCCAGCTCTCACTCTGTCTCTCTCTGTCTCAAAGGTAAATACACATTAAAACAAAAAGGAATTACATGTCATAACTTTGAAAACAGGAAACCTATCTGAGATCAGATCATGACATGAAATTAAAGTTCTTTTTAAACTTTTTAAATTGTTTACAGTTGTTAGAAATATTTTCCGCCATTTCTATATTCCATTAAGGGCATTTGTCCAACCTTTTTTCTTTATATTTCATTAGGGGTGGAAATCCCCGAGTTTCAGGTTTATTCTGTCAAATTTTCCATGAAATCTAATCTACTGATATTATTTTAAACACTTATATATTATTAGAATATTTCTGGTAAACTTATGTCACTTTTGTAATTCAAAAACTGAACTAAAGGGGCGCCTGGGTGGCGCAGTCGGTTAAGCGTCCGACCTCAGCCAGGTCACGATCTCGCGGTCCGGGAGTTCGAGCCCCGCGTCGGGCTCTGGGCTGATGGCTCAGAGCCTGGAGCCTGTTTCCGATTCTGTGTCTCCCTCTCTCTCTGCCCCTCCCCCGTTCATGCTCTGTCTCTCTCTGTCCCCAAAATAAATAAACGTTGAAAAAAAAAATTAAAAAAAAAAACTGAACTAAAAAGGGAAATAAGCACTCATGCACATGTATCTATGCACACATGCTATTTCTCTCTCAAAATAAATAAACATTAAAAAAAATATAGACCTAGCAGAAAGAAAGATTTGCTATCTAGAAGCATAAACATTATTTATCTCAGTTTCTGCTGTCCTATACAAATCCAGATTTCAGGAAAAAAGTACATTTTTTCTTCTCTTGAATGGCTTTCAGGATTTCTCTTTATGACTGTTTCTCACCAATATGATTATACATATTATATGTTGGTAAGGTTTTTATCATATGCATCCTTTTTGGGTATCACTGACCTTTCTAGATCAGTGGCTTTCGGTTTCCTTCAAATTTGGAAATATTTCAACTATTGTATCTTCAAATATCTTCTCTGCACCCCCTCATTTCTTGTAATTCAATAATATCTATGCCATGTTGCTTCGAGTCTCTTTTAATTAATTTAAGAGGTCTTCAAATCTCTTTTAATTTATTTTTCAGTGTTTTTTTTTCTCTCCATGTTTTAGCTTGGATGTTATTGTTATTATTATATATTTTTTGAGATCGATAAATAGAGTGTGAATGGGGGAGAGGGGCAGAGGAAGAGAGAGAATCTTAAGCAGGCTCCACACTCAGAACAGAGCCAGATGTGGGGCTCAATCCCATGACCCGGGGATCATGACCTGAGCCAAAACTAAGATTCAGACATGTAACCCACTAAGTCACCGAGGTGCCTCTTAGTTTGGATAATTTATGTTGCAATGTCTTCATTGTTTTTTTTATTCATCTTCTACCTTTTATTAATCCCATAAAATGAGTTTTTCATTTCAGATTATGTTTTTTAGCTCTGTCTTTCCCATTGAATTCTGTCTATATTTTCCATTTTCTTCTATTTTCATTGTCCTTTAACCATTGAGCACATTTTCAATAGTCACATCTTCCTGCTTCTTTGTATGTCTAGCACCTTTTGATTTGATACTGAACATGGAGTATATTAAATTTATTAAATTATTGACTGGATTTTGGTGTCATCATTTAGAGATTGAATGGTATAGTTTGTTAGGCATAAGTGGTATACGGATCAATTTGATCCAGTAGAGGAATATTTTTTACCTTTGTTAGAGCTGACATATTCTAAAGCACTTTTGAGGTTTCTCCTGAATTAATAATGTGGTCAGCAATGTCTCTCCCCTCTAAGTTGAAACTCATGGATCTCTTAGCCCTGTGTGAGCCCTGGAACTTTTCAGCTGATAGCCCCTGACAGCTGCTATTCCCTTCTCTCTCTCTCTCTCTCTCTCTCTCTCTATATATATATATATATATATACATATACATATATATATATATACACATATATATGTGTGTGTATATATATATACACGTATATATATGTATATATATGTATATATGTATGGCATATATGTGTGTGTGTGTATATATATATATATATATATATATACACACACGCTTTATATATACTTTCTTTTTGCATGGCTTTGTACAATTTAACCACATACATTTTCATATTTTTGTTTACCCAAACATTCATGCTAACTCCTTTTTGGATTTACAGAGCTCTTTTTCTGTGAAAACTTCCTCCTATCTGATATTCTTTTCCACAAATTTCAGTAGCCTCTGCCACTCAGATCTGTAATCTCAGTCTCCTTTCATTAGTACTACAGTGTTGTTTTTCTGCTTGTGTTAACCCTCTCTGATCCCTAGTCTGAAAATGCCTTCAGGAAAAATATGAGGATAATTCATGCCAATTAATTCTGTCTCTTAGGAAAGTCAGCCTTGTGGTATTTCAACATTAGTATCTGGAAATAATTTTGTCCAGTCTTCTAGTTACTAATTTTCAAAAGGTATGTCTAGTACCAACTATCACTGGAAGTAGAAGTTTCTCCATTGAATTTTTAATTTCTATATTACTTTCTATTTCTAAACATTCAGTTATTGTAAGACTATTATTATTTTTGTTCCTTTTTCTCCATAGAAATTTTCAAAGTTGACTTTCTTTTTTTTTCAAATGCACTGATCTATATTAGTTTATAGTTTGTGATAATATCCATGTGACATCTTTATGAAATAATAAATTCTGGGTTGATAATTAAAAAAAAAACAAAAAAAAACAAAAAGGAATTAGAGAAGACATAAACAAATGAAAAGGCAATCCACATTTATGGATTGGAAGACAATATTTTTAAAAATGGAAATAATCTCTAAAGCAATCTACAGATTCAAGACATTTCTATCAAAATCACAATTGAAAAGGAAATGAATCCTTTTTCACATGGAACTGCAAAAAATCTGGAATAGCCTACACAATCTTAAAAAAACAAAGTTGGAAGATTCATACTTCCCAACTTTGAAATTTAATACAGAGCTGTATTAATAAAAAATATAGTATTGGTATAAGGATAGATATAAGTATTAATGGAATAAAATTGAGAATCTTGAAGTTAATCCATACTACTATGGTCACTTGACTTTTGGCAAGGGTACCAAAATCAATCATAAGATGATCTCTTCAACAAATTGTGCTAAGACAACTTGATAGCTACATGCAAAGCAATGAAGTTGGGTTCTTACCTCATGCAACATAACAAAAATTAACTCAAAACTTATTAAAATTCTATATACAAAAACAAATTCAAAATGGATGAAAGACCTAAATGTGAGATAGGAAACCATCAAAATCCTACAGGAGAAAACAGACAACAACCTCTTTGACCTTGGCCTCAGAAACTGCTTATGAGACATGTCTCTGGAGGCAAGAGAAACAAAAGCAAAAATGAACTATTAGGACCTTATCAAGATAAAATTTTCTGCACAGCAAATCAAACAATCAACAAAACTAAAAGGCAACTGATGGAATGGGACAAGATATTTGCAAATGACATATCTGATAAATGTTTAATATCGAAAATCTATAAAGAACTTACCAAACTCAACATCCAAAAAAACAAATAATCCAATGAATAAATGAGCAAAAAACATGAATAGACACTTTTCCAAAGAAGATGTCCAGATGGCTAACAGACACATGAAAAGGTGCTCAACATCACTCATCGTCAGGAAAATACAAATCAAAACCACAAAGAGATATCACCTCATATGTGTCAGAATGGCTAAAATGAACAACTCAGGAAACAATAGATGTTGACAAGGATGTGGAGAAAGGGGAACACTTTTGCACTGCTGGTGTGAATTCAAACTGGTGTAGTAACTCTGGAAAACAGTATGGAAGGTCCTCAAAAAATAAAAACTCAGAGCTATGCTATGACCCAGAAGTTGTGCTACTGGGTATTTATTAAAAGGATACAAAATGCTTATTCAAAGGGGTACATGCACCCCAATGTTTATAGCAACACCATCAATAACAGCCAAGGTACGGAAAGAGCCCAATGTCCATCAACTGATGAGTGGATAAAGAAGAGGTGGTATACAATGGAATACCACCTGGCGATCAAGAAGAATGAAATCTTGCCATTTGCAACAATGTGGATGGACACTGTGGTATCTAAGCAAAATAAATAAGAGAAAGACAAATGTCATGTAATTTCACTCATATGAAAAATTTAAGAAACACAACAGATAAACATAGAGGAAGAGAAGGAAAAATAAGATAAAAACATGAGGGAGGTAAACCATAAAAGTCTCTTAAATACAGAGAACAAACTGAGGGTTGATGGAGAGGAGGTGGGTGGGCGGATGGGCTAAATGGGTGATAGGCATAAGGAGGGCACTTGTTGGGATGAACACTGGGTGTTATATGAAAGTGATGAATCACTGGGCTCTACTCCTGAAACCAATATTACATTGTATGTCAAGTAATTTGAATTTAAATAAATAAATAAATATTGATCAAAGGTCTAAGTATGGACTAATACCATAAAACTCTTTGAAGAAGACGTAGAAGTACCTTCTCAAGAGGTTTTCGCAAGGCATTCTTGATATGAAACCAAACATGCAAGCAACAATAACAAAAAATATATAAGTTGCACCTCATCAAAATTTAAAATGTTGTGCATCAAAGGATACTTTCAAGAAAGTGAAAAAACAACCCACAAAGTGGGAGAAAGTGGGAGAAAATGTGGGAGAAAAATGTGGGAGTGGGAGAAAAAGTGGGAGAAAAATGATTACAAATCATTTATATGATAAAAGGCTAATAACTCCTATAATTCAACAACAGTAGCACAATAAACAATCGAGTGAAAAAATAAGCAAAGGAATTGAAAAGGCATTTCTCTAAATATATTTATTTATAATAATATATATTAATAAAATGTATATTATATAAATTATATATATATCATATATTAGATATATAAATTACATATTTTTATATATGAGATATATAAGATAGATATGATAGTTTGTATAAAGATATTATATATATAAGATAATCTTCAATAAGATATCACTTTACTAGATCAGCCATAATAAAAAGAAAGAAAGAAAAATAAGTGTTGGCAAAGATTTGGAAAAATTTGGAAACTTCATACATTGCAGATGAGAACAAAATGGTACAGCTTTTGTGGAAAACACTTTGTCAATTCTCCAACAGATTAAACAAAGAACTACCATATGAACCTGCCAAATCTTGTCCATATATATACCCAAAAGAATTGAAAAGAGATATTCAAACCAAAACTTGTATGCAAATGTTTTTAGCAGCAATATACAAATAGTCAAAAATGGAAACAACTCAAATGTCTATCAGTGGATTGATGGTTTAACAAATGTGGTATATCCATACAGAGAGATAATTATTTCACCATGAAGGGGAATTAAATACTATAACATGGTACAATGTAGATAAACCACAAAAATATTATGCTGAATGAAAGAAGCAAATACAAAGGCCACATATTGTATATTTGGATGAAATATCCAAAATGGTAAACTATAGAGACAGAAATGAGTAATGTTTGCCATGGACTATAGGGAGGGCAAATAGGGAGTGGGTGCTCAATTGGTATAAAACCAGTTTGGGATGACAATAAGTTCTGGAACTAGATAGTTACCCAACATTGTGAATATAGTTAATGCCACTAAATTGTACATCTTAAAATGATTAAATTGGAAAATTTTATGTTGTAAATATTTTACCAAAATTAGTACAAATCAAATTCATTCTTAGAATCAAGTGGAGGTCAGGAAGAAGGAGAAGAAAACTGACTTGGGAATAATTGCCAGCCATATATAAAAAAATTAGATCCTCCCTGCTCTGTTATTTCCTAAACGGGCTGTGGGATATGGGTTTTCGTGAACAATTTAGGTTAGATTTATATGTTTCCACCCCTAATGTAGACAAAAACTTTAAAGGGTCTTTCACCTTCTTTTTCATTGCACCTTTTTCCTGGCACTACTTTGCCTAAGGCAGTTTCCAGATTGTTAAAGACATCTACTGAATCCTCTGCTTGCTGAAATACCTCAAGAGATTTTTTTTTCCTTCCTCATCAAAATTCTTTTGCCTTATATTGTATTCCCTGAGGACTCTGCACTTCAGAGAGAATTTTATAAGCCAACTAATGAAAATATATTAGTGACCAAAAAATTCAATTGACTTAACTCAGTTCGATTCAATAAACACTTATTAGGTAGCTTCTCTAGTCAAGCTGCAGTTCATGTTAATGGAACATAAAGTAAGTATAAAACAGATTCTGTAATATAAAATAATAATCTAATGGGATAGGAAACACATTATACCAGGCAGAATAAAAATCATCATCCTAAATAATAATAATAATAATAATAATAATAATAAATAATAATAGAGAATATTTATCAAATACTCATTCCATTCCATGTTTAACATTTGTTCCACATTTAACATTTTAATCTAGTATCTCATATTCTCAAAATGACTTAATGAATTAGATCCTAATTTTATCTCATTTCTACAAATGAAGAAACTTAAAGTCAAAGACTTTACATGATTTGTTCAATTTTGGCAAGTGGAAAAAATAGAATTTGAATCCAGATATATCTAGTCTTAAAGTGTACTCTCCATGGAACCCATTGTATTGTCTACTTTGCCTAATTCATTAGATGTGCATATATAAAATATAGATATTTATTATGGAATATGATTTTTTGTATATCAGTCCAACTTATATTTTAAACCTCCATTCTATAACTTGGGGAATACAATCTCAGCTAATTCAAGATGTCTGTCTCTCTTTACGAGGATTGTTTCTGAATTCAAGTGTATTTCAAGAGAGGTGTGTGTGTGTGTGTGTGTGTGTGTGTGTGTGTGTGCGTGTGTGTGTAGCAGAATATTATAGGCATTTAATCAGAGATTTTATCTCTTTATTCTGCCATTGAGTTTGATGTCCTTATTCTATTCCGAAGTTTAATCTATGGCCTACACAGATCCCTGCCGTGTTATCTCTTAATCTTATCCAGAAGTTACCTTGGATCCTACTCTCCTCTGTCAAATATTCAGAATCCAATCTTTGGGCCATGAGAATTTTACATACCCATTAGCATCATACTTCACTTATTTTTTAAAAATAGTATCCCACCTGATAGTAAATGTGTTTTTATCTGTTCAGCAACCTTGTTCTTTTTGTATCTCTTCACCAACCATGTTAAGGAATAGAACAAGTAATTTTATATCTATTTTACAAATGAGAAAATTGAAGCTTTCTATGTTATATAACTTTCTAAATGTTATATGACTAAAATCTGGTAGAATGAGTAAAATTATCCAAGTTCTTCTGTATTTCCAGTTTAGAGTTTTGAAAGTAAAATAAAAGTGCTATGGAAATTTATCAAACGAAGAGATTATGTGTGGTCCGGATGGTGAAATGGCTAGAGAATGGGATCATTAAAATAAGATCAGAAGAGGCTTTGTGACAGAAGTATCATTTGAAGTAGATAGTGAATAAAAAAAAGAAAATTTTAGCATTAAAAAGATTAGGATGAGTGGGTTCAGGGGAAAGAAGAAAGTGGTTATTAAAAAAATAATAGAAAAGAATAGTACAAAATTTTCAGGTTTTTGCGTCTAACAGAGACTGGTATTAGGGCACCTACTCTGTGTGCAAGTATTCTAATAAAACATAAAGCATCATGAATTCTGCTCCTGTATCCAACTAGTTTACACTCTATTTCATCATGAATTAATGTTTTGTTTATGCCACATAATACATATTTATATTTACAGGACCCTTCAATATTTAATTTAAAACCATGAATGATGACAATGTTCTATCACATATAGCAGTGGAAAGAATATTTGGATACAAGAAAGCTTTCTGAAATACCTAAATAGACATGCTGCAAACTACTTATGCAAGAAGAGATAATGTTATTCATATTCTATGGTAGCAAGGCATCACTGACAAAGTGAATTAAGGAGCTCAAAAATTTTACAGAAAATTTAGTGGACCATGTCTTAGGCATCCATTATATTAGAGGTACTTTACACAAGTTGATTAATTTAATCTGCATAACCCTACTAGTTTGGCATTGTTTTCCTTACTTTAACAGTAGGGAAAATTTTGGTTTAAGCATAAGAACTTGTTAATAAGATGGCTGGTAATTAAATGCAAGTCTTTTTTACTCCAAAACCCCACAGTTCTCATTTATTTTAGCATAGCAGATTTTCAAACGTAGGGAATAATTGAAAGCACGGAACAATGAGCACACATATGAACAACACTTTCAATATTTACTGACATTTTGCCCTATTTGCTCCATCTATCTAGAGAGATATAATTTACACTAAAAATCCAACTTTTTAAATTAAGAATTTAATGAGTTTTGACAGGTGTATACAGTAATGTAAACACTATTACTATAAAGATACGAGGTATTTTCATAACCCTGAAAATTTACCTTTAGTCCCTTTGTATCAATCTCTTTGCCTCATCTGCATCCCTGGAAAATGGTTATCTGCTTCCTTTCCCGCTAGATTTTTTTTTTTTTTACAATTTCTCAAATGTCATATAAATAAATTCAGGTCATATTTAATGTTTTGTGTCTGGCTTCTTTCACTTAACATGTTTTTGAGTGTCAACTATTTTGCTGCATGTATTAGTAGTTCATCACATTTTATGGCTAAATAGTATATCATTAATTAATGATATGCTAAATTTTTTACCCATTCTCAAATTGTTGGCCACTTGGAATTTCTCCAACATTTAGCTGTTATGAATAGAGCTATTCTTAATAATTATTTGCAGATCGTTGTGTAGTCACATATTTTCATTTCTTCTGAGTAAAACCTAAGAGTGATGTCACAAGATAATATAATAATTATATAAAATTTTATGAGAAACTTCCAAATTGTTTTCTGAAATACCTATACTCTTTTGCACTCCCAGTAGTAATTTGTGAGAGTTCCATTTAATCCATAGCTTCACCAAGTTTGAACTAACAAGCCTTTCTATATTTTAGCTGTTCTAAACTGAGGTTTGCTGGAGGGGAGGTGGACAGGAGGATGGGCTAAATGAGTGATGGATATTAAGAAGGGCACTTGCTTTGATGAGCACTGGGTATTATATGTAAGTGATGAATCACTAAATTCTACCCCTGAAACTAATATTATCCTATATATTAACTAGAATTTAAATAACAACTTGAAACATGAAATAATGAAATGCAATGAAGTGAAATGAAATAAAATAAAACATTTAAGAAATATTTAAGAAATAAATTTCAGTCAGTTAAGCATCTGACTCTTGATTTTGTCTTCGGTCATGATCTCACAGTTCGTGAGATTGAGCCCCATGTTGGGCTCGGTGCTGTCAGTGCAGAGCCTGCTTGGGATACTCTCTCCCTCTCTCTGTCCCACCTCTGCTGACACACTCTCTCTTTCTCTCTCAAAATAAATAAATAAACATTTGAAAAATAAATTGTAGCTGTTCTAGTTGATATTGGGAGGTAATGCCTTTCTCTGATACATACATACATACATACATACATAAAGATGTTTAACATCTTTCCATGTGCTTTTTTGTCATTGTTATATCTTTGTTGATATGCCATTTTAAATATCGTTTATATTTTTATTTGATTATTTTTCTATTATTCAGTTGTAAGAACACTTTAAAAAATATTTTGAACACACTTCTGTTGCTAAGTGTATGTTTTTCCTAAGAGTGTTGAAGAATTAAATATTCTAATTTTGATAAAACCTGTAAACTATAATAGAGTCTCATTACATTTTTAATGTTTATTGACAGCTTTCATGTTCCACTTATATCTCTCTGCCTTCTGCCCCATGTCTAGAAAAGCTGAGAAGAAATTACAAATGCTTCCTCATTTGGTGCTGACAGGAAGTTCAAACAAAGCAAGCCCTGCAGTGTGCGTAAGAACCCTAGCCCTAACTCTACCTCCTAACCACCATAAATCTCCCAAAACCAATTACCCTCTTTGATGGCTCAATTTCTTTTTAATGTTTCTTTATTTTTGAGAGAGAGAGAGAGTGCGAACGGGAGAGGGGCAGGGCGAGAGGGAAACACAGAATGGGAAGCAGGCTCCAGGCTCTGAGTTGTCAGCGCAGAGCCCAAGGTGAGCTTGAACTCACCGGGAGATCATGAACTGAGCCAAAGTCTGACGCTTAACCGACTGAGCCATCCAGGTGCCCCTGCTGTCTCAGTTTTTGAACGGGCTTGAGAGCCGACCCTGATCTCCCCAGAAAGACTTATTATATGATTAATAAATCTTTTCATCCCCTCTCGGTGCATATGTGACATCAGTCTGACATCTATATTAATTATCTATTGTGGCTGTAACAAATTACCACACACTCTGTGGCTTAAAATAGCTCAGTTCTGTAATAGAAGTTTTATTGGACTGCAATCAATGTGTTGGCCTGGCTTTATGCCTTCATGGAGGGTCTAGGAGAAAATTTATTGCTTTGCCTTTCCTGGCTTCTGGACACCATCTGCAATCCTTAGCTGATGGTTCCTTTCTCTACCTTCGAACCAGCGGTATAGCTTCTTCAAACCTGTTTCTTAGTCTGATCCCTCTGCTTCCCTATTTCAGTTTTAGGAACTGTTATTTTTACATTGAATTCATCCACATAATCTAGGATAATCTCCCTATTTTAAGGGCAGCTAATTAGCAGCATTAATTCCATTTGCATCTTAATTCACCTTTATCAAATAATATAATGTATTCACAAGTGATAGGGATTAGGATGCGGACATCCGTGAGGGACCATTATTTTGTGTACCACAACATCTGAAACAACTTCCTCCATAGGGTGTACATAACAAAATGAAAAGTTACAAATATTTATTTTTACTGTTTTCTTACAGAAATTTTATAATTTTAGCCTTTATATTTAGGTCTATTTTCCATTTTTCATTACTTTTTTGGATTAATATTTTGAATATGGTTTAAGGTACAGGTAGAGGTTCAATTTCATAGATATATTTCCAAAATAGATATATATTTATTAATATGATTATGTAATTGTTCCAGCAGTATTTGTTGAAAAGTTACCCTTTTTCCACTGAATTGTATTGACATCTTTCATAAAACCTATTGCCAATATATGTGAGGATGTATTTATGGACTATATTCTGTTCTATTGATCTATGTGTCTATCTTCATAGTCCACCAATGTATTTATTATTATAAAATTTTGGCTGGTCTTAAAGTCAGTTAGTGTACATCCTCGAATAATGCTGTCATTCAAATTATTTTGGCTACTTTTAGTCATTCCAAGTTTTCATATATATTTCTAAATATTTCTTGCTATTTTTACCTTATTATATAAAGAATTTTTCAACTAAATTCCTAGTTATTTTGCTGCTAGTGTAGAGAAAATTGATTTTGGCATAATGACCTTTTACATGTGATCTTGGTAACACATTTACAAGTTGTAGTTGATTATTTCATTCATCCTCTAGGATTTTCTGTGAGTACTTTATGTTGGCCACAAGTGAAGCCTTTAATTCTTCCATACCAATTTTGTGACTTTTATATCTTTTTCTTACTTTATTATACTTACTATATCCATTGCATCCTCTAGAGTGTTGAATAGAACAGGTAAGAATATATATCCCTGATTCATTCCCAGTCTTCACAGAGACTTACTCAGTTTTCACCATTAATTATTTTGGCAGTGCATTTCTCTTAGATATGTTTTGTTTTGTTTTCAGATGGTGGAAGATCTCCTATTCTTTGCTTTTTGAAAATACTCATTTTTCCATTAAATGAATCAATTTTTACTTTTGTATTTAAGATGATAAGCTTGTTTTGTTTTGTCTTTTGTTTCTTGATATGGTGAATGCCTCTGATAAGTTTCTGAATTTTGATGCAATCTTGAATTCCTGCCATAAACTTCCTATGCCACCTTTGTCTCTTTCATGATCTACTATAATTTTTCTATACAGACAGTTCCCAATTTATGATAGTCCCACTTAGAAATTTTCAACTTTACAATGGTGTGAAAGTGATACACATTCAGTAGAAGTTGTACTTTGAATTTTGACCTTTTCCTTGACTAAGGAAATGCAGCACAACACCATCTCATGATGCTGTGCAGCGGCACCATGCTGAGGCTCCTAGTTAGCCAGGCAATCATGAGGGTGAATAACTGATACGCTTAAACCTTTCCATACCTACACAACCATCCTATTTTTCACTTTCAGTACAATATTCAATAAATTACATGAGATATTCAACACTTTATTATAAAATAAGCTTTGTGTTAGATGATTTTGCCCAACTGTAGGCTGATGTAGGTGTTCCAAGTATGTTTTAGATAGTGTAGACTAAGCCATGATATTTGGTAGGTTAGGCATATTAAATGGATTTTTGACTTATGGTATTTTCCACTTATGATGAGATTATTGTGATGTAACTGATTATTGATCTAATTTGTTAATAGTTTGTTAAGGATTTTTTGTCTATTATAAAGTATATTGAGCTATAATTCTCTTTATTATAATTTTTTTGTCTGTCTTTGGTATTACAGTAATGTGAGTTTACTAAAATGACTTGGAATGTATCTCCCCCTCTTCTATTGTCTGGAAAAAGTTTTGTAGAAGCGATATTTATCTATTTAATGTGTAGCAGAACTTACCAGTGGGGCCTACTGCACTGGGAGTTTTCTTTCTGGGAATATATAACTACAAATTCAAGATACATACTTTTCAGCTATTTATTTCTTCCTGAGTGAGGTTTGTATATTTCAAGGTATTTTGCAATTCATCTACTTTTTAAAGATTTCTAGTTTTTATGACATTTTCATATTATTCATTTAAATTCTGTAGAATTTGTAATGATGTCCCCTTTCTGATTTCAGTTATTGGTAATTTGTGATGTCTCTATTTCTTGATAAGGACTAGTGAGAAATTTATCACTTGTGCTGATTATTTCCAAATATATATTTTGCTTTCATTAATTTTCTCTATTATTTTCCTTTTTCTGATTTCATTAACTTTTGCTTTTACCTCAAAAATTTTCCCTCCTTTTTCTGACTTTGTATTTCCTTTGCTCATCTTTTTCTAGTTTCTTAATTTGAAAGTTTGGATCACTAGTTTGAGATCTTTCTTTTCTCTAAAACAAGCACTTAAACTACATATTTCTCTTTAAGCATTGATTTTGTTTAATCTATGAATTTTGATATGTTGCATTTTTATTTTTGTCTGTAGAACACATTTTCTATTTTCCTTAGTGATTTCACTCCAAAGATGATTTACAATTTATCTACAAGTGAGCTCTCTAATTTCTAAATATTTTAGCATTTTCAATATGTCTTTCTGTTACTGATTTATAGTTTAATTCTACTATGGTCAAAGTGTGTGACTTATAGTATGTTGATTCTTCCAAATGTTATAAGGTGTTAGGTTCACAACTTCAGTGAATGTCCTATTTACATTTGAAAATAACTTGTTTTCTAAAAAAAAGTGTTTTCTGCTGTTAATTGGGATGTTCTATAAATGACAATTAGGTCAAGCTGGTTGTAGTGTTATTTCAATCTTCTATATACTTACTGGTTTTTGATGGGTTTTTTTGGTTTTTGTTTTTTGTTTTTTTGGTCTACTTGTTTTATTAGTTACAAAGAGAGAAGTGTCAAAATCTCAAGTTATAATTGTGTATTTGTCTATTTCTTCCTTCAATTCTATTGTTTTTTTTATTTTTTTCATTCATTCTGAAGCCCTGTTATTAAGTACATACCCATTTAGGGTGTTGTGTCTTCTTGGGACACCTGGATGGCTCATTCAGATAAGCCTCTGTCTCTTGCTTTGGGCTCAGATCAGGATCTCACCGTCATGAGATGGAGCTCTGTATTGAGCCCCAGTGGAGATTCTAGTCAAGTCCTGCCTTGAGCTCTGAATCAGTGCTCTGCACTGGGTGTGGAGCCTCTTTAAGATTCTCTCTCCCTCTGCCCCTCCCCTGCTCATGCTCTTTTTTCTTTCTCAAAAAAAAAAAAAAAAAGATTGTTTTGTCTTCTTGATGAGTTGGATGAGTTGACCCATTATATTTCTGTAATAACCACCTTTATCCCTCAGTAAAATTCCTTCTTCTGAAATCTTCTTTGTCTGACCTTAATATTTTCTGTTGATTAGTATTGTCATGGTATAACTTCCTGCCTTTTGTCTTTCATTTCTTTACAGTTGTAATGGGTTTCTTATAGATGTCGTACTATCAGGTCTATTTTTAAAAAATCAATTCTTACAATATCTGCCTTTAATTGGAGCATTTATATTATTGATTTTCAAGGTAATTATTGATATATATAGGGGTTTCAAATCTATCATTTATATATAGTTCATTCTTTTTTTACTTGTTTGGGGTTATTTTAAATTGACTGAGCATTTTTTATTTTTCTATTTTATCTCCATTATTGACTAGTTAGCTACACATTTCAATATTATTTTAGGGATTTTAGAATTACAGCTTGAATCTGTAGCTTACACAGACTACCTTCAAGTATTATTATATCTCTTCATAGATAATGTAATACATCTACAAGAACATAATTTTATTTCCTCCCTATCATACATTGAACTATTTTTGTCACATATTTTATTTTATATATATTATAAAATCACAATACAGTACTTTTTTTAATTAAAACAGTTGTCATTTAAAGAGATTAAAAGTAAAGAAAATTTAGTTTATATTACCCAAATTCTTACCATTGTCTCTGGTCTTAATTTTTTTCCATAAATTCAAATTTCAATCTGCTGTTCTATTATTTATACCTAAGGAACTCCCATTAATATTTGTTTTACTCTAAGTGCTGCAATGAATTCTTGCCCCTCCCCTTTTTAATGTCTTTATTTGTATTTCATTTGTGAAAAATAGTTTTGTAGGCTATGGGAATTCTAAAATAATATTTTTCAGTATGTCTCTCCACTGACATCTGACAAAATTTTTGACAAGAAATTTCATTTCACTAAATGAAATAATTACTTTTTCTTTGATTTCATTCAAGATTTTCTCATTATGCTTGTTTTTCAGCAGCTGAAAAATTATGTGTCTATTGTTTGGTTTGTTGGTTGATTGGTCTTTTTTTATTGCTCTTACTTTTCCTACGTAGGGTTTTCAGAGCTTCCTCAATCTGTGCTTTTTTTTAAAGCTTTCATTCATGTTGGAAAATTTTTATGCAGTTTCTTTCAGTATTTCTTATTACTCCTTCATTCTTCTTTCAGTGACCGTGCTTATAAATATTTTAGATTATTTGATATTGAGACAATGTTTCCTTCTGTGTTCTTCCCCACTTTTCCGTTTTTGTGTTTCTATTAGATTATTTCTATTCACATATATTCAAGCCAACTGATTCTTTTCTTTGCTATGTAGAATATAAAATAACCCATAAAAATAGTCTTCATTGCTTATATCATATTTTTGATTTCTACCATTTTAAATTATTTTTTTTATATTTGTCTCTCTACTGCAATTTCCTATTTATCCACTTGTGGCTAGTTTTTCACTGGATTTTAAAAAATATTAATTATTGTTATTTTAAAATCCTTTACTGATAGTTTTACCATCTAGATCATTTCTAAATTTCATTGTTTGACAATTTTTTGTCATAATAATGCATAATTTTTCTCATCTTTTCCCATGTGTGTTTTATAATTTTTTTTCTAAATTGCCAAACATTGCTTATAAAGTAAAAGATGTGGCCAACACAAATAACATTAATGTCCAAAAATGGACCCTTTCTACTGTCAGGCCATTAGTGTGGTAAGTTGAATCAATATGCCCTAGGTAGGATTCACTTTGCTGTTGTTGTGGTTACCTTAAGTGTATAATAGACTTCAAACCTTTTCAGTGCTGGACCACTGCTGTTTCCTTAGTGCTAGCGGGAGGTCTAAAGTGACGGGAGGTTTTTCAAAAGAATCTGGGCACCTAAAAACAACACAGAGAGGATCTTTTTGTAAGCTCTTTCCCATCCCAAACAATAGACTATAGTCATTTTTATCTCATTGAAAGGTTCTTAGGGAAGCGGGGTGGAGGTAGGGAATTTTCAGTTCTGCTCCACGTTCAGTTGTAGTCAATTCTTATGCACCCGAGCTGCTGTGGTGGGCCCAATATTCCTGCACCTCTCTCATTCAGTGACAGGCAAGCTCTCTCCTACTCAGATTGGGCTCTAGAACACAGGTGGGTGTCTTGGCCTTCCTTCAGTGACAGTAGACCTCTGCTTTGCATTGGTGAAGAATCCTGGATAAAAGCAGTTGTCCTGCTGTCCTCCGGCAGCAGATAATTTTTACTTAGTATTAATAAACTGAAAAGTAGGGATGGGAACTGAATTTATTACTCCTCTTTCAGCAGAAGTTGGTCCTTCCTTGGAGCATGGGTTGGGGTTTTTCTTCTTTACCCCCAGTAGTAGACAGAGTTTGCTACATATTAGAGAATTTGGTACATAGGTAACATTTGTTCCTGTCATTCAATGGCAGACATTTGTCACTTTGAATTCAAATAGGGCCCAGAGTGGGAATGGAATTCATCAGAAACTCCAGACCCAGCCTCAAACTTCAGCATTCCTGAATGCCTGTGACACTAAAGGAGAATCTAACAAGTCATATCTTCTATATTTCTAGTGGGTTCCTGACAGAAACTTATTGAAAAGAATTGTTCATGAATTAGATAATTCTTTTTGTTTGGGTCTCCCAAAGATTTTAAACTGTCACAATAACCTATACTTGGGTCTTAAGAATTAATTAAAATTTCAGGGTTTTTCTGTTTTTGGTGTGTGTGTGTGTGTGTGTGTGTGTGTGTGTGTGTGTATTCTATCTGCTTTTATGATTTCCACTTCCTTCTCTTATTCTGTGACAATGTTGAGACATTTTATGTGTCTCTGTCTCTCCTCAGAGGAGTTTGATACACTCAGAAATTTAGTTAATTTGGTTGCCTTGAAACCTTAGCTCTCAGGCTCAAAATGTATCATTTTGTAATTTATTCAGTTTTCTATTCTTTTTTCTTTCTTCCTTTTTTCTTGAGTATGGAATTCACTTGCAGTTTTCTTCATTTTAAGTAGAAATACAACCTGACAAATTACTGTTTAAAATTCTTTCAGGGCTAACAGTTGGGTCCACATATAGAAGATTAATCTTCTAAATCAAAGTTTTGACAGAGTTATATGGCCTCACTGTATGACTAAACCTATGTTTTCTTCTCAAGTAATAATGACACACATTTTTTGAAAAATTAGAATAGTTGAGCACAGTGCTAATTGCTTTTCATGCATTTTTCTCATTTAATCATCAAATCAACCCCTTAAGGAATAGTATTATGATCCTCATTTATATAAGGAGATTGTGAAATGCCTACAGGTACACAGCTGAAGTGTGGCAGAAAAGGGATCCAAGTTATTTGATTTCAGACCTGTACCCTTAATCACTAATTAATAAGGAGTCCCCATTTAATAATCCATTCTGTTCCTATGGAAAAGTCACCAACTTCTGCTTCTTTTTGTCAGTCATGACAAAGCCTGAAGCACAGATTTCTGAAATATGTAATCACACTAGATCTTTCAACCAAGCCTCCATAAATGTGTGAACCCAGTCGAAATCTTCAGTTATGAAAATAACCCTTGTTCATGTTTTTGTATTCCTCCTTTTAATGGGACTCCTGCCATAAGTTTCAGGTTCATGCCAGATGGTTGTAAATTGAAAAACAAATAAAAAGAGAAATAAAATATCCTTATCCTTCTGCTCCCTGGCCACATGTATCCAATAAAAACAATAGAAAGCAGATTAGTTCTGATAATTAATAGACTATTTTACCAGCTAGCATGTTAGCTTAAGAAAAATCTGATAAAAATGTTTTATGCAACATTAGGGAATAGGTGTCTTTTTTTACAAAATAAGAGAAAAAAAAACATCAAGCAGAGGTTTAATTTTTAAAATATATTTCTAGAAATGAAAGTATTTAGGTCAGTTACATTCTAAACATCTCACTGGTAGGGGGGGTTGGCTGAAGATGGTGATAGTGGAAGAGGGATTTTACTGAACCATAGAAAATATGTCAAATGGTTGAATTCTCTTTTTGACCTGTTCTTCAGCTTTGTCAGCTTACTTTTTTCATTACATTTAAGAATTTAACAGGGAAGAGGCAGACTCAATCTCAAAAAAATGCCAAGGGAAAATGGATATGTCTTCATTCCTTTTGCAAATATTCTCCCTTGTTATGGGGAAGGAAAGCCATTCTGACAGAGAAAGTGAAGATTTTGCTTGCTGAATCTCTTTTCTTTATTCAATCCCATCTCTTTTCCTCTGTCTACCTTGTTATGTTTCATAGTCATTTCTTTACCTTTTCTCATCAAGACTTTTACCTTTTTCAGATTTTTCTTATTCTATCAGTCTCTTTTCTTCATCTACCTTTCCAAGATATACTATATTTCATTTTTACACAGTATGTATTTTCTTTTTCCTTCAGTGTGACACTAATTCCTTACTTCTAAATTGAGTAATAGGAAATTGAATCACTACCTATTTCCTTCTGGTCTAAGTGAAATAGCCAAAAATCAATAACTGGAGACAGGTCAACCAAAGACCTTGTAGGGGACTATTAATCAGTGAAATAACAGCTTCTCTGTTTCTCTGTTTCTCTCTCTCTCTCTCTCTCTCTCTCTCTCTCTCTCTGTGTGTGTGTGTGTGTGTGTGTGTGTGTGTATCTATGTATGGTGCAGATTAGTGTTTATGTGTCCATGTGTATATGGTGTCTGCAGATACATGTGTCTGATTGTGAGTATATGAGATGTAAAAATATCCAATGCATAGATAGCTCATGTCAGACCTTACAAAAAATGGGAATTGACTCAGTCTTGAGTATATTTTAAATAGATTTGTGGTGAAATCAGAAACCATTAAATGGTTTAAAATTAAAACCATTAAATGGTTTAAATCTTAAATTTAAGCCTGATGTGGCAAAAAATGTAAAAAAAACCAAAGACTTGCAAAAATATTTCCCTAATAAAGAAAATAGAAATAAATTATTTATTTTGTTCATATATTACAATTAATAATTCAATTTCACTAGTAATATAAGTTAATAACCCCAATTCTCCTGTGTATCCATTGTATATAGAAAAAGGCAATCTCCATTCACAAAAGTAGACAACTCGTTTTAGGTTCATTCTTTTCTGTGTTGTGATCATTGTTGAGACCAATGCAATTCCTACATGTCTACTCCTATTAACCATTAATATAGTTATGATAAAACATTTCTGATGATAATAATGACCTTCCTGGATTGACTATGATGAGGTTCCATTGGTGGGACCTGAAAGTTCTTATAATCAGTACTGAAATACCTGCCTAGATACTAGATTCAGTTGGGTATATGGACATGGACATGGCTTCAGGGAATTCTTTTAAAAGTATGCTTTAAATGTCACTTTTGGGGTCTATTCATTTGTAAACACAATTTAAAAAGTGCAACTATCCAGACCAATGATGAAAAGGCTAAAATGCTCATTCCAATAAATATTCCAATAAAATTAATAAATGGTGTTTCTTCTCGAGACCAAAAGTAGATATCAAGCAGCATGTTTCTCTTAATATAAAATTCTTGGTTGGTGTTTCTAGTCTACCAGCATTATTTTAAAACACCCTTATTTAAGACTTACCCTTACAGATGTTCTTTCAAAGAGATAGTTCACAAATTTGTCTATTTCAGGAAAAGAAAAAATGTGAGAAGTAAGATTGTATAGGTGAGGGTGTTGTCTGAGATTTTTCTTGGCAGAAAATATGAAGAATCTAATGCAGTTGAACTAAGTAAGCCCTTAGGAAATTAAAGGGAATCACATCCCTTATTTGATTCCACACAAATATTCTACATTAAAAAACTATCATATAATTGTAAACAGTTATTTCTGGTAGAGAGGTACTGAAGGAAATCTTTTATAATAATACAAATAAAATGAAGAATAACATGTAGAACTGTAATAGTCAGTGAGCTTATTTTTAGCTCATCATAGTGAGTTTTAGGCAAAACTCAGTACTAGAATTTGTTTTTGTGTTCTAAAGTGTACATAAATCTAGTAACTAACTCAGAAAGCCAAGATATTCAAGTAGAATATTTATCACACCCTGTTCTGTTTTAACAGCCTTTTTCTAGATAACTTGCTGCTAGATATAATGGGAAGACAAATGTAGATAACAAGTTATCCAGAAAGGTTTAAGAAAATAATTTCTTTTTATTCAATAACTCAGATTAGAAACATAGATTTATAGATTACATTGTCTAAAATAGAGACTAAGGGTGCCTGGGTGGCTCAGTCAGTTAAGCATCTGACTTGATTTCAGCTCAGGTCATGATCTCATGGTCCATGAGTTTGAGCCCCATGTTGGGCTCCACGCTGATGGTGCAGAGCTTGCTTGGGATTCTCCTTTTCTCCCTCTCTCTCTACCCCTCCTCTGCTTATGCTCTCTCTGTGTCTCTCAAAAAAAATAAACTTTAAATTAATTAATTAATTAATTAAATAGATCATAAAGTAAGAAAAATATGTGGACTCTCTGTGTCTATAATTGCTGATACGTGATCTGAATGTGAAATTTGATTGTTTTGAAATCTCTACCTTTAAAATATTTTTAGGACTTTATCTGTCCTGGTTATGCAAATATAGCTAAGTAAGACAAGAATCTTGGAATGTGATTTTATTATATTCCTGTAAAATACTCTCCAAGTCTATGTGTTGTTAACAATCATTTCTGACAACTGTTATAAAAGTGCTGTAGAAGAAGTCTATTATTGGTCAATGCATGATCTAAGACAATTTTTGGCTTTTCCTCAAAATATCCATCATCTTCTCTTATTTTTTCACTTATGTGACATGTCTTGGTGAATGACAGCAAAATTACACTTAAATAGTTAACATTTCAGACATTATAGAGGGCAATAAATCTGGAAACAGAAATAAAGAGTCTTGAAATAGTCGGTGAAGAGAAAGAGTAATTCTGGAAATATTCTGTAGTTAGAATCAGCCCAGCTTGGTAAATAATTGAATGTGAGACAATAAGGAAAAAATGAATCAAGGTGACTTTTCTCTCGTAGTTCACCAAATTGAGCATAATTGTAGTGGGAATATATATTTAGTTTAAAACTGAACTAATTTTTAAAATGAAATAACCTCCTCTAATTTGCTCTCTGAAAAAAAACTACTATCAATATTTTTGTAAATATTCTTTATTTTATTCCGTATATGTGTGTTCCATATATATATATGTATATGTGTGTTTGTGTGTGTGTGTAATGGAATGAAACTTATTTTATGGGTCACACATTATAGACACCAGTATTAGTAATGAATTCATATATAAGCTAATTTTTACAACCAACAATAACTATACCATACAAACAACTTTTACACATTTAAAAAATTTTAACAGTAGATATAACCTGTGCATCTTTATATGTCATTCATTTTTTTCCTCTAAAGTTACCTAAATAGCTATATTTTAGTCAAATATTTGGATATATCATGAATTATTTAACTCATGCATTATTTTTAGAAGTGTGAATGGTTTGTAGATTTTCACTGTTATAAACAATGCTGTAGTATATATGATAGCAATAATTTAGGGTACACTTCTAGAAATGGAATTGATGGGTGAGCATGTTTTATAAAATTTAGTTCATTTTCCTATATCTTATATCCTTTCAAAATGAATGAAATGAATAATAGAATTGTAACTTGCTCTTAGATAACACATCAGAAATCTGGCCTTGGAAAAGTATTCTTTCTCTGGTGTTTGCCTGCAATTATTGATAATTTGATGTAAATTATAATACTTGAATCTTTGTTCAAATTTACCTTGCTTACTACTCAATTAGTTTATATGTGAAAATATTTAGTGGTACAAAAGTGCTACCTCCCTGGTATGCCATTTCAGACTGGGAAATTCTCTCATCACGTTTTCCTTTAAATATATATTTTCATTTGTCTGGTCCTTGCTTATTGCTTTAGGGGCCAACAAAACAAATGTAATTTATTTTCTGTATGACAGATAAATGCATTTAAAGGGGGATGTAGTTTCCTCTACTTTTTTGTTTTGTTTTCTTTGTTTTGTTTTGCTTACTTCCTATAACATGATCTTAAATATTACATTTCCCATTAGACCCTGATTTTTTTAATGTGGCACCTATAAATAAAAGCAATACTCCATGTATAAATTTGCATTCCATTTAATGGTATGAACATCTAATTATTAAATCAAACTAAGATTTATGTTACTAAATCCCTTTCCTTTTAAACATAACACTTTAAAAATCCATATATTTCTATGGATTTATGTGCCTATTTAATCTCTCTCTCTCCCTCCCTCTCTCTTTTTCTCTCTCTTCCCCTGTTTTTCTTTGCAACATGGATTATAAATTCAGGTAATAAGAATGTAAGACTGGGGAGTTCTTTTCTTGACTATTAAGAGATATGGGACCATCTTTTGTGTACTATTTTCCATAAGATGGAGAAGATGTTATATGTACAAATTTTTAAAAGAAATATTAAACTATGTAATAGCCTAATTAATCATATTATTTAAAATATAACAACAAATGATATATGTGAAATAAAGATTTTATGCATAAATTCATCTGGACATTTTTCCCCCTGTGGAAAATCTCTGATTAACTGTGTTCCATGCTAACTCATTTCTGTTCTGAGACTTGAAATTTTTCTATCTCGCTTATTAATTCAATAACTGTTTACCTTAATAAACCAACCTTGGGACAGATAGTTTACTAGGTGCCAGGAATAGGTCAGTAAACAAATGACTCCATATCCTTGTGCTCATGTAGTTTACAACCTAGTAGGGAGAAACAGACAATTAACACACAACTGAAAACTGTAGTCTGTCATATGGTGATAAAGACTAGGGAAAAATTGAGCAAGGAGGAACATTAGCAAAGGTCAGAGTATAATTGTTAATAGAGTATGCAAACAAGTCCTCACTGTCAAGGTGTCATTTGTGTAAAGACTTGAAAAGATGAAGGAAATGAGCCATGCAGAGATCAGGCTAAGACCATTTGAGGCTTGGGAACGAAATGGTGCAGAATCCATACAGTGGGTGCTTGGCTGGCAAGGAAGCCAGTATGATTTGGGAGAGAATAACTTGTGTGGTTACAGAGGTATGAGGGCTGAAATAACGAGTGAAGAGTCCTGTAAGGAGTTCCTGTAGGCCTTTGGCTTTACTCTCAGTGAAAGGGAAAAGTATTGGGAGTTTGAGAAGCAAAATGATGTTATTAGTCATATTTTTTTCTGCTTTTTGAGAAAATTGACAAATAAAATTGTAGGACATTGAAAGCATACAATGTGATGATTTGATCTATTATATACATTGTGAAATGATTTCCTCCCATCAAATTAATTGACACATTATTATTTCACATAGTTACTTTCCTTTTTCATGGTGAGAAGTCATATTTTTAAAGGAGCACTCTGTGCTCTGGCACTTGAGAATAAGCTCTAGGTAGGTAAGGGTAGAAGCTGACACAGTGACAAATCTGGTGTTATACTTTTTTGCAGCTTTTCTATGCTTGGAATTTTATCTTGCCAAGCATTGCCTTATGTTGCTACTTATTTATGGCTGCATAAAATCCTTTCCCACAATTACATCACATGGTGTTCTGTGGTTTTCTTCTATATTACAACTGATAAAAAACATGGTCCCCCTGAGGAATGTTATATGACCAAGGTGAGTGGCAAGGTAATTACAAAGAGTCTCCCTCCATGTTTCATAAGTTTTAATTAAGTCCTATAGTGTCCTTCTCTATTGCACAAATCCTATTAAACCTGTTTAGCAGAGGGTGAGAAAGAAGCAAGGTGAAAACTAACCAATCAAAAAGTTCCAAGATCAGAATTATTTTTTCTACAAAAAATGTGCACAAACTTTTTCACAGATAAAAAACTGTTATATCTGTATCATTTATTTCTTACTACTTTCCCAATGTTCTGTTTTTGGCTTGTAGACTTTCTCCTCCAGGAGAGAATTAGGACATATAGTCATGTGAGGTGCTGAATTGAGCTCTGAAGTTCATACATGGTAGGTGAACTGTTGGAGATTAATTGCTTACTGATGCTGTCACTGCTGAGCATTCAGGATTTTTAGCTTTGCTGGTTTCATTAAACATGTAGTAAGAAAAGCATTTGGGCTATTGGAAAATTATTCATGCAGCTGAAGAGAAGGGTAAGATGTGAAGAAGCAAAGAAAGTAACAAAACTTTGAGATTATATTTCTTTGTGAGAGGTGGTTAAAATGATATAAAAGATACTTCCAACCACCACATATTGATTATTTCAAGATTTTGTATTCATTTTACTATAATATTTTATATAGTATATTCCTTATATTGAGATCTATGTTCTGCACAAAGGAAATATGAAGATAGTCATTGCTAAAAGCACAGGCACAAAAGTCAAACAACTTGTTTTTAAATGGATCCTCTGTTGTATTTCCTTGTAAACTTTACTAAGCTTTCTGTGACTCATTTCTTCAGCTCCAAAAGTGGGAATAATAACATTTGCTTCATTGGGTTTGGTAAGGCATAAAATGTTATTTTTGTGTGTGTACTGCTGTTAATATCTTTATATAAGGCATGTCCCTGCCTCAAGGGGTTTACAATCTACCCTGAATTTAAAAAGTAAGATTTTCAAAGTATGTCATACGTGGTAAAACCATTAGTCCTGCAGAAGTTCTGAACAGGAAATCATGAATCATGGGTATGATGAACAGAGAAGGATATGGAAAACTTTAAATCTGAACTAAGTCTCCAAAAATGAAGTGTGTTAGAATTGAAGTGGAAAGGATTCAATTCAGGGAAAATGGCAACTCAAAGCAGAAGGAATGTGTGTAAAATTGAAAAAGCTGCAATGAGTTTGCACATTTTATATGAGAGGAAGAAAATAAGGTCATATGTTAGAGTATGAGTAGACTATGAAGAACACCAAAGACCATGGATGACTTTGAGCATGATAGAGAAAATAAAGCATTGGATGCTTTTGAGAAGAAAACTCATATGATGAAAGAAGTAGGATAAAGTGGCAGCAGAGTGGTAGAGAGATGAATAATTTCAATTTGAGTAAGCAGCTCTGGGGCTGATTCAATGAAAAAGTTGTAAGGTGTGAGAACCCAAAGCTACAATGAAGGCACATGTAGAGATTAGAAATTTTTCCAAAAATTTCTTTACAGTCACAATGTCTAATCAGAGAGAGATAGAGGACAAAACCCAAAGATGACTGAATGAGTGGAAGTAGCTCCAAAGTTTTGAACAAAGATACTCTGAAAAATGTTGATAGAGACTTGGAAATATGAGGAATTATTGGAAGGAGGGGAAGGGGAGATATGTTTGTGAGTTCAAATTTGGAAATGTTAAGTTCACAATGACATAGGAGTTTCAAATGGAAAATGTATGCATTGGATTGAAGTAACTGAAGAAAATAATATAGATATGAAATATGGCAAAGGCACACAGTTTGTAGCATTTATTTAAGTCACAATATTTAAAAAAATTTTTTGATGTTTTATCTATTTTTGAGAGAGACAGAGACAGAATGAGAGTGGGGTAGGGGCAGAGAGAGAGGGAGACACAGAATCCAATCCGAAGCAGGCTCCAGGCTCTGAGCTGTCAGCACAGAGCCCGAGGCAGAGCTCCAGCTCACAAGCTGTGAGATCGTGACCTGAGCCGAAGTCAGACGCTGAAACGACCGAGCCACCCAGGCGCCCCTAAGTCAAAATATATTCAACATGTTTCCACATATTTGTTTGTATTAGAACATCCAGAAGTCTATGGAAACCAAGTTTAGAACAGTTAAAATCTATGAACATAGTGAACATTTTTTGCATTGTCATATTAAGTAAAGAATTTTTAAGATAATACATACTTAAAAAAAAAACCCTCTACCTTAAGCCCACTTTCTTCTTTCTCTACCTAATGCCTATGTATAAACTAACTCACCACCACAGACTCCTTTCTACGCAAACTTCTATGCTCACAGCTGACTTCTGGGATTTAGTGCTCCAGATATAACTTGAATATCCAAATTGAAATGTCCCACGGTGCTTCAAACTCAGTGTTTCTTAAAGTTTGTCAATGTCCTCTGGCTTCCAGATCCATGCTCCTATGGTATCATAAATGATACCATTCAGTTAAAAGTCTGGGTGTCTTCCTTAGTTCATCCCTCTTTCTGTCACTGCACATCCAACTCATCACGAGTCCTATTGATATTATTTATCACACATAGGCACTTGTCTCTTTTGTTTCTTCCTTATATATCTTACCTGGTTTCACTAATTCCCCATTAGCTCCCTTCTGATCCATTTTTCACATTGTAGCACAGGTCAATCTCTGTATAAAACAAAAGCAAATAATGCACTTTCCTTCCTGAAAATTCTTCGATAATTTCCCATACTCTATCATGTAATTTCTGATTACCTTATCTCTATTTGGCTTTAGAGAGTAAAATTACAATGCCAAGGCCACACTTATCTATCTTATTTCTAACATTTTCCCAAACTAAACTTAGGATATAGTACACGTTAAATACTCAGTAAAGATATATTAAGTGATTGAAGAAATAATAAATGCAAAATTATTCAAGTTAAAATGATAGTGAAAAATAAAATGTACATTGGAATCAGTTTAAATGTGTAAGAAGAGCATTAGCTTAACATGACCTCTCAAGTCCCAATGAATTCTAATTGAACCAATGATATTTGTAATAAATGAAATGTATCTTAATAAAACCATCTTAATAATGTATATAAAGTTTATTGTTTACTAAAGCTAATTAGTCTTTTGTCTCTTAAAAATCTAAATAGAAACAGAACATCTGGGTGGCTCAGTCGATTAAGCATCTGACTCTTGATTTGGACTCAGGTCATGATCTTACGGTTTGTGAGATTGAGCCCTGCATTAGGCTTTGCACTGACAGCAGGGAGCCTGCTAGGGATTCTCTCTCTCCCTCTTTCTTTGCCTCTCCCCTGTGCTCTCTCTCTCTCTCAGACTCTCTCAAAATGAATAAATGAACAAAAAAAATCTAAATAGAAACAATTCTATTTGGAGGTTTGGAATAAAAAAAAAATAATCCATTTGGAATATTGACATGGAAAACCATAGCCTCACACTGATTATTTTATTATATTAGTTCTATATCCATAGAGAATTGAAATAATTTTTTTTCTGAAAATTTATTCTGTCCCGTGGGGCTTCAAATCGAAGGTGCAAATGGATAGAGCAGGTACAATACTTTATGCTAAATGGATGCAGCCAGTTATGTTTTTCAAGTTCTTGAATTTACAGTTTCCCTTAAAGTGGTTATATCGGCTATGGGAAGGTAATGCCAATAGTCAAGTTTATTAGATGTGTGTGTAATTAAAGCTAATAGTCTTGAGGGCCCTTCAGTGAAGAAATGGCATTAGATTTTAAAGCTTAGACTTCATGAAATTTCTTTTGCTTAAACATACTTTGTATTTTTTGTTCCAGGGTAAATTTGGGAATACGTCAAATAAATAGTGTTACTATAAATAAATCTATACATTTCTTTTTCTTGCCATGATATGCCTTATTAAAATTTCTCTTTAATTCTCAAATTATATCTAATGCATGTTGAAAATATGGAATATTTTTATTATGCAAATAATTTACTAAGAATGTTGAGTTTAATATTGAGTGATATGATGAATTGAAATACCAAAATTTAAAAGTACAGTTTAAGGCATGTACTTTTAGGACATGTACTTGTGAGGTATTCAAAATTTACTGAAATGATTTTAATCCCATTTTATAAAATTAAAAATGAATGAATCCTGACTCTTTTATACCAATAAAAATAGTTGGGAGTCCTCATGCAAGAGTGGTTCCTCGCTTTAAAAATTATATTGTGAAATTCCAGACCCCATTCTGTGAGTGTGCCAGAAAGCATTAACTTCACACTTTTCAGCCCTATCCCCCACACATATCCTTGTCACATATGTGGCTAGATTCTAGGAGAAGCATATAGTACCAATTAATTATTTTAAATTGTCTCTGGTATTAGGTCATTAGGATATACCACTAGGCCATGCTCGAGCCAGGGAATGGTATTTATAACACTTCACCACATTCTGGAGACCATAGACATTCCCACCTCATTTCCATAGCTAGGGTATGGGAAATTCTATGAGATTGTCTACAGCAATAGCTGTCTAAATGAGCTGCATTTGACTATTAGAAAATTCTGCATGAGGTATGTCTTTTTTATCCCTTCAACTTCTCATCCTCCTCCCTGACCAGCAAATCTTTATTTATAATGAGATTTGAAGTAGAGTAGCAAGGCTATCACTTTCTCTTATTTCTTTCAAATATCTTGTTTTCTGGAAATTGAATCCTCTTAGTTCCAAAAAAAGCTTATGAAGACAAAGTCATGGAAATCAAGCTTCTTTGTGCCTTTTGTCACACAACATGTCTTCCCTTTGGCAAGATCACAAGACCCAGTTCTAATTATCTGCCTGTATTGGAATAGGAAAAGGGGGCACCATGGAGGATGGGTAGGTTGTAGACCATGAAGGTAACACACTGAGAGTAAGATGGAGCAGAATGGATTGATACTCAGAAACGTTTTGTCAAAATAAAATTGGGCTTAAATATGTTATTTAGATGAAGCAGTTACTTTCTGATTTGACACAATCCTCCAAACCCCTAGTTTCTTAAACATAATTGCTTCTATTTATTTTACATGTTTGTCCTTGTATTCTTATAGGTATTTGGGTTTAAAGTATTATGCTGTGACATAACTGTCACCAGAGTAAATAATATGTAGGTAACTCAGCATGCATAAGAATTATTATGATCGTATTTAGCTTCATCATTTAGAAGCAGAATCTCTAAATCAGTGACTCTTAGTGGTAGAGTTTCACCCCACCATAGTATATTAGAACTGCCAGAGTTCATGTTCAGAAAGACGATGTAGTAATAAAACATTGCTAGGTTTAATGGAGATCACTTTACCATCACAACATTATCTTTCACTTCCTTAAACTTCTCTTTTGAGAATTTCATGGGCTCAAATGTAGTAATTAGAAATGATCTCTGTTTACCTATCTCTCTGTTGTCTTTAAATAGGAAGCATTAGATGACCTGAGATAATTTGTGGCTTTAATAGTTAGAAGGTTATGTACAGCAGCTGTAAGTTAAAATGATTCTGTAAGACTAGTGTTGCAGATATGCGTGGTCTCATTGTGATGGAAAGCGTGATACTAACAAAATTTCCCCAGACCTTGATGTAAAAAAATCCTACTTATTCATTCTCATCTCTCTTTCAAATTACCTTCTGAAACTAAAGAGGGAAAAACACCAGTTAGAATAGTTGACTCGTTAGCAACAGAGCCAATTTGGCTTCTGATAGAAATTCAAATTCATAAACTCTCCCTTGGCCTCATTTCCTGCACACACACTCATTTATCTTAAATATTAGAAATTAAGGCCTGCAAGACCTTTATTTATTGGTTTACTGATCCCCAATGCCCAAAATAGTGTCTGGCACATAGTATGCATTCATTAAATATTTGTTGAATAAATATATACAATATTTTGTTGCGAACATACAGCATACTGTGACACTGTAGGTAGGGAAGCAGATATATTTAAAAAATGTGGTTTGTATGTATGTGCAGATGTGCACACATGCACATGTGTGTCTATAAAGGAGTGAAAAATTGATTTATAATTTTTCGGTTTTAATTATACAAGTAAAATATGAAAGCATTTTTTTCTTCTGTAAACATTTGAAACATTATGCTATATATATATATATATATATATAAATTTGACTCTAATTCCTTTTAAGTGGTAGCTACTGATAACACTTTGGTATTATTACCTTCAGGCTTCATTCATTTAGAAACTTTGATGTTTAAATATCACCTATATTGCACATCATGTACAGTACATACACTTTTGTAGGAGTGTGGGAGGTATTTGTGTCAAAATATTTTTTATCAACCTGAAACTTCCTCTTGCCCTCAACAATATGTTCCAGAGATCCATCAATGATGCTACATATAGCTACCTTGTGTCAAAAATCCACATGACATGCATATGTGCTGTTTGTGTAGTCCTTCTCTAATATAGATGCACATTGATGTCATGTTTAATATTACGTCATTGCAGACAATTAGAATAATGAATCCACTTTTATACAAATTCATGTGCATATTTTTCTAGAAAAATTCCTGAAAATTATCATTTTTAGAATCTATGTATTTTCATTTTTAGATGTACCATCAAATTGCCTTTCCAAATGTCTGCATCCCTTTACTCTTACTATGTAAGAGTAACACTTTCCCTATCCTTGCTAACCATTATTTTATGTTATGTTTGTTATGTTATGTTATGTTATGTTATGTTATGTTATGTTTGTTATTTTATTTTTAAAGCCTACATATTTAGAGACAGAGTGCAAGTGGGGAAGGGGCAGAGAGGGAGAGGAAGAGAGAGAGAATCCCAAGCAAGCAGGTTCCACACCAGCATTGTAGAGACCCATATGGAGCTCAAACTAATGAACAGTGAGATCATGACCTGAGCTTAAGTCAGACACTTAACCACCTGAGCCACCCAGGTGCCCACACATTATTTTAAAACAAAGTTTAGATTAAACTTCTACATTTCTTTAATTACTCTTAAAGATTTTAAAAAATTATTTAAAATACATATTGACTGTTTTAAAACTATTATAAATCTGTGTCGTATGTCCTGTTTTTTTTTCTTGTGGTTTTGCAGTTTGTTGCACATTAAAGATATTCTTCCATAATGGATATTCTGTCCATTATATCTGTAAAAATTATTTTCAACCAGTCTGTTTCTTTTTCATTTAAACTTATTTATGGTGACTTTAGAATTTATAAATTTTATAGATTTTTTCATGTCTTTCTTTTTGATCTTGTTGAATATGAACTTTCTTATTCCAAAGTTAAAAACATACTTTTTTATATTATTATGTTAAAATATATGGCATATGTTCATAATATATAATATACATACATACATAATTGAAGATTAAATCCAATAAAATATTTTTCTATTTGTTATTTTATTATTTTGTCCTTTTTGTTATATTTGATTTGATAATATTATATTCATGGCTTTTGCATTTATGTTTATAAGTACAATAAGCTCTATTTTTTATTTTCTTAAAAAGTCCTTATCTAATTTGGGTACTAAAAACACATTAGCCATTTAAAATAAATTGAGTCACCCCCATTAATTCTCGTAACAAATTATATAAGGTGGAATTGATCTGCCCCTGGTGATTTGGTGAAACTTGACTTTAAAACTGTTTCTGCCATGTCTTACTTGTTTAATTTGCAAATGTTTGATTCAGGAACAGGCAACTTTTAAATTTCAATTTAATTTCTTCAATAGCTATATTCTATAAAATATATTTATTCTGGTAGTTTGAAGATTTATAACATTTTCTGAGTTTTCAAATTTATTATGATTATTCATGGAATTCAGTTGTAATTTTTAAATCAATGACGTATTTTAAAAATTATTTAAATTATAATACTCCACACCCTCCTTCATTGTGGAAACTAAACAACATTTCTGAAGGTTTAAAGTATAAAACTTTTCAAAGAACCAGCTCTTAGTTATATTTGTAATAACTAGTTTTTTTTTATTTTTGCAAATTATTTTACAATAAAGTACAAGTTTGATAATTATGCAATATAATTGATATGAATGTAAGTATATCAATGTCATATTGTCATTTGGTCTGATTTTGCCTGCTACAGTCAGAAGTATATTGCTAGCTGCATATTTCTACCTTAAAAATGTGTCACAACTTATTGCGACTTTTTCCTATCTTTCTTTCTCATTAGATTTAAGATCTTTGAAGGCAGGAATTAAATTTTTATATTCCTAGTGTTTAGCACAGTACCTAAACATTTTAATTAATATGTTTCTTGAATGAAGTGAATGAATAACCTAAATTAAAAATTGTGTAAATTTTATACAAAAGCGTTCTTTCTTTCTTTAAGCTAATTTAAACAAATTAGCTTGCATCTCTATCTTACATGTAGTGGGTAATTCAAAATCTTCCAAAATCTGTAAATTATGAACAGTTTATAATAGCAGGGTCAGTTCTAGCTGTGAGTATTTTGACTAATGAAATGTTACTATTCATGTTTCAGTGTTGCAGTCCTGTTATTATATCTGGCACAAAGCCAACAGTCATATTGTACAGCTCTTTTTTTGATATGCTACTCCCACCCCAACTATTCACACAATTTATGTTTGTGGCAGATTTTACTGAAAGGTTAGGAGTAATGCAAGCATTTTACCTACAGAAATAACAGCAGCTTTAAATAAATAAAAATAAACAAACTGGGCACCTGTGTGGCTCAGTTGGTTAAGTGCATGACTCTTGATTTGGGCTCAGGTCACGATCTCACAGTTCCTAGGATCCAGCACTGAGTCAGCTTGGAGCCTGTTTGGGATTCTCTCTCTCCACCTCTCTTTCTGCTATTCCCCATGTGCCCTCTCTTTCAAAATAAACAAACATTAAAAAAATAGTAAAACCCAGCCCATATGACACCTAATGTGCATCAGCCTAAGTGATTATATATTTTAGTACATTTGATTCTCACAACAACCTCATCAGGTAGATACTAGAACGATTACTTTCATTTCTTTCATGTGAAGAAATTAATGCATAAAGTTAAAGCAGAGGTTGCACAGCTAACAGTTGTCATCCCAAGATTATATATATATATATATATATATATATATATATATATACTTTTCATTAAAAAACTGAGAGGCACCTGGGTGGTTCAGTCAGTTTAGAATCCAAAAATTGATTTCTGCTCAGGTTATAATCTCACAGTTTGTGAGTTCAGGCCCTGTATCAGGCTTTGCACTGAGGTGGAGTCTACTTAAGATTCTCTCTCTTTCTCTCCCTCTGCTCCTCCCATGCTCTCTCTCTCTCAAAAATAAATAAACTTAAAAAAAAAACCCTCTTTGAATACACTGTTGGATTTTTGCCACCACTTAGAATTTTTCACCAGTTGACTGTTCCCACAGTGGCAGCCTCCTGCTGTTTTGTTATCTACTCTCCATTTTTCTCCAGGACTTGTCTCTCTCTTTTCTTCCCATCTGTATATATTTCTGTTGACTTATAGGGAACTTGGCCATCTCTCTCTCTTTTTTTTTTCTTTTGTATCTTATTCATACAGCAGAAGTTAAGTTCACACACTCAACAGTACTTGTAAATTTATTTCCTGTACAAAGAGAGTTCCCTGTTAAGATAACAATATTATTTTTCTTTCACCTACAATATGTGGTTATAACTTATACTGCTTTATTCAATATCTAGTTAACGATATTGCTTTGCATTAGCATAATATAGCTCCTGAAAAACTTCTGTTTCTTTTATTTCCTGGAAACTTGGGAAATATGGTTGGTCACACAACTAGACTGGTCTGTTGTTTCTTAGATGTCCAATATCACACAAAACATTGAAATTAGTTAAGGTATTATCCAAGTCCATTCATAATGACTTTTCCCTAATGAATATGAGCATTCTTTTCATTTCAGCTGGAAATACGCTTACAGTTTTTATCTACAAATTCTAAGGCATATATTGTCTTGACAATTTACAATAAAATGAAGCAAGAAATATTTCTCTATGTGGGAATAAAGGAATACAAGTTTATGATACTAACACAAATTTGTAGTTTATTGACGTATGTGGAAAAAATTCTGATTTTTTTATCTCTGCAAATGGATATATAGTTAGCTTTTATGATAGATACTAATGAGATTCCACACTGAGGAAAAAAAATGAACCAACTTTGTTTACAGGATATTTCAGAGTAAATAGCCCTAAACCATATGTGGTTTGTTTCTAGATGCTAAGTAGAAATTACCTTCATTTGATCAAGAATTGGGAAAAAAAAGGTGAAAATAAAACAAGAGTGATGATCAGAAACCAGAGCAGAATATGAAACTGAAAAAATCTGGATTTATACTTAACATTTCACACTCTTATTTTGTGATATGCACTTCACATAAATGTTGCCATTACCCTCAAAATGACTGTATGAAAGTATGACTACCTTAACACTCTCTTCACCTAAATGCAATCACTCCCAACAGCCCAGGTTAATAACTTGGTGGGTATCCTTCCTTACTTTCCCCATGTTCATTATATGTAAGTGATATACATACAGACCTATAATACACATAGAATAACTATAGAACTTTTTGTCACAATTTTCTTTTTTTTAGAATGGAGTTATTTTGTATACACTTTTCTGCATTTTGTTTTTCTTTTTTTTTAATTTTAAAATTTTTATTTATTTTTATTGATATATAATTGACATATCACATTGTATTGGTTTCAGATATATAACATAATGGTTCAATATTTCTATATGTTGCAGAATGATCACCATAATATGTCTAGTTAACATCCATCACCACACACAGTTATAATTTTATTTGTGTGATAAGGACTATTAAGATCTATTCTCTTAGCAATTTTCAAATATGCAACATAGTATTGTTAACTATAGTTACCATGCTGTACATTATGTCCCTGTGACTAATTATTTTAAAAATTTTTTTAAAGAGAGAGAGAGAGAAAGAGAGCATGAGCAAGGGAGGGACAGACAGAGGGAGAGAGAAAGAATCCCAAGCAGGATCCACACTACCACTGCAGAGTCTGACTCTGTGCTCACACTCAGAAACCATGAAATCATGACCTGAGCCATAATCAAGCCAGTCGCTTAACCGACCGAGCCACCCAGGCGTCCCATGACTTAATTACTTTATAACTGGGTGTTTGTGGTTTTTGAACCCTTTTACTCATTTCTCTCAAACCCCACCTCTTTGTACCACCAGTGTGTTCTCTGTATCTATTAGGTTGTGAGGTTTTTTTTTTCTTTTGTTGTTGTTTTTGTTGTTGTCTTAATTCTACATATAAATGAGTCGTACATTGTTGGTCTTTTTCTATTTTAACTTAGCATAATTCCCTCAAGGTACACCCATGTTATCACCCCTGGAAATATTTAATTATTTGTTTTAAAATGTATTTATTTTGATGGGGAGCTTGGGTGCCTCATTCGGTTAAGTGTCCAACCTCAGCTCAGGTCATAATCTCACTGTTCGCGAACTGTAGTCCCACATAAGGCTCTGGGCTGATGGCTCAGAGCCTGGAGACTGCTTCAGATTTTGTGTCTTCTCTCTCTGCCCCTCCCCTGCTCATGTTCTGTCTCTATTTCTCAAAATAAATAAACATTAAGAAAAACTTTTTAAAAAGTTTATTTATTTTGAAAGAGACAGAGAGAAAGTGTGAGTACGGGAGGGGCAGAGAGACAGGGAGAGAGAGAATCCCAAGCAGGCTCTGCACTGTCAGAGCAGAGCTGGACATGGGGCTCAGACTCACAAATGGTGAGATTGTGACCTGATCCAAAATCAAGAGTTGGATGCTTAACGGATTGAACCACCCAGCTGCCCCAATTTCATTATTGTTGCTACTGAATACTATTATATTGTATGCGTATACCACATCTTCTTTATCCGTTCATCATCCATCAATGAACACTAAGGTTGTTTCCATATCTTGGGTAGTGTGAAAAATACTGCAATGAATAGATTCTGCAGGGGTGCAAATACCTTTTCAAGTTAGTTTTTTTATTTTCTTCAGATAAGTACCCAGAAGTAGAATCAGGTACTTAGGACCTATGGTAGTACTATTTTTTTTAATTGTTTGAGTATTCTCCATACTATTTTTCACAGTGGCTGCACCAAATTACATTCCTGTCAACAGTGCCTGAGGGTCCTTGTTTCTCCACATCCTCGCCAACACTTTTTTCTTTCTTTTTGATGATGGCATTCTTACAGGTGTAGAGTAATATCTCATTTGGTTTTGATTTGCCTTGTCCTGATTATTTGTGATATTGGGCATCTTTTGATGTACCTGTTGGCTGTCTGTATATTTTTGGGAAAATGTTCAGACTCTGACAATTTTTAAAAATGTTTATTTATTTTGAAAGAGAGGTAGAGCAAGCAGGGAAGGAGCAGAGGGAGAGAGGGAGAGAGAGAGACAGAATCCCAAGGAGGCTCCACCCTGCTAGCTGCAGAGCTCAAAGTGGGGCTCTAACACATGAAGCACAAGATCATGACCTGAGCTGAAATGAAGACTCAAAGGTTAAATGACTGAGCCACTCAGGTGCTCCTGCCCATTTTTAATAGCATGTTTTTTTTGTTTGTTTTTACTCTTGAGTTCTATGAGTTCTTTATACATATTATGTACATACTGTATGAATACTTTGTACATATTAATCCTTTATCAGATATATAATTTGCAAATATTTTCTCCCATTCAGTAGGTTGCCTTTTCATTTTGTTAATGAACATTTTATTTCTCTTAATATGATCTTACAAAATCTAACCAATCCTCACCCCTAGCCTGCCAACTTGTAGGGCAAAATTTATTCTTGTGAATACCTGTATATTATTTAATGGTGGACATACAACACAATTTATTTAACCATTAGTCTGTTACTGATCATTCATTTCACTTAAGTTTTTGGCCACAATAGACAAATATCCTTGAACATGTAATGTTTCCTAATGATGTACTTGTATTTTGTTGTTTGTTTATTTATTGATTTTCAGAGAAGGAGGGACAGAGCACATGAGCCAGGGAGGGCAGAAAGAGAGTTTCCCAAGCAAGTTCCACACTGCCAGCACATAGCCCAATGTGGAACTCAAACTCATGAACCATAAGATCATGACCTGAGCCAAAGTCAAGAGCAGGACACATAACTGGCTGAGCCACCCAGGCCCTCACAACTGGTGTACTTTTTATTTATTTATTATTTATTTATTTATTTATTTATTTATTTATTTATTATTTTATTTTTTAAAATCACATCTAAATTATTTAGCATATAGTGCAACAATGATTTCAGTAGATTGCTCAATACCCTTTACCCATTTAGCCCACCCGCCCTCCTACAACGCCTCCAGTAACCCTGTGTTTATTCTCCATGTTTAAGAGTTTCTTATGTTTTGTCCTCCTCCCTGTTTTTATATTATTTTTGTTTCCTTTCCCTTATGTTCATCTGTTTTGTCTCTTAAAGTCCTCATGTAAGTGAAGTCATATGATATTTGTCTTTCTATGACTGAATAATTTTGCTTAGCATAATACCCTCCAGTTCCATGCATGTAGTTGCAAATGGCAAGATGTCATTCTTTTTGATTGCCGAGTAATACTCCATTGTATATATATATACCACATCTTCTTTATCCATTCATCCATCGATGGACACTTGGGCTCTTTCCATACTTTGGCTATTGTTGATAGTGCTGCTATAAACATTAGGGTACATATGTCCCTTTGAAACAGCACATCTGTATCCCTTGGATAAATACCTAGTACTGTAATTGCTGGGTCATAGGGTACTTCTATTTTTAATTTTTTGAGGAACCTCCATACTGTTTTTGAGTGGCTGCAACCAGTTTGTATTCCAACCAACAATGCAAAAGAGATCCTCTTTCTCTGCATCCTCGCCAACATCTGTTGTTGCCTGAGTTGTTAATGTTAGCCATTCTGACAGGTGTAAGGTGGTATCTCACTGTGGTTATGATTTGTATTTCCCTGATGATGAGTGATGTTGAGCATTTTTTCATGTGTCAGTTGGCTATCTGTATGTCTTCCTTGGAGAAGTGTCTATTCTTGTCTTTTGCCCATTTTTTCACTGTATTATTTGTTTTCTGGGTGTTGAGTTTGATAAGTTCTTTATAGATTTTGGATACTAACCCTTTATCTCATATGTCATTTGCAAATATCTTCTTCCATTCTGTTGGTTGCCTTTTAATTTTGCTGACTGTTTCCTTTGCTGTGCAGAAGCTTTTTATTTCGATGAGGTCCCAGTAGTTCATTTTTGCTTTTGTTTCCCTTGCCTCCAGAGACGTGTTGAGTAAGAAGTTGCTGCAGCCAAGATCAAAGAGGTTTTTGCATGCTTTCTCCTCAAGGATTTTGATGGCTTCCTTTCTTACATTGAGGTCTTTCATCCATTTTGAGTTTATTTTTGTATATGATGTAAGAAAATGGTCCAGGTTCATTCTTCTGCATGTTGCTGTTCAGTTTTCCCAGCACCACTTTCTGAAGAGACTGTCTTTATTCCATTGGATATCCTTTCCTGCTTTGTCAAAGATTAGTTGGCCATACGTTTGTGGGTCCATTTGTGGGTTCTCTCTTCTGTTCCATTGATCTGAGTGTCTGTTCTTGTGCCAGTACCATACTGTCTTGATGATTACAAGTTTGTATAGCTTGAAGTCTGGGATTGTGATGCCTTCTGCTTTGGTTTTCTTTTTCAAGATTGCTTTGGCTATTCAGGGTCTTTTCTGGTTCCATACAAATTTTAGGATTATTTGTTCTAGCTCTGGGAAGAATGGTGGTGTTATTTTGATAAGGATTGCATTGGATATGTAGATTGCTTTGGGTAGTATCGACATTTTAACAACATTTGTTCTTCTTATCCAGGAGCATGGAATCTTTTTCCATTTTTTTGTGTCTTCTTCAATTTCTTTCATAAGCTTTCTATAGTTTTCAAAGTATACATTTTTCACCTCTTCGGTTAGATTTATTCCTAGGTGTTTTATGCTTTTTGGTTCAATTGTAAATGCGATCGATTCCTTGATTTCTCTTTCTGTTGCTTCATTGTTAGTGAATAGCAATGCAATCGATTTCCATGCATTGATTTTATATCCTGAAACTTTGCTGAATTCATGAATCAGTTCTAGTAGTTTTTTGATGGAATCTTTTGGGTTTTCCATATTGAGTATCATGTCATCTGTGAAGAGTGAAAGTTTGACGTTCACCTGGCCTATTTGGATGCCTTTTATTTCTTTGTGTTGTCTGATTGCAGAGGCTAACACTTCCAATACTATGTTGAATAACAGTGGTGAGAGTGGACACTCCTGTCTTGTTCCTGACCTTAGGGGGAAAGCTCTCAGTTCTTCCCCATTGAGGATGATATTAGTATTGGGTTATTCATATATGGCATTTATGATCTAAAGGTATGATCCTTCTATCCCTACTTTCTTGAGGGTTTTTATCAAGAAAGGATGCTGTATGTTGTTAAATGCTTTCTCTGCATCTATTGAGAGGTTCATATGGTTCTTGTCCTTTCTTTTATTGATGTGACAAATCACGTTAATTGTTTTGCGGATATTGAACCAACCCTGCATCACAGGTATAAAACCCACTTGGTCGTGGTGAATAATTTTTTAAATGTATTGTTGGATCCTGTTGGCTGATATCTTGTTGAGTATTTTTGCATCCATGTTCATCAGGGAAATTGGTCTTTAGTTCTCCTTTTTAGTGTGGTCTCTGTCTGGTTTTGGAATCAGGGTAATGCTGGCTTTATAGAAAGAGTTTGGAAGTTTTCCTTCCATTTCTATTTTCTGGAACAGCTTCAAGAGATTACGTGTTAACTCTTCCTTAAATGTTTGGTAGAATTCCCCTGGAAAGCCATCTGGCCCTGGACTCTTGTTTTTTGGGAGAGTTTTGATTACTACTTCGATTTCCTTACTGGTTATGGGTCTGTTGAAATTTGCTATTTCTTCCTGTTTCAGTTTTGGTAGTGTATATGTTTCTAGGAATTTGTCCATTTCTTCCAGATTGCCCATATAATTGGCATATCATTGCTCATAATATTCTCTTATTATTGTTTTTTATTTCTTCTGTGTTGGTTTTGATCTCTCCTCTTTCATTCTTGATTTTATTTATTTGGGTCCTTTCCTTTTTCTTTTTGATCAAACTGGCTAGTGGTTTATCAATTTTGTTAATTCTTTCAAAGAACCAGCTTCTGGTTTCATTGATCTGTTCTACTGGGTTTTTTTTGTGTGTTTTTTTTTCAATAACATTAATTTCCACACTAATCTTTATTATTTCCTGTCTTATGCTGGTTTGGGGTTTTATTTGCTATTCTTTTTCCAGCTCCTTAAGGCATAAGGTTAGGTTATTTATCTGAGATCTTTCTTCCTTCTTTAGGAAGGCCTGGATTGCCAAATACTTTCCTTTTATGACCGCCTTTGCTGCGTCCCAGAGGTTTTGGGTTGTGGTATTATCATTTTCATTGGCTTCTGTATACTTTTTAATTTCCTCTTTAACTTCTTGGTTGGCCCATTCATTCTTTAGTAGAATATTCTTTAGCCTCCAAGTATTTGTTACCCTTCCAAATTTTTTCCTGTGGTTGATTTCGAGTTTCATAGTGTTGTGGTCTGAAAATATGTGCAGTATGATCTCAGTGTTTTTGTACTTGCTGAGGGCTGATTTGTGTCCCAGTATCTGGTGTATTCTGGAGAACATTCCATGTAAACTGGAGAAGAATGTATATTCCACTGCAGATGTTCTGAGTATATCTGTGAAGTCCATCTGGTCCAGTGTGTCATTCAAAGCCATTGTTTCCTTGTTGATTTTTTTTATTAGATTATCTGTCCATTGCTGTGAGCGAGGTGTTGAATTCTCCTATTATTATGGTATTACTATCGATGAGTTTCTTTATGTTTGTGATTAATTGATTTACATATTTGTGTGCTATCACATTTGGAGCATAAATGTTCACAATTGTTAGGTCTTCTTGGTGGATAGACCCCTTGATTATGATATAATGCCCTTCTGCATCTCTTGATACAGTCTTTATTTTAAAGTCTAGATTGTCAAATATAAGAATGACTACTCTGGCTTTCTTTTGTTAACCATTAGCATGATAGATGGTTCTCCATTCCCTTACTTTCCAACTGAAGGTGTCTTTGGGTCTAAAGTGGGTCTCTGTAAACTGCATATAGATTGATCTTGATTTCTTATCCATTTTGTTACCCTATGTCTTTTTATTGGAACATTTAGTCCATGGACTTTTAGAGTGAGTACTGAAAAATATGAAATTATTGCCATTATGTTGCTTGTAGAGTTGGAGTTTCTGGTGGTGTTCTCTGGTCCTTTCTAATCTTCGTTGCTTTTGGTATTTGTTTATTTGTTTGTTTGTTTATTTATTATTTTTTATCTTCTCTACCCTCAGAGAGTCCCCCTGAAAATTTCTTTCAGGGCTGGTTTAGTGGTCACAAATTTACCCAAAAGTAAAAAATATAGTAGAAAAGAAATAAAGAAAAATATTTTTAATAAAAATTGAAAATAAAAATGAATTTTTCCTCTTTCTGTATTCAAGAAAATAAACAAAAATGAGGGAAAAAAATAAATAAATAAAGAAAATTGAATAGTTGGACCAGCTAACAGACTGAAATATGACTGAAATTACTTTGTTTTCCCCTAGAAGTCAAACTATGAAGCACTTTGTAGTCCATAAACAAAGCAGGTGGTGAGACTTGTGTTCTTGAGGAGCGCAGTTGGCCCAGTTGGGCGGGACTTAATATACTGGCTCCGTTCTCCACTAGATGGCTCTGCTAGCCTACTGGTGTGGATTGTTGTGGCGCTTGTAGGTATGTCTCCACATGCACGGGAGTGGTGAAAATGGCATCACCCAGCTACCCAGTCTCTAGTATCAGAACTCTGTTCTCCCTGATCAGCAATCGTGCAGCCATCCTTTGTCTTCAGCTTCTGTCCACTCCCCACTTCCACACTGTCCGTGACCAAACTCCAGGCAGCACCTCCCTCCTGAGTTTTGTAACAGATGCAGCTGCCTTCCCCTGCCCCCCACTTCTGAGGGACTGTGGCTTTGACTTGTTCCACCCTTCTGTGGAAGGTCTCACTGAGCAATGGCAATGGCTGGGTGCTGGCCACACCCAGGAACGCTTGCAGGACCATGCTGCTGCCGATGCCCAGAAACTGTGGCCAGGTGCCAGCCCGCCCCAGAAAAAGTTTGCGAGACAGTGTAGCAGCAGCATTTCAGGGATTATAGACAATCACAACACACATCTGCCACCAGGCTTCACCCCCAATGACCTTTTCCAGCACCAGCGAATGTGGCCATTCTCTATGGTTTGCTGGGCCAGGTGGCTTCAACAGTCTCTACCAAATGCCCTTCCAGCAGTGGAACTGCTTTTCCCCCTGTGGCCTGAGAATATTCCAGACCCCACTCTGTTCCTGGGGATTTGCCCTTCCCACCAGAGCACTTCCAGGTATTGAGCTGAGGAGTTGCAGACTTTGCTCTCCCCTTGTTCACAGTCTTAATGGAATTTAAACCCTCTCCTTTCTCCTTTCTCCCTTTTTATTTCAGTCCCTGCAGCTGTTTCAAATTTTCCACTTTCTCTTCAGCTGCTTTTGGGCGGGGTGATTTTCCTGTATACCACCCCCCACCTGTCTCCGTCCTCTCTCCACACACAAAAGCATCTCCCTGCCTTCCGTGGTTTCTCTCTCCCCAAGTTCACCTCTCTATGCTGTGTACCTGCTGAATTCTTTGGTTCAGGTTGTCGAGATTGTTGTGTTAATCCTCAGATCAGTTTTCTAGGTGTGCAGGATGGTTTAGTGTTGGTCTGGCTGTATTTCATGGGCATGAGACACACAAAAACTTCCATAGTGTTCTGATATCTTGGCTTTTCCTCTGGTTTACTTATTTTTAAGGATAGATTTCCTGAAATAAATTCCTCTGTTGAAGGCATAAGCATTGTTTTTTGTTTTTCTTAAAGGATGTTGCAAGAATATTTTCCTCAAAGGATGTAGTATATTTCTACCTACATCACTGACTGCATGTATATTAAATTTTTTCCAGTCTAAAAAGTGTAAAGAAGGAGGATTCAACATGATGGAGAAGTAGGGCTGCCCTAGTTCCTCGTCCATCAAACACAGCAGTATTGAGGCCAAAAGACTTGGAATTCCAGGAACCCAGGCTACACAGTGACAGAAATATCTCCAGGGGCCCATGGGGACAGCTTGGCAAACCATAGATGTATGATTGAGAATTGGGGGAGATAAAATGGGTGGCATAGGCAGAGGAGAGGGATCCCCTTCTATGGAGAAACAAAAGGAAGAGAAAGAGAAGCTGTGGAAGTGTGGGATTTTATTTGGAAAGAGAGTATCTTCTCTGGACCTTGGACTGGGAAATGGAGAAAACTGAGAGTCAGTTTACACCTTTAAAACAGCCTTAAGAGTGACAATCCAGGGTGGCGGGCATTCTCTGGACTGGGGCCTGCTGTTCTCTATTTTGTCATTCAGAATAGAAGGAGAGATAAAGACTTTCCCAGACAAACAAAATCTGAACATTTCATGACCACTAAAACAGCTCTTCAGGAGATCCTAAGAGGGACTCTGTGAGTGGAACAATGCAAAGACTACAAAGGACCATAGACATCACCACAAACAAAACCTACAGATAACACAATGACATTTAATCCATACCTTTCAATAATCACTCTGAATGTAAATGGACTAAATGCTCCAATCAAAAGACATAGGGTATAATAATGGATAAAAAAAACCCAAGATCCATCTATATGCTGTCTACAAGAGACTCATCTCATTTTAAACCTAAGAACACCTTCAGATTGAAAGTGAGGGGATGGAGAACTGTCTATCATGCTATCGGAAAGCAAAAGAAAGCTGGAGCAGCCATACTTATATCAAACAAGTTATAGTTTAAACTAAAGACTATAACAAGAGATGAAGAAGGGCATTATATCATAATTAAGGGGTCTATCCATCAAGAAGAGCAACAATTATAAATGTTGATGCCCCCAGCTTGGAAGTCACAAATATAAAATCAATCACAAACATAAACAATCTTATTGCTAACATTATTGTAATTGTAGGTGAGGTTAACACTCCACTTATAATAATTGACAGATCACCTAGGAGGAAAATCAATAAAGAAACAATGTCTCTTAATGATACACTGGACCAGAGGCACTTAACAGATATATTCACAACTTTTCATTCAAAAGCAGCAGAATACACATCCTTCTTGAATTCACATGGAACATTCTCCAAAATAAATCACATACTGGGTCGCAAAACAGTCCTCAACAAAAATAAAAGGATTGAGATCATGCCATATATATTTTCAGATGTGAAACTTGAAATCGACCACAAGGAAAAATTTAGAAAGCTTCCAAAGTGTGGAGGTTAAAGAATATCCTACCTAAGAAAGAATGAGTCAACCAGGCAATTAAAGAAGAAATTAAATATATATATATATATATATATATATATATATATATATATATATGGAAGCAAAAGAAAATGAAAACACAACAGTCTGAACACTTTGGGATGTAGCAAAGGCAGTCCTAAGAGGAAAATATATTGCAAACCAGGCCTATCTCAAGAAGCAAGAAAAATACCAAATATAGAACCTAACCTCACACCTAAAGGAACTAGAAGCAGAGCAGCAAAGAAAACCCAAAGCCAGCAGAGGAAGATAAATATTAAAGATTAGAGTAGTAATAAACAATATAGAATCCAAAAGGGTAGTAGAACAGACCAATGAATCTAAGAGCTGGTTTTTTGAAAGATATACAAAATTGATAAACCTCTAGCCAGACTTTGCAAAAAGAAAAGAGAGGGGGCCTAAGTAGATAAAATCACAAATGAAAGGGGAGAATTCACAATGAACACCACAGAAATACAATTATGAGACAATACTAAGAAAAATTATATGCCCCAAACTGGACTACCTTGAAGACATGGACAAATTCCTAGACACCCACACACTACCAAAACTCAAACGGGAAGAAAGAGAAAATTTGAACAGATCCATAACCAGTGAAAAAAAACTGAATCAGTTATCAAAAATCTCCTAACAAATAAGAGTCCTGTGCCAGATGGCTTCCCAGGGGAATTCTACCAGACATTTAAAACAGAATTAATACCTATTATTCTCAAACTGTTCTAAAAAATAGAAATGAAAGGAAAGCTTCCAAACTCATTCTGTGAAGCCAGCATTACTTTGATCCTAAAACCAGACGGAGATCCCACTAAAAAGGAGAATTACAGGCCAATATCCGATGATTGATTATTCACCATGATCAAGTAGGATTCACTGCTGGGCCGCAGGGCTGGTTTATACCCACAAATCAATGAGATACACCTATTAATAGAAGAAAGGATAAGAACCATATGACGCTGTCAATAGATGCAGAAAAAGCATTTGACAAAATACAACATTGTTTCTTAGTAAAAACCCTCAAGAAAGTTGGGATATAAGGAACATACTTTAACATCATAAAAGCCATGTATGAAAGGCCCACAGTTAATATCATCTTCAATGGGAAAAAACTGAAAGGTTTCCCCCTGAGATCAGGAATACAACAGGGATGTCCACTCTCACCACTGTGGTTTAACATAGTGTTGGAAGTCCTAGCATCAGCAATCAGACAACAAAATGAAATAAAATGCTCCAAATTGGAAAAGAAGAAGCCAAACTTGCAGTTTTTGCAGATGACATGATACTTTACATGGAAAACCCAAAATACTCCACCATAAAGGTGCTAGAACTGATACATGAATTCAGTGAAGTCACAGGATATAAAATCAATGCACAGAAGTTGGTTGCATTTCTATATACCAATAATGAAACAACAGAAAGAGAAATCAAGGAATCTATCCCATTTATAATTGCATCAAGAACCATAAAGTATCTAGAAATAAAGCTAACCAAAGATGTAAAATATCTGTATGTTGAAAACTATAAAAAAAACTTACGAAAAAAAAGTGAAGAAGACACAAAGAAATGGAAAAACATTCCATGCTCATGGATTGGAAGAACAGATATTGTTAAAATGTCAATACTACCCAAAGCTATGTACACATTCAACGCAATCCCAATAAAAATTTCACTGGTATTTTTCTCAGAGCCAGAATAAACAATCCTATAATTTGTATGGAACCACAAAAGACCCCAAATAGCCAAAGTAATGTTGAAAAAGAAAACCAAATCTGGAGGCATCACAATCCCAGACTCTAGCCTTTACTACAAAACTATCATCTTCAAGACGGTATTGTTTTGGCACGAAAACAGACACATAGACCAATGGAATAGAATTGTGGACCCACAAATGTATGGACAACTAATCTTTGACAAAGCAGGAAAGAGTATCTGATGGAAAAAAGACAGTCTCTTTAGCAAATGGTGCAAGGAGAACTGGACAGCAACATGCAGAAGAATGAAACTGGACCACTTCCTTACACCATACACAAAAATAAGCTCAAAATGGATAAAAGACCTAAATGTGAGACAGGAAACCATCAAAATCCTAGAGGAGAAAGCAGGCAACCACTTCTTTGACATCAGCTGCAGCAACCTTTTATTCTACACAGCTCCGAAGGCAAGGGAAATAAAAGCAAAAATGAACTCTTGGGACCTCGTCAAGATAAAAACCTTCTGCATAGCAAAACAATCAACAAAACTAAAAGACAACCAAGGGAATGGGAGAAGATATTTGCAAATGATATATCAGGTAAAGGGTTAGTATCCAAAATCTATAAAGAACTTACCAAACTCAAGACAGGAAAAACAAATAATCCAGTGAAGAAATGGGCAGAAGACATGAATAGACACTTTTCCAAAGAAGACATCCAGATGGCCAACAGACACATGAAAAGATGCTCATCATTGCTCATCATCAGGGAAATAGAAATTAAAACCTCACTGAGATACCTCCTTACACCAGTCAGAGTGGCTAAAATCAACAACTCAGGAAAACAACAGATGTTGACAAGGATGTGGAGAAAGGGAAACCCTCCTACACTGTTGGTAGGAATGCAAACTGGTGCAGTGCTCTGGAAAACTGTGAAAGTTCCTCAAAAAAATTAAAAATAGAATGGGGCGCCTGGGTGGCTCAGTCGGTTAAGCGTCTGACTTCAGCTCAGGGCATGATCTTGCAGTCTATGAGTTCAAGGCCCGCATTGGGCTCTGTGCTGACATCTCAGAGCCTGGAGCCTGCTTCGGATTCTGTGTCTTCCTCTCTCTCTGCCCCTCCCCTGCTCTCTCTCTCTCTCTCTCTCTCTCTCTCTCTCAAAAGTAAACATTAAAAATATTTTTAAAAAATTAAAAATAGAAATACCCTATGACCTAGCAATAGCACTACTAGGAATTTATCCAAAGGATATGGAGTGCTGATTCATAGAGTACATGTACCCCAATGTTTATAGCAGTGATATCAAAATAGCCAAATTATGGTAAAATCCCAAATATCCATCAACTGATGAATGGATAAAGAAGATGTGGTTTATATATACAATGGAATACTACTTGGCAATAAGAAGTAATGAAATCTTGCCATTTGCAACAACATGAATAGAACTGGAGGGTATTGTGCTAAATGAAATAAGTTAGTCAGAGAAAGACAGATGTCATATGTTTTCACTCATGTGGAATTAGAAACTTAACAGAAGACCATGGGGGAAGGAAAGGGGAAGAAAATAGTTTGAAACATAGAAAGAATCAAACCACAAGAGACTCGTAAATACAGAGAACAAACTGAGGGGTGTTTGGGGGTGTGGGGGAGGGGAAAATGGGTGATGGGCATTGAGGAAGACACTTTTTGGGATGAGCACTTGGTGTTGTATGTAAGCGATGAATCATAGAAATCTACTCCCGAAACCAAGAGCACACTGTATACACTATATGTTAGCTAACTTGATAATAAATTATATAGAATGAATGAATGAATGAGTGAATGAATGAATGAATAAACAGGTAAGTACCATGAAGTATGGAAAGCATTCAGCATGGCTTTTAACAATGTGGTAAGCAGATGGCTAAAGCTGTCACTCTAAGATTTCCATCCCCTGGTTATTCAACCACACACTAATGTAGACATTAGACACACTAATGTAGACATACATGCTGTGAAGGGACCCTACAGGTGTAATTAAGGATACTAACCAGTTGATCCTAAAATAGATCGTCCTGGATTATCTGGATGGGTCCTCTGTAATCATATGAGCCCTTAAAAGCCTAAGAGGAAGGCAGAAACATCAGTCAGAAAGATGTGGCACAAGAAGTCAGAGACATGGTAAGCATAAGAAAGACTTAGGCCAATGTTGCTGTGAACCAAGAAATGTGGGGAACCTCTAGAAGTGGAGAGCAACCTCTAGACAACAGCCAATACGGAAATGGGTACTCTGGTCCTAAAATGGCATGGATCCAAATTCTGCCAACAACCAATTGAACTTTGAAGCAGATTTGTCTCCAGGGCCTCCAGCAGGGAACACAGCCCTGTTAACACCTCGATTTCAGCATTGTGGATCCAGGAAACAATCTGACCTCCAGAACTATGCAATAATAAACTTGTGTTGTTTTGGTAAGAAAGCAAGAAAGAAAGCAAGAAAGGAAGAAAGACCTTGTTTTGATTACATTTCCTTTACTTCTAGTGAGTTTATTCATCTTTTTATATTACTTGACCATTTGCTATTCTGTGATTCATTATTCATATACATTTGCCCAATTTTACACTGGCTTACATACCTATTTATGGTCTGTAAGTTTTCACTTTATATTACAGGTATCATATTTTATCTGTCATTTTTGCTGCACATTTTTTTCAAATCTATCATTTTTATAGACTTACATGGTATGTTTTACCACATAAAGGCTTTTCATGTTTATGTGGTCAAATATGTGCTTTTTTATGGCTTTTGTGTTTTTAGCATTTTCTGTCATAGAGTATGCATCACTGATTTTTGTTTTATATTTTAATCCATCGGGAACCGATTTTGTAAATTGTTAAATGGTGTTCCAACTTTACAGTCTTTTAAATGGATAACCTGTATTATTTTATTTCTAAATAAACTGTTATTTTCCCACTGAGTTGAAACAACACATTCTTTGTATATTAGAATCTCATTTTGGGGAATGTATTCTGAATTGGATAGTCAGTTTCAGAGGTCACTGCCTTTACAACTAAGTTCTGATAACTGAAAAAAAAAACATTAACAATTCATCACTCTATTTCTCCATGTATTTTTTAACTCATCACCAGCATGTATCTTTCTATATGACTTTTAAGAAGAATGAACACTGTTTAAAACAGAAGATATTTTAATTAGAACTGTTTTAAATGTGTATACTATTTCAAATTTAGCTGAATCATTATACTAATGTACTGCTTTTACTTTTAAGAAAACAGCAAACATAATATGCACTATTCATTTGTTAAGGTTAATTTTCTGTCAACAGATTTATACCCTCCTTTATAGGTCCTAGGTCTTTGTTAAAATTAATCTTTAAAACCTAGAGATTTTCACCACCATGACAGCAGTTTTTCCCATTTTTTTCAGTGTTCAATTTAGCATAAAGTTTTTATTTTTCCTTTTCTTCTTTGATATAATTGATATGTAGCATTGTATGAGTTTAAGGTATACTGAGCGATGATTTAATACACATATATTTGTAAAATTATTACCAAAACATTTTTATCAAGTCGAATAATTTCTTCCTTTCTTCTTTCCTTTCTCCCTTTCTCCCTTTCTTTCTTTTTCTTTTTCTTCCTTTCTCCCTTCCTTCCTTCCTTCCTTCCTTTCTTTCTTTCTTTCTTTTTCTTTCTTTCTTTCTTTTCCTTCCTTCCTTCCTTCCTTCCTTCCTTCCTTCCTTCTTTCCTTCCTCTCTCTTTCTCATTCTTTCTTCCTCTTTCTGTCTTTCTTTTTGTGGTGAGGACATTTAGATCTACTCTCTTAGCAACTTGTAATTACATAATGCAGTATTTTTAACTATATTCACCATGGTGTGTATTAGATCCCCAGAATGTATTCATCTTTACCTGGAAGTTTGCACCCTTTATCCAACATCTCCCCACTTCTCCCACCCCTAGCCCTTGGTAACCACCATTGGACTCTCTGCTGCTATAAGTTAAATATTTTTAGTTTCTTCATGTAAGCAAGGTCATACAGTATTTGGCCTTATATATTTGGTCTGACTTATTTCAGGTGGTGCAATGACCTCGAGGTCCATCACCATCTATGTTGTCACAAATCACAAATGGCATGATTTCTTTCTTTCTCAGGCTGAATAATGTGTGTGTGTGTGTGTGTGTGTGTGTGTGTGTGTGTATTTTCTTTACCCATTCATCCATGAATGATAGGTTGTTTCCATATCTTAGCTAGTGTGAATAATGCTGCAACAAACTTGAGAGTGAAGACACTCTTTGATACCTTTTCATTTGCTTTGGATTTATACACAGAAATGAGACTGCCGAATCATATGATAGTTCTATTTTCAATTGATTGGGGAGCCTACATACTGTGTTCCATAGTGGCTGCACCAATTTACATTCTCACCAACAGTGTACAAGAGTTCCCTTTTTCTCCACATCCTCATAAGCATTTGTTATCTCTTTTTGATAATAGCTATTCTAACATGTGTGAGGTGATCCCTCAATGTGGTTTTGATTTGCATTTCTGTGATGAATTGTGATGTTAAGCATCTTTTTTTAAAGCAACTTTTTATATATTTGTGGCCATTGGTATGTCTTCTTTCAGAAAATGTCTATTCAGATCTCTTGCCCATTTTTTAAATCAGTGCTGTTTTATTGCTGTTGAGTTGTATGAGTTCCTTGTATATTTTGGTATTTTTTTAAGTTTTTATTTTAATTCCAGTTAGTGAACAACAGTATTATGTTAGTTTCAGGTATACAATATAGTGATTCAATACTTCCATACAACACCCTGTGCTCATCACAAGAAGTGTGCTCCTTCATCTCTGTCATCTATTTTACCCACCCCTCCACCCACCTCCCTTCTGGTAACCATCAGGTTGTTCTCTACAGTTAAGAGCCTGTTTATTGGTTTGCCTCTCTCTCTCTTTTTCCCCCTTTGCTCCTTTGTTTTCTTAAATTCCACATATTAGTGAAACCATATGGTATTTGTCTTTCTCTGACTGATTTATTTTGCTTAACATAGTAGTCTAGCTCCATCCATGTCATTGCAAATGGCCCGATTTCATTCTTTTGTATGGCAGAATTATATATATATAATTTACATATATATGTTATATATATATTTTATATTATATGAAAAAACCATTAACAATTCATCACTCTATTTCTCCACATATTTTTAAACTCATCACCAGCATATATCTTTCTATATGACTTTTAAGAAGAATGAACACTGTTTAAAATAGAAGGTATTTTAATTAGAACCATTTTAAATTTGTATCATATTTCAAATTTAGCTGAATAGTTATATTAATGTACTGTATATTAATATGCATATTAATACTGTATACACATACTATATATATCACATCTTCTATATCCATTCATCAACTAATGGACACTTGGGCTGTTTCCATATCCTGCCTACTATAGATAATGCTGCTATAAACATAGGGGTGCATGTACCCCTTTGAATTATTGTTCTTGCATTCTTTGGATAAATATTCAGTAGTGCAATTGTTGGAGCATTACCAAGGTAGTTCTGTTTTAACTTTTTGAGGAACTTCCATAGTGTTTGCCACAGTGGCTGCACCAGTTTGCATTCCCACCAATAGCACATGAGTGTTCCTTTTTCTTCACACCCTTGCCAACTCCTCTGGTTTCTTGTGTTGTTGTTTTAGCCATTTTGACAGGTGTAAGGTGACATCTCATTGTAGTTTTGATTTGCATTTCCCTGATGATAAGTGATGGTGAGCATCTTTTCATGTGTCTGTTGACCATCTGTATATCTTTTGTGTGTGTGTGAAATGTCTTCTGCCCACTTTTAACTGGATTATTTGTTTTTGGGGTGTTGAGTTTTACAAATTTTTATACATTTTGGATACTGAGCCCTTATCAGACAGATTATCTGCACTCCATAGGTTGCCTTTTCATTTTGCTGATTGTTCCTTTGTTGTGCAGAACCTATTTAGTTTGATATAGTCCCACTCATTTATTTTTTGTTTTGTTGGTCCTTTTGAGGTCATACCCCAAAACAATTGCTGTCAAGACCTATGTCACAGGGATTTTCCTGATGTTTTCTTCCAGGAGTTTTACAATTTCAGGTCTCATGTTTAAATTATTAATCCTTTTCAGTTTAATTTTTTGTGAGTAGTGTTGTATAGGAGTCCAATTTTATTTTTTTGCATTTGTATATGCAATTTTTCCCACCGCCATGTATTGAAGTGACTAATTTTTCCACACTGAGTATTCTTGGCTGCCTTGTCAAGTATTAGTAGGGTTTATTTCTGGGCTTTCGATTCTATTTCGTTTATTTCATTGATCTGTTTTTATGTCAGTTCCATACTGTTGTGATTACTATATCTTTGTAATATAGCTTGAAGTCAGGAAGTGGAATGCCTCAAATTGTACTCTTCTTTCTCATGATTGCTTTGGTTATTTGGGGTCTTTTGTGGTTCCATACACACTTTAGGATTGTTTTGTTTCTAATTATGTGAAAAATGACATTGGACCTTTTTTAAAATTTTTATTTATTTTGAGAGAGAGAGAGAGAGAGAGAGAGAGAGAGAGAGAGAGAAAGAGATGTACATAAGCAGGGAGGGACAGAGAAAGAGGAGAAAGAATCCCAACCAGGCTTCATGCTGTCAGCGCAGAGCCTGATGCAGGCTCAGTCCCACAAACTGTGAGATCACAACCTGAGCCCAAATCAGGAGTCATATGCGTAACCAACTGAACCACCCAGGCACTCCTGTGTTGGACTTTTGATACAGATTGCAGTGAATTTGTAAATGGCTTTGGTAGTATGGACATTTTCAACAATATTAATTCAGTTGATCCATGAATACAGAATAACTGTCTATTTATTTGTGTATTCTTTAGTTTCTTTCATTAAAGTATTATAGTTTTCAGTACAGATCTTTCATTGCCTCAGTTAAATTTATTAAGTACTTAATTGTTTGTGATGTTACTATAAATGAGATTCTTTCATTTCTTTTTCGAATGTTTCATTGTTAGTGTATAGAAATATAGCTGATTTCTATATACTGATATTGTACCCTGCTAAATTACTGAATTTGTTTATTAATTCTAACAGCTTTTTGTGGAGTATTTAGAATTTCCTATTTATAATCTTATCATCTGTAAACAGAAACAATTTTAACTCTTCCTTTCCAATTTGCCTTTTATATCTTTTTCTGGCTTAATTACTATTTTGAATAAGAATGATAAGAGTAGACACCCGTGTCTTGGTTTTGGTCATAAAGGAAAAGCTTTTAACCTTTCACCATCGAGTATAATGTTAACAGTGCTTTTGTTGTATTTTGGCCTTTATTATGTTGAGGTACCTTTCTTCTATACCCAGTTTGTGGAAAATTTTTATCAGAAAAGGATGTTGAATTTGACCAATATTTTTTCTACATCTGTTGAGAGATGATGCTACAATTTGTGTCTTTCATTCTATTAGTGTAGTATAATACATTTATTGATTTCACATGTTGCACAATTCTTGCATCCTTAGGGTAAGTGCCACTTGATTATGATGTATGATGCTTTTAATATGCTGTTGAATTTGGTTTCTAAATATTCTGTTGATAATTTTTGCATCTATATTCATCAGGAATTTTGGCCTTTAGTTTTCTTTTCTTGTAGTGTCCTTATCTGGCTTTGGTATCAGGGTAATGCTGGCCTTATAAAATCTATTTGAGAGTTTTCCTTCCTCTTCAACTTTTTGAAAGAGTTTGAGAAGAATTAATATTAATTCTTTAATGTCTGATAGAAATAGTGAAAATACATGATCCTGGGCTTTTGTTGTTGGTAAGATTTTTATTAGTGATTCAATCTACCTCATTATTGGTCTGTTCAGATTTTCTGTTTCTTCTGACTCAGGCACGGGTTATATGTTTCTAGGAATTTATCCACATCTTCTAGTCTATCTGATTTTTAATTATAGTCTCTTATTAGCCTGATTTGTAGGCTATCCATATCTTCTAGGCTATATAATTTTTCATTACAGTCTTATTAGCCTTTGTATTTTTGTTGTATCAATCATAGTGTCTACTCTTTTGCTTCTGATTTTGAGTCTTCTCCCTTTGTTCCTTAGTCTAACTAAAGTTTTGTCAATTTTACTTATCCTTTCAAAGAACTAGCCCTTAGTTTTGCTAATTTTTCTGTTGTTTTTCTATTTCATTATCTGTTTCATTATTTCTGCTCTAATCTCTATTTCCTTTCTTCTGTGAACTTTGGGCTTAGTTTGTTCTTTTTCTAGTTACATGAGGGATAAGTTAGATTGTTTATTTCAGACCTTTCTTGTGTCTTCATGTAGGTGTTCATTATTCTAATCTTCCCTGTTAAAACCACTTTTGCTTCATTTCATAAGTTTTGATATGTTGTGTTTCCATTTTTGTTTTTTTCAAGATATTTTTTAAATTTCTCTTCATTTAGTCTTTGACGCATTGGTTGTTCAGGAGAAACTTCTAAACTCCTCAAATAAGTTTACCTTATTTGATCGTGATATCTTTTACCTCAAAAATATTAAACAGGTGGCAATACTGAACATACTTACCTTGTTAGAAGGGAAAATTTTTTTTTCTATCAAGTACATTGTTCACTTTTAGGATTATATGTATTTTCTAATATTAAAAACATCCTGTTGATTATAATTAATAAAGTTTGTTGAATGTTTTCAATGTTTTTTCAACATTCCAAATATCAAGTATATATTTTATCTCCATAGATTAATTAACAGAACTTTTGATAGATTTCTTTTTCTTTAATTTTTTTACTTAAAAAAATTTTAATGTTTATTTATTTTTGAGAGAGAGAAAGACAGAGTACAAATGGGGGAGAGACAGAGACAGAGGGAGACACAGAATCTAAAGCAGGCTCTAGGCTCCAAGCTATCAGCATAGAGCCCAAGGTAAGGCTTGAACCCACGAGCCGTGAGATCATGACCTGAGCTGAAGTCAGACCCTTAACCGACTGAGCCACCCACGTGCCCATTGACAGAGATTTCTTAACATCAAATCATGCTTGATTTTCTGGAGGAAACTTGCATGCTCATAATACATTATTTTTAGAGGGATATTTGATTCTATTTAACACTGTATGTGAGATGGTTGCAATGATGTTTATAAAAGAGAGTATAGGGGGGTTTTTTGGTGAACATTTTTTGAGTGTTTGCATTATTGTTATACTTGTCTCATAAAAAGCTTGTAGTTTTCTTTCTTTCCCTACACTCTGGGATTTCTTAAGAACATGGGGTTTATCTCTTTATCACTGATAAATTTAACTCTGAAACTACCGAGGTCTAATACTGATATAAAACTCTATTTCTATGACAATTTTCTGTGTTGACTTCCTATCTCCCGTGGGTCCATAGAGCAAAACTATTTTTTCTTAGAAAACTTGCCACTTTATCTACATTTTCAACTATATTCACATAGCAATGCAGAAAGACTTATTTTATTTATTTATTTTTTCCATCTTGTAGGTTTACTTCACTCTTGCCATTTTTAATTTTCTATATCTGTGCTTTCTCCCTTCTCTCTTTAACTATATTGAAATAGCTTGTCTCTTTTGTTGATTACGATTTCGTCAATGCATTAGGTTTTCCATCAAATCCCTAGAGGAGAAAGCAGGAAAAAACCTCTTTGACCTCAGCTGCAGCAATTTCTTACTTGACACATCTCCAAAGGCAAGGGAATTAAAAGCAAAAATGAACTATTGGGGCCTCATCAAGATAAAAAGCTTCTGCACTGCAAAGGAAACAATCGACAAAACTAAAAAGAAACTGACAGAAAGGGAAAAGATATTTGCAAATGACATATCGGACAAAGGGCTAGTATCCAAAATATATAAAGAACTCACCAAACTCCACACGCAAAAAAAAAAAATAATCCAGTGAAGAAATGGCAGAAAACACGAATAGACACTTCTCTAAAGAAGGCATCTAACCAACAGGCACATGAAAAGATGCTCAACGTCACTCCTCATCAGGGAAATACAAATCAAAACCACACAGAGATATCACCTCACACAAGTCAGAGTGGCTAAAATGAACAAATCAGGAGACTATAGATGCTGGAGAGGATGTGGAGAAATGGAAACCCTCTTGCACTGTTGGTGGGAATACAAACTGATGCAGCCACTCATGAAAACAGTGTGGAGGTTCCTCAAAAAATTAAAAATAGATCTACCCTATGACCCAGAAATAACACTGACAGGAATTTACCCAAGGGATACAGGAGTGCTGATGCATAGGGGCACTTGTACCCCCAATGTTTATAGCAACACTTTCAACAATGGCCAAATTATGGAAAAAGCCTAAATGTCCATCAATTGTGAATGGATAAAGAAGTTGTGGTTTATATATACAATGGAATACTACATGGCAATGAGAAAGAATGAAATATGGCCTTTTGTAGCAACGTGGATGGAACTGGAGAGTGTTATACTAAGTGAAATAAGTCATACAGAGAAAGACAGACCCATATGTTTTCAGTCTTATGTGGATCCTGAGAAACTTAACAGAAGACCATGGGGGAGGGGAAGGGGAAAAAAACTTACACAGAGAGGGAAGGAGGCAAACCATAAAAGACTCTTAAAAACTGAGAATAAACTGAGGGCTGATGGGGGGTGGGAGGGAGGGGAAATTGGGTGATGGGCATTGAGGAGGGCACCTGTTGGGATGAGCACTGGGTGTTGTATGGAAACCAATTTGACAATAAATTTCATATTAAAAAAATAAAAAAAAATAATGAATCATGTTTTCAATGTATTTATGTTTGATAATATTCATTTGTTTTCTAATTCAAGTCTCCCTTACTTTATTTCCTTTCTTTGGTTCCCCTTCTCCCAAGAGAGGGACCTGTTTTTTCTTTTTCTTTTCGTTTATTTTCTTTCTCTTTCCTTCTTAAAAGTTTTCATAGTTCCTAATTTTGCTACTGTCATGGGTCAGGAGATCATAGATATATATCACTACTGACAATACAAATAGAAAGTATAGCATATTGGGGGGAAAAACACACAAGCAGAGAAGTAGCAGAGCACACACGGTCCTGTGAACTCTCATTTCACAGCATAGGCTAAGCATAGCTGTGCTGAATGCACTGTGAACAAGGATCCAGCCACCTGGGCATCTGACTCAGAGGCCGCTGAGACCAATTATGAGCCCTGCTCAACATTATGTTTGTAGCTTAGCCTAAAAGGGACTGGGAAGCAGCTAGTTTCTCCATGTAACAAAGACTAGATCAAGGAATCTTCAGGAACAAGCGTGAAAGTAATGATTCTACATTCAAAAGGCTGAGGTCTTCATAGTAAGGTTCCAGGGGAATGAATTTGCATGCCAAAATGATAACAAAAGCCAATGATCTTACCTTTGTAGAAATATCTTCAGTCAAATTGACCAACTCACTGCTAAGCCGCCAAAAGGAGGAAGAAAATAAGCTTCTGATGTCATCTAGTTATGTCTTCTATTAGTTGTACTGCAGTCAGAGAAAACTGTAATATTTACCTTTTGGCAATTTTATTGGCATTTTCTTAGTCCCCTAGGATGTGATCAAATATCATATTCTTGAAGAGGTTTATGCCTCATATTGGCATGTAAAGCTTGATATGTGCCTATAACATCTACTTAATTGTTTACATCTAAGTGAGAGAGAAGTGAATTAAAATCTGGGTTTTTTTTTTTTTTTTTGGTCTACGTCTACTTTTCCTTTATTTTTTTTTTTTTTTATTTTTATTATTTTTTTTTTTTATTATTTTTTTTTTTTTTGTGAAATTTATTGACAAATTGGTTTCCATACAACACCCAGTGCTCATCCCAAAAGGTGCCCTCCTCAATACCCATCACCCACCCTCTCCTCCCTCCCACCCCCCATCAACCCTCAGTTTGTTCTCAGTTTTTAACAGTCTCTTATGCTTTGGCTCTCTCCCTTTCTAACTTCTTTTTTTTTTTTTTTTTCCTTCCCCTCCCCCATGGGTTCCTGTTAAGTTTCTCAGGATCCACATAAGAGTGAGACCATATGGTATCTGTCTTTCTCTGTATGGCTTATTTCACTTAGCATCACACTCTCCAGTTCCATCCACGTTGCTACAAAAGGCCATATTTCATTTTTTCTCATTGCCATGTAATATTCCATTGTGTATATAAACCACAATTTCTTTATCCATTCATCAGTTGATGGACATTTAGGCTCTTTCCATAATTTGGCTATTGTTGAGAGTGCTGCTATGAACATTGGGGTACAAGTGGCCCTATGCATCAGTGCTCCTGTATCCCTTGGATAAATTCCTAGCAGTGCTATTGCTGGGTCATAGGGTAGGTCTATTTTTAATTTTCTGAGGAACCTCCACACTGCTTTCCAGAGCGGCTGCACCAATTTGCATTCCCACCAACAGTGCAAGAGGGTTCCCGTTTCTCCACATCCTCTCCAGCATCTATAGTCTCCTGATTTGTTCATTTTGGCCACTCTGACTGGCGTGAGGTGATATCTGAGTGTGGTTTTGATTTGTATTTCCCTGATAAGGAGCGACGCTGAACATCTTTTCATGTGTCTGTTGGCCATCCGGATGTCTTCTTTAGAGAAGTGTCTATTCATGTTTTCTGCCCATTTCTTCACTGGGTTATTTGTTTTTCGGGTGTGGAGTTTGGTGAGCTCTTTATAGATTTTGGATACTAGCCCTTTGTCCGATATGTCATTTGCAAATATCTTTTCCCATTCCGTTGGTTGCCTTTTAGTTTTGTTGGTTGTTTCCTTTGCTGTGCAGAAGCTTTTTATCTTCATAAGGTCCCAGTAATTCACCTTTGCTTTTAATTCCCTTGCCTTTGGGGATGTGTCGAGTAAGAGATTGCTACGGCTGAGGTCAGAGAGGTCTTTTCCTGCTTTCTCCTCTAAGGTTTTGATGGTTTCCTGTCTCACATTTAGGTCCTTTATCCATTTTGAGTTTATTTTTGTGAATGGTGTGAGAAAGTGGTCTAGTTTCAACCTTCTGCATGTTGCTGTCCAGTTCTCCCAGCACCATTTGTTAAAGAGGCTGTCTTTTTTCCATTGGATGTTCTTTCCTGCTTTGTCAAAGATGAGTTGGCCATACGTTTGTGGGTCTAGTTCTGGGGTTTCTATTCTATTCCATTGGTCTATGTGTCTGTTTTGGTGCCAATACCATGCTGTCTTGATGATGACAGCTTTGTAGTAGAGGCTAAAGTCTGGGATTGTGATGCCTCCTGCTTTGGTCTTCTTCTTCAAAATTCCTTTGGCTATTCGGGGCCTTTTGTGGTTCCATATGAATTTTAGGATTGCTTGTTCTAGTTTCGAGAAGAATGCTGGTGCAATTTTGATTGGGATTGCATTGAATGTGTAGATAGCTTTGGGTAGTATTGACATTTTGACAATATTTATTTTTCCAATCCATGAGCAGGGAATGTCTTTCCATTTCTTTAAATCTTCTTCAATTTCCTTCAGAAGCTTTCTATAGTTTTCAGCATACAGATCCTTTACATCTTTGGTTAGATTTATTCCTAGGTATTTTATGCTTCTTGGTGCAATTGTGAATGGGATCAGTTTCTTTATTTGTCTTTCTGTTGCTTCATTGTTAGTGTATAAGAATGCAACTGATTTCTGTACATTGATTTTGTAGCCTGCAACTTTGCTGAATTCCTGTATCAGTTCTAGCAGACTTTTGGTGGAGTCTATCGGATTTTCCATGTATAATATCATGTCATCTGCAAAAAGCGAAAGCTTGACTTCATCTTTGCCAATTTTGATGCCTTTGATTTCCTTTTGTTGTCTGATTGCTGATGCTAGAACTTCCAGCACTATGTTAAACAGCAGCGGTGAGAGTGGGCATCCTTGTCGTGTTCCTGATCTCAGGGAAAAAGCTCTCAGTTTTTCCCCGTTGAGGATGATGTTAGCTGTGGGCTTTTCATAAATGGCTTTTATGATCTTTAAGTATGTTCCTTCTATCCCGACTTTCTCAAGGGTTTTTATTAAGAAAGGGTGCTGGATTTTGTCGAAGGCCTTTTCTGCATCGATTGACAGGATCATATGGTTCTTCTCTCTTTTTTTGTTAATGTGATGTATCACGTTGATTGATTTGCGAATGTTGAACCAGCCCTGCATCCCAGGAATGAATCCCACTTGATCATGGTGAATAATTCTTTTTATATGCCGTTGAATTCGATTTGCTAGTATCTTATTGAGAATTTTTGCATCCATATTCATCAGGGATATTGGCCTGTAGTTCTCTTTTTTTACTGGGTCTCTGTCTGGTTTAGGAATCAAAGTAATACTGGCTTCATAGAATGAGTCTGGAAGTTTTCCTTCCCTTTCTATTTCTTGGAATAGCTTGAGAAGGATAGGTATTATCTCTGCTTTAAACGTCTGGTAGAACTCCCCTGGGAAGCCATCTGGTCCTGGACTCTTATTTGTTGGGAGATTTTTGATAACCGATTCAATTTCTTCGCTGGTTATGGGTCTGTTCAAGCTTTCTATTTCCTCCTGATTGAGTTTTGGAAGCGTGTGGGTGTTCAGGAATTCGTCCATTTCTTCCAGGTTGTCCAATTTGTTGGCATATAAGTTTTCATAGTATTCCCTGATAATTGTTTGTATCTCTGAGGGATTGGTTGTAATAGTTCCATTTTCATTCATGATTTTATCTATTTGGGTCATCTCCCTTTTCTTTTTGAGAAGCCTGGCTAGAGGTTTGTCAATTTTGTTTATTTTTTCAAAAAACCAACTCTTGGTTTCGTTGATCTGCTCTACAGTTTTTTTAGTTTCTATATTGTTTATTTCTGCTCTGATCTTTATTATTTCTCTTCTTCTGCTGGGCTTAGGCTGCCTTTGCTGTTCTGCTTCTAGTTCCTTTAGGTGTGCTGTTAGATTTTGTATTTGGGATTTTTCTTGTTTCTTGAGATAGGCCTGGATTGCAATGTATTTTCCTCTCAGGACTGCCTTTGCTGCGTCCCAAAGCGTTTGGATTGTTGTATTTTCATTTTCGTTTGTTTCCATATATTTTTTAATTTCTTCTCTAATTGCCTGGTTGACCCACTCATTCGTTAGTAGGGTGTTCTTTAACCTCCATGCTTTTGGAGGTTTTCCAGACTTTTTCCTGTGGTTGATTTCAAGCTTCATGGCATTGTGGTCTGAAAGTAAGCATGGTATAATTTCAATTCTTGTAAACTTATGAAGGGCTGTTTTGTGACCCAGTATATGATCTATCTTGGAGAATGTTCCATGTGCACTCGAGAAGAAAGTATATTCTGTTGCTTTGGGATGCAGAGTTCTAAATATATCTGTCAAGTCCATCTCATCCAATGTCTCATTCAGGGCCCTTGTTTCTTTATTGACCGTGTGTCTAGTTGATCTATCCATTTCTGTAAGTGGTGTATTAAAGTCCCCTGCAATTACCACATTCTTATCAATAAGGTTGCTTATGTTTATGAGTAATTGTTTTATATATTTGGGGGCTCCGGTATTCGGTGCATAGACATTGATAATTGTTAGCTCTTCCTGATGGATAGACCCTGTAACTATTATATAATGTCCTTCTTCATCTCTTGTTACAGCCTTTAATTTAAAGTCTAGTTTGTCTGATATAAGTATGGCTACTCCAGCTTTCTTTTGGCTTCCAGTCGCATGATAAATAGTTCTCCATCCCCTCACTCTCAATCTAAAGGTGTCCTCAGGTCTAAAATGAGTCTCTTGTAGACAGCAAATAGATGGGTCTTGTTTTTTTATCCATTCTGATACCCTATGTCTTTTGGTTGGCGCATTTAATCCATTTACATTCAGTGTTATTATAGAAAGATACGGGTTTAGAGTCATTGTGATGTCTGTATGTTTTATGCTTATAGTGATGTCTCTGGGACTTTGTCTCACAGGGTCCCCCTTAGGATCTCTTGTAGGGCTGGTTTAGTGGTGACAAATTCCTTCAGTTTTTGTTTGTTCGGGAAGACCTTTATCTCTCCTTCTATTCTAAATGACAGACTTGCTGGATAAAGGATTCTTGGCTGCATATTTTTTCTGTCTAGCACCCTGAAAATCTCTTGCCAATTCTTTCTGGCCTGCCAAGTTTCAAAAGAGAGATCAGTCACGAGTCTTATAGGTCTCCCTTTATATGTGAGGGCACGTTTACCCCTTGCTGCTTTCAGAATTTTCTCTTTATCCTTGTATTTTGCCAGTTTCACTATGATATGTCGTGCAGAAGATCGATTCAAGTTACGTCTGAAGGGAGTTCTCTGTGCCTCTTGGATTTCAATGCCTTTTTCCTTCCCCAGTTCAGGGAAGTTCTCAGCTATGATTTCTTCAAGTACCCCTTCAGCACCTTTCCCTCTGTCTTCCTCCTCTGGGATACCAATTATGCGTATATTATTTCTTTTTAGTGCATCACTTAATTCTCTAATTTTCCCCTCATACTCCTGGATTTTTTTATCTCTCTTTTTCTCAGCTTCCTCTTTTTCCATAACTTTATCTTCTAGTTCACCTATTCTCTCCTCTGCCTCTTCAAGCCGAGCTGTGGTGGTTTCCATTTTGTTATGCATTTCGTTTAAAGCGTTTTTCAGCTCCTCGTGACTGTTCCTTAGTCCCTTGATCTCTGTAGCAAGAGATTCTCTGCTGTCCTGTATACTGTTTTCAAGCCCAGCGATTAATTTTATGACTATTATTCTAAATTCACTTTCTGTTATATTATTTAAATCCTTTTTGATCAGCTCATTAGCTGTTGTTATTTCCTGGAGATTCTTCTGAGGGGAGTTCTTCCGCTTGGTCATTTTGGATAGTCCCTGGCGTGGTGAGGACCTGCAGGGCACTTCCCCTGTGCTGTGGTGTATACCTGGAGTTGGTGGGCGGGGCCGCAGTCAGACCTGATGTCTGCCCCCAGCCCACCGCTGGGGCCACAGTCCGACTGGTGTGTGCCTTCTCTTCCCCTCTCCTAGGGGCGGGATTCACTGTGGGGTGGTGTGGCTCGTCTGGGCTACTTGCACCCTGCCAGGCTTGTGATGCTGGGGATCTGGCGTATTAGCTGGGGTGGGTAGGCAAGGTGCTCGGGGGCAGGAGGGGCAGGCTTAGATCGCTTCTCCTTAGGTGATCCACTTCAGGAGGGGCCCTGTGGCAGCGGGAGGGAGTCAGATCCGCTGCCGGAGGTTTGGCTCCGCAGAAGCGCAGAGTTGGGTGTTTGCGCGGAGCGAGCAAGTTCCCTGGCAGGAACCGGTTCCCTTTGGGATTTCGGCTGGGGGATGGGCGGGGGAAATGGCGCTGGCGAGCGCCTTTGTTCCCCACCAAACTGAGCTCTGTTGTCAGGGGGCTCAGCAGCTCTCCCTCCCTTTGTCCTCCAGCCTTCCCGCTTTCCGAGCAGAGCTGTTAATTTCTGACCTCCCAGACGCTAAGTCGCGCTTGCTGTCGGAACACAGTCCGCCCGGCCCCTCAGCTTTTGCAAGCCCGACTCGGGGGCTCTGCTTGGCCGGCGAGCCGCCCCTCCGCCCCGGCTCCCTCCCGCCAGTCCGTGGAGCGCGCACCGCCTCGCCGCCCTTCCTACCCTCTTCCGTGGGCCTCTCGTCTGCGTTTGGCTCCGGCGACTCTGTTCTGCTAATCCTCTGGCGGTTTTCTGGGTTATTTAGGCAGGTGTAGATGGAATCTAAGTGATCAGCAGGACGTGCGGTGAGCCCAGCGTCCTCCTAAGCCGCCATCTTGCCGCAACTCTTCCTTTATTTTTTTCTATAAAGTATACTGTTAGTTTAGTTGGTACACTATTAATAATTGTTATACTTCATTGAGAATTATAGCTTTTACTATTACTATAATTTATTTGTCTTATTTAGCACTTCTGTTCTATTTAATGCTCTCTAATCTTGTCTGGGTGCTATTCTCCAGTAAGAGAACCACTAAATGAGGGTGCCTGTGCAGGCATGGGAATGGGCCAGAGAAGCTTTGTCAACTTTCCAGATTTATGTCTTCAATGAGGTTGTCACGGTGAGGCATGCAAAATGTTAAATCTTTTTGTGACCTTTTCTTTGTCTCACAGCTAAGTCACATTCAGGAATGTGTTTTCCTGCTTCCAGATCAGTGATTCCCAGAGTCATTCAGGCCTTGTTTTCCAAACCAGGAAATTTTATTTTATTTTACTGGTACAGTAATTTCTGGACTTTCATCCCCCTGAGTTCCTCATACCTTAAAATCTGAACCTTCTCTCTTTCCTACCTATGGTGTTTTCGTTCTGCTCAACTTGGTTCTTCTTTCAATTTCCTCTCTAAATTAATCTCAGTCCTCGTGGGAGAGAGTATTTTTTTAATATATATATTTCTGAAAACCACAGCATTATTTGATATTCTTATGTTAAATAGTTAAGGGTATTCTTTGTTTGTCTTTACTTAAAACTTAATGGTATATGAGAAAGTAGCCCAGATTTGCCCTTGGACTCAGTCAATCAGGTTTCTACTTGAAGTTGATTTTTTTTTCCATTTGGGGTTTTATTTTATTTTATTTTATTTTATTTCATTTCATTTATTTTTTCTTTTTGGCAATAACAGAGTTCCACAGCTCAGAGTGCAGTTCCCCTTTCATTCCTACTATTCCTGCCAACAGATTTCTCATTCTGTGCTGGTCTTGCTATTGGTGGTTTGGTCATACAGCTGTCCACTCCACATCCTGAGGTTCATGGAGATTCATTGTTTCATAGTTTTCATTGAAGATGTCATCTGTGGAATATTTCATTTGCTAGCCAGATTGATCCCTTTGGCTTTTAGGAGGAGTTTTGGGATGATTCCAGAATAATGTTGCTGCTGTGATCCCGCCACTCACGATAACATTTTGTTTTTATTTTAGAACTATCAGAGATTTAAAGTTGCAAAAAATAAGATTATTTTTTCCACAAAATAATGAAAGTTTCTGGCTTCTGTTTCATGCAACAATTTTCTTAATTTTCATCCTTTTTTCTCTTAAGTGGTTCAGTATTATTAAATCCTCACTTTTTTTTTTATGGCGTTCATTTTGTTTCATGTTCAGTCTCCTCCCTTAATACTAGCCAGCTATTTACTTTTTATATCCAACCAAGTGGAATTCCCTCCAATCCTTGATAATCACTTGTCATAATCACCACCAGTAGCAATTTTTGAATCAGTGAAGTTTCTTCATTTGAAAGCATTGAAAGCAATCCAGTTGTAAGCAAGATTTTTGTTTATTAAAATGATAGTGAGAAAGCCACTTAATTTAAGAGAGCTTGGAAGTCATGTAGCCAGGACCTATGCCCAAAATCATTCAGACTTGTTTAGTCATGGGGAGAGTTACTTCTGCCAATGCACCTGGGTAGAGTTATTATAGCTTGCCCTGCTAATATCACTCACCTTGGCCTTGGAAGCTGCTCCTAGAAACAATGTCACTGGTGCCTCTGACAACTAATATGTGGAAGTACTGCTGCTACCCATTGCTTAAATGGATCTTCATGATCTTCTGGTTCAGTTTCTGAGGTGGACAATCAGATTAAGGAGCCTATGATATACAATCATTTTCTAGTTGCACAAGTAAAAAAAAAAAATCAAAACCTTATATGTTTAGCCTCTTTAGTGGGCAATAGTTACTGCCTTTTAAATTAGGGATTATCCCGTGGTGCTGGGGAAGGTCCGTTGGTTAAGCATCCAACTTCTGATTTCAACCCAGGTTGTGATCCCAGGGTCATAGGATCAAGCCCCGCTTTGGGCTCCATGCTGAGCATGGAATCTGCTTATGATTCTCTCCCTCCCTCTCCTTTCACCCCTCCCCCACTTTCATGTGCATGCACTCTGTCTCTCAAAAAAATAAAGAAATAAAAAATAAATTAGGGATGATCTCAGTAATGTCAGTGTATTCACTTACAACAGAGAGGAATGAAGATTGCCACTATAATTACAACACAAATTTGCCTCCCCATATTCTGACTGATTAAAAGAAACATGAACCTTTTATGGTTATTATATGTAGACTGATTTTGAGAGAAAACTATGTGTGTTTATATATATGTGTATATATAATACATGTGTATATATATATATACACATATGTATGTGTATATCTGTATTTATTAATCAGATTTACACATAATGTTAAAAACAATGTAATAAGATTATAAGTAAATAAATTTAAAATTGTTTTGGAATAAAAAAATGTAATAACTCAAAGTACTTTAAAACATTTAAATGCATAAGACTTAACTATAATCCAAAATGCAATTATTCATATTTTCATTTTGTCATTTAATTAGCACTACAAATGATTGAAATAAAATCCCAAAACATAAAATGTTATGCCTGTGAAATGCAAAGAATGTTAGAAGATAGGATAGTTATGAAATTTAATACTAGCATGCTGTAAATACACTCATTCTAAAGCATGAACTTGATATCTTCAATTTATTTCTAGAAAATTTCTTTCTGCATAAGATAACCATTTGCTATTTTAAAAGACTTGATATTTTTTATTAATGAAATATGACTATGTTTCAAAACATGTTGTCATAAATATAATAAATTTGAACTCAAAATAAAATGGGGCAGCATTTGTTGTGGTTGTGGTTGTTTAGATAATATTTGGTTTCAGTAGCCCAATTTTTTCATAGTCTGTCTTTGCTGATGTTATGTTTAACTATGTACAATAAGATACAAAATTCCCTCTTAACAAAATGAGTCATAGTTTACTCCTTTTGCCATTGTCCTGCCGATTCAGGAGATGGAAGAAGGGACTCATCAGGGGTTTCATTTATGACTCTAGAGTCATAAACTTATTATTAAGTGCTATTTCCTTCCTTCATTTATTTCACTTTGTTTCTCTAGTGGTAGAGATTATGAAACAAATTGCCCTCTGATCAGAACCAAAGGGGAATAGAATGGGTTAATGGCTTAAGAAAACTTACCAAAATTTGATTGCTTTATTTTATATGAAGAGATAGTTTATTCTCAGTAAGTGAAACAAGAGACTAAATGACAGTTTAGAGTATATCAGAGTTGGTTAGGCACATCAGTGTGTGTGCACACATGCACATGTGCATATGTACTTCCAGAACTAGAAAGGGCACCCTTGTCTTCAGAAAGTTTCCCTCAGTAATGTCAGAGTACCATGGGCTTTATTCACTTAATTTAAGTGTGTATGTGTGTGTGTGTGCAAGTGTGTAAATTACATGCTGAATTTCAAATTGCATTACTAGATAATGGTATTTTTAATCCACATTTTATCTCCTAGCCACAAATTGGGTATTTATACAACTCCCAATAGATCTTGGAAAGGTAGTTCACAATAAATCTCAAATTATTCAATATGGAGGAAATTTATCTGCAATATGTTTTGTACTTTATTGTGCTTTGCAGTACATTTCTGACATTGAAGTGAAAACATTACTTGTTCCAGTAATTAAATAAGATAGGCAGTGTTATAATAAAAATACATTTATTAATTATTATTTTATATGCATATGTGATCCTGGTTGTAGATGCATGTGCTTAAATGCAAATACATATAAATTTATGAATGAACTGTGTTTTATGACTTCATAAATCATTAGCCTTTAAACACAATTTATATAAAATGGTTTCTGTGAGCACTTCTTTAAATTCAAAAAGGTATTAGTAACTAAATATCAACTCATTTTACTTACTAGAAACCAAGAAACTTTCCCATTGCGGGATGCATACAAATCAATACTGATGTCAAACAACATTTCACTTATCTCTTTATTATTAAATGGTTTCACTTTTTTGTGAATTTAATAGTCATCTCTATGGCATAAAACCAACAGGGCATATCAACTTGGACATCTTAATATCCGCTATGAATGTAGATATCTGGCATATCCTAAAGTATACATATATAGACATATAAATATGAATCAAAAGTCACCAGGTCAGGAAACAATCTCTTCTCACTCTCTTAATAGCTATGGGAAAATCTTGGTTGCAGGCAAGTGTAAAAAGTAATATCTCACTGTTATGATATAAGCATATGACTCTATTGAATGATGATAACTTATAGTCATACATAATATTTTTATGTGTAGGAAAACTCAGAAGAATTGTTTTCTTCAAAAACATTTCACCTGTTAGTGTTGCTACTGATAGGACTTACTTGCTACTTGACAGCAAGTAAGCTGTGTGAAGGATATCTGAAATCCTCTTTGGTATCCCAGTTTTATTTCCCAACGCAGGTTAGCATGCTATACTCTACCCTTTATCAAATGACAGAATGATAAAGTGAAAGTAAACACCTCAGTTATTCTTAGATCTTTATTTCGAGTAAAGTTCAACCAAAAAATAAAATAGAAACCAGTCTGGGGTTTTCATTTTTACTTCATATTTTTTTCTGGGCAATGCCACATACAGTTACAGCAAGATTGCCAGAAAACTATGCTGGCATGATCTGTGCTCCTTGGACCCCAGAGACGCCTACCCTTTTTTATCAAATTAATGTGTCAGTCATTAAAAGTTTCCTAAAAGGAACTAAAGAATTACCAAGAGCAGATCTAACCTCAGGGCTTACATCATGGGCATAGGATATGTGCAGTCACATGGGGACACATGCTTAGAAGGTCCTCACACTTGGTCAATGTTCTGTTGCCATCTTGAAACTTATGATAATTATTGAACAAATGGTGACCATTTTTATATTGCACTTCCTTTGCCGATTATGTAGCTAGTCCTGTCCAACCTGTGTAGAAAACCAGCAACCTTTACAGAGATCCCTTGTTTGGTAGATTGTTCTAGGGGCCAACTGATGAAACTGTCAGTTGTTCTGTTCTGATTCTTCATTTTCCACCCCATTTTTTGTTCAAAGATTTTGAGCCTCTCCTTTAGGCTAGAACATAGGAAGGAAAGCATGTCTTAGCTATCTTTGTAACCTCAATGTCTGGCACACCCATAGAAAATGTTCATTAAATGCTTGTTTAAGTGAATTTAATTACTTGCTGTAATGTTACAAGGCATTTATTAGAAATGATAATTGTTCTTTTATAGATTTACTTTTGTCACATTGAATAGTGATGATAAATTTTGCATAAAATATGCATATTTTATGAAACAATTCCAATGCTATCATTTTTAAAAATATACATGGTAAAATGACAAATATCATTTCTGCTTTTGAAAATATTTAAACTAAATCATGGCAAAAGAATGAGAAAAAAATTTTAAATGAATGGACATTACTTCTCCCATGTGGAGACTAAGAATATATATGCATATCTACCAAAGAATTTCATAGAATTCAAAATTTTAGGAAATTATTCTCACTCAAAATTATTGGATTCTTTCATGTGAGTTTAAACAAGCAGAGCAAATATTCATATTCCTTATGGTCGTTGCATTACAACTGCCTACTTTCTGGTATTCTTTGAGTCCCAAATTTTCATAAGTTTCCTTTAACACGTTTCTTCATAAACAAATAGGTTAATAGTCATGCCAAAAATAAACAAATTTGAGGGCACCTGGGTGGCTCAGTTGGTTAAGTATCCGACTTAGGCTGAGGTCATGAATTCACAGTTGGTGAGTTTGAGCCCTGCATGGGGCTCTTTGCTCTCAGCACAGAGCCCACTTCAGATCTTCTGGTTCCCTTTCTCGCTGCCCCTCCCCTGCTCATGCTGTCTCTCTCTTTCTAAATAAATAAACAAATAATTTTGAAGTAAGTTTATATTTGATTTTGCATGTTAAGTTATTTTTTTTTTAATTTTTTAAAAATTTTTTTCAACGTTTTTTATTTATTTTTGGGACAGAGAGAAACAGAGCATGAACAGGGGAGGGGCAGAGAGAGAGGGAGACACAGCATCGGAAACAGGCTCCAGGCTCCGAGCCGTCAGCCCAGAGCCTGACGCGGGGCTCGAACTCACGGACCGCGAGATCGTGACCTGGCTGAAGTCGGACGCTTAACCGACTGCGCCACCCAGGCGCCCCACATGTTAAGTTTTTTATATATTTCAGAAAAGTTATTCAACTCATTTGAAGATTGCTTTATCCAATCAAAGAGAAATTTTCCTCAAATGGACTGATCAATATTTTTTTTCAATTTTATTGAAGTATTATTGACATATACAGTTGTCAGATATTTAAAGTATATATTGTAATAATTTGATATATGTATACATGGTGAAAAGATTTCTTCCTGTAGATAACAGATCCATCACCTCACATTTTATCAGATTTTGTTTTTGTTTTTGTTTTGTGTTTTTTGGGGGTCTTTTTGGGAGGAAAACTTTAAGCAAATTTCACTTATACAAATACAGTGTTATCAACTATAGTTACAATATTATATATTGGATCCAAAGATTTCATTCATTTTATAGCTGAAAGTTTGTACCTTTTTACCAAACTCTCCCTATTTCACCTCCTCCTAGTCCCTGGCAACCACAACCACTTTTTATGCTGTCTGTTTCTATGAGTTTGACTTTTTTTTTATTATTACTACATTTATAAATGGTACCATGTAGTACTTTGCTTTCTCTGTCTGGCTTATTTCACTTAGTGTAAGGCCCTCAAGGTCCATCCATGTTGTCGCATATGACAGGATTTCCTTCTTTTTCATGGCTGAATAATGTTCCATTATATACACTCCACATCTTTTTTATCCATTTATCCATAGATGGATACAGGTTGTTTCCACATATTGGCTATTGTGAAAAGTGCTGCAGTTATCAGGCAGTAAAGATATCTCTTCAAGATCCTGATTTATTTCCTTTGGATATATACCTACAAGTGGGATTTCTGGATCACATGATAGTCCTATTTTTAATTTTTTGAGGAACATTCATACCATTTTCCATAGTGGCTGCACCATTTTATATTCTCACCAACAGTGTTCAAGGGTTGAACCTTTTCTTTCCATCCTCATAAACATTTATTATCTCTTGCCTTTTTGATAATAGAAACTCTAACAGGTGTGAGGTGATATCTCATGTGACTTTGATTTGCATTTCTCCGATGATTAGTGATGTTGACATTTTTATTTCCATGACTAGTAATAAGGATCTTTTCCCCCGTGTTTTCCTCTAGGATTTTTATGGTTTCAGGTCTTATGCATGGGGCCATTAGTTTTTTGGCATGCGTATTTCAGTTAATTCAAAGGTTTAATATTGTTAATGGGATTTAGAAGAAATCTCATGATGAAATGGAACATATCTTCATGTACTCTCCTAAGTATCCCTTTTGTAGTTGTAATTTTATGTAGTAGGACTGGAGGAAATAATGAGGAGGAAGAGAAAAGAAAGGGATTAAGGAAAGAAAGAAGGAAAGAAGAGAATGACCAAAATCTTCACTAATTGCTATATACAAAAATCAAAATATCGTTACAGTGTTGTTTATTATCTACATGCTAATTATTAATTTTCACTTCCTTTAAGTTCATTCTTCTAAAATTGGTCATTATTTCTTAAGGTTATAAAATGTGCTTCCTGAATGTTCCTGTATGTGAACTGAATTACAGGGAATTATGCTCTTGAGACAAACTATATCCTTTAATCATGATTTGTTGAATTACAAAAAGGTTGCATTATAAGCATTAATTTTAATGTTAAATACACACATATATAATTTGCATACTTCTATAAAAATATTAATCTCCAAGGTTTTTCATAGATCATTTGTTAAAGAAAGAAGATTAAACTGATTTTGGGAATAACCATGTTTGTCTGAGGGGTCATCTGGAACCATTGTAGTTAGGAATATAATGGACAAATTATCTATTTATGTCTTCTGTTATGTCCTCTTTTATATCTTATATCCCTGATGAGTCTGCTACAAATGAATCATAGGATATTCTCTGGATTCTGCATTTCTAGAGACCAGTTTGGTTCTTAAAAAACATCAATAAAGGTACTGACAGGAAGTAGATCTCCTTCCATCCATGAAGAAAGAAGGGTAATAGGAAAGGGAGATTATCATAGATTCAGTTAATACATACTGCACACGCAACCATCATAAAAAATAAATGCAGATGAATTTGGAATAACACAAGCTATGTACTTGAATTCCTGCCTTCAGAGAAGAATCAGTTGCCAGAAGTCTTATCCTAAAAACTCTATATAGAATTTAAACTCTAAAATATATTTCTGACTATAATACATGAGTGAAATGTTAGAGAAACTTAATCTCCTTAACTAAAACTCCTAAAACAAAATAATTCTTCATTCCCCTTAATTACAAGAAATAAAACTTTCTGGGGCACCTGTGTGGTTCACTTGGTGGAGGGTCCAACTCTTCATTTCTGCTCAGCTCCTGATTTCACATTTCATGAGTTTAAGGCCTGCATTGGGCTCTGTGCTGGTGGTGCAGATCCTGCTAGGGATTGTCTATCTCTCCCTGTCTCTCTCTGCCCCTCTCCTGTTTGTACTGTCTCCAAAATAAATAAGCATTAAAAAAAAAAGAAATTAAGCTTTCCAATTTGTTACCACTGAACCTCAGTGTGGGTAACTTCATTTATTCTGCTAAATCACAAAGATATTCTACTACAAAAAAATTGCATGCATATATATATATATATATATATATATATATACACACACAAACATATGTACATGCATATACTAATGTTTGTATAGATGGATAGATAAGTAGATAGATAGATAGATAGATAGATAGACAGAATTTTGTCATGCCAGAGTTAAATGTACTCACCTTATCCCAATCTTAGCTCAGTTCCTTCCTCTATGCTGTGAAAAAATACTTGCTCATCATGTAATTTTATAGCAACTGGAGCATTTTGTATTTTTACTCTAGAGGTCGAAGGTTTCATTAGAGATGCAAGTATACCTTCATTTATACACTACCTTTTTTCATTCCACTTCAGTTTTGACTTTGGTTTTTAATATCTAGTCCTTGGTGGCTTTGTAAAGCTAGTAAAAAAAAAAGAGAGAGAGAGAGATTAATGCATCATTAAAAGCACCAGTAAAATATTATCAGACAAAAATGTTAAATGTATTATAAAGATAAAAATAGTAAGGCAATACAAACATTCCAACACTTCATCCAAAAAATTGGAAGAATTTTCAAGAAACTTACCACAGGAAAATGTAATAATGCCTAGACTATAGATGGCAGTAATGATAACAAAGGAAGGTATCTAAATTCTATACGTGGCTTGTAATATATGTTCTCCAAAAGTCAGTTTACAATCAGTAGAAAGCATGGCTATCAATAGCAAATAACATTGTCTATGAAGAGTCTCTCCTTACAAACAGGAGTTTGTTTCAGAATAAGCAAGTATATTTCTCACAACATTAAGATAACCTACTATAACATGACTCACTTATATGGAACCAGTTGTTATCATGTATGTTCATAAAGGAGTCATACCTGATCAATAGAACATGTTATTAATGTTTGCGAAGATGATCAGTTAACTAACAACCGGATCTGTCTTCTGAATATCAATCCATTTTTATGCCTTTGGATTAAAGAGTTCCCCAAAAGTATAACATTCAATTCTAAATTCTGAATATTGAATAAAGCTGCAATTTGAAAACATTGAAAAATATTGAAAAATTTACTCCTTGATTGAGAAGGTTAAGATATGTTTTACTCATCTGTCACAGTCAGCCTTCTGTCCTTTGCTTTGTGAAAAATTAGACATTTACGACACCTTTATTTTTCCCATTATTCATCCATATTATAGTGATGGGAGGAGGAAAGACACATAAGATGTAGAGAAAATGCAAAAACTTTATCCAAAATGCATACTACATCCAATGTTCTACATACATGTATGTAAAGTCTCAAATGCTTTTCTAAGGTACAAAGTAGTATAAAGTGCATGGAATAAACTCAGGCCACATGGAATTCAAAACAGATTGGAAGAAGGAGCATCTCTCAATGTCCAGCTGGCAGTGTTACTCTCACATTGGGTTTCCCCAAAATAGAATGTAGATGCAGGTTTTATTATCACAAAGGACTCCCTGAAAAACCCACTGGATAATTTCTATATCAAAAATGAAAGATTCAGTTAAATAAGAAGCTATTTTTTGCAATATCCTGCCTTCCCACTACTACATTTGGAACTGCAGAACCTCTGAACAAATGAAAAGTGAAAGAAATTAAAGAAGCTTAAATCTGGATAGATCAAATAAAATAAATGTAATGAAATTAACTAAATTAAGGGCTTAACTAATTAAAAATAATTTCAGAGAAGTTAATTAATATCAATCTTGAATTTGGTATTGATTATTGTTATTTATGATAATATGTTTTAAAATTATTTTAATTTTTTATTTTTTATTAAAATTTTTTTAATATATATTTATCTTCGAGAGAGAGAGAGAGAGCACAATTGGGAGAGGAGCAGAGAGAGAGGGAGACACAGAATTCAAAGCAGACTTCAGGATCTAAGCTATCAGCACAGAGTGCGATATGGGGCTCTAACCTATGAACTGTAAGATCATGACCTGAGCCAAAGTCAGACACTCAGCCTACCGAGCCACCCAGGTGCCCTTATTTTTTTTTTTTTAATTTTAGGGAGAGTGAGTGTGAGAGTGGAGGAAAGAGGCAGAGGGAGAGAAAAAGAGAATCTTATGTAAGCAGGCTCCATGCTCAGCACAGAGCCTGCTGCAGGGCTTGATCCCATGATGGGGGATCCTGACCTGAGTCAAAATCAAGATTTGGATACGCCATCAACTGAGCTACCCAGGTTCCCCATATTATCTTTCTTAATGACAGGATTTCATATATTTCCAAGCAAATATGACACATGACAAAACTTGCAAGAATTATATTAAGCTGTATTTGTGAGAGGGTCTGTTTTTCTTTACATATATAAGTATACTTGTGCCTTAGTAGGTATTAATCAATAATGAAGCAGACAGAAAAATTGTTTTCAGTAACCACCTAATAAAATTAATATGAACATTAATTTATTTATATGTTTTAATTCAGTGATTACCATCTTATATTGAAGTCAGCACTGGAAAGATAATAACAAACAAGACAGGCACAGCTCCTGTTTTATAAGACACAAAGACCAGTATCTTTTTAAGGACAATGTTTATTGAAAAGCAGTAAGTAGGTGAACTTATATATCTATTGAATATAATCATTTTTGGGTGGCTCAGTCGGTTAAGCGTCTGACTTCGGCTCAGGTCTTGATCTCACGGGTTTGTGGCTTGGAGCCCCGCCTCAGGCTCTGTGCTGACAGCTTGGAGCCTGGAGCCTGCTTCGGATTCTGTGTCTCCCTCTCTGTCTGCCCCTCCCCACCCCTCTCTCTCTCTCGTTCAAAAATAAAATAAAAACAGTAAAAAAAAAAAAAAAAAGGAAAATAATCATTTTTGTTTGATTTACCATATGATTTACCATAAAAATGTACCTAAGAACTTGGAAATAAAGAGATAAAGACTGTCTTCTAAGCTAAAAGTTAATTCAGTATATTCTGGATTAGAAAAAAGATCAACAGTCATCTTGAAAATAATGGCTTCCAAACTTTCAAGACAAACCATAGCTTAGGTGAATATATTAACATATCAAGGAAATAATGTCATTCAAAAGGAGGTTATCAATCTTGGAAGAAAGGAAAAGAGAGACACTGAGAAAAACTTTAGCAGACCTCATCCAAACACTTTTCTGTTGCAAAAAGAGTGTGTTCTTAAACAATAGATGCTTTCTTAAAACCAGAATTAAGATGTAATAGTCTTAAAAAGCCTGTAACTTAATAGTGTGTATACCAAGCAAATCTCCAAATGTAATTTGCTTTCTAATGGGATCTACTTTCAAGGAAAGATGTGGGTCACATTGATGAAAGTTTTATAGTCTGTGTGATGGTTTAAATTCTGGTTGTAAAAAGAGACATTGACATTCTGATTTTATACATCAGTCTCTGTGACTTTAGTGAATGTGAGTCTGACTCTGAAAGCAGCCCTTGCTCAATATGCTGAAGCAATGAGGAGCCAAAATCTGAAAGCCTGAGAGCTGGATCATGACAAATGTATTAAGGTAATAAAATGCACTGTATCAAAATACATTACTTGGCTTTTCCAGGCCATAGTCCAATTTGATGGTGAATTGCTGGCCATACATGACATTATTACCCTGAATTTCTACATTTTCTAATGTTTTAGGTTTCTGGGTGAAAAACAGAACTACAACTAATAAGTATTAGGTGCTATTTTGAAATGTATACACCTAACTTACATCCCATGAGGTATATTACACAAATTTCAGGTTGTAGGCATTGACACTTGACATTCACTTTAGCGTGCTAAGTAATATTTTATAAACAGCAGTGTATTGGAAGAAATGAACATGGGCAGAGACTATGGAAAGGTTATTTCAGGAAAGGAACTCTGAACAAACATGTTTTCATGGCACAGTATATCTTAGGACCTAGTGAACAGAATCATTCTAGTAAATCATCTCTAACAATTGTGTTTAACCACAAGTATTTGAGTTGGAAGCTAAACATAGACCTTTATCAAAAACAAACAAACAAACAAACAAACAAAAAACACAGGCCTTTATCATCCCAAGTAAAGCCTTCTAAAATTCATATCTCTTATATTTATAAGAGATATATTTCTCTTATATATATTTCTCTTTATAAGAGATTTATTTCTCATTTAGATCTTTGCTTCTAAATTCTCTGATATGAAATTTTACTCTGGATATGATTCTCAAAGTAGGTGGCAGAGAGAAAATGTTTCCTAAATACATATGATAATAATAATAATAATAATAATAATAAGCCTTCAGGGGGTGTCTGTTTTCAGTACTTCTTTCAAGCATCTGTTTTCTATTCTTAAATTTTTTTCTAAATAATTTTCATTTACTTCTCTCTCTCTCTTTATCTCTTTAATCTTCCTGATGGCATTACATTAGTCAAATTATCATGACAAGAATTTGTCCTCACAGTCTTAAATTGAAAATTCTAGAGATGCCTGGGTGGCTCAGGTCATGATCATGATCTCAAGGTTCGTGAGATCTAGCCCCACACTGGGCTCTAGAACCTGCTTCGGATTCTCTCTCTCCCTCTCTGTCTGCCACTCCCCCACTCACTCTCTCTCTCTTTATCAAAACAAATAAATAAACTAAGGAAAAAAAAGAAAAAGAAAATTCTAAAATAGAAAGAAAGAAAATAGTCCTAAGAAGACTGTTGTCAGTGTTCATTTTATTGTTGTTTTAGCCACGACTGCACTGGCAAAGTGCTAACTGAACTAGAAATATCAAGCAGCTCTGTCCAAAGGTTAGCTCCTTGATGGGGGCAAGGGTTGGGGAGAGGGCAGAGTAAAGAAGAACAGACGGCTCTAATTAAGTACAGATCCACTGGCTTTCTCCCAATGATTACCAGGAAGATCTTAAGGGCAGAAGGCTTTCGTTATATTCTTGGCCCACAGTTGTAGAAGTGGTGTTACAAGTAGTACTAACTGTGTATTGATTGAGTGCAAAACGTGTTTTCCCACACATTTTTATCAATGAATAAAACAAGACCATAAAATTTAGTTACTTTGGTAAAATGTGTTGGAAGCCGAGGATAATGAAAAAAAAAATAAAAGTGTATCAACGTTTTTATGTACCCTTTCTATCCATTCAACTATTAATCATTAAATAGACTTTTAATGTGCACCTGTAACATGCATGAAGAACATAAATTTCAAAAAAGCTAAGACATGAGCGAGCCACTGGCTAGAGCCATCACTCTAGCGAAATGATGAGACATTCCTAAAAGAGAAGGAGGTCTGGACAGTGTGTAGAATCTGAGGCTGTTCTGGCTCCCTCTACCAAGTGAGATGCTGCCTAGTATCTCCAGCCTTGTCTGTCAGCCTGTCAAACTGAAAATAAACCCTGGGCAGCTTATCTTTTATTCAGATTAATTAGCTACCCAGTGGCACAATGAAAATTAATTAGGAAAACACTGGTTAAGATAACGCACAATGCTATCACTGAGAGCTGCAAAGTCTTACAGTGTTGGACCAATAAAGCAAAACCTGTTTCCACATGTTCAGGGTAAGCCTGTGTTTGTGCTTTGGAGATAATTGCCAGAGGCACTAAGTCAAAGTCACTGATTCAATCCTGGTGATCTGGATTTCCAGTGAATAGTTTGAGTGTGTCTTCTAAACTGCCCCTAGGCACTTTACAAAACACATTAAGTTTTTATTGGTTTTTTTTTTTTTTTGGTAGGGGGGTATTTTCAGATAGTAATTTACTAAAAACAAAAACAAATTTAAAACTCCTAATTTCTGGGTAAATGCTTAATGACAATAAAAATATAGGACTTGAGGTTAAAATCACTAAAAATGTGAGCCTTTAACATTATTTTTTTTTAAAAATATAATGCTATTTCTCCATAACCCACTTTTAGAGCACATCATACCATAAAACTTTATGGATCCCTCACTATTTCAATGAAGACTACAATGATATATTTAGTTAGTGATTATTCATTTTCAATACCTGAAAATCATCTCTGAAAATCTCTATTAGATCTGAAGCTCTCACCTAATTCTGTTTGAACACAGCTCGATTTAACAGATTCTATTAAGTTTCCAGGATAATTATGGTTCCGAAAATATAACTACACACAGTAAAAGCAGCTATACATGGAGGAGCAGCTCTAAGCGGACTCCCCACAACAGAGCTTTAAAGAGCTTCCAGTGTTATTTTCCGTAATAAGGCCCACTAGTGGCAGAACCCCCGGAAGCTATGCAAACAGCAACACATCTGTTCTCTAAGAGGGTAAATGCTGTGTCTCAGTTGAGATGTTTATTCCCTTTACCAGCAACATTGTGAAAGAGCAAAGCCTGGAGCTGACTAGAAACATTTTCCTTTATGGGCTTGCATATCCTTATAGGAAAAGAAAATTGTGGCAATGGCAAAGACAGGAAACCCTTGTGCTTGATTCATGACACTTAGAGAGTAGCCTCTATTTCATATTGGTAAAATCAAAGTGTATTCAACCTTTTGTGTGTATGAAGTCATAAGACTAAAGACAAGTTGAAGTCCACAGCAGGAATGGAAAATTTTGAAGTTCATTAATCAGCTTGTTTAGACTATTTCCACAACTAATTATCTGTTTAAATGAGAGGATCAGCCTTGAGTTTTAGTGCTTGTGAGCAAATGAAATGTTTTTGTGTTTCACAAGCACACTTGAATTTCACATCTTGTTTTTAACCAAGGAACAAAGTTTAGACAAGAGTTTTGTGCAATTATACCTCTTCTGAGATATGACTTAATCTGAAGGAATAAATAGTTTCCCTTTACAATAAAATTGGAAGCTCCCTTAGAAATTCCCTCATTTCTACTTTACAAAGATCATCTCTATACGAAAACCTTTCAAATTCATATTTATAAGCTTACTGTACTCCTGAGCTCTGATACTCCATGTCCAACTCTTTCCTGAATATTTAGGTATTTTCCCATCTATTCAAAAGACAACAAGTTCAAATCCAAAATTCTTTTCTTCCGTATCCCCCAATTACTCTTCCTTTCTTCTTCCTGCCTCCGTTGCTTTTTGTTGCTGTTTTCAGAAGTACATATTATTTTAACAACACTGTTACTTTCAGTCATCCACATGTCCCCATTCAATATTATCCTTCTCCATTACTACCGGCCTACTTTGAAGCTTCTGTTTCTTCTACATACAAAGAGGAATCTTCTATATTGCTTTCCTGTACCAGCATCTGCCTTTCCAATCTGTTATGAAAAACACAGATTTCTAATTCCCTACCATGCAAAGCACAGAGACTTTAACTCAGTCATCAAGGCTCAGCCCCTGCAAAGAATCAGCATGAATTGTTGAATAAACACGAATGTGGAGCAATTCATTCCTAGTAGCCATCAGGGACTATGCTGTGCACCAGGATGTAATGGAAACTAAACTGAAGTCGCCTTTCTCCTTATCAAGCCTATACCCTACTGGGAAGCTAATCTTGCATTGGTGTTCTTGCTCCGCTCATTCCTAGGTGGGTAACTGAACAAGTGACTTAATGCTCCGAATTGTTTTGTGTATAAAATGGTGATTAAGGAAGGGTGAGCACTTACCCTTATTGGGTTGATGTAAAAATTAAATGAGGCAATATTTGCTATGTGCTACGTTCCTGGTCCAGAGCATTCATTTTGAGGTTATTCAATGAAGGGAAGAACTTCTTTCCAGTCTCTCCAATTAGCTACATACCAGAATTAGCAACTTATTCCGCTTTGAAGAGTCATGCCAATGATTGTCTCAAGGCTTCCCCCAAAACCTCTAGTTTCATTTTCTCTGATTTCTACATCTCTACTTATGATGTGCCTTCCTTTATTATTTTAATTAACTTTAGCATAGTCATTGTTACTATTACCATATTTCTTAACATTCCTTTCACCATAATTGCTATTGTCATTTTTAAAAGCCTTCCTGTGACCTAGGCCTTACATTTATTCAACCATCATTAAAGAAGACATATTATTCCCACTTTGCAGATGAGAAAACTAGAGTTTGTTATTAAATGGGAGGGTATTAAGTAGCTTACTAGCTCATAGAGTGTCACTTAGCTAGTAAGTCATGAAATCAGGATTCAAATCTACATCTGCTAGAGTCCAAAACCCATACTCTTAGCCTCTATGTTATGGATCTTGTCACAGACTACTACCTTGTAATGAACCTGTCTTGGGCAGCCTATTAGAAGATATATTTATTAAAGTATTATATTCCTTAATGCGTTTGTTAAAAGCATAGATTATACTTTTATATAACATCTCTGTATCATCCCCTCACCTAGGACCTGCCATATGATAAGTGTTGAATACATATTTACTGAATGAATAAATGTATGGCTGAAAGAATGAAGTTACATTTGTAGAATAGAAAAATCAGGGAGAATGTGAAGAGAAAGGGGCTTTATCAGGTTTTTTTTGTGTGTATATGTGTGCATCATCCTCTCTAAGCAGCATAGGCAAAAGTGAAATGGAGGGAAAAAGAACTACAGACCATGATGAAGATGATTAAAGAGAGTACAGAGCAGCTGTCAAAGCAAATATCAAGCAACATTAATAACTTTACAGCTCAACATGAGGCTGTCTCAAATATTTCCAGGAAAACAGGATCCTTGCTGTTGCACATAGTAAGTGAGACTAATAATCAAGTGCAGATTCAAAGAATATTTTTCATTGGATACCTTAAGCTGCAAAATTAAAAAAAAAAGACTCTTAAGCTAATGGAAAAATACATGACTCAGAGGAAAATATTATTGCATTCTTGGTATTTTAATCTGATGCAGAGTTGATAAGAAACAAGATCTGCAACATTCACCACCTATTATCTAAGTTGTTTGAATAGTCAGATAATATCGCCAAACTTCTGATGCTTATCCAAAAATAACCGTGTTGTGAGACTTACCAGTGAAATGCTTCAGTACTCCCAAGAATTGACTTTACAAGCATTTCAACCTGTCCAGTAGGTTTGAAAGATGATCTACATGGATCAAAGTGAAAACTTGAGATCAGATGCTACTATCTGTTCTAAACGTGAACTTATTTAAAAATAGTTTGTATTTTTAAGTGGCAATGGCTCTACATATAAGTCTCTTGTGTATTAATAACAGATTATCTAAATGATTTCTTGACTATAGTGTCCAGTACGTCTCTTTATTTGCTCATTTACAGTTTTCCACTGAAATAAGTTTTTGTGGGTTTTGTGTTGTGACATCTGGGTGTCCCTGTATGGAAATAATGTGAGCAACAAAGGAAGCAGTAGATTTGGTCTCATCTCAAGGGGTGACATTTACCATTTATAGGCATTAGGAATAAAAAAGCAACCACTTAATTATGCTCTGATTTGGTGATGTGAAAAAATAAATATTATCGTTGTTTCAACTTTCATTGCCTTATCTGATTTTGGATAAAAAAGGTAAGAGAATAGCAAAGGGAAAAAAGAGGGATACAAAACAGGAAAGAACAAAAAAGGCTAAGCCAACTTGTAATAAAATGAAAGGTAGGTGGTATAAAGAGAGCTATAGTAGTACTGGACAGTGGCTCCTGTCATTCTACAAGTGGTACAGTAGAATTTCAGTATGTATACTTTTAATCTTTGCTTGAATAGTCTTATTTATCTGGTTATTACTTACACTTCAAACCTCAACTTAAATGTTACCTTTTATGGATACTGGCCCTAACTAAACTTTCTAAAGGGATCTGCTTACAACCATCCGAAGTGATCATTACACAGTCAATAACTGGTCTCAGTCTTTCCCAGCAAAATATTTGTCTCATGAAGCTACTTACTTTCCTATTGTGTTCATTACTATATCCTTTGGGCCTGACACATAATAAGTGCTCAGTAAATTTTTACTGCATGAATAAATGAATGAATGAATTAGCATTCTACTTATTATTTTTCAAAGGACTATGTCCATATATAACATTAAAAGGTCTTTGTTTTCTTGTTCTTGTTTTTTTTTTTCTCTTTTCTCTCACACATTGTGGAGGATATGCTTATGTAAGGACATGATCCTTATTTATTTAAAACAACTGCTTCCAAGAGTCCAAATGTCTCAGGACAGAATGGCATATCCATACCACTATAAGGAAGGGCTTTCAAGTTTTTATTGAATTTCTCTGTATAGCAGAGTTCTATATCAGTTGCACAACTGTCACACGACATAGTAACTTGACCTTGAGTATACTATGTGGAATCCATTTGTTGATGCACCCCCCCTAAGACTTTGCTTTTATAATACTCAAATTTATAAAGAAAAAAAAATCATAAGTTTATAAAAAGTAGACTAACAGCATGCTCAAAGAGAAAGACCTAGATTAGGTAAAAGAATAATAGAATAACTCTAAATAAAACTAGTTTTGAAAACAGTAATCATACAAATGGTAGAGCAAATTATACTTTTTTTTAAATTTCTTCAAGAACAAGTAGTAAGAGACTGATGCTATAACTTAGAGGGTTTCTGAGATTATCAAGCTTAGGGTTCCATACATTCTGTAGGAAAATAAAGATTTCAAGTCTTTTGCTTGCTAGTCAGGACCAAAAGAGTTAAGGTAAACTGTGGCTTGCTCTCACTTGGCTGACATTTAAGGATGTGTATCTAAATTAAAATGGTAAACTGGAATTCCTAATGTAGGTAAAGACTTTTTTCTTATATCGATGGTATTTCTTTCAACTTAATAAAGAATATAGTAGGAAAAAAAGAGAATATGGTAAGAAATGGTTAATTAAATGCTTATTCAATTATCTTACTGTAGGTTTATAATAAAATGTTAAAATGCTAATCCCTGGATTCTTAGCTTCTAGAATCAGATTCCCACTAGAGACTGGTCTGCTAAATATTTGAAACTTCTATGTATGGCTTCCTAAGCAAGAATGAAGTGAAATGCTCACTTGGTTGGAGAACAAAAAGAGATGAATAAAGTGTATGTTTACTAAAAGTAAAAATAATGGAATGAAAACACATTAATTGCTCTTCCTATTTTGGGGAGAATAGGAAGGATATTTTACACTTTATCAGTTATTTTGGAATGAAGCGAACAAAAGTGTAGATCAGAAAGATATATAGTTTACATGTTTAGAATAATATTTCATCCCTGAATATAGTGGTACCTAATACCTTTATGGTATACTTTAGGTAAAGTGGATTAGTTGCAAGGAATAAATGGATTTGGAAACAGTGTCTTATATCATAGAGCTTCTGTAAGACTATCCTAAAAGGGTGTTTATGCATTGACTTGAGAAAACCCAGAGATACAATGATGTCTTATATTATGTCTCCATTAGAGAAAGTTATGCCAGTTTAGAATTCCACATATCTTTCTTTAGTCCCAGAATAAAACAAGAATTCAGAGAATATCCAAACTGACATTTGAAAACAAAAAACAAAAAACTTCCTTTTTACAACCTCTCTGTTATCAATGAGCACACTCTTACTGTTTTCATTAGTAGTCATAAAGATTGATGTTCCCCTTTCCTTCTTATCTCTTCCTCTTAAAATAGCAAAAGATGCAACATTAACTTTTGTGGATCATATTTGATTTACCTCTTTCCAGATACCAAAAATTTGGGGTATTTATTTTGTAAATCAATTAGAGCTACATGAAATCCTCTTCCTTCTGTTCACGTAGTGAGGGATGCCTAAAGCCACAAGATATGGGGATTATTAGGTATGCTTTTCTAAGGAGGAGGTAGTAAGACAAAAATGGCCTGCCTGAAGTTACAGTTTATAGATTGGAAAAAGGCACAGACAATTAAAAGATGGAGCTACTTAGGGCAAATTACTTGCAATCAAGCTGCAGCTAAATGAGCTTCTTGATGAGGAAGCCAAATTTATGTTGTTTCAAACCACGGAGAGACATTAAAGAAGTTGAAAGGTGAGCAAAATGTTAGTACAATTGGATCCAGATAGGTTGATAAGAGAAGTTATAGAAGCAATTTAAACAGTGTCTTCTGAAACGCACATACACAGGGGTGCGGGTGTGCACGTGCATACACACACAGAATCACACATGAAACGCCTCAAAATAGAAGACTGTATGATTATATACACTTTCAGCCTTCGTTTATTTTTTACATAGATGCCCCTTCTCATCATAAAAGCCCTGTGGCTTAAGAAGCTCAATCACAGAATGTAATCATTTTCCCCCAAATCTGCAATTTACTAGAGACATTTTAATTGAAAATGATGTATTGTTTAAACTCTAAACAACTGTGTTTTCACTTTGTTTCTCCCTGCCCTAAATTATCCCTTGGCAGCTCTTTGACTTGATTTTGAAAGAATATATTTGCTAATGAATTCAGAACTTAACGCAAAGCCCAAAAACCATGTGAAGGCTTCAAATGTGAAATATTACATTTCTTTCTTTGTTGCTAGATATAAATTTTTGCATTCAAGGCTGCATGCATCATTTTCACTGAAAGCAGGATATTGTCTACAGATATTTGTCTGAATGGAATGACTTTAAGGATTTTGTAATTTTGAAAAGGCATCAAGCGAGGCTATCCTTCATCCCATTTCTGTTGCATTGGAATTTTAGGCATAACAAGGTAGACAAAAGAAAGGTATAATCAGATCTTTACTGGCAGTCCAAAAGTACAAGTATATATACAAAGAAATACTTTCCTGTTGACATTTTCCCTTACCTTGATTTCTTTATCTTTTCATGTATGAAGTTTTGCATGAACAGAATCTGAAAGAAAAAAAAAAGCAGTCCTTATCTGAAAAAGACTTTAAAAAAACCAACTTTCTCCTTCAAATGATCCCCTTTAGGAAGTAAAAACTCTAATATTCAAGAACTGAAAAGGACAATAAAGAAAATTCCCATATTTAGAGCAATAAATAAGAATGCAATTTTACTGCTAACATGGTTTTCATACAGTTGAAATGTAACATTGTCAGCCCTGCCCTCATTGAGACTGCCATTGGAAAATAGTGCAGGAAAATGCCAAAAGGCCCACAGTCATAGCAAAAGGGTGTTTTCTCCATCTGACATGGTCCAGCTACATCTCCCCTTTAACAAAAAGTGAAGAAATTAAGTAGGAAAAATTCTACAGCATGCTAGGAAAAGTTTGGCCCTGAAAATATATTTGTATGGTTCTTTTTGGTTTCTTCCCAGTGAATTATACATTTTCAGTGACATAACTTAAGCACTTTTGAAAGGCATCTCATTACATTGAACATTGGCCAAAGGAGTGTTTGGCCACTGAGGTCAGTCAAATCACCTGAAAGTGTTGGGATTTCCAAATTCCTCCTGAATCAGCCTGGTAAGATCTTAAAGGAAATAGGAACCTAAATGTATAAAATAGAGCTCATTATTTACTGTCCTATTAAGTTATCTGAGTGACCAAAAATGTGCATAATAGTGATTTTATCTTTAATTGTGAGACAAATGAGGTAGATCTGCATTTATTTATTTGTTTGTTTGTTTATTTATAATTTTCAAATTAGTTAACATACAATGTAGTCTTGGCTTCAGGAGTAGAATCCAGTGATTAATCTCTTAACACCCAGTACTCATCCCCAAAAATGCCCTCTTTAACACCTGTCACCCATTTAATACACCCCCCCAAACACCCCTTCCTCCAGCAACCCTGTTTGTTCTCTGTATGCTTTGCCTCTTTCTCTGTTCTTATCTTATTTTTCCTTCCCTTCCTTTATGTTCATCTCTTGAGTTTCTCAAATTCCACATATGAGTGAAATCATATATCTTTCTCGGACTTATTTTGCTTAGCGTAATACCCTCCGCTTCTATCCATGTTGTTGCAAATGGCAAGATTTCATTCCTTTTGATCACTGAGTAATATCCATTGTGTGTGTATATATACATATATATATATATATATATATGCGTATACACATATACATACATATATATGTGTATATATGCACACTATATATACAATATAGTGTATATTGTATAGTATATACACTAGTATATAGTATATACACTAGTGTATATAGTGTATAGTGTATATACACACACTATATGTATACAATATATACAATATGCATACATATACACATAATACACTGTGGATATATATACCACCTCTTCTTTATCCATTCATCAATCAATGGATATTTGGGCTCTTTCCATAATTTGGCTATTGTTGATAGCATTGCCATAAACAATGGGGTGCATGTGCCCCTTCAAATTAGCATTTTTTATCCTTTGGATAAATCCTTAGTAGATCAATTGCTGAGTCATAAAGTAGTTCTATTTTTAATTTTTGGAGGAATCTCCATACTGTTTTCCAGAGTGGCTGCACCAGTTTGCATTCACACCAACAGTGCAAAAGTGTTCCCCTTTCTCCACATCCTTGCCAACATTTGTTGTTTCCTGAGTTGTTATTTTTAGCATTTCTGACAGGTGTGAGGTGATATTGTAGTTTTGATTTGTATTTCACTGATAATGAGCAATATTGAGCATCTTTTCACGTGTCTGTTAGCCATCTGGATGTCTTCTTTGGAAAAGTGTCTATTCTTGTCTTCTGCCCATTTCTTCACTGGACTATTTGTTGACTTTGGTAAGTTCTTTATAGTTTTTTGGATACTAACCCTTTATTTGATAGGTCATTTGCAAATATCTTCTCCCATTCCCTTGGTTGCCTTTTAGTTTTGTTGATTGTTTCCTTTTCTGTGCAGAAGATTTTTATCTTGATGAGGTCCCAATATTTCATTTATGCTCTTATTTCCCTGGCTTCTGAAGACAAATCTAGTAAAAAGTTCCTGCAGTTGAGGTCAAAGAGGTTGCTGCCTGTTTTCTCCTGCAAGATTTTGGTGGTTTTCTGTCTCACATTTAAGTCTTTCATCCATTTTGAATTATTTTTGTGTCTGTTGTAAAAAAGTGGTCCAGTTTCATTCTTCTGCATGTTGCTGTCCAGTTCTCCCAGCACCACTTGCTAAAGAGATTGTCATTTTTTCCATTCCAGATATTCTTTCCTGCTTTGTCAAAGATTTGTTGGCCATACATTTGTGGATCCGATGCTGGGTTCTCTATTCTATTACATTTGTCTGTGTGTCTATTTTTGTGCCAATGCCATCCTGTCTTGATAATTACAACTTTGTAATACAGGTTAAAGTCCAGGATTGTGATATCCAGTTTTGGTTTTCTTTTTCAACATTACTTTCGCTATTTAGGGTCTTGTCTGGTTCCTACAAATTTTAGAATTGTTTTCTTTACTTCTACGAAGAATTTTGGTGTTATTTTGATAGGGATTTCATTGAATGCGTGGATTGCTTTGGATAGTATTGACAATATTTGTTCTTCTATCCATGAACATGGAATGTTTTTCCATTTCTGTGTCTTCTTCCATTTCTTTCATAAGCTTTCTAACTTTTCAGCGTATAGATCTTTTACCTCTTTGGTTAGGTTTATTCCTAGGTATTTTATGGTTTTTGGTGCAATTATAAATGGTTAGATTCCCTGATATCTCTTTCTATTGCTTCATTGTTGGTTTACATAAATCCAACTGATTTCTATACGTTGATTTTACATCCTGGGACTTGGCTCAATTCATGTATCCACTCTAGCAGTTTTTTAGTGGAGACTTTCAGGTTTTCCATGTAGAGTATCATGTCATCTGTGAAGAGTGAAAGTTTGACTTATTTTTTGCCAATTTGGATGCCTTTGATTTCTGTTTGTTGTCTGATTGCTGAGTCTAGGACTTCCATTCCTATGTTGAACAACAGTGGTGACAATGGACATAACTGTTGCATCTCTGATCTTAGAGGCAAAGCTCTGTTTCTCCCCATTGAGGATGAGATTAGCTGTGGGCCTTTCATATATGACTTTTATAATGTTTAGGTATGTTCCTTCTATCCAGACTTTCTTGAGGGTGTTTATCAAAAAAAGATGCTGTATTTTATCAAATCCTATTTCTGCATCTATTGACAGAATCATGGGGTTGTTATTCTTCCTTCTATTAATGTGGTGTATCATGTTGATTGATTTGTGCATATTGAACCAGCCCTACAGCCCAGGAATGAATCCCACTTGATCTTAGTGAATAATTCTTTTAATATAATTTTAAATTTGATTTGCTAATATCTTGTTGAGAATTTTTGCATCCATGTACATCAGAGATATTGGCCTTTAATTCTCCTTTTTAGTGGGGTCTTTGTCTGGGTTTGGAATCAAGGTAAAGCTGGCATTATAGAATGAACTTGGAAGCTTTCCTTCCATTTCTATTGTTTGAAATAATTTGAAAAGAATAGGTATTAACTCTGTTTTAAACATCTGGTAGAATTCCCCTGGGAAGCCATCTGGGTCAGGACTCTTATGTGTTGGGAGATTTTTGATAACCAAATCAATTTCTTTGCTGCTTATGGATCTGTTCAAATTTTCTATTTCTTCGCATTTGAGTTTTGGTAGTGTGTGGGTGTCTAGGAATTTGTCCATTCCTTCCAAATTGTCCAGTTTGCTGGCATATAATTTTTCATAGTATTGTCTGATAATTGTTTGTATTTCTGTGGTGTTGGTTGTGATCTCTCCTTTTTCATTCATGATTTTATCTATTTGTGTCCTCTCTCTCTCTCTCTCTTTTTTTTTTTTTTTGAGAAGTCTTGCTAGGGGTTTTTCAATTTTGTTGATTTTTTCAAAAAAACAGCTCTTAGATTCATTGATCTTTTGTACTTTTCTTTTGGATTCTATATTTATTTGTGTTCTAATCTTTATTATTTATCTTCTTCTGCTGGCTTTGGGGTTTCTTTGCTGCTCTGCTTCTAGTTCCTTTAGGTGTGAGGTTAAGTTCTGTATTTGAGATTGTTTTTTGCTTCTTGAGATAGGCCTGGATTGCAATGTATTTTCTTCTTAAGATTGCCTTTGCTGCATCCCAAAGTGTTTGGACTGTTGTGTTTCCATTTTCATTTGCTTCCTTATATTTTTAATTTCTTCTTTAATTTCCTGGTTGACAATTCTTTCTTTAGTAGGATTTCGTTACTCTCCATGCATTTGGAGGCTTTCCAAATTTTTTCTTGTAGTTGATTTCGAGTTTAATAGCGTTGTAATCTGAAAATATGCATGGTATGATCTCAGTTTTTTTGTACCTGTTGTATCTGGTAAGTCCATCCTACCAATGTGTCATTCAAAGCCGTAGTTTCCTTAGCAATTTTCTGCCTAGATGATCTGTCCATTGTTGTAAGTGGAGTATTGAACTCTCCTACAATTATGGTATTATTATCCAAAAGTTTGTTTATGTTTGTGATTAATTGGCTTATAAACTTGGATGTTTCCATGTCAGGGGCATAAAATTCTTCTTGATGGATAGAACGCTTAATTATGATATAATGCCCTTATTCATTTCTTGTTACAGTCTTTGTTTTAAAATCTAGTTTGTCTGATATAAATATGGCTATTCTAGCTTTCTTTTAACATCCATTAGCATGATAAATGGTTCTCCATCCCCTCACATACAATCTGGATGTGTCCTCTGGTCTAAAATGGGTCTCTTGTAAGCAGCATATAGATGGATCTTGTGGTTTTTGTTTTTTGTTTTTTTTTAATCCATCCTGTTACCCTGTGTCTTTTGATTGAGGCATTTAGTCCATTTATATTCATAATGATGATTGAAAGATATTAATTTAGTGCCATTGTGTTATCTGTAGATTTCATGTTTGTTGTAATGTCTCTGGTCCTTTGTAGTCTTTGCTGCTTTGCACTAACAGAGTCCCCCTTAGGATGTCCTGCAGGGCTAGTTTAGTGATAAAACTTTAGTTTTTGTTTGACAAAGTCTTTATCTCTCCCTCTATTTTGAATGACAGACTTGCTGGATAAAGGATTCTTGGCTGCATATTTTTCATATTCAGCACATTGAATATTTCCTGTCACTCCCTTCTGGCTTGCCAAGTTTCAGTGAACAAGTCTGCTACTAACCTTATGCGTCTACCCTTGTAGGTTAAGTCCCATTTGTCCATGGCTGCTTTCTTCAGAATTCTCCCTTTATCTTTGTATTTTGCCAGTTTCACTATGATATGCCATGGTGTTGACCTGCTTTTGGTGATTTTAAAGGGATTTCTCTTTAAAGAGAATGGACTTGGATGTCTGCTTCCTTCCCCAGATTAGGGAAGTTCTCAGCTATTATTTGTTCAAATAAACCTTCTGCCCTTTTCTCTCTTTCTTTTTCTGGAACTCTTGGGATACAGATACTGTTTCATTTCATGGAATCACTTAGTTCTCTAATTCTCCCTTGTGATCTAGCAGTTTCCTTTCCCTCTTTTTTTTCAGCTTTATTATTTTCCATACTTTTACCTTCTATTTCACCTATTCTCTCCTCTGCTTCTTTCATCCTTGCTGCCACTGTATCTAGTTTATTTTGCATCTAGTTATAGAATTTTTTGCATCTAGTTATAGAATTTTTTAATTCATCCTGCCTAGTTCTTGGGTCTTTGATCTGTAGCAAGAAATTCTCTGGTGCCTTCTATGCTTTTTTCATGCTCAGCTATTAGTCTTATGACTGTTATTCTAAATTATTATTCAGATATATTGTTTATATCTGTTTTGATCAATTCTCTGGCTGTTATTTCTTCTTGAACTTTCTTTTAGGGAGAATTTCTCTTTTTTTTTTTCATTTTGGCTAAGTTTCTGTCTTTCATGTGTTTTAAATGCTTGCTGTGTGTCCTGCACCTGAGAGTATTACTATATTAAAAAAGCGGCCATACAATCTCCAGGGCCTGGCATTCAGGAAGAGTTTTCCATGTATGTTGCATGTACTCTGTTGTGTTTTTGCTGGTTTATCGCCCTGGTCAGTCCTCTGCAGAGCTCCTCCTTGCTTGTTGTGGTGAAATGTTTGGACCTTAAATTAGATGTACTTTGACTTGTTTGTTGAAGTAATCCTGGGGGAAAAAAAAAGGAAAAATGGAGAGTGTGCTGATCCCATAAAAAGAGAAAAATAAAAGGGGGAAAGAACACCAAACAGAGAATCAAAGAGTTAGTTATAAGGCTAAATCCAGAGAATGAGAATGGAAAATAAAGAAGAAAATGAAAAGGTGGAAAAAGAATAGAACAAAAATGCTTAATCAAACAAATGAATAAACATATGTATATATCCATATATTTATAAATATATATTTATATATTTACATATTTATATATAAGAACTGACCAAAAACAAATCAGAAACTATGAGCCCAATTGCAAAAGAAAAAAAGAAGGAAGAAAGAACAATAAAATAAAATGGAATACAATTAAAAAAAATGAAACAAAACAAAGCAAAACAAACAGTTATCTGTTGGTGCTTGGGACCAGTGGCTGTGCTCACCTAGAGGAGAGGCCACCTGGTTTTCTCAGTGTCAGTCTTCTCCAGTAAATAAGCAGTTACCAGGCATGGAAGGGCAGGGTTTGGTGTAAGTGGGTCCCACCTCAACTGGGTGCTGCTATGTTGCTTTCTGAAGTTTCACTGTATTGGTGTTGGGAGGAAAAATGGCAACACCCCAAATCTGCTGTTTAGGCAGCCCTCACAGAATAGTGAGGGAGGTCAGCTTGCCCTGCTCCACAGTTCTCCTGCACCTTGTAGGTGCTTGGCTGGGATACAAAACTCGACGTATTAAAAGACCCCTGCAAACCCTGTCCGAGAGTAGTAGTGCCACTCAGCTCTGCTGATAAAAGGTCTTTGGCTGGTGTTTGCAGGGCTTTTGTCCTTGGGGAGGCAATAAACTTTCTCCCCAAAGTGCTCCAGGAAGGGGACTGTTGTCTCCCAGTGTGCCCCTGAGATCACTACACCAAGCTATGCATTCTGGGGTCAGCTCCCTCCTCCCCAGAAGCCAGCTCCCTCCTCCTCAGAAGCATGGCCAGGGCTTCCAGCTCCATTCTGGAGAAAGCCAATCACTTCTGAAACCTCCAAGTTTCAGCTCCTAAGGGTCTATCCTACCAAGCTGTCTCCCTGTGTAGACAACTGTGGTTTATCCTTCTGCCACTCTGAAGATCGATTTTTCAATGTTCCAATTGATCTGACCTCAATACAGCTATGTTTGAGGGACAAAGAAAATCCCGGTCCCCCTACTTCTTTGCCATCTTAAGTCCGAAAGCTCTAGATCTGCTTTTAATGAATATTGAGAAGGACCTGACCAAGTACCCCTCAAGTCTGAGGCAGCTAAATACCCAACACAAGCAAATCTTAGTAAAACCATGGAAATGGAATTCAATTGACCTGGATTCCACACTAGCCACCATAATTATCTAGTGGAAAGCTGTGGAGAATAGTCTACCCTTCTGAAAAAGGCTTCTTCACCCACAAAGTGAAAGGGTTGAACTAAGTAATCACTAAGAGTGTTAAAACTGTAATTCTAAAAATAATTCCATAACCCCAGTTTATTGCAGCCTTGTTAATTTGGTTAAAGGAAAAAAAAACCTCATAAAAAGTGAAAATCTTTGCATCTTTATGTGGAACAGGGGCCCATATTTACTTTAGGAATATTTGGCTTAGTGACTAGTCTCTGAGGTCCTGTGTTATAGGCTTTAAACAAGATAATCTCATAGCAATTTGATAAATTGCCTGTCTTCTACACTTAAAGCCTTTAGAAGTTATGGTAAATTACTTATTTCACCCAAGTGTGTATTACATTATGTCAAAATGCGTCTATACGAGTCCCTCCATAGTGCTGCAGTAACGGCTTGCTTAGGGAAATACCCATGCCTTTTAACTTATGTCTCATAGTACACAATAAAACACCCATCACATTTTCATTGGCCTTATTTCTTACTACTGTTCTCCTTGGTTCCTCCTTGGTTCATGCCCAATCATGCATAACTCTTTTCACTTCTTTTGGTTTCTTAATTAGTGATTTCTACCTGAGATTATGTTATTTGTTCTGTTTTGAAAATTGTGTTTTGTTTTGAATGATATACTTCCCTTTTAATCCCACAACTCCAACATATACACCCTTTACCTTGTGAATTCTTCCTCATCCTTCAGGACTCAACTTTACCATCTCTTAGATCTCCTTGAACAAAATCTTCTTAATAATTATCCTTTGTAACAAGTAACTGATTTTTAATTATCTAATTGATTACATATATCACTTACCTATTCTTGTGTAATAATCAATCACAGAATGTATTGGCTTCAAAATAAACAACAACAACAACAACAAAATATATTATTGCTCTCATTCTATATGTTGGTTGTGTATTTAATGTGCTGGTGTCTCCCAGACTCACTCACCTACACAGACAAAAATGGCTTTAATCATGTATCTGGAAGTTGGTGCTGACTGATAACCTCTCTTTCTCCAATACATTAAACTGGCTTTCCTACATCATGGCTGTCTCTGGACAGGATTATAAGAGTGCAAGAACAGAAACTATAAGATCTAGGATCCAGAATTCACACACTAAACTTGTGCTTCACTCTCTTAGCCAAAGCAACTTACAAGGCCAACCCCCATTAAAGATGGTGGAGGGACAGATTTCACTTTTTGTTGGAAGGAACAAAAATATCATACTGTGTAGGGCATGTGCACAAAAAGGCATGATTCATTGGGGGTCATTTTATAACTGCAACATTATGTAAAACTATTCATTTAATTTCTCTTTTCCTCACTAGAATATCAGTATGTGTGGACAGAGACCATGATTTTTTTGTTGAGGGGTAATTGACATACATTATATTATTAGTTTCAGGTTGATTCAACATTGTATGCATTGTGAAGTGATCACCACAATAAGTCATTATCATCTGTCACCACACAAAGTTAATAAATATTATTGACTATATTCTCCATGACTTATTTATTTTATAACTAGAGTTATAAGTTTGCACTGCTTCATCCCTTTCATCCACTTCACCCCACTCTTCCAACCTCCTTCACTTCTAGCAACCACTGATCTGTTCTCTGTATTTATGAATCTGGGTTTTGTTTTGTTTTGTTTTCAAATTCCACATATAAGTGAAACCACGCAGTATTTGTCTTTCTCTGACTTATTTCATTTAGCAAGGTTTCAACTTTGTTTCAACCTCAAGGTTCATCCATGTTTTCATGTTGTTTAAGATGACAAAATTTTATTCTTTTTTTTTTTTGGCCTAACAGTACACTGTCTCATGTGTGTGTGTGTGTGTGTGTGTGTGTGTGTGTGTGTGTGACATCTTTTCTATCCATTTATCCATTGATGGACACAGGTTGTTTCCATATCTTGGCTATTGTTAATAAATGCGATAGTAAACATACAAGTGCATATTTTAGAATTAGTGTTTTTGTTTTCTTCAAATACATACCCAGAAGAGAAATTTCTGAATCTCATTGTTCCATTTAATTTTTGAAGAACCTCTATACTGTTTTCTATTTAGGCTGTAGCAACTTACATTCTCACCAATAGTTCACAGAAATTCCTTTTTGTCCACATCCTCACCAACACTTGTTATTTCTTGTTTGTTTGGTAACTGCCATTCTGACAGGTAAAAGGTGATATTTCATTTTGGTTTTGATTTGTATTTCCTTAATGATTACTGATGTTGAGCATATTTTCATGTGCTGTTGGCCATCTATATGTCTTATTTGGAAAAATGTCTGTTTAGGTCCTCTGTCATTTTTTAATTGAATTGCTGTTTTTTTTTCTCATTGAGTTGTATGAGTTCTTTATATATTTCGTATATTAATCTTTTATCAGGTTTATGATCTGCAAATATATTCTCCCACCAAAAGGTTGACTTTTTGTTGTGTTGATGGTTTCCTTCACTCTGTAGAAGCTTTTTATGTAGTCTCATTTGTTTATTTTTCCTCATATTTCCCTTGCCTTTACCCCCCAAGAAAACAATGCCAAGACTGTCAAGCTTACTGCCTATATTTTCTTCTAAGAGTTTTACAGTTTCAAGTCTTACGTTCAACTCTTTAATCTATTTTGAGTTAATTTCTGTATATTGTATAAGATAACAGGACTGTGAATTTTTAAGTCTCTGCCACATTGCTAACATTTAATATAGCCTTTTGCATGTTCTAGGCATCTATAAATATCCTATGAATGAATAATTAAATGAATGACTCAGTGAATGAATGGCAAATTAATGAAAAATAAGAAATATTTCACAAACTTCTGCCTATCAGGATGGAGTCTAATCCGTAGAAAGAGAGTTATTTCTCTTCTCAGCCCCAGGAAAGTAGAAACCCCACAAACAGGGCTATCAGAGTTTACTTGCATTTTGTTGAGTATCAGGTACTGCCTTAGTTTTCTATTGCTGCTGTAACAAAATGTAATTTATTAAATTAAGTTTATTAAATTTATTAAATTAAATTAATGCAACATAAATTTGTGAGCTCACAGTCTGTCAGTCCTAAGTATTTCGTGGCTCAAGTGGGTCCTCTGCTCAGATTTTCACAAGGCAGAAATCAAAATTATTATCTGGCTGGGCTTTTATCTGTAGGAACTGGTAAAGAATCAACTTCCAGAACCTGTAAAATTGAATAGAATCCAATTCCTTGCCATTGGAGAACTAAGTCCTCCTTTCTTCCTGGCTGGTGGCTGGGAGTCACCGTCAGCCTCTCCAGGTTATACACATTCCTTGTCACACATCCCCTCCATCTTCAAGCAAATGACATTCATAGCATCTTTCTCATGATCAAATCTCTCTGACTTCTTCTGTCCTCAACTGTCAGACTGTCTACTTTTAAGCATTCATGTAATTACATGGGGCCTACTTGGATTATCCACGCTAATCTCATTATTTTAAAGTCAATTGGTTATTAACCCTAATTACATGTGCAAAGATATTTTTGCCATGTAATATAATATACTCACAGGTGTGGCACAAGGGGGAAAAGTTCAGGAGGCCAAAATTCTGTCTATCACAGATACTAAACAGCAATAAACTTTGAGTTCCAGGAGGCAAAAAGATGATATAGGGAATGAATTTAAGAAAGGATGATTTCAGAACTCCAAGTCATTCATGTTGTTTCTCCCCAATAATCAAGTACCATTTCATATATCCACTCTAATCTACTTACTTATTGATCCCATGATCTCTGAAGATATTTGTGACACTCAGTTAATTTAACCTAAGGTTTTGTCTCTGATGAGGAGATCTGTATTCGAGCACACACAAACAAGTTGTGATATGAAAAGACAAAACAGATCCATTGCTGATGGAATTTGGATTACAGAGTATTGGGAGCTGACTTGTACCCCTTAAAATTCATATGTTGAAACTCTAAACCCAAGTACCTCAGAATGAGACTGTATTTCCAGATAGAGTCTTTAAAGAGGGGATTAAATTAAAATGAGGCCCTTACCTCATGAACCTTTATCCAATCTGACTGGGGTTCTTATAAAAAGAGGAAATTGGACATGCAGAGAGACATCAAAGATGTGCATGCATAAAGGAAAGACCTTGTGAAGACACATGAGAAGGTGGCTATCTACAAGACAAGGAGAGAGGCCTCAGAAGAAATCAAATCTGCTGATACCTGTCAAGACAAGGACTTCTACTATTCAGAATTGTGAGAAAATAAATTTCTGCTATTTAAGACACCCAACCTCTTGTATTTTGTTATGGCAGCCCTAGCAAGGTAATGTATAAGTGAAGGATATTAAACATGGACATCTTATGAATGGTCAGTGGTAAAAATTTATCAGAAAGTTTTATCTACAATTAGACCTTTTTAAAAAAGAATTTAAAGACTTGGAAGAAGATTCAGATTGAGTAGTCATCACTTCATTTTTTTAAATTTCCCAGTGTCAGAAAAAGGAAAGCTAGATGATTAGACAATTATGTGATATAATAATTATAATAGCTGAGAAAAGTGAAAGACTCCTGTTGCTACTTATTCACATACCATTGTTCATAATGATAAAATGATGGGACTTTTATTAACAAAACTATAGAGAAATGCTACATGTGACATTGTTTATCTGTTTTTAAAGCAATATATTTTATTGTAAGCCTCTAATTGGAAATGCATTTGTGCTTAAGATTCATTCATTCATTCATCCATTCATTCAGCTAATATGTTTTAAGTACCTACTTATTGTGCCCTGCACATGTTTAGACAACATTGTTAAGTAGTATAGATTAAAACCTTAATGCCTTCATGTTCAGGAAGATGGAAATAAGCAAACAAAACAAAACAAAACAAAACAAAACAAACAAAAAAAAAAACAACAACAACAGGGGCTCTGACATTGTTAGTAATGATGAAGATAAAACACAATACAGAGAGTAAATATGGGAGTTATTTTTTATACGGTGGTCAAGGAGGGACTCTGTGGTGGTAATGCCTAAGCACAAACTTTAATAAAGTAAAGAAACAATTAATTCAAAGATCTGGGCAGTCAACTTTTCAGATGCAGGGACCAGCAAGTGTCAGAGCCTTAAGCCAGAAACATTCTAGACTTGTGCAAGAAAAATAGCAAATAATGGTTGCTTCAGAAGGTAGGGGGTAGAAATTGTACATGAAATTGGAGAGAATCTCAGAGACTGTTTCATGTAGGGCCATGCAGACTTTACCAAGGATTTTGGATTTTCTGCTTATTATCACAGGAGGCCATTGGAAGGTTAAAAGCATGGGAGTAGCATGATTTGACCTGTGTTTTAAAAGGATTTCTCTGTATACTAGTTTAGAATATATTGTAAAGGAAAAGATGGTTTAGAGTAAAGTAGTGGCAGTGGTTGGGCTTGGGATTTATTTTAAGTTAGAGCTACACTTAAAGAAATCAACTAGTCTCACTGGGTATGAGAAAAGGTAGAGATCAAGGCTGTCATTATGTTTAGCCTGGGCAACTGGTGACTAGCGATGGCATTTTATGAAATAGGAATCAATAAAAGGAAATAAATTTGAGAAGAAAAATTAAGAATCTTGTTTTGGTAATGTTAAAGTTTGAGAAAACTGTAAGATATTTAACTATTGATAAATTGGCAGTTCAAAATAGTCTGGCATCCAGAGAAGTGATTTGGACGTTAATAAAAATGAAGAGATGAAGTTTAAGGATAAAATTCCAAGGAACTCCAAACTTGGAGAAATTTACAATAAACTTGAAGTTTTTTTTATTTACTATTGTCCATGTTTTTGTTGTTGGTGGTGTATTTCTCACATGAAATATGTTATGTGTCACTTTGGAACAAAATATTTTCATCTTCCATTTATTTAAGCCACTCTTGCTCTCTAAAATATAGTATTTCCCTAAGAAAAGTTGGGTGGATCTGAGGGAGACCATGAAACTTTTGAATGCGTTATTATTTTTTTAATGTTTTTATTTATTTATTTTTGAAAGAGATAGAAAGAGAACTCAAGCAGGGGAGAAACAGAGAGAGAGGGAGACAGAGGATTTGAAGTGGGCTCTGTGCTGACAGCAGAAACCCAATGAAGGGCTTAAACTCATGAACCATGAGATAATGACCTGAACTGAGGTCAGACACTTAACCGACTGAGCCACCCAGTCTCCTCTGCCTGCATTATTTTGTTTTGTTTTATTTTATTTTATTTTATTTTATTTTATTTTATTTCATTTTATTTTATTTTATTTTATGTTTTTTCTTTTCTTATTTTATTTTATTTTTTTGACATTTTAAAATTCATTTTTTTAATGGTTTAAATATAATTTATTGTCAAGTTGGCTAACATAGAGTGTATACAGTGTGTGCTCTTGGCTTCGGAATCAGATTCTCATGATTCATCGCTTACATATAACACCCAGTGCTCATCCCAACAAATGCCTTCCTCAATGCCTATCACACATTTTCCCCTCCCCTCATCCTCCTTACAGTGCAAGAGGGGTCCTGTTTCTCCGCATCCCCACCAACATTTGTTGTTTCCTTAGTTGTTTATTTTAGCCACTCTGACCAGTGTGAGTTGGTATCTCAAAGAGGTTTTGATTTGTATTTTTCCCTGATGATGAGCAATATCGAGCATCTTTTCATGTGTCTGTGCCATCTGGATGTCTTTGGAAACGTGTCTATTCTTGTCTTCTGCCCATTTCTTCACTGGGTTATTTGTTGAGTTTGGTAAGTTCTTTATAGATTTTGGATACTAATGCTTTATCTGATATGTCATTTGCAAATATCTTCTCCCATTCCCTTGGTTGCCTTTTAGTTTTGTTTATTGTTTCCTTTTCTGTGCAGATTTCTATCTTGATGAGGTCCGAATATTCCATTTTCGCTTTTATTTCCCTGGACTCTGGAGACATGTCAAATAAGAAGTTGCTGCGGTTGAGGTCAAAGAGGTTGTTGCCTGTTTTCTCCTGTAAGATTTTGATGGTTTTCTGTCTCATATTTAGGTCTCTTATCCATGTTGAGTTTATTTTTGTGTATGGTGTCAGAAAGTGGTCCAGTTTCATTCTTGTGCATGTTGCTGTCCAGTTTTTTCAGCACCATTTGCTAAAGAGACTTTTTTTTTTCCTCTGGATACTCTTTCTTACTTCATTAGGATTAGTTGGCCATATACTTGTGGATCCAATTCTGGGTTCTCTATTATATTCACACTTCCACTGTGGGCCCTTTGTCTGTTTCCTGAAGCCCCACCACATTGGTGATGGGGAGGAAAATGGCGACACCCTACTCTCTCCTCCCTGTACCAGTGTCCAAAACCACAGTGTTCAGGCAGTTCTCACAGAGCCACCCAGGTGCGAGTGGACCAGTTTGTCCTGCTCCACATGCTCCCGTGTCTCCTAGGCCCTTGGGCTGGGATTCAAACTCTGATGTCTTAAAGGATCTGGCTCTGTGGGGCCCTGGTTCTGGTGTAGCACCAGACAAAGGGCTTCTGGCTGGTTCCTGCAAGATCTTTTGTCTTAAAGCATGAAATATCGTCTTCCCACAGTACTCAAGGGAGGAGGCTACTTTCTTGAAGGTCATCCCGAGAGTGCTACCAAGTCTGGGGATGGCACCCCACCCACAAGGCACGCAGACTGGCAGTGGCACAAGTGTTCACAAGGTGGCCGGCTCAGTCCAGAGAAAGTTATGCAACCCTGGATCATCACTTTTAAGGCTGTTTGCAAGGTAGAAACTTGCTTTCATCTTTTTTCCATTCCCAGGTCCGTGGTCTGGAAAGGTTTTTCTCTTGTCCAAATACAAGCCCACACTTCCACAGCCTCTCTTCTCTTCCTCTTGTCTCTCCACTGAAGGGGTTCCCCCACTCTGTGCCTCCACTGCCTGTTTTATCTCTCCCAATTTGCAAACACACACCTTTGTCTCACTAAGCTGTCTCCATGGGCCCTGGAGATGTTTCTGTCCTGTATGCATTATTTTAAAGAGGAGCATTTATAGTTTTCTTTAGTAGTCTTATCAACTCTAGGATCACGATAATTTTGTCCATTGAAGAAACAAGATTATTTAATGCAATATCACCAAATCCCTAAAATGAATTTTTTGTATTTCGCAAGAGTGCTTAATCATTAACAGTAAATCGCACACATCAAATTCTACTCTCAACACATTTTACCCTGATATAATTGAATAGGTACCTAATACAAACAGCGAAAACAGTGTATTCTTTCTTATTTTGAGGGAAAGCAGAAAAAAGAAAAATAACTGAAGAAAATAATTTTAATATTTAAATACATCTTCTTACTTGATTTGATTCATTACATATTGAATACATTTGATAAGAAAACAAACACGTATTTTTCTCCTTTAAAGGAGGCTATGCAATACCTAAGAAAACTGTTGTGGATTGAAAGTGAAAGACAAGAGCAAAAAAAGACAATAAAATGTATCTTTAAAAGAAGGAGTAGGAGTTGGAAAATGTAAAAAGTGGGTGGTGAAGATATCTTATTGCTGAAAAAAGTTTTAGAATAATATAAAAAATACAATAAAGCCGCCAGTGTATTAGCATAAAAGAAAACATATTTCAAATTTGATTTAAAAAGTGGTCTCTCTTAAAACATGAAGGAGGGAGCTGAATTTTTTATATTCATTATGTTCTTACTGTTTATTTTATTCTTCAAAGCTCTGAAAGAAGGTCAAAGTCACCTCTCTGAGGTTGCCCTCCAACATATTCACTGATTTTCTAAGTGAAATTTTATAACTTAATTTCACTTACTCCAAGTTGAGATTTTTGGAAAAAGGGAGGGGATTTTTAAACTCATTAATAGCATTTATTAAGATACTTCGGACATGAACAATGTCTCATAGTCCATGATAATTAAAGTTGACAGTAAATGTATTTGTGTTCCGACTAAAAGATGTAAATTTACTTCAAGTTTCTTTCACAACCCCATTAAATTTAGATATTTACGAAATGATCTAAGTGTTATATCATTATGTTAAAGTAGGCCAAGGACACTTATTTTAAAACTTCAAAGAATAGACACCACAACCATAATTTTGGAGGTGAGTGCATTTCTTTATTGTGAAAATTTCCTTTACATTTGATTGTTTTTTTAATGTTACCCAGAGCAATTACTTCCAAATTATGAATTAAAACTAACTCTATTTCAAATCTAATTCAGGACACATTCAAACTTTCTAAAACCAAAATCAATAGAAAATTCTAAATTTTTTATTATTTCATAAAATTTTTATTTCATCAAATACACAAAAGGAAAAGGAAGGTTTTTGTCTATCAAGAAATAAGGTTTTATTATGACATAGTACTGCAAAAGTGCATGGCAGAAAGATGTAAAATAAAGGGTATTTCACCAACCCTAAGATGGAGTTATAAATGTTTGGGGGCTCTTTTTTACTAATTTTTTAAAAAATAAGTCCAGTTGCACATCTATATTTTAAAAAGAAGAATTAGAGTATATTTCCAACAATATCAATGATCAAGTTTCTGTTTAAAAGACAGGTTTATCTTATTTGGGGACTCTAGGCTTAGCTGCCATATTGGAGGCTGCCAGTAGGTGGCAATGTAATTTATGAGACATTACAAGAAAGAAAGCTGTGTGAAAAAAAACATCTCTTTAAGAAATGCAATTTATTCTTGGTCAGAGAACCAAGGCCAAATACAAGTGTTTGTTTGAAGATTTTCTTAGGAAAATCTTATGTTACCTTCTATAATTGTTTTTCACCTAGATGAAACGGACTAAAATTTGTGAGCAGATGAAAAGAACATTCTGAAAAGTATATGAATCTGCCAGCTCAGATATTTTAAAGAAATACCTGCAATTAAGTACACTTAATTGGCTTGATTTATTTCTCTAATTTAATTGATAAATCAATTGATAAATAGACTTTGCATAGAAATAACCAATAGCTAGCACTATATCCCTCTGGTAGACCATAGACATTGCTCTTGACCTTTACCCTTTAAGGTGAAAAGCCAATAACTTCATAACTCTCTTGCTTTGACAGGCTAGTTGTTAATTAACAATATTCTATATGGTTTAGTATATTTGTTTTTGCTAGAATAAATAACCACACTGACTTCCATGTAATCTGTTATTTAGAAGTTGTAGTTAATGGTGTTCTCTGACTCCAGCTCTAAAAATGGTTTGCTGTTGTTCTTGTTTAGTAAATTGGACCAAAACTCCAGTACTAAGTCATACTCTTTTCATTTATACCACCATTTTTCTTTACCCTAGAAAACTATAGCTTTTCCAAAGCAGATTTATGTAGAAAAAGAACAGATAGGAAACAAAATCTTAGGCCAGCGCTTAGACCAGCTCTGCCTTTTGTTAGTTCCATCACCTGGGTCAAGTCATTTAATCTTTCAGAACCCTACATATCTAGCCTGGAAAATGAAAGGATTGTTGTAAATAATCTCTAAGGCCTCTTGCAGTTCTGCAACATTCTGATTCTTTGTATAGGATTTCAAAGTGAGTCATCAACTTTATATTTCCTGTATTTTCTTTTTTTAATCTGTTCTAAGAATTGAATTGGTGATATATAGCTTCACAAGAATAAATTGGTAAACCATTATTTGAGAAAATCACTTGGAAGAGTTCTCAAAATTGTTATTAAAAATCTTTCAACTATTATAAATGTCAAATGGTTAGTTACAGATAAGAAATATTTTTTTGTACTGCCAATCTCGTTATTAAGAAAAGTAATCATAATTTTGCAACTTAAATACTTCAATATGGGCACTTACGGTTCACATGAATATTGTATATTATTTTACCTTACGTTCTTTTTCCTCCCATAAGTTTTCTTCCTGATCCTTATATAGACTAGCTGCTCCACCTAAACCATTAATGAGGTTTATTTTTATTTAATTTACTAAATGCTACAACTCCTAGCTCCAACTTTCTATGTGTAAGGTGAATAAGAAATTATCTTGAAGTTAGCGTCACTATCCTTGAAAAAGCAGTCGACCTAAATAAAAATAATACATTCCATTTGTATGCTGTGATCTTTGGAAGGTACACATTCGAGGTTTATAAATAATATAATGATACTCATCAAGTTAGAGTAATATTATTAACATTGTAATATTATTGTAATTATGTAATATTATACTGTAATGTTATTATGCTTTGTCTTCTACCTCTCTTGCTTATGTTACTTTAACAAAAAATGTATATTACACTATTGGGGAAAACACTGACCTATATGAATTAAGGGGGCTTTGGTTTCCTTCCTAGTTCTTAGCGTCTAGTATCTATGTGTACTTGGTATAGTCATTTGAGATTTTATGTGTAAAACAAAGACATAAATTATCCTTAAGTTTCTTTCCAGCTCTTATTTCTGTATATAAGGAAATATTACTCTTTCACTTTTCTTACTTGGTTTAATTTATACCACAAATCTTCGTGTTGTAGTGAAGAGAGAGAACCACAGAGATACTCAGAAGGGTATCCTATTCATTCCTTTACATTGATCCTTTAAGGATAATTTATTCACTTGCTTTTCTTATATTAGATCCAAAGACAAAGCCAAACAAAAATGTATACTAGTAGGATTCTGATATTGGTTACATTTAAATAGAAATAATTAAGCATTTAGAAAACATATTTACTTAATAATCAAAATAATCATATTGTATATCCAAAGAAAACAAAATGCAAAAGTGGAATGAATGATTGAATAGTTGAATCACCACTTTTGCAGCTGTTGCCAGCTTCAGGAAGAGAGGAAAGCATGTTCTATAAAGTACCCACAGAAAATTGCATCTTTAGAGTTTCAGTAAACATGGATGGGTACCCAATAATGTTTAAGAATGAATCCCTCTTTATGTTCCAAAAACGTTCATGTTAAATTTCACAATATGTTAAATAATTTGTAATTAATCTCTGTGTGATTTTGCAACAAACCAATAGCTTAAATTTAAGAAGCAGACATAAAGACACACAAGAAAAATTGAACTCAATTGATATCATGTCTTTAGAAGCAAAGGTAGGATTAGAACCCAGAAACATTCCTTATCCTTCTGGGTAAGAAGACAAACAGAAAGCCAACAGACATATAAAAAGATGGTCAAGATCTCTGATCATAGGGGAAACAAATCAAAACCACAACAAGATATCACCCTATACCTGTCGGAATTTCTAGTAACAAAAAGACAAGATATAACAAGTGCTGATAAGGATGTGGAGAAAAAGAACCCTTGTGTGCTTTTGGTAGGAATGTGAATTGGTGCAACCACTGTGGAAAACAGTTTGGAGTTTCCTCAAAAAATTAAAAAATAGAAATATCATAAGATCTAGTAATTTCACTACTGGATAAAATGAAAACACTAATTAAAAATGATATATGCACCCCTCTGTTTATTACAGTATTATTTACAATAACCAAGATATGGAGGCCATAAAAAAGAATGAAATCTTGCCATTTAAGTAAAAAAGGATTGACCTTAAAAGTATTAATGCTAAGTGACAAAGTCAGACAAAGACAAATACCATATGATTTCACTTATTTGTAAAATCTAAAAAACAAAATAAGTGTACAAACAAAAAGCAAAAAGAGACCCATAAATACAGAGAACACACTGGTGGTTGCCAAAGAGGAGAGTGTTGAAGGATAGGCAAAATGGGTAAAGATGAGTTGGAGACACAGGCTTCCAATAAAAAAAAAAACAAAAAAAAAAAACTACAATAATGAAGAGAAGCAAACCCACATACCAAACATCTGAACGTGTACCATGACAGCTAACCACTAGCTAAACACACACGCACACACACACACACACACACACACACACACGAAAACAAAGAGATAAAATAAATTGCTCAGAAGTCATTTTGAGTTTGACACAATGAGCTTCTTCTTTAATTAGAGTAGAATAAACAAATGGGAAGAGATGTGTATGTTGGGCATGCGGAGGGTGGGAAGTGAAGATCTTTGACCACAAGACAACAAAGAATTTCGGATTTGATTTAATGTTAGGGTTTTATTTTTCAACATTATTTAAAAGTGTGGAGTGCTTTTTTTGTTTGTTTTTCTTGTTAGGTATCTTAAGTTTGCAGAACCAAAGCAAATCGGAAGTTTGAGGTAGTATAATTGATCAATCAATTTATTTGGCAGTCAATATGTTTCAAAAGCAAGCCCTAATTTCAGAATGTCTGGATTCTTAACTATTAATGACTTAGGAAAACAATTTGGTTTCCTAAAATGTTCCTCCTATCTGTTCTTTTCAAAGTCCTTACCTCTACCCCAAGTTTGACAAAAGGTCCAGTGTGATGGTTACATGAAATGCATTGTATACAAGAAAGCACTAGACACAGGCGACACAGTATTACTATCTGAGTGTCCTAAATTTTGACAATGCTCCAAAGTAGAATCTAAACTCTCTATGAAGACTTACCTGTCATTGGATATGTAGATGTTTATATGTAATTAACAATTCATAAGATGTGGTACTGATTATACCTTTAACTAGGCATTTTCTAATGTTAGGTTAATGTTGACTCTTCTAGCCCTTTGGTCATTGTCTTTGTTTTTGTTTTCACAAGTTTATGACTTAAAATTAACACATGAAAATCGGTGAAATCTTTTTAGTTTATATATGTATTTAGTTTATGTTGGTAGAGTGTTAAGTAAATATCTCCTGCACCATTAATAATTAGAGTTAATAATTATGCTTTCGTTCATTAGAAATACAGAACACACTGACACATGGAAATTAAAAAAATATATATACTTTAGGAGCACTTGGGTGGCTCAGTTTGTTGAGTGTCTTACTCTTGATTTTTAGCTCAGGTTGTGATCCCAGGGTTGTGGGATTGAGCCCTGTGTCGGGCCTTGTGCTAAACATGGAGTCTGTTTGAGATTCTCTCTTTCTCTTCCCCTCCCACATACTCTCTAAATAAATAAACAAACAAATAAATATTAAAAAATAAAAATATATACTTTAAATACAGAAATTACCATTTATTTTAATATGGTATTTTTGAAACAAAAGTAGCGAGTTGCCAGACTTTTTACACTGCTTCTTATTATGTCCACAAACAGGAAATGTGTGCAGTTAATTTTGTTAGACATTTATAAGTTTAATAACTGTTAGACATTTATGAGAAATATAATTTGAATTTTTCTGGTTATAATTTCAGAATTATACAGACAGCCACTGATGGAAAATATAGGATTTAATTTTATAAAGTTTTAGAAACACTATTTAAAATATCAAATTTTAAAAGAGTAAGAAAAAAAGCTTAAAATACACTAATATCATTCTGGCTCTTGATCTCTAAGGGTCTAGCTTGGCCCTGGAAATGATACCTTTAAAGTTTACAATATCATTTATCCGAATTTTAAGTGATATGGGCCATGTATTTTTACATCAAGTAGATAAGTGCTTCGTTTTTATACAGTGCTTAATTTTGTAGTGCAATTCCCAGAGCCATGAGTAAATGAATCCTAATAATTTTATAAATTAAAAGAATTTACGCACATATACCTTTCACCTCATTTCTACAGAAGGATAGTAACTTCAAAAAATTTCTACTGCAATATTATTAATTACAGAGTCAGGAAAAGATCCCAAAGCTCTTTCAATGTGTGTAACCTATGCTCACATATTTGTGCCAGGTGTAAGGATATTCAAAAAGGATAATGTCTTTCAAATTTTGGGGAAAAAAAACAATTAATATTTGTATATAGTAGAGTTTTTTCATCTAACTTTCATCTGAATTAATTAGATTTTTATATTAATAGTATTGAATTATTTATTTATAGCCACAATTATTTATAGCCACAATTCTACTGTAAGAGATGAGAAAAATAAAATCAATGATAAACCACACTGACTAGTCTACTGATACTCTTATTCTAAAAGCAGAGATTTAAATTTACCTCCAATATTAAATTATTATTATTATTATTATTATTATTATTGGTGCAAGGTGCTGGGAATGTAGATAAAGGGATACTCTTGAAAGTTCTTTTACACTCATTAATATACCTTGATATAATTAATATACCTTGAAAAGAATAGTAATGTTATTAAGCAACTTTTGGCCTTCTTCATTAATCTTGTTTCAGATCTTCTTAGTGAGTCTTTATATGATATTTTGGGCTTTGTAGGATATAATCTATAGAAAAAGATGACCACCACTTACTGAAGTTGCTGTCACCACCAATCTCATTCATGTACAACATAGTATCTCTCATCCAAGGTAACTTTTTGCCCTATTTGGATAAGGGGACAGCATTTCCAGATCATTTCCCCATGGAGAAGAAGGTCTCTGTAGCTGCTTGTATCTGCTTTAATGTTAGCATTGACAGAACATCTACACAATTTCTCTTATCCTATGGCAATTCCTCTCTATTCATGGTTCAAGAGAGAAACACCCTCTTTAGTCCTGTTTAAGGAAAAAGATAGCTTTATCTGTTCATGCTGTGGCCTTGTAGGGGATTTCTAAACCCCAATGTAGTAGCCCAGAGTGCATTTTCTGTTGTCCATTATCATGGACTCATTCTTCCCCTCATATCTATGCAGAAGTAGATATTCTAGCTGTGAAATGAATCAGCTTTGCCTGAGGAGACCACATATAAGGTTTTATAACCATAAGGACCATAAAAGACCTGGAAGTTCAAATTAAACAGTTAAAAGGTGAAATGATTCATAATGGAAAATAAAAAATGGAACTCATATCAGAAAAAAAAGCTGAAATAAAAGTATGATAAAACATGGAAAGAGACTCATGATCTACAACAAAGCAAAGAAGGGAAAAAAAAACCCTTTAGATCATTAATATAAGATGACACAGTAGTTTAAGTAAAAATTTGGTTTATTGAGATTTACCCTCTACCTTTTTTTACCTTTCATCAAGTATGTCTAATGCTATAGAAAAAAAATCTAAAACTTACCATGTAATAACTTACAAAGATTCTCTCTATAAACCATTTACTGCCTATTAAAACCCAGGATGTTCTGAAGCTGGCTGGTAGAATTATAGTCACACTTTTAGCAAAACTTTTACTTTTTTTCGATAAAAGATGGAAATATCAGTAAGGTCACTAGCTAATTCCTTAAAATGTTTCAATGTGAGGGGGCACCTGGATGGCTCAGTCGGTTAAGTGTATGACTTTGGGGCAGTTCATGACCTCAAGGTTCATGGGTTCAAGCCCCACATCAGGCTCTGTGCTGACAGCTCAGAGCCTGGAGCCTGCTTCGGATTCTGTGTCTCCCTCTCTCTCTACCTTTCCCTTCTTGTTCTCTGTCTCTGTCTCTGTCTCGCTCTCTCTCACTCACTCAAAAATAAATAAACATTAAAAAAATTAAAAAAAATGTTTAAATGTGAGGCAATAATGTGCTGTGACCAGAACACTGAATTTACTATTTTAGTTAAAGAAAACTTGATGTTCCCTTAGTTCTAAATGACTGTGATTAAGTTATCTACACTTTCCAGGACACACAAGCCTAAAAGTAACATGGAATCATGAAATCATTACTTCTCTAGCTCTGCTTGTGTTTCCTCAGAAGCTCTCGTCCTCTTCAAAATTATCCTAAAATTTAAGGGAGCACTCTCATGAAATCTCCCTCTCAGCGAAACAATAGTGCTGAACTATGGCTTTGGACATTTTCAACTTCCTTGATTTGGATCCCATGTGATAATATCCCCTCTTAGTACTATTACACTTAGAGACAACACAGCTGTCAGAACCACTGAATTAAGCTCATGCAAACGGGATTAAGAAACCAATTTAAGTTAAGTTTCTTGCATATGATAAATCCATGAGCTAGGGCTAATGGTATATGGTCAATGGCTGCAAGGACGTTAAAGTCTATTAGAGAAAATGGATCTTAAGTAATTCTGTGAAAAGCATTAGGAAAAGGCAGAAACACTACACAAAGATAATTAATCTAATCTAGAGTCAAGTGAGACCTCTCAAAAAGGGATATTTAATTTAAGACAAGAAGAAAAAGTAATCATGGGTTTCTACTCCAGAAGTATGACAGAATAAATATTTTGAATAAGTCCACTTCAAAGTGCATGAAAATAATAAGTTACCAAAATAAATACTTTTAAAAGCTTATTGGGCTTGCAATAAAGAAAGAATTTACATTTAGCTGATACCAGAAAACTGATGTTTTCCTAGAGTCAATTACTGATGTCTGTGCTAAGATCTGGAAATAACCAGTCAAGCTTTAAATATAACAAATAGAATTTTCAAGAAATATATAATTATTGAAACTGAAAACCCCATGTCAGTTTCTGTTTAAACAAAATTTTTTTCTACTACTAGAAAAATATATGTAGAATCTGAAAAAACAGTATTACCCACACACAGCAGAGAAAGACAAGAAAATTAATGAATAGCATGTATGTATATATGTGTGCAGATATGCTTAATAGAAGGAAGAACAGTATAACATATGTCTAATAAGAATATTATAAAGAGATCTTTGAGAAAATGGAGAAGTAACATTCATATTCCTTAAAAATATACCAAAGCCAATGAAACACATGAATCCACAGATATTGAAGCCAGTAAATATCAAAAATGATAATGAGAAGAAAATATTATTGTAAAAGGAGAGAAGAAGACCAAAACATGAATGGGTTAAATATCTGATATAATATGTTAAGTGAATCTACAAAAGAATACATTAAAATGGTAGAAGGAAGGACAGAATAAAGAAAAGAGAAGACATGATTTACTACTATTGAGATTTTTTACAAAGTTGGGAGAAGATCTTAACAACAAATATAGATATGAAATCATTATTTGTTCACATTTATAATGGAATTCTTAAATAAAAACATAAAGGATGAATGTCTCAACAGAAAACAGAAAAATTATTTCATTGAAAAGAATGGTCATTTAATTTCATTAGAATTCAGAAAAGTGTAAATTAAGACATAATGAGATATTTTATACCCATTAGAATGGTTAAATTTGAGAATTCGGCAAATACTAAGTTTTGGTGTGGATGTCCAAAGGAGGAAATTTTAGACACTGCTGGTGGGAATTTAATTGGTATAATCACTGGAAGACAACTTGGCATTATCTAGTAAAACTGAATATGCCCATATCCTGTAAGTCAGGAATGCCCCACCCACATATACTGTTTAAAGAGTGAATCTTGCATATACATCCTGGAGACATACACATTAATGTCAAGGCAGAATTAATTATAATAACAATTATAACAAGAAGGGAAAATAACAAAATATTCATCAATAGTGTAAGGCTAAATGAATTGTAGATTTACCAGTAGAATATTATATATCAGGAAAAAATATGTGAATTAGAGGCAAAAGCCACAACATGGATAGACCTTAGAAAATAAAGAAAGTTGTAGTATAACAGCATTTATAAAATTAGGCATAAACAAAATTAACCACATATTATTTAGGGATGCCTATGCATGTAAGAACTAATTTAAAAAGCAAGAAGTTAATAAACACAAAATTCAGAATCATAGTTTTCTCTAATGGGAGAAACATTGTTACTATATGAGTAATATTCTGTTCTATGTTGCATGAAAGGCACAGGAATACATTTTATTATTCCATTTTATTTATTTTTATTATATTTTATTATTCTTCCTTATATATTTTCTTTTTCTGGATCAACTTTCATAATATACAAAAATTTCTTGGAACTATGCATATGAAGGGAGAAAGAAATTTCATAGTAAGACAAAGAGCATTATAAAAGTTTAATGGCTATAAATTCGGGGCCAATATGAGGAAATAGTTGATGGTGCCAATGATGTTGCTGTTCATCACAGGAGCTTGGACTTTCTGAATTCCATGCAAGGCTTTCTAATGTCAAGGGAAAACATATCTGAGTTAAAAGCCCTGACCCCTTCCACTAGCGTTGTCAATATTACTGGCATGCCTAGACTTTACCAAATAAAATTTAGGGTGCCCAGTTAACTAAATTTCAGATGAACAATGATTCTTTTTTTAAGTATACATATGCCCCAAAGATTTCATGGAAATTACTTATCTGAAGTGAAAAAAATGTTGCTTATCTGAAACTCAAATTTAACAGAGCATCCTTTATTTTTACTTGTTAAATCTGACAATCCTAGACATTCTCCTTCCTTTCGTAGCTGAAAGTACTATCTCCTATCACTGAGGAGCCTGCTTACTTGAATGTTGCTAATGCTTTCTCTCTCCATGTCTATGCTTTTACTCTTCACTTTATTTTGTTACAGCCTTTTAAAAAAATGATTCAGTCATTAATCCATCAGTATGATGCCAAAGAACAGTGAGAATGACTGAGAGCATATTGTACATCACTTACCCTTCTTATGATTCTCTGTGAATCAAAAGCATGTGCCAGACTCTTCTTCTCTTAGGGTGAATTCTTTCCCAGGAAGCTCCCAGCACTCCCATGTAAATAGAACCATTCAAAGACTTGCCATTGCATTTTCCAGACATACTCACACATGCCTAAATCCTTGAATAAATAAAGCATGAGTTCAATGTAGGGCCCAAGTGAAATTGAATATTCAGTTAATAAAGAGCTGCAATTATCAATAGGAGTTTTGCTGAGTAGCTTCATCTTTAAGACTTTCAAGAAGAGTTGTTCTTTGTCAGGGTTTAATTTGTCATTCTGAGCTTCTGGGAATTTTTTTTATTGCATTCTTTATGCGTATAGTGAATTTAACCAAAAAATAATAATAAAAATTTTATAACTTAAACTTAAGTATACATTCTTATTCTAGAGTTATTTTCTGTAATATACATAAGAGTTTCTCTCCTGTAGGCCATTTACAATTTTTTCCAAAGTGTTCTAAAATCAAGATTTAAAACAACAAACAAAACAAACTACACTGATTGAGAAAAATCAATAACCCAGAAAATACTGGATAAAAAGACAAGATTTTGTTCCTCTAAGGAACTCTGCTTTCAGCTTTACTATGCCAATTTTGTGATTACATATGTATTCAAACCTCAATATATTTATTTCTTATGTCCTCTACTTAATATTCATGTCTTTATGCTAATAATCAACATTAATAGGTAAAAATTTATCAAGCAAAATAGAATAGCTCACACGTGTAAACAGTGAAGAGGCACTGTGATGGACCTAATTGAGACTGGAAAAGGTAAATTTTTGTATACTTTAAAATATACTCGTAAAATTGGCTTATATTCTTAAGTTTCTGTGGTTGAGAATTGGACAATTGAATATCTCAGAGGATGTTATGACTGCTATATCTTTCTAGGAAATGCATTGCTATGATTTCAGAGATACATATTTATTAGAGGATGACAAACAATTTTCTATTGGACTTGTGGGTTTGGGCTCAGGGAGGAGTGAAAAAAATCTCAAAAATATTAACGCTGCATTTGTCACAGAACTTAAATGACAATTAAGCAAGGGGACTAAACCATGTTTTTTTGCTTTTGTAACCAGGAAAACAGATGTAAACTGTGATTATATAAAATACTAAGAAACACAGAATTCATTTAAATCAAAACTTGAAATGGTCAGAATCTATGTACTTGATCTATTTTACCCTAGTAAGAAGATTTATAAAATGTAGCTTGAAGGAATTATTAGACTGGTTGATAAGGGAAATGCATTAGACATATTGGCATTTGACAAGATGTTTTTATGAGATTAAAGCTCAAGTAGGGTTAAATGATATTTCAATTAGGTGGATTACAAACTGAATGGTGGTGTTCAAAGAATGCTGGGTAGAGGATAAATGTCAGTCTGTAATTGAGTTTCACAGAATTCTGACCTTGAATATATTCTGTTCATTATCAATAACATGGATGGAGAATGGCATCAATCAAGAGAAGAATGACTGAATATATAGTATGATAAAAATCAGCTTCCAAGAGCATCTTGATAGGTAAGAATTGTGGGCCAAGTCTTGCAAGTTTATATGCAACACATACTTATATCTAAAAACTTAAGTGCAATAGAATAGTACACTACAGATAAAAAGTGAAGAAATTCAATATAACTGCCAATCTTAATGTAACTCTGTGTTGCATTACATTATAATACTTTAGTCTTTTAATTGAAGGAGGAAATGGACCTTCTATTAGTTGTTCAAACTCTTCCCAGATTGATATATTCAATTTTCATTGGAACATATAGGAATATATGTCTGGGCAACCAGAAATATGCTATAAAGGATATGACAGAAGATGGTGAAATTATATACAAAAACTCTACCTGAGGAAAAGTTCATTTCAGAGACTGTGAATATCTAGTTAGGATTAAGAATTTTCAAATTGAAGAATAAAGATACTATATCTGTTTTATTCTGCTGAAGCTTCTGTTGAAACACTGTGATAGAAAGAACTAGATTTTTTTGTTTTGTTTTTAGTGTATGATGTTAGTGAGTAGAAGTCGGGCCAAAATGCAAATCTACATTGAGACATATTTTCATTCAATGTAAGGAATAGATTAAAAGATGATCAGCTAATCTGTATTTGGTTATCCATGTCTAAGTAATTATTTGTTTGGGATGTTGTGGAGATTTGATACTGAATGACAAAATGGGCTAAATGATATTTAAAATCACTCTGAGTCCTGACTTAATGTGAGAGTCATTATTTATCTAGATTTCAAATTCATGTTTACCTTGATCTATCTCTTGGCACTATATTTTGAGTATTTTACTTCAACATTCACTCCAGTATAATACATATTCCAAGAAATTCCCAAGTCTTCGTATGGATGATAGATCCTTAGTTGTACATGGTCCTGCTCTAATAAATATGCTGTAATAGGGAAACATAATTTTTGTCATGTCAATGGTACTTTCCTTGAGGACCATGCTATATGTGCATATCACAGATAATGACAGAATATTCCAGGAAATCAAGACTGAGAACAGAGGACATTCAATGGAACTGGTGATGAAAGCAAAGTAAAAAGAAAAAAAATGAACCTGAAGGAGAAGGGTAAAAAACTCAGAGAAAATTTCATTAACAAAAGAAGCCACTAAAGAAAACACTATCAAAGAGGAACAGAGGATTAAAACTGGAAAAGGGAGAAACCATCAAAAGGTGGTGGGGGAAAATATGGCACAATAGGTAAATGCAACTCACATCAAGTGACTGGAGCATGTCCAACAACAACTGGAAATGAGAGGCAATATGTACGGTGAAATTTGCATAAAAATTAAGCCAGTCACCATAGAAAGGAAAGAATTTTAGCAGGGAAAGTAGTCCAGACAAAGGGCAGCCTCAAGAGGAACAGACAACAAGAGCTCCAAAGATGTGATACAGATAATGTGTCCCATAAACAAAGGGAAGCTGCACAAAACATGAAAAGGAAAGGCTAGTCCACAGGCAAAGAGGAGGAACAGGATTTGGTACAAAAAGGGTACTGTGCGAACAGTGATAATAAAGAAAAGAGGAGGAAGAGTGAATTGAAAATGAATTGAAAGAATTGATGAGATTCAAAGTGTTTATAAAGAATACAAAGAAAAACACCTGAATGAGTGAATCTCATCCCCACCTCTCCACACACACATTTGAACAATTACTAGCCCATTTACTCCATTCTACATTCTGAATTATCACCTGCTTCCTAAGACAGGCAAAACCATATTTTCATCATTATCAAGTCAAATTCTACTGTGGAACCTTACACTTGGGAAATTATTTCAACTTCCCAAGCAAGTTTGATGCTATAAATGAATGTAATCTATGCATTAATTATTAGAACAAATCTAAAACTACTACTGAGATGCTGAAACACAGTGGCTGTTTAGAAAATTTGTGATGGTGGCACCTGGGTGTCTGAATCCATTAAGCATCTGACTTTGGTTCAGGTCATGATCTCACCATTCCTGAGTTCGAGCCCTGCATTGGGATCTGTGCTGACAGCTCAGAGCCGGGAGCCTGCTTAGGATTCTGTGTCTCCCTCTTTCTCTGCCTCTCCCATGCTCGCACTCTGTCATTCTCTCTGTCTTAAAAATAAATAAACATTAAAAAATAAATAAAGAAAATTTGTGATGGAGTTTTCCTTTATGAGTCTTAACAATATGGAATTAGTGGTATTTTCTGCTTAAAACTCTGTCAGAATGTTCTGCATAGAGTACAGAGCCTAAAAAACTAAACACTTATCCTTTTAATCTCCCCATTAGCACACATATAAACATCAACAAGCAAAATTATAACATACCTTAGTCATAAGTTTAATAATATTGGTAAGAATGTGGGGAAATAGACATTTGCTCATACTGTTGGCAGGAGAATAATTGGTATAAATATTTGGAAGACAGTTTACCAATATGAATTAAAAAATTAGGAATGCTTAAATCATCCAATTCAATAATCCCCCTTTCAGGAATTTATGCATAAAAGATTACATGTACAGAGACATATCTAAGAGATCTTCTTTGTAGGCCAGTTTATATTAGCAACATAATGGAAACAACCTGAATGTAACCAAAAGGGGATGAGTTTAATAACTCATGATATTTTGTAAGTGAAATAGCATACAGTCTTTCAAAAGGATGGAAATGAAGCAAAGTAATTGCAATAGAATGATGTCTATGATAATATATTCAAAGAAAAATGCATGCTATGAAACAGTCTTATAAAATAATCTTATTTTCTGTGATTAAAGAGATTATATTTTATATACATGCAAAGGAAAAATATGAAAGACAATGTACTCATGCTAGCAGTATACTTTTAACTATTTTCTGAACTCTTCAAAATGGTTGTCCTACTTTTGCAATCAGAAAAAAAATTGTCATATATATTTTATACAATATGAAAATGCCATCATAATTTAGTTAGTTTTGATGAAAGAAAATAAATAATTGGAAGAGGGACATGGGATATTTTAGATCAATCCCAAAATGAAAATTTTGGGCTAGAATGTGTTTTTTAACTTTATGATTAGGGGTAGGATTTGGAGTTAAAGTAGGACACATTCTGAAAACAATAATGAGACCCTATCCCCAGTGGCTTACAGAAAACCATGTTTTATAGAATGTAGCAAGGATGAACTGGGTACACATGGAGACTATTTTAACTGTGTTTCAATAAATGCTTAGAAACAAAGTTGGGAAAACTCTGTCAGAATCTATTAGTGGTTTTACTAACACAAATGTTGGAAACTTATTCCAGATGTTAAGACAGGTTGAATATATTATCAGGTTCCCTTACTCAAATTGTTGAGATATTTACTTTTTGGATTCCAATGTCCATCATCCCACATTAGCTCATGTTATAACTGCTATTTTTATTAACTTTTCAAATTATAATTCACTTTGAAAATCAGATAATTACAACAGTAATATTGGTGATAGATGATAGATAGATAGATAGATAGATAGATAGATATAACTTTTAGTGAACTTGTGATTTGTAACTGATCTCTGAAATGAGGACTGTCATATTTTCTCTTACTCAAATCTTAGAACAGAAGATCCTCACTTAGTTGAGGTTACAGGCAAAGTAAAGGAACTGTCCTAGAGTGCCTATGAAAGGTTTATTTTGATTTGACTAAAATGAACCTTGTTAAATTATGAAATGATTTGTTTCCTTTATTGAAAGTTTCTTATAAGTTTTTACTCCAATTTTAAAAAATGGAAACTATTTTATAATTATATAAAAAGAGGGTGCATTTTATTTTTAAATGAATGCATAGTAGCATACTATGGAAGAATTTATGGCTTTCCTGCTTTAATAAAGATGTACTTTCCTTATATATATAAGTGGAAGAAATATTATGATCTTCATTTAAGTGTGTATAAATATTGAACATCTAGAACCCAAAATAATTGATCCCAGGCTATCTGGTCCTTGGAAAATGGAATCAACATGAAAATCGAAATATTAGAGATTAAATAACACATTAGCAGATGAGTGAAAAGGACAGAAGTAAGAGAAGGGTAATTTATTAAGACAAATAAGGAGACAGATCAGAGGAATAAGAAATAATATGAACATGAGAAGTCCTAATACTTATTGAGCAGAATTAAAGGAGCCTTTCTAGACTCTATTCTTTTTTTTTTTAATTTTTTAATGTTTCTTTATTTTTAAGAGAGAGGGAGACAGAGCATGAGCAGGTAAGTGGCAGAGAGAGAGGGAGACACAGAATCTGAAGCAGGCTCTAGGCTCTGAGCTGTCAGCACAGAGCGGAAGGGGCTCAAACTCAAGATCGGTGAGATCATGACCTGAGCCCAATCAGATGCTTAACTGACTGAGCCACCCAGGCACCCCTAGACTCTATTCTTAAGAACTGGACCTCAGGCCAAATCCACTCTTTTCCCCCTTTGGTCTTTTTAAACAGGACCAACCCACATCAACAATATTGTTTCTTATCTGTGATCATTAGTTTTGATATTTTCTTTGCTTAACATGGAGAATCTATGTCATTTTGTTCTTCATCTTATCTTGCAGAAGGAGAGGAATACAACACTCTTAATTAACTCCAAGATATCAGGTTATACACAGTCCATTTAAGTTTTCAGTGTTCCCTTGTGGGCATTGGACATACTGAGACTGATTGATCATAGACAAGATATAAGTCCAAGCCTCAAGGTCTGAACTGGAAACTAGGTAAAACTCTGTGTGCCTGTGGTTGTATATAGGTGTTTGTTTTGGTATAGTTTTCCGGATTTGAGTTTTCATGGTGAAAGAGGGTTGTCACAGGGAAAGAATTATAATATATTGAAATAAGAAACAGGTTTTTCTGTCCTCATGAATTTATTATTTTTGTTTAAAATATTTCCTTTTGGGGCACCTGGGTGGCTCAGTCGGTTAAGCGTCTGACTCCGGCTCAGGTCATGATCTCGCTGTCTGTGAGTTAGAGCCCCATGTTGGGCTCTGTGCTGATGGCTCAGAGCCTGGAGTCAGCTTCGGATTCTGTGTCTCCCTCTCTCCCTGCCCCTCCCCCACTCACGCTTTGCCTCTCTCTGTCTCTGAAAAATGAATAAACCTTAAAAAATATGTAAAATACTTTTTTTTACCTGAGCTTGGATTGTTCACAACTTTGTTCCATATGACTGGCTCTAATTTATATAAACAAACTCTCATACAATTCTGCTATTCCTACATTATCCTAGAACCCCAAATATCCAGGATTGCAAAAAGAAAGGCTTTGATATTGCTAAAATGTCATTTAAGCTGTATCACTACTCTGAGGGGAAGTTTCATCATCTTTTCTTGTCTAGGAAAATGAGGATTAAAGAGATCAAGTTCTTGCCTGGAGTAGCACTCACCTGGCAAGTGGCAGAACCAGGGTGGGTGATAGTGAAAATGGTGGTGGTTTGTGAGTATATTCATTAGCACTTAGCCAAATTAAAAAAAAAGTCCACTATGTACCACCATAGCCAATGTGAATAAACAGCTGACATTCTAGATTTTTAATTCAGATTAAATCAGAATCACGCAGAGATCACTGGACATCATCAGCTCAAAGCCATTTTTTTTTCTTTTACTCATAAAGCTATACTCCATAAATCTTCATTCTTTAAGAAGTGACTACCTTGGTCAGAAAGTAGCAAAGCTAAAAGCTGAAGTAAGACTGTCTAGGGTTTTGGGTTCCTGTCCATTTCATGAGGCCAGCTTGCTTTTCTAAACCAGAGTGTTGTAATTCTTAGTCATCCAGTAGGTGGAGTTAGGTCACTTAATCTCCACAAGTCACAGAGAAAATGCTTGAGAGGATACTGATCAAGTGTAACATCGAGCTGGCCTGCACAGATAGAAATGTCACTGTTTCTATATTAGGAAAGTTTGAATCATTCTGTTTCTTCTTTCTTATACTTATTGAAAATCTATAACTTTGACCATTAGTACTAAATTTTTTTCTTCAAAAGCTCTCTAAATCAGCCCATCTATGGGTACTCTGTTAGAGTAAAGAACAGAGAGAGAAAAATTTGTCTGTGGTAAGTCCTGAGTTCTTCCTTTCTTTTTCTTTTTTTTTATTCCCTTGGGAATCTACTATGTATCAGCTTGGAAAAGGTTGCCATTATAGACCCAGGGATTTATGAATGTGAGTGGACTCATTCTAGCTCCCAAGACAGAAGCAAATCCAAACGAAGCAGTTATCCCTGTCACTAATCAACATGTGTCTTCCACATGAAGCCCAAAGTAGCTTAGAGTTTCTATGACCATTCAACACAAATGCCAATGATGTAAGGGGTGTGTGCTGGGTGGCACGGAGGAGTAAGCACATAGTGATGTTGGTGGCTTTGAAGACAAAGAAGATGCTGGAACCTATGTGTATTATGGAGCAAATGAGATACAGGTTTCTCATAAGAGTCATCGGTCAAATTCTATAAACAACTCTTGGGTAAGAACACTAGCTCCCAAATATTCCTTAAGGAGGAAATAACAAAATCCTTATGGGTTAAAGGTTTCTAATTACTTCTTCTGCTCATCTTGAGGATACTGTGTAGGATGATGTATAAACTATGCTCAAGGGACCCAAGGAGTCATCTGGTATAGGCCTGGAGGAAAAAAAAAGAAAGAAAAAGGGATTTAATTACAGAAGACAGATAATCTCAGTTTTAATGCCTCTAGCTGCTTTCTTAGCAGCTGCTTTGTACGTAATAATGGCTTATCCTGTTTTTCCCACTGGGGAGGGAGAAATAAAATTAATGTATCATCCTCCCACCAGGCACATTAAATCAAATCCTTTTATTCTGAACTGTTATTTCTCAAGTATGTGGAGCTGGGGCTTAGAATAGGAGAAAGGAAATAATTGATATTGCATTATAAAAGGAATTTTTCACACATATACATTTCTGTATACGTAAGATATGCAGTGTACGTTAGGTGAAAAATCTTTTGTCTCAACATCATTCATTTTTCAGTCTAAAGAATTTCATGTACTTAGTGGGAAGTCAGGGTTTCCCCAAGTTGATTAAACCAGGAGCTGGTAATCCAGCACTACTATGAAGAAACTCAGTGATAGCGACAAACACGACTGATGGGACCATAACAGCATCTAGGAGAAAGCTAAACCATAGACACCCCCTCGGTAGTGTGTGTTTTCATCCAGAAAAATCATCTAAGATCTAAAACCTTAATCTTTGGCATGGTTTAGGAGGAAGAGACAAAGTTCACATACAATACCTCGAAAGATGTAACAGATGATTTGATTGTGTTCTTTTCTGTCTTTATCTTTACACATAGGTAACCTTTATACATAACAGTTTAATATGTATAGCAATTCAAAGAAAAGAAAAACCAGAATGAATGTAAAGAATTGAACAGAAATAGGAGACGAATTCACATATAGGTCAATAGTTTAAATGGATTTTTTAAATTTCATTATTTTTTAACAGATGTTTTTATTTTTTATTTTTAAAGCTTTTTATTATTTTTAAAAATTTTTAACTTTATTTTTTATTTTTTTAAATTTACATCCAAATTAGTTAGCATATCGTAAAGCAATGATTTCAGGAGTAGATTCCTTAGTGCCCCGTACTCATTTAGCCCATCCCCCCTCCCACAACCCCTCCAGCAACCCTCAGTTTGTTCTCCATATTTATGAGTCCCTTCTGTTTTGTCCCCTTCCCTTTTTTTATATTATTTTTGTTTCCCTTTCCTTATATTCATCTGTTTTGTCTCTTAAAGTCCTCTACATAAAAGTTAGTTAGCATATAATGCGACAATGATTTGAGGAGTAGATTCCTTAATGCCCCTGACCCACTTAGCCCATCCCCCAACCCACAACCCCTCCAGTAACCCTATGTTTGTTCTCCATATTTAAGACTTTCTTATGTTTTGTCCCCTTCCTTGTTTTTATATTATTTTTGCTTCTCTTCCCTTAGGTTCATTTGTTTTGTATCTTAAAGTCCTCATATGAGTGAAGTCATATGATATTTGTCTTTCTCTGACTGACTAATTTTGCTTAGCATAATACCCTCTAGTTCCATCCACGTAGTTGCAAATGGCAAGATTCCATCCTTTTTGATTGCCAAGCAGTTCTCCATTGTATATACATACCACATCTTCTTTATCCATTCATCCATCGATGGACATTTGGGCTCTTTACATACTTTGACTATTGTTGATAGTGCTGCTATAAACATTGGGGTGCATGTGTCCCTTCGAAACAGCATACCTGTATCTCTTGGATAAATACCTAGTAGTGCAATTGCTGGGTCATAGGGTAGTTCTATTTTAATTTTTTGAGGAATCTCCATACTGTTTTCCAGAGTGGCTGCACCAGCTTGCATTCCCACCAACAATGCAAAAGAGATCCTCTTTATCCGCATCCTGGCCAACATCTGTTGTTGCCTGAGTTGTTAATGTTAGCCATTCTGCCAGTTGTGAGGTGATATCTCATTGTGGTTTTGATTTGTATTTCCCTGATGATGAGTGATGGTGAGCATTTTTTCATATGTTGGTTGGCTCTCTCTCTGGATGTCTTCTATGGAGAAGTGTCTATTCTTGTCTTTTGCCCATTTCTTCACTGGATTATTTGTTTTTTGGGTGTTGAGTTTGATAAGTTCTTTATAGATTTTGAATACTAACCCTTTATCTGATATGTCATTTGCAAATATCTTCTCCCATTCTGTTGGTTGCCTTTTAGTTTTTCTGACTGTTTCCTTTGCTGTGCAGAAGTTTTTATTTTGGTGAGGTCCCAATAGTTCATTTTTGCTTTTGTTTTCTTGCCTCCAGAAACATGTTGAGTAAGAAGTTGCTGCAGCAAAGGTCAAAGAGGTTTTTGCCTGCTTTCTCCTCGAGGATTTTGATGGCTTCCTGTCTTACATTTAGGTCTTTCATACATTTAGAGTTTATTTTTGTGTATGGTGTAAGAAAGTGGTCCGTGTGCATTCTTCTGCATGTTGCTGTTCAGCTTTCCCAATACCACTTGCTGAAGAGACTGTCTTTATTCCATTGGATATTCTTTCCTGCTTTGTCAAAGATTAGTTGGCCATACGTTTGTGGGTCCATTTAGGGGCTCTCTATTCTGTTCCATTGATCTGAGTGTCTGTTTTTGTGACATAGTTTAAATAGAATTTAAGCAAGAGTTACCAATAAGTATTCTTGTCAGCAGACTGTCCTGAAACCTCTTAGCACAGATTTCCCCTTCTCTTCCTGTTCCCACCTACAAGGTAGTGTCTTCTCCCCCTCTGCCTCCCCCTCCTCCTCCCCCTCCTCCTCTTCTTCTTCTTCCTCTTCTTCTTCTTCTTCTTCTTTATCCAGGCAACTATTCCCCACAACTTCTTTTATTCTTCTATTGCACATTGGATAGCGAGAATTTTTTTCTTTTCCCAAGAGAATGCCTTGAAACTTTATTTTATTCACCTTCTAGGCACGGGACATAACTTTGACCTTTAGCAGATTTTCATAATGCTTTTAGCTGTGGAAAGCCACATTCAGCAAACTAATTTACATCTAGGAACAAATGGATTAACTAAGTGCCCTGCAAAGGACACTAAAGGACTTTCAATGACATTCTTCAGCAACTTTAGGATGAAAATGAAAAACGAATCTTTTCATTCCAGGCAAGGCTATGATCTTAATCAAATGAAATTTGGTAATTTTGTATCCAATGGGAGATTCCAGGATTTGGAACTGCATACTTAGTATTAACCTTCATTTAATGAAAATTGGTCAATGTGGAAAGTGGGAAAATAGGGGTGGCATTTTACACAATTTCATCTGTTGTGGTAGATGGTAATGTTTTCAATCAACAGGTGTGGTCTTCTTGGTCTGTTCTTACAAGAACTTCTGGCTGCTGTCCAGGTTATTCATAAGCTGCACCTGTCAGACACCAAAGCCTTCTATCTACCCCTCAGAGTGAGAATAAGTAAGAATGTTTTGACTCCTTTATTCTTTTATGAGTTTCAATTTAAAATGTTTGTTTTATCCACACAGAGGCTCAGACTTCTTTCAGAGAACAAACTCATTGCCAGCATTGGAACTCGCAAAACCTGCTGTTAGGTCTGGAACACACACAAGCTTACCTATCAACTTCCACCCCCTCCCTACACCCACCTACTTTCAACCTGTTTCCAATGTACACCAACCCTCTCATAGAGATTTGGCAGGGACTTGCTTTATGTATTACTGGAGTTCAAACGGAGCAAAACAACAAAGAAACTCCTTTTTCTATACATAACCATCTGTAAGGAAAATCATTTCCTTAATCAGTGCTCCCCAAACCCATAGGTAAAGAAAATGGAACAAGGAGAATAGATTAGTGATTAAAAGACCACACTCTCTACCACATTTAAACTTTTCTCTCTCTCTCAGAGTAGCTTAATTTCTCATTGAGGCCTTTCTTTCATCAGTAGGTTTTCCCATGGCATTCCAAAGAAGCCACAATCAGACACTGAGGAGAGGATGCTATAAAGTATTTAAAAAATAATAAAAGGACAATAAAAAATGCATTTCTGTGAGTCCAAATCCTTAATTATGCCTTTAATGTATGGTCTCAAAGAAACCATCCACCATTTCACAGAGAACAGATGCCCAACATATTATGTAGTTCATTTTCTAAAGCAAACAGATCAGTAGGAGTGGGATTTATTCTCATGGACCTTCGGCAGAGTTGATCAGTACATTTTTCTTCCTTCCGGTGATCCCATTTTATAAAAATTCTCTAGCTTCTGACAAGTGTTCTGAATTCAACTGGATAACAGCTTTAGGCGAATTCATCTGTCATAGACACTGAAAGACATTTTTTGGTGTTGTATTCAGTAAAATATGATGCCATGGTGGTGGCACCATGTCAAATTTTCTGGCTTTTGCCTTCAAGTCCCTACCTTTGGTCATACTCTAATTTGAGCATGTGAGTGATTTAGCAAGATTTAAGTCTACCATTTTCTTGTTGTGAGTAGATCAGGCAATAAGCCATGCAATTATCTCCCCAGCAAACAAACTCAGTAATTATAACCAAGAGCTCTAAAGGATTTAGATAACACCTTTCATCTAGAGAAGGAAAAGTCCCAAGAAATTTTTAGATGGTGTCAGACCTTGTATTTACATATTTTATTAAATGAATGGAAAGCTATAATTATGGTTGTTTCTTGTTATGAAATTAATCTGCCTCACCTAGAATTGCTCTGAAATCATGGTACACAAGTGACCTTGGTGTTGGAGATTTAGATACATTGTATTCCTCACATTAGAAACAAGGCTTTTATTAATCTGAAGATTTTCTATGCATTGTTTGGGCATTTCAGTTCTGTGAGGTCATTGTAGACAATACCAGGTCTTTTCTGAACAGAAATAGTTTTGTAAAAGTAAAGTGACACCAATCAAAAAGAAAAGGTAGCTGTGTCTTTGAAAATATCAGAGAAAAACTAGCTAATTATCACTCCTGATTGTTTTAGGAGAGGAATGATCACATCAGGGCTAGTAAGAAATGCCTTCCAGAAATTAAAATATACCCATTTAAAGAATGATTCTGTACTTACTAAACGTTAATGACAAAGTTAATCCAAATACATTTAAAAAAACTTTTTAATGTTTATTTTCAAGAGAGAGACACAGAGTATGAGCAGGGAAGGAGCAGAGAGAGAGGGAGACACAGAATCTGAAGCAGGCTCCAGGCTCAAGCTGCAAGCACATGTGGGGCTTGAACTCACAAACTGTGAGATCATGACCTGAACCGAAGTCAGATGCTTAACTGACTGAGCCACTCAGGTGCCCCACAAATACATTTTTATAATAAAAGTTTAAAGATCAGGCTGGGGTAACAAGGAAGAATGGAAAGAGTGCTGGAGAGAGAAAGGAAGGCCGGGAGGGCTATATGAAGAGAGAAGTTGATAAATGCATACACTGCAACTCCTCCTCTATACTATATTTATAAAATTATAATCAGTAACTTCTACACTTTTCTGTGCTTTCTCTGCACTTATTTTAAAAACATTTCAAGTCTAATGAGTTAACTTTTCCAAACATAGTTCTCTATTTATCAATAAGAATAGAATACAGTTATGATATCATATCACCTGTGTACATTACTGTACTCTGCTTCAAATAATAAACCAGCAACGAAATGAGGATTTTTTCATGGTTTAAAAATATTGATTAAGCTGAATGTATTATGTCTCATATTTTCCCTTTCAAAAGCATGAAAAATTTTCATCTGTTTTCCAAACATACAAAGGTAACAAGGGTCATTCATAATATGAAGAAAAAGAAAAACTTCAATACTATAGATTGTCTTTATAATTGTAATTGCCTAGTAACACTTTTCTTTTCATTTCTGAGTCTGTCAGATCATGTTCATTTGTGTAGCTGAATTATAATATACAGCCTCTTACCATCCAACATTCTTGTCTGGCTCAGAGAGCCCTTACATCCCGAGTGGCTCAATAAAATCTTATTTGTCTCATCTAATGAAAGGATTTCAAGACCAAAACCCTTGAGTCACAAAATTTGGACTTTTTTTCTGAGCTCTGGATATTTCAGCACAATAACTCCTTTAGCAATAACAGAAAGAAAAGGAAGCATCTCCTCCCTATTCTTTGTTGTATTTTTTGTGTGTTTGTTTGTTTGTTTTACTGATGATCAAAGGCAGGGAGTTGTGTGCCTAGGAATGGCTTAGTAAGCTTGATTGATCATGGAGAATTTATCATTATTTTTGTTTATGAGAATTTGGAATTCAAAGTCAATAGAGCCCGTATCACCATCCTTATCTTTTACATCATTAATGCATAGATACATAATATATAATATAATATATCATCTTAAATTTTCCAGTTAAATTTGTACAAAGGTGCTAGATGGCAAATTCATGAACTTATAACTAAATAGTTTATCTGTACATTTCCAAACATTTTCTTTATTTTAAGACATAGAAGAATAATATTATACAAAGAAAGAATGTCAGGAGAAAAGACATTACTTCTCAGAACTAATTTTAGTCCTCTTGGATTACTTGTCATTTGTAAAATTATATAAAAATCTATTTATTACCAGTTGGTGCTCTGAAATACATACACTCTGTTTTTATGTTGCACAGTAGTCATGGGTTTACCTTACACTAAACATTCTTTCTGAGTTCACCAATGGGGATTTTGGCCTGGATATGCTGCATGATACCAGTAAGGAGGCCAAGTATCAAAAATGGCAAAATGCTACCCATTTCTCTCCAATGGAGTGAATGAAAGAAAAAGGAGTGACCTGTGATAACTTTTTAATGTCATCAGTGTATTCTCTGAGTTTCCTTCGTCCCAAGTATAAGCCAAATCCCTTCAAGGTGGGAAGCTCTTTGAGGGAAGAAGAAAGGAAACAAATACCCACTTTGTCCAACACTTGCATTATTTGATGAAACCTGTTGTCCCTTTCACATAAGGGGAAATTTGGAAACATTTCCTGTCACCTAACAGTGGTTGCTCCTGGTCCTCAAGTATCTATGTGACTGTGCTGGGTGCCGTCACACCTGCCTTTCCTTCCTTTCATTGCCATGTATTCATAATGGCCATGGCACTGAAAATTTGAACAAAACAAGACTCACTAACCAGGTAAGTTAGTGGGTTTTAAATTATATCAGTAGATTAAAAGATTAGCTATGTCAGTATTCCATTAGATTAGGATTAATAGATAAATCTTAACTGTGAATTTAGATGATCGGTAGATAATAGATAAATACATAGATTGGAGAGACTGGCATCTTGTGTAATATACAGAATCACTCAATCATCTCGTTCTGCTAAATGCTGGTGATATAAGGATAAATGAAGATGAGGACTGAATCTTAAAAGACTTTAAGTCAACTCAATGAATGATGTCTTAGATGTTTTCTCAATCTTCAGATCATAGTAGAGCAGAAGTCAAATCAAGCTTTATATCAAATTTCTTTGCTTTTTATTTCCTGAAAAAACGTTCTTTCAGTAATATTTTCCTTTGATAATTTGGCAAAGTTCTAGAATATATAAACGTTGAAACAGTAATTCTTTGGTAAAAACTTTCCATCATGTAACTGGCTGGCTTTGCTGTCTCTTCATCCAATTTTTTCCTGTCTTTCTGCCACTTGTTATTACTGCCACCATTTTATTTTTTTTTAATTTTTTTAATGTTTTTATTTTATTTTTTGAGGGACAGAGACAGACAGAGCACTAGTCTGGGAGGGGCAGAGAAAGAGGGAGACACAGAATCTGAGGCAGGCTCCAGGCTCTGAGCTGTCAGCACAAAGCCTGACACGGAGCTCGAACCCACAAACCGTGAGATCTTGACCGGAACCGAAGTCAGACTCTCAACCGACTGAGCCACCAAGGCGCCCCACTTACTGCCTCCTTTTTAGATATCAGGTCACCACTTTTTTTAAACTCTCATGGTAAATCCCCACCCCATTCATTCCTGAAAACCCTATGACAGGAAAACTATATTTTTGACTTTCTTTAAAATAATTTGTTAAAAGAGCCACAATTTTCTGATTAAATTAAATGATGAGGAAGCTGAAGTCTTTTGTCTATTTCCTTACCTGTAGACATAATTGCAATTAATCGAATAATTCCTTTGGAAGGCTTCTAATGCCTCAATTTTGTTCTATCTGACTAGTGAATTTATTAATTGTGTAATAAGAATTGAAAATATAAAGGAGGAACAATAATCAGAAAGCATTAGGCACCCATTATTTTTCTCTTTTGTTCTTTCTGTTTTGGTGTTACAAAATATTGTAGGTATGTGTTTGATAATTGAATAGCAAATACATCAAACCATTCAGTTTAGGTAATTCTATTAATTAGTCACTTTTTGAAAATAGTGCTGGGTAGTAAGCTTCTCCGTTGCTTTCCTGGACTTTGGGAAAATAAAGACAGAGATCAGATCATGGATTTATTCTGAAATTTAAAATCTGATGCTGAGTACAAGGTGGTAGCTTAAAATAAGACGAGTGAATTTGACCTTTAACTGAAGAAAGCAAGAAATCAAAGTGTGTATAAAGTTTGACTGCTGACATAAGTGACCACAGTCATCAGCCATGAGAATGAGAGCCAGTTAAGTCAAATAAAGAAACAAAATTTAAAAGGGAGGAACTCAGAAATTCAGCAGAATCTATACTAACTTGTTTTTATTTTGTGTCTATATTTGCCTAATCTTTGAAGATTTACCTTGCTTAACCTCTAGCTTAATAAGGAAGAATCTACAAATGCTACAATGTTCACTGTATGATCAATTGGTGTTAGTTGTGGTTGGACCATTTATCTTAGATCTCAGAGCTGAGTTTTCGCTGTTAGGACTTTTGTTTAAAATATGGGCTTTAATGTCAGACAGGTCAGAGACTTGAGTTTCCACATATCTTGCAACCTACATGATTTAGTTAATCTTTTGAAATCTTGGTTTCATCGTCTGTGATACAGAAATAATAATAATAGCACATGCATCACAGGATTCTCACCAGACATATATCTGATAATCACTCATTTTTACATTCAATAAATATTTATTGAGTGCCACCTTCATACAAAACATTGTTCTAAGCACTGTGAGCACAGTGAGCAAAACAAGATCCTTGTATTTTTAGCTATTATATTTCAGTAGGTGAAAGAGAGAACAGTAATATAAAGAGATATAATAAACGTATTATCAAGTCTGATAACCATAGAAGACAAAGACTTAAATGCAAGTACTGCATTTAGGAGACAATGCCAGAGAAGCCTATTAAGCAAGTAAGGAAATGAGGCTGCAAACCTTATCAGCCAATACAGTGTATGTTGTCAAGGAAGTTACCACTATGGGGAGCTATGCTTAATCCCTCTGGAAAAAACATTATGTCTCAGTATCAGTGACGAACATTATGTCTCAAGAGGAATGCTACACAGGGCTCAAAGTAGCTGACCATCAATCACTGTGTGGGGGATGCTGAGAGTGGGGTGGGGAGTGAGTTAATTTTGTCCATAATTTTGACCTGCTGTGCTCATGAGCAATTCAAAAGGACAGAGAAAGGAGATCAAGAAAAATGAGGATTATATAGGGATAGAAGCTGCTATTTTCAATGGCCAGAGCAGGAAAGGACTATATGAGGAAGTGGCATTTGAACAGTGAGTGGCCTAAATAAAGAGATAACTCAGGGAAAGATCTCAAGAGGAGATCTAAGGTCTTGGGATGAGATCATACTTGATATATTTGTGACACAGTAATAATGTCAGTATGGCTAGAACATATCTATTGGTAAAGAAAAGATTGAGCAAGTAATAGGAAATGGGACATGTAGGGCATTACAGGTCATGATAAGGGCCATAAGATTTGATCTAACTCAGAAAGTTTCTGAACAACTTTTAAATATGAAAAGTGATATAATCTGGCTTATATTTTTAAAAGTTTGCTTTTATTAATAATGTGTGAAGGTAGATCATTAGGGATTTAGAATAAAAACATCAAGACCAATTAAAAGATTCTTATTTATATTAGGATAGGGGTTATCAAACTTTAAAAAATTAAACTCTTGACAATTATTTAGAACCTATGACAGTTGTTTATATGGGTTTTGTCTTTCTATCATATTAGAAATCCCAATTGAAAAAAATTTTAATTTCTATTAAAAATAATCCTCTTTGAAATTTATCCACATACCATAAAATTCATCCATTTAAAGTCCACAGTCAAGTGGGTTTTTTTTGAATATTCAGAGTTGTACAATAATTACACCTAATTTTAAAATATTTTTATTACCTCCAAAATAAATTTGTATCTATTATTAGTCACTCCCTATGCCTCTCACCCAACTTCAGGCAACCACTAATCTAATTTTTATCTTTATAAGTTTGACTACTCTGGATATCTGTGTATATTATATAAATTGAAGTATACAATGTGTGGTCTTTTGTGATTGCCTTCTAAAAGTATTTTAAAGTTCAGTCATTTATAGCATGTATCAGATATTTTGTGACTGGCTTTCAAATATATTTTGAGGTTCATCCATTTGTAATATCAGTATCAACACTTCCTTCTTTTTATTGCTAAATAGTATTGCTAAATAGTAAGGTATATTATATGGATATACCTTATTTAGTGTATCTATTCATCATGGATATTTGGGTTGTTTCCACCTTTGGCTATCATGAATAATGCTGCTATGAACTACTTTGTTTTGCATTTGCATATGTTCTCATTTTTTTTATATAAACTGGAAGTGCAATCTCTATATCCTTTGATAGCTCTATTTTTAACCTTTGAGGAAATGTCTGACTCTTTTCCATTTATCATTTCAAAACTGAGAAATTTTTAAAATATAATAATACACAAGCACATATTCAATTAACTGTAAAAGTAATACTATTATATTTTCCACAGAGCCTCTGGAAAATGCCATACAACTGAGAGAGAAAAAGAATAATTAAGACAACACCTTAATACAATTGTGAAATTAATGTATAGATACTATGGTAACTTTCTTACATCTGGAACACTGGGAGTAGAATAAAATTGGAATCAGTTTAGAGGTGAAAATATTGCGTTTGTGACACCTATTACATAATTAGAAAAATGACAGAAGAGGATGGGATTCCTGAGACGTCAAGGAAGCAGATGTGCTGTAGTATTAGGAGGGTGCTTGATGTGTAAATTTGGAATGTATTACTATATATATGGCATTTAAATCATGGGAAAAAAATAATATTACCCAGGGAGTGAGTATAGATTGAGAAGACAAGAGGCCCAGGGACTGAACCTTATAGCATTCCTAGAGGTTTGGAAATGATGGGGCTCTAAATTCTGAGAATTAAAAGCAGTAACCCAATAAGACTTGAGAAAAATTAGATGAAGATGGTGGAGTTTTAAAAGCCAGCTTAGGGGCGCCTGGGTGGCGCAGTTGGTTAAGCGTCGGACTTCAGCCAGGTCACGATCTCGCGGTCCGGGAGTTCGAGCCCCGCGTCGGGCCCTGGGCTGATGGCTCAGAGCCTGGAGCCTGTTTCCGATTCTGTGTCTCCCTCTCTCTCTGCGCCTCCCCCGTTCATGCTCTGTCTCTCTCTGTCCCAAAAATAAATAAACGTTGAAAAAAAAAATTTAAAAAAAAAATAATAAAAGCCAGCTGAACAAAGAGTATCAGAGCCCATTGTATTAAATGTAATTGAAAGATTGAATGAGAATTAATTGATGATGTGTTTTTGTTTGTTTGCCTTGTTTTTTGTTTGTTTTTGCCTCACAAAAATCTTGTGTCACCTTGGATGGTTTCAACAGAATGGTGATGAAAGCCTGATTGATGTGGTTTCCAGAGAAAATGGAAGTGTAAGGATTGGACACAACTTCCATAAGTTTTGCTCAAAAGGGAAGTAGAGAAATGGGGTATAAACTTAGTACAGAAGTAATCAGGAGAGTTTTTTGTTCATTTTTGTTTTGCTGCTGTTTAATTAAAGAGATTACTTCATGGTTTTATAATGAAGGAAATGATAGAGAAGCAATGGTTGAAAGAATAAAACAAAGGATGATGACTGGAGAAAGTCCTTGAAAAAATTCAAGGGAATGGGATCCAGGACACAGACAGGGTTAATGTTACATTGCAACATGGACAGACAAATCATCTATAGTAAAAAATGAGAAAGGCATAGTGTTTGGGCATAAGTGGAAGGAAGTAGGTCTGATGGTGAAGTAAGTGGAACTTTATTTCTATTTGCTCCCATTTTATTAATATTAGGAAGAAGATCTATGGTAATGAGTCACAGGAGAAGGATATATTAAAAGTTTGAGGTATGAAGAGATGTGAAATACTTAGAAAATGGGAGAATAAATGTGCTCAGGAGATAAAATAGGTTTGCAGCCAACCAAAGTAAATAGTTAAACCTAATCAGTGCATGGTAGATTTCAAGGTCTCCATACTTGTGAGTAATTTATCATTACTTAAACCCACATTTTTTTTGTAGCCACTTTTGATATATAACTTACATTCATATTAGACAACTAGATGCTTCTTTGGTTTTGCTTACACATTTTTTCAAAGTTGAATGGCATTTTCTCCATTTTATTTATCTGCTGAACCCTTTATACCTTCAAGTTGCAACTCAAAATCCCTCTGCAGTAAAATATTCTTTGTTCTCTTTAGCAACAATTTTTTTTTTTTAATTTTTATTCTTCATTGTAGGCAAAGTGAAATTCATTAACATAAATTCTTGCATAGCAAGGCTTGCTTAAAATCTAAAGGCTCTCCATGCAATATAAAATAAATTACAAAATTTCACTATCTACAAAGGCCCTACATGGTCCCCTTCTTTATACCTCTCTTCACCTTCCTCACTGCTTACATTTCTGTTCTCTGGACAAACAGAACTTGTTCCTGCCTTAGAAATTTTGTTCCTGGAATTACCTGGAATACCCTCTTCTCAAGTCCTTGCATTTGTAACACTTTCTCATTATTAAGGCTTCAATTCAAATGTCTCTTTTGACTCTTTTTTCTGAGGCACTGTCCCTGTTTACTATCAAAGGTTGCCTAGTAAGTCCTTCGCTATGAACATATTTTTTATTTTATAAGAATTACTTGTTTATGGCCTATATACCCTGCCACTATGTAAGTTTCATAAGGGTAGATACCATATCTATCTTGTTCACAGCCATACACAATGCCCATAGAACAGTGCCTGGGACAAAAATAGGTTTTTAATAAATTCTTGTTTAAAGATGACTGTTACAAGAAACTCTAGTGTATTTAATTTGCTTTATATACCTACATACTATGAGCAAGTTCTTACCAGTAATAATGAATACTACTAAGCAGTAGATGAACATTTAGTATAACACCCAGCATACCAGCAGGGACCTCCAGATTGTTTCTTTTGAAGATAACAATGAAATCTGGACCACAAGAGAGAAATTCCATTGCAAGCTAAAGACAACTCAGTTTTCAATTTGATCTCAATATGATCTCAATGTTCTAGTACAGTATTCATGTAGGAAAAAGCCTCAAAGAACTTATCAATTAATTTAAACTCCTTGACATAAACAAACTCTCTCATGGTGGGGGGGGGGCACTCTCAGGGATGATAAGCCCCCAAACAGACTGTTTTCTTACATCAGGAAACTTGAAACATCTACTGGAATTTTCCATCTATCACCTTCCAGGATCAGTGCCTACAGTTTTGTCTTAGGAAAGGTTAGGGTCCTTCTTAGGAAGGACCCAATTTGGAAGCTGTTCCTGGTCTGTCTCTCTGGGATACTGTCAATGCAATTTTCTTAATAGGTATAAACCTAAATGTACCCTTTCGACTCCCTTGTTCCTCTCTGGCTCCACGCCCAAAAAGCTCAGAGTGTTGACCTCAAACTCAGTGTATCACCTGACTTCACCTTTTCTTCTCTGATGTTCAAAGGAAATGTCTATTTGTCTTTAAACATATTTCATTTCCATAGTCACATCATTTGGAACACATGGCTAACTATTACAAAATCCACAAAGTGAGTTACAAGGAAGTATTTGGTTATAAGGTGTCTGTTTCTCTTCCTTTCTCTCATTCTTTTTTCCTCCCTTTCTCATGTATTCATTCAGCCACGACTATGTGCTAGGAACAGCAATAAGAATTTAGAACAGAAAGATGATGGGAGAGTCTTGCCTTTTAGTTTATGGTTAAAAGAGAAGAGAAAAAACCAAAGAAAAGAGAAGAAAAAAAGAGACGAGAAATATAAACAGACAATGCTAAACAGTATCATCTTGTGTTTAATAGCAATATGAATAGAGGTTTATGGGAAAACTAACTTCCTGGAAAAAGACCTGAAAGGGAAGTTTGCATTTGAGCTGGGTGTGGGCATGGCCTGGCTTTGACTTGCTTTCCTAATTGAATAGCAGTATTTATGGAACTGCTCAAACTTCAACTGTATCTCAGATACCAAAGTTTTCTTCAAGAACTTAAAACAAAGTGTGTGGCACCTCTTTGTTTGAAAATTAATAGGAATTGGTTTCTAGAAATATGGTTAGTCTTTATTCAAATGATCAAAATCCTGAAGAGATGCCTTACCTAAGTAAGTAAAAAAGTCTATATGACTTGAACATAGCCCCTTCCAGTGATACATGACTTTGAAAATGGTAGGGTCCAGATTCTGAAACTATATGGCATACTGAACAATTTGGAATTTTAAAAATCATAAAACTGGGGCGCCTGGGTGGCGCAGTCGGTTAAGCGTCCGACTTCAGCCAGGTCACGATCTCGCAGTCCGTGAGTTCGAGCCCCGCGTCAGGCTCTGGGCTGATGGCTCAGAGCCTGGAGCCTGTTTCCGATTCTGTGTCTCCCTCTCTCTCTCTGCCCCTCCCCTGTTCATGCTCTGTCTCTCTCTGTCCCCCAAAAAAATAAATAAACGTTGAAAAAAAAATTTAAAAAAAATTATAAAACTAACAAAGACCTCAATTTAGGCTTTTTTTCAGTTGTTCTTTTGATTGATTGGCAAATGTCAAGATTTATTTTGTCACTAATTGGTAATATTAGTAGATGCCAAGCAGATGCTTGCAATCCAATATGTAAATATTTGTTCAATTACATAGCATTTATGGACCACCTCTTTGCTAGCCAAATATTTGTTGTGTGTCTTATCTATTTCATATAAATTGCTTTGTTCACTGCTCTAAATCAAGATTCCTAAAATTCATTCTTTTAATATCTCCCAACATGATAAGTAATGTGAACCTTATCTTTCAAGCTCAGCAAACATTATTCAATAATACTACAGGTAACAAATATCTTGTATGTATATTGTGCTTTGTTGTTTTCAAAATATTTTGATGGTGTTTATCTCATTTTATCCTTACAATGATCCTATGGAATTACCATTCCCATTTTACCAGAGAAGAATTCTGAGTTTAAAAGTCATTAAGTCATACAAGTAAAACAGGGCGAGAATCAAAGTCTCAACTCATAGAAATTTGTTGATCAACTTGACTTTATTCTTTATCCAGAATCTTTATCTTTTTTAGAGACTGAATATCATAGAAAAAGAGAGTTTATTTTTGAAACAAAGACTCAAAGTCACTCAGAGAAAACTGGTTTATGCCAATGGATCTCAAACTAGTAGTGGCATAACAGAGGATAGAGGGATTTGGGACAGAGACATCAGAATAACTTGGATCTTGTCTAGCCCCATCCCAAGGAAAATCTCTGAATGGCCCATGATATCTCTATTGTTTACATCTCCTTGGTGATTCTGGTGATCAAACATGTTTCAAAATCCATGAGCTTGTTGATGTCTATAATTATTTACTTCACTAAAGCTCTTTAGACTTGAGTTTGTCTTCTCTTCAGGAGTAGGTATGTTTCTTAACCTATCTCAGAACCATTTCATAAATTCTCTCTTGGCCCATATTTAGTCTTACCATCTGTGAGACAAATGGAAAGTCATATAACCTTTTCTGGGCCAAACACAGTATTGCCAGATTCACAGACATGCACCCCAGCATTCAGACACTAGAAAGTATATAAGGGGAAATGATCATGATGCATTTACTTAAATGAATGTAAGCAAGTTACCCCAGCAATCTGACCTGGTGTCACATGAACAAAGGGACATGTATTGAAACACATTGGTTTGGTTGCAGAGACAATTAGAAGCAAACAAATTATTTGTACCAGCCATCCCTGAGTCAACTCCTTCCTTCTGACTTGGACTGTATCAGACTGTCATGCTGCCAAGCACCCTCTCTCATCCCATAGGAGAGCTGGAATTTACAGCAGTAAGAGGTTGCAGCTGGATAAGCAGATTGATCAAATATTTCACAGGTGGTCAGCATATCTGGCAAAGGTTGGAAGTTACCTTGAAGCCAAACACAAAAGCTGGCTCTGAGTCAGGTGCATTTTCTGTGAATCTAACACCTGGATATTTATTCTTGCCTGCAAGGGAATAACTGAACCAACTTATATTCCAAGTCAAGTGCTTGTGATAGTATAAGATAAATGGAAACTTTTCAACTTGGTTCCTAAACTAAAACTACCTTTTCCCCCACAGCAAACCATCAGATAAGAGAGTATCATTGAGAATAAAACATTGGTTAACTGCATTAGCAAAATCTAGCACATATTACTTTTTTTTTGTCCTGAAAACTCCATTCCATCAAGTGTAAGCAGATGTAGCATGAAAGAATTAGATGGGAGTTGGGTCTCAAAATGTTGTCCTTGGACTAGTAGACAGTATCACTTGGGTACTGATTTGAAATGCAAATTAATTTCCAGCTCCACCACAATGTTTCTCAAACATTTGCATCCTTCCAATCACCTACAAGGTTAGATAAAAATTTATAAGCCCTATCCCTAGAGTTTCTGATTTAGTAGATCAGGGGTAAGACCCTGGAATTTGCATTTCTAGCAGATTCACAGATGATGTTGAGGCTGCAGGGTCCACACTTTGAGCACCAACCAGTGTTTCAGAACAGTATAATTCAACCTTGGTTAAACATGAGATTTACTAGGGGAGCTTTTGTAATTCCTCATGCCCAGATTGCACTCCAGACCAGTTGCAATAGTTACTTTTATATGTCAATATGACTGGTCCACTGGGGTACCAAATTAAACATTATTTTTGGGTGTATTCCTGAGCGTATTTCTAGATGAGATTTGAATTTAAATAGGTGGACTCAGTAATGTAGACTGCTCTCCCCAGTGTGGGTGGGCATTTCCAATCCACTGAGGGCTTGGATGGAACAAAGAAAAAGAAGGGAAGATAACCTTCCCTTCCTGCCCACTTGGTTGAACTAGGACAGCAGTCTTGTCCTTCCCCTGGATTGGAATTTACACCCTTGGTTTCCCTGGTTCTCTGACCTTCAGACTCGGACTGGAATTATACCACTGGGGTCTCCAGCTTGCCGATAGCAGAACATGGGACTTCTCAGTCTCCATAACCATGTGAGCCAATTCCTCATAAATCTTCACATACACATACACACACACACACACACACACACACACACATGTTGTATATACATCTTATTGGTTCTATTTATCCAGAGAACACTAAACCACTAATTAAATAAATTTTCCAGATTGGCGTGTGCTAGAACCAAGAATTAGTAATTTTTAAATTTCCCCAGGTGATTCCAATATGAAATCATATTTGAGAACCCTGAAGTATAGAAGAAACAGAATCATGAAAATGTAAGGTGAAGAATACCAGGTCTAATAAGGAGGAAGAAAATCCAGTTTTCACTAAACCAGACATTATTTGATATATATTTTGTCTTCAATTGCAACTTTTATCCCTTAGTTAAATGTTGCTCCAAATTTTATAGTTATTAAATAAAACTCCTTGTACCCCCCAAGCAATACGTTCTCTCTCACTCTCTCCCTTCCCCACTCCTTCCCTCTCTTCTTCCCTTTCTCTCCCCTCCCTTTCTCTATCTCTCTCTCTCTCTCTCTCTCACATACACACACACACACGCACACACACGCACGCACTCAACTAACAAAAGGAAGCATGAAAAAAATACCACATTACAAAATGATTTGATGCTAGAGCTGATTACATTATTATCAAAGGAGGTAGAGAGATGTCTTTAAACATATGCCAGTAGAGCACGTGTTCTATTTTTGTTCACTGTTGTGTACCTCAGAACAGGACATGGCACATAGTAATCTTTCAGTAAATATTTTTAAATAAATACATGAATAAATCTATCTGAGATGCGTTAGATCTTGAGTGGATGTTTCCAGACCTTTTGTATGATGATTTAATGTTTTAGAAGCAAGTTTTTGCCAGCTGTGTGCTCTCCTACCTTCAACTTAAGACATCAACAATGCTCAGAATAGTACTTTTGTTATTTTATTGCCTTTCAGAAATATCTTTGCTTATATGGAACAAAAATACCAAAAAAAGCTCATGTTTCTCTTTCTCCTTTTTTTTCATCCTGGGAAGTCATTCTTTGATTTGCTTTTTAGGCCACTATCTGTGAAAACAAATCAAACATTCATCATCTGCCATCTAACTCAAAGACATGGAACCTAAATTGCTGAAAGGGGCTTTTTATGTTACATTTTTCCTTTTGCAACAAAACCCACCCCACTCCAAGCCTTAAACACAATGCTAACCTAACATGGATATTTGAAAACTAAATGGATAGACTACAATAGAGGAACATACTGTTACCATCAGGTTCTCCCTTGAGTTAGGAATACACAATTAGAAAAATAATTATCTAAGAGCAGCTACAGGCTTTTCCCCTACAATTTCCAAAAAGCTTTTATTATGGCACTTGATGCCTATTTGGTAATTTCAAGGGAGCCTCACGTTGCCACTAATGTAAAAGATTTGTCAGATTTTCCATTGTGAACTTCATTGTGTTGAGTGTTTAAACATTTCCAACTGTGTCAGCGTAAAATTTTTCCCTGTAAATTTCCACCTGGAATACATTTTACAAAATATCAGATATGGTCAACAAATCAGTTTAGCATATTCCCTTTGAAGTTCAAGAAACAACTAAAAAATATGAATCCAGGTAATTTTCTTATGTTTGCTTCACCCACCAATGCACACAAACTCAAGTGTGCATGTACACACACAAATACATACATTTCATCTAAATCCAAGAAAAAAAGGGAGAGATTTTCCTGATAAAAAGAAATCATTCTATAAAGTTTTCAGTGAACTCAGTTATCTCTCAGATCATGTGAGCCATGAAAATATTTGCTTAATGACAATAATGTTTTCACTGAGAACACAAGTCATGAAAAAGACCAGTGAAACCAACTGCCAAAAATATTTATTGATTTTCCGTCTAATATAATGCATCTTTTAATTATTTGGTGTTCCATCAGGGATCCTCATGGCAAGGGTCTGACAGAGCACCATTCCATTAGAATAAACACAACCATTTTTTAGAATGTTACCTAATCCCATTTTCTCCGAATTCTAACCTCTGTCTACATCCTCTTCACTTATGGCAAGGGTTAGTACTGAGCTTCCTACCTAGATGCAAACTTCATTTAAAATATCATAAATTGATGTAATATGTTATTGTGATATATTGAAACACATTATAAAGACAGAGGAGAAAGGAGAAATTGTTTTCCTGAAGGTACTTAAATTGTGTATCCTCAAAAGACAGTAAAATGGAAGATACTTAAGACACCTCCTTATCCTTGAGTATATGAATTATAGCAACGTAGTATGTTTTCATGTGCAATAGCCCAAATCAGCACTGATTCTTTTCTCTTAACTAACTACTCCTTTGACATGGTATAGTTAATAAAATCAGGTCATTTTATTCCAATGTTTTAACCCTTAGAGCTTTACTGACCCTGGGGAAACTTTGCTTCCCACCGTTAGCCAATTATACAAATAGTAAAGGATGCACCTGCATATGTGCCTTTCACGGACAAACCAACAATCTGAACCCTATATCCCAACCACTTGCTTTATTTGGCTCTCACCAGGCTCCTACACTCAAGGCCACTGTCCCTCTGCCCTAATCACCCTAGGACCAGGTACCAGATAACAAGAAACAGTCTCTGTGCTCCACAGCCTGCTGAAATTATTCAAGGTAGCTAATCCTAAATCTGCTTACCCTGGTTTTCCTTGCCTGTTAAAACCACAATAAAGGCTCCTACTGACAATTTCTCCCCACTTCTGCGTTCCCACTGACCCAATTGCTTTCACATGTGACCCCCTCTTCTTTAGAGGCCTTTGAAACTGTCTTTTCAATGCCAATTGTCTGCTGGTCTGCTGGCCTCACTATACCTGAATAATAATGAAATCTACATTTAAAACTACATGGTATGAAAGAAGTATGGTTGAGGGTCAGAAACATATCTAATTTTTTCAGGTCAAGTAATCTTGGACATTCATTCATTCATTCATTCAGCAGCCTTTTCAGTCCAAGGTATTCCTACTGGGGATAAAATGGTATATCTTTTTTTTTTTTAGTCCTCATTTTTAGGACTGGAATAAAAATGGTATCTCTGGAATGAATGTAAGAATTGCTGAGGTATTATATTTACAGTGCATGGGACATGATAACAGTCTATATCTGCAAACCCACGTCCTTCTCTCTGACTTCTTTTCTATTCTTCACTTCTCTATAAGTCTTTCATTTAACAACAATCTAGCCAATACAGAACAAACTTCCCTTGTGCTTTTCACTGAGAATTGAATTTGGCTGATGCTATAGCTTCAGACTGGATACCCTTGGGTTGGAGAACATGTGTTAAGTATTCTTTTAGCAGTCTGCCAAATTGATTCAATTGCATGTTTTGGAACACTAGATTTCTATTTACTTAAAGTAAAACAGATCAGCAAATCATCTCTAATCAACTTGATATGTGTGTAGCAAATACACTTAGAAACTTAACTAGATGACCAAAGTGACAGCCAACATTTATGATCAAACACAACCATTAGGCAAATTGGTAGGTAACATATTTAGACATTTAGCTCATGCAGCATACTCCCTGAATACCACTCTGTACACACAGACAAAATATTTTGCTAGGTTTTAGAAGCTCCATTCTGCTAGAGAAAAGGGCACTTTTACAACTTGGATACATTATGCTCAAGACAAGACTTCTTGAAAAGCACTACCAAGATAATAACCCATAAGTGTTTTAAATACATCTTGCTTGTATGAAAAAAATATCAATCCCTTACAAACTTAATTTATTCATTAGTAAATATGCATTAAGTGTCGGGTGCCAGGGACTGTGCTAGGCACCAGAGACTCAGTGGTGAAAAAGGTCCAAAGTGTCCTTGGTGCCATGGAGCTTACAATATAGGGGAAAAGATGGCAAATAGCCATGGAAATATGAAGTTGTCATCATTCTAAGGATTAGAGCTCATCAGGGAGGTCTGGAAAGATTTCCTTAGGATAGGACAATTGAACTAAAATATTGAGAATGATTAGAAGTTACTTGGGTAAAGAAGAAACTGTGTGCTGGCACTTTCAAAGGCCGTGGCAGAAAGGCCATGGGGTATTTAAGGAGCCTAGAGAAAGACAGTATAGCATAAGTAGACCAAATTAAGGAGAATATATTGTGAGATGAGACTCAAGGGGTAAAGCCAGATCACCCCAGCTTTGTAAGCCTTGCTAAATAATTTATTCTCTATCTTATGAGCAATGGGAAAACATTGAACAGACTTAAGCAAGCATGTGATTTAATTAAATCCACATTTATAAAAGATCACTCTGGCCTCTGTGTACAGATTTAATAAGAGGGCAAGAAAAGGAAAAAGGTATACTAGTTAGGAGCCTATTGTGGAGGCCCAGGATTTACATGGTGGCACCCTGGAAGAAGGTACTAGTGGGAAGGTTTGAAAGAAATGGACACGCTTGATAGATATTTAGGAAGTAAAATTGGCAAAGTTTCTTTAAATTTGTATAAATATTGTGAGAAAGAGGGAAGTTTGAGGATGATTGCAAGATCATTGGGCTCGTGTAACTAAGGATTCACTGATGTGGAAATTATATTACCTGAAATTGGCAATGTAATAGAGGACTAGATGTGAAGGGTGAGACAGATTATGATTTGATTCTGGGGGAGACTTTGAGTCATTTCAGAGAAGATATCTAGGGGACATTTAGATATGATGTTCAGAGGAGGCATGCGGTCTGGAGATATAAATCTCTGAGTCATCTGTACATGCAGGTAATTGAAAAGTAAATGCCAATCTGGATGTTTAATGGGAGAGTATAGAATAAGAAGTGAAGTGGGACTAGGGCCAAACTCTGAAGAAACTCCAAAATTTGGTGGCTGATAAAGGAACTTAAAGAGAAAAAAATGCCCAAAGAGAAAAGAAAATCACTTGGGCAATATAGCTTGAAAACCAATGAATGAGATACCATTTCTTTCCAGGAAAGAGCACTCAAAATGCTGCTGATTGACTTAGTGTTATCAGCTCACAGGTAGATTCTGTGATGCTAATGAATTCTAAGCCTAGGCACCTTTCATATGCCAACTTGGAATCTATGAATCCTGGAAGATGTATGAAAATTATAAAGTGGTCTATTTAGAGAGGGCAGTCAGGTTACAATCAGAAAACAATTTTTAAAAATAGAGTTTATTTTTTAGAGCAGTTTTAGATTCATGAAAAATCAAGCAAAAAGTAGAGATTCCTTGTGTACCCCTGCCCTCAACATTTTTTTAATGCAAAGATTTTGGTAAATTGCCTTAAAAAATTCCCAGAAAAAAACAATGAATCTGAATCTCAAAGGCCAAGTACTCTTTTGTGATTTATTTTCTAAGTAAGCAATCATATTTTTATGTGATTTTATATTTGTTACTTTTGTTTTTTTTTCTTAGGAAGGGCTCCTCCTCCCCTAAATTATATAAGCTTTATACTAAAACCTGACTGTATCCCTACACCAGCTGTTTCAAAGTCCCTAGTATTTGACCATCACACAAGGCTATGCAATAACCTATTCTTTGTCACAACTTCCTCCTAATAGCAAATGGGTTTCTATATAGAGCCCTGTCACTCCTTGCCAGCTTGGTTCTACACTCCTGCCTTAAGTGTCTTGGGTAGTTACACATATCAGAGTGCAAGGATTTTGTTAAAGCCAACCAGAAGCCATCCACCATAGGAGAGGTACTTAACAAGCAAGTAGACCAATACTCTCAGCCAGTTGATGTAAACCAGACTTGTCAAAACTAGCACAATGGGCACATGAACAAAATGGGTCAGATAGTAAAGATGGAGATAATGTGTGGATCCAATAGCATGGACTTCCACTTACCAAAGCCAGTCTAGCTCTGATTCCTTCTGAATTTCCAACAAATCACAACAAACACCCATGCTTGAACCACCAATATGGCATTATCCCTTGAGAAGACCAAATGGCCAACTTGGTAGTAAGTTGACTATATTGGGTCATTTTCATCCTAGATCAGTGGTCCAATGGATGTCCTTACAATGATAGATACTTACTTTGTATGTGTGTTATATCAGATAGCACCAAGAATCCAAGTCTTATAGAATACTTGATCTATAAGCATGGAATGTCACATAATACTGCCTCCTATCATGGGACCCACTTGATAGCAAAGGACTTGTGGGGTTAGGCCTAAAACAATGGAATCCACCAGTCATCATGTTCCATGTTATCTAATGACAACCTCAGGAATGCAGGAATAGCCTTCTACAGGTACAGCTGAAAGACAGCTCAGAGGAAGCACTCTGAAAAGATGGTGTACCATCTGTCAGGATGCAATACACTTATCAAATCAGAGAAATTCATATGGTGCTGTGCCCCCAAAGGAAAAACCTATAGTCCAGGATCCAAGATACAGAAGCAGGAATGTCTCCACTTGCCAACACTGACAGTGACTCACTGGGAGATTTTTCTTTTATTCTCATTACAACTCTGGTTTCTACAGAGATACAACCAAAGTCTTAGTTAACTGCAAGTTAAGGCACTTTGTGCCCAAGAGCAAGTGGGACAAAACAGGAATCAACATACCATCAGGGGTAATTGACCACAGTCAGCAGACAGTATGGCTGCTTTTATGCAATGGAAACTTGGAGGAATATTTGTATAAACCAGATGATTTACTTGGGTGCCTCCTGATACACCCTTCTTCCATTGTAATTGTGAATAAACATGTGACACAACTCCAAACTGAGAAGGCTGTGACTATCAAGTGCTGTGTCCCTTAATTATGAACGTTTGGGTCACAAGCCACCAATACCTGAATTGGTGAAAGCTGAAGACTCAAGGAATTAAGAATGGATAGTGAAGAAGGAAGATGAGCTCCAAAGCTAGTTTATTCTACTAACTTTTTCCAGTGTTTACTCTTAGAAAGAAAGGCTTGAAGGAACAATGGAGTAGCTGTTCCCAAACTGAGTGGGAGGAAATTGTGAATGAGTAGGGGAATGCCCTGGAGAGATCCATTAGACTGTGGCGAAAATTTGATACAAAGTAAAGGAGGAAGTGGGAGAAGGTTGAATGAAAATGTCCTGGGTTATCAGGCAGTCTAAGAAAGATTCAGCAAAGTTTTGGAGAGTCTGTGAGTTAACTGTGTCTGTCAGAGTAGTCTTGGATATCCAAATGGGTTTGCCTTAGTTTTTCTGTCTTAGTTTGCCTTACTTAGTTTTCCAAATCATTCACTGAGAGCAGTCTTTGGGAGGTGTTACCTCAGACACATTAGATTATAAAGCAGGGCAGCTGAGGCCACCAGTTAATTTTTTCATCCTATATATGGACATCTGCAAGCACATTTTCATGGTCATTACAGTCATTATTTACTTAAATCATAATGGTCATTTGAAGCATAAAATTGGCCTAAATACAATGTGAGAATTCCTAGGAAAAATAAATAAGGATCATCATCTCAGTAATCTACCCAGAAACCTCAAAGTGCTCTTTACATATCTACCTCTGGGCTCATTCAAACATCAATTCTGTCTGATTGCGGCCTACAAAATATTCTTGATTTCTTCCACAGCTTTTATCAGCTCTTAACTAAACTTCAGAAACAGACTTCTAATAGGTATTCTTAAATGCGGTCTCCTCTTTCAACACGTTTGGAAAACAGCTATTGGTCTAATCTCTCTAATAAACCAATATGATCATTTAACTGCCCTGCCAAAAAATCTTAAATGTTCTCTAGCATACAGTGTCTACTATTCCAGCTTCAACTCCTTATACTTGTCCATGCTGAAGCAATGATACAATTTCCAACATTCCCTGTACATATTTTCCTTAATCCTCCTTCAAGTTTTTAATGCATACCATTCCTACTTTCTCCTTCAGAAAAGTAGAGGAGGAATGGCTTATCACAACTGTCATTTCTTCTGGTAGGAAACTATCATTTCTTAGGTAGACTTGGTTGTTTTATTGGTTCCCATAAATACGTATGTGTTCTACTCTTTTTTTTTTTAAATTTTTTTTCAACGTTTTTTATTTATTTTTGGGACAGAGAGAGACAGAGCATGAACAGGGGAGGGGCAGAGAGAGAGGGAGACACAGAATCGGAAGCAGGCTCCAGGCTCTGAGCCATCAGCCCAGAGCCCGACGCGGGGCTAGAGCTCACAGACTGCAAGATCGTGACCTGGCTGAAGTCGGACGCTTAACCGACTGCGCCACCCAGGCGCCCCTGTGTTCTACTCTTTAAAATATTATATTGACATTGTTTGTTTATAGATCTGTCTTGTCTTTGGCAGAAACAGTACAAATAGAGACCTGGGTTTAATTTTCAGCCTTCTAACTTATCATATAAGTTCCTTGAAAGTTGGTTTCACTATTTGTCAAATGGGAAAACAGCAGTCTTCGTATATGGCTCTTTTATGATTAAATGATGTAATGCCTATAGAGACTTGCAAATGATGGATATATATTATTACTACCAGCTAAACATTATTGAGTGCTTACTCACTACCATCCAGTATTCTAAATATCTTCTCAATTCGTAAAATCCTAGAGGTCTTACTATCTTCATTTTAAAGATGAGGACCTGAAACAGACAGAGGTTAAATAAATCGCTCACATCACATTTATCAAATGTTCGTGTCAGGGTTTCAACCCAAGCAGTCTCACTGCCTTTACCCTGTAAAGGGCGCATACTCATCCATTAAACTCTTAAATATTGGCTGCTTAATATATATTTCCTTTCCTTCATTTCCATACCCTTAATTTTTCTCAAATTATATTGTTTTATTTAGTTTTAAAGACAAGAAGTGATTCTTATTTGTATGGATCATCTGTATATTCCCAGAAGCTAAAACAATGACTACAATAGAGCAAGTACTAAAAACATACATAGGAGTTAAATGAATATGCCCATGGGAATGCATTCCTTAAGGAAAACCACTCTTAGCTGCAACATCTTCAGGCATGCTTAGGGGGAATCTGCTATGGACTAAATTTTGTTCCTCTAAAATTCATGTTGAAACCCCAAACTTCAGTGTGACAATATTTGGAGGTGGGGCCTTTGACAAGTAAGTAGGGTTATATAACAGTGTAGACTTATTAATAGTACTATAAGAAGAAGAGTGACAGTGAGAGAGATGGTTCTTTTTCTGCCATGTGAGGACACCAGTGAGAAGGTGACCATCAGCAAGCTCACTCAAAACCGAATTTATACACCACACAGTCTATTGTATTTTGTTTCAGCAGTCCAAGCTCATTAAGACAGGGTCTAAGCCAAGACACAATTGCAAAACACTAATCTGTGTAAGGGTATGGTTTTAGCCGAAGTTTTGTGAAGTGTAATTAAACAGGCAGAGATCAGGGTCAGCCAGAATAATGGGCACAGCTGATACAGAAGTTTATCAGCAACAGCATAGTACGTGGCACACTGACATACAGTAAGGAATAGAGGTCAAGGCCACATCAACAGAATAGACAGGTTGATATTTAGTAAATGAATGAAGTCAAGACCAGAGTTGCAAATGAGGACAGTTGTGGAACCAGAGTCAAGAAACTAAGAGTCCTTGTGCTTTGACTTGTACTTTCTCTAAAGACAGATGTGCTTTATTTGTGACTCATCATGTTTTCTCTTATCTTCTCCCCTTTGGGTATGGGAAGAGAGCAAATAATAAATTGAGGGTTGGGATATGGATCATATCTGATGTCACATACCAGGCTAAGAAGAATGTGGTCTCAACTGGATACTATATGACCCCATGGGAAAGTTTTGGGAACACAAATCACCACAGAGTTAGTCCTAACTTGAAGCAAATCTACCATCCATGTCAGGCAGTCTTGAATTGAAGGCTACCCACTGGATGAAAGTGGAGGGACTATAACTTCCTGGGTCAAATGGTCCTCATCAGCATACAGCAATATTCAGAGAAGAGGGGAAGCTTTGAGAAAAACAACCAACATTCTGAAGCTAAGAGATGTTCTAGCCTGACAAAGAGAGCGTGGGGGGTGAGGGGAAAGGGACTGTCACTAGACTATCTACCACATCTCATATAAGATGCACAGTCATGCATTATCTTCTTTTAGGCTCTCAAACACCCTTCAAAACACATCAGTAGTTTTTTGTTCCACTATCTGATTGTACCTTTTTAGTTTCTTGCATCTCCTTTTGTCCTAATAACCAATTTCACAACTCTTGGTCAGTATCTGTTCTTTTCTATCATGTCCCATTGCAGTAAGAGTACTGTTCACAGAATATTATTCTAATTTTTTAATGTTTATTCATTTTTGACAGAGAGACAGAGAGAGACAGAGCATGGGTGGGGGAGGGGGAAAGAGAGAGAGGGAGACACAGAATCTGAAGCAGGCTCCAGGCTCTGAGCTGTCAACACAGAGCCTGACGCAGGGCTCAAACTCATGAACTGTGAGATCATGACCTGAGCTGAAGTCGGTTGCTCAACTGACTGAGCCACCCAGGCACCCCATCACAGAATATTATTCTAAACTGCAAGGGTATTTTGGTGCCAGTGACTTTCAAATATTCCCCATGAATTTCAAAATAGTATATTTTGCAATACATAAATGTCCTTAATGATTTGGCATCATTTTTAGCTATTCCATCTTAACCTACCACTTCAGCTACCCTTGTACTTTATATTCTAGCAATACCCAGCTACCTGTGACTTTCCAACCATGACCGCTCTTGTCTTTGGACTTGGTCTGGAACTCTCTCTGTCCATCCATGCTTCTAACAAATTCTTCCTTAAATACCATGTATCATATCAAAATTTATGTAAACTTGTAGCCTTTTTTGATGCTCTTAGCAAATTTAGGAGCTTAGTCTCCTATGGTCCTGTTACATTTCATTTTGAGAACACATTATGCACTTAACACATGGTGCTATTATCGTGTTGGATTGTTCTTTTCCCCATTAGACTGTGCTATGGACTGCATGTTTCTTCTACCAGGTACAGAAATTCAAATGTGAAAACTTAATCTTTAATGTTATGGTATTTGGAGATGATGCCTTTCATAGGTAATTAGGTCATGAAGGTGGAGTCCTCATGATAGGGTTAGCACTCTTATAAGACAGAACTGAGACAGCTTGCTTAATCTCTCTTTGCTCTCTAGCATGTGAGGACACAACAATAAGAGAACCACCTAAAAGTCAGGTAGCAGGCCCTCACCCAGATCCGCTGGTGTCTTGATCTCGGACTTCTCATCCTCTGAGAAATAAATGTTTGTTGTTTAAGCCATCCAATCTATGCATTTGTTGTTGTTGTTGTTGTTGTTGTTATAGCAGCCCAAAATGACTAAGACAGACTATAAGGGCAGGGGCAGTCTTCCTTTGAATAATCAATATTAGATAGTCCTTGTCACATAATAAACTTTCCATAAACGTATCTTTAGTGAAGGAATGAATAAATGAAAGAACATTGATCTAGAGCCTTATCACTTATTAATATGATTCTATCAGTCACCTTTTTATTGTTATTGTTGTTGTTGTTAGCTTAGTGTTTTCCTAAACCTACCCTTCTCTCCTCATCAGATGAATTTTGTCTAGCATGGAAGGGGAATACAGTGTCATATAATTGAGGAGGTGACCTACATACCACCAATGGATACTAATGGAAAGATGCTCTGGGGGTGGGGGGGTGGGGAAAGGAGTGTGATATCCCTTGAGTCATACTAAGTAGGGATCTTTTTTTTTTTTTTGTCTTTAGGCATGGATCTCTTTTAGTGGGACAGACAATCATGTAAGTATTGCTCATGAGACATTCCAGCTCACTATGAAGTGGATAATATTCTGAGGCCACTAGGGGGCTACAGGTATTCATTCATTCTTTGGTACTTTATTTTCTTAGTTACTGCTGTATATATTAAAAAGATAGGTGGAAATCTCCAAAATGTGTATAAGGGGAAGTATAACAGATTCTGTATATCTTAATAAGTAATATTTTTAAGCTTGAGATTAGAAGTCAACACTATTTTGTTTAAATCTGTCTTTAGACAGCAATAACAAAGTATTTGAGATAACAGAGGCCTGGATTTCAGATCCATTTCTGTCACTTAGGACCTAGGTGACTTTTGGAAATAGCCTGGTATTTTGGGGGAACCTCAGTTTACTTACTCAGCTGTAAATCCAGATCTTTTTGAAACAAAAGACAAAAAAGGTTTAGTGTCAAATGAATGGAGTAAGTAACAAGTACTCAATAAATGTTAGCAATTCTGATTATTATTGCTTCCATACTGAGGAGTTTAGCGCTATGGTCTAGGGACCAAAACAGTAAAAATGCCCTAAGATTATGAAATATACTCTCAATATGTGTTGTTTTCTTTCCCCTCTATGAGTAAGCTTCTCAAATGACTAAAATGAGTAGGACTTCTGTCTATTATACACAGAAAGCAAGGAAAGAACAAAGAAAACTGGCATCAATTCCACAACAAGTCACATGGAAACAGGATTCACAGGAGATTGAGTAGATAGTGCAGATGTGAAAATAGAAAGAGCAGATTGAAACCTGGGGCTTGCTGTAACAGAGGAAAAGACAGTATGGGGAGTTTTGCAGTTCTTGTGACTTATGTAATGTAGTAAGAAGTCTTATGTCTTCCCTCCATCTTACGGTAAGTCTTGGAGAATTTTATTTGGAAATTCAACCACGGAATGATTCATACCTTAATCACTTCCTGTAGTCATTTTTTCCCACCATCCATTCAATTTTGAGGTAGTGACTGAACAACTTGTTTTTTTTGCCATACATTGACCCAAGAAAGGAATCGAGATCTTTTTAATAAATATTTTATTCCTTCATGCAATAAATGGCTAACATACTCCATGATCTGGTATTATATTTGGGGCTAGGGATACAGCTTCATTTCACATGCCCAATAAAAATAAGCAGAATCTACTTCATGAGGTTGTTGTGAGGGTTCAATTAGGTAACACATGTAAAATACAAAACTATCCTTGTGCACATAGAAAAATGCCTCATAAGCATTATGTATTTGTGTGTGTGTATGTGTGCATGCGCGCGTGTGTAGTGTGTTTGTATTAAGGATAGAGAATGCTTATGCAACTTATGATATTTAGGAGTATTTTTTATTGTGTAAGAACACTGTACTAGGTAAGAATTTCTACAAATAGGCTGTGCAGCCCTTCCCAACAATAAAGATAATGATAATCACAAATAACAGAATAACAGAATTTCAGGATTCAATTATAAATATTGCATACAAATATGGAAAAAAAAGTTTTAATAATAGCTATTTTTAAAGGGACAATTCATATAAGAAAAAAAGAAAAAAATATTTGCCCCACTGAATCTCATTAGTTTCTGATAACCACGGAATTATCTAGACTTAAGCAAAGCCTACTTCTAACATGACTGTCACCAAAAGCTTTTCTTTATAACTTTGAAATAAGAGTATCCTGAAATCAGTACATACTATACATTTTTTTAAATTTTTTTTTCAACGTTTATTTATTTTGGGGACAGAGAGAGACAGAGCATGAACAGGGGAGGGGCAGAGAGAGAGGGAGACACAGCATCGGAAACAGGCTCCAGGCTCCGAGCCATCAGCCCAGAGCCTGACGCGGGGCTCGAACTCACGGACCGCGAGATCGTGACCTGGCTGAAGTCGGGCGCTTAACCGACTGCGCCACCCAGGCGCCCCCATACTATACATTTTTTGATGGAATAACAGGTAATTAAATTGTTTTCTGAAGTCTCTCTAGTCTTTGTACACTGCATGTTGAAAATTTGAGAATGAATTAAATACTCTTTTAAGATAAATGTTGCTTTTTCTCCTCCCTCAAATAAATTTATAAAGATTAGCATTTATAAAACAACACAGATCAAACACATTAACCCCCTTCCATTTCTTAGCTCTGTGTTATAATCTCTTACATCTTTGTAAATCATTTTTGTTTACAAAAAGTTAAACATTTATTATCTGCTTACTTTCCCATGACCCTGTAAGATAGATGAATCAAATCTTAATATTCCCATTTTACAGATCAGGAACCTGAAGTTATATAACTTTTCCAAACTTAATAAAACTAGTGAGTTGCTTCATCACAAGTAGAATTCAGATCTCTTCATATCAGCCCATGTTTCTTTGCATTATATTTCAGCTTTTTCCTTTTACATCATTCTTTATTTTATCTTTCAGTATTAAGGTACATAGTTAGCCCTGTCAGGATCACTCTGTTGGAAATCATAAATACTAGGTATTTGAGAACACAAAAAATCTTATTAACTGTAAAATATAACTCTGATCACAATCTTTTTTGATGTTAACTGGTAATAACTTAGTTAAAATGCCAAGGTACATAAAAAATGTTTGGAAAACATTCCTAATTAATTTTTTAAATGTTTTTATTTAGTTTTGAGAGAAAGAGTGACAGCGCAAGCAGGGCAGGGGCAGAGAGAGAGGGAGACACAGAATACAAAGCAGGCACCAGGCTCTGAGCTGTCAGCATAGAGCCCGACGTGGGGATCAAACTCACGAACCATGAGATATCATGACTTGAGCCAAAGTCAGATGCTCAACTGACTGAGCCACGCAGGCGCCTCAAGAAATCATTCCTAATTAATTGGTGTTATTTGTTATATATTTCTGCTAAATGTCTTTTCTTACCTTCTTATATTTTTAAGCATCTGTGGACTTTTTTCTACAAAGAATGAAGTAAAATACTGGTTCCCTAATTTTTATTCAAGGATATGGACTTTGAGCAGTCATACAGAAATGAAGTATTCTTTCTATCTCGCTCATGCCAGAGCACAAGTTTCTCTTCATTTTATACTAAGAAATCACAGGTTAAAATTGAGGGGGAAATTAGTTTTATTCTGCCTTATGTGGAATGATATTCACTGAATGGATTCATAAGCACACGAGGTAGCAGGGAGGGAATATTCCAGCTGTGAGTCTGGCCTCTGGACTTGCTGAATTGTATACTCATCATCCAAGGGGCCATGTGTTTACATTGAATCTGAGAGCTGATGACATATATTCTTGGAAGACACTTATTCTCTGCTTCTGTACTTACATTGTTGATGAGATTGGAGTAGGGTAAGGCAAGACAAAAGTGAATCCTTGCACTTTGTAAGATATGAGAAGCACTAAATTGAATAGTCATGGGGATCTGGAGATTTAAGAGTTACAGAAAGAAATGAGAATGAATGTAAATCCAGGAACATTCCTTCCCTGATCCTATTTGTTGCTCTTTTCTCCCAATTAATTCTTTGGTATCCTGCTCCAAACCCTAAGCCACAATACTTCCCTCTGTCCATGTTCTCTCAAATGTTCTTATCTTTCTGATAATTTCAGAATCCTTTAAATGCTGTTTTTTTGCCTTTAGCCAAACAAGCTGCCCACTAGGAAGTGCATAAAGACCACCCAGAGCATTTCAGCAGATCTGCCCAACAGTGAGCTGATGTTGATAACTGCCAATCCCAATTTGCCTGGCTTCAGGGAGCCTTTGTATTAAAAAGTGCTGTCACATATTTTTAATTTCCCCAGTGAGTCAGCTCCCCCTCCATGCCGCCCCATCAAAGAACTGGATAATATCAAAATATGAAAGAGGACATGCTGTTCCGGAATTTGTGTGTTTTTTTTCCCTTCTTGATTCAAAAGCAAATTTGTGAACATGGGGCATTGTGTCGCATGAGCAAACGAATTAGATTAACAAAGAATTAAGAACACAATATTATATTCACAGTTAGACCACTCTCATGTAGACTGAATTGTACATAACTATTCTAATATGATTGAATTGGGAAGATTCAAGCACTGAGGCTAAATCTGGATAATCCCTTTTGTTCTTGTTGAAGCAGTTACTTTGTATATTTGAGCATTGTCTTTTCCTCACCTACTTGATCCAAATTTATTCAAAGTCAGTGGGATTTTCTACTCCTAAAAAGATACTTTAGCATTTTAAATCATTTTTTTAGAAAAAAATTAAATGCAGTCAGCAGAGTAAACTAAATATAAGGCAAGTTAACCATAAGTGTTTCTAATGGAGAAAAATGAATTAAAATGAATCAATGTTTTCAATACATTTCCCTGGAATCAGATCAACTTCATGATTAATTCCTGAATTTGAACAGGGTGCAGTTTGTAAAGTAGCCAGTTTACTGAAGAGGCAAATATAATGGTGCCATTTAGCTTCTCCTTGGACTTTACTACCTATCCTTTTTAGATTTCCTTTCTCGGGCTCTGCTATATTGATCTCTTCACTAGCAAAATCTACTCTGATCCAGTTTTCAAGCCAAATGTTGATTTGATGTTAAATCAGAATGAGTATATCCAATCTCATTTGCCTACATTACTATCAATTCTTTTTCTTCCCACACCAACGCTAACATGTACACAACCATGAGGACTTAGAATCACTGGGAGGTAATTAAATTTGATCTTGGGACTTCTGCATTATACTCAAAAATACAAGTCAACTCTGCTGGGACTCCTATGATTGAATTTCCAAACACAGGTTTCCTCAATTTATGTATCCTGAGTTATTCAAACAGGATATCATTCTGGTTCTTGTTCTGAGTTCCTGTTCTAGAGATTCACCTAACTCCCAAGTCCACCTGCAGCTAGGGTCCTTCCTTCGTTTTCCCTATCATTTTCCTGCTTATCTAAAGTCCTTTCTTTGATCTCCAGTTCACGTTTATGGTCTTGACCAAAGACAAACCACCCAGTGATTTTGCCCCTAATCTCTGAACTGCCCAGTTGTAACTGCACAAATACGGAGTGATATACAATCCAAAATTAGCGGCTCCTTGAGGTTTTACTCATCTTGTTTAGACTGAATGTATTTCCTCACTCTAATAGACTAAGATTCTACTCATTTCCAGATATCTTCACATCTTAGTGTTTTAAAAACAGCTTTATAAATCCATGGTACTGAAAATTTTAAGTTGAATGACATTCTGAAGATTAGCATATCTTTACTTCATCTAAAAACTGGAAGAAGACTACATGTTAAAGACATCTTAATGAATAATTAATAAATGAGGAAATGTGAAAGTTCTAGTACACAGGGAATTATCAGAAAGATTTTTTTTTCAAAATGATGGATGAAAACAAAAAAATTAAAATAGGGAAATAATCCAACTTTTGGCAACCCTTCATGTTATTTAAACAAATTTCATTTTCCTTTGTTCTAAAATTACTTGGTATAACAAGAGCATAGTTGTTAAATGGTGATAGGAATATAAGATAGAAAATAAATAAGAAATTAATAGTAGAATTAAAAGTTTTAAGAACCTTCAAATAGCTATTTCAATGATTTCAAAGGCAAATTATAAAAATATATTTACTGAGATCAAAGTTATTACTACTTAAGAATAATTAGTATCAAATGAGAAAAGTAATATGGGAATTCTGTTACCACATATGAAAACTTAATTTAAATAGGTGTAGTTTTCAAAGACATATTGTATTAATACAGGTAATATCCAAGTAGATCAATAAAATAACAAAACAAGAGATTCTAGAAATAGATCTGCATATATATGGGATCTTTTTTTTAAGTTTATTTGTTTGCGAGAGACAGACACAGCAAGAGTGGGGGATGGGCAGAGAGAGAGGGAGAGAGAGACTCTCAGGCAGACTCCATACTGCCAACATAGAGTCTGATGGGGAGCTCAAACTCACAAACTGTGAGATCATGACATGAGCTGAAACTGAGTCTGACGTTTAACCCGCTGAGACACCCAGTCGCCTCATATATATGGGATCTAAAAGAATGACAATGCTGCTATTTCAAATCAATGGAAGAAGGATGGTTGATTTGATACATGGTTTTGGAATTGGATTAAACCCATTTTGATTCTACCTTCTGGGGTTATGAAGATTGCCTGTTTTCCCTGAAATATTTGGCCTTGTGAAGGAAGGTGGATATCTGACCAAAGTCATCACCAGCAATGCCAGAAGGAGGTTGGGGATGACGAAGCAGATGTCTGATAGGAAAAAATTTGTATTCAGACCAAACTGATTCCATCAACCTGTGTGACTTTAGCAAGTTACGTAATCCTTTCTGGAAAATTAACCATTTTGGCTAGACTTTCAAAATTGTTGATATAAATATGATTATAGTATTCATTTAAACTTTAATATTCTCTTTATTTATACTTATTATCTTGTTTAGATCCTTTATATGTTTTCTTCATGTTCCCTTAATTCTTTTATTTTTTTCAGACTTCAAAACTATATTGTCCTTCTAGATCTTTGCAAAGAACCAGCTATTTGTTTTATTGCTCCAATCTAGTTTTGATATAAAATTTCCTATTTTCATCTTTTATACCTATAATTGTCTTTTTGTATATTATTTATATTTGCTTCTTTCTACAGCTTTATGCGATGCAGTCTGATGAATTTTGCCCCCATATTAATTTTCTCCAGGGGGTTTAGTCATCTTTGCAATGTTGTGTGCATGTGTGTGTGTTTCTTTTCTTCTTTTCTGTTTTTGGCCTCTTATGCAGTTGAAGTTCTTCAAATACTTAGACTTTGAGTATATCTATAGAGATACATAGATATACAGAGATAAAGATATTTGGTATTAGTAGTAGTAATTGCCTATGCTCTTGTCACTTGTGGATGTACATGTAGCATCTGATTAATGCATAGCAATGGCAGCTGTGATGAGTTTATGCGTGAGTGTGTAGTTAGGGAGAGAGGGATTACAGATTCACTTCAGGGTGGCGATATGTTTTCCCACATGGAAATATATTTCTTTCTTCTTTCCATAACATTTAATATTGCTTGGAACACATTCCAAAGCCTCGGGTACTCTGACCATTTCCAATGTCAGAACTGTTTTATCACTGGGTTTGTGGCTTATATCTGCACATGAGACTGATCAGCTCTTCCTCAGTCTTTAAACTAATTGAAACTACTTTCATTACACCTTTATTATCCCTGCCTCTACTGCAGTGATCTTTGAATTTAGGCTCTCCAGCTCTCCTGAAAAGCAAACAAAGATTTTTCAAAAACTTACTATTTTAATTATATGTGATAATTTCTCCTATCCACTGGGTTTTGGCATGATTTGGATTTTGTCTATATTTTCCTTTTCAGAAATTGCTTACAGATATAGTCAGCAAGTGAATGGACATAGTCACTAGATATAGTGAATAGATATAGTCAATAACTGCCTAAAGTGTTGGTATTGCTGGGTGTTTATTTACTAGTTGTTTTTTTTTGTAATTTTTGCTCTTAAGTATTTGTCAGTTTGGTGTGATTTTGGAGAGAAAAGTCAGCCATTTTGCATTTGATACTTCCTGTTTTTGTCTAACAAATCCCATGCCTGAGAGCAATGGTTCTCAAATTTCAGTCTGTGTTGGAATCACTGGAGTTTCTGATTTGATTAGTAGAAGGCCTGAGAATCTGCATTTCCAGTGAGTTCCTGGGTGATGCCAATGCTGCTTGTCAGGGAGCCACATTTTAAGCATCTCTCATAGAGTATTCCTGCAAGTAGGTCTAGAAATATACTTTTCCTCAAATCAAACTGCTGAAATAAAGGTTTTTTCCTTATGAATTATTTGGTGGAAACATTCATTTTCAGATGAAGAAAATTAGAATCAGTGAAATTAAGGGACTAACACAAAGCTGATTGATTGGTTGACTCAGGAAAATCTGAGCAACACATTTGATCCAGGAAATAGTTAAGTGACTGGCTTCCTTTTCTAAATGTTGTATTTTGTGTTGTATTTTGTGAAAAATAAGTGTTTGAACTTTCCACCTAGGAAGGCAACCTTGAATTTCAGCAGAAAATCCTTGGGAGTTTGAAACCAATGCTTTCTTCTGACACCCAAATGACTGTTCTGTTTGTTGGTGCATCTGGTTTTTCTTCCATTTGGTCTTAGAGGATCCCTGTAAACATGTTAGTGTTGGCATAGTTCAACAGTAAGTTTAACATTATCAACTAATATCAACTTCCTCTTGCTCTTTTAATCCTTTGGCTTCTTTCCTTATCCATTTCAGAAAAGGTTTCCTTATAATTTCTGTTCGGGTCACAGGACTTGTCCTTTTTCACTGCTGTCACTTAATTGACAGTTTAAACTAGATTATATTTAAATATTACACATACTACTTATCATTAAGTTATAATTGCAGTGAAATTTAAGCTAGAATCAATATTAAGTGTTCGCCCAAACCATTGCATTCAACTTGATTAATGATTGCAATTGATTGATGTGAATTAAGAATGGCAGAGCATTTAAAAGCATTACAATGAACAGCTACATTTAATTTTCACAGCAATATCCTCTTAGAATGTTTTACATGTTAATGGTCTGAGAATTCGGAATTCTATACTAGGTTTTAAAAATAATAATCAGAGATTTAGGATAGTACTGTTCTCCCCATTGCTTAAAATATCCAAATATAAGAAACCTAAGTTCCCTACTTTACTGTAAATATTTTGGCTTTTCTTTGTAATTAAAACAATTTTTTTGAGAGAGAAAGCGTGAGTGGGGGTGGAGCAGAGAGAGAGGAGACACAGAACCTGAAGCAGGCTCCAACCTCTGAGCTGTCATCAAGGAGCCTGACACGGGGCCTGAACTTAGGAACTGTGAGATCATGACCTGAGCTGAAGTCTGACACTTAACCAACTGAGTCACGCAGACACCCCAATGTTTTGGCTTTTTTAATGGAATTATAAAGTATTTTGTCATATCTACAGATTTCCCCCTGAAGTTGTGAGGTAATAATGCTGCATTAGAATATATATAAGAAGAAGGAAGGAATAGACAAGGGGGTATGTTAAAACTTCCATATTTCAAATCTTCAGGGGAAAGAAAGCTTCATGCTTTACTAAACTGGTCCATAAATAAAATAAAGTAAAACAATAATTTATAACCATGCTTGCAAATTTGGGGAGCACTTAACTTATCCAATAAATAGAGACCAAGGATGAATGCAAGCATACTGTGCCTCAAGACTGAAATTGGCATTACAAAGTGGAGTACAGTTCTGTGTATATATGATGTCTGGAATTATGTTTGTTCTTCCTTTCTCGAATACTAACAGAAAGGTTACTTACTTGATTAGTTTAGGTAAGTTAAATTTATTTTTGTATTTCTAGTGAATTTGACAGCTTTCAAGGGAAAAAATTAAAGATCATCCAATGTCTATCTTAAAATGAAATTAGATTGAAAGATTGATACAGTGCACATGTAACCGAAATTGTATCCTTAGCATTTTGTTTTTGTTTTGTTTTCTTTCTCTTTCTCTCCCTCTCCCCCGCCTTCCCGCTGCCACTCCCACCCCCATGCCCACTTTTCCAGCATTGAAAAGAATTCTGGTTCCTTAGCTAACTTGTTTTGCTTTTCATCATATCACAAATGGAAAATAGCCAGTTGTGGAGAAAATGTTGATGGTTTTGCACGGTACAGGAATGTAGTTTAAAGCTTAGCTATGTATAGAGTCAGCCTTTTTTTCTGCCAAAATGAATAAACCTCTCCGTGAACCTATGAAGTTCACCTTGAAGTTCATGGTGAAGTCAACAGAACATTTAAGCACTAAGGGAGGCAGAGGAGAAGTAAACATTTCTACCAATCACAAGATAGAGTGGAACATAATTAATTCTAACCCACTAAATTAAGATCTTGTAATGTCAGTTTAAGGGTATTCTTAGTGTGGAAGTGGGGAGTAGAATATGTTTGCTAGCTGAAAATATTGCCTGGACATTTATAATATTTCTGTAGCACATTTTCTGGCTTAGATTGAAGAAATCAAACTCTTTTTAAACACTTAATGTAACACTTATATGTGTTGAGAAACAAGGTAGTCTTATATTTTATCAATTAAAAAGAGTCTGAGATGGTTTCCTATAGATGGCTTCATCAAAGTTCTATATATTTAAAGCTTTAAAAATGTCAATATATTATAATTATTTATTTATCTGACTTCAAACACATTTTTCAAAAATATATTAAATTTAATATTTTACTCAGAAGCATTTCTAAACATGTGTATTTGAAATAGTATGTTTTTATTCTTACTGGTGTGTGTTATAAAAGTTATATGTAATAAAATATATTAAAATTTGAAATAGAGGCACCTGGGTGGTTTAGTTGGTTGAGCGTCCAACTCTTGATTTTAGCTCAGGTCATGATCTCACAGTTTGTGAGTTTGAGCCCAGCATTGGGCTCTGTGCTTATAGTGAGGAATGTACTTGGAATTCTCTCTCTCTCTCTCTCTCTCTGCCCCTTTCTCTCTCTTCCAAAATAAACAAATAAACATTTTTAAAGAATTTGAAATATAGGGGTACCTGGGTGGCGCATTTGGTTAAGCATCTGATTTTGGCTCAGGTCATGGTCTCATAGTTCATGAGCTAGAGCCCCACATCAGGCTCTGTGCTGTCAGTGCAGAGCCTGCTCTCGGTTCTCTGTCTCCCTCTTTCTCTGCTCCTTCCTGCTTGTGTACTCACTCTCTCAAAAATAAATAAATAAACATTTTTTTAAAGTGAAATATATTTTATATATAGGAAGAAGTATTATAGTAACTTACCGATTCTGTTATCACATTGCTCATTTTGAATATATAGTTTTAGGCCATAGAATTTTATTTATTTATTTATTTATTTATTTGATAGAGAAAGAGAGAGCAGCCGTGCACATGACAGGGGAAAGGGCAGAGGGAGAGAGAGAATCTCAAGCAGGCTCCATGCTCTGTGTGGAGCCCAATGCGGAGCTACATCTCCTGACCCTGGGATCATGACCTGAGCTAAAATCAAGAGTCAGATGCTCAACCCACTGAGCCACCCAGGTACCCCAGAACTTTGTAGAATTTTAAGATAGAGTTATACTACAGTAATCTGTCATTAAAAATACTTTTGTTGATATGTGCTTATTTCTGCCTGATTAGTTATCTCAATACAAATCTTACTGACATGAGAATGAGATTCTATGTTTAAACTTGAATATAAGGTTGTAGTATAAATCCACTTTTAAAGATAATAGATTATTCATTAATTATAAAAATAAGTTCAATGGGAAAAATGTAAAGATGAGAAAAATTCTCCATAATCCATCCAAAAGAGTAAATTATTTTTAACAAGATAATTATTTTAACACTATTTATTACTCTTAAAAATATGTATACCTTTCAGTGCACTCTATGCTTAAGGTGGCAGTTTTCAGACATATATTATGAAATATGCAGTTAATAAAATGTTGAGAAAATCTGTAAAAATAAAATAAAATTAGACCTGTACTTACCATAACATGGCAGAAAAGTTATAAGGAAGCTAAACACTTCAATTTAAAACTGAAAACTGAAAAGACAAGTGCATTTGATTTCACATTTGTTTTTGCCCATCACATTGCATTTTACCAGCCAGTAATCTGCAAAAAGATATGGTACCTGAATCACTTTCTCTTTAGTAGAGCTTCAAGAAATGGAAGACATTTAGATAAAAAGTAGAAGAAAATTTTGCAGAAGCAAAGAGCTGTCGTGTCTGTAAAATAACTAATTGAAGTGTGTACCCTCCACTTCATGTTCCCTAATGTTTGGCAATCCTAGTGCAGAAATGCTGAACCTAAAGAAGCTGGCCTCAGAGCCACCATGTGACCTTTGGAGTGCTGTGGGAGGCTGTGGTGTGCCCACTCCACCAGGCTGTCAGTGCCCAGCATTATCAGAACTAAGCAAAATTTCACAACTGAGTGCCAAACACTAGGTGTTTCTAATGTATTTTTTCCTGGCTATCAATGGCGGGTTAAGTTCTCAAAAATGGAGGCATTTGCAATTCTCACAGTATGCATCTACACAGTTTTTTAAAACTTGCTTTATGCAGTAATATTCTTAATTTGGTAAAAAATATCTGAACATACTTAGGCTATTAATTATGAAAAAAACTATTTTTCTATTTGATGATAAAACATATACAGATACGTTAAACCTAATTTAGGTAACAATATTATAATAACCCATTCTTCTTTTAATAATTCACTATATTAATACAAGTATTTTAGGAATTATTTCATATCATCTGCTATACTCACATTCTCCATGACAAACATAGAGATGTTGTGTTTTGCATACAATCATGATAAAATCTTTTTTTGTAGAAGAGAATATTATTTGTAAGTATGCTAGCATTAATTTCTTCTATGATTATTATCATTAAAATCATTTCCCTCTCTACTTATGGACCACAAATTACTCTTGTTCATAAAAATAAAAAGAAAATTGCTTTCTAGGACAGATTAATATTTCAGTGTCACTATTGCAAGATATCTAATGGTCTCATGTTAATAACAACATGATGTCCTTTCTTGGACTTAAATGACAAATACTTATAGATTGCAATATGTTTAGTGACATTTTTGTTTTTAGTAACATGTATTCCTTTTGCATTATTTGGTTTTTGCAGTGGTATTTTGCTAAAGCAATTCATATTTATAAAATAATATTTCAACCTTAAAATAGTATTTAAATCAGTGAGGGTTAAAAATTAGACTTCTTTGTCATAAGTTTTAGCAGGGTTGGAAAAACTTATTCTATGGAGCAAAAATAAAATTTGCCACTCCCAGTAATATTATAGGACTCAGAGATTTTCAACCAAAAATTGAATTTAGTTAAATGATTGGCTGTGTGGTAATTCTAAGTAAATTCAAATCCACCAGAATGGTAGGCTAATGACATAAAGTTGTTTATTTTAGCTGCAAAAGGACAATCAATAACTGAGAATTCCTTAACTACAGTGATTTGAAAAAATAACTTTTTTTTCTAAAGTTAATTGAATTTTTAAAGCATTTTTTCCTGTGAAGCAAAAGCATTTTCTACAACAGCTTTTGTTTATAAACCCAAAGGAGCATCAAAATGGAATACTGGAAATTGAAGCAATGATTGTTAAGCGACAATAAATCATGTTCAGAAAAAGAGGGAAAGCATAGATCTATTGTTTGATGAACAGAGTGTCCTGTTAATAAGTGAGAGAAAGTAGAAAGAACTGTGTAACAAATTTTACTTCCCTTTTCTTCAGAAAAAAAAAAAAACCCTAGAAAGGGCAGAATAAATAAAGCAGAGGTATAAGTTGAGTGAGGAAAGTATAAGAATGCATATAATTGTTTCAATGAAATTAGGATACTAAACTCAGAAAATTTATCCAACAATGTCAAATGAATTCATAGATGTAATTTCAGAACACCTGTCAGTAATCCTAACAAACTCATAATAAAAGGAAAATATGCCATAAGACTAATGATGGGTAAATGCTTTCAAAATTAAGGGAAGAATAGAAGCCAGAAATGACAGGTAGATTCTAAGAAAATTCTAGAATAGATTATATGTTTCAGAAAGTTTCATTAGCATAACTTTAGAGTTGGGATTTCAGAGGGAGAAAAAATATGAGAGATATTCAAGATACAATGGGATGTCATTAAAATGAATATGGAATTGTTGCCTAAAGCTAAGGAAATGCAGATTCCACTGAGAAATCAATGAAGTTTGCTATACCTGCATAGCTGTGAAGATTTTCATCTAACCATATCAGATTAAAGAATACCAATTGAATAACATGCAGACTTGGGAACCCTTGTTTATAAAAAAAAGAGGAATCAGAATGTTTATCTGTGACTGGAGAAAACTCAAGATGTATACTATCCCTAAATCCCTTGCTTTGTCTACAATCTTGAATAAACAATGTCAGCTTTTTGTGAAGGTGGGATTTAACAATCACAAATTATCATTTTAATAGACTCAAATTGCTTGAGATGCTAACATTTCTCCCAGAGTTGGTAAATTATCTTCTCAATCCCCACAATATTTTAAAGTTAAATTTAAAAATAAAGTAAATTCAAAGAACTAATTTAGTAGTTTAGAGATATTGTAATTGTCAGAATTAATCCCACTGGTAATCTCTCTGATTTTTTATTTTAATTAGAATATATGCTTATGGGTTTGTGATTTTGTCAACCAAAGAGTGTAAGATATCTGATGAAGTTTGTAAATGGCAGAGGGGCGTTTAAGAGGTCTGGATTAATAATATATATTCTTTTAATTTGTGAAATTTAAAGCATTTGGAAGGATTTTCTTGTGAGTAGGAAAGGATTCCTTTCCATGTAATTAATTAACACATCCACCACCTCACATATTTACCTTTTTTTTTCTTTTGGTGAGAACATGTAGGTTTTATTCTCTTAGCAAGTTTCAATTATACAAAATGGCATTATCAACTCTAGTTACCATTTATACATTAAATTCTCAAAACTTATGCATCTTATAACTGAAAATTTGTACCCTTTTATCAATCTCCTCCTATTTCCCCCCACAACCCAGCCTCTGACAACCACTTTTCTACTCTCTCTCATGAGTTTTTCTTTTTTGTTTTTGTTTTTGTTTTAGATTCCAAATGTAAGTGATACCATGTGGTATTTTCCTTTCCTTGTTTGTCTTACTTCACTTAGCATAATGCTTTCCAATTTCATCCATGTTGTCACAAATGACAGAATTTCCTTCTTTTTAAAAGCTGAATATTATATATATATATATATATATACATATATATATGTATACATATATATATACACACACACACACACATATATATATCACATTTTTGTAACCTGTTCATCTGCCAGTAAACACTTAGGCTGTTTCTATACTTTGGCTTCTGTGAATAATGCTGCTATAAACATGGGAATACAGATATCTCTTTGAGATAATGATTAGTTTCCTTTGAATTTATATACCCAGAAGTAGCATGGCTGGATCATATGGTAATTCTATTTTTAATTTTTTGATGAACCTCCATACAGTTTTACAAAATGGCTATACCAGTTTACATTAAGGATTCCTTTATCTTCACATCCTCACCAGTGTTTGTTATTTCTTGTCTTTTTGTTAAAAGCATTCTTAACATGTGTGAAATATCTCTTTATGATTTGAATCCACATTTCCCTGATGATCAATAATGTTGAGCACTTTTTCAAGTACTTGTTAACTATCTGTATGTTTTTGGAAAAATGTCAATTTGGTCCTTTTTGGTTGGGGTATTTTATTTTATTTTTTGCTTATTGAATTGTTGAGTTCCTTGTATATTTTGGATATTAACCATTTATCAGATATGTGGCTTGCAAATATTTTTTCTCATTCTATAGGTTGCCTTTTAATTTTGTTGATAGTTTCCTTCGCTGTGCAGAAGCTTTTTAGTTTAATGTAATTAAGGTTGTTTATTTTGTTTTTGTTGCTTTTCTTTTGGTGTCAAATTAAAAAAATTATTGCTAAAATCAATGCTAAGGAGCTTGTTGCCTATATTTTCTTCTAGTGGTTTTATGGCTTCAGGTCTTACATTTAAGTCTTTAATCTGATTTGAGTTGATTTTTGTGTATGGTTAAGATAGAATATGTAATTTGAACTTAATAGTTTAAACTACTAGATTCCAAATTTTTAATAAATGTATGACCTAGGTAGCTATTAATACTTTTCCTTCCACAAAATCATTTTTAGACCTAGAGAAGTTCATGCAAATGAATGCTTTAGAATTCTGCTTCAGAATTGCTCTCATACCATAAACAAAACATCTGACAATTTAACAGTCAGACAAAATATATGAAACAATCATTTTCAGACATTGAAAAACAAGTCCCATTGGGCTATAATCCCTGAGAGAAGAGAAACAAATGAACTGGGTCCTACAATACTCTAGCTTATTGCCAGGATGAAGTTTCCAGGAGAAAGCCTGATAGTCTCACTGAGTTGAAGATACAGCAATTAAAGTTTGGAATATCTAGACAGCTAAAATTTATGGTGTAGAATTCAAGGGATGAAGGAACTGCACATAGAACAATGAAAAATTTAAGAAGGATGCTTTAAGCATTGGTTGAGTACTGATGCATGCATGTGTTAACAGAGACTCCCATAGTCCAGGCAAGAATCACTGATTAGCAATACTACTCAGAGCTCACACAAACTGTAAATAATTTGTGTAAAAAGACCTTATAATAATGGAAACATTGGGTAGAGTCTTAACAGATGTGTGACACTTCAGCAGTTGGGATTACATTATTCCCAGAGATAAAATCTATGTAAGACCTCTCCAAACAAAACTTAATGTTGTGTTTTAATGGATAAAATTACCACAAGCTACTTATGAATGCATCAGAACAAAATCTAACATTCTTTAAAGGAGTTCAATAAAATCCAGAAACAAACAACATAAAATTAAAAATTGTCCAACATTTAATAAAACATTATCAAGCATGTAAATAAGCAGGAAGATATAAACCAAAGCAGGAGAAAAATCAAGTAGTAGAACCAGACCCTCATAATAATGGAGATGATGAAATTTATAGACAAGGTTGTTAAGATAGCTATTATAAATATCATGAACATGATCTATAATCGAAATGTCAATATGAACACATAAAGAAGAGAGATGGAAGATATTATAAAGACCCAAATGGAACTTGTAGACTTGACATGCAATATCTTAAGTGAAAAGCACACAGGATGCGATTAAAATCAGATTAGGCATGGAAGAGAAAAATACCAGTGAGCATAAAGATATATGAGTAGAAACTATTCAAAATGAAGCACAGAGAGAAATAAGACTGAAAAGTAAAAATGGCCACTGTTTGGTGTGTTATTGAAAAATGTCAATTGTCTGCATGTATAATTGGAGACCCTGAAGTAACAAGGGAGGGCAGAAAGAATATTTAAAGAAATAATGGCCAGTGTTCACTTTGGCAGCACATATACTAAAACTGGAATGATACAGAGAAGATTAGCATGGCCCATGCACAAAGAAATAATGGCCAAATCATTTTAAAATAGATAAAAAATAAATTTACAGATTCAAGAAGTTCAACAAACCCAACAGTGAAGAAGAAGAGGGGAAAAAAAGGCTAAAACCTGTCTGACAAATGATTAAAATGCCAATGATAAAAAATATTAAAAGAAAGAGAAGCAAAAAGACACACTATATATGGGAGAACTAAATAAGAATCTCAAGAGCAGGTTACATCAAACTAAAAAGGTTCTGTACAGCAAAATAAATGATCAACAAAATAAAAATGCAACCTACCTAACGGCAGAAAATGTTTGCAAATCATATAATTGATAAAGGGTTAATATACAAAATATATAAAGAACTCACAGAACTCAATAGCAAAGTCATCATCATTCATCTGATTAAGAAATAAGCAGAGGACCTGAATAGACATTTTTCCAAAGAAGACATACAGATGGCCAACAGATACTTGAAAAGATATTCAACATCACTCATCGTCAGAAAAATGCAAATCAAATGATATTTCATCTCACATCTGTTATAATGGTTATTATCAAAAAAACAAGAAATAAAAAGTGTGGGTGAGGATGTGGAGAAAAGGGAACACTTGTACACTGTTGATAGGGGTGTAAATTCGTGCAGTCACTATGGAAAACCGCATGGAGGGTTCTCAAAATATTAAAAATAGAACTATCATATGATCCTGCAATTCCACGTATGGGTATTTACCCTAAAGAAACAAAAACACTAACTCAAAAATATATATTCACTCCTGTGTTCATTGCAACATTTATAATAGCCAAGATATGGAAACAACCTAAGTATCCAGAGGCTGTGCAAACTAGCAGATAATGAACAATGTCTGTAAAGTACTGAAAGACACAAAGAAAAGATATAGATATGTCAACTGAAAATTCTATTCCTATCTAAATTATCTTACAAAGAGAAGCAAAATCAACTTTTTCATATTTAGAAGAATAGAGTAAAAACTTAAAATTTAAAGGAAGTTCTTCACATAGAAAAAAGGTGATACCAGAGAGAAAGTTGGGTCTACACAAAGAAAACAATAATCTCAGAGATTAAAAATATGCAAGTGTATATAAAATAACTTTTTCTCATTTTTAATCTATTTAAAGTATAATTAACTGTTTAAGTAAATAATGTCTATCCAGAATTTAATTGTATGCAACCATGGCAGAAATGATGGGAATAGGGAAAATAAGGTTTAGTACTTTCAGGTCCTTATGCCATATGTAAACCAACACAGCAATATTTGAAGATAGATATTGATAAATTAAACGTGTATGTTATCAATTCTAGATCAACCATCAAAAAAGATGAATAAAACAAAGAAGTATAGTTAATAAGCCTGTAGGGGACATAAACAAAAGTACAATAATGATTCAATTAATTCAAAAGAAGTAGAAAAAGTTGAAAAATATTAAAGAATACATGGGACAAATAGAAATAATAACAAGATATCTATAATTATCATATATAATAGAAAAATAAAGCCCATATATACATTTCCTGTAAGAAACCCTCTTTGGCTCAGTTATTCTGGTCCAAATCTTGAGATGTGGAGGAGTACTCAAGAGTATTAATGAATGGATTCAGTGGCTCAATTTGTTCTCAAGAGCTGTTTTATGGAATAATTTTTGGATCTCATTATGTTCAAACTTTTTATTAATGATTTGGGTGAAGATATAAAAAACAATCCAAAAGAAAAATGTGTGGTGACACAATGCCAAGCTGCTTACCTAAAGCCAGTAGGCTACCATCAAATATCTTTGGGTCTGCATTACAAAAACTAATATGTGCTGAATGTAACATGGTATCTTGCAACAAATCTTGCACCAGAAAAAAGGAGTTTAGTGGAAAATGGTGACATCTGAATAAAACCTGTAGTTTAGTTAATAGTGTTATATCAATATTAATTTCTTAGTTTTGATAAATGAATCATGGTTATAGAAGATGTCAACATGAAAAAAGTTAGTGCAGGGCATATGAGAACTCTGTACTATATTACAACTCTGTAAGTCTAACATTATTTCAGTCTAAAATTATTTAAGTCTAAAAGTCTTAAAATTATTTAGGTCGAAAAATTATTTCAAAATAAAAAGTTAAAAAAGTTAATATGTATCAATAAAGTACAATGACACAAAAAACATTTAGGAGAAGAGTTATTATACAGAGGTAAATTCTCCTTGGAAAAGAAGCAAGTAAATGGATAAATTGGTGAAGATAATTGAATACTTACTATGTTCTGGGGGTTTACATGGATTATCATATTATATTTTCATAATAACCATTACAGTTGACATATTACTTTCATCATTTTACAGGGGAAGTTCAGTCAATTGCTCAGAGCCAGTAAATTGCAAATCTGGGATATAAAACTAAGTTTGTATAACTCAAAAGGCCAGGACTTTTCCACAATGCTAGAGTAGCCTCTAGTGTTAACAATTTAACTCTCTTGTACATGAAGCTTAAAGCTATATTTTCACTTTATATTAATTTTAAGATGGATGTTTAAGAAGTAGTGTGTATTAGGAGAATAATCAGAATTATAAGGAAGTCAAGAAAAAATAAGTCTTAGTCCCAAATTTTTTTAAAAAGTAGATATATGAATACATGATAACTATTATCAATAAAAAGTTTTTATTTATTCAGAAGGAATCCATACAGACTTTACAGAGAGGGTGCATATTTCACTTTAAGGGAAAATATGCTTCAGCATTAGATTGTTTAATAATAAAATAAGCTTTTTTTTGAAGTCTTGCTAGTGGTGTTATTTAAGTAGCAGCAAGATGTCTTCTCCAGAGGAGGTCTATCATTCTAAGAAGAAATAATTTCTCCAAAGACATAATGATATGAAATACACTGAATGTTTGGGAAATAGAAAATACTATCAGATAGCAGGATCACATGTCCTGGTAACAATGGAAATTGCTCAGGAATTTTGTTGTCACAATGAAAGACTGAGAAATATATTGACATTCTAATTAAATCTTATTATTATGAATTGCAGTCCTATTAGACCCACTAAGTAGTCATTAAGTAGTCACTAAATAGTAAATCAAAACAATTCTAGCCAGTGACAAATTTGAAAACTTGGATAGTTAAAAAATCAAAATTAAGGGCTAATAGCAGCAAATCCCCTTGCAAAAGAAAAAAAGATGAAAAAAATATAATTAAAATTAAGCACTTATACTAAAGTATTACACTTGATATATTTTATGCCATTAATGAATTCTGTTTAAAAAGAGTAAAAATCAAGTCACAAATCTGGGAGAAATACATGCATTTACTAAAACAATTCTACCCCACAATTCTGTTTTTATTCTATTTCACTTCTGGCCCAGAGTTATACTGTGATTCATTGGTTGAGCCAAAATGGGTACCAAATAGAAACATTTTCTTAGGAAAACCACCCAAACTACAGGAAAACAACACTATTTAGTTCCTTTATTTTCAGTACTTCATTCCTTTAGCTTAGGACTCTGATCTCTCATGCTATCAAGGGAGACCATCTTCTAAACATTTATCATAATTGTCCTTTAGTATAAATGAAGGCTCTAAAGGAAAGTTTTGATAAAGGAGGCTGGCAAGAAAGTTGATGCCACTGAATGGCTGAGTGGAAATTTATGGATGGAAAGGATGGACATGGGACAAAAGAAGAGACCTGAAGAACACACATATAAATCGCCTTAAGTATTGGCCTTGAATATCTCATTTATTACTTTTCAATTATCTGTCTGACATCTGAAATTACAAGCATGTGTGCTAACGTTATTCTTAAGGAAAATGTAAATATTGTAGTCCCTAATTAGTCCCTAATTCTTCTATGGGGAACACCTTCTATAGGGTGTTCATGTATCACACACTAATTTCATAAAAGATAAATTTGGTAATTAGAAGTTATCTTTTTTATGAGGTACTTTTTAAACAAAGGTTAATTCTTAACTAGTTTCATTTATAATTAAACTGAAAATGTCACAATTTCCTTCTAAAATAAGTACACATATTCAAGTAATCACAGTAGTTGACTGAGATTAATAGAGATCAAGTTGTGGTCTTTATTATACCTGTGATGGTTAATTTTATGTCTCCATTTAGCTAGGCTATGATGTTCAGATAGTTGGTCAAACATCAGTCTACATGCTTCTGTGAAGGTGTTCTGTTAATGTGATAAACATTTGTATTAGTACACTTTGAGTAAAGCCAAATTTTCCATAATGTGTGTTGGTCTCAAGCATTCACTTGAAGGTCATAAGAAAAGAATACTGAGGGGCTAGGGGAGATGAACAAAATGGGTGAAGGGGAATGGGAGACACACACTTTCAGTTATGGAATGAATAAGTAGCTGGAATAAAAGGTGCAGCATAAGGAATATTGTCAATGGTATTGCATTAGCATTGTATGGTGACAGATGGTAGCTGCATTTGTGGTATAGCTTGTGTGTATACACTTGTCGAATCTTTACATTATATACCTCAAACTAATGTAACATTGTGTGTCAACTATACTCAAATTAAATTTTTAATGTTTATTTATTTTTGAGAGAGAGAGACAGAGCATGAGCAGGGGAGGGGGAGAAAAAGACCGAGATACAGAATCTGAAGCAGGCTCCAAGCTCCGAGCTGTCAGCATAGAGCCTGATGCGGGGCTCGATCTCAGGAACAGTGAGATCATGACCTGAACCAAAGTCAGATACTTAACCATAACCAACTGAGCTACCCAGACACCCCAACTATACTCAAAAAAAAAGAAAAGTAAAAAAGACTGAAGTTACCCCAAGAAGAAGGAATTCTGCCTTTATGCTTCCTTTGAACTTGATATTGCCACATCAAATTCTCCCTGAATCTCCAGTCTGCTAGCCTGCCCTGCAGATTTTGGAATTGCCAGTCCCTACAATTGCACAATCAAATTCCTTAAAATCTCTATTTCAGTAGATGATAGATAGATGATAGATAGATGGATAGATAGATAGATAGACAGATATAGATATGGATCTCTATAGCAGAATAAACTATTTGTACTCTTAGACTCTATTTCTTCTATTTAACAGAAAAAATAACTCCTTCCAGAGTTTTAATTTTCAACTACAAATAAATAGAGGGACAAAAATAAATGCACCCCACTATCTTTCAGATATAAAACACATACACACAACATACACACACTGAATACAGTGTTAGGGTAAATACATGTCTCGGCATGACTCTTATGCAATAGGAAAACTTTAAAAGTATGTATTTTATAATTCTTTTAATTAATTAATTTATTTATTCTGAGAAAGAAAGCACAAGTGGGGGAGGGGAAGAGAGAGAAGGAGAAAGGGAATCTCACGCAGGCTCCACACTGTCAGCGCAGAGCCCCATGAGGGGCATGAACTCACAAGCCATGAGCTCAAGATCTGAGCTGAAGTCAAGAGCTAGCCTCTTAACCAACTGAGATATCCAGGTGCCCCAATTTTATAAACTTTCTTAATGTTTATTTATTTTTGAGAGAGAGAGAGAGAGAAAGAGAGAGGGGAGAGGTACAGAGAGAGAGAGGAAGACACAGAATCTGAAGCAGGCTCCAGGCTCTGAGCTGTCAGTACAGAACCTGGGCTCAAACCCACCAACCGTGAGATCATGACCTGAGTCGAAGTTGGACGCTTAACCAACCGAGCCACCCAGATGCCCCAAAAGTATGTATTATTTTAAATGTACTTATTTAAATAAAAATAAGTCAAGCAAATAACAAAAATGTAAATTTCTAGATAGATGCCTAAAAGCAAACATAAAGTCCACTTTGCCATCCAAACCATTTCCTCCATTTCCTGGAGATGCTCCCATTAGAAAATTTTGGTGTGGGGCGCCTGAGTGGCACAGTCGGTTAAGCGCCCGACTTCAGCCAGGTCACGATCTCGCGGTCCAGGAGTTCGAGCCCTGCGTCAGGCTCTGGGCTGATGGCTCAGAGCCTGGAGTCTGTTTCCGATTCTGTGTCTCCCTCTCTCTCTGCCCCTCCCCCGTTCATGCTCTGTCTCTCTGTCCCAAAAATAAATAAACGTTGAAAAAAAAATTAAAAAAAAAAAAAGAAAGAAAATTTTGGTGTATCATTCAAAGAATGTGTGTATATGGATGGTCCCCAACTTATGATGGCTCAACTTACAATATTTAAACTTCAATTTAACATTTACTGCTATGTTGTAGGACCCTCTCTCATGATTCTTCAATACTTTATGCTAAAATAGCCTTTGTGTTAGATGAGTTTATCCTATTGTGGGCTAACGTAAGCATTCTGAGTATATTTAAGATGCTAGGCTAAGCTATAATGTGTGGTAGGTTGAGTGCATTAAATACATTTTCTATTTATGATATTTTCACCTTATAATGAGTTTATTGGGACATAACACTTTCAAACAATGTAGTTTTACAACATTGTTTTAAATGTCATATGGTTTCAGAGATATTTTTAAGTAAATCATCTTTTCATAAATTATGGGATGAGTATTTAAAATCGATGTCAGCATCCCTATGGCAGAGCAGTAGGAATGAGATACCAGCCAATAAGCATATCAAGTTAACCTTCTATCTTTGTTAAAATTGTTCTTAGTTAAATCTATCATCCAAATTAATGAAATTTCTGAGGTAAGCTCTCTCCATAAACTTTTTAAAAATAACGGAGTTGAACAAGATTTGTAAAATAGCAAGATCTGCCTTGAGTCTTTCAAGGTATACAATTGGATAGTGGGTCAGTGCATCCACACTTGAAAGTGTATACCTTTCAAGGTATACAATTGGTTGGTGTTGTATTACTATTGTTGTGGTTATCACACTCACCTTTTCAAGCTAATATAATAAGTCTATTTCAAATTAATCCCTTTGGCCGACTGTTAGCTCTTTCTGAATGAGATCTCCGGACCAAAATCCTAGCTATGCAGTGACAAATTGTGGATAAAGCTATTCTGGACATCAGGATTTTTCTTCACATGAAGGCTTTAAGGAATGACTATTTTTAAACATTCTGTCAAACATTTCAAAACCAAGTCCCAAGGTTACTCTCCCATCTCTAAAGATACTTACCGTATCAGTGATCTTTGTTCTGATAAGAAAATGGCATTTATGTTCCTTTTCCTCTACAAATGAGAACAAGCCAAATGTTACCTTAAAATTTACTTACAGTAAAGAAAACAAACCTTTAGGCAAAATATCATGTGTATAATAATGCATACTGCCAAGGCTGAGATAGTTCTAACAAAGCCAAATGGATTCCCTAGCCTGTCCTCTCCTGGATGGAGAGGGCTACAGGCATCTCACAGAGGAGCTGAGGAAATAGACCGTTATTGCCAATTACCACTTTCCATGGTTCATTTAATTACTACCAGATTTAATAAAGGAATAAAGGAAAGTTACTCTCCAAATTGAGATTTAAAAACAGTAATTGTATCTTATATTTAAACCCTTGATAAGTTGAATATTAAATGTATAAACTTTTGTCTGCATTCTCCAACATTTACTTCCCTAAACATATATTACTTTCATAATTAGAAATACTCACCTCCACACAAATGTTTTCAAGTGTTTTTTTAGGGGTGCCTGGGTGGCTCAGTCAGTTAAGCATCCAACTTTGGCTCAGGTCATAGTCTCATGGTCTCGTGGTCCATTGAGTTCAAGCCCTGGTCCGTTGAGTTCAAGCTCCGTGCTGACAGCTCAAAGCCTGGAGCCTGCTTCAGATTCTATATCTCCCTCTCTCTCTGCCCCTCCCCCGCTCTCACTTTCTCTCTCTCTCTCTCTCAAAAACAAATAAACATAGGGGCGCCTGGGTGGCGCAGTCGGTTAAGCGTCCGACTTCAGCCAGGTCACGATCTCGCGGTCTGTGAGTTTGAGCCCCGCGTCGGGCTCTGGGCTGCTGGCTCAGAGCCTGGAGCCTGTTTCCGATTCTGTGTCTCCCTCTCTCTCTGCCCCTCCCCCGTTCATGCTCTGTCTCTCTCTGTCCCAAAAATAAATAAATGTTGAAAAAAAAAAAAAAAAACAAAAAAAACAAATAAACATTAACAAAAAACTTTTAAATTAAAAAAAAATGTTTTTTTAAGTGATATGTCCCATGGTTAATAAATAGTTTAAGAATGTTTAATTTTGCCTTGTAAACAGCTATAGGGATATCTAATAAGCAAAAGCATATTTTGATTTTGATAATAAATTTAATGCACATACTCCATAAGTATAGTTCAAAGCTGGAGAAAACATGTTAATTTTGTTTTTATTTTTAAAATGTTCAGGTAATAGAAGTCATTATTCTAGAAGACACACTAATGTTCCTTCTACTTCTCCTATAGTTGTGTATAAACTTGTTTACTTATGACAGATGAATATTATGTAGGAAAAAATTAATATTTAAAAAAATTCTTTCAAGTTAAGAAAAATATTTTTAAATACTTTTGAGTATGACTTACACACAATGTTACATTAGTTTTAGATGTACAATAAGTCTATTTGTTATGCTATCCTCACCACAAGTGTAGCTACTGTCTGTCATTATACGACACTATCAAATTACCATTGACTATATTTCCTATGCTGTACCTCTTATTCCTGTGATTTATTCACTCCATAAGTGTAAGCCTGTATCTCCTACTCCCCTTCACCCATTTTGTCCATCTGCCATCCCACTCCTGTCTGGTGACCATCAGTTTGTTCTCTAATTATAAGTCTGATTCTGCTTTTTGTTTGTTTATTCATTTGTTTTGGTTTTTAGAGTCCACATATGAGTGAAGCCATATTGTATTTGTCTTTCTCAGTCTGACTTACTACATTTAGCATAATACCCGCTAGGTCCATCCATGTTGTCACAAGTGGCATGATCTCCTTCCTCTACAGCTATATAATATTCCATTGTATATATATATATATACCACATCATCTTTATCTGTCTGTTGATGGACATTTAGGATGTTTGAATATCTTGGCTACTGCAAACAATAGTGTAATGAACATAGAGATGCACATATCTTTTTTAATTAGTGTTTTCAGGATTTGTTGTTGTTGTTGTTGTTGTTGTTAAAAACCCAGTAGTGGAATGACTATATTGTATGTTATCTCTATTTTTAATTTTTTGAGGAAATTCTAGACTGTTTTCCACAGTGGCTGAACTAGTTTGCATCCCAACTAACAATGTATAAGGGTCCCCATTTCTCTACATTCTCACCAACACTTGTTATATCTCAGTATTAGAAAACACGTCTTTGTGTTTAATCTTTGTGACTGGTGTGAGGTGATATCTCATTGTGATTTTGATGTGCATTTCCCTGATGACTAGTGAGGGTGAGCATCTTTTCATGTGTCTGTTAGTCATCTGCATGTCTTCTTTGGAAAAATGTCTATTCAGATTTTCTGCCCATTTTTAATCAGATTTTTTTGTTATTGTTTTTTGGCATTGAGTTGTACAAGTTCTTTATATGTTTTGAATATTAACCCCTTATAGGATATATCATTTGCAAATATCTCCTCTGATTCAGTAGACTGCTTTTTGTTTTTGTTGATGGATATTCTATACTCATAGATTGGAAGAATTAATATTGTTAAAATGTCCATACTACCCAAAGCAATCTACAGATTTGATAAAATCTCTATCAAAATACCAACAGCATTTTTTGGTAGAAGTAGAAAAAATCATACTGAAATTATATGGAACCACAAAAGATCCCAAATAGCCAAAAGAATCTTGAGAAAGAAAAACAAAACTGGAGGCATCACAATGCCACTTTTTAAGATATACTACAAAACTGTAATCATCAAAACAGTATGGTACTGGCACAAAAATAGACACATAGATGAATGGAACCAAGTGGATAATAGAGAGTCCTGAAATGAAACTACTTTATGACAAAAGAGGCAAGAATATACAGTAGGGAGAAGACAGTGTCTTTAATAAATGATGGTGTGAAAACTGGACAGCTACATGCAAAAGAATAAAACTGGACCACTTTCTAACACCGAACACAAAAATTAGCTCAAAATGATTAGAGAAGTAAATATGAGACCTGAAATCATAAAAATCCTAGGAGAAAATACAGGCAGTTATTTCTCTGACATTGGCCATAGCAACATTTTTCTAGGTATGTTTCCTGAGGCAAGGGAAACAAAAGCATAAATAAACTGTTAGAACTACATCAAAATAAAAAGCTTTTTCACAGTGAAGAAAATTCCTTATCCAATTCTCATGTATTCTTGAACTTTCTGAATGCTATGCATTTCTGTATAAAATTTAAGATAACAGATAAAATACATATTAATGGTACACTTTCCCTTTCAAAAGACTTTGTATCTGAAAGGAGAATATAAGACTTTCAAAGAAATGACATTTTACCAAAAAGCTTGATCCTTCATGACATGTCATCTAACTCTCATAGTGGGTGTAATTTACCAAATTGGTTTGAAGGCATTTCAGGAAACTACAGGAGCCATGGTCTGCATTACTGATAGATTTATCCAAGTACTTGATAGTCCATTAGGAGAATTATTTATCTGAAAGCAAGCAGACCAATATCCACACAGTGCTCCAAACACACAAACCAATTTGAAAAGCAACCAGGCAGCTGTTACTTACTTAGGGTCTGCCTATGGCCACATAAGTAATGTCTCAGCTTCCCACTTCTAATAAGATTATATTTGCTACTTAAAAAAATTGCTATTTTGTTTTTGCCTTTGAATAGATGAATGCCACATATCCTATAATTGGAAGGCAGCTAAAGAATATCCAATTCAATGAAAAAAGGTATGGAGGTGGGGAAGAAGAGCTCTATTACAAACAGGAATATTTGAACTAAAGAATCAAAATTCTTAGGTGTCATTTGTTACGTGTCTTAAATTGTAATATTCTAAAATCTTTGTGCCTCCTTTTTTCCTGTTCCGTTATCCTCTAATGTCCCTGGTGATTTCATATAGAAGCTCAAACTTTCACTTTTCTAATATCCCATGATCACATCCCATGATCAGGTGAAAAACACTTAGGTGTTTTCGTGACTTATTTTGTGTTAAGTGCCAAAATATTCTTCAGGCTCAATGGTTACTAAATCATGACGATATAATGTAAGTACCTTCAAATTTCATTTTTCTCTTTTTAATTCCAATTTTCAAAATAATTTATAATTATCCATTTTTATCTTAATGATCTAATTAGCTTCCTTTTTTTTTTTTTTTTTGCAAATTAATAATCCCTAGCTCTATATCCTAAAACCTCATACTACAGGTATTTATGGACTCACTTCCCACATTTTCTCAAGTAGTTACAAATAGCTTGACTACTTACTTTCAGCAGAACCCTGGACTGCTGGGTTGCACAATCCAATAGGTTCATTCATGTAAGCTATATGAACAATGCCCCCTGGACTTTTGCAAGGCATAGTTGTTCACGTGGACTACAATGGGAATTTGCCTTTTGGAATTATGCACTGCAGTAACATGGCTAGACCCATCACACTTTTTAAATTATCTGTTCCTTTGCTTTTGTTTCATGTTAGGTGCCAGTAAGCCCCACTCCTAACCTCCAGGCTACCTAAACGAGATTAAACCCTCTTTGTATTTCAATGCCTGATTTAAAGGTGTCTGTGAACCTGGTGAATTTAAAGTTGGTATGTCCTCCCCTGTGTCCCCATGGACAATTTGTTCTTATAAGAGGTCAGCATTCTCTATATTGCTTGTGTGTTTGTTTGCCTTTCCTGCTTGATAATTAGATATTTAAGGACAGGGATCATGATTTGTTAATCTTTGAATAAGTATGCCATAGTGCCTGCTACACAGTTGGGCTAGAAACTGCTGAACTGATTTCAAAAAGCTAGAATTCTTATATAACTCCAGAGAGTACTTCAAAAAACCTATTACCTTTTAGGGTTAAAAACCAACGACCCCAAACCACCTACCTAAAATTTTATTTTTAAAAATTATTCCAACTTTAGAAAAAGTCAAATTCCCTTTTATATGTTTTATTGAAATCACTTCTTGTACAATACCAAATACAGAATTACCAGACTCATAAGCAGTTTCCCTGAAGCAATGCCTTCCTATTTCCCTGCTTGATTATTCCTCTAAGCAGTCACAGCAATACAAAACAAAACCCACAAAACTTACATGTTTCTCTTTTTCAGTAATCCTTTCAAAGCCTAAGTCTGTTCCTTGTAATACAAATTAAAACCTGTACATGAGAAATTCAGAAGATTACCTTGAAGACTGAAAAAGCAAAGAAAACGATGTTACCTTCCACTAAGTATAGATATTGGCTCCTGTTTTAAACAGTTCTCTATGATTAACTGTAAGACATACAGATACCACTATCCTACTTTATGCAAGAATTTCACCACGGTGAGAGCAAATAGACAGTTCAGGTAATGGGCCATTTTAAAATTAAATTATCTACCGGACCAGGCTGAGAGTAGCTCTAAGAAAAAAAAAATATGCCAGGACAAAATACCTAATTGATCTTTAATTATCAGACATCCAGAAAGATCTTAGAAGTCCATATGAGTACACTTCAGGTTGCTGGCTCCATAAAACTGATACATGGACAAATGTATACAATAAAGAAAAAGCCAGGCCTGAGATACAGGTAGGTTACAGGTATTTAACAGATATTTACTGAGAACCTATTATACACCAGCCTTCATTATAGAACTACAGCTAAAAGTGAAGAAAATAGACAAAAATCTCTTCCTACAGTTAAGTAGGAAGAGAAATTAACCTGAAGAAATAAGCTTGATTATCAGAGGGGATTTATGTTACATGTAATTTTGTTCCTTCGAAGCCAACCACATTTCCATCCTTTTAACAGAAGTTGGCATTTATCTTATTCTAAGGAGCTGTCAACCGGGACTAGCAGAGGTGCCCATGCTTCCTGGCACGACAACACTAAATCTGGCTATGCTGTTCCAACTGTAGCAGCATCATGTGACAGCATGTGACGGAAGTGCTGGTAGACCCTGATAGTTTGTGTACACTGTGGAAGCCAGTGTCAACATTTAGAAGCTGATCTGGCACAAGATCCTTCCCTAAAGACCCCTTCCAACATCTGAACATGCAGTTTTCTAGATGCCTGCACCTTTTCACACTACAAACACAAGCTTTCTGTCAAACACTGGTGTTAAATAATCAGCATCCTTCCCCAGCCAACACTTACGTGTAGAGCGGAACATGCCAGAGAATCTCCCAACACTGATTACTAGCCAAACCACTTCCAAAGAAAACAGGGATGTTAACCCTTAGAATTCATTACTTGTCTCTTAATGCTGAATAAGCTTCAGAGGTTACCGTGGGATTCAAACTCAAAGACACTGTCACTAGCATACAGAAACCACTTGGGTTATAAATTCAATTAAATAAAAATAATAACATTCTTAACAAAAACTATATTGAAATTGCTTCAGGGTCTGTTTCTGCATATGTAAAGAACAAAGGGGAAAAAAAGATTTGTTTTTCAAGAAAGTGTGAGCTAATTAGATTTAACTGTTTCTGAAGACACTGAAAGTTTCACTCATTTAAGTAACATACAGTAAACAAAAGTGACGACAAAGCACCAAAAACCTGGTTACTGTTCCATAAGTTTGCATGACTGCTTAGACTTGCCGTGTTTCAGCATCCCTTGTTACCTACTTTTTGGAACATAGCTAGGACTAGAGATATAATTATCTTGATCTTCCTAGAAAATTTTCTTCCTCTTATGAGATTTCAATCTCTTAGAAATATAAAGCAAGCCATAAATGCATTTTTAAATAGGGTAATGGCCAAATAAAAGTAACATACATTTTTGAAATATTTTATTTAACCCAATCTACCCAAAATATTTTCATTTCAATAAGCATTCATTTAATGAGATTTTTTTTTCGATATTGCCTTTTTAAATTCTGGGGTGAAATTTATGCTAACGTCTAAATCCAGACTAGCCACATCTTAAGTGCTCACTTGCCACATGTGACTGGTGGTTACCATATTGGACAGCTCAGTCTTACGCGGTGAGACTATATGTCACTGGGTGGCACTATGCACTGGACAAGTTTGTGTGCATCTCAGGGCCTAAAAATAATATATTATTATGTTAAGAGACGTTTGTAAACTAATATATAATGTAGAAATATAGGAATTCATCACATCATACCACAGTGTTTGAAAGTATTGATTCACATTCCAACAGTAAGCAATTGACTCCTTGTTTATGTTGCCAAAACTACTTGTTAACAATTCAGAGAAAATGGTCCTCTCCCTGGTGGCTACACGCCCTAAGGTGATGTTGACTCTGACTTCTGTCTAATACAATTCCTATCAAAATGGCCACTTTAACTTATGTCCACAGCTTCTCAATAGTGGGTCAGATCAGTTTCCTGGGGCCAAACCAGTTATCACAGATTCTCCTGTCTTCCATTTCCCAAGAAAGCAGTCTATGTCCTACATGCACAGCTTGCTAGGTCAGTGCCAGCAAGGGAGCCAGACTTAAGAGTAGGCAGTTAATATTTTGAATGAATAAGTGTTTTACTTTTTATAATTCCGTTTTTATATTCTATCATACAATAATTATTTAAAATTTGAGAATTGAAATATTTTTAAATATTATTTCACATAAGTGGTTTGGAGGGGTTTTTGTTGTTGTTGTTGTTGTTGTTGTTGTTGTTGTTTGGGAGAGAGAGAACACAGGGGAGGAGCAGAGGGAGAGGGAGAGAGAGAATCTTAAGCAGGGTCCACACCCAGCGGGGAGCCCTAGGAGGGGCTTAATCTCATGACCATGAAATCATGACCTGAGCCGAAATTAAGAGCTGGATGCTTAACCAGCTGAGTCACCCAGGTGCCCTAATCATTTTTTTTTTCTAAATAAAAACAATTTTGTTATTTATTCTGTCTATAAAAGTAATAGAAATTTATTGTAAAGAATAAATCAAGCTATAAGGATTTCTATAAAATTTCTTGTAAACCCTAATAGTGAAAATTTCTGCAGTGGTTTGTTTTAAATCCTTTCAAAATTCTTTGTGCTTCCTGTTTCTCTCAAAACTCATATGATACATATTGTATAGCAAATCATTTCATTTATTTATATATACTGGATATAATATCTACCTTGGAGTTTTTATTAGATGTATAATATTCCATTTCATGTGTGTACCATGATAATCAACCAGCTCCTATTGGTAAATAATTTAAATTGTTTCTAATTGTTTTTCATTAAAATCTTACTGTAAGTGATACATTTTATATATAAGTTGAAGTTTGTTTGCAATTATATTCTCTTGAGAATTCCTTCAGTGTGAAACTCTTGTGATAAAAATTATCACATTGTATTTATTTATCCCTTCCTTTTAAATATATTGTTTAACAAAACATTAAATCACATTGTATTTATTTACCCATTCCTTTTAAATATGTTGTTTAACAAAATATTAAAATAATACTTAGATTTTGTCATTCAAAATGGCAAGCTTAGAGTATATATTTACCCATTTTGGTATCTTAGTCAACTAAATAATTAACTCTTAAAAATAACAACTAAAGGAGTGCCTGGGTGGCTCAGTCGGTTGAGTGTCCAACTTCGGCTCAGGTCATGATCTCGTGTCTCATGAGTTCAAGCCCTGCGTCGGGCTCTATGCTGACAGCTCAGAGCCTGGAGCCTGCTTCAGATTCTGTGTCTCCCTCTCTCTCTGCCCCTAACCTATTTGCATTCTGTCTCTGTCTCTCTCAAAAATAAACAAACGTTAAAAAAAAAATAACAAGTAAAAAAGAAAAAGAAAAGTATGCATACCCTCAATAAATTTAAAAAATAAGCATTTGAGTAATATTATATATATATATATATAAGATAATTTATTGTTATCTTATACATATAATAAATTTATATAATAAATACTATAGACTGGTCATGTCTCAATATAGACACTTGTAGATCTATCTAATTCTTTTTGATGACTTCATGATATTCCATTCTATACATCTAACTTATCTCCTAATAATTAACTTTGAAAAGATTTCTATTTTATAATCTGTTAAAAACAATAATATCTCAATTTACATATATTTATTACTTTGGGTAAATATAACTGTAGGATATATACTTAGCAATACAATTGTTATATCAAAAACATAATGCTTTTTCATTTTTTTCTTAATACTTTTTCATTTCTAATGTATATTGCAGACATGTCCAAAAAAAGTACTCACTTGCCAAAAACACGAGTGCCTATTTCTGTGCACCTGAAAATTGAGAAAATACCAACTTTTAAAAATATTTACCACATAGGTAGGTGATAAATAATATCTCATTCTGACTTTGGTTAACATTTCTGGATAGAGACTATTTTAGTGTATTTTATATTTCTTTCCCTAGTTTTTAAATATTATATATGCCAATATTTGTATTATTTAATTTTATAAATTCTTGAAGTTTAAATACTGACATCATACTAAATTAATTCTTCTGTGATTTGCTTTATTTGGGCAACATTTTGCTGGTGAAATTCAAACATGAAGTACGCATTTGGATAGTTCATTAGTTTCCCTGTGTCATTCTGCCTCATTGTTGTGTAGACTACACTGGGGTTAATACATCCCCTTGGTGTTTTACATTTGGGTTCTTTGCAGTTTTTAGCTACAAGAGATAATTAAGATGTGAAAATTGTTTTATTCCCTGGTGCAAGTATGTAAGTAATGTATCAAATAAATATATATTTATGAGTAAATAACTGGTTCTTAATATAAGCACATTTTAAAAATGGGTACATAATTCTAAGTTGTTTTATAATTGGTTGAAAGGAGTACAAATTAGTAGTAAGAAATAGCCATAACTATTTTCTGACTTTTCAGTTTTTTCCAATTAAGTGATTGAACTGGCTCATCACTACCTTAAAACAACAACAACAACAACAACAACAACAACAACAACAATGACAACAATTATTTAAATACAGTTGACATAACGATGCCATATTAGTTTTAGGGGTACAACATAGTGATTTCACCATTCTGTACATTATATAATGCTCACCACAGTGAAAGCAGTCACCATGTGTCACCATACAACATTTTTATAATATTATGGACTATATTTCCTATGCTGTACTTTTCATCTTTGTGACTTATTTATTTAATAACTGGAAGTTAGTACTTATTAATACCTTTTACTTATTTCAGCTATACCTCACCCTCTTCTCTCTGGAAACTACCCGTCTGTTCTCTGTATTTATGAATCCATTTCTGGTTTGTTTGCTGTTATTGTTTGTTCATTTGTTTTGTTTTTAAGAGTCCAAAAATAAGTGAAATCATATGGCATTTGTTTTTCTTTGTCAAACTTATTTCAGTTAGCATAATATCCTCTAGATCCAGCCATGCTGTTGCAAATGGCAAGATTTCATTCCTTTTCATGGCAGTGTAGTATTCCACTGCATATTTATACCTTATCCATTCATCTATTGATGTGCATTTATGGGTGCATCCATATTTTGGCTATTGTAAATAATGCTGCAATGAACATAGAGGTGTACATATCTTTTTGAATGTTTTCATGCTTTATTTGGTTAAATAACCAATAGTAGAATTACTAAATCATATGGTATTTCCATTTTTAATTACTGGAGGAACTCCCAGACAGTTTTCCACAGTGGCTGTACCAATTTACATTCCCACTAACAATGTAGAAGAGTTCACTTTTCTCTACATCTTCATCAACACTTTTTTTTTCTTGTCTTTTCCATATTAGTCATTCTGACTTGTGCGAGGTGATAGTTCATTGTATTTTCGATGTACATTTCCCTGATGATTAGTGATACTGAGCATCTGTTAGCTATCTTTGGATAAGTCTACTTAAGTCTTCTGTATGTATGTCTGTATGTCTTCATTGGAAAATGTCTATTTAAGTTCTCTGTCCATTTTGAATCAGAATATTGTTACTTTTTCTTTTGGTATTGAGTTGTATAAGTTCTTCATATATTTTGGGTATTAACCCCACTGTCGGATAATTATTTTCTGGTAACTTCTCCTGTTCAATAAGTTGTATTTCCATTTTGTTGATACTTTTCTTTGTGGTGCAAAGGTTTTTATTTTGTGTAGTCCCAATAGTTTATTTTTGCTTTTGTTTCCCTTGCCATAGGAGATATATCTATAAATATATTGCTAAGGCCAATGTCCAAGAGATTACTGCCTGTTTCTTCTAGGTATTTTATAGTTTTGGGTCTCATATTGATATCTTTTATCTTTTTGGGGTTTATTTTTGTGAATAGTGTAAGAAAGTGGTCCAGGTTCATTCTTTTGTATGTAGCTGTCCAGTTTTCCCAGTACCACTTTTGAAGGAACTATCTTTTCCTTATTGTATATTCTTGCCTCCTTTATTTTAGATTAGTTATACATATAAGCATAGGTTTATTTCTGAACTCTATTCTGTTCTATTGATCTATATGTCTGTTTTTTGTGCTAGAACCATACTGTTTTGATTACTACAGCTTTGTAGTATATCTTAAAGGTAGAATTGTGACACCTCCAGCTTTGTTTTCTTTCTCAAGATTGCTTTGATTATTTAGGGTCTTTTGTGATTCCCTACAAATTTTAGGATTATTTTTCCTAGTTCTGTGAAAAATGTTGTTGGTATTTTGAAAGGGATTGCACTGAATCTGTAGATTGCTTTTGGTGGTATGGACATTTTAACAATATTAATTCTTCCAATCCATGAACATGGATTGAAATCACATCAAATCACATCACCTACCATGGGTTTTTGCAATGCTTCATTTAATGAAAGACTCCCCTGCCAATTCTAATCTGTACCAATTCAAATCTGTACCAATTCTAAGTTGGGTGCCTGTAGGAAATGCCTCTTTTTTCATGTTTTGTTAAAGTGTCTTGAATTTTTAAATTTATTTTTAAATGTTGTACATGCTGTATATTGGCTTATTGATAATATCTGGCAAATATCTTTTCCCACTAAGTTACTTATCTTTCACTTATTTCTATTTATGAAAAAATAATATAATCAGTTTTATTAATGTTTTACTTTTTTCTCTATTTCATTTAAAAGCATCATAATATTATTTCTGACAAAGAAGTATTTACTTCACATGGAGAATGTTATATAATAGAAATTCTATTTCATTGTTCCATGTGGGTAAGCACTGCACCAGTACCACTACTAAATATATCATCTTTCCCTACTTATCTCACTGCTGTCAATATTGAGTCTCCTAAAGTTTGCATTAATTTGCTGGTAAAGTTCTATTCAATTCTGCTCTCTTGGTTTTTACTTGCCAATACCTACCTTAGAATACTTGTTATATGACATTTGCTATTTGATAACCATGTGCCAATACCATCCTATGTTTATTAATTTAGTTTTATTATGATTTTTCTATTTGTTAAGGCAATGTCATTTTAATCTTTTGCTTCAAGAATATTTTGACTCTACATTGCCTCTGCTAACTCCACAGTTACTTTGGAATTAGTGTGTCAAGAGCCATAAAATTATTTTGGAATTTTAAATTGAATTTAATTGAAACTATCAACCTATAAATCAAGAACAATTAATATATTTACTGATGCATCATATCCCCCATGTACATGGATATATGCTTTCATATTTTTAGCTCTTTTACAATTTTACTCATAAACATTTGACATGTTATTTGTTAGATTAGAATTTTTAAATTTCCTTTTTATACCTTCTGTGATTATTAAATTTTATAAAAATAATATCTGATTTCTAAAATTATTGAAGTTTTAATTTTTTTTTATTTTATTTTATTTTATTTTTAATTTTTTTTTTCAACATTTATTTATTTTTGGGACAGGGAGAGACAGAGCATGAACGGGGGAGGGGCAGAGAGAGAGGGAGACACAGAATCGGAAACAGGCTCCAGGCTCTGTGCCATCAGCCCAGAGCCTGACGCGGGGCTCGAACTCACGGACCGCGAGATCATGACCTGGCTGAAGTCGGACGCTTAACCGACTGCGCCACCCAGGCGCCCCTGAAGTTTTAATTTATATTTTAATTTAACTAAAATTTAATTTTTCAAATTAGATGTGAATATTTTCTTTGTGTGACCTTGCATGCTTTCAGTATTTTTCTTGATAATATTTGGATCACTTTTTTCTAAAATAATGTTCTCTGATATTTTAATGAATAGAAGTGAAAAACAATTAATAATCAATTATTGAGCATCTGTTATGTTTTGAACAATAAATTTATTACTTGATTCATCTTGGCTAAAATTCTCCAAAATTAAAGTAATTATTTATTTTTTAAATGGAGTGATAGGAGACAGCAGAGGCAAGACAAGTTAAATAATTAGCAAAATATCAAACTCATAGTATGTAGGATAGCCAGAATATAAAGCCAGGTCAGTTTGATTTCAAAATCTGTGCCCTCATCACATGCTATGATGAACCTATAACAAAATTATAGCAAACATATAGCAAAATAAACATATAGCAAAAATATAATATTAAAATTCTCAGTTTTACCAATGATACCACCCGAAATGAAATTAGAGCCCCTTTAATTTTATAAATTCAATATCATATTTTATGAATCCTTGTGAATACTTGTGATCATGGACACATTCTGTTTTCTTGTCTGATTTCAGAAAAAAATTTATCATGTAATAGAAGATTTCTATGTGGACTTCTAAACTGTGGTATACAATGAAGGATACTTGCTTATAGAATATTTTTGTTAAGTATTAGAAATAAGAATTTGGAGCCTAAATACTTTGTTACAACTAATGACCTCGGTGATGTTGCTTATTTTAATTTAATGGGATATTGAAGTGAGAATAAATTAATGCAGTAACAATGAAAGAAATAATTTTCAATTAATCATATATGATGATAAAAAGCTGAAACAAACTCTCTATTATATTTAATTTAATCTCATTGATTAAGTTTAAATATACTCAAAATTCTTTCTTCTTCATTTAGTAGCAACTCAAGAAAGTCACTAGGCATGTTGTTAAATGTGCCGTTAGATATACAGGATAACATCAGAGATGAATCAATGATGTTGTTTCTCTGGGGAAGTTCCTTGTTTTTGGCTACTGTGATTTGTCATCTGTAACACTGAGTTACTTTTCCTTGATAGAGCCTATTGTCAGACATGAAAAAGTACTTAAAAAATAAGTGGTTTGCCTTATTTCTTATGAGGTAAATCCCAGGGGATACAATTATTCACTGAAGTTAGTGTTTAACAGTAATAAAAAATTCCATAAGATTTGTTCACAAGTTAATTAAAACCAGAGTGTTAAAAAATAGCATCTCACACAACAGTAGTAACACTAGTGAACAAGAGAATATCACTGTTTAGTAGTCCATAAAGGGAGAGTTTTATTCCACTGGCACCAGAAAGCTCTGAAATAAAATGACTCTATGTGCCATAATAATTTCTTGGCACAGGGCACTAGTTCTTTGCCATCTGTACAGCAAACCAACACTATATAAATCAGGTATCACAAATTCAAATGCCTTTGGGTCCTGGCCTATAACATAAATGAGAAAGCATCCAGGTATGAGACAAAGGAGGTAACTTCAGAATGCCCTGTTTAAAGGAGCTGCCACAGTTCAGCCAGAGCAGATGGTTATCTTGCAGAAATGTGGGTCTGGTGTTGTCAGACCTTGTCAATCTTCAAGAGAAGTTGCTAACCTGAAATTTTTAATAAAATGTTTAATTTTGAAAATGATCTGCTGAAAAAATAGACATCTATAGGCTGTATGATATTTATATATACTATATAATACTATATATATAATACTATTTATACTATATATGTTTTTTAATTTTTTTAATGTTTATTCATTTTTGAGAGGCAGAGAGAGACAGAGCATGAGCGGAGAGGAGGGGCAGAGAGAGAGGGAGACACAGAATCTGAAGCAGGCTCCGGGCTCTGAGATGTCAGCACAGAGCCTGATGCAGGGTTTGAACCCACGAACTGTGAGATCATGACCTGAGCTGAAGTCAAATGCTTAACCAATTGAGCCACACAGGTGCCCCTATACTACATTATATATATATAATGTATAGAATACAAGTAATGTGGTATACATAATATATAATTTATATACTATAATACTTATTCATATATATAATATTTATGCATATAATACTAGATATACTATATATACCATATATGTTATGTGTATACACTATATATAGTATATATATAATGTGGTATGCATAATATATACTTTATATACTATAATACTTATGCAGTCTATGGATGTATTATATTTCAAATACAAATTCTTTACATGAGAATAGGGAGTGAAAAAAAAGGATATAAGAAGAAGAGAAAGAAAATACTTATGGCAGAGGAGTTGAACTCAAGGATTTAATATTTGTAGTGAAAAATGACAAGAAAAAATAAGAATAGAATTTTTGGTAGAAAACCTAAGTTAGCACTCTGTATAAAATATGAAACATAATTTTCTAGTAAGGTTGGTTATGTTATTATTATTCTCAGGTGTGATTTTTGCTTGGTTTCATTCACATATTTATTCTTTCACTTATTTAAGCAATATTTTCTAAGTTTGTATTACTATGCTAGATTCTGGGATATAAAGACAAAAAGAAAAAGGAAAAAAAGAAAACCTAAGTTAGCAGATAAAAATGCAATTCTTGAAATTATACTTTGGTAGATTTCAGGGTCTAATAATTCTGGCTTACAAGACTCACTGGGATTTTTTTTCTTGGACACCTTAGCTCTATCACCAGAGGATTTCCTTATCTTTAAAATGAGAATGATTACTACAACTTCATTGGATTTATGAAATTATTAAAATGAAATGTTATTAATACCTAAAAGTAACAAAAAACATATCTGCTACAGAAGATAGATCTTATGGCTTTCAGTTTCTCTTTCTCTTTCTTTTCTTGTTTGTTATTATTTAAAATATGGCTGGGATTATGGAAGGTGGTTTGCAAGAGGAAATATAAATCAAAAATTTAGGTTGTACTCAAAGAGGAATAAGACTTCAGAGGGGTTAGCAAGACAATATTCATATCTAATCATACTGTTACTTTCTCACACACAGCCATTCAAATAAAGAAAGAAGAAACAGACGTTCAAATGATAATCTCAGTGTTAACTATTTGGACAATAGCAGTAAGGACAGGCGATAGGAAAATTAAAGTGTGAATTCTGACTGTTTCTGAAACTTATTTCAAGCTTATAGTGCTATTTTCACTAAAACAAAATAAAATAAATTTTAATTTAGAGAAGTTATTTGTTTCTTTTTTCTACATTCTGGAATATATGTCTTACATTAAATACCAAAAACTTAGAAGATTGTATACAAGATTACATGAGCGTTCATAATAAACATGAAATAGTCAAAACAAGAAACCATAAAGTTCTACCTCCTAGCTTTGAGGTTCTCCCCCCACATACAAGGCCTCATCCTCTTATTGGTCATAGGCAAGACCTCCCAGGATTTGGATTTAACTTTGTATGTACTTCTATTATAATTCAACTGATGATCGACATACATATATAGCCCCTTTCCTTGACCAGAAGGCTCTGTGGACCAAGCACTTTGCTGAGTTTAATGTTTACTCTTTGATGCTATGCATGGAATCAGAAAGTAGGGACTAAAGAAATGTTGCTAAAGAGGTTTATGTCTATAAAACATATGTGATATTTATTTTTCATTGTGGAGAGAGAAAAATATGTATTGAGAAATTCAAAATGCTACAAATACTGAAAAGTTGGTACATTTATCTTAAGATAATTGAATTATTTATTAGAGAATATTGGGGGACATTACTCAGTTTATGCATGTATTGCGCAGGCTCTATCACGTTACTGCAAATCTTGTGAGGCACTGACTCTCTTTATTTTGAGTATATTTTCAAGAATGTTTGTATAGTGAACAGCTCTGGAAGATAGAGATAGTCTCTCCCTCTGGTCAAAGGGCAAATATGTTTACTGTGCAGTATAATAAAGATAATGCCTCCTCTTAGGGCAAAGTTCAGAGAGGTTACTGCCCATTATAAAAGATTTGGGTCCCCTAAATTTGGGCTTCTTATCTTGTAATGCAGTCATTGTGTGTTCATGTATTACTTGGTCCACTTTTCCCTTCATGTATTATTAAAATGAAAAAAAAAGTAAAGTAGTAGAAGTGCTCAGTTTTGCTTGGGAGGTGTCTAAGTGTACCTTTACCCAGTATTGCAGACTCCAAGTTTCTCAGAGGAAGTGAATTTTAAACTGTGTTTTGACAGATAAGTGAATTTTTAATAAGTAGAGACAGAAGGAGAGAGTAGAAGAAGATACAGGCTATGGAAATAGATAAGTCACTTGGTAAGAAAAATCCATGGCATGCTAAGGGATATGCAAGTATCTACTGTATCTAGAACATAATTTAGATGTGAGAGAATAAAAATGTGGAAAAATATGCAAGGTAAAATCATGAGTGACACATTCCATTCTAAGGATTTGAGCTTAGTTGCAAGACAGTAGGAGCCAATAAGAATTAGGAAAATATATTAGCACTAATATTTTTTTGTTCCAGGAAGAATGCTGATTCCTCTTTCTTTATATGAGTGGCCCTTTACCCAGAAACATACACTTTAATAAAAATTATAAGCAAGTTTTCTTAATCTTCTTGGCACCCACTCTAAGAACGTTATAGTGAATTCTGATAGCCAAGGAGAATGAGAAATTTGCTTGCAATTGTCTCAAAACACTGATTCATTCACACATGGGCAGAAAAGGTGCAATTCTTTTGATTTCTGATAATACAGCAATAGCACTCTCTTGGGATGGGAATAGGGGTGGTAAGCCCAAGAGTAGAGTCTAATTGCTTCATATGGGTAAAGAGTCTATTGTCAGTTCCTCCTTTCTATAGGGTTATCTGAGTGTATTTATGCCTCCTATATTGGAGTGGCCAGGGAAGCTAGGGTTTAATGGTATCAAGAGTGATAAGGTGTTTAGAGTTTCTTTACTCAAGTACATCAAGTGTAGGCAGACATTCAGGGTCTCAGGTTCTTCCAGGAAAGAAGAAGAAAAGAAAAGAAAAGAAGAGAAGAGATGAGAAGAGAAGAGAAGAGGAAAGGAAAGAAAAAACACAAGAAAAAAAAGAAAAGAAAGGAAAGGAAAGGAAAGGGAAGGGAAGGGAAGGGAAGGGAAGGGAAGTGAAGCGAAGCAAAGCAAAGCAAAGAAAAGAAAACTCACCCTTTAAAGCACATCCTTAGAAAAATACTAGTTACCATTTTTGAGTGCATTGAATGTTCCAGATATTGGTATAGGAGTTTCACATGTATTAAATTTAATTATTAAAATGACCCAATGATGTAGGTAGGGTTTTGTTTTGTTTTGTTTTACTTCTTTGTTTACAAATGAGGAAATGGAGACACTGATGTTAACTTCTTCAAGGTCTTAAAGGGACAAAGTCAATATTCGCTGAAAGACAGTCTACTTCCAGAAGACATACTCTTTTTTTTTAATTTTTATTTTTAAGAGAGAGAGAGAGAGAGGGAGCGCACAAGCAGGGGAGGGGCAGAGAGAGGGAGACAGAGGATCTGAAATGGGATCTGCAATGACAGCAGCAAGCCTGATGTGGGACTTGAACTCACAAACCATGAGAATGAGATCATGACCCGAGCCACAGTCCGATGCTCAACCAACTGAACCACCCAGACACTCTAAGAGGCCATAATCTTGGAGGTAGTTATATACTTACACAGAGGACAATTACCAATTGGGTTTTAAAAAACAGGCTTGATACCTGTATTACAATCACGTTGACCAGCCACTTTATTTCTAAACTCTATAATCTTTAACTTTTGTAAGGCAGAACATAAGAACATGAGAAAAAAAAAACATCATTTGAAAAAAATCATTTAAAAGTGGCTTTTGCTTGGGTATTATATGGAGACCTCATTACCAAGATGAGTGGGGATATAGTGAGCTGTTTGATTTGGGGAAGATGTCCCAGCTGTACTGTGGAATCAGGTTTGATAGGGGTGAGAAATATTAGACACAAGGAGATAGGATGGTGTCAACTGAGTAAAAAGAATGTGCATTTAAACAAATTAGTGGTAATGAAAACAGAGAGGGAAAAATTATAATTGGCACTTTGGAGCTAAAGCCAGAAGATTTAGTGATCCATTAAGTAATCAAGTTATAAAAGGAGTAGGTTGATTGTAAAATGACTGGGGTCTTCAATTTACAGAAGTTTACTCAAAAGACAGAATAATCTTTAGGGACAAAGTTTTAGGTATGCTGTATTCTGTTGCCCAAGTAGAGATCCAAGTAGAGATGTCCAGTAGGTAGTTTTGAAACATGTGTTGAGTTAGGAGTCAATTCTAGGACAGGTCTGGAGTGCATAGTTGCAAGCCTGTCTTGAATATTAAGAGCCATATGAATGGAAAGATTAGGAGCCCTGGGAAATATCAAGTGGCCAGAGAAAGATGGAGAATAATCACTCATAGAGAAGGGAATGAAGACAACATACTCTCTTTGAAAATGGAGGTGGCTCAGTGGCAAGAGTTTGAATCTGATAGATAAAAGGCAATCTTTTTCTACAAGTTATGTCAAATAAAAGATTTTTAGTAATCTTAGCAAGAATCATTTTAAAGGAATAGTAGGAGATGAGCTCAATTTGTATAACTATGATTAAGACAGTAAGAAGAAATTAAATGACTTTTTTCAAGAAATAAAGCTATAAACTGAGGTAGAGAGGTAGACAGCTGGTGGGACACAAGGTCAAGGAAGATATTATGTTAGTTTTACAGACAAATATGTCTTTGAATATTTTCAGAGAGGGGGAAAGGAACTAGTATAAAATGTTAGTTTCAAGTTAGGAAATCTGTGATAATCTTTGAAGCCCAAAAAGTCTGAGGAGAGAACTAGAACACTAATATTCTATTTTTAAAAGACTTTATAAATTATTATTTTTAGTTTAAAGATGGGAAAATAGAGAGATGGAACACAAATCTCTAACTACAGAACACACAAAAAAAGGAGGAAAAAGAAACCAAGTTTGACTTAAATCATCAGGCTTTGTTTTTCCATTGTACAATGTGGCTTCAATAAAAACATAAGATTGCATGAATCAAGATTCCTATACTGCTATATTTGCATGCTCACAAATCACAAGGTCGCTATAAAAGTTCACTTCAATAAACAGTATTTTGTTCAAGCCATACTTTAAGAGGAATCAATTGTTTCTCCCTATTTTTTTATGTAGCCCACTATGCTTTAAATTTTCAATCAACTATACTTGCTCAAATTCAAGCCTTTGGAATTTAAACATACTTAAGATAGTTTGCCTCTGTGGACTCAAAAAACAGATTTTTAAGTGATCACTATTTATTTTAGTTCATTTGCAGTAGAGATATTTTTATTGTATCATAGTAATTCACCCAACAACAAAAAATATATGTAGATGTGTATAACACTACACTGAGAAGTGTAAGGAACAGAAAGAGAATAATACACTCCCCTCCCCTCAAATGGCTTGCAAACTACTTTGAAAAAAATCAGCCTCAGCATTTGTAGTACATTCTTTTCATCCCATTTTGCTTGCAAATAAATTTATCTGGGTGACTTACTCAACGCCAGGTGTAAGCACTGCTGATGGATTTGCATTGATTTATTTAAAGCACCTTTCCTTGTGATCAGATGCAGATGTTTGCAAGGAGGCTAGCTGAGATGAAAAATCTATTTGTAGCCATGGAACAAAGTGAGGGAAGCCCACATCCATGACTTTGACCTTATTAGCATGATGTTCTAAACAACTCCACTAACCAGCCACGGAGAAGATATTGATATTTATGCACATCTATAAAGATAGAGTACTTAATGCAACGTGTCTTATTCATGCGCTCAGATTCTCTTGTGAAGCTATTTGCATTTCCTAAAATACATGAATCCATTGTTTTGTTTTTTTTCAGAATTGATAAGAAGAGCACCCCCCTTAACTTTCTACCTAGTTAGAGTGCAAATGTAAATAAAGTATGGGATTAAAATAGAATTGTAATCTATGTTCTTTGTATAGATAAAATTTCATCTCCATTACAAAACACAAACACCAGATTGCTTGTGAATTATTTAAATCAACTGATCAATACAAGGGTCAGAGTTTCAGAGTCTGTCAAGCCCAAATACCAGAGTGATAAATGACACCAAGCATTGTCAAGAGGCAGAATGAGTTGCTTCTTCTTGAGACTCCCCTATCACTTGGTTTGCATGTATGCTAGCAAAATTTTCAAGTTGTGATATAATTTACCTGCTTGCTTTTTGCTTCATCAAGGCATGAGTCCCTGAAGAGTAGTATCATATGTTTGTCATCTTGATATTTCTGTGATTAAACAATGTTCCTGCTCATAGTGCACTTTCAGGTAATATTTATTTTATAAGGTGGTGGATTCAGTGTTTATTCTTTCTCTTTATTCCAACTATCTTCACCTTCAATTAATGTGTACAGGTATTACAATATATCTTATATTTATAGAAATTATTATAAAAATGTATTACATAGAGTAAAGATATATTTATAGGTCCAGTTTCAGTTACTAACCTGGTCTGATTTAGAAATTAATAGTTGTTTAGAGGTGACTCCAGTATATTGTTTTTTTTCATGTTAAGATATCTAAGAACAGGTATTCTGTTTGTTGTACCAGTTGATAAAGTTGTTTATTTATTGCTGTCCCCAGAATATAACAAATTGATAACTGAATACTTATCAGTTCTATATTTTTCCTTCCACTGAAGGATTAAGATGCCTTACTAAGGTGCCCTTGTTAAGATGTTTCTAATTGTTGCTTTTGTTTCTTTTCTGCTTTTTTTTCACCTGATGTAGTAACATGAATCAAAAACAGAAATACCTAACTATTGACATTCACCTAACCAATTCGTGTAAAGAAAAGAAATACACTTCTGTCTTACTTTAGTGATTAGAGACATTGAGAAGAGAACAAAGATTATTTCATTTAATTTTGGTTAGTACACACGAATTACTTTTTCTTAAGGCATCAACTGTCATAATAAGATTCTCATATTGCCCTAAAACAAGTCAGAGTAATTCCATTTTGTGCCACAAATGACAGGAGATTTCTTAGATTTATTTTGATTTCTTATGCACATAAGATCCCTGTACGTTTAGGACACAAAATACCCAAAAATGAGTCATGACACAAGGCAAAAGAAAAAAAAATAATACATCAGAACAATTATTTGCATCTCCATGAAACCCCAACGTTGCTTGGTCTTACAGGGTTCCTGCAATGGATAAAGAAATTAAACTAATTCTCTAAATAAGCATACTTGTCAAAGAAGTCAATTTACTCTGCCTCCAGCCCAATTATCTAGCTTTGGCTTTCAGGAGCTGATGATCAGCTAATTAAATTGCCCTTGAAAGATCAACAAGAAAACAGCTTCCACCACATTAACTCACCTCTTCTTCAGCAACAGTAATGCCTTATGACCTAACATTGATGTAATGGCAAGATCAGAGAAAATCCCTAAAACGGTCTCCACTCAAAGTTCATTACTATAGATTTTTCCTTTTTTTACACTCCTGAAGCAAGGATAAAAATCATTTCGTTAGATTCACAAGGTGAGTGTGAGGCCAACAGAAGAAGGCTTTCAGAAGGAAAGGAGCCATCCAAATTGAAATGCATCTTTGACCTGAGAAGGGGGAAATGATAGAATAATGCTCACTTTTCCTCTCTTTGGAAATCAATGAGAAGTGAAAGATAGAAGGGTTATTTTTCCCCTTCTACATAGTAAAAACAATACACTAATCATGTTTTCAGCACTCTACCCAGATCAAAAAGATCGAGTAACTAGGAATCTATGATTCTTAATACTATAAATCCTTTGCTTTTGGTTGCTTTATTTCTGTTCACTTTTAGGTATTGTCACCATCATCATTATCATCATAATAATCAATCCAAAATATAATATTTATTTTGTACTTATGTGCCAAACTACGTATGCTAAATTATTCAAATGCACTGACTTGGTCCCTACTTTACCATTGTTTTCTCTACATTTCTCTACATTCTGAAGTAATGGACACATATGAAGAATAAGTCATAAATCTAGAAAATGGTAGAACATGACCTTGAACTCAGATCTGTTCAAGATCTTGCTATTAACCACCTTGCTATAAAATGGTTTAAATGGCTAGGCTATATCATGAGGGAAGAAAGGAAGTTGCAATTACACAGCTAGAAAAACCGTGTCTTCATAATAAGAACTTATCAGTAATAAAAGGAGCAATAATCCATTCTGTGTGTCTTTGTTTCAGCCTGTGTAATGGCGTTATGCATCTGTCACTTTTGGCCAATTCTAATGAGAAGTTAAAATGATCTGCAATAGTAAGAAGTCACTGGTTAACACAGATTTCTTTTAACTACAGAAGATAGAACTCTCTAATGCTTTGCACTATTATAATGTGTACCCATATGTTATTTTAAGGAGGTTTAAAGGATAAAAACTGATTTGCTAGGGAAAAGTACATAAAGATTGCTGAGCAGGACACACGTGCCTTGACTCTGGAAGAAAGCATTTCCCAAGATATGTTTCTGCTTTTTAGCTAAATGCTAAATATTCTCTATATATTCCTCCTAAAAAGGGAGATTTAAGGTGGTAATTAATGTCTATTCTAGATCACATAGTGTGGTCTATAGCTCCCAGGTGATAGCCAGAAAGTGCAAAATTTATTTCTGCAGACCCAGAACACACTGAAAATACACTGATGATTGCAAATGTGTCTAGAGGAATGTGGGCTAGTTGTTTAGAGTAGCAGGAGAAGTGGAGGAGTATCTGAGATGATCTTCTATGTGGAAAAGTTGTGTTCTTTCTAGGGTAGAGCTGGGATAATTTTTTTTCTTCTATAATTTACTTCCAAGTTAGTTAGCACATGGTGCAACAATGATTTCAGGAGAAGATTCCTTAAGCCCTTTACCCATTATCCCATCCCCTCTCCCACAACCCCTCCAACAACCCTCTGTTTGTTCTCTATATTTAAGTCTCTTATGTTTTGTCCCCCTCCCTGTTTTTATATTATTTTTGCTTCCCTTCCATTATGTTCATCTGTTTTGTATCTTAAAGTCCTCAAAGGAGTAAAGTCATATGATATTTGTCTTTCTTTGACTAATTTTGCTTAGCATAGTACCCTCTAGTTCCATCCACATAGTTGCAAATGGCAAGATTTCATTCTTTTTGATTGCCACGTAATACTCCATTGTATATATATGCCACATCTTCTTTAACCATTCATCCATCAATGGACATTTGGGCTTTTTCCATACTTTGGCTATTGTTGATAACGCTGCTATAAACATTGGGGTGCATATGTCCTTTCGAAACAGTACACCTGTATGCCTTGGATAAATGCCTAGTAGTGCAACTGCATGGGATAATTTTCAATAACAACCAGGAAAACTAGTAGAAATTGTTAAATCTAACAGAGAAGTCACTCTAAGAAACAACGTTTATGTGGCATTTAGTTCATTTGCATTTCTAATAGTTTAATTATAATTATTTATGATACTCTTCATAATGTAGTAATATAGGTTCATCAGAGTATTGTGTGAATCAAATCAACCCTCAAAACTAGGAGTAGTTTATTTAATAATTATATCTGAAATTGAGTTAGCATCTATTAGCAAATAGTCAAGCACTTCACACACATTTCACATGCACTATCTTGAAACAGTTTCCACATAGGTGCACATACACACACACACACAAACTCAAACTCCCACAGGTACACACTCACAATTTAAGATAAAAAATGCATATATAATTCCCATGTTTCAGATTAAGATATTAAAAGAAGAAACACAAATAAATACATAGCCATCTGGTAGCAGAGTCAGTACTATGACCCTAGGTATGCCCTGTTCTTTGGTCTATGTGATTAAACCACATTTTTTTTCTTTTATTAGTTTCAACTATTAAATCTTTCAAAACGGCAACAATAAATGTATATGTTTAGTTGAGAGTAGTGTTATTTTGTTTAGAAGAGTGAAAGCAGAGAGGTTTTATCATGCAGAATTAAAAAGAGACAGACTTGAAACTTACAGGAAGTTAGCAAAGAGCTCTGTTTTAGATAAACTTCTACTAAAAGAGTGTACAGAAATGGATGCAGAAGATTTCTCAATATACATGGGACATATTCTTTCTTGTTATTTCCATCCTTGACAATTCTTAGTGTTTCTGAAATCTCAAATGTAGAAATGAGATTTTTAGTTATGTAGTGTAAGTCTCAAGGAAAAGTATCATTTAAAATAAGGGAAGATGACAGGGAAGTATAAAAATAGATAAAATATAGCAAATTAAATACTTCTTAATCTAGCAGCATCCATAGGCTATATTAAGTCTCCCTAATTTTACTTTTTTTCCCAATGATTTATGTATTAACTGAGTTATATTTGAAAAGTCATTTCCTCCATTTTAATTTTCTTCCAAAAAGTCCATGGTCATATTTATTTATCTATAATCAGAAACATTTTACTTTTGCCTACTAGAATTGGGAAATTCTCATTATTTCTATAAGTTGCTTGGAAAAAAAACATTAATGAAGAAAAAAGCTGGCTATTGGCCTAAGTATCTGTTAAACCCCAATCCTCAAGAAATGTCCACACATCCTATAGTAGAGTTAAATTTTTAGTCCAAAGAACATGAAGGAAACCAGGGGGATGCATAATCAAGCAGAGGTTGGAGTCTGATCTATGAAAAAATGTACACCCACAGGTACTTGTGAACACCCAAGGTAAATCTTAGTTCTGAGTATTTCTCCTTAGAATTATTTGGGTCTCTTATAGACCCAAACCCTAGACAACAAATTAAAATTCACACACAGTACTTCTTATTCATAAATCAGACTTACAGAATCTCTGACCCAGAAGGATCATCAAATAAATCATAATTCTATTTTATTCACTTACTGTCAATTTTCCCTTACTTTTGAAAAATACATTTCCCAACACCCTTTCTATCCTTTCCAGGTTCCACTGATTAATTCCAAATTATCTTTCATTCAGAAGTCCTTTTTCTTAAATTTATTCTAAAAAAAAGTGATGGGGAAAATATGTAGTGATGTTTCACAGTGAGAAAGTGACCTTGAGGAAGTGCCCCTGTGTCTGTGTCCATGAGTAGGGAGAGCTAAGCTTGAATAGGTAGGAGCTGAAGCCCAAAATTCATTTGTTTTTAAAAAGTACCCTTTAGCCCAATGTCACTCCACTTTCCCACCTTTCATTTCTTCATAATGTTTCTTCCATAAAAATCACAGTTGCTCAAAACACTGTTATACTTCATCTACACTAATTGCCAAATGAATCAAAAAAAGACATGCTATTGACTGTAACCTGAATTCTGTACTTTTTATAAGAGCCCAAAACTTAAATTTACTCCAGAACTCCATGTCAAATAAAATGAACTAAGAAAAGAACCTATAAATTTGACATGATTTTCAGGTTATGGCAAATACAGAACTGGTTATGCCTGGCAAATTGCTAAGCGTATTTACTCTAAGATGTTTTCCAGAGACTTTCAATGTAATACTGCATCTTTTATTTATATTTCATAATATTCTATGGTATTTTATTCTTTATAAACGTCAGTAAATATTATATTGCTAGCTACTCAAGGATGTTCTCATTATCTAATGACATAAAATATATATAAATGGATGAGTATATATAGGTACCATAAATGATTTTTGTACATTCTCTAACACAGTTTATAAATTATTTTTTAAATTGTAACAACAGAATGGAAATAAACTAGTTTGAGCTTCACCAACCAAATGCCAGTTTGAAGAGAATTTGTGTTTTCCATAATAAAGGCAATGACATTCATTTATGATTTTAAAAGTATGTCATAAACTTGTGAAATCAGTGAGTTCTCCTTGAAACCTACTCAATTTATTATGGTGAGCTCTGAACTATTTTATTAACAGAACAATAATTATACTAACATTGAATCATTTTACTTTTATTCATGTATTTCAAAGCACTTAGGAAACATAAAAATGTTTCCCCTATTTATAAAATACATATAAATAAATAAATGTGTTGACATATTGAGTATAAAAGACTGCCTCTGACAGAAGCAAAGATCACTAAAATGAATTATCGCTTAACTTGATATTCAAGACTACTCATTGACTTATCCATTGACCTGCTATCTCTATGGCAATGAGAGCAGTAGCATAGCATTATGAGCAAGTATCCGTTTAGGAAAATGCTTCTAGCACAAGAAATCACACCCAACTCCTATACATATTCTGATAGAAGGGACCTCAAATGCTTCTGAAAATTGCCTTGTTTACATTAAGTCAAACCATCTCTAAAGTCGATTCACTGAACGCAATAAGACAACTTGTACCCAGATATGGTGTTTCCACCTTTTGAAAAGTACATCTAGGGCCTTGTAAAGTATAGAACCATATGAAAATGGTTCACTTTTATTCCTATGGAAAACTAAGATTGAACTTTAATGAAGGTTGCAAAGATACCAGTAAAAGTGTTCATTGACACGTTTTGCTATCCTGAAAGACATATAATCTTTGAGGAGATCGATCAAAAGACTACAGTCAAAATGAACACTTAGGATCAGCTCAACTACAGCCATTAAAAATACATATTCTCAAATCTTCAAGTAAGTAAATAGCAAATATTTCACATCTAAAAATACAGAAAAGCAGAGATTAACCTGTTGCATACACAGTAAGCTATGCATTACCATAAATAATCTCATTATGCTTTGAAAACTTACCATATCGTAATTATATTTAAAGACTGTCACATATTATGTATTTTTCAAAAATCCAGCAACAGTAAAATTTAATGTTGTATAAATTAACAAAAACATATTTTAGTATTATTGTGAACTATCTGATGGTGAAACAAACACTGTCTTACTTATGTATCTTCAAAGTAATTGTTTTCTCTTTTTTTGGTAAACAATAAATTTTATTTCAGCCAATAGGTTTAAATGTAAAGCACACACGTAATTTCAGAATGTTCTGGTGGTTTTACTTGTTTAAATGCTAATCTCATAAGAGTTAAATATGATAATTATTAGAGAAAACACCCTTAAGATTTTCAAGTACATTCTAAAATTCTTAAAATTTGTATATAAGCTTACCTAAACAAAAGGTATAAAAGTTGGTTTAAAGCTATTGAAGTACCTGAATGGGAAAGAAGGGTTATATAAGCCAAATTTTAAATGATCAAATAAATATAGAGACACACACACATACACACACAATCCACACATATTTGATATCTAGGTAGCCATTTAAAAGTCTGTCAGAGAGATATTCATGATACATTGTTAAATCATAAAACATGTTACAAAAGGCCATGTGCAGATGGTCTTCCATAAATTAAAATATTTGGCATATATAGAGACTAATCACAGGTATAATATTTTTAAATACTTTTTAAAGTGCAGTTCTTTGTTGTCTAATTCAACTCCATGTCTTTCCATACAAGCAACAAAACTGGAAGCTAAAAAGTTTTGGAATTTTAAAAAGATTACAAGAAATAGGGGTGCCTGGTGGCTCAGTCAGTTGAGCAGCCAACTCTTGATTTCGCCTTAGATCGTGATCTCCCGGTCCATGAGATTGAGATCTGCCTCAGGCTCTCCGCTGGCAGCACAGGACCTGCTTGGGATTCTCCTTTCCCTCTTTCTCCGCCCCAACCCCCCTTCCCAAAATAAGTAAACATTAAAAAAATTGCAAAAAAAAAATATTAAATAAGTAAGGATGTAAATAAAGAATTTTAAAAATTGGAAGTTGATGCTGAGATATTGCAGAGAAAGGATGATACATATGAGGTACTTGTATGAAATAAGTTAATTGATGGCATTTAAATTCTAGGTATGCTTTGGAATTCTAGTTATTGTTGAAAGACAAAAATTTGTACTGTAAAAACATGAATTTTTTTTAACTTTAAGATTTAAAATGTTGCAAAGTGAATAGCAAAGTCTATATGAAGATGTAGTATATGCTACCACATAAAGATGTTCTTTTTAAATCTGGATTTAGGAGGAAGGAAAGAATGAACTGAGATGTCCTACACTCTATGCCCATCCCCCACTTCCATCTCGCTTCAGATATGAATTACTGGGGGAAGGATTATAGAACAAGTAGATGTGTTTGAATCTCTACACACAAAAGAGATGTGCATCTCACTTCTTGAGGAAATGCATGTAATTAAAGTATCCAGAATAATCTTCCTCTGCAAAGAGTACCCAACAATCTAGTTGATGTTCTATGAGTATAATAGACATAGGGGCATGGAGTACCTAGATAATTAGGTCAAAAATAGTCCCCTATGACTTTAGCGTCCTTGAGTGACATAGGCCAGAATTTAAAATTTTTATACACTGAAGAACGAATGGAAAGCTTAAGACAGAAATTAATCCCTGATATGGAAAAATAATAAAAAATAGACCAGTTGCCTTCTTTAGCTTGTGACATGAGAAATTAATGTTTGTGTGTGTGTGTGTGTGTGTGTGTGTGTGTGTGTGTATTTAGAAACCTGGAAAAGCTACTGAAAGGTAAATACTGAAATATTAACAGTGGTATTCTCTGGAGAAGTAACTGTGTATGCTTTTTATTTTCTGCTTGTTTATATATCTGTATTTTCCTATATTTTGTCTGTAATAATTATAAGTTGATATGAAGCTAAAGAGAGAGCTGCAAAGATTGACTTTTTGTGCTCCTTGTTACACACACTTCTTTTTTGATAAAAACAAATTAACAAGTAAAATTAAAAGGAAAACCTGCAACTGACATGAAGGAAAACAGAAGGAATGAGCTTCTTTTCTTGTAATAATTTACCAGAGCTTAGATAAGTTTATCTTTTCCTATCATGTGGGGAAAAAGAGAAAAAAAGACTGGAGTAAGTTTTTACAATGTTTCACTAATTAATAAGGAAAAAATAAAAAGCTCACCCAATGAACTAACTTTTTCTTTGGAGCAGTCTTTAGGAAGTTGTCAATGAATAAAAAGTAACAAGTGTGGGTGATAACAGAATAATATCAACATTTTAAGGATAGGGACCTAAACAAGTTTATAAATTAATGCAGGTTTAAAAAAAACATTTAATAAGTATTAACTTCAGTCCAATAGTAGTAACTTACTATGTTTTAATTTTCACAGTATTATGCAACTTTCTATATCTGTAATGTCTGGGCTTTGTCAAGTCACTGAGTACACACATATGGAGTATCAACATATTTTCACATATTTTTAAAAGATGAGACATTCTTTATTCCTAACCTTCTCTAGTATCGTGTTATGCCCTCATATATCCTTTCCACAGAAAATAAGAAATCTTATTTCCTGTCTAAATGGTTCATATTAAAATCTTTATGGTATCTATTATTCCCTTTTAAACTCAATTATCTCTTTTTGGTGATTCCTGATAAATTCATGCTTTCTCTGAATAAAGAGGTTAATGTTCTTATACATTAAAGTAGAAAACATTAGAAAAGCATAGAGAACCCATGGTTTTTATTTTTTATTTTTAATGTTTATTCATTTTACTTTTGAGATGGAGAGAGAGAGCAAGAGCAGGGTAGGGGCAGAGAGACAATGCAAGTCTGAGAATCCCAAGCAGTCTCCGGGCAGTCAGCACAGAGCCAGATGTGGGGCTCACACTCACAAACAACAAGATCATGATCTGAGCTGAAATCAAGACTTGGAGCTTAACTCACTGAACCACCCAGGTGCCCTGAGAATACACAGTTTATATAAGGTCACTGCTGAACAAAAATGAAAAAAAAGCCTTACTGATAAAGAACTTTGTTATTTCAAGTTTTCTGATTATATAGTAGCCAAGATATGTATGTGGTCAAGGTATAAATTTGAGTGTTCACACACCTTTTGGTGGAAATGTTTCAAGAGGATTTATGAAGATAAACATGGTTATAATAAATAGAGAAAATAGGAAAATATGGAATTTAAGGCTTTTTACACTTTGTCTTTGTGAAAATAATTTAATTTCTCTGTCTCAATCAGATACAATGTAAGTCATGAAAATATTGTTGGCCTTAAAGATCTCCCTAGGTTGACCCATGGTAATATTCATGAATAACATAAATAGACATACACAGATTATAACCACCAAATGTTCTCCATTTTGAAATGCATACATCAAGTGTGCTGAAATACTGAATGAAACCCTTTGGGAGCCAAAAATAGAATCATCGTTAACTCTGCTTTGTTTTTATCATGCCACTCTGCACTTGTTTTGGTTTTTTTTTTTTCAGAAAAGACTCAGAAAACTGTTCTCTGAATAGCCAAGAGTCATGAGGAAATAAGAAACAGAAAGATCACCAGAATATCTGTTTTAGTGGCTCTTGGTCATTTTTTTTTCTCACTTGACAGCTTTGTTGTAGATAAGCTCTAAGTTATCCAACACTTTATTAGGCTGAACTGAACTTAACTCAGTCTATAGATTGCTATGTGCTATCTGAAATTTGTTTATCTAGTAGATAAAATTTAAGCAGAGAATATATATAGAAAAATATCAAGAGGCTGACCCGAATTACTTATCACAAAGAAGAATGTGCACCATATGGCTGCTTTGTTCTAATATGTTAGGATTGAATCACCTCCTTGTCTGATGAAACAGGAGGTCAAGATGATCACGTATATATAAAATTTAGCAAGGATTAGGCTTGCATAGAATATTGTATGGTGGAGTTGGGGAAAGAATAGTGAGAGTTTAAATTACACCTGTTTTCTTTCAGGAATAATGGTTCAAGCCCAACCTGAGTTTCTATGACAAATCAGTGTAGTGACAAATCAATGTAACTTCAATATAGAAACATAAAAGATGGAAGATCAGTGCTAGGACACATATTGAAATCTCTTACAAGATTAAGGTCAGACAGCATAGAGAAAATTATAATATGATTAGGTACATTTATTGATAGTGAATAAATGGCCATCTTTACTAGAGTCACCATAGATATTATGGTGGTTGACATGAATTTTATTTCGCAGACTATGACTATTAAACTTTAAGAAATGTAGAGATCAAGTCACTAAATCTTTCTTTTTAAAATTTTTTTTTAAGTTTATTTATTTTTGAGACAGAGAAAGACAGAGCATGAATGGGGGAGGGTCAGAGAGAGAGGGAGACACAGAATCTGAAACAGGCTCTGGCTGTCAGCACAGAGCCCAAAGCGGGGCTCGAACTCACGGACCGTGAGATCATGACCTGGGCCGAAGTCGGACGTTTAACCAACTGAGCCACCCAAGCGCCCCACTAAATCTTTCAAGGTATACCTATACACATCTCCAAAATGGAAAACTAAATAGAATGGTTATTCAGGCAACTGACTACTATCACAGAAAAGCCACTATGCTCAAGGTGTGTATAAATGAAATATACTCTATATTATCATGTTAAGCCTAATAAACCAATATGGAGCTGGGACCATATGTAACCTGCTGTGACTACTGTTTTTTCTTCTGTCATTTTCGTAAGCAAGACACCAACCATCTGGTAATCAAGGCACATAGCTTAAAGTAAACATATATAAAACTGATATTCCACCCAAACCTGCTGTGTTGTTAATTTTATGTGTCAACTTGCTTGGTCATGGGATACTCAGATTAAACATTTTTTCTGGGTGAGTCTGTGAGGATATTTCCAGATGAGATTAGCATTTGAATTGCTGGATTTAGTAAAGTAGATTATCTTTCCCAATGTGGGTTGGCATCATTCAATCCTTTGAGGGACTGAATAGAACAAAAGGCAGAGGAAGGAGGAATCTGTCCTTTATGTGTCTTACTAGTTAACCTGGGTCATCTCATCTCATCTTCTCCTGACCTCAGCTAGAATTTACAACTTCAGTTCCCAGGGTTCTCAGGCCTTCAGATTTGCACTGAATCCCTCCACCAGCTTTCCTGAGTCTCCAGTTTATAGATGGCAGATTGTGGGATTTTTCAGCCTCCATAACCACATGAACCAATTCTTCACAATAAATCTCTTTGTGTGTATGTATCATGCCTTTTCTTGGGAGAACTCTGATTCAGTGTATGAACTGCCTCACTCCTTTACTTACGTCCTTCAACTTTCTGATAACTATTCCATCCTTCCAGTTATTGAGGTCAAAAAACTCAGGAGTCCTTCTTGATTCAGCATTTTATCTCACATCTTCCATCTCATCTCTCAGGAAGTCCTCTTGTCTCTATTTCCAAGATACAGAGAGAATAAGGCCACTTCTAAATACTCCCATTGTTACCTACACTTCACCTGGGGTCTGCAGTAGCATATCCTAATAGGCCTCTCTGTTCCTGCCTTTCTCCTTCCAGCCTACTCTCCACACAGCAGGGATCATTTAAAAACACAAAGCCTACGATCCCTCTGCACAAAACTTCCCATTGCTTCTCATTTCACTTAGAATAAAGGTAACATTTTTAAAATGAACTATAACGCCCTACATGAACCGCATTTCCTACTCTGAATCTCCTTTTCTACTATGTGCTTGCACTACTCCAACAATATCGGTCTCTTTGGTTCCAGTCCCATGGATTTACATACCTTTTTTCTGTCAGTGACACATTTTCATCTCAGTCGTGGTTTCATCCCTGAGTTGCAGACTCCACACTTGGCTTTTTTTTTTCTTCTTGCAACGATACCATGTTTCCTCAAATCTCAAATGTCCACAACAGAATTTTGATTTTTTTCTTTCCAATTTTCTTCTTCTCCCAAGTTTCCCCATCTTGGAAAATGGTGCCATCATCTCCCAAATTCATCACAGTGTAACATTTGGAGTCATCTTTGATTACCCTCTGTATCTCATTCTTGTCGGTTCAATCCTCTTGATGTTTCTATAACTTGTGTTCCTCCCTCCATTTCTACCATCAGTATACTACCTGGATCTACCATGTTATCTCACCTGGAGAGCTGCAAAACTCCCTCATTAGGTTTTTGCTTTTACCTTTACCTCACACAACCAATGTGACTCAGTGAAAATACAATCAGATTATATTATTCTTTTCTACTTAAAACCCTCAAATGGCTTTCTGTTTCCTGAAAATAATATCTGAGTTCATCTGTATATAGGCCTTATATGTCCTTGTCTTGCTGACTACTCTAGCCTCATCTTGGGTCACACTACATGTTTTTTGTTTTGTTTTGTTTTGTTTTGTTCTACTTGTTTGTTTATTTGTTTGTTTTGGTCTCAAACTAAGAATACAAACTGCCAAACTTATTCACATCTCAGGGATGAGTCCATGTTATTTGTATGAAATATACTTCCCCAGATGATCATATGCTTAGTTTCTTTTCATTTGTACCTTAGCTCTGATCATTCTTGCCAGCTCCTTAACCACATATCATGTAGCTTTCCTTCCTTCACTTTCTCTTACTTCACTCTTCTTTTTACTTAGCACTTAACCATAACTGTATTTATTATTTTATTGTTTTCATTATTTCGCCCATCTTCACTGCCAGTTCCAAAAGAATAGGATAAGAATACTATCTTTTGGGGTGCCTGGGTGGTTCAGTAGGTTAAACGTCCAACTCTTGATTTCGGCTCAGATCATGATCTCATGGTTTCATGCGTTTGAGCCCTGCTTTGGCCCCATGCTAACAGTGCAGAGCTTGCTTGGGATTCTCTCTCCCTATCTCTGTCTTCCTCTCCCTGTACACACGTGTGCACAATCTTTCTCTCTCCCAAAAATAAATAAATCAACTTAAAAAAAAAAAAGAATAGTGTCTTTCTTACTTGCTCTCTTGGGTCTCCAACACCTAGAGCAATGCCTAGAACATAGCAGGTTCTCAGTAAACATTGCTGGCATAAAAATGAAACTTCAAAAGATGGGTTAAATTCCATAATTGCTTAGTTTTAAGCATGTCTTGTTTTGGAGAAGTAAACATTGAAGCAGCAACAACCAGTTATATATTTGTTGTTTGTGATTATCAACTTGTAAGACATATTCCAATATTTTAGGGGGAAAGGAATTTATGTTGGGGCTGATTTATACCTACAGGGTTAATACTTTTTTTGTCATTCATTTTAGGTTTAGAGTAGCTGATAGTCATGAATACTGGACGAGACTCCATAAACATACTCCCTGCAGTGCATGTTTTATTCCTGAAAGCCTGGGGAAGAGTGCTTTGTAATTAATGTTTATTTTGTCCTTCCAATTATACCATCTGTTGCAATTTATAATATAGTACATAAGACTATGATATTGTGCAGAACACTCTGTTCATCTGGGTACTGGTTCCTACTTGGGTTAAGAATACTCTCCCTTCCAGCTTTTGTCAAAAGCCCATGTTCCTTATATCACTTCTGTATGGTTTCAGTCACAGGGTAAAGATGTAGCTTGTGATATTAGCTGCTTTGAATTTACCAAGTTATTTTAATAAAAGTAACTATTTAAAACGTATTTAAAAACTATTTTAAAACCCTTCTTCAACTCTACTCACATCTTGCCTCAGTAGATCTTACTTATGACAACTGGCAAATGTTAACTTTTATAGCAATCTGATAGTGCCAGAAAGTTTTTATTTTACAATAAAAAATATGCAAAATTAAATATTACCAGTTATAGACAGTTGGATTGATACTGCATATGAATTTGGTAAGAATTAGGGGAAAATACTTAGCACTACTTTCTATCTCTATAGTATATTCATGCTACAATTCCCCAGTTTTACAACTCTCCAAATGAGTCTATACTAGTGACATGCTGGAGAAGTAGCTCTATAACAAATACACATTAGCTTTGCACAGTGGCAGGATCATAGCCAACAAGGTTTATCCAAGGCATGATTATTTCTAATATAACAGATACACGTTGACTCTGGAATAACATGGGTTTGAACTGTGTGGGTCTACTTATACATGGGTTTTTCTCAATCAGTACAGTAGAGAAATGTAAGTGTATTTTCTTTTCCTTATGATTTTCTTAATAACATTATTCTTTCCTCTAGCTTTATTGTAAGAATACAGTGTATAATACATATAAAAAATATGTGTTAACTAACTGTGTTACCAGTAACATCTTTGGTAAATAATAGGCTATTAGCAGTTAAGTTTTGGGGAATTCAAAGGTTATGTATGGATTTTTGACTGAGTGGGGTTCAGTGGCCCTAATCCCCTTGTTATTCAAGGGTCAAAAAATACTTATTTTTTTCACAAAATATTCACATCCACAAATAGCCAACCACACTAAAGTATAACTTTTATGGGGCACCTGTCTGGCTCAGTCTGTAGAGCATGTGACTCTTGATCTTGACATCATCAGTTCAAGCCCCAAGAGATTACTTAATAATAACTTTTAAAGTATAATCTTTTAATTTTATTATTTATTAACAACCTCAAGCCTCTCAAAAAGGAGGCATCAAGTTTATATATGTGACTGAATCTCACAAAATATTATTTCAATATTAATATCTACCAAATTCACAGTCCATTAACTCAGGCTCAATATTTCACATAGTATTATCAGTATTGTCATAATGATGATGGTTATCATTATCATCTTTTAAATTAAAGACTCCAGTCCTACAATTGGTGTGTATTTGTAGGCTACTGAGAATAGTACAGTACAACATTGTCTTAGTCTCTCAGCACTGATAACTTTTTGTTTGGAATTCATTTGTCCAGGAATAAGGACTTGGAGTAATGTTTTTAAAAGACAAATATGATTGACATTTGGCCTTTGGATCAGCTCTTCAAGGTCAGAAAAAAGGTCTGACTATCATGATTTATTTCTACATAGGCTTATTTTGTAGTATCTATAATTTCACGTTTATATCACATGCAGGTGTATTTGTACAAGAATGTTCAGAGTCCTCAAACCTTAAAATACAATGGAAATAAGTTAAACTGGTGGTAATTAAATGGTCAGAAATTGATAAATATGTATTTGCATAGAAAGATATTTGCCCTAAATTGTTAAGCCAAAGAATAATAATGAATTAACGAAATTGCTCGTAAAATTGGAGCCAGTTTATGTTTTAAAAATAGTATGTATGAACATGTATTTGAATAGCATGTTAATAATGGTTGTTTCTGAGGGGTGAGAATGGAGATTGTAGTTGTTAGAAATAGACATAGGCAAAGTATAGATACTGTTCAGTACATCACAATTTATCCATAATGAAAATATAATGTGTGCAAAGTTTTAAAAACCAAAAATTAAAAACAAGACAAAAACCCAACTCTTTAAAGACACAAAGAACTAATTCTATTCTCCATCTTCCTTATTGTGCCTCTAAGAAACAGACTGTCTTTGGTGTAATGCTGAAAGGTTTTTAAAATTTGATCAGCAGTTTCCCTCAGTTACCAGAATCCAGCAGAAGGCTAAGGCCTAACATCATGACTGAAAGATGACACCACTAAAAGTGCAGTGCTCACTCCTGCTTGTACAAAGGTGCTGCAGTGTCAGCATAAGAATGACAGAGAAGAATGAAAACACAGGGACTTGATTCACTGGTCTGATATCATGTTCTATTCGGCCCTTACCTTTATAAAATTGCTTTTAACTGCATTGCAGACAGGAAATATAGTGAAATTGCATATACTACAGTAGCTCATATATTTTGTTCTGTTCATATAGAAACAAATACTTGCCTTGAAGTTTAAAGAAAGAACATTTATGTAATTTTGTTTTATTCAGTCTGCATGTGTTTTCATTGTTTCAACTTTAACATTTATATTCTCAGTCAAAGACATTTTTAATTTTTAAGAAAAACTATTTATAGATTCTTCTCATTAAATTATTTTTGCAATTGTTCTGATAAAGGTTGAATTTGGAGCATCTGGTTTATAAATGTCTCTTGAAATGACCGTTAGTAGAATACGTATCAGCACTAAAATTCTTAGACTTTCTGGAACCACAGTTTCATTTCCTGGCAAAACCAACATAGCTCCCTAATTTTCTGAGCGATAAGATACATTCCTTGTAGGTCAGCTTATTTGAATCTTTGGAGAAAAGAAATATTTCTATTCCCAAAGGTTTGTGTTAACCACCTAATTAATGAAGAATTCCCCCAAAGGTTTGTTTTTTTTTTTCCTGAGAATTATTGTTTGTAAATTCTTATATCTCATTGTAGCTCAACAATTAATTTTTTTGAAATATTTTAAATGCACAGAAAATAATATAACACACACTTATGCAGCAACCAATACCAACACAGCAATGCTAATATTTTATTACATTGGTTTCAGTACATTTTTAAATTATTTTTTCAAAAACATAAAATATTTAAGATACAGGTTAAGTCTCATACCCCTAATCAGCCCTACTAAATCCAGTGTCTACTATTTCTAAATATGGTTTTAACTTTTACCACACATTTCTATCCCTGAACTGTATAAATGAAAATACAGTAAGGTTTTTTCTCTTACTTTTTGTTTATACTCATAAATAGTGTTTTGTATGGTTTATGAAATGTATATACTGTTTAATTTTATATAATGGAGTCAACACTAGCTGAATCCTTTTGACACATTATTAAACGGAATAGCATACTTTTGAAGTGTATACATACTTGCTACACCATTTAAACTGTTCCATTGTATGTGTTACTTTTTTGCTTATATCCTACTTGGTACAGTTACTGAATTTGAAGGTTTACGTTATTTCATCATCTCAGTATTTATTTCTAATTATTTCTCTTCACTTCATTATCCCTATTCTCCCAGTTTCCTTATTATGGAAATCTTACTTGACATTTGTTAGTAATTTATTCCTTTATTTCTCAGGCCTCTTAACCTCACTTCCTTACTTGTCATTATTTTTTTGTTCTGTGTTCATGGTAGTTCTAGCCACAGCTGTATCTGTTTTGCTGGCAAATACATCATTGTGTTTTGATTATATATGTATACTGTTATAATAATGTACTGGCATATATATATTATGCATATATAGTACATACATATAGTATTGCTATAATAATGTACTGATATCATCTATAGGTACTGATATCATACATATGATATCAATACATTATTATGCATATGTATATACATATATCTTTATATAAAACATCTAATAAAATGAAGAATATTATTTATACTTTTTTCCTTGTTTTTTATATATTTTTTAATGATTTCAATTCATTTTTATGCTTTTAGGCATTTTAAACTAACATCTTATTGTCTAGCACCTTGAAGTCTGATCAGTACTTATGTTTTTCTTTGCTGCTCCAATATGGAGTTATAGTACTCATGATAGCAATAATATTAATAGAGTGGTATTAACGTATTTTTATTGATCCCCTCCCTATTCTATGCAAGGTGTCTTTCTAAGTGCTTTAAATGTATTTAGTCTTGCAATTCTTACAACTCTGTGTGGTAGCTCTTATGATCCAATATTATAGATGAAGAAACTCAAGTTAAGGAGACCCACATAGCTGATAAATATGAAATGAAACATATCCTCAAAGTCTAAAGTCCTTACTCTTAATTAGTGTGAAATTGTCTCTCTTAATAAATGTGTATATGTAGATTTTATTAGTTAATTTAATAGTCATTTTCTTGACTGTTAAGGATGAATCCATTAATCAAAATACATTCAGCTGAACCAGATAAAGCCTCCCTCTTTTTCTCTCACTCCATATATGTAAATAACACATACAGAAATTGTATGTAACAAATCATGAAAACATTCTGTTCTATTCCTTTGATTCTAAGCTGACTAGCACCAGAGGAAACATTGTGTACACCAAGGAATAAGGTCCAATTATGTGGTATTTCTATTTAATTTACTTTATAAAATTGTATGTATACATCAGATACCAGATTTAAACATAATTTGAATTATACTCCTAATGAAAATGTTCATATGCTTGTGAATGTTTCTTCATTTTTAGATAAAGTTTTGGGAATAATCCAATAGAATAAGGTATTAGTCATATAAATCATTGTTTTGGTACTTTCTACTAATGATGTACTTTCTACTAATGATGACTTTGGGAAGAATCTGGATTGTAACACATATAATTCATGAAAATTAATCCATAGAATTATGTAAGTCTCAAGGAGAAAATTCTCATGAACTTAAATTCATTTTTCATAATCCATAATTTTCTCTTTATTCCCTAAGTGAATATAAGATAAATATAAGAATAAATAAAGTTTATCTTGACTCCAGAAGAAACCAGGGGAAGGTATCCTTGGCTGTCTGAGTTCGTTCTTGAATCAAATCATAGTTACGTATTTTAAAAATTTTAGAAAAATAACTAGAAGCTGTAAACATCGAGGCCATTTGTTTTATCAGAAACTAAAAAAATATATGACTATGACTCATTTGCCTCCCTTTTCATTACTAAGGGAAAATCTTTTGGCTGAAGTAGCTCACAATTTTAAGTTTAAATAACTCCAAAGAAGCTTTACTTGATAGGCGCCAGAGAAGGCATATGACTTGAAGTGTCTCAGAGAGTGCTCTGTGACATGAATGCAAATTTGGTCCTATGTATGCAAGAAAACAAACAGCCCAGCCTCTTTAATAACTAACCATCATGTGTGACTGGACTTACACATTTTTCATAGAGACTCACTGATGGCAATGCCAAAAGTCACAGGGATGATCTGAGGACTAGCTGAAAAAATTTGATGCCTTAATGCTCATGTCATTTGTTCAAAAGGGAAGTTGAGAAGTTTAAGCCATCTGCTAGAAATGTACATGCTATTACATTTTCACCTTACATAAACAGACTAAGGATGATCTTAACACCATTTGGCAAATAAATTCACTAAAGCTAGTTATGCAGCTAGGAAACATGAAGGGAGAGATCCAAACGCTGATCTATCTGAGTGTTTCTGGGCTCTTTGGCAGACAGGTGGATGTCTATCCCGCATCCATTCACTAACTTGTTCTTGCTGACAGAGCACTAATTGCATACAATTGATTATCTACCACCCTCTAAGTCCATTATGGTAATTACATTCTTCTAGCTTGTGTTTTATTTAGGTATGTTTATGTCACTAAATAGTTTCCAGTGGAACCCAAAGTGAGTTTGCTGGAAGCTTCTAGGAAGAAGTTTTTCTCTCTGATAGAAAGAACTCACCCATGCACATCAAAAATAAAATACTTTTCTTCATAATTGGATATTATATGGTCTATATAAGTTGCCTTAAATAATTAAAATCATCCTGTGACCATGTACAGAAATATCACAGACCAATTGGATTCTGAATGATATCACTGTGACACAAAATTATTCATTTAAGGTCCACCTATCTCAGGTTGTGTAAACTAACCAAACCATCAGAGTTAAAGTGACTTTCAATTGAATATTGTGTTTCCAACAATCTAAAACAGGAATGAGCAAACTTTTTTTTTTAATTAAAGACCTTCTAATAAGTATCTTAGCTTTTGTGGCTCATATAGTCTCTGCCACAACTGTTACACTACTCTGTAATACAAAAGCAGCTATGGACAATATATAAATGAATGAGCATTGCTCTGTTTCAATAAAGCTTTATTTATAAAAATATAGGAGGCCAGCATGTTTTTCCTGGGGGCTTCAGTTTGTTGAACCCATGTTGAATGCGCTACATGTTACACAGTTTGAAAATATCATTATATATCTGGTTATCCAAATAAGGAAGCTGAATTGGAGTTTAAAGACTTTTTCACAGATACAAGTGTATGTATAAATGGTGTAGAAGTTATCTCTTACATTGAAGCTAATCATAGTTACCTGAGCTTGCACACAATAAAAGATTCATACCCAACATCCTACAGGATGATCAAAAAGGCCATGGATTTTCTAACTAAATATAAACTTTTGTCATTTTCCTATTAAAATGATTGATGTATACATAGGTATATTAAGACTTTGCATGTTTCCCTTTTCTGAAGCTGATGAAAATATCTTCATTGTGCTTAACAAATAAAAAAAAAGAAAGAAAGAAAAGAAAAGAAAATATTATGTATTCTTTGGTTACCAAAGGAGGACAATTTTCACTGACACCATCAAATTTGGTTCAAAAGAAGTCAGTGAGTGGAGCTCTGAATTGCTGTTTTGCCACAAGCATTTTATTGCTCTTTCTCCCATTATAAAAATGGCAAAGTGTTTGAAAATGAAAATTTTTCCTCAGGGACAAATTCATAAAGATTTATTATCTTGACTCAAAGAGATGGGATTGAGCCATTTTTACAGCCAAAAGTTACTTTTATTTTCAGCATTGGAAGTATTTATCTGCAGAATCTTACAATGTGCAAAAGGATCATTTTGCTAAGCACTTCTGCCACTGATATAGCCACCAACAAGCCATTAGTGATATTAGCCAAGTGCTTTGATAGCATTCCAGTAATTCCCAGCCAGAAATATGCATTTGACATTTGCGTGAAACATTTAAAAATACAGAGTCCTGGGCCTTACTTCAGTAAAACTGAGCTGCACTTTCCAGACATGGCTTCTGAATACCTGTACATTGTATACTACCCTTCCAGTGTTCAGAACCATTGCTAAAAGAGGGGGAAAAAAAGTCAATTTCCTTGATAACATGCAATTTTAAAAAGTCAATGTCTAAACAATGGTTATTTATCAGCTCATAAATAATGCTGCATGTCTAGAAAATATGCAAAAATACACACCTTTATAGCATTCATCAGACTCTCAAAGGCAGCATCTGAAACTGATGGCATTGGTCCTGTCAGACCTTTGTGAGATCTGCCCTTGAATCATTCATTCCTTCAGGCTATCTAACCCAGTGCTGATTTCATCTTGTTCTGGGAAGGCTAGTGTCAGAACAGTCTTTTGTTTACCATGCTGGGTCAGTTAGGGCTACTTTTAGGAAGGAAGAATTTGAGCATTTCCAGAAAGTACCCCACCACACAAGTACACACTAGCCAACAATAAACAAAATGCTTTGCCAACTGCCTATTGTGTCTAAATTATCATTAGAATATTTTTTAATGCTGAGGATAAATTTGGACTGTAAATGTTTCCTCTTAGAAAGCAAGAGTGTCCATAATATAAAACTGTTTTAAAGCCCAAGGCATCCCATATAGAAGGTGCCTAACCCAGTGGTGACACTCACATGGAAGGATGTGTTATAGATTTATCAGACACGCATAAAGTGGTAGTTTATGTTTAGCAGTCTCATCTACCTGTTTCACTAATATAAGGGTATTGTGTGAACTGGTAAGCTTCAAGTGTTTAACTAGTTGCCTCTTTCCATGGCTGTAAGAGCTGCTGGATGTTATTGTAATAAATTTAGATAAAATAGCAATTTAAATTGAAGCTGAAAGTAATCATATTAGAAAACTATGAACACTTAGGAACACTTAGGAACACTTAGGAAATGATGAGGGATTATCTTTGGAAGAAGTGAATAACTACTCATTACTAACTTCATTGGCTGCCGATCAGTCCTTACATTACTTGGCCTTTCAGTACAGCATTACACATTGAAAACTATATTATTGTAACACTCTGCCTTTATCTTTCATATACTCCTCTTTTTCCTTCTTACCTCTTTTCACTTCTCAGTCTCCTTTGAAGAAAAACGTCCTCTAAGCAACACTTAAATGTTAAAGTTCTATGCATGAGGTATTCTTCTCTTCTCCTCATATACTTATTACCCAGAGAACCTCATCATTTTGTAGTTGTTCAGTTTTTATCAGTATACTGATGATCTCCAAAAACATGCAGAAATTACATGTTTATTGAACTCTAGACCATTATAGACAAGTTTTTCAATTGTATCTTCACTTGTAAGTCTTTTAGACATCTTGAACACATATCATAAAGCAAACCTATCATCTCTTCCCCAGAACTACTCCGCCTTCAGCATCTCTAAACTGAGTAAGTGCCACCACAGTTCACCTAACCACTCCAGCCAGAATCCCATGAGTGGCTCTCAATTTCTCCTTCTTTCATCTTTAATAATCGATTCACATCTCACTTATCTTCTGTTGCTCCCTTCAATATTGTGTGATTGTAGTTCAAACCACTATCTTTCCTTCTTGGATTATTGCAATAACCTTCTAATAACCTTTCCATTCTTGTTCATCTCTAATCTCTGTTCCGCAGCTGGGGTGTAAATTGGTCATGGTCATCACCACTTGCAAGCTTTCAAGTGGACCCCCATTCTCAAAATATTTACCATAGTTTGTTTAATTTTTTATTTATGTAAAGTTTATTTATTTATTTTGAGAAAGGGAGAAAGAAAGAGAGAGAGAGCAAAAGTGAGAATGAGTAGGGGAGGGGCAGAGAGGGAGAAAGAGAGAATCCCAAGCAGGCTCCACACCGTCAACACAGAGCCGGATGTGTGGCTCAAACTCACGAACTGTGAGATCATGACCTGAGCCAAAACCAAGTCAGATGCTTAACCATCTGAGCCACCCAGGTGCCCCTACTTACCAAAGTTTAAAAGGAATAACATTACTTAATTCCTGCTTTCCTTTAAAGCAGTATGGTTTGCATTCTTCTCTAACTGCCTCGACTACAGCGACCCTATATTCTTTCTGTACTTCCTCCATGACTACACAAACTGTGTTTTTCTGCCTGTATCATTTTCCCCTCAATGTTTCTCTTTCAGCGCTCTATTTATATTCTTAGGTTTTCAATTTCAATCTCATATTCTTCAGGGAAGTACTCCTTGTCTTCCCAGAGGAGCTTAGATGGTTCTGTTTTTTTCCTCCCAGAGCATTATTTACTTTCCTTTTTGTTATATTACATGTGTATTTACTGGTAAATATTTAAGTACACCAGTGGTATCAATGATACCCATTGAATTTATTTTTATAAGAGTAGTGGGCTCTGTGAGTGTAGGGAGCAGTTTTGCCTTGTTCTCTGCATTGTTTTGTGGGTCAACCTTTATCCTCAGCTCAAATTAATATTTTTTGACTAGATGAATAAGTGAAAAAATGATGTTTCAATATTCACTGGTTTATGTTTACAGGACAAGTATTTATGCTTTTTTGACTCATTATTGTTAGGAAAAAGAAGTTTATGAGTGTATTGACTCTTACAGGACACCACTGTCAGTAACCTTTCCCATGAAACGTTTATGAGAGATTGTTTTGTGTTTGGAGAATATGAGGAAGAAAGAAGATCTGAGAAGTACTGAAACGGGAGATGTGGGAGGATAATAGATGAATAATCTGCTGTATGATCATCAGTGAATGCCAGTTAGTTTACTCTTCCCAATTCATGTTTCACATTATACACATGGTGTGTGTGTGTGTGTGTGTGTGTGTGTGTGTGCACCTGTGAAATCTGCATCAGACATAACACTATGGTCAAATCAACTATATTCTTTCTAAATCTATTTACTTTTTTAATAAAATGAAGTGTAATAGTACTACTTAAAACACAGGTTTATTCGTTATGGTTAGAGCAGATATCCCTGTGTTATTCCTGTGTGTAGAGAAAAAGCTTTCAGTTTTTTTCCAGTGAGGATGACATTAGCTGTGGGTTTTTTGTATATGGCCTTATGATGTTGTATATGTTCTATCTGACCTTACTTTGTTGAGGGTTTTCATCAAGAATGGATACTATATTAACTAACATAGTACTTGAAGTCTTAGCCTCAGCAATCAGACAACAGAAAGAAATAAAATGCATTTAAATCAACATGGAAGAAGTCAAACTTTCACTATGTGCAGATGACATGATACATAGAATGTAGAAAACCTGAAAGATCCCACCAAAAACTTGCTAGAACTAACACATGAGCTAAGCAAAGTTGCAGAATATAAAACCAATGTACAGAAATCTGTTACATTTCTATACACCAATAATGAAGCAGCAGAAAGAGTCAAGGAATCAATCCCATTTACAATTGCACCAAAAACAATAAGATATCTAGGAATAAACCTAACCAAAGAAGTAAAAGATCTGTACTCTGAAAACTATAAAGCACTTATGGAGGAAATTGAAGAGAACACAAGGAAATGGAAAGACATCCCATGTTCATGGATTGGAAGAACAAATATTGTTAAAATGTCTATACTACCCCCAAGCAATATACACATTTAATGCAATCAATTATCAAAATACCACCAGAATTCTTCACAGAGCTAGAAAAAATAATCCTAAAAATTTGTATGGAACACAGAAGACCCTAAATAACCAAAGCAACTCTGAAAAGGCAATGCAAAGCTGGAGGCATCAATATACCAGACTTCAAGCTATATTGCAAAGTTGTAATCAGCACAGTATGGTACTGACACAAAAACATACAAATATCAATGGAAGAGAATAGAAAGCCCAAGAGTGGACCCACAACTGTATGCTCAACTAATCTTCAACAAAGCAGGAAAGAATATCCAATGGAAAAAAGACAGTCTCTTCAACAAATGGCATTGGGAAAACTGGATAGCAACATGCAGAAGAAGGAAACTGGACCACTTTCTTACACCATACACAAAAAACAAATTCAAAATGGATGAAAGACTTAATGTGACAGAAAATTATCAAAATTCTACAGGAGAAAACAGGCAGAAACCTCTTTGACATTGGCCATAGTAACTTCTTAGTAGACATGTTGCTTGAGGCAAGGGAAACAAGCAAAAATGAACTATTTGGATTTCCTCAAGATAAAAATCTTCTGCACAAAGAAGAAAACCATCAACAAAACTGAAAGGCATCCTACAGAATTGGAGAAGACATTTGCAAATGACATATCTGATAAAGGGTTAGTACCCAAAATCTATAAAGAACTTACCAAAATAAACACCCTAAAAATAAAAATGCAGTTGAAAAATGGGCTGACGACACGAATAGACATTTTTCCAAAGAAAACATCCAGATGGTTAACAGAGACATGAAAAGATGCTCAACATCACTCATCATCAGGGAAATATAAGTCAAAACCACAATGAGATACTACCTCACACCTGTCTGTCATAAAGACTAAAATGAGCAACCCAAGAAACAATGGGTGCTGACAAGGATGCAGAGAAATGGGAACCCTCTTGCACTGTTGGTGGGAATGAAAACTGGTGCAGCCACTCTGGAAAACAGTACAGAGTTTCTTCAAAGAGTTAAAAATAGAACTACCCTACAATCCAGCAATTGTACTATTAGGTGTTTACCCAAAGAATACAAAAATAGTGATTTGAAGGGGCACATGCACCTCAATGTTTATAGCAGCATTATCAACAATAGCCAAACTATAGAAAGAGCTCAAATGTCCATCTACCGATGAATGGAGGAAGAAGATGTGGAGATCTCTCTCTCCATAGATATCGATGGTATAGATAGATAGATAGATAGATAGATATGATGGGATATTACTCAGACATTAAAAAGAATGAGTCTTGCCATTTGCAATCACATAGATAGAGCTACGGTGCATTATGCTAGGTGAAATAAATTAGAGAAATACAAATATCATGATTTCACTCATATGTGGAATGTAAGAAACAAAACAAATCAATATATGGAAGGGGGAGCAAAGAAAATAGACAGAGGGAAAGAAGCCATAAGAGACTCTTCACCCACCCGGAACAGAGCCCAACATGGGACTCAGTCCCACAACCCTGGGATCATGACCTGAACTGAAATCAAGAGTCAGACACCCAACTGACTTAGCCACCCAGGCACCCCAGAGACTCTTAAAGGTAGAAAACAAACTAAGGTTGATGGAGGAAGTGAGTAGGGGACAGGCTAGATGCATGGGTGATGGATATTAAGGAGGGCAGTTGTTACGATGAGCACCGGGTGTTGTATGTAAGTGATGAATCACTGAATTCTACTTGTGAAACCAATAGTGCACTGTATGTTAACTAACCAGAATTTAAATAAAAAATTGAAAAGAAAAAAATCTACAGGTTTGTTTGATTAAGTGAAATAATTCACATAGTGCACAACATGGAGCATGGAAAATTGTAAGCATTAAATAGATACTGTTTCAATAATTAGGATAATGTTAAAAACAAAAATATAGGCTCCAAATACTTTACTAGTTTTTATTCAGAGATAGTATATTTAATAATAAACCATTTCAGAAAATATTTAGATGGAGTTCTCCTTATAGTCTCTAATAGGTAATATAACTGGGAGTGAACATTGTTTAGTCTACTATATTTCTGTGGTCTCTACCCATATTTATCAGTGATACCCATTGAATTCATTCCCATTTCCTCTAGCTATTCCATGGAGAATAAGTATAATGTTATGCCTTTAATAAATATAGAACATGTTTTACTAAAGAAAAATTTAAAATGAAGCTGATTGAGAACATATCAACTATGTGTTATGTGTGTTTTAACAGACTTACTACTACAGATATCTACTCTGTTAATTCTCACCAACTTAATTTTAAATCTCTAGTTGTATCAAATTCTGCATGCTTCAGGGGGATACACTCAAATGTGAAATCAAAATTGGAGTAGCCCACAAACACATTACCATTTAGGTCTAAAATGTGATTCTCTATTTTGAGCAATCTTTTTGCCCTTTTATTCACCCTAAGACTTTGGTACAAAGTTCACAGCTTTTTTTAGCTGTTTTTGAAATAGATGGGTTTTGGATATTTCTGCTACCAAATGTATTTTCATTTGGAGAATTTTTAAATTTGTCTGTTTATACTACACTGTCTTGTCATCAAAGGACATGGGCTGTCAACACTCTTATATCAGAACCTTGCTGTGGAAGCCTTATGTGGTGCTTCTTCACTTGAGCTAAATACAAAGATGGATTGGATGCTTTTTTGGGCTCCAAGTGTTAATTGCATCCTAATAAAACCCTCTAGTTAAACTGTCTTCTTTGTGGTGCAGTGCCATAGAGAAGGGATTTCTAAAGGAAACCTGCTAAGTTGATTGTGGTTCTAGATAATTAATTGAAATGAGAAAAGCAAGCCAAAAATGAGAATTCTATAATGTTGGCTTTCACCTCTTATTCATAACAAAGTGTCTAAGATTACTTGCTACAGAGAGAATTCCTTTAGCTGAATGTGTGCCATTTTATTCAACTTAGCAGCTATTGCCTTTGCAGTTGACAGCTTTCAAGGAGTGAGGAATGAGGTTAGAAAAATCACTAATTGACTTTAACTAATTGATAATATGTCTGTAAAAAAAAAGTAATTATTATCAAGTTCAGGTTGTCCGTGGTTTATTGTGTCTGTTTCTGTGATTGCTGTGTTTTATTTTAGTTGTTGGAGTCCCAACTGTATGCATCTTCCAGAGATAATTTTTTTTCATATTTATTTTTTTGGAAACAGACGATCAATGTGCTATTTTTTTAAAATCAATGTTAATATGTCATCAGTGTTTCGTGCCCTAAATTCCTAGTATTCTAATATTGATTTCATTTTTTCTTTTGATCCTACTTACAAATTGAAATTACACTTTTCTCTCTTAAGAGTTTTTAAATGATTTGTTCTATTAGCAATGGATCGTACTCCAGGATAAGCCTTTCTTCAGTCCTGTAGTATCTCTCTCACTTGTTTTTCTCTGATGTGATGTGGTCTTTAAAACATTGCAGTCTTGCTCTGATAGGGTGACTTTAAAGCATATGTTTTTGAAGATAATAGCCTGTTATTAATAACAATTCACCACACTTCTTACTTTAATTACACTCATCTGTATTCACACAGGTATCAGTGTAAATTCAGACCATATACTTTTATATGCTTTACAATTCATATTCTATCCCAGGTAGAAAAGTGCTATGGATCAAATTGTGTCCCTCCAAGTTTTATTTGTTGAAGCACTAACCTCCAGTGTAATGGCATTTGGAGATGTATCTTTTGAGAGATAATTAGGTTTAGATGAGGTCATGACAATGGGCCATCATGATGGAATTTGTACTTTATAAGAAGAAATACCAGTGATCTTATTCTTTCTCTCCTTCTTTGCCAAGTGAGGACAGGAGAAAGCTTATAAGCCAGGAAGAGAGCTCTCACTAGAACTGAACCATGCTGGCACCCTGCTCTTCAGCTTCCACCTCCAAAACTGTGAAAAATAAGTTCCTGTCATTTAAGCCAGCCAGTCTATGGTATTTTGTTATGGCATCCCGAGCTAATTCATGAAAAATGTATTATCCTCAATAGGATGTTTAAACAATGAGAAAGAAAGGGGCACCTGGGTGGCTCAGTCAATTGAACGTCTGACTTGGGTTCAGGTCATGATCTCATGGCTCATGAGTTCAAGTCCCACACCAGGCTCTCTGCTGTCAACACAAAGCTCGCTTTTTTTTTTTCTGTCTCCGCCTCTCTCTGCCCTTCCCACACTCATGCTCTCTCTCTCAAAAATAAATAAACGTTTAAAAAATGAGATAGAAAACCTACAAAGAAATGATACATGAATTCCCCTCTTTGCTTCTTATGCACATCAACTACCTCAGTTAAATATATGACAGATAGATACATGACATTATATATATATATATATATATATATATATATGATTTGGCGCACAGGACAGATAAAAATGTGATTTAAATGCTTTCAGATGTAAGCATGAATTTGACATATCCAGGCATAGAATACTATTATTCTGGTTTGTCATTCACTATTTTTTGCAACAAATTTTGCTATTTACTTTTAATACAATTTCCTCTAAATTTTGTATGCAATGCTATTTTAATAAATTTTAGTATACTCTTCAATTGTTGTAATCTTCCTTTATTACCTTTATCTACATTAAGCAAGACTTGCATTATGCTTCTCAATAATTTCTCTCTAAAAGGGTTGTTAACATAAAATGCAGCCCCAAAGGTATTCTATTTATATAAAGTAGCTTTCTCAGAAACCTAGATTAACAAATATCCAAGTGAGATGCTTACTGGAGAGATGAGACTTATTATTCAAAGTGTGAACATTGAAAAAGCATTTAATTTTTCTTAATTTTTTAAAATTTTTTTTAACATTTATTTATTTATTTTTGAGAGAGAGAGAGAGAGACAGAGCATGAACGGGGAGGAGCAGAGAGAGAGGGAGATACAGAATCTGAAACAGGCTCCAGGCTCTGAGCTGTCAGCACAGAGCCCGACGCAGGGCTCGAACTCACGGACCGTGAGATCATGACCTGAGCCGAAGTCGGACACTTAACCGACCAAGCCACCCAGGCGCCTGGCATTTAATTTTTTAGACGGTCTCACATCTGCTAAAAGCACATGGGTATACTTCCTTGTTTACCCCTCATCTTTCTAGAAGCTCCACATTTAATTCTACACGCAAATCAATCATTTGGTTACACGCAATAACTCATTTGGCAATCCACTAGGCTATATTCTCCCATTTATAGAGAAGAGCGAATCTCATCTTTTTTGTATCCTCAGTTTGGCCTATAACTGGTACTGAATTACTATGTTAGAAATATAACCAGTTCACAGTTACCTTAAATAGCCTAAAAGAGTTAAAGAAATAGACAAATAAGAACTAATAAATTGTGCTCAGTCTTCTCTGTCTGGGTCCTATTATCTTTGCCTAATTTTTAGAAAAAAAGGTCATTTACTATGATGCTTCTCTGAAGAGTTAATTGCATTGTAATGATTATCTCCTTTAGGGCCAAGAAAACAAAGCAGTGGTGCTTCAGTTTTTAATTTGAAGATGAGAAATTAGACATACAATAGATAACTTATATTTATAAAGTTATTTGGTAAATAGTCATAAGGGGGCTGGTGCTTTAACATGAAACGTCACTGTCTTTCCATAGGTAATAATAGTCATTCTTGGTTTCAATATTTCTATCACCATTGTATAAGTTGTTAATGTAGGGAACATTTGGTGAAGGATATGTGAACCATGCTGAACTATTCTGCAACTTTTCTATGACTCTAAACTTGTTTCAAAATAAAAGGCAAAAAATAATAAAATGATAATAGCAAACATTTAGATAACATTTAACAGGTCCTAAGGTTATTTTTCTAAATGCTATACCTATGTTAACTAATCACACGGAGATAAGTCTCAAATTCAAAACTTCAGATTTCAAAGTCTAAGCAACTCATTTAAGATACCACCACTGTTAAAACATAAAATAGTGCTTTTAAACATTCTGATACATAAAGATAATATTTGTGATCAATTTGTACCAAAGAAAATGAGACATACATATTTATTTATATTCACATATTTATCTTATATCATACATAAAGGAAATAATATAGAGAGATATGGATATATTCATATTATGACTTTGCTAACTTGCAAAATTTGAAAGGATAACATAATGAGATAATTATGGGATTTACAGCTATATAAGGAGAAGACTAAACATCAAAACCTGATGTTAGAACATGACAATAAAATCCATTTTTTCCCTCCTCAGGATATGAAAAGAACTTCAGGAAACTTGTCAGGGGAATGACAACGTTAAAATTAACAGATACTCGTCCTTTTAGCATTGTCATTCTTGACTGATAACTTCTTTGAATTAGGACATTTTCTATATTCTCCATTTTATTTTAAATTTCTTAAAATCATAGTAATGATAGGGAAAGCCTAATCAAATTTAAAGTTTCATATATGACCATTTCTTAGATTGATCAAATAATTAATAGATTGGTTTGATCTATCATTCATGTAAACCTCATGCAGTTAGAGTTGTACATAGACAACAAGGTACTCTGAATTATGACTGAGTTTAAAAGTATCTACATGTCTCCAAAGGCAAGGGAAATAAAGGCAAAAATGAACTATTGGGACCTCATCAAGATAAATGCTTCTGCACAGCAAAGGAAACAATCAACAAAACTAAAAGGCAACTGACAGAATGGGAGAATATATTTGCAAATGACATATTGGATAAAGGGTTAGTATCCAAAATCTATAAAAAATTTACCAAACTCAAAACCCTAAAAACAAATAATCCAGTGAAGAAATGGGCAGAAGACATGAATAGACACTTTTCCAAAGAAGACATCCAGATGGCCAACAGACACATGAAAAGATGCCCAACATTGCTCATCATCAGAGAAATCCAAATCAAAACCACACTGAGATACCAGTTCACACTGGTCAGAGTGGCTAAAATTAACAACTCAGGAAACAATAGATGTTTGCGAGGATGTGGGGAAATGGGAACCCTCTTGCACTGTTGGTAGGAATGCAAACTGGTGCAGCCACTCCAGAAAACAGTGTGGAAAAAAAAATTAAAAATAGAATTACCCTATGACCCAGCAATAGCACTACCAGGAATTTATCCAAAGGAAACAGAAGTGCTAATTCAAAGGGCATGTGTACCCCAATGTTTATAGCAACACTATCAACAATAGCCAAATTATGGAAAGAGCTAAAATGTCCATCAACTGATGAATTGATAAAGGAAATGTGGCTTATATATACAATGGAATACTACTTGGCAATGAGAAAGAATGAAATCTTGCCATTTGCAACAATGTGGATGGAACTGGATGGTATTATGCTAAGTGAAATAAGTCAGTAAGAGAAAGACAGATATCATATGTTTTCACTCATGTGGAATTTGAGAAACTTAACAAAAGACCATGGGGGAAGGGAGGGGGAAAAATAATTTCAAAAGAGAGGGAGGAAAACCGTAAGCGACCCTTAAATACAGAGAACAAATTGAGGGTTGATAGGGGGTAGGGGGGAGGGGAAATGGGTGATGGGCATTGAGGAGGGCACTTTTTGGGATGAACACTGGGTGTTGTCTGTAAATGATTAATCATAGGAATCTACTCCTGAAACCAAGAGCACAGTGTATACACTGTATGTAGCTAACTTGACAGTAAATTATATTCAGAAAAAATAAAATAAAATAAAATAAAATAAAATAAAATAGTTCTTTTTCTGTTTGAGGAGATCTGATTATTGAAAGGGAAGTTGACATGATGCTGAAGTCTGTTAGCATCTGAAGATAATGAACACTTAGTTGCCTAAAGAAGAGCAAGGAGGTATTTCATTCAAATAATAAAAACACTTAAATTAGAAATTAATACTTTTACCAACTCATTATACATAGCACTTTTAAATCTCATTAGACAAAGTCAAGTATAAGAGAAATAGCTCTTTCTTCTCAGTAATCCAGTTTAAGATCTGATCACTGAATCCATAGGACTGTAACCTTAGTCATTCTTGGTTTTGATTGTTCCCTTTTCTTGGGTCATACCAGAGATTTAGAATCCCAAAAAATACTAAAGTAGAGGGGAGACATATGCCAGAAGTCTGGGTGGGGCTCTCTGGATGCTGATATTAACTAGCTTTTAACATATATTGTTACAAGACATCCACTATTTCTAAACCAGAAGTATTCAGGGCCTTAGTGGCTTTATTATCATGTGTGCAAAAAGATCTATGATCCAGTTTTCTTAGAACCATAAGTGTGCAGCCATCGCTTTCCCCCCCTGTTCTCAGGGAACTGCACTAAAGCTATTTCAAATTGCCCCAGGAGTTCAAGATCTCTTTTTATTCTGCATAGCCACAATAAATTTCTTTTTGGCTTTATAGAGAATCTTTCTCTCAGCATGCTATTTTTCATGCTAAACATCCTCCACACATCATATTTCACTTGTATATTCTCAACTAACTGAAGAAATTCTACTAAAAGCTCAGATTTGGAAGATGGCATGTTCAGGTGAAAAGGTATTAAGAATTTCAGGTTTTCAACCATTGCTATTGGCTTTGCTTCATATATTCTTGAGACCTGCCATGTATTTTTCCTAAGGAAGGAAAATGTTCAAATAGAGAGAGCAAAAGCATGTAAGTTCATATTTTAAAATACTTTGAATACTATCATCCACTTGTGGGCATTTGCCAAATACAAAATATTCATTTAAATAAACTGTGTAAAAAGAAGAAAGCAAATTAGCACCAGTATAGTATGGGTTAGCCAAGTACACCCAAGCTTGGATTCTCTTTATTGCTAAATTATATTGCATATACAGATGCCTGAGGAAACTCAAATGGTGATATTAATAATCCCTTCTTCCTCTGAAGTGCAACTAAGTCAGCACAGGCATCATTATGTTCTGTTGCTATGAGCAAGAGAAAATTCAGAGAATTTTCAGGGAGTCTTAGAATTCTTTTTCTCTCTTAGTTCTGCATTTTAAAACCATTCAATATGTAATGGCCACTTTTTCTAAACAATGTCATGAAAAGAATGGCATCAATTGTCCTGATAAATTGTCTATGCCTTTCTCCCCCTCTACAATATGCAACTTTATGATCCTTTTGGAATAAAACCTCAAGGTTTACAAGCTCGGAGATTTGAAATGTTCAGAATAGAATGTAAAATGTACAGATATAGTTGTTTATGTTTGTGAGGATTTCAAGGCTATTTGTTCAGTAAAATAGTTTATGAGCCAATGGTTATGATTTTGAAAGGCTTGATAGTTAGGTATATCTTCCCAAAACAACATGGCTCCCAAGACTCTGAAAGGGAAGTTGGGTACAATTAGATTATCACAAAACATCTAATTTTAAATTTAGATGGAACTTTTGAGACTTGTAATTTTTGAAATAAGAGTAATAATATCCTAAAGGAAGTTCTCTTACATGTTTTCTAACTCAGAAAAGAAAGAGAGAGAGAGAGAGAGAGAGAGATTCCCTTCACCCTAATATTCTCTTTCTTTTCTTAAGAAAGCTATAGAATTCAGAGGCAAATACTTTTTTGACACCAGTCTTCAGGCTATTCTTTTCACACAAGAAGTTATATGTACCAGAATAAAGGTGAAACAGTTTTGAAATGTTAGTTATAATTTGATTCACAGGATCAATACCATCATGTTTTTTAAATTAATAAAGTAAATAAATAATTTTTACTTTCAAGCCACTGAAATGTCTGGGGACATTCCTTTCTTCCCTCTTGTATTACCATGAAATAAAATCAGTTATCCTTTGAAGCTCTTCTCACAAAAGGGTAACTGCAACAACTGAAAAAATGCAGCTCTTGACAGACTGTTAGCTAGAGAGATGACAGAACACTGGGAAATTCCAGGACAAATATAGATGATCTCAACTAAACAAAAAAATAGTGTAAAATAAGGAAAGAATTCATTGTTTGGGTCACTTACCATAAAGCAAAAGAAGTAGAAAGATCTCCTAAGGGGTAAAGTTGGCATTTCTGCTCTAGGGAACATTAGATGAAGGATTGCAAGCTACAAGGGTTCATCTGTGTCAGATTAAATAGTAATTTTGACTTACAACAGGACAGCAAATGCTCTAGAGAAGAAAAAAAGTGCATGTTAGTTTGTAATGGAGAATTGTGTTACAACAATAAATATGTGAAGACCATGTGAGAAGAAATCATTATAAATTAATAATTGAATAAAATAAGTATTAATGGTTTTCTACCCAAGTGAGGGAATTTTAGATAGAAATTCAAGGTAATTTGGCCTTCTAAATTTAATCATCTAGTTTATTTATTGGCTTTTGCAATACCATCTGTTTTAACTAAGTGACCTAGAATACTTTATATATTCATCATTATTCAGAATATTAAGTGTAAACATGTATCCATTTCTATACATATAACATGAAGGAACTTCCTCAATATCTTTTTAAGTATAAAAACGATAGCACAGTAAAAATATGCAGTTACCTCGTTGTAAAATTAGCTTCACAACTCAATCAATTCACACAATTGAAAGAGAAAATAAAGATAAGGTAAACATAGTTTTAAAGAGAAGATTAGGGGGGCGCCTGGGTGGCGCAGTCGGTTAGGCGTCCGACTTCAGCCAGGTCATGATCTCGCGGTCCGTGGGTTCGAGCCCCGCGTCGGGCTCTGGGCTGATGGCTCAGAGCCTGGAGCCTGTTTCCGATTCTGTGTCTCCCTCTCTTTCTGCCCCTCCCCCGTTCATGCTCTGTCTCTCTCTGTCCCAAAAATAAATAAACGTTGAAAAAAAAATTTAAAAAAAAAATAAAATAAAATAAAGAGAAGATTAGATTTCACTTTCAGCTTGGAAGATAGAAAGTTGCTAAGAGTGTTACTCCCAACCTAATAATGAAAACAAGTCAGATAACATAGAAACTTATAATTTTGTTAAAATCCATCAGGGAAATGAGGAAAAATAAACCTGAACGAACTAAAATCCAAAAAGTTATAATACCCTGATAGAAGAAAAATAAGATTAAAACAGAGAGGGAGGCAAACCATAAGAAACTCTTAAATACAGAGAACAAACTGGAGGTTGATAGAGGGGAGGTGGGTGGGGGATGGGCTAAATGGGTGATAAGCTTTAAGGAGGACACTTGTTGGGATGAGCGCTGGGTATTATATGTAAGTGATGAGTCACTGGGTTCTACTCCTAAAACCAATACTACACTATATGTTAACTAACTTGAATTTAAAAACATAAATTAAAAAAAAAACCTTAATCCTCTTCATCTGTGATGAAGTATTGAGAGGGAGAGAAAACTGTCACAGACAAGAGGAAGAAGAAACTAGAATTTTTAAAGGCCAAGTGTGATGTTTTAAAATTCTAAGAATCCCCATCAACAAAGGTAGTCTACATCCCCTTCCAACTCTTTCTCATGCTATTACTAAATTTTTGTGCAGAAACGTGAAAGCAGAATGAGAGAGCTGAGAGCTGTCACCCAGTGTAGGCATAAATGTGCAGGAATGGCTATGGATTAAGGGCATGGCAAAAGAATCTAATTGAACTATCTGAAATCTCTGCTCTCACTGAGAACTAAGGGAAAGATTGCTTAGAGAAAGCCCCTTGAGGCAGAAGTGCACAGAACTAGAAGAGATCTGTGTGCAGAGCAAGAAAACTAAGAAAAATCATTTTGAGACCCATACTGACCCATACCTTGTTTCAGTCCCTCCTCACTCTGAGTCTGGGGAAGGGGCAGCAAAGGGGAGATCTTCTGAGGGACAGACAGCCAAGATAAATCCTCATCAGTCCCAAAAACTGGCAACCTGACTCTCAAGCAGAGTGGGGACTCCCATAGTCCTGAAAGCTTATAGTTGGGCTGCAAAACATAAAGAGATCTTTGGAGTCTTCCCAGACTCAAATCCCAAATCCTGCTGAAGGGAGATCCCAATCCAGTGCTAAAATTACTTGAATGCAGTGGCGAATGGTTCTAGCTAAATGAATAACAAAGCCCAGATCCAGATATCTACAAAATAAGACTCTGTTCCTCACACCAGAGTCCTGACAGAAAGGTGCAAGCTTTTCTATGTGAAAATATATTTATTTCAATTTTTTTCTTTTACATCTACTATTCACAATACAAATATTATTGAATGCATGGGAAAATAAAAGAAATGTGACTCAAGAAAGAAAATTGCCAAAAGAACAAAACTTGGAGATGGGCCATTTGTGTAAACAGCCAGAAAGGGACTTAGACAATAACTATCATGGTGTCCAGTAGAATAAATGGACAATGTCTGTGTGTAGACAGGAATATTCAGTAGCAAGAAGAAATCTATTAAAAAGACCCAAATAAGAATGCTATAAATGAAAAATACAATAAGAGAAATGAAGAATTCATCTGACAGATTAGCAGATGGGATATAGAGGTTGAAATAATTTGTGCACTGAGGACACCCAATTGAAATGATCCCAACTGAAACAGGTAAAGGGAAAAAGAAGCTTAAAAACAAAATAAAACAGAGTATTCAAGGTCTTTAGGATAATATTAAACAATTGAATATATGTGTAATTTCAGTCACAAAAGAAGGGAGGAAAGAGAATGAAGCAGAATAAATATCTGAGAGACAATGGTAGATAATTTCCTAAATTTTTTAACGTTTATTTATTATTTTTGAGACAGAGAGAGACAGAGCATGAATGGGGGAGGGTCAGAGAGAGAGGGAGACAAAGAATCTGAAACAGGCTCTGAGCGGTCAGCACAGAGCCCGACCCAGGGCTCGAACTCATGGACCGCGAGATCATGACCTGAGCTGAAGTCGGATGCTTAACTGACTGAGCCACGCAGGCGCCCCAATACTTTTCTAAAATTAATGAAAGACATCAACCCACACATCTGAGAACTTAGTGAATCCCAAGCAGAATAAATGCAAAGAAAATCACATTTATGCACAGCATCGTGAAAGTGTTAAAAACCAAGCACAAATGATCTAAAAGCAAATGGGGAGCAGAAGGTTGGCAAACTTATTACATATGTGTATATAACACTAAGAATAATGGTTGACTTTTCTTCATAAACAATGAAAGTTAGAAGAAAATATGGACCATCCTTCAAGCCTTAATGAAAAAATATATATATATATAAAGAACATACTATACTGGAAAAATGTCTTTCAAAAAAGAAAAGGTTAAAAATATTTACAGGTGAACAAAAGCATTGAGAATTCATATTCAGTAGGTTAATCCAAAAAGTAGTAACTAAAGAAGTTCTTTAGACTGAAGCAAAAAGATCCCTGACACAAATGCAGGTCTCTATGAAGAAATGACAAGACCAAAACCAGAAGTTTGGTGCATATAAAAGTCTTTAAAAAAATTATTACATATTTGTGTATTTGTTTTCTGTTGCTGCTGTAACAAATTACCATAAACTGAGTGGCTTAACATGACACAAATTTATTACATCACATTTCTCTAGATCATGAGGACAATATTGATTCTACTGGGCTACAATCAAGGTGTTGTCAAGACTGTTCATTTCTGAAGGTTCCAGGGGACAATCCATTTCCTTGTCCTTTCCAGCTTCCAAAGGCCTGCCTACATTCTTTGGTTCAAGGGTTTCTTTCTACATCTTGAAAGTCAAGCAACATTAGGTGAAGCCTTCCTCACATGATGTCGCTTAAATCTTCCTCCCTCTTGCACTTTGTCGGAGCTGGTGATTACACTGGTCCCATTCAGATAATCCAGGATAATCTCCCTACCTTAACTTCAGATGTTAGCTACCTTAATTCCCCTTTGCAGGTAACCTAACATACTCACATGTTCTGTGGATTAGCACGTGGCATCTTTTGGGGCTATTATCCTGCTGTCACAAAATTCATACATTTTATATATTTATTAGATATTTACTAGATATTAGTTTACTTAAACTCTTTTAAAGATTATTGACTGTTTAAAATAAAAGTAACAAAAAATAATAACATCTTATGGGTTTATTGAATATGTAGAAGCATAATATATGACAATTAGGGTTAAATAGATTTTTTTAATCATTCTGTCATTCTTTATAAGGCAGGTGACAATTTTTGAAACTAGACTGTTATAAATTAAAATGTATTCTGTAGTCTCTAGAGAAACTATAAGAAAAAGCATACCTAAAAATGTGATAGGAGTAATAAAATAAATCCTTAGTTTTATTTATTTATTTATAAAAGTTTTTAATGTTTATTTTTGAGAGAAAGAGAGATAGAGTGTGAGCAGGGGAGGGGCAGAGAGAGAGGGAGACACAGAATCTGAAGCTGGCTCCAGGATATGAGCTGTCAGCACAGAGCCTGACACGGGGCTCAAACCCACAAACCATCAGATCATGACCTAAGCCAAAGTCAGATGCTTCACTGACTTGAGCCACCCAGGTGCCCCTATGAAGCTTTTTAAATAAGTCACATCTTTTTTTTTATTATTTAAAAAAAATTTTTTTATCATTCATTTATTTTTTGAGAGACAGAGAAAGAACAGGAGCAGGGGAGGGGCATAGAGAGAGGGAGACACAGAATCTGAAGCTGGCTCCAGGATCTGAGCTGTCAGCACAGAGCCCAAAGTGGGGCTCAAACTCAACGAACGTAAGATCATGACCTGAGCTGAAGTCAGATGCTTAACCAACTGAGCCACCCAGGCGCCCTGTAATAAATCCTTAGTTTTAAATTTCAAAAAAGGGGCATTAAAAAAGATGGACACAGGAATAAATGATAGATTGGACAAATAGAAAACAAACCAGTATATCAATTGTTACATGAAAGCAAATGGTCTTAAAAGATAAACCAATAAAAAACAAAACTCAAATATATGCTAGCTCCAAGTACTATACTTTAAACATAAAGTCAGAGACAGGTAAATAGTAAAAGGTAGCTGAAGGTATTTCATAAAACCACCAAACTTAAAATATCTGTGTGGCTATTTTAATACACAACAAAATAGACTCAGAGAATGAAGAAGAAGAAGAAGACGACGATGAAGAAGAAACACATTAAGTTCCATGTGCTAAAGTGTACATAATCCATCTTCCAAATACTTAATTATTAACTTTAATTTTATATATATAAAGTTTATATATATGTAACTTAAATCCCTTAAATTATATATTATATATATATTTTGCATATATATTTTTACATATATAATAATGTAGGGAAAAAATAGAAATAAAGAGTAACACAAAGAAAACAATTACCTATAACTCCACCATCAGAAGAAGTAACGATTTAAATTGCTTTGTATATCCAATATATATATATATATATATATATAGTATAGTATATAGCATACAGTATATAGTATATATGGAGATAATAACATATAGAGAATAATTATATCAAAAATGAATCCATTAGGATATATATAGTGGAATGTGTTCACTACGTATAGAATAAAATGTATATAATGTATACACATTATAAAATATATAGACAGACTATGTAAATAACGTTATATATAGAATATATATATTATTCTATGTATATAGAATAATATATATATTCTATATATATAGAATAATATATATAGAATAATATATATAATGTTAACTCTTCTAAAATCAAAATACAAAATTTGTAAATTTATAAATAGTATATTAGGCAATGGTATTTTGAAATGATTGTAGTTCCTGGAGTTTCTCTTTCATGCAAGACATTCTATCAGTTGAACATGTTGTAAAATTTATATTTAAGAAATATTTTATATCTGCCACTGTGTGGAGCATACCTTTCCCATAATTTGACTTGAAGTATCTCCTAGATACCAAGTAATCCTACATGGATTTTGACATATGTTTCATTACTAAACCAACATCTATTATTCTGTCTTGAAACATGTCTTTGTGAATTGAAACATACTCGGCTCCACAATATCAATGCTATTAGACTTTTTATTCACTCATTTATTTTGTCAACTTCACAGTTCTCTTACTTTTTTATTAATTTAAAAAGTAACTTATATCTTGTGTCTCTATAAAAGCAGATGATCTTTGAATAATAATTTATATTTAATTAAAATAGTCAAAATTTAAGGAGGAAAGAAAAATGTTTCTCTCAACAGTCTAATTTACTACTAAATTGAATTATGTCAAACAAACAACAAAGACTGATTTTGGCCATATTTCTCTCCTCCTCTAAATATGCACAGCACTGTTCTTGTTAGTAGAAGCTTCTGTTATCAAGTCCTCCTAACTATAAAATATTAGCAAACTTCTACAAGTTTCCATACATGGCACTGAGCAGTCTTTTGTTCTCTAATGAATAAATAATTTAAGGTCATTGTGACCCACACTGAAGATAAAGATCTCTTCTTTTATAAAAAAAAAAAAAAAAGACCTCTTTGTTTTAAATGTTGAATAAGAAGATAGTTGGAAAAAAATTCTAGTTAGCTAAAATTAAATTTCTACTTACTTATGAGAACCATGCAGAATATGCTTTGTTTTTGTATCTTCACAATGTTAGTTGATGAGAAAAAGATACGTTTTCAATTCTCTTTAAACTCAGGTTCAGCATTTTCTTCTTCTGTAGTTGGCAAACAACCATGAGTTGTTTTGTTTATAGTTGTTTGGAAATAGAGTTATATTAACTAATTGTTTTTAATTTTTTAAATATTTATTTTGTAATGCCTGAAGTTCCGAACCCTCCCACAAAAGTCCACCAAAGTCCTAAGTCAAAGCCAAGCGGCAAGGGTCGTTTATTGCAGGTTCGAACCTGGTCCTCTGCGCACTCGTCGCCGGTGACGCAAGAGGCCACGATCAGGGTTGGTACAGCGTTTTTATAGACAGAGACAAATAGCACAGGGGAGGTTTCAAATTATGAGGGGCCTGATTAGTTGATTTTAAAGTAAGGACATTTGTTGTTCTCTGATTGGGCGTCCTTTGTCTGTCCTTTGGCGGGAAGGCTTTGTCCGTTACTTGTGGCGGGAGAAAAAAGGGGGAAGGGGGTAGGGTAGGTGAGGAATGTGCTAAGCAAGCAGGTTTACAGAAGCGAGAAATGCCGGTTAGTTTATGTACAATCACTCATTCCATCACATATCAGACTACATTTAGGAAGGTTTACAACCCATTCTACTACACAGCGGGTTACATTCAGGAAAGGCCTCACAATGCTTGTAGCAAACAGCAAGCAAAACAGACTTCTCAGCAATTGTATTTCTTATCAAAGATCCATAATAAGCAGAAAAGAGAACTTTAGCTTTAAACTAAGGCAGGGCTGTCATTAGGATTTAAAGCTGTTCTTTTCAATTTATTTTTGAGAGAGAGAGCGATAGCACAAGCAGGGAGGGGCAGAGAGAGAGGAGACACAGTATTTGAAGCAGTCTCCAGCTCTGAGCTGTGAGCAAAAAGCCCAATGTGGGGCTTGAACTCACAAGCCCTGAGATCATGACCTGAGCCAAAGTCGGCCACTTAACCCAATGAGCCACCCAGGCACCCCTATATTAACTGTGATTTTTAATGACATTGTTGCTCATGAAACATATCTCAAATTTTCTGTTACATCTTCAGAAGAGAAATTTTTTCTCATAAATGTTCCACTTTGATTATTGGACTTCCCTTTTCTGTATTGTACTCTTCAAATTTCACTTATAACCTGCACAGAGGTATGTTCCTTATTCCTGTCTAATGCAATAGGTTGCTGCATAGAAACAAATTTTGTGATTCCAGGCTCAGGCTCTCTGCTCCTGAGGAATAGGCCATTAGTTCCTCATGCTTCACTGAGTGTTCTGTGTATGTTTTCCTCTGGTAAAGCTAAGTAGTTTGGGGTTCTGTTTTTTTCCTAGTAGGTTCATTTTCATGGATGCTGACTTTGGTATCCTGTTTTTCTCTGCATCTTTCCTGAATCTTCTGTTCAGCTTGATTCTGCACTGTTTCTCTCTGCTTCTTGATTGGCCCTTCACATCCTAGTTTCCAAACCTGTCTCCTCAATCTCTTGTGAGCCAGGCAGCACATATTCTGTCTCGAAGTCATCTGAAAACAAACACTTTCCTACTTTGCAACTTATTAATAGTTGTTTTAAAAGGGGGGGGGGGCATTATGAATTATGGAATAGTGTTTGTTAACCTAATGCCCCATCGTGAAAACTACACTTTGGAAATAGCAATATTTATTGTAAACAGATGATTCAGTTTACATACTATATACATTAATGTGTGCCCTTGAGTCGGTCTTTGACTTCAGCTATTTTGCATCAGTAGCCTTCTCTCCAGTCACCATGTTGTTACAGCAGACTTTATTTGGGAATCCTGCTTATCAAACCATGAGCTTTTTTGATGTTTGTACATGTCATGTATTCCCCTCTCTTCTCATGTTTTCTATCATCTTTCTGCTTTAGCTTCTCCTGTCCTGCTGAGTAATCAAACAAATCTCTAGACACTGTGGTCTTGCTGCTCATTTCAGTAACGAAAAAAAAAAAAAGAAAACAAACAAAAAAAAACCAAATAGCAGCTGCTGAAATTGTGAACCTTCCTTTCTGGCTGTCAAATTTAGTGAAAACAGATGCTTCAAGGAGTTGTTTGTAATTCAAGCAGGCACAGAAGAGAAAAAGAAACCTCTTATTTGCTGAAACTGGAGAAGTACTGCTAGGTCAACTTAGTTTCTATCTTGTGCTCTGGAAGAAGAAGCGTACTGTTAATGTCTTGCAAGTACCCGGCACTACTTTGCTAAAATAAGGTCATCACTTAAACTGACAATACGTAAAATGATGTTCATAAAATGTATGTGTCCTGAGAGAAAAAATGACTCAAACTGATTGTAATGAAATGAATTAAATGTTTTAAAATGTTAAGTGTTCCTCTGATGAGGTCAACTACTGTGATTTCTATATGCCTGGGCAAGAACTAGAATACCTGTCACTGGAAAGAAGACAGAACCAGCCAATGAGAAATGTCAGATCCTGTTAAGTAACTGTTGACAATCATTTACACCTCTGATCCTTATTTTTCCTCAATGGTGAAATGAGGGGCATTGAATTTGATGACACATAAGGTTCCTTATATAACCAAGTTAACATGATAAAGTGACTTGGATGTCACTGCCTATACTTTACTAGAAAACTATTGCCAAATTAAGAGTCACTCTAATCAGGTCAAAAGCTTTACAATATGTGTTAATAGAAAATGTTATTCAATTTACCAAAATATTGCTTGTGCCCAGTTTTTTAGTAACAGATCTTTAGCATAAAGCCTATTATGTCTGTAGTTATTCTTGTGACTAAGTCAGTCTGTCAACCTAATAGTAAAGGGGGAAACATAGCCAAAAACAAAAACGAAAAACTAAAGATGTCTACTACCTGATTCGTCTTTTAAGGATAGGAACATGAGCTCTATGCGTATTTGCTCCTGTTATACAATTAGGGACTTGTAAAGAAGCTATATGAGAGCTTAGCTTTTGGGGAAGTGGGAGAACAGAAAGGGCTGGCTGTGATTCCACTGAGATTATTTAGGAGGGAAAAAAGTGTTGAAAAATGAAGCAATCTGAGCCTGGATGGACCCTGGGGCAAAAACAGATTGGGATTGATGGGGAAGGAATTAAAATGATGGAAAACGAAAGAAGGGAAAAGAAGAAAAGATTGGGGTTACCTCTGAACTACCGGTAGAAACTATTAGTAAGTTTTTTCTTAATTCATATACATTTGTTGAACCTTGGGGAAAGTCACTTCTAGACTCCCTGTCATCCTCAACCCCCATTCCAGGTCCCAAGAAGTAGTAAGATTGAAATGGATAAGTCATAATAATTAAGGACATTTGCTGAATTATATTGCTAGAAATTGAAGCTTAAGTGTCATTTAAAACCTCATGCTTCCATAAAGCTGTGCTGGTGATATTTTTTCATAGAATCCAGCCTCTGAAATTCTGGAATTTGGGGCTAATATCCTAGAAGTTCTAGCTCCTTAATAGTTTAATGAAATTAGATGGAGTCTTAACTCTTTTTTCTTCTAAAAGAAACATCTTTCTCCATCCCACTTCCTATTAAAAACAAAACAAAATAAAAAACAAAACAAACAAACAAAAAACTTGATAGGAATCAGGATAAGCAACAGGATAAATAAGCTTACATAGACTTCTACGTCTTAGGGGGAAACTCAATTTTCCACCAATTTTCCTCTGTTTGCTTTTCTTAGTATTACCTACTGTCACCATTTATATTAAACCAACTACAAAATAGCAAAGGATACTGCTTTCCTTTCATTTGTAAAGGATTTTATTTAGCAGAGGCAAGTATTTTGCTTATATCTTCAAGGATCCTCCCTAGATCACCAAGAGATTCCTTTGGAGATAGAGTCAACAAACAGACAGATAAACAAAAATAAAACACAATTCTTATGGTAACAAACAGGTTTTATTTTTCCTACAGTATCACATTTGCATATTCCCTTCAAAAACTTGTGGTCATAATTTCTATTTGAAAACTACATTCAGAGATTCTAAACGACAGCCAAATGCCATCCCTTTACAACTAACATCTTTCAAAGGAAATAAACAAACGTCTCTCTCTGTAGTTTCTCTCTTAACTTAGATTTAAGCCAACTCCTTAAAGACAAAAAAGCAGACACAACTTTAAAAAGTGCAACCCACTACAGTCTGGCTTTTGCCTACAAAGCTTCACTGAAATGTGGAGATTACATATGACCACCAATTTACTAAATCTAGTGGTCAATTCGTACTTCTCATAGTATATACCCTATCTGCACTATTTGGCACAATTGATTACTCTCTACTTCTGGCAACTCATTTTTCACTTGTATTCCAGGACACCACAACTGCTGGGTTTTCCTCTTAACTAACTTTATTAATATGCCTTCCTACTTTGTTCTCTGTTCTTATTTTCCTCCCAACCTCTTAACACTGAAGTATCCCATGACTCAGTACTAGGATCTCTTCGGTAATTAGACTCACTGCTTATATCTTTATCCCACACCATTCTGAACTTTAGACTTGTATATTCAACTGCCAGATCAGTATCGCCACTGGGTGTTTCATATGTCTCAATTTGAATCTCAGATTTAATATCTCCAAAAGTGAACTTGTGATCTTAATTCCCAAACCTGTTCTACCTGTAGTCTTTTACGTATCACTTAAAATCAGCTTCGTCCTTCCTGCTGCTCAGGCCAAAAAAACCTGAGAGTCATCATTGATTCATGTTATACTCTCACATACCACATCCAATCTGTCAAGAATTCCTATGGGTTTTACATTCAGAATATATTCACATTCTGACCCTTCGCCAGCACCTCACTGCTATCACTTTAGACCAAATGACCTTATCTCTTCCCTGGATTATTGCAATAGTATCTTAAGTGGCCTCTGTTTATATCTTTTTTCCCATCTGGAATCTATTCTCAACATAGCAGTCAAAGTAATCTTTTCAGAACATTTATCATATTATGTTCTCCTCTGCTCAGAATCCTTCAGTGTTTTCTTATCTCATTAAAAATGAATGGCAAAGTCCTTACAATGGCCTGTAAAGTGCTACACTATTTACTCAGCTAGTATTTCTCTGAACTTAATCTCTTCTGCCAATTTTCTTAATTTCTCTGTGTGGAGTCATCTTCTATACATCTACATGACTAACTCCTTCATCTACCTTAAAATTTTGTCTACCTTCTCAGTGGGGACAAACTTGACCAATTTATTTACAGTTGCAATCCTTTGGATACACCCTTGATTTATTCTTCTCCAAAGACCAAATCCAATAACCTTCTAACATATAAAAATAATTTGCATATTGATTATGTTTATTGCCTGGCACCCGCTATTAGGGCAGAGATTATTATCTGTTATAAGGCTGTAATGCCAAGAACAAAGTGGGCACTCAAAAATATTTAGAGAATAAATGAATAAAGAAATGAAACAACCCTACAGGAAGACTAACCAAATATCTGACACAACAACACTGACTTAAGAAGGAGACACAGAATAATTCCATTGGGAGTGGCTCATTATAATCCCAATTTGCTGCATCAAATTCAATAAGCAGTAGGAGTGGTAGAATTTTTCTTTGCTAGCTAGTTGCTTAGTTTTCCTGGATGCCCTCTGCTTTTCATCATTCCCACATTCATTGCACTGTTCATTTTCTTCCTAGGTATAAATGTTGCCTAACAGTTCCCCTGCATTCCAGCCTATCTTGGATTTGTGCTTTGCTGTTCCTTAGTTCACTTCCCTAACTTAAATTTACTTTGTCCAGCCTGCATCAGTATCTACTTGGTATTTCATTCCTTGCTTCTTATTTACTTCTGATCACTTCCATCTTGAAAAGGACTTCCTTGACTTTCTATGGCTCTATTTAGTATATTCACACCTTAAAACCTCAGTAATCTACTAAGAAATTTATGGAACTGAGAAAAAAAAAAGAACACTAAAAATTAACACTGATTTTTAAAGTGTTATCTTCACTATGGGTTGGATAAAATTATCACCATTTTCCAGATGAACAAACTGAGATCCAGTTTTTAAATGACTTTTCTAGTCTTAGTTTGTATATGGTGTAGCCAGCCTTTGAATCCAGGTGTGTGTGCCTTCAAAATCACTACTCATTGTACAATATCACATTGCCTCTTTTTTTTTTTTTTTTTTTTTGCAACGTTTATTTATTTTTGGGACAGAGAGAGACAGAGCATGAACGGGGGAGGGGCAGAGAGAGAGGGAGACACAGAATCGGAAGCAGGCTCCAGGCTCTGAGCCATCAGCCCAGAGCCCGACGCGGGGCTCGAACTCACTGACCGCGAGATAGTGACCTGGCTGAAGTCGGACGCTTAACCGACTGCGCCACCCAGGCGCCCCCACATTGCCTCTTTAATCCAGATATCCCAACTCACAGTCCAGTGCTTTTCCCATTACATATGCAATCTTTCTTCATGTTTTAGAAATACACTGTTTGGTGCCTCTTCACCCATAGGCATTTAATAATCATTTATTCCTCACACTTCACTTCAAAACTCCATTTTATATACAATGCATTCATTATGCATACTGAAATCACACCCAAAGTGGGAAAATATCCAACTACCTCCCAGTAAAAATATGTGAGTATTCACTAATGTTAGAAACAGTCACTCTTCCTGGATAACTTTTTTTTTCAATTAAGTTTACTGACTAACCTAAACATGATTTCATTGATAGCTTTAGACTCTTTTTTAAAATCTTTTTTTTTTTGTAATCTTCTTTTCCCAAGTTAAATTAACAGTCCAGTTGTTGGTAAATATAACACAGAGACTTAAATCAAGATAATACATGAGTCCTCTAAATTTAGATTATTTCCAAATGGGAAGACATGTATCTCCTTCCTTTGACCTCAAAAGAAAAGAAAGAAAGCCTCAAAAGCTGAAGATATTCATACTGCTCTTACAAGAAAGTGGATAATCTCTGAATGGGGACCAAAGCCATATTTTCCCTTTCATCTAAAATAAGGGAAAGAGGCTCTCTGGATGCCTTTTAATCTTGTATCTGAAAAAAGTGTAGTCGATTGTCACTTTGAATTTTTGCAATGACTAATTGCTTGCTCCTTGAGCTTCTGATTCTTAAGAAAGTGAAATACAGAAGGGCTGGAAACCTGACCTTTTATACATATTTTCCCACTCCACTGCCATATGATGAATCCAAACCTAAATGATTCGCCTATAGTAAATCTAATTAAATCTAGAACTTTCTGAAATTAAAAAAAAATTTACAGTTTCTCTAAAATTTTCATTTTAAAGCCAAGCCTTATCTGTAACTTTTGATTTTCCACGTGACAGCCTAGCTAATATAACTAATATGCTGATTTTTAAAAGTAATCAATAAATATACTTTGTTGTCCATGTGTTTAGCTTCTACTTGACTCTGAAGGGAAACTAAAATAAAATATATAACCCCTATTCACAAAGAAAAGCAATCAACATGGATTACAAGGATAAAGTAGTTAGAACTCATTCTATTAAAGAAATAGGTATCATTAGAGAAATGACAAAAATTTATGTTAGGAATGAGAAAAGCAAAAACTACTGGGAACAAGAATGAGCATAGATTAATTTCATTGTTTTAATCAAACATGTAAGATAAAAGTGGTTTTTGAGGAAGGTGAATTAATAATATGATCTGGAGAAAGAATGTAATTTGCTGATCCAGAAGAAATTGTTGTCAAATGAAAATTCCAAGGTTGGAGTTATGGTAATGGGAGCAAGATTTAATCTGAAGGGAAAAATATTTATAAAGAACAAATATGAGTCAGAGAATCTGGAATAGACTTTTTCTGAAGACAGCCTATGGATCCAGACCCAGACAAACAGTCCTGCGCTCAGGGTAGACACAAGGAAGATCCAAAAGGTGGTACCCAAGGGCCGAGCCAGAGCTCAGAGCAGGATGCACAATAAAACTGGAGCATCAATCAAAAGGAATTCAGGCTTCAGATTTACATCACTTTTTCTGAAACTTGATTATTGTCATTCTTATTTTAAAGCATTCTGTGTGTGCCTACAAATGATGATCTTAACACACTTGTCAGTAAGTTACAGAAGGAACAGAAAATTGAAGTTAAAAAAAAGAAAGAAGATATGACAAATGAAGAAATTAATTTAAGAAAGTAAAATTAACATTATGGAGAAAATGAAAAAAGCCAAAATTTGTTTTTTATTTGATCAAAAGTAAAAGGAACAAGACACTTAGATCAGGAATAAAAACTGGGGGCATTTCTATAGATTCTATAAGCTTATATAGATATCATAAGGATATTATATTTTATTTATTTTTATTTTTTTAATGTTTATTTATTTTTGATACAGAGAGAGACAAAGAACGAGCAGGAAAGGGCAGAGAGAGAGGGAGACACAGAATCCAAAACAAGCTGTAGGCTCTGAGATGTCAGCACAGAGCCTGACGTGGGGCTTGAACTCATGAGCCATGTGATCATGAGCTGAAGTCAGACCCTTAACCGACTCAGCCACCCAGGCACCCCAAGGATATTCTAAACAACTTAATGATAATGAATTTTAAAAATTAGGTAAAATGAAAATGTTCAGAAAAATGCAAGAAAAAAATTATATATCTATTTAATAAGTTACACTTGTTCTAAAAGAGCACTTCACTGGTTAATTCTAAAAAAAAATCATAAAAGTAACATCACCAATCATATACAAAATGTTTCAGGGTTAGAACAGGGTGGAGGGTTTCTCAACATATGCTATGAAGCCAGCATATTGATATTATTGATACCTAAACATGGCAAATTAGAACAAGGAAATAATATTACTATGTTCATGAGATGAGAAAAAATCTAGAACATCTTATGAAATTAAATCCATCAGGATACAGAAAGTATAATGAATCTCAAATGAGGTGTGTCTATTGTAGGAATGCCAATTTGCCTTAATAGTAAAAAAATAAATAACTAAAGTCTATGTGATTCATCACAGAAAAAAGTTAAAAAAAAGTATATGATCATGTCATTAGACAAGTAGTAAGCACTTGAGAAAATTAAGGCAGAATTCTAAAATGATTCCTATCTTTCTATACTCTCTTCCTGTAGAATGTGAACTGAGTCTGTGAATATGATCTTACTCCTGTGATTTTGTTACTCTATGTGGCAAAAGGGATTTTGCAGATGTTATCAATGTCACAAAGCAGTTGACCCTAAATTGAGAGATTAATTGGATAAGATTTACCAAATCACAAGAACAATTTTTTCTTTTTTTAAGAGAGAGAGAGAGAGAAAGAGCAAGCATGAGCTGGGGTGAAGGGCAGAGAGAAAAAGAAAGAATCCCAAGCAGGCTTCACATTTAGCATGGAGTTGAGGTTGGGCTCTATCCCATGACCCTGGGATCATGACTGGAGCTGAAATCAAGAGTTGGAAGATGAACAAATTGAACCACTTTAAATCTGGGATTAGAGGTCAGAAAGTGGGGAAGTCAGAGTCAAAGTACAAGGATTAGGCATATTAGCCAGCTGTCTGCTTACAGATGGAGGGGGCAATGTGGTTAGGCAGGCAGGCAGCCTCTAGAAGGTGAGCTGCCCCCAGCTGATAGCTAGCAGGGACTGGATTCTGACAACCACAAGAATATGCTTTGGAGTAGATTTTTTCCCAAGAGCTTCCAGATGAGAATTCAGCTTGACCAACACCTTGATTTCTACCTCGTGATAACCTGAGCCGAAAACCCAGGGACTTCTGACCTACAGAACTGTTAGCTAATAAATGGATGTTGTTTTAAGTCACTAAGTTTATAGTAATTCATTACACAACAAGAGAAGACTTATACAAATATCCAGGAATAAGTAAATGGTATCTATAAAAACAGGCAAACAAACCTACTACAAACAACATCTTTAATAATGATTAATCAAAATGTTTGCCCTGAAATTGGAAATAAGACAGGGATATTGTTATCACTGCTCTTCAACATTTTACTAGAGGCCGAGTGAGTGTAATAGGCAAGAGATGCAATTGAGATGTATAAGATATTGAAAAAAAAATTAAACTGTCATTTTTGCAGATGACATAATTATGCATGTAGAATATCCAAAATAATTTACAGATAAATGATTAAGGTTAATAAGTGAATTTAAATAGTAGCTGGATATATGATCAACACAACACCTGTGATTACATATGCAAGTAACAAAATTAGAAAATAAAAATTCTTACAGTAAACTATTTCTAAGAGAATAAAAACATTGAACACCTAGGAAGAAATTTAATATGTTTTTTTCAGAAAATTTAAAGAAGATAAGTAAAATGGAGATATAACTTGTTTAAGGCTTACTGGAACACACAGTATTTTTAAGATATTTTTCAAATTGACCTATATATTCATTTCAATCACAATAAAAAATATAAGTTTTTTTTTTCTTTTGGTGGAAATTGGTTAGTTGAATCTGGAACACACACATACACACACAAACACACACACACAGGAGCAAAAATATCTAAGAAAATGCTGAGAAGGAACAAAGTGAAAGGATTTACACAAAAGAGATAGAAATTTAAGCTGTTTAAGACAGGCTGATATTAGCACAATGATAGACAAATGTGCCAATGATTGTAGAATTAGAAGAATTTGACCTTGTTTCAAAATAGAGTCATTGCAGATCTTATTAAACATAATGTCATACTGGAGTAGGGTGAGCCCCTAAATCAATATGACTGGTGTTCTTAAAAAAAGATGAAGTTTAGATACAAACATGCACACAGGGAAAAACAGCGTGTGAAGATAAAGGCAGATCTAAGTGTAATGCTTCTACATGCCAAGGAATGGCAAAGATTGCCAGAGAACCATCAGAGGCTACAGGGTGGAACAGACTCTTCCTCGCAGGCCTCAGAAGGAACTAACCCTGCAGACATCTCGATCTCAGACTTCTAGCCTCAAGAAATGGAAGACAATAAATTTCTGTGTTTAAGCCATTTAGTTTATGATACTTTGCTACAAGAGCCCTAGCACACTAATATAAAATCCAAACATAAAACATAAACTCATAAAGTGTCTAAAAATACACAGAAGAAAATCATGGCTCCTACGTTGGAGAAAGGATTCTTCAAGAGGACACAGATATCACTACCACAAAAGAGAAGACTAATAAGTGAAACAAGATTGACTCTAAGAATTTTCAATTACAGAGTGAAAAATCAAGCTGCATTGAGGGAGAAGGTATATGCAATATGTAAAAATGGAAATTAACATATAAAGATTTCCTAAAAATCAGGTAGAAACAAATAACACAACAAAAAAATAAAGAAGTTTAAACTAAATGAAAAGAGATCTGAATGAGTACTTCGAATAAAACACTTTCCAGGTGACCAAAGAATATTTTTTAAAGTTCCCAACTTTTGACTCATCATGGAAATACAAAAATAAAAACATAATGAGATATCAGTACACAGTGACCAAAATGGTTAGAATTAAAAGGACTAAGTACTCCACGGTTTTGGTCAATAGTTGCAGCAATCGCATCCCCCATACTACTATTTGTGGGTATAATTCCATAGAAACATCATCTACTAATTGATCTTACACATGCCCTACGATCCAGGAATGCCACCCATAGAAAAATACATATGTATGTATTCTAAGATAACATATACAAGGATGTTTATGGCTAAGTTATACAGAAAGTCAAAATTTGGGAATAACTTAAATGCCCACCAATAGCAGAATGAATGAATGGATTGTTATGTATTCATAGAAAAATGCTATGCAGCAAGGAAAATGAACAAACTACAAGTGTATTTACCAATATGTGTAAATCTCAGACCAAAATTTTGAGCAAAGGAATCTAGACAAGAAATAAACATACTATTTGATCCCATTTGTAAACATTTCTAAAAAGGATGAAATTAATACGTAGAGAAGTTATTCAGGAAAGCGTAGGGTAGAGATAGATCATAGAAGATTCTAGGTGCTGTTAGTGCTCTCCTCTTGATGAAGTTGGTGATTACATAAGTGTGCTCATTTGGGAAAATGCATTAACCATTCATGCAGTCAATGAGTGTAATTTTTTGTATCTCTAATGTGTTTTAATATAAAAGTTTATTTTAAAAGAGACTCTGGGAAATAATGTTAGTTTTTAATAATAGTGGCAAGTAATTACTTTAGATAAGTAGAATAATAGTCAAATAACTTTTAATATTCACTAAAATAATACTTTAAAATAATTGTTAATACTGTTGCAATTTTTTTTTATGAAATTTATTGACAAATTGATTTCCATACAACACCCGGTGCTCATCCCAAAAGGTGCCCTCCTCAATACCCATCACCCACCCTCTCCTCCCTCCCACCCCCCATCAACCCTCAGTTTGTTCTCAGTTTTTAACAGTCTCTTATGCTTTGGCTCTCTCCCATTCTAACCTCTTTTTTTTTTTTTTTCCTTCCCCTCCCCCATGGGTTCCTGTTAAGTTTCTCAGGATCCACATAAGAGTGAAACCATATGGTATCTGTCTTTCTCTGTATGGCTTATTTCACTTAGCATCACACTCTCCAGTTCCATCCACGTTGCTACAAAAGGCCATATTTCATTTTTCTCATTGCCACGTAATATTCCATTGTGTATATAAACCACAATTTCTTTATCCATTCATCAGTTGATGGACATTTAGGCTCTTTCCATAATTTGGCTATTGTTGAGAGTGCTGCTATGAACATTGGGGTACAAGTGGCCCTATGCATCAGTACTCCTGTATCCCTTGGATAAATTCCTAGCAGTGCTATTGCTGGGTCATAGGGTAGGTCTATTTTTAATTTTCTGAGGAACCTCCACACTGCTTTCCAGAGCGGCTGCACCAATTTGCATTCCCACCAACAGTGCAAGAGGGTTCCCGTTTCTCCACATCCTCTCCAGCATCTATAGTCTCCTGAGTTGTTCATTTTGGCCACTCTGGCTGGCGTGAGGTGATACCTGAGTGTGGTTTTGATTTGTATTTCCCTGATAAGGAGCGACGCTGAACATCTTTTCATGTGCCTGTTGGCCATCCGGATGTCTTCTTTAGAGAAGTGTCTATTCATGTTTCCTGCCCATTTCTTCACTGGGTTATTTGTTTTTCGGGTGTGGAGTTTGGTGAGCTCTTTATAGATTTTGGATACTAGCCCTTTGTCCGATATGTCATTTGCGAATATCTTTTCCCATTCCGTTGGTTGCCTTTTAGTTTTGTTGGTTGTTTCCTTTGCTGTGCAGAAGCTTTTTATCTTCATAAGGTCCCAGTAATTCACTTTTGCTTTTAATTCCCTTGCCTTTGGGGATGTGTCGAGTAAGAGATTGCTACGGCTGAGGTCAGAGAGGTCTTTTCCTGCTTTCTCCTCTAAGGTTTTGATGGTTTCCTGTTGCAATTTTAAAAGTATAATATGAATGTGAAAAAAATCTTTGTGACAAGTTTTGTCCTCACTGTTTGCAAAATGATTTAAATAAATACAATAAAATAAAATTCTACATTCTGAAAAATATTATTTATATTTAACAACAAAGTTTTAGCTCTAAGTACTGTAGCATGTCACCAGGATAATTATTAATTTGAACTCAGTGAAAGTATCATGAGGAAGACTTTCTAAGCTAGGATCTGAAACTTAAAATATGATAGCCAAATTATTCATCTTAGCCCAAGTAAAATTTCGTATTTCTTTTTCCAAGTGTCATAATTGGATTTTGGTTGGTCCACAGCTGGTTTAAAATTGTCAGAGGAAAGACTAGTGAGCTGATTTTGTATATAATATAGTATAACATAATATATATAATATTTATAATGCTTATATATGTAATGCATAATAGTTTAATGTATTTATATTTGTTATGTATGCATGTATGTGTGTATATACTTGTAAGTGTTTGCGTGTGTATAAAATCTGAAATGCAAGATTAATTATAAGCTCCAAAGAAACCTTAGTAGAGTCTTAGAATTCAAAAATATTCTTTTTTTTTAATTTTTTTAAATGTTTATTTATTTTTGAGACAGAGAGACAGAGCATGAATGGGGGAGGGGCAGAGAGAGAGGGAGACACAGAATCAGAAGCAGGCTCCAAGCTCGGAGCCATCAGCCCAGAGCCTGACGCGGGGCTCGAACTCCCCAACCGTGAGATCGTGGCCTGAGCCAAAGTCGGACGCTCAACCGACTGAGCCACCCAGGCGCCCCTCAAAAATATTCTTAAAGATGATGCATCTTCTGTAAAAAGTATGGGAAATTGTTATGCTACCTACAAGAAATCCACACCAATCAAAAAGAAGCTAGAATATATTAATATCCAGAAAAACAGATTTTAGGGCAAAAAAAAATGTTACCAAGGATGAAAAGGGCCATCTCATAATGATAAAGGACTAAATTCATCAAGGGGACATAAAAACATAAAAATCACAACTGTACGCCTAATAACAAATACTCAAAAATATAAAGCAAACCTAACAGCACTTCAGTAAGAAATGAAGAAATCTATGATTATAATTGCTGATTTCAACACCCTTCTTGCAATAATTAGCAGAATAGGTATGCAGAAATAAAAAAAAAAAAGATATAGAATACTTTTCCATACTGCTACAGGCTGAATTGTACCTCCCACCACCCAAATTTATATGTTGAATCCCAAACTCCCAGTACCTCGGAGTATGACTGTATTAGGAGATGGGTCAGTAAAGAGGTAATTAAGTTTAAGGTGGTCCCTAATCCAACATGACTGGTGTCTTCATAAAAACTGGAGATTAGGACACAGACATGCATGGAAAAAGACCATTTGAGGGAACAGGGAGGAGAAAGCCATCTATGATCCAAGAAAAGAGACCGGAGAAGAAACCAATCCTGATACTATCTTATTCTTAATTCTAAGAAAAGGCATTTTGATTGTATAAGAGCCTGTTGTGGGCTACTTTGTTGTGCCATATCTAGAAAACTGATATGCATACTATCAACCAGCATTAATTGCTAGTTATAGGATACTCCACTAAACAACTAGAGGACATATACTATCTACAACCTGTACATGAGAACAGATAAAGCATATTCAGAGCCATAAAATATTTAAAAAGGATTCAAGTTATACAAAGTACATTCTTTGACCATGGTGGAATTAAATTTGAAGTCAATAATAGAAAAAAAATTGGAAAAGTCTCCAAAATAATATGAAAGTAAATGCAGTTCTAAATAATACATAAATCATAGAAGAAATAAAAAAGGAAATTAGAAGTTATTTTGAACTGAATGAAAATAAAAACAAACCATATCAAAATCTAGAGAACACTGATAAAGCGGTATTTAGAGAAAAGTTTATACCACAAAACACTTACATTGGAAAATAAGAAACACATCAGATCAATGACCTCAACTTCTACCTTAAGAAACTAGAAAAAGAAGAGCAAATAAAGTAAGGAAAAGAAAAAAAAAACATAATGATCAGAATAGAAACCAAAGATAAAGAAAACTGGAAAACAATAGAATTTTTATATTTGTTTGGGTTTATTTGTGGGTTTTATATTTTGTTCTATTGGCTTTCTATTATACACCAAAGTACTGCATAGAGAATTCATCATAATTTTTAATAACCAGTAGTACAAATTCTAAATTTTTATTACATTTTTCAGGGGGCTCCTGGCTGTTCTTGATTATTTATCTTTTTCGTGTGAACTTTAAATCAAACCTAATGTCGTTCTTTTGGGGTCACTTTAATTGACATACATATTAACTTAGAAAGAACACATATATTTATGATATTCCATGTTCTGATGCCTTTGCAGTATTCCTTTCCATTTGCAAAGTCATTTTTGTGTTTTACTATTGTTTTTTCAAAGTTTTACTTATGTAGATTTTGTCAATTGCTTGTACAGTATATATCCAGATATTTTTATGTTTTTAAATGTTACTTTAAATGAAGTTTTTTCGGGGCACCTAGGTGGCTCTGTTAAGCCTCTGACTTCAGCTCAAGTCACAACCTCACGGTTCATGAATTCAATCCCTCATGGTTCGTGAGTTCAAGCCCCACGTGGGGCTTTGTGCTGACAACTCAGAACCTGGAGCCTGCTTCAGATTCTGTGTCTCCCTCTCTGCCCCTCCCACATTCTCTCTCTCTCTCAAAAATAAATAAATATTTAAAAAAATTTTAAATGAGGTCTTCTCTTATATGTCATAGCTATTTATGACATAGTAAGGGCAAAGATTTTCAATGTTAATTTTATAGTTTGCAATCTTTTTATTTGTATGGCTTTAAGATTTTTTCCTCTTTTTTCTCATTGCTTTTATAAGATGGCTACACATAATTTTCTTTTTACTTATTTAGCTTCAGAGTATTTTGTGAATTTGCCAGTACCTTCAAAGGAAAATGACTCACAGAATATTTGCCATTCTTTTGTGTTTCAGGTTTATATTATAACTTTTCCTGAACTAGAATTTCCTAGGATATATTTATCATTTCAAAAATTTTTAATGTTTATTTTTGAGAGAGACACAGAGCATGAGAGGGGGAGGGGCAGTGAGAGAGGAAGACACATAATCCGAAGCAGGCTCCAGGCTCTGAGCTGTAAGCTCAGCCCATGCGGGGCTCTAACCGACCAACCTTGAGATCATGACCTGAGCTGAAGTCCAACACTTAACTGACTGAGCCACCCAGGCACCCCTAGGATATCTTTATCATTTCATATCTATAACTTATAAAATTAATTTTCATGTATCTGTCTCTGCATTTGACTGTGAAACTAAGAATAGAATTTAACCATTTTGTATGTCCTACATCTAGCACTCTGCCTGGATCTCTTTAGAAATTTAATAAGTACTTATTGATTGCATGATCCATCCATGTTTATATAGAAAAAAAATTGCTAAACATGAAAAAAGTATAAATTAAAAATATATATTTCATGGGTTCTATAACAAGAACAGCTTCAATGATCTCTTCACTGAAGAGATCAATTCCCAGTTCAAATTAGTTATTTTTAATATAATTTACTGACAATTGGTTTCCATACAACACCCAGTGCTCATCCCAACAAGTGTCCTTCTCCCCACCCATCACCCACTTTCCCCTCTTCCTCGCCCCCATCAACCCTCAGTTTGTCCTCAGTATCCAAGAGTCTCTTATGGTTTGCCTCCCTCCCTCTCTGTAACTATTTTTTCCCCCTTCCCTTCCACCATGGTCTTCTGTTAAGTTTCTCAAGGTCCACATATGAGTGAAAACATATGGTATTTGTCTTTCTCTGACTGACTTATTTCACTAAGCACAATATCTTCCAGTTCCATCCATGTTGCTGCAAATGGCTAGTTTTCATTCTTTCTCATTGCCAAGTAGTACTCCATTGTATATATAAACCACATTTTTATCCATTCGTCAGTTGACGGACATTTAGGCTCTTTCTATAATTTGGCTATTGTTGAAAGTGCTGCTATAAACATTGGTGTACATGTGCCCCTATGCATCGGTACTCCTGCATCCCTTGGGTAAATTCCTAGCAGTGCTCTTGCTGGGCCATAAGGTAGTTCTAGTTTTCTCTAAACATTTCTCATATTACTAACCTATCTTATTGAAATATCTGAAATTATTCAGAAGACTTAATGTTTTGGGTTTTCTATTTTTAACAAACCAAGACGTTAGGGAATTGTATAGATATATTTCTATCTTCTAAGTTAGTTTAACAGCAATAATAGCATTTAACAAGAATTTCTGGGAAACTTGTGCAAACTATAGGAATAGATTAAAAATTTTTAAATATGTGGATAATTTAATAAAAGAGGAAAATCAATGGAAATTGCTATAATATAAATAACAACAAAGGAACAGGTGATTTTGCTATTATTTCCTCCCCATATGCATTAAAAAGAATGAAGAATTTGTACATGTAGGAGTATTTTTGAAAATGTCCATTAGGTATTATTAGGTTAAAAAAATAAATGAGGAAAGAAATAATACTCAAAATCAGAATAATTTTTATGGTAAAATATCAATAAGTTTAAAGTTTTTCTACATATTTGTACATGTGCATTCATATGCATTGAAAAAGTCTAGAAAGGAATATCCCAAATATTTAATAACTTGTAACCTGGAAGGAATAGGATTGTGAAAGCAGGGATGTGAGGATACCGCTTTAAATGGGTGTTTTCTATGTTTACTTGTTTGGTTAAAAATGTGGCAATACAGGGACACCTGGGTGGCTTGGTGGGTGAAGCATCTGACTCTTGATATTGGCTCAGGTCATGATCTTCTGGTTCATGACTTTGAGCCCCACATGGGATCCATGCTGACAGTTCAGAGTTTTCTTGGGATTCTCTTTCTCTCTGTCCCTCATCCCCCCCTCTCTCTTTCAAAATAAATAAATAAACTTTAAGAAAATATGGAGCGCCTGGGTGGCTCAGTCGGTTAAGCGACCGACTTCGGCTCAGGTCATGATCTCATGGTCCATGAGTTCGAGCCCCACATCGGGCTGTGTGCTGACAGCTCAGAGCCTGGAGCCTGTTTCGGATTCTGTGTTTCCCTCTCTCTCTGACCCTCCCCTGTTCATGCTCTGTCTCTCTCTGTCTCAAAAATAAATAAACGTTAAAAAAATTTAAAAAAAGAGAAAATATGTAGCAATATATAGTATTGCATAACATTTTCAAGTTGTATAGATTTGCAGTTAATGAAAAAACAAAGATAATTGGTTAGTCTACTGACTTAGTGAGCTTGCCCATGCCTTCCCTCACTCCTACTTATTATCTGGAGCTGCAAACTATGCCAGGTTAGTATTTTGGAGGGGAAATAGTTATTATTTCACATAACAGTAAAATCATCACAGCAACATTCCCTTGGAAATGGTGGATTGGAGTTGGAAAGTTTTCTATTTTTTTTTTTTTGCCAAGAAATGGAATCTTTTGCTATATTTAGGAGTGATTTCGAAAGAGAATAGAAAAGGAAGAAGGTGGCAGGTTGGCAGTGTTTCTTCTTCTACTAAAAAAAGAAAAAAAGCTCACAACTTAGGAACTAAGGGAATCCTACCCTTGCTTCTTTCCCAGGCTCGGCTTCCTCTGGGAAAATGGCTCTTTGGGAGAAGCCCTACGTGGCAGCTAACCAAGCTCACTGCTCTGTGACTAAATGAGCGGGCAAAGTGCCCCAGTAGAACTACCCCGAGAAAAAGATGGCTTGTAGAAGAAACTCTCCCTTCCCCCATTCAGCAAGAGCACAGGCCCTCAGGGAAATATTCTGCAAGAGCCAAATGCCAGGATTAAAGAACTAGAAACTCCTGCTTAAAATTCAATGAAAAGTTATGCTCCATTCAAATATGTCGGCATGTAAATATTGAAAAGGCAAGTTTATTGGAATGTGAAGGAAGGGGAGAAAAACAGTGAGGCTGGCAGATAACACAGACTGACAGACAAGATCCATTAAGACAAGATTTATAAAAACTTTCTGTAATGACTAATAGTATTGTAAGGAGCTACAGGCAATCAGAGAGCTGTGATTCTTTAGAGAGAAGAAAAGATTCTTATTTTATGTTAGTGATGGTATTTCCTGGATATCTGCAAGAATTTTCCTTCTTTCACATTCCAACACGAATATTTTTTTTCATTCGCATTTTTGTTTTTCATTTCAAGTCAGTTATATTTGGAAACGAACTGCACTTTAATAATGATTTATTTCAGTGATAGGGCCTTGAGACACTCTTCATTATCATGGACAGGCTCTAATTTTCTCGAAGAATCCAGAAGTAGATGATTGGAATGGTAATTGAATGGCCTATGCGTTCTAAACCTTTTCCCCAACACACATACAAACATACCACACCTTACATTGCTTTGTGCCCAAATCACATCCCTTAAAGAAAAAAAGAGGCATTTTATTAGAATAGCATGAAATGTTTAGTGGCTTGAAGATTGGAAATCTATTAGGGTGAGTTCTCTAGAAAAGAATCTGAAGCTCTATTTCTTTGGAAAGGCAAATGTTTATTTTAGTCTCCCTTCTATTCTAATAATGTCAAGTTTGCTTTCAGCTATTATAGCTTTATTGAAAAATATTCTAACAGCAAAAGAACGAGGCAAGTAAGGGAGATGATATTGGAGTGAATGCCTAATTGCTGATGGAAGCTGATATCATCAAGAAAATCTGCCCGGCCTCTTCACTTAAAAGATAATGGAAAGCATATATTGCATTTGAATTCTCTTGAGTCTGATACTAGGTTATGTCCTCTGACTTCAAAGAATCAGTTCACTCCTTTTATCTGACCACACATGGAGTCTCTGAGCCAGATGAGAAATCATTTGATGGGGAAAAGGTAGTTTCCAAGGTGTTTACTTCATAAACCATGTAAGAATAAAGTGCACAACTATAGAGACATTGGCGGCTTAAGACTTGATGCTTATTTTTCTTCTCAAAATCTCAAATAATTTCCCTATCCTTAATAATATTGTGGTGTTGCACCTACTTAAAGAGAATAGAAAAAGGATAAATGACAACTTCAGATAAATAACAAACTGATGGCAGAAGCAGCATATGACCCACCAAGTGTTAGGCACCCGGCCATTGCACAAATCCAGAATCTGTCCTTTATTATTATACTCCAATGACCACATACAGAAATGCTTATGATCATGCATAGGTTCTGCTGTAACACTGGAAGACATTATCTTATTTATTTTTAATTACCTTATGCAATATTATTTCAGCTTTGTGCTCTGATGCCTTCTGCTCAAATGAGATTTTTTTTTTTTTTTGGCAGAATCCCCTTGGGAATTACAGCAATAGTGAGGAATGGTACACAGATAACAATACTTAGAGTGATAAGAGTTTAAAGTACAGTAGTTATAATTAGCAATGAGTTAATGACATAAAAAAAAAATCACAGGATATGTGAGCATGAATTTCCCGGAGTATGCTGTGCCCAAATGTTCTTCCAATAATCACTGTAAAACTATAGCTCTGGAACTTTGCTTCTGAGATTCAAATCACTTACAATTATGCAAAACCAACTCACTGGAAAAAGACATTTGCAGGGCAGAAAGATTGTTTGTGTAAGCATCATGCTAAGAGTGGAAAGGTCCACAGAAAGAGCTCTGAGGCTCACAATATCTCTTATTACCCATGCTATTGTTTCCTAGCCACCTAAGTTCTACTTTAGTCTTGAAATATAAATACCATGGAAACTGTCACAATCCCAGAATTTCTGCACAGAAGGGGCTTAAGAAATACAAATTGCTTAGAAGGGGGATTGCATATGGTGATGAAAGATGTGATCTGAAAACACACTAGCTTCTCTTGATTTGTACTATATAAATAAACAATATTGTGTTAGTAAGAATAGGAAATGCAAAAATATTTTCAAAAATACTACAAAAATTACTCTTTACCTGTTTAACTGGCTGATGACACAAAACAGGGAAACTATTATTTTTAAAAATTATAATGTACTTACTTAAATGTGGTACTTAGTTGGGATTTTAGAATCAAACTACAGGGTTTTGCTTTCCTAATGATCAACTAATTATTCTAGTGACAAATTAAGTAGTTCTTTCTTTGCCCATATTAAGCCATAAAATCAATTAGTCTAAGGACTTTGTATGAACAATTTGGCAGTTTTTAAGTCAATTATTATTGTCATTATTCTCATTGTTTTACTTTTATTTGAAACTGCTGGGGTCCTTCCACTAAATGCAAATTTATCTCCTATCACTATAAATTATGTAGTCTTGATTACCAACAGGAGGGTCATTTCTGAACTGAGTATGCCTATAAAACAGAACGTTGGCCATTCTTGTGGCCAAATGACCAAATAAACTGACAGTAATGACCATTTTGCTGTATTACTGGAAACATTGGGCTGGAAAGAGTTTCAGCCTGGAAAAGAAGAATCTATCAATCATCACTGAAAGAAGAGACTAAGAGATCTGGGGGAGAGGGGGAAATCGGTAAGGTCCATTTATAAGGGAATTAAAGAGAAGAGCTGCAACATGTATCATCGTCTCAGCTTAGGTCAGAAAGAAAGAGTCCGTGATATAATAATTTTATAAGTCTATAATGTTGCAATGTTTGTTTATTTTATTATTAACCGTCAGTTTGTTTCTTTAGAAGTTAGTATTCAAAGATTCAGAAAAAAAGTGTGATACGTTTACTTTTAAGGGAAACAAAATAAAATGAATATGGGAAGAATATATTTTCCTACACGGATATTATTGGTCCACAAGAGAGGGAATACTAGCAAAGGAGGAACAGCCATGGAAAAATTGGAAAGGAGTCCTTGGGGCTTGCTCTTTGATGGTGTTAACTATGATTTGGGTGTTGCTATTGGGGTGGGAGTAGAAGTCCTCCCATCCAACAATTTCAAAACAGTTGTTATGCCTTGAAAGGAAATTCAAATAAAAGTTGGCTGTTCTTTTTCTTCTTCTGAAAATCTTTCCTTCTCTTAGGTGTCTTGACAGTTGAAGTAATTTTTAAAATATACTCATATTGAGCTTTAGCTGTACACAGCTAGATGCTCAGAATTTTACATTTCACTTTATCTCAGAACAACATGGAAAATTCAGAATTATCTTCTATTTACAAATGAAAAATAGAAAAGCAGAACTGAGTTATTGCGAAGATTACACAGTAAGGTGAAATTTGGATTTACACATGTGGTCATTGATTCGAAAGTCTATTCTAAAGCCCCATTAAATCATCCTGAATCAAGGGCAAGTGCTATAGGAAAATTATTAAATACAAAAAATATAAGATGTAAAGGGTGAGATTTATTGCTCAATGATTTATTTATTTATGTATTTGTTCATTCAAGTATTTATTCATTCATTTATCCATTCAGTGCACAATGGTGTGTTGAATTCAAAAACATAGAAACAAAATGTATATTTTTAAAATTTTTATCTAAATTCTAGTTAGCTAACATATAGTATAATATTAGTTTCAGATGAACAATATAGTGACTCAGCACTGCCAGACAATATGCAGTGCTCATCACAAGTGCACTCCTTAATCCCCGTCACCTATTTAACCAATCCCCCCATTTACCTCCATTCTGGTAATCATCAGTGTTTTCTCTACAGTTAAGAGTCTGTTTCTTGGTTTGTCTTTCTCTCCTTTTTCTCTTGGTTCATTTGTTTTGTTTCTTAAATTCCACATCTGAGTGAAATCATATGGTACTTATCTTTCCATGACTGACTTATTTCACTTAGCATAATACTCCCTAGCTCTATCCACATGATTGCATATGGCAAGATTTCATTCTTTTTATGGCCTGAGTAATATTCCATTGTATATACATACCACATCTTCCTTATCTATTCATCAGTCAGTGGACACTTAGGCTGTTTCCATAGTCTGGCTATTATAGATAATGCTGCTATAAGCATTGGGGTGCATGTATCCTTCGAATTAGTATTTTTGTATTCCTTGGGTTGATACTTACTAGTGCAATTGCTGGATCAAAAGGTAGTTCTAGTTTTAAATTTTTGAGGAACCTCTATACTATTTTCCACAGTGACTGCACCAGTTTGCATTCCCACCAAGAGTGCGAGAGGGTTCCCCTTTCTCCACATCCTTTCCAATACCTCTTGTTTTTTGTGTTGTTGATTTTAGACATTCTAAAAAGTGTGAGGTAATATCTCATTGTAGTTTTGATTTGCATTTCTCTGATGATGAGTGATGTTGGCATCTTTTCACGTGTCTGTAAGCCATCTGTATGTCTTCTTTGGAAAAATGTCTATTCATGTCATCTGTCCATATTTTTACTTGGATTGTTCATTTGGGAGGTGTTGAGTTGTACAAATTCTTTATATATTTTACATACTAACCATTTATCAGATAATGTCATGTGCAAATATCTTCTCCCCTTCTGTAGGTTGCCTTTGAGTTTTGTTGATTGAGAAAGAAAATATTTTAATTGTGTGCTTCCTAAGAACAAAGTTAAAGTTAAAACTCCATATGCACTGTTGGTACAGATTAACATTCATTAACATTATCAATTGGAGAGATGAATATTGTCTGAATTCTAAGTAATGTACTACATAAGTCAGAGAAGAAAACATTTTTCCAATCCAAAGAATTTGCAGGTTTGTGCAAGTACCATCTAAAAGGGGAAAGAAAATATAGCCAAAAAAAACCCCAAATTACACATATCCACTTAAGTCACCCCTATCACAGATTTTATTTTCTTAGAATTCCTTGTTTGTTTCTTTTATTCACTATAACACACAGTGACTTTAACAAAACAAGTTACTTAATTTATGAAGTGTAAGACAATGAGAAGAGAAGGAAGGGGTTTTAAAATCAAGAAGATGCTTGTTTCTTCCATTGAAGGCACATGCTGACCAGTAGACTCAAGAAACTACAAAACCTCTCAGAATTTGTACTTGTGAAACTCTATGAACTTACATTCATGCCACCTCATAATCTACAAATAAATCTTGAAGCTAAAACACCTAAAAATGGACTATTCCATTATTAAGATGAAATATAGCTTTATTACCTTTAAAGTTGTTCTTTCTTCATGTTTCCATACACTAAAAACACATGATAAGAGTTTCTATGAGCACTGTAATGGATACTAGACCATACTACTCTGTTGACAGAGTAGTAAGACTAGTAGTCTGTTGACTACTAGTTTCAAAGTCTGACACATCCATCATCTTGTGAGTGATTAAGAGTAACTACGTCTAACAGACTTGTTGAGATATCTGAAGCCAAGCCCCGAAATGCTCCTAACAGGACCTGAAATTGGCATTCATCATCAATAGGTATTAGAAGTCACTTGCAGAAATTTTGTTATGACCATTTCCAAAGACAAATGCCCACCTTTACTACCAGTCTGACACCTTATGGAGCTAATTCTTTTCCCCCATATTTTAGAGACCATTTTGCTACTTAAAATTTAATAGGGTGTCTCATCTGATGTGCACAACTCTGTAGGACATTAAAGCGGTAATTATTATCTCCATTTAAAAAAATGAAAAAAAAATGAGATAATGCATTCAATGTGATCAAGTGACTTGTCAATAGTCATTGCTGATACAAACCCACAGGTCAGGGCAAAACCTGAGCATGCTAAGAAGATAGTATAGAGCAATAAGCCTGAAAAGCTGACCTTCAGTCAGCCCTCAGGAGCATGTTGGGCAACCTTAGGGGCAGGAAACCACCTAAGTGGAGTTTCCATAATTGCAGAAAGGAGTTGAGAGGGGGGAAGAAAATTAAATCTGTGAGAATGCCAGAAATACTTTTTTTTTTTTGAGGAAATTTACAAAGACAGTTTCAGCAACAGTTAGAATGCTGTATTAAATGAAGTACAGAGAAACTTGTCTGATACGTAGGAAGAGGTGATCAGCTTATAAACCTAACCATCATTTTCCTCCAAACCAAAAACTGAGACATACATTATCCATTTAGAAAACGTAGGGGGAGGGAAAATCAGAGTATAAGATCATAGTGGAAACTTAGATCCTTCTGTTCCATCTCTTCATTTTACATTGAAGAAAATAAGGTATAAGAACATAAGGAGATAGCAAAATTGATAAAACAAGTTCATGGCAGAGCTCTGACTTGAGCTCAGACTCTCTGAGTCTTAATCCAGTCTCCTTCCTACCACAAAATCCTAACTTCCTGCTGTCTTCATGAAGGCAGTTAAGATGTCTAGAAATTCCTCTCATGTCCTGGCCTTACATTTTTAGCTTCAGAGATACTACAGGGTGGTCTTTTCTTTCTGTCTCTCTCACAACTATAGTGCTTTGGCCTGTTTTGTTTTATGTTTTCAGAAAATGTAGAGAAGGCTTGCATTGATGTGCAACATAGCCATTATTCCCATATATGTGAGATGATATCAAACTCAGATCTCTGTTTAATTCAGGGTTTAGATCAAAAGAATGAAGTTCTTAAAAGCCTCTTCACAAGAAGTAGTACTTGTCCAAAAGCTGATGTCTTCTGTTCATGACTAATCAGGTAGAGTGTCTTTGAGCACATGCTTTAGGGAGGTGTATTTTCCTTGCATGTCTGGCACAAAAGCAGTGGATTTGGCAGCCTTGTGGAATTTCAGGGGTTTTCCCAGCACCAAAATGAAAGGTTCCTTTCTTGATAGAAAAAAAAGTGGTATGGCAGGTATTTTTCTGATTTTCCCCTAATTCATTTAGTACTTTTCACGAGAAGATCTAAAAGGAAAACTGAGGTGCCACAGAAATCGCTGTTGGCAATCATTTAGTAAGTATGCTTTGGTAGCGCAGAGACACATAAACATTATAGAAAATATATATTTTAAATGTTCTATGTTCTTCCTGAGGGAAAAATTTGGCAATTTAACTTAATTGATGCCCTGAGAACAGAGCTGGAATGCAAAATGAGAGCCAAGGACCCACCAGCAGCAAAACAACTCAGAAATGCATCTCATAAAAAGAACCTTTGAAATCAGAACTAAAAAAATAATAATCTATGGAGACAAGTTATGCTATGTGATTAGAAAGTAGGTACAATGAGGTGTAAAAAGATATTTTTAACTTGTGACTTAGTGCTAAGAACTTGCTCGGTGCTCAATAAACATTTGTTAAATAAGCTAAGTGAATTTGCTGCAGTGAAAATACAGTTGACCTTTGAACACTGCAGTGTTTAGAGGCACCTATCCCCTCTGGAGTCAAAAATCCACATATGGCTTTTGAGTACCCCCAAATTTTACTAATAGCTTATTGTGGGCCATAAGCCTTACTGATAACATAATTGGTAAAATAGCACATATTTTTTATTGTTATATGTATTATATATGGTATTCTTATAATAAGGTAAGCTAGAAAAAAGAAAATATTATTAAGAAAATTATAAGGAAGAGAAAACACATTTCCAGTGCTATCTTCAAAAAAAGAATATTCACATGTAAGTGGACCCATGTAGTTCAAACCCATGTTGTTCAAGGATTATCTGTATATATAGTTGAATACATAGGTAAATAGATAGATGCACACATTTGTTACATGTATTGAGTGTTTATTCTGTGCCGGTTACAGTGCTAAATGTTCTAAGTGCACTATTACATTGTAACTTTATGAAGTAAATACTGATTATGAAACTAATTTTATAGCTGAAGGAATGGTTCCAAGGAAGTAACTTGCCAAAGTTTGCTCAAATAGTCAGTGTTAAAACTGAAAAGTAATCCAGGTTTCCTAACTCCAGAGACCAAAGAATTAACTGCTAAACCGTACTGGCTTCCTTCATTCTCCATACTTAGGTAAACAATTTTCAATCAATGCTTTTTGCTTAGAAACATCACAGGAAAGAATTCTTGCTATTTCAGTTTTAATAGCATATGCAAACAATTGTCCTTTGCTTCTGCAGCATATCTTCCAGGCATACCCACATTCAAATTCACCAGGAATAAGGGCTGACAAAAAATAATCTAAGGGAGAGAAAGCTGTGCACAGTCAGTTCTATGGTTTCTCAAATACATAAAACTGTATAATTCATTATGTCTGACTATCCCATTATTAGACATATTAAAAAGATGGATAGTCCAAGTTAAGTGTCTGCTCCAGGGGATGTTGTCTCTTGTTCATTCTCAAGCTTGCATGTCTATGGTGCACCAAATGATTCATAATATAGACCTTTAGAAAAGCTGAATGTAAGTAAAACGTGAAATAGGGTTGGCATATTAAACTAATCAGCTTTGGTAAATGCCCTTTCTGCAGCCGGCAAGCAACCATTCTGCAGGTGCCCTCGTGATGTCTTGATGGACTTCCATCACACAGTTGTATCCCCAGCTTTTGCAGGGATCATTTCCCTCTTGGAATAATGTGCTCTACAGTTATGTAAATCATAGTGAGAAACTCTCTGGGTTATCTAGCGGTTCTGTTACTGCTGCCGAGGTTTAAACATAATTGTTCCTTTAGTGCATTATTTATTACACGTTGACAAAATTTGAAGTAATAATACAAAACAAAACCAGTGTTTTGACTCAGATACAAATAATGGTACCAAAAGAAAATATCTAAAGCTTCTTTGGTCTTGAGAAACATCTGGGAATATGTGTTATATTCATCCACTAAGAAAATTGTATCCAAGACTTACTAATTTCCAACTATGTGCAAAGTGCTAAGCAGGATTCTAGAAGTATTTTGTTCTACTGATGATTTTGTTGTGTTTCTTTTTTACCCTTAGATATCACAATTAAAAATAATTCATTATTAAAACATTAGAAATATATAGAAACCTTTAGGAAAATAATTTTTAAATTACCCTTTACCTCATAGCTCCAAAATAGCAGTATTTATCATTTTATTGATATTCACCCAGACATTTTAAACACATATGTAGGCATGGATGTATTTATGCCTAAACTTAGATGCTGCTTCACCTTGTTATTGTTGAGATCATGTTTTTATCTCATTCATCTATATAGCAATATAATTTTGTGTGTCTATTGGGTTATCTATTGCTGCATTTAACATTACTCCAGAACTTAGCAACTTAAGACAACCCACATTTATTACCTGATGACGTCTCTGGATCAGAGTTCTAGCTATGGTTAGCTGAATTCTTCAGCTCAAGAGGCCATACAAGGTGAGATCAAGGTTACAAAGGGCTGCACTCATATAAAGTTTCAATCAGGGCAAGATTTAATTCCAAGCTCTTTCAGCAGTTGTTGGCAGGACTCTGTTCCTCATTAGTTGTTGCACTTAATGGTTTAGTTCTTGCACTTAATGGTTTAGTTCCTGCTGCTGGTTGACGGGAAGTAACCCTCAGTTCCTTGCCACATGGGTCTCTTCATAAGGCACCTCAAAACACAGCAGCTTGTTTCATCCAACCCATATAATGGGAAGAGTCAGGGAAAGAGTTTCAGCAAAAATGAAGTCACAGCTTTTCAAAACCTAATTTCAGAAGTTACATACTATCACTTTTGCTGTATTGTATTCATTAGAAGTGAGTTGCTATGTCAAGTTCACCCTCAAGCCAAACAGTGAGCAAGGACATGAATACCCGTGGATGGGGATCACTTGGGGCCATTTTAATGGGTGGGCATAGTGATATTCTTTTTACATATATTGTTTTAGGCATCCATTATTATTTCCTTTTGACATATTCTGACAAGGAGAATTATTTGATGAAAAGGAGGATAAAATTTAAGGCTTTTGTAATATTCTCTAAATATCACTCCAGAATTATTTTGCTAACATATAACCCCATTAACAATATGAGAAAAAAAAGTCATCTTTCCTCTTTATCGAACACATTATCATAGCTTTAATCACTTCAATATTTTGGTGAAAAACATAGCTTTGATCACCTTAATATTTTAATGAAAAACATTAAAAATGCTTTATTTTTCATCTCTTTGATAACATTAAATGCAGTGCTTTTTTATATGCTTATGACTCACTCAGATTTCTTCCATTTTAAATTGCTCTTATTGTTTGTATGTTTTCCGATTGGGTTGTGCATTGATCAAAAAAAGTTAACTATGTTTAACTTTTGATTTCCACTTTCTTATTTGCCTTTTATGTAAATAAAAGTCTAATATATTAACATATATACATATTTTCCTCATTGAACTATAAGGCAAAGAGTTACCCACTAGCATTCCAATGATACTGTTTTTTTTTGCAATAACAACAAAACAAACAAAAAGCACATTTGGAACTGGAAGCATTCAGTGTTTCTCAAGGGCCCACGGAAACAGAAAGGCTCAGATCATATAAAATGTTGCATCTGGAAGCAGTGTAGCCTGAAAGGTAGGAATATATGGAAAGAAAGAAAAGAATGGTTTATACAAATGCTATGTGATATAAAAGTTTGGAACGCGAGAGAAAAAAACAGTAAAATTGTCTCCATTATTGTCAATCTAAATAAAATATACAGTAGCAGTCTACATTACTTAGGAAAGATGTCAGTGTGATTTCTGGGTTTCTTTTTGATACAACACTGAATTAAAATGTCCATAAGTGGTATAATGTTTTTCAGTTTAAAGGAGAATTTAAATGAGAACACCAATTTGTTTATTTTCTTTGTGACAAATATTGACTCAATTATACTAGACAATGTTGAAGATACTATTTATTCTTATAATAATTAAAGTTCTAAAGTTCTAATTAACCAATTTGCTTCATTAATTGAATATCTTTAATGGAATACAATAGTAACTAAATTGATCAGCTTTTATTCCTTTAAATGTTGTAAACACATTAGTAAATATGTGTCATTCTTGTCATTATTTCCACTACTTAGGGAGACCCTCACTCTTCACACATGTTATTCAAGGCACAATTTAAGTACCATCGTTCTGATACAATTGTTCCTAATCTTATACTCCTAGATCAGAACAGTCTCATAATAAAGACATTGATGTTTTTCCATTCTTCAATTCAGATTTGGTTGTCATTATTAGTTATTTTATTACTGCTTAAAAAGATCCTTATTTAGGAATGAACTTATATTTTCAAACATATTTAATACACTTTGGGAGCCACTGAAGCAATGAATTTTGACCTCGCTTAGAACAGTGTGACACATGCAGTTGAAGATAGAGGACTGAGCCATTTCCACCTTTACCCCCTTCCAAACTGTTAGGATGAATTGTGGTATAACCACACAATGGAGTGCTAAACATCTGTCAAAAGGAAGAAGGCTATTTTTAGAAACACATAAAAGTATTTTATTTCTTTGGAACAATTTCTGGGCTGTATTAAATGACAAAAAACAAGGGAGAAAGAAGTATGAATAGTAAACACTTTGAATAAATAAAACGTTGAATAAATATGTCTCCAAATAAACTCTTTCTTAGACATCAGATGAAAAAAGTCTTCCATCAAAATGATAATATAAAGTTATGACATGGCAGACAATAGTATGTGTTCACCAGAACAGGTGCATTGTTCTTCTTAACACAGAGAAAGACATTTTTCAGCCTGTCGTACAGTTTGCCTCGGCCTTGAGACTGAGTTCTGGTCAACGTATGCAGGCAGATGTAGTGTGGCCCTTCCGGGTCTGGCCGTGGGTCCTCCTGCAGCTTTCCCCACTGTCATTCTTTTTCTTTGTCAGGCAGATGCAGAAGGAATCTAGATGTCTGCAGAGCCACACAAGAGAGGGAGCTGGTTTCAGCATGACTTTGGAGCTAAGCTCTCATACTGGCCCAAGTCAGATGTGAAGTGAGTGTGACATAGCTCTTTATTATATAAAGTATGAAAAATGTTGGGTGCTTTATTTTAGCAGTTGGCATACCATGGCTGACAGACATAAGGTTCTGATAACCAGACCCTACACAGAGGGGAGCTGAAAGGAAATCCAAGAATGAATGCAGTTAAATAGGCCCCAAAAGCAACAAACCTGTTGTTCAACCCACCTGAACAACCCAGGGAGGTCTCTGGAAGGAGGGGGAAATGGTTAGCTGATAGGTTTGTGTGGAACTTTGTTTTGAAAGGTGGCCAGAGAGAATGGGAAGAAATTCAGAATTCTTTTCTTTTAATGAAGAAGTAACTCCAGGAAAAAGATGCAGAAAACAGAATCCTGCTCTACTATTTGGATTTGCAATGACCAATATAAATGTAGTCATACATCTGTGATTGAGAAGAGGAATTCCAGTGGCGATTTTAGATTATGTAAATAAATTATGTAAATAAATATTATGTAAGACATATTAATTGTAAATATGTATGTGAATATCAAAAGAAACAATGAAAAGAATTCTAAGAGGCTATTACTAGGGGGCAGCTTAGTGTGATAAATAAGGAGGCATAAGGATATTGCTACTTTACACACTATTTAGTATTATTTAGTCTATGTGTGTGTGTGTGTGTATGCATGCATACATATGAATGCATGATATATATGCAATTTTGATAATTAAATTTATTTTATATAAATAAAATTAATTTTGAAAAGGAAGAATAAAGTTTGGAGCAATATTTATAAGATAACGTAGAGTAAAAGCAGCCACTTTTGTATTCACAATCTTATCGAAATTGTTCAATCTTCTATCACCTGAGCATATCTGGATGATATTTTTTCTTGTCTCATTAATATATTTTGCTTAGTTGCTTCTTTATTCACACCAACAAACTTTTTGGAATGTCCTCTCTTTCTCTCTCTCCTATTAAATTATATTTATTTGCAAAATATAATTACATCCCCAACTCCTACAAAAAATTCCCCACGTCTAAAAGCTTACATACTTAGTGTAATATGCTGTAGGTTTTATTTGATACATTTTGACAGATGACTATATAATAATTAGAATAACTTTATCATGAAATCTTTATTCCCCAATAAGAATGTAAGCTACCTAGGAGACCAGGTGCCTCACAGTAGACAATGAATGTTGCTTGAAATCATATTAAATCAAATTATATATTTGTGTCACACTCAGCATCCAACACATTTTTAGGCACAAACTTCATTTAAAAATATTGGAAATTAAACTTGAACTCAAATGAACTGGAAACAGAGTATACAGGGGCAAAGATGAACAACTTTTAGAAACCTGAAAATCTCCTCGTTATCAGGTTAAAATATAGCTGATGTACAGTGGCACTAATAATTGTCTTTCATGATCATGTCCTGTGATCCCTTTCCTATTTGTCTACTATTTTCAAAGATGTTAAAAAATTTAAGTAGATTGCAAAGAAAAAAAAGTGAATGCATGTTTAAAAAACTGAGGTAGCAGGGGCGCCTGGGTGGCTCAGTAGGTTAAGTGTCCAACTTTACCTCAGGTCATGATCTCACAGTCCGTGAGTTCAATCTCCGTGTTGGACTCTGTGCTGACAGCTCATAGCCTGGAGCCTGCTTGGTGTTGTCTCTCTCCCTCTCTGCTCCTCCCCTGCTTGAGCATGCTCTTGCTCTTTCTCTCTCTCTCTCTCTCTCAAATAAACATTACATGACGCATTTGGGTGGTTCAGTCGGTTAAGCATCTGACTTCAGCTCAGGTCATAATCTCGCGGTTTGTGGGTTCAAGCCCTGTGTCAGGCTCTGTGCTGGCAGCTCAAAGATAAGAGCCTGCTTTGTATTCTGTGTGTCCCTCTCTCTCTGCCCCTCCCTTGCTCACTTTCTCTCTCTCTCTCTCTCTGTCTCAAAAATGAATAAACATCAAAAAAAACCTGAGGTAGCATTTCAATAAGAAAATGTATTTATCTTTAGCAAAATTCCTCGAATAACAACTACCAACACACAGTAAGTATTACTACTTTTAATTTATATTTGGACATTCTGTCCACAGATAGGTGCTGTCTCCCGGAAGTACCCTAGAATGGGGCCTCCATCATCAGTGCACATTGGATGCAGCGCAAGACCAAACAGTATGTTTTCTTTCATTGAAGTTTATGGTCTTTAACTAATTTCAAACTAAGTTAGATCTCTAACATTAGTACCTGGCCAGAGACAGGCACTTACCCACTACCAATGTGTGTGTGTGTGTGTGTGTGTGTGTGTGTGTGTGTGTTGGGGGGGTGGTGGTGAAACGAGCTGTCACCATCAATTTCAGTTTTAAAATAGGAAGTCTGCTCTGTGTTTGAATACAGATGTTGAGGCTCCAAACACACAAATACTTTCTCTTAGCTAAGGCTTTATTTTTCCTAAGAAGGACAAGTATGTTAGCAGCTTGTTTATAAGGGGAAAATGTGAATGTAGAAACACATAAGGGCATGTGGGCTAAATCTGACAGCATGTGTGCTACATAAAGGTACAATTACAAAACTTAATAAGTGTGCCACATGTCGCATAAGAAATGAAAGCCATTCCTCGGGTTCTTTTCAGTCACAGCATCCATGGAGCTATCCACATAGGTATGGGGAAACTGTAAGTATCTTACTGGTGTAGTAAATCCACTGGGTGAAGACCAAAGTATGATTTAAAAGGACATTCCTGTGACTCACAAAAAGTGAGCAGGAAACAAAAAATTAATGCTTTTATTTAATGATTACAGGCTAAAAAAATTTTTAAGTATCAGTTTTATGTCCTTACCCTAAGGTGGAGCTCAGCCTGGTATGCCAACTGGAAATTATTGTATCATTAAGAAACCCCAAATTACAGGGGCGCCTGGGTGGCTCAGTCCATTGAGAGTCCGACTTCGGCTCAGGTCACGATCTCGCGGTCCGTCAGTTCGAGCCGCCGCGTGGGGCTCTGGGCTGATGGCTCAGAGCCTGGAGCCTGCTTCCGATTCTGTGTCTCCCCCTCTCTCTGCCCCTCCCCCGTTCATGCTCTGTCTCTCTCTGTCTCAAAAATAAATAAATGTTAAAAAAAATTTAAAAAAAAAGAAACCCCAAATTACAAAATCATGATGAGGTCAGAATTGGTCACTAGATGCAGGCGGATTCTTATTGATTACCCACTATGTATCTTGATCTATGCTTTGCACTCTACGTAAGTAATAGCTGTCTGGTGATTAATTTCCAACAAATTGCAAATGTCAACAAAGCCCAAAATGTTGAAGCAATGAGACCAGTAGAGTATCCTAAGGATTTCTAACAAAGTTGCACATCTGCTCCCATACAACAAGAGAGAGGCCTGGTAAAGGGGCGGTCGCATCCTTGGAAAATGAAAGAGGAAATATAGTCATAAGTGTAAATGCAGGGTCAATGATAATACAAATGTCCTTGGAATGTCTCTAACCAATCATTTTTATCCCATTTAGAGACTCTGAGCTTGTTTAGCAGGTATATATGTAGGGCAAGTATAGACGTAGGCAAGTATAGATGAAGGGGAGGCTTCCCTTCTAACTACTCTGCTAGGTGGGTGTCTAGTTCCCTTACAGACACCTCAGGGAAAATTGTCCACATGTCAATTTCACAGCCGGCTCTTCCTCAGTTGTCTACACAGGACAGACACACAGAAACACCTATGTATCAAGGGTCTAGCATTTCTTCAGTGCAGCTGACAGGTAACGTGGGAACATAGGTAGCTAAGTGTTCTCCTACATCCAACTAAGGAGCCCTCAAGCTGAGACAAGGTGCAGGGTGAGGGCTCCTGTCTGAGTGAAGCTGGGTAGTCTGGGACACCCCAGGACATTCAAGTAAGGCCTCTCAGAGTGATCCTTCTCTGGGTCAAAACACACACAGCTCACTCTGGGAAATAATATTAGGTCCCAGCCCTTGAAAGAGCTTTCGTTTGCTCTCTTTCCCTGATCTTTCCCTATAGTTTCTCACAAAAATTTGTTATTCTTTCACATCCCACTCTTCCTCAATGTCCAACAAATACGCCAAACCTTACTTTCTTCAAACAGTGTTTCCTTTCTCATTTTCAAATTAAACATTAGAGCCCATTAAAACAGGTATAGGGAGGAGATTAGTCTTCAAATATTCCCAAAAGATAAAATAGAACATATGTTTCATCTCTCAAACACATCATAGAATGCCAAGTGAAACTGATAGTTGTTTTTCTACTAAAACAAGTTGTCCCTCTATGACCTGTCACAGTAAAAATAGCAGCTTCAATGAGTTTGAGGTTCTTGAATACATAACCTCTGATCCTGATAATAATGGTGAAGATGGTCAAGAGACATTATTAGATAAAACCCAGAGATTAGGAACCAGCGGCTCAAGGGAGTTAAGAGCCCCAAGTCTCAGTAAGAAAAAAGACCAGCTTGGCAGACCAGTAGGTTCTGAATTTCTGTTCTTTTCGCAAAACGTACCAGTCTTGGAGTACAAGAAAGAACAGGAAGGAAATCAAGCTGTATAGCTTCAAAAACACAAAGATTCTGATGGCAGAAATAGAGGCAGTTCTCTTTTAGAAAGTGATCTTTTTGAAGTAATGTAGCAAAAACCTGTATAATTCTTATCAAATACTGAGAAAATGTGATGCTGTGCTAAATGCTTCCAAGAAATGAATGAGAACCGCAGAAGAAGCCGAACTCAATCCAAGCCACATCAGAGCCAGAGAGTTTCTGCTAGCTTATATGTAAGAATTGGTCATTTATAGAATTACTTCCACATATGTAAATATATTGTTTTGTCAAGCTGTAGTGGTTTACTCAGATACTTATAATGTTATTTCCTCAAACATATTTTTATAGTTATTCTCAAGTCCTCAGGTAAAGAATATAATAAATATTAAAGCTTGATTATGCTACAGCCATAAGAATATTAACCCCTTAAACTATATAGTGGATGAGTGCTAAGGTGATCATGATCAAGACACAGTTAACACCATTAGCTCATGAGCTGGGATGATTACTCAAATGACATGAAACTGGAATCATCTACCTCTCCAAAAAAAAATAAGATCTGCACCAGATCAATAATGTCTGAAACAAGTTGTCCTTCACTAGAGGTAGCCTCTGATTTGAGGGAATCAATAGAATAATAAGCATTTAAAACGTAAGCTAAATACTTAAGTATACTTCTCACCTCATTGTTATTCCTTAAACTTTAGATTGGACACCATTTCATTGATTTAATTGGTCATTATCAGAGGGACAAGAATAGTCTTTATCAAATAAGAGTTAATATGATGCCTGATGAGATTATCTGCACAGTGACCTCAAGAAGATTGTTTCCTAAATCAGTCATTAAAATTAACATGTCCATCACACCAAAGACACAAAACAATTGCTTGCTGCTAAAAACTTCATGTAATAAAGGAGTGATTGGATGAATAATTTGAATACTGGAGCGCTATTCTCACTGTCATCCATTATTTAATCGAGAATATTGGGTAAAAAGCCAAAATAACACTTAGCTGAGTTCACACATAGTCTCAGAAGACCTTTGTAAGAGCAGGAGATTGACAATGATAGAATTAGTATTTATTCACACAGCAAATGGGTGTCTGAATATTTCCTTATGCTTCTGAAATAGTGAGAATGATGCACAAAAAGAAATAGAGTTACTTTCCTATTTTCCCCATATCTAACCAAATCACTGTTACTACTTTTTGTAGCTCAGATTGCCCTTATGCTGCCTGTACACTGAGTGACATGTCTTCTTGCAAGATACAGTTTGGTAGCATTCTAGAATCATAGAGTTTTAGTGCTTCCGTGTTAAGGGAGATAAGACATTATTATTAATTTTTGCATATGGCAAGGTTTTTAAATTAAAAAAGAATGTGTTATCCTAAAAAAGATAAAATGTGTTTTAATTATGTGTTCAATAGATGAGTGTTGTCAATGAAAATATTTAAGTGGCATCCAGTTGATACATATACATATCACAGACACACACACACATAAGTGTATTCATAGTTGGAAAACAAACACTCATGTTATCAAAGTGGAATGATAACCTCTGAGAAAAAAATTATACAACAAAAAGATTTTTGGCAATGTTGTCTCTGAGGGGAAAAATATATAAAATTATAAGCTATTATATCCTCTCTCTTAAAAAATTACCAATACACATTGTTTCCAGGACAAAGGGTTATTTTATCTCCAATATTAATCCTTATTATAATTTAGAGCTTGGCAGCATAAAATGGGACAAAATGTTACAATAACCAAAGCAAAAAGAATATCTCAAGATTATGGATACCATAATCCTTGTGAGAGTTCATAAGCATGAAAGAGTCATATATATTTTTTTAATTTGGATATAAAATGTAAGACAGCATCAGGAAATGTGTTGTTAATCAGCAACATATGAATATAGAATATCCATTCAGTCCACCTCTATGTTTATTGTGGGGACATATTTGAGACTCCAAATGAACATGACAGTGTCTTATTGGAGATAGTTCTGCTTTTTTTTCTTTTTTTATATTCATCTTCCCTGCTTAATCTGGCATTACATATCACTAAATATGCAGAGTTGTAAGTTCAGCATGTTATGTTTTAAGGCAAGGGGAGTGTCCAACAATTTTATGTATGTGTGTATGTATGTACATACGTATGTATTTGGAATAAGAGGGAGAAAAAAAAGCATGCGTGCTCAATAATCTTATAGAATGTCTACGTTGGTGTATTAGGCAGAAACATGCTCCCTACCCCCAAAGGAAATACAAGCCAAATCCTTGGGACTAGTGAAAGTTATCTTTTTCTGAAAAGGGTTTTCTCAGACGTAATTAAGGATTTTGAGAGGAGATCATCCTGGATTACCAGAGTGGGCCTTAAATCCAGGGCCCAGTGTCCTTATATGAGACACACTTGGGAAATTTGACAGACAGAAGAAGGGGAAGCAATGTGACCATGGAAACAGATTGGAGTAATACTGCTGATAGCCAACCAAAACTGGAAGAATGGAATCTACCCTAGAGTTTCTGGAGGGAGCAGTGTGCTGCTGACACCTGGAGTTCAGATTTCTGGCCTCACTGGCAGAGAATATATGTCTGTTGTTTTAAGTTAGCCAGTTTGTGGTAATCTGTTACATCAATCTCAGGAAACTAATACAGATGGCAAACAAGTTTACAATTGAAATCTTGAAATGGTGCTCAATAAAATTACTATGAATTGTAGGATGGGAGACCAGGGAAGAATATAATATGTGAGGGAAATAAGTGTCATCAATTACTATGCTATGTTCTAAGGGAGTAAAGATATTAATATAAAATGAATACGGAAGGGTGTGTGTGTGTGTGTGTGTGCGCACATGTGTTTAAGAATGCTCTGTTTAGGAAAGACATTCAAGCCGCAGGGCAGGTTAGGGTTGATGAATGGGGGAGCAGGTGATTTAAGAGATCATGTCGTTGTAATTCTGCCAGCAGCTAATTGGAGATGAAACAAATGGACTTTAGAAATAATGCGTTATCTGAAGATGATTTTCTCTCTGGGGTGCAGGGTATCAGTGTTAGAAGACTATGCGTTCTTGAATCCACCTTGAATTTGGTTTATGTGTGTATTATTTTCTACAATACTCAAGGACTGTGGACAAATAATTCCGGGACCTCAGCAGTTCCAATAACCAAACCAAAATTTTACTTTCTATTCAGCAATGAACATTTTCAATAGGGGGAAAAATGTGACAGTAATAGCTCTACTCTATTCCCCATTCTCTTTAAGTACACTCCCTTCCAATCCGGTAGAAGTTGAGATTATACCCTAGTTGTACAGAGCTAGAAGTCAGTGTTATGAATTAGTCACGTTAGTATGTACCCTTAGAGCTTGAAGCTCTAGAGCTCTTAGAGCTTGAAGACTCTAAGACCAAGTGATAGTTTAGAAAATTAGGGGCTATGGACTGTGCTGTAAGTGTACCAAAAATATCTTCTAAGCATTATTTTCTCACTTGTGAAATAAGGGATGGAAGACAGTTAACATTAAAACAAATAGAAATTCACCAAGGTAATTGATGATTCTACTTTATCAATCCTAAAAGAGCCTAGAAATACATACAGTATGCTAAAATGTGTTGTTAGTCAATTTCATCATGAAATAAGTAGTGTCCAAGGGCCCCAAGTTCAAAATGAAATATTAAGGGTTTGACACAGGCATTATGCTTTTCAGATAGTCAAATGATAAAGGGACAATGACAGCTACTGTCTCTCCCTCTAGCCAGAATATCAGAGCAGCTTTTGTGTCTGCCTCAGTTGAAGGAAGAGGAAATTGAGAGCAAATGTTAAAAGTTATATGATTAAAGGTCATTTTATGCAAGGCTTTGGAAGAAGGGTTTGTTTTCATGGCATAGGTGTTGGTTTACTTCAAAATTGAACGATAATTTTTATTGAATATCTTTGGATGACTTCAACCCCATTTGATATACATATTGGGCACTAATTCATGCATGTTAATGTTCAGTACTCACACCGTGAGAAAGAACCATAGTCACATCACAGAACTGGGATTGATATTAGTATTTAACAGGCTATGGATTTCAACACATGAAAAGGAATGACAGCCAACTTTGGAAACTGGCCCAAGGGAAAAAGGTAAGAAAGAAGTTTTTCCTTATTTCCATTGAATAGCTGAGATATCTTTTTAGTATGCTGAATAAAGAGATAGCCTACAGTTTTTTTTTCTAACTATTTAGGCATCCAAATCTTTCTAGTCAATTGAATTGTAAGAGATCTAGAATTTAAGAACATTTCCTCATATTTGGTCAGAAAAAAATTTCTTTATAATGAAATACTTCTGGATGAAAATATTTCATAACACGCAGAATTAATTTAAAAATCAAATTGTATTAAATCTTCTTGGGTGGCCAAATGAACAGAGATTTATGCTTCAGTTGGAATGTGACATGTGTTTTAATGTACAATGTGATGATAATTTACTGTGGTGATACATTAGAATGGTGTTTAACAAATTAAACATTCCATAGTTAAAAGTTTCATGCAAGTGTACAGGAGAATGGAGAAACAGAAGTGAAATACATTTCCAGATCTCTGTTAAAAAAACAGAATGGATAACAAAGAACACAAAACTTTTTACATAATTTTAAAAATATTCAAAAAAATCAAAGCTTGTACTGAGGAAAACTTATATTTTAATATTTCAGACAATTTGCTCTGAAAGCAAATTCTTATTTGTTAAAATACTAACAAATATTTAACAAGTAAATTTGTATTTAAAGAGGAGTACACCTAGTTAGTCTAAAGAATTATAACATTTTTGGCACGCCTGGGTGGCTCAGTCAGTTGAGTGACTGACTCTTGATTTCAGCTCAGATCATGATCCCAGAGTCATGGGATCGAGCCCTACTTCAGGCTCCATGCTAAGTGTGAAGCCTGCTTAAGATTCTCTCTCTCTCTCTCTCTCTCTCTCTCTCTCTTTCTCCTTCTACACCTTTCCCCCACTCATGCTCTTTCTGTCTCTAAAAAAAATTAGAAAAAAAAAGATTTAAACATTTTTATAAACATTTCAAATATACGAGTCAGTGTCCTGAGTAAGAAGTAAACATCCTCTGATTTTTTCTGTGTGTCTTCAGCAGAATCAAAGTTCTCAACTACTTTAAAACATGTAGGACATCTAAGTACATATACCTTTTTTTTTTCAATTTTTTTTTAACGTTTATTTATTCTGGAGACAGAGAGAGACAGAGCATGAACAGGGGAGGGGCAGAGAGAGAGGGAGACACAGAATCGGAAGCAGACTCCAGGCTCTGAGACATCAGCCCAGAGCCTGACGCGGGGCTCGAACTCACAGACCGCGAGATCGTGACCGGGGCTGAAGTCGGACGCTCAACCGACTGAGCCACCCAGGCGCCCCTAAGTACATATACCTTTAACTGTATTCCTTGAAATCTCATGGCCATAACTGGTATTTAGTCACTTACCAATGTACCAATCTATCTGCATATTACATGGGATTACAGATCGTAAAAAAGGAATAAAGTATACTTAAATTTCCATCGACCCCCTCCCCAGTCCCACACACAGAGACCCTATACATTTTGGAAAAACGGGAGATCCACAGATCAACAGGAAGAGAGAATAAAACATTGCAATTAGGAGAAACAATGTCTGAGGCATGAAGGTCACTGGTGGTCAGGGATACCACCTGGGTTACTTTAGTGAGGCCTGAAGATAGCAGCAATAGCTATAGTAATTAATAATGGCAATTGCATGCTGGAGGTGTCCAAAGAAAATAGTACAGCAAGGAGGCGTGGAGCTGCAGACGGTTGCTGAGAGAAGAGAAGCAACAAGGATTAGGATACGACCACTTGATACATAGGACTTTTGGAGGGAGAATGGAACGGAGCCTTTCCTAGAACATACTCTCGTATGTTAGTGGGGTCAAAAGATATAAAGCTTTTATGTGCTTTGAATTTAAGTCATAAGTCTGATTGGTTTTTCTTATATCTTCAAACAATCCTATTTCTTGAAATTATGCTAAAACCAGATCAGTGAAATCTAAATAAGGACAATCTAAATTTATAAATCAAATAGGCAATTCATAAATATGTTCACAAAATGTGTGCAGTATACAAGGCATAATTCTAGGTGCTATGGGAAATTCAAAGAAGAAATAACAACTAGCATTTGCTGAACACCTATTTTGTGTCAAGTTCTGTCTCTCTTTCTTTTTGGTGGTGGTGGTAGTGGTGGGGATATGTAAGTGAAGACATACATAGAGAAGTAAAGTAGAGAAAACGCTTGAGCTCAGTGATGCAGGTTTTGTGTTCATTGCCCTGATGCCACACTAAGCTCTCTCTTTGACTACATACCATTTATATCCATATCAAAAGATATCATAAACCACATTTATAAGGAAAAGTTTCTCCTCAACTAAGTTTATTCTATCCTGAAAATAGGGATGACTATACAATGAGTGATTTCCTTAAAGCATTTTTTCACATCCTGTTGAAAAGCAAATATCATATTAGTGGTAACAGAATATAATGTATTCACATCTGTAAGACAGGTAGGAGAAGACAGATATAAAGTATGGACATAGTCAAGGGAGAAAGGAATTAAAAACAGGAGGTGGGGCTGGTAGACTCAGCCATAAATATGGATCCTCAGTTCACTTGAACAACACTAATTACCCAATTTTACTACTCTCTTGTCTTTAATATATACATAACATTAAAATTAATCACAATAACAGTAAATCTTTCAAGCTATTTAAGTTATGTTTTGGTTTGCTATTACTATGTTGCAAATTACCACAAACTTAGCTTAAAACAACACTCATTCATTACCTTGTATTTTGGTAGTTCATTCTAAGTTCAGCTGGGGTCTGTGCTCAAGGTAAAAATCAAACTATTGGCAGGCAGGGCTCTTACCTAGAAGTTTCTAGAAAGAATCTGCCAGCCAGTCCATTCAAGTTTTTGACAGAATCAAGTTCCTTGCAGCAGTAGGACTGAGATCTTGCTGGCTGTCAGGGGCCTCTCTCTGTTCCTTATTGCCACTTGTGTGTTTTCTCATGTGACTTTCTCCATCTTCTAACAAGCAAGGGTACATAGAGTCCTTCTTAAATTTCCTGTCTGTCTGACATTTCCTTTTGCCACCAGCCAAAGAAAGCTCTCTGTTTTTCTGGATTCATGTGAATAAATAGGGATCACATAGATAATTCAGGACGATCTCCCGACTTTAAGGTCAATTATGCCATATAACACAACAATCATGCTCAGGTTCTAGGAATTATGATATCTTCACAAGGACATTCAAAATTCTGACTACCACAGTTATAAAATTGCATTCCAAGAAGTACAAAACACAATGACCAAGCAATACTGATTTATTTTTCCCTACTTAAAAAAAAAAAAAAAGGAACTTGAATCATGTGGTAGAATACAGGGGCTATCCATGTAGTTGTTGTTTTCTTCAGAAATGAAGAATGAAGACGTAATTGTGATTGTCTTGCTCTGGAACATCTTATGGCTGCCTTTGTGGGAGCATTACCAAGATCAATGACTCTTTCCTTCATGTCTTCCACATTCAGATTCATAATCCTTCTAAATTGCCACGATTTCTAATATGCTGCTTGGGTACATGGATTTAAACTTCCACATTTAATGGACTTAAGAGATCAATATAGAGATGTCCTGTGCTCATGGAGGGTTCATTTTACCCTGTAATTGCAGTTCTTTACTGAAATTGAGAGGCAGTCAGAAGGCTTTTGAAAATGAACTTACTAAAGGGACTCAGCCCAGTCCCTATGCCATACATTTCAAAATGTGATCTTCATACCCCTAGGAAAAAACCTTTAAGAGATACAAAATGACGATAGGAACTTATGTTTTTAAAAAATAAAGTTTGCCAAGTGGACTCTTTAAAAATATGTTTATAGGGGCACCTAGGTGACTCAGTTGGTTGAGCGTCCACCTCTTGATTTTGGCTCAGGTCATGATCCCAGGATTGTGGGATCAACCCCATGTCTGGTTCTGCACTGAGTGTGGAGCCTGCTTAGGATTCTCTCACTCTCCGTCTATCCCTCTCCCCTGCTCAGGCATTCTCTCTCTTTCTCTTTCTCTCTCTCTCTCTCAAAATAAATAAATAAACATTTAAGTTTTTAAAAAGATAAAAATAAGGGGCTCCTGGGTGGCTCGGTTGGTTAAGCAGCCAATTTCGGCTCAGGTCATGATCTCACGGCTCATGAGTTCAAGCCCCGCATTGGGCTCTCTGCTGACAGCTCAGAGCCTGGAGCCTGCTTCAAATACTGTGTTTCCTCTCTCTCTGCCCCTCCCCTGCTTGTGCTCTGTCTTCTTTCTGTCAAAAACGTTAAGAAAAAAGAAATAAAAATAAAAACAGGTTTTTCATACATTCTTCCAGTGTTTTTATCTACCACTTAGAAAAATGCCTTGAGAAGTTACCATCATAAGACATAAAACTTCTCTTCCACTTTATATATCATTAATGTAACATATGCTCAAAGGAACACCACAGAACCTCCACTATGCAGCATTTCGGGTAGCTTAACAGAAACACAGAGCACATCTAGACACAAAATTGTGTGTGTGTCTATTCACATATATATGTTTGTATGTATATATTATATATACATTATTGTAACCATCACATTTTCTAATTTACCTTCCTAAACTTGCACTCAGAAATATTTAGGCAACCAATTATAGGTTCCCAAAAGATATTTAATTTTTCTGCCTGTGTATTTTAAAAATTCATTGTTTGGGGCACCTGGGTGGCTCAGTCGGTTGAACGTCCGACTTCAGCTCAGGTCACGATCTCGAGGTCGGTGAGTTCGAGCCCTGCGTCGGGCTCTGGGCTGATGGCTCAGAGCCTGGAGCCTGTTTCCCATTCTGTGTCTCCCTCTCTCTCTGCCCCTCCCCCGTTCATGCTCTGTCTCTCTCTGTCTCAAAAATAAATAAAACGTTAAAAAAATAAAATAAATAAAAATTCATTGTTTGTAAACACGTGGCAATAGATATGGTAAATGGCATGTGCCTATCTCAAACAGATTATTACAAAATGACATGTTGTCAAAATAATTACATATTATTAAAAGTAATTTTCTGAAAGATAAAGATATTACCTATAATTCCACTTCCACAACGTTTGCACGTTATCTTTTATCTATGTGTACTTGTATATAGAGTATAAGTTCATTTTTTTCAAATATTGTTCAAATAACATTATACTAATAGAGACAGCTCTTGTGTTTTCATAATTTCCAAAGATTACATGATTTTCATTAGTTCCCTCAGCGATGCCTTTTTCATTAGAAATTTAGGTAATTTCCAGTTTGGGTGCATTTTGTGTGTGTGTGTGTGTGTGTGTGTGTGTGTGTTTCTTGTCTGCAACAGAAATAGAAAATAATTAAATTACAGCAAACTGAAAGAATTTCTTATACGTAACCTTGCCAAGTACATGCTTAGAATTGATATTTTCTATATTTCATATGTGTCTGTTTTACCTTTTTGGTTCTTCTCCTGTTTCTCTCTACTAGATCATTGGCCCAGCTGATTTTAGCAAACGCTTCTCACTTCTCGGACAGAGAAAAGCACACAGTTACTCGGACAGTGTTTCCCAAAGTGTTGTGCACGCACTCAGGTACTTGCTGAAATAGAAGAAACCCTGGCCCCACCACAGATCCATTCAATCAGAATCTCTATGGTGGTGGTGGGGGCTTCATAAGGAATATTTATTTTAAAACATTTCCCCAGGATTTCTCCCCTTTGCATGTTAGAAAAGCATTTTTTTCCACTTTGCTTCTTCTATCCATTCTAATTTATTGATAGAGTTTTTTTAGGAATTAATTTTAAAAAACAAACTAATCAAAGATTATTATCTATTGTTCGCTGCAGGGTACATTTTGTAAAATGATCTTTTATAAAATTGCTGTCTATATTTAGAACTATTATTTATAAAATCATTACACTGAAACCAGTCCACATTTTCCCTCTAATGCTGAGTTTGCTTGATAATTTTCTTTGTTTTTAAGTGCAAAACTGACTCACAAGGGGGCTTTTCTCAATGTCTCAACATCTGCTATAGTTGAATCTAGAATAGCATTTGAGATTCATTTGATTTCAAATTTATTAAGTTGTGCTACCTTCCACAACAGCATCTACAATCCTGTTTTTTTATTTGTTTCAAAAAGCCTACCTCTAAAAAATACAAGGCACTTACAGTTTGTCTTAAAGGGGCCATCTCCACTAAACAGTTGTGCTAATCCAGACTCCTCCTCAGTGGAGAACTTAACTGCTGGAGCTAAAATTGTACAGTGAATGGGTTCAGGAAGCTTCCACAATCTCACTCAAGAACTCAAGGTTACTGCTTCATACTCCTAACATCACAATTATAACAATAAAAAGTAATAATACAAATACATATTTTGTCAGTCTAATTGCTTTTCAAATATTAACTCATAAGACTCAAAACAATGTTATGATAAATACTATTAGCCTCATCATCCCCATGATTCAGGTGATGATAGTGAAATGCAGAAAGGTTAAGTAAATTGCTCAAGGTCCCAGAGCTACTAGGCTTCATAGACCGGGTTTGATCTCTGCAGGAGATCTGCAGGGTTTGATCTCTGCTAGTCAGTTCCCTTAACCATTAGGATATGCAACAAATTCCTGCAAGAACTGGGTTCTGGTGGTGATTATAAATCTTTCCTGAGCCAGTATGTTTTCCTAAACATGATATGGGATTTTCTTAAATATTAAAATGCTTTGTTATTTATTCCACCTCATTCCAAAAGTTAGTTGAATTTTGAAATTTAATGGAAACCAACAACAGTTGTATTCTGCTACCTTTGTCATTTGCAGGCAGTAATTAAAAAGAGATACTTAATTTACATTTTTGTTGATTTGCAATTCACATATAATTGTATGATCCTGGAGATAAGAACTATGAGTTATGCATTTTAACCTCTCACACAGTGACTAACCCAGTGTTTTGTTCATAGTAAGCGTTCAGGAAAAAATTTCACTCAGGAAAAAGTTACTAATTTTATCAAAATTTAGAATTTAGAGACATACACTCTAAAAGGCACATTTTGTGATTCTGGTCAAATAACTTAAAATTATATTCTTCCTATTAACAATTTTTATTTCAATTAAATTTTCTACGTCAAAGTAACTTGCACAAGGTTAAGCATTTACTGCAAAGAAAACATTTATACTATTATTGATGTCACATTTACTACACATATTCAATTAAAATTTTGTGAAAACTTTTCCTTTGTACAGAAAAAGGAATCTGTTTACTATAAAAATCTGTGCAAAATATAAAAGAATAAACAGAGAGGAATTATCCATAAAATAGCTATTCAAATTTAAATATCTTCAACACATCAGATTACTCATTTACATTCAAATTCTATAAGTCCAGCCTATTTATTTTAATACTTCTGTGGATAATCTCATTTTGTTTCATTTTCCTAAAGCAATGAGAATTGTAACAGTTTTTTTCAGAATTCTCTGAGGTTTTTTTTGTTCCTTTAGTTTTTCTGTCCTAATATCTCAATTATTCTTGGGTTTATAAGAAGTGTGTATGCTCTGTTGACAGCAGCAAAGCCAAATATAAATGTGCTAGTTATTTATTCATTTATGTTACATTATTTGAACCACTTGAAAAAGAAATGAAAAAAAACCCTATTTTACTCATAACAACCAAAATACAGACGGTGTATGCTTATTCCAAATGAGAATGAATGTAAAAAATATAACATATAATAAATGTTATACTTATTACATATTTATAGTATATAAGTTTGCTACATAGTTAATGCATGATCTATAGTGAGTTATAATATATATAAGATCTACTAAGATATAACCAAATTTACCACAGGTAAAATTTTGAATAAATGAGGAGACTAAATATAATAAATGCCATTTTTCTTCAAACTAATCTATAGTGTTTAGGTAGTCTCAGTGCTTTGCTTACTTGTTTATATTGTTTTATTTGACAGAGTAATTAAAAAATACCTCTGGGGATAATAAAAGGTGATAATCTCAAAGAAAATTCTGAAAAGATTTGAAAAGAGTAATAAAGAATTTGAAATAAAATTTATTTTAAAGGTATAATGATTAAACTATGACACTGCAACAGAAATAGAAAATACATAAAATGAAGAAAATGCAGCATCAATAAACACATTCCATCATATTAAAAATTCATATTTTATTTTCAAACTACCATTTCTGAAATATATATGGAAATAATTTTTGCTGTTTAATATTCCCAACTTCTAGTTATATTCCTTTTCTTTTTTCTTTTATTTTCCAGAATTTAATTGAATTTTCCCTATGCCTAATATATGATTTTTTTTATAACTTCATTTGTCCTGGAAACAGATTGTATTTTCAGTAAGGTAAAACATCAAAATACAATAAATGCATATTTTCAGTTACTTTAACTTCCATTTTGCTCTTTGTCTTAATGTTTGAATTTCTGAGCTGGTAAAGCTAAGAGAATTTCATTAAAGTCGCAAATACATATTTATGTATTTTGGTGCCATGCTGTTCAGTACAAAATGATTTCTAACATTTATGTCTTTACTGTGAATTGTGTTTCTCAGAGATCTAAATCCCTTAGTCCCGTGCAGGTTGTTTTTAGTTGTTTGCTTGATTATTTTTCACTCTATGAATAGAAAGTTTAAGTCACCTTATATGACACTTGGTCATACGTTCAGGAGAATATGAAATAAGATTCCAGATGGCCTTTGACTAAATGTCCATTTTGGACAAAAGTAGGAGGTATGCTGCGTCCATTCACTCACGTTCACATTCATCTCCCCCCCTTGTCTCTCACACAATAGGGCAGCCTAGCAGAAAGAAGGGTCCTTGTCATGTTTTCCCTACTCAGGCTAATGTTTAAATAGTTTGTCAAAAATCTCTGATGTTCACTATATTTTTGATGCTCCTGATTGTATGTTTTTGCTCAAAGTTGAAGAGTGGTCTTGGTGTGGGAGGAAATATATTTTTGAATGTTAACTGAGCAGGAATTTAGTTGTGAGATTTTTATTCTCTAGTTGAGTTAATTTTCTTTTGGGTTATAATAGAGATTCTGACCTTTGCAGAAGGAACTATTATATATGTTGTAATGGAAATACTTGAAGATTTTTTGCCAAGTTTTTCTATGATTTCTGTTCCACTTGCTTCCTTGTTTCCTTAGTTTCTATGGCAAACATGTTGCATTAGTGATAAATTGGGAAAGACCATATCAGAATTTGAAACTGGATTCTATTTTGAAATGAAAATACTTAACATTATTTTTCATATTATTACAAACATTAAAAGTGAAATTATTAACTATATTTTTATAAGAAAAAATATAATGTAATTAATTTCTCCCTTCCTCTATTTAATATTTCTGGAATAACAATGAATTTAGAAATTTGTAACCAAATGCTTATTGTTATTAAAATTTTAACTTTATGCATCTGCCGCAATATTTTTGGTACTTGCATCGTTACCTTTGTGTTTAACTAGTTTCATGGCTCATCACTAGTCTTCCTACTTCGATTTCTCCAGACTTGGGAGTAAGATGTTTAGGTCAGACAGATACAGAATGGTAGTATGTGTGCTCTAATTACTGATGGTGTGACCTTCACTCTCTGAGATTAAATTCCTTTTCTTATAAAATGAGATTAAAAATAATTACCTCCTGGGTTGTTTTAAGATTACATTAGACAGTGAATCTAAAACATTCATCATACGCCTGAGACATAATCAATGGCACTTAACAAATGGTAGCTATTATAATTGTTTTTTATTTATACTCCTCTTTCTTTCTTTTGATTAAATATGTAAGTCATTTTTGCAAAGTTTCTAAGGCAAAGAGTCTCCAAAAATATTTCCTTTTATTGCCTTTGCCAATGCGTGATAACTTCTTGATATAGTTACTGATTTTCTATTGCTGTCATCACAAATTACCACAGATTTAGGGGTTTAAAACAACACAGATTTGTTAACTTACATTTTGTAGGTTAGAAGTCTGACACAGGTCTCAGTAGACTAAAATCAAAGTGTCTACAGGACTGTGCTCCTTTCTGGAGGCTCTAAGGAAGAATGTTGCCTTGAATTTTGCTGTTTGTAAAGGATAGCCACATCCCTGACTTGCAACCCCTTCCTCCATCTTCAAAGCCAGCAGTGACACATTTTTCTGACTTTTCTTCTGTTATAGCATCGCTCTCTGTCTCTGACTATAACCTAGAAAAGTTGTCTACTTTTAAAAACTCATGTGATTATATTGGTCCCATCTGAATAATCCATGTTAATCCCCTCCCAATATTAAAATCCATTATCTTAATCACATCTGCAAAGTCCCTTTTGTCATGTAAAGTAACATATTCACAGATTTCAGGGATCCATAATATGGACATCTTTGGGCCACCATTTTTCTGCTTTCAAAATAGTACTACTTACTCATAATATTTTATGTTCATAATTTTATAGCAGTATCTTTCATATCGTATCTATTCTTACAGAGATGTTTGAGGTTAGTTTTTTTGGTATTTGCAGTTACATTGATGATGATGAGGATGTTTTTCTTGTTTGTGTAGAAACATTTGGCTTTTCATGACATTTAGAACATTAAAAAATATTGCTTATGCATTATTTGTATTCTTTCCTTTCTAGTTCTTAATGTATAAATTGAATTCCTCATATCTGTGAAACTATGCATCCTTTTTGCTATAAATATTTGAATTTTTGCATTCTTTTCACATGATTCTCACTAACTTCTTTTCTCCATCATTCTTTTAAACACAGAGCTGATAAAGGGACTGCATATGTCCTAGAAACTTACCCAGACCTGTCCACACAAAGAATTCCAGAAAAACTTGAAGCATAGTTTGAAGAGTGCTCAGGCATTGAGTATCCTGTTGACTCCACAAACCCCATCCTCCATGGGAAGAGGAGACACACAGTGGAGCTCCCTACAGTGTGGTAACTACTGTAATGGGCTCTATCACCCATATCTAAGCAAGCAGGTAGGATTTTCAAGCAATGAGAAAATAAATGATTTTGAGAACCAGGAGGTGACAGAGTGAATACTTGAGATAACTAATTGGTTCTCCCTTTCATTGGATGCTCAATTTTCAGTATCAGGAAGAAATGAAGTGTATGTCTTCATGGGAATAGGATTGGCAATTCCGAATAATTGGTGTCTTCAGTCTGACTTGTTCCCTGAAACTGCCTGCTACTCTTAAGTTTTGCAAGGTATGGAATTCAGATCCTTAGGTCCATGAAAAATAGAATGCCATTCTACCAGGTAAATGGGGACTAGGTTGAAAGGGGATGTAAGACAAGGGTTGATTGCATTTTCTCTAACAGTTGAGTAAGTAGCTGTCAAAGAACAGTAATGGTTCTGTGTAAACCTGGAATCTATGCACCATTAGCCTTCCCTGCAATACTATAAACATAACCATTCCACTTGGTGTTATTCCTTCTCTGTTAAGTTTGATCCGGGAGCACAGAGAGGCAGCAAGCAGTCCTAGGTTACTAATTCCATATTGCCTCTAAATAGTATTAAATTCTAAGTATTTAAAAGTAGCCAGAAACCAAGATGATGTTCAACTAGTACTAGTTTGGTAAGGCATGAAGTTTTGTCCAACCTAGCACATTTGTTGGGCCATACGTCTCTAGGAATGCCAAATTTGTGTTTATTTATTGCTGCTGCAGATAGAACTCCATATAGAATGTAACAACTTATTAGCTTTTCCCCTTGATAGAGTTGTTTGGTTGATTTTTTTTTTCTTATGCCTTGTGGGTAGACTATTAAATATTCCACTTTGGGCAACATGCGATCCTAATATGCCTCTTCAGAACAGTAAATTAGAAGTAGAAAAGGGCAGGTTGGTATATTTAGAACATTTAAAAATTCAATGAGCCAACAGGTCCTAGATAGCTCATCTTCCTTTAGGAATTATTTTGGCTAAACATAAAGACGACTAATAGCCTTGGGTGGTGGTGGTAATTACCCAGGGGGTAAATCCCACTTGCTACAAGACTACATTATTAACTTGATAAATTACAGCATTGCAAAAATAAAGTGGCTTACTATCATGTTAGCCTCGGGGGCCTCTAAAAGTTATAGCTTGACTTCTGATTTCAAAGTTCAATGATTCACAAAATTCTTGAGGCCAGAAGTTAAAACTTCAGAAGAAAAATCATTTCTAAAATGTTCATCAGGTTGTGTTTTCAATGATTTATCATTGTTTACACACATATTGGATCAGTTTATTTGTTATCCACAATTTGTCAGATCAATTTCTGAAACACAAATGCACTTGTTTTTAATAATGTAGCTGGCTTTGTATCAATGGCTGCCTTATTTTATTGTTGGGCACAGTAATCAATACTACATACTTTTATTTGAGCAGAGTAGAGAAAGCTCTCTACTGAAAAGTACCTTTCTCACTTGTTGCTAAAGTGATGAAATTCTGCTTAAGACTAATTTTGTTGGGTAGAGCAGTGCCCTTTCTAGTTATATTTCTTCAAATGAAAGTTTGCCTCACAGGCAAAGACATCAGGTCACTAACACTTTAGTGTTATGTGTTTCTCTCTTTTCTTCTCATGTTGGTAACAGAGCATTCAACATCATCAGAATCCTAAGCATGAACTTGAGGGAAAAGAAACCTAAAAACAAAAGCAAAAGCAAAGCAAAACAAAACAAAACAAAACAAAACCCTGAAAGGTAAGTGATAGGAAATTTTTAAAGAGGTTAAGTAGTTCCTTGAATATCTTTAAAGGTACATCTTCTGCAGCTATCAATGACACTAGGTCTCCTTAATCTCTCCTGCTGAAGAGTGGGTCACAACTCTTCCTAGAATTCCCCATAGCCCTGTTGATTGTAAGCTGTAACATTTCACCAAAATGTTACTTACCACTCTCACTTTATAGAGGAGTTAAGCACAGAAGCTAACCTCATAACCCTTATGGCTAGATATTCTGTATGCTCAGTAGCCTGTGGGCCCATCTCATCTTCCTGCATCTTAAAATCTTGAATGTGTTTATATTCTGGAGGTTATAAATTTTTAACATTCCTCTGTGTGACTATCACTGACTAGACAGTGAATGGGTAGAGAAATCTTGGATGTTATCATTTAGCTGAGTTATCAAGACCAGTATATTTGTTAAGCAGTCTTTAAGATAGTACTCTGTATCTTATATCTCTCTCTGTAGCAAAATTGAAATGAATAATTAAAGAAAATTACATATCATTAACACAGCTAACAGAAATGTACTCAGAGTCAAGGCAAATGTTATAGAAACAGAGATCAGGAAAGAAGATAGAAATACTCTGCAACAGTGGGTGTATTTTGCTCTTCTTGATATTGTAGTTTAATCATAGGTTTCTAAAATGAAAAACACACTTCTTTAAAGAGATTATAAAATTTTCATCCACCTAAACTTCAGTTCTCTGGATATGTGGGGACCAATGAAAGTCTGCTATTGTAACATGTGAAATATACAGATCTGTGGTGATTTCCAGTTTCCACCCTGGTATCAATTTTAAAATATCCATAAATAAAACAAGCAACTAAGTAAATATTATTTAAAGAAAGTTTCCCCTGCATTGGTTCTCTTTTGATTCTGTTTATTAAACTTTTGAAACCCTTGCCTTTTTTTTTTCTCCACTGAGCTTCTAACGACATTGTATTTCAGAGCTTTCTGATCAGAGATATTTCTACCTGCTTTTAAAGAGTGAAGCAAACAATTCAGTGAATTGTGTAAATGCCTTGTGGCTCTCCTTATTCCTTCAAGTGCTTAAATGAAGCCACAGATGTGGAGCAGGAAGAAATGAATGAACTCATTCATTCTGGGATCAGGGTTCCAGCTGTGTTTGCTGCACTCTTGATATGTTAAGTGCCAATTTGACCTCACCAGTAAGGAGATCAAAGATTACTGATGCCATAAAAATGCATTTTTTTTTGCTCAGTTAGCCAAAGCGATGCACTAACCCCTCCTTTTGTGATAAGTTTCTTCCTTCCTTGTCACTGATTTGTAATGCTAGCTAGTAGTTTTATATTTGATCGAAGGTCTAGATTTTGGCCAAAATAAAGTACGCATATATGGAATCCTACCTATTTTTTTCCACCTCCCCTTACCTGAATGTTTGGCTCCATCATTTCACATAATAAGTACCACCTACGTGGCTTCTATTATTGTGAGCTTTCTCCAGCATGATGCTACCACTGATTACGTATCCCAGGCCAGAGACTCTCGTGTTATCCTCAGTACTAGCGTTGGATAGTGAACTTCCAATACTAGTGTAACACATTATGCCTAAATAAGTTCACACCAATTCTTATTCATTTTGGTAAACTGCTTGTTTTCTGTCCTTAACCTACCATCTCTCCCAGTCCTGCTGAACTCACTCTAATTGGACATTCAGTCAAGTTAATTGCAATTATAAAATATCTAGTATTAATAATGTATAAAATAGGATATGCTAGGCTTTACATTTCTAAATGGAAAAAGTGAGACATGGAAAGTAAGTTTAGTAACATACAACATAATTATTGGATATGAAGAAGGAAAAAAAAGAAAGGAAGGAAGGAAGGAAGACTGCCATGCCATAAAAAGTTGGCTCCTGAGACAATTGAAAAACTGAAGCAAATGTATTTTTATTTATTTATTTTTGGACAAATGTATTTTTAATAAAATTTAAACTCTTAAACCTTAGCTAAAAAAAAAAGATACAGGGTTTGTTAGAAAAGATCTTTAAAATAGTTTGCTGATTTTCGGGAAAAGCCCATGACTTATTCTAACAGTTTTGTATTTGTTTGACTTAGAACTCTTAGTAATGGGGGCGCCTGGGTGGCTCAGTTAAGCTACTGACTCTTGGTTTTGGCTAAGGTCATGATCTCGTGGTTTTGTGAGTTGGAGCCCCACATCAGGCTCTGCACTGACAGCATGGAGACTGCTTAGGATTCTGTCTCCCTCTCAATCTGCCCCTTCCCACTCGTGCTGCCTCTGTCTCTCTCAAAATGAATAAACTTAAAATTAAAAAAAAAACTTAAAAAAAAAACTCTTCAGTAATGTCACCTTGTATTCCATCCCACAACTGACCACATTAAAGTTTGAAAAAGAGAAAAATAAGATTGAAAGAAAACACTGAGATGAAGAGTAGGCAATGAAAAATATCTACAAATCTATTAAATGGGAAAATATAGAATTTAGAGCCAAAAAGCAAATATTCAAGTCTCAGTGTCTTAGTTACTGATTGTATGATTATCAACTAGAAAAGCAATTTGCTTTGCTGAGCCTCAAATGTTTATCTGTAAAATTAGTATAATAATGAGACATATAACCATTCTTTCATAAATATTTTTTAATGTAAACCCTGTGCTAGGCTCTGTGTTTGGTCACTGGGATACAGAGTAGTCAAAAATGGTCAATTGCTCAGTACTCAAGGAATTTACAATAGAGTAAGGGAATAAATAATCACAATATTCTAATATTGAAATTGAGATATGTGCCAAAATAAAGGGTATGTCATGCTACAAATTTTATAGCAGGGCAATCACTTAGGGAAATCCAGGGCAATGATAGATTGAAGTAAGATTTGAAAGAGAGCAGGAATTAACTATACTTAATCTGTTTTGAGAGCATGTGCATTCCTAACAGAGGGAACATTGTTTTAAAGAATGTATCATGGAAAGGAGCATGTTTGTTCAAGCAATGGGAAATTTTTAAGCATGCTGTAAAAAAAGACGAAAGAGGGAAACAAGAGCCAAATTATCAATGGCCATTTACAATATATGCAGCATGGCTATAATGCCTGAGGTAACGTTAGTCTAAGTGTTTGGAATACATAAACTACTATATAAATGTTTGGTGTTTTTGCAATGCTAATCCAAGAAGTTAGTTTCACTCAAGCAAGAATGAGATTGCAATGTGGGAAAAACAGAAATTAATTTGACATTGATTAGCCTATGAGGCTGTAGATTGGGATAGCGTTCATTATGATATATGTCTTCGGCACATCCAAAACCAGATTTCATAGACATATTGAAAAAATAGACTTTCCCCATTGAAAAGTTCCACAAATGATACCCAAATCTGAGTTTGTACATTAATGTACATAAAAGGAAAAGGAAAACAATAAACTCTGAAAAATATATGCAACAATAATAATGGATGTGTAATTACTACTGTTTATAAAAGATATTTACAAATATTTTTTAAAAGATGGGCTTTCTAATAGAAAAATAGAATAAAAACATGTATAGGTTATCTCAAGAAGAAATATGAATAGCAAGTAATATGGAAAAGATTTGCACCTCACCAATTTTTAAAATAAGAAAATTAAAATATGTAAGGTAATATATGTAAATAACATATTATTAAAATTAGTTTATTATAGTAATATACATTACATATTACATGTGTAATAATTATATAATATTATATTATATTATATGTTATTTATTATATATTATATATTGCTATATGTATATCATTTTAATTTTATTATCCATGAGTATATATTATATATTGTATATTGTATATCACATATTATAATACAATTAATTTAATGTATACTTTATATTACTTTATATGTATTGATTTTATTTAGTAAGTGATGACAAGATAGATGTGTGAGGGCCTGCTCACATACCCCTAGTACAAGTGTAAATTGCAAAAGTATTTCTTAAAGACAGTTTTGCAATATATATTAAAATAACATATTTCCTTTGTCTCAGAAATCACCCTTTTAGGAATATGTGTAAAGGAAATTATAGACAAGTAAGGAAAAATATATACTGATGCACACACATACATTCATATACAAATGTGTATGGATATATCATATGCATATGTATACATGTATAAAATGTTTATCATGGCAGTTTTTAAAATGCCAAAATCTTGGAAATGAGCTAAATATTCTACAATAAGGGATTGGCTAAATGAGTTGTATATTTGTACATTAGACAACGTGCAATCACTAAAGTTGATGATATGGGTGAACATTCTATGCAGTGCATATTATGGGATATTTCTTGAGTGATGAGGGACTTCTCTAATGTAATTTTGATAAATACTCCACCTTACCTCCCTTCTTGCAGGTTCACAATGCACATCAGCATGTGAACAGCTCCAAATCTCACCTATTTAATATAGTTTTATAAAAGTAATTTGATCATCAAAACCCCTTTATTACATAGCACCTACAGATCGCTGCTGGAGTTATGCCTGTCAATTGCCACTTGCCTTGCTTTCTCTTTTAACCAAAATATTAAAAATAGATTTTCTCATAGTTACAAAGAATTTAGAAAGAATTTAAGAAAACTGTATAGAGAAATACATTTTGGATATGCAGGATTCATGGAAATATAAAAGTAAAACAGGGGCACCTGGGTGGCTCAGCCGGTTGAGCCTTGAACAACTGACTTTGCATCAGGTAATGATCTCATGGCTCATGAGTTCAATCCCTGCATTGGTCTCTGTGCTGACAGCTCAGAGCCTGGAGTCTGCTTTGCATTCTGTGTCTCCATCTCTCTCTACCCTTCCCCTGATCGTGCTCTGTTTCTGTCTGTCTCTGTCTCTCAAAAATGAACAAAGATTAAAATAAATAAATATTAAAAATTTTAAAAAATAAAACAAATTTGTAAGTATTGGAACAGAATATTTATGGGTAATATTAGTTCTTTATCCTAACATTCATCCATGGAAAAATAAATAACTTCACCTGTTAAACAGTGGTGAAAAAAATATCTTGAAGGTGTTTCTGAGAATTAAATGAGATAGTCTAAGTGGAACACCATGTGAATCCTGGCATGTAACAGACACTTAAATATTAATTGCCTCTTCTTCAACTGCCCCTATACCACACAGGGAACTTGTATGCTTGACTCAGAAACAGTGCCTTCTCTTGGCTTCTTCAAACAGGTCATTAAACATCCTTTTTTTTTTTTTTTTAGTTTCTCCCTTCTTTAAATCAACACTTCCAGGGGCAAACCAACTAATGGGAATAAATCAATGTTTTATTCCATGGGTGAATAGTTGATGTTTCAAGGCTCAAAAGACTAGAAAGTAGTCTACTCTGAAGGAGCACAGGGAAAATATTTTTGCCCTAGTTTGGTTTAATTTTTTTTTTTCAACGTTTATTTATTTTTGGGACAGAGAGAGACGGAGCATGAACGGGGGAGGGGCAGAGAGAGAGGGAGACACAGAATGGGAAACAGGTTCCAGGCTCCGAGCCATCAGCCCAGAGCCCGACGTGGGGCTCGAACTCCCGGACCGGGAAATCGTGACCTGGCTAAAGTCGGACGCTTAACCGACTGCGCCACCCAGGCGCCCCACCCTAGTTTGGTTTAAAGGGGATGTTTATTTCTCATTTATCCTCAGTTTCAGAAAAGGGCAAAGTTTTGGTGGAAAGAGTCTTAAACTCATTAGATGAGTAATAACGTGGGTTGAGGATATTTTCACATTAACATTGTTGGAAAATGATTTAACTAGTTTAAACATCTTGTTTTATTAAAGACACCTGGTCAACAGGATAGAAAGAACTTGGCCAATTTCAAGTGTCAAAGAAATGCTTGAAAAGGAGCATTTAAAATTTAAAATTTTAGGAGTGCCTGGGTGGCTCAATAGGTTAAACATCCAGTTCTTGACTACGGCTCAGGTCATGATCTCATGGTTTGTGGGTTCAAGCCGCATATCGGGCTCTGCACTGGTGGTGCGGAGCCTGCTTAAGATTCAATCCCTTTCCCTCTCTCTGTCCCTCCCCCACTTATGTGCTCTGTCTCTCTCTCCCTCTCAAAAACAAAATTAAAATTTTAAGTGCTTTATTTTAGAGTTCTTCATTGAAGTCAAGATATCCCTTGAAGAGAAATGTATTTTGAAGTTTAGTAGAAAAGAGACTGAGAAAGATGGCAATCAACCAAAGAAAAATATTGAATATGGACATTAGAGATAAAGGAAAGTGTATCGATGTTGCAATAATAGCTGAGGCAGAAAAAACAGAGAACTCAAAATAATGTGGAAATATTTGAAAGGGAGACCAACTGGTTAGACACTCAGGTCTTGAGTCTAGCTGATATCTTTCTGCCTGATACGCAGCCAGAAAGACCTTAAGAATCCATCATTCTAGAACCTCACTTCCGATCAAGTGTCCCCCGTTTTCCCCAATAAAGACCCAATTGATTAGGCAGCCACTAGTTTCTGGATGTATGTCAAAAAGATAACCTGTTCAGAACATTCTCTTGCCCAAATGTTCCAGGTGCTCAAAATCCCTCAATGGCTTACCTTTGCCTACAGTATAAATCCAATTATTAAAGGTATCCAAACCCTTCTCAAATGAGATATTATCTTTTTTCATATATTCCATAGAGGGGAAATTTAAACTGATGAAGAGAAGAGCGAGTTCAAGAAAATATAAAACCATTGAAAGGCTTCAAAGTGATTGCCTCAGTGCCCTGAGAGCAGTACACATTTGATAAATGTTTGCTAATTGAAGCTAATTGAGCATTATTTCTTAACTTTTTCCTGCCTAAATATTTAGTTGCTACATACGTTTCAGGATACTTTTCTTGCCCGCAGCCTTTGCTGTGAAACGGTCATTTTCTGTACCATGTTACTATTTCCCAACCCCACCAACCACTCCACGTGTGGAACCATCTGTGGAAATTTTTATCCAGAGGGGCCTCTCTGTATACTTTTCTCAAAAATCTAGTCACTGATATTCTAAAAAGGAAGATGTAGTAAACTCTGCCTAGATTGTACAAATTGAAAGGGAATAGGAATAAGGGAGATAAGCGAGTTAGTTCACTTAAAGGAGGAGAAGAAACAAGAAATACTATAGGTTGTGGCTGACTCTTCCTAAAGTCTTTAAAAATATATCAAATGCATTTATTGTTCAGTTAGATTACCTTCTTTCTGCAAAACCATTTTTATAACTCTGAATATAAGAAATTATGTATTCTCTGATTGGTTTGATTATTGTTTTTGTTTTGTTTTCGTTTTTGTTTCTGTTTTTTTTTTCTTTTTATTACTTTTTTAGAGCAGTTTTAGGTTTATGACAAACTAAGAAGTACAGAGATTTCCCATATGTCATGTACCCCCATAAACAGCCTATCCCAATGTCAACATCAATCACAAGAGTGGTACATTTTAACAAAGGACAAATCTTACACTAACAGACCATAATCCCACAAAGTCCATAATTTACACTAGAGTTCATTCTTGGTGTTGTGCATTCTATGGGTTTGAAAAAATATACAATGACATATATCCATCATTAAAATATCATACAAAACATTTTCACTACCCTAAATATCCTTTGTGTTCTGCCTGTTCATCTCCCCAACCCCCATATCCAAGGACCTTTCAACTGTCTCCACAGTTTTGTCTTTTCCAGAGAGTCATATAGTTGAAATCATATAAGTATGTAGCCTTTTCAAATTGACTTCTTTCACTTAGTAAAATGTATTTAAATTTCATTCATGTCTTTCTAGGGCTTCATATCTCATTTCTTTTTAGTACTGAATAGTATTGCATTATCTGGATGTACCACAATTTATATATTCATTCACCTACTGAAGGGCATTGTGGTTGCTTCCAAGATTTGGTAGTTATGAAAAAAGCTGCTGTAAACACCCATGTGCAGGTTTTTGTATGGATACAAGTGTTCACTTCCCTTGGATAAATACAGTAGAACACAATTTCTAGATTGTATGCTAAGAATATGTTTAGTTTTGTAAGAAACCACCAAACAGTTTTCTAAAGTGGCTGTACCATTTTGCATTCCCACTGGCAATGTGTGAGAGTGTGTTGCCCCACATACTTGCCAGCATTTGATACTATCAGTGTTCCAGACTTTGGCCCTGCTAGTAGATGTGTAATGTTATCTCCTCCTTTGATGACATACTATGTGGAGTATCTTTTCATATGCTTAGCTGCCATTTGTGTTCTTCTTTGGTGAGATATCTTTAAGGTTTGGGCTCGTGTTTTTCATCAGGTTGTTTATTTTCTTACTGTTGATACTTGTTAAGAACAGAGTGTTCTCAGGGGCATCTGGGTGGCTCAGTCTGTTGAGTGTCTCACTATTGACTTTGGCTCAGGTCATGATCTCACTGTTCATGGAATCGAGCTCCGTGTCAGGGTCCATGCCAAGCTCATGCGCGCATATGCACTCTCTCTCTCTCTTTCTCTCAAAATAAATGAATAAACATTTAAAAAAAATAACAGAGGTCCCTGGATAATTTCAAAAAGGTGTCTTTTTCCCACCCCTTTCTGGAAGCACATAGGTATTTTCCCCCAGTATTTGCCGTGGGAATCCAGTCAAGTTTCTGGGTATAAATCTCACACTGTTGTGGGGTTCCCCCATTACTGGGTCTCCCTAGAATTTTTAACTGTTATAGTGGTCCACACTAAGACTCCAGCAATTTGCCAATTGCAGTTCAGGTCTTCCTCCCCGGCATTGGTTCACAGTGGTTCCACTTCCGAGTCTCCGTTTTGGTAAGCCACCACTCCCTGTATTCACTTGTATTTCTCTCCAGTCATGAGGACTGAGGTTTGCCCTGTGTTTTCCCCTCTCTTATGGATCCAAGAAGACTTGTTGATTTTTTAGTCTGTTCAATGATTTACTCGTTGTTAGGACCGAGTAGTGACCTCTAAACTTTTGTGTGGAACCCCAAACTGGAAAGTTCTTATTACAGTTCTTAAGATTTTAACACTACTGTTGTTATATAACAAAATTGTTGTCCTAGTTCTTAGTTAAGTCACACATCACACACACACACACACACACACACACGCACGCACATGCACGCGCACACACACACACACACACATACAGAAATTCTGAATTTACTTGATTGTGAAGAGGTATGTTTATACTGCTCAACAAGAATCTATAGATCTATAGTAGGGATGGGGTGCTTCATTTCACCTCACACAAATAAGCATGATACACTATGAAATGAGAGTAAGTTAGTCCTCATTGGTAGTGATGGAGAAGGACAGAAAAGAAAGAGCAATTTGAAGAAAGCTCACTGACAGAAGTGGCCTCATTTCTACATGGCCCCTAAAATAGAGGAAGTGAGCCTCTTGGGTGCTGAAGACCCCTGAACCTTAGTTTTCTTTCTCTTTTTCTGTATTTAATCGGCCTTTCTCCTTGAACCATAGACCTCTAATAAGATTATTTTGTCATTCCCCCTCAAATATTCAACATGCATTTCCATGTCTATTCATTTGTTGATGCCTTTTGTTGGTGTAAAGTTTCATTTCCCCTTCTTTCCAGCTATTACTTCAAGAATAAAATAAAGTATCACTTCTCCCAGGAAGCCTTCCTCAACCTCTGAAATCTTAAGTGACCAATCTCTCACTAAAGTCTGGTGGCACTTTTGTATGTACCATGTGTTCGGCACTTTATTTCTGCTACTTCAGTCTTGTCTGTGTACATCCATCCATCCATTACCTAATTGTAATTTCTTTTTTAAAAGTGTATTTATTTATTTTGAGAGAGAGAGCCAGTGAGGAAGGGGCAGAGAGAGAAGTGGACAGAGGGTCCAAAGTGGGAGAGGCTGATGCGGAGTTTGAACTCACAAACTGCAAGATCATGACCTGAGCTGAAATCAGATGCTTAACTGACAGAGCCACCCAGGCACCCACCTAATTATAATTCCTCAATTGCCAAGTATTAATGTCAACTTCAGTGCTCTCAAACTTCTTGATGCTTCATAAAATTTAGTTGACTATGAAGATGATAAGGAGCGGTAGAAGACAGGAAGTCCTAAGCTTCTTAAGTGACTTTGTGAGAATGTTTCTCAAAGCGGATTTGCAGAGCACCTGAATTAATAACTCTAGAAAAGGTATTAAAGTGCAGATATTTTCCATAGACCTTTTAAAACAATATCTGGAGGAGTAGTGTGGGATCTACATTTTTAACAAGCTCCATATGTACTCACTACTTTACTGACCACTTAACCTACAACTGGAAAAAAGACATAAAGGTTACATATTGAACAAAAAGCAAGATAATAATGGTGAATGCTCATGCATTGTGTTAATGAGGTACAGGAGAACTAAAATTTGGTCATATGGGTCTTCCAGATATCTTACATCACTCTTTGTAGTGTCTTATTTCAACTCTATTAAGAAGCTGAAACGGCATATGCCATACAAAAAATTCAACGCCATAACTTACAATGGAGAGCCTACTGTTTTCAAACAACTTTCTACAAGGTGCTATAGAAGAATTTTGGAAAAGAGAAATAGATTGATTTCCAATATCACTGTGTTTTGTTTGCTAGGGACTTTTCAGAATTATTTCAAAGATTGGAAACATGTGAGAAGTCTACAATTTTTTAGGGAGTATAAGGCTTTAAAACCAACAACAACAAGAATTATTCGATTAGGCTCTTTACCAAACACGGCCCACAGAGCCACATGTTTTCACCTCAGAAACCTCATTTCAATTATTTTGCCTATTATTATGTGGTATTCTCATTCACCAGCTACAGATGAATCAACTGCTACAAGTAGAGATGGTGCTGTATATCAACTGACAAGGAACAAGATAAGGATTAAAATTTAAAAAAATACCCGCTAGCTGGAGAAAGTGGCAGATGATGGGTGCATAACAAAGCCCATTACACCTGGCCATTAAGTTGGACAATTAACCTGTACTGCTTAAATTTTCCATTTTCATATGAACCCAAGTAAACATGCACTGATCTCTCTCTCTAAATTGTCAAAGCAGATGTTGGTATAAAGCTAGCTTGACAGGTATAAAAATATGCTGAATTATCCATTAACTAATTGCAGGAGTTGGCTAGAGCAGAGGTCAGCTCCGAGTGGCCAGTCAGACAGTCACATAAACAGCCTATCATTTTCAAAGAAGAAAACAAAGGATGATATTGTCAACTGATTTAAAGGAAAAGTCCACTTTTCCTTTACACACAAAAACTAAATAAATTTAGTACACACAAAAACTAAATAAATTATAAAATGTAGATAATTTGCCACACTGACAGAAGCAAAATTAAGAGATTTAGTTTCTCACACCCATTTAATTCACTAATGTCCCTACTGAAACAATTAGCAGGATGACATTTGCTGTAATTGTAATTTTTTCCCCTACATGTGCTTAATTTGCAGGAAGTTTAGCATCTGTGAGGCTGCTCATCTGACAGCCCTAGAGACTAAAGTCTGTTTATTGGCAGAGGAGAATGGCCGAGGCAGCCTTAAAGTCTGAGCTAATATTATCACCTTTGCCATGCTTGTTTTTCCTCAATCTGGAGGCTAGTGAGCTGGGAGAAAGAAGTCTGTGAGAACCATTAGACAATGATTAGTTTCATCTCCTGAAGTACCCATTTTGGGCTGGGCATGATGACATAAAACAAATTTTATATTAATTCCAAGACAAGATAGTTTCTCCCAGAAAAGTCTTTTTAAAGATACAATATCCAGAAATCAAGAGTGTGCTTTCATTGCTAGAAAATGTTGAATTACACTTCCCGGGTCATATGACCAAAGTTTCATGATTTTCTGTTCGAAGTTTGCTTTTGCTAGAGAAGCAGTAAAGTTTGTACTGATCAAAGCCCAGGCTGTCATCAGTTCTCATGGTAGAACATTGTTTCCAGCATTAACTATGATTTTGCCAAACTGTTTTCTGTTTCTGCATCTTACCTCCTTTTTCTCTAAACTAATGGATAATAACTGGTACTTATGTCATAAGATTAATGGGTTAATACACATATAGCACATAAACAGTGCTTGGTACAAGGAAGAAATAAATAGCTATTACTGCTATTTTCATGGGGCAAAAACAGTAGTTATCTTAACAGTTACTTTACCTTAGAATGAGTCTTTATTTTTTGTGACGTACATATGTAATTTCTCCATGGTCATCATGAATATTCAGGGAGAAGTGAATACATTCTTGTTCCTCTCTCAGTCTCTTTTCCTCATTTAAATCTTAATTAAAAACTATTTTTTTAAATGTCAAATTCTCAAGTTTTGAGTCTCTTTGGCCAACTTGCTTTCTCCTTCTAGGTGTTCATGAAGTACAAACAACTCCTTTATATCACTTTGTGAGTTCATAGAATGAACTCATTTGTGGCTGGGAGTGGTTCCACACGAATATTACTGAAGTTTTTAGGCTATATTTTACATCCACTGGGGCTGTGGACATTTTCTGTGCTTGCTGCTGATTATGCTGGTACCTGCATAGCATTGTTTCCTTTATCTTCACTTAGGCCTTGCTTACAAATGTGTCTGAATAATTGATTTTGGACAGACCCAGCTACATAATTTGTGGGCCACGTGAAAAATGAGAATGTGGTTTCCTTGTTAAAAATTATTAAGAATTCAGGGGCACCTATGGCTCAGCTGGTTACGCGTCCTTTCAGCCTAGGTCATGATCTCACAGTTTCCGAGTTCAAGCCCTGCATTGGGCTCTGTGCTGACAGCTAAGAGCCTGGAGGCTGTTTCAGATTCTGTGTCTCCCTCTCTCTGCCCCTCCCCTGTTCATGCTCTGTCTTTCTTTCTCTCTCAAAACTAAATAAAAATTAAAAAAAATTTTTTTAATTATTAAGAATTCATTATAGCAGAGCTTAAACCAAGTACAGTTTCTTCTGGGTACAAGATCTTATATGACTGCCCAGGTCACATGGTCATGAAGTAGACCTTGATTTGAGATAATAGAACTTTTTATTCAGAATCTAAGCTAATCATCTGTTGGTACTTGCATTAGTGTTTTATCAGTAAAAGTTTTCGTTTTTGTTTTTCCCGGTATGTGGACATAGACTCTTATTTATAGGTATTTTGACAGCCTTTAAATTGCAAAGTAAATATCCTTATTTTTTATAAGTTCTGATTTTCGCTGACTTCCTAGAAGCTTCCCGGAATATTTTAGGACGAGAAAATACAAAAAGAAAAAAAAAGGAACATAGATTTCATACCCAAACATGAGCCCTTGATCTCCATTCTGAAAGGGAACTACTGGTTGATTGGTTGGGATAAGGAAAATTTACCAGAAAAAAAATAAAAATAAAGAAAAAAAAAGAAACGGAAAACAAGTGATGTGTCTGAAAATCTACAAATTCTCCTCTTATCCAGTCTCCGTTTATATCACAAAAACATTTTTGTCAATTGATTTAATGCTTTCATTACTTAACACCATTTATTAATATGATGTCTTAATTCTTTTGATTCTAATGACAGAATGATCAAAATATTTTTATGTGGCATTTCCTTAATATTTCTGCAATTTTTCTCCTCTTTATTTTTATTGGGGAACTTTTACATAAAAACAGATTTTAAAAAGATAATATCATTCACTGTTTACCATTTTCAGTTGAAATGTTCAGCTTACAACATTATAATCATTTCCAAGAAAGCCAATTGAAAAACTGAAAAGTAGAACATTATGATGTGAAATAAGAAAACTAGAGAAAACTCTAATGGTAACCAAAATATAATACTAATGGACTTAGGTCTCTACATACCAATTCACCGAGCATTAGTCATACAAGTAAACCTATGGTTTTAATCGAAAGACATAGCTGCAACCTTTCTGGTATCACTGGTCTCTGGTATCACAGTAGTTAATTTATGCATATATCACCTTAAAGGTTGTAAAGGACTTTACATACATTTTGCATACATAGACAAAAGAGTCCTGTGAGGGCATAATTATTATGCCCCACTTTGTAGAAGATGAAGCTCTGAGAAGTTCAATGATATTCTCCAATGTCATACAGTTAATAGCAAAATGTCCTTTAAGATCTTGCGGGAATCAAAGAGCAGAAGTGACATAATTGCAGTGGTTTACTGTAAGTTACTTGGAGAGTTGGAGGGAATGCATGACTGGTAAACAAAACATAAAAGAAAGACACCACAAGTCTATTCACTGCTTCATTCGTGTTTGTACCCATTCACACATTTATTCAAACATTCTTTCCTTTAATAACCACAGACCGATGGAAGCCACAACCCATGCAGATGGTTGTCTTTGTCAACTGAGAGTAGTAACATGAATATATTCTTGACTTTTCTTGACAGTTTCGAATTCTGCCAAGGAGGAAAAGTTTTTATTGAGGTGGAAATGGTGGAAATCTTGTGACAAAAAGGAATTGAGCACCAAGCTTTACAGAAAGCAGATTTGAAAGGCTTTAAATATTTTTCCTCAGCCTTGGCTGCAAATTAGACTAATATGAGAATTTTTTAAATAATGTGTTCGTGGAAGCTTTCCTCAGAGGTTCTGCTTTAGTCTAGGGTGAGGCTCAGATGGGTGTGAGTGTATATATGTGCATGTGGTACGTGTTTGTAACTTTGTTTTGCAATAAGAAATTCAAGAAGGATAAACCAGAAACTGCAGAAAATAGTACCTAAGTGGGGAGAGTGGACGAGGGGAGAAGAAATAGGTCTGGGAAACAGGGTATGATCATAAAACAACTTGAGTTTTGAGTTTTGAAACATGTAAATATTTTATATATTTAAAACAATAAAATTACATTTAGAATACTGGGGGAAAAAACGGGGCACCTGGTGGCTCAGTTGATTCAGCATCCGACTCGATCTCAGCTCAGGTTTTAATCAGAGTCATGAATTCAAGCCTCATGTTGGACTCCATGCTGGGTATAAAGCCTACTTAAAAAATTACTGGAAAAAATCAAATATTAAAAGTAAAAGTAAACAAAAACTGGTGAGCACAGAATCTGAACTGTGTGGTTAGTAGGTTATATAGTTTAAGAACAAAAAGAAATGCAAAGATATTACAACCCAATGTAACCTATGACCCTTGACTACCTCTTGGATAGGAAAAATTTTTTAAAGCTATAAAGGAAATTTGGATGATAAATAAAATAATTGGAATATAAAGTAAATGTCAGATTATACTATTTTATCAATGTTACATTTTTGGATGTGTTAAAGGCACTATGTTATGTAAAAAAATATCCTTGTTAGACACTTGCTGAAATATGTGGAGCTGAAAATACTAAAATTTCTTTTTGTGTTTGTGTGTGTGTATGTGTGTGTGTGTGTGTGTACAGGTTGATGGACACACAAAGAGAAAGAGAATAAATGTGGCAGAGTGTTTAAAATTGTTGAGTCTAGGCAAATGGTACACAAGTGTTCATTTTGCTATCATTTCAATTTTTCTGAAAGTATGAGAATATTCAAAAAGTGTTTTGAAAAATAAGATGAAACTGGTAGAAAAGAGAAAAGAAATTTAAGAAAATTTAAACCATCACACGTAAAATTTACAAATTAAAAACAAAGGGAGTGACCAAAAGTAACTTAAATAAAGGCCCTTAGTAATCAATCTGAAAAGATAAACATCCCCAAAGGAAAATAGCCTGCAAAAAAGAATAGAAATTTAATATAAAGAGCAATGTAATTTCTCATTTAATATAGAGAAATTCAACTTCACTAGTAATAAAAGAAACCGGCAGTTAATGTCATTATAATGCCTATCATTAAAGAGGTTCATTGAAACTGGTTTTCCTATAAAATCTTTCTGGAATAAAACTTGGTAAATACTTGTGTAAACCCTTAATAATACACTTTGTGTTTTGGTTTATACATGAACATGGAAATTTTATTTCCAGAATTAATCATAGGAAATTAAGGATACCTCTAAGAGGTAAGTACAAAGACATTCATGATAGCATTGTGTAAAATGGTGAGAAATTATAAATAGCCTAAGTGGAACAAATAAAGACTTGGTAGTCTGCACAATTGAATATGATATAGACATTAAAAGATATATAGTACAATTTTATTTATTGATATGAAAACAATGTTGCAATATGGAAGAAGAATAAAAGGTTATAAACCAGTTAGTCCAAGTCCCTTTTTATTTAAAAAAGAGAATATGCTCTTAATCCCTTTCAACGGTTTCACCCATTCCCTGTCCCCCTTCCACACACACAATTTTCTTCCCCTCTGGTAATGATCAGTTTATTTTGTATATTCTCTAAGGGTCTATTTTTTTGGTTTGTCTTTGTTGTTGTTGTTCATTTGTTTTGTTTCTTAAATTCCACATATGAGTGAAATTATATGGTATACATCCTTCTTCGACTGGCTTATTTCATTTAGCATAATACTCTCTAGACCTATCCATGTTGTTGCAAATGGCAAGATTTCATTTCTTTTTTATGGCTGAGTAATATTCCATTGCATATATACACCACATCTTCTTTATCCAATCATGTATGGATGGACACTTGGGCTGCTTCTATAATTTGGCTATTGCAAATAATGCTGTAATAAACAGGGGTGCATATATCTTTTCAAATTAGTATTTTCATGATGAGCACTGAGTAATATATAGAATTATTGAATAAGAGTATTGCACACCTGAAACTAATATAAAAAAAAAGAAAAATGAAAGGAAAAAGAAAAAATGTATATTTAATATACATATATGCAAATAAACAAATGGAAGGAAATTTAATAATGTATTATGTATAGCTATCTTTGTAAGAATGTAGGTGGCTTTTTCTCATTTGTGTATTTTTATTTTATAATGATTTTTCAAAAATTAATTCATATTACCTATTTGAAAAAAATATCTTCAAAAAAGAGAAGCTTACAAAATAGTTGAGAGTGCTCTGAAGAGAGTTCTAAAAATAACACAGATTTTAAGGACTTTATTCAAATAAAGTAAAGGAGCATTTCCAAAAGCATCTCTAGATAGCGCTAAGGACAGTGGCAGAGCATCAAGGGCATGATGAGTTTAATGCAAAATAATAACAGTGAAAAGGGATGGTCTGTTGTTGTTGTTTAGAGCAGGGAGAGAGAGGAAGACAAGACAAAGGAACAGAAAAGGAAAAGGAAAGAATAGAAAATAAGAACCGCTTACTGCACTTTCCAATCAATAAAAGTGATCTTTAGACTATTAAGGGAAGAGCAAACTTTGCTGACAATCAATGGCCTCAATATGAAAATTAAAAAAATCATCAGAACCACGTAGACTCTCTAAACATGTTCGTTACTTGCCTCAGAAACATTATTCCTCAAGGAACTGAATATGACAGTTGATGAAAAACTGAGTCCAGTAAATATACTTTCAAGAAAACAGGAAGTCTTTGTGGAGGCTGCTTTGAGGCAACAGGCTTGAGCCATGGACACCAACGCAAGGCAGAAGGGCCCACAGGAACCACGGAGCTGAATACAAAGAGGCTCATTAAGTGACCCACTTGGAAATAGCCATAGGCCCTGACTGACCAATGGGCTACTTACAACCAGGCACCGTTTCAAAGATGATCCCTTACTCTATCACTGTGGCCCCTCACCACCTCCTCACAGTAGACAATCTCTCCTTTGCTGTCCTGCCCCCTGCTTCCTTGCAGTGTGTTCAGTGCACTTCTTTCTCCTTCGTTCTGTCTTGAGTGCATTCTTTCACCACCTGCACTGCTGGTCCCCGCCCAATTGGAACACCTCACAGTTTTGAAATTTTCAGGGTGTCTCTCAGTTTGCCCGTTCACGAAAGTCAGTTCACCAGAACTTGACGTGCAGGATAGTGAATTCATGAAAATCTATTCGACAAATATTTTAACAGTATCTAGAACAATCTGCCACAGCTGAATATCCACCTGAGGCAAAGGTGGTGGGCTGGGCTGAAAAGGCAGGAACAGTAGAGGACAGTGATAGATTCAATGCAAGGGGCAGAGGCAAAGATGGGGCTGAAGCAAGTAGGTACTTGGGCAGAGGTGGTGCTGGTAGCGGTAGGGTCAGGGAAGCTGGTATAGGCTCCATAGTTCTGCGGAAATAGAGAAAACAGGAGAGGCATTGTGGCAAAAGCCAACCTGTGGTAAGTGGGAATCCCAGGGGCCAAGGGCCAAATTTTGCATGAAGATCATTTTTGAGTTAAAATCAATAAAAACCCCCAGCAGATTCAGGAAAGGCTCTTAACCCCCCACCCCACAACTGCCTAAAATAATTTATATAGAGGACATGTTCCAAGAAGACAACTATCACCATAGATACCTACATTATGATATGGTAGACAGAGAGGAACCCAACAAGGCCTATTTGATCGAAATCTTCTATGTCCCATTGTTTCTCAGTGGCCCAGCAAACATTTGTTTACCATTTACTTTTTCATCCTCCTGTAAATTGTTTTCCATCCCTTTGAAGTCTGAGACCCTTACCCACTTCTTTTTAGTTCAGAATGACATATATACCTCATTTTGCCTGACCTGTCTTTGTAACTTGTATTTCTATGTGGATTTCCCATAAGTACAAAATTAAATTTGATTTTCTCCTGTTAATCCTTTCCATGCCAATTTGATTTTTAGTCCTACTAGAAGTACTTGAAGGGCAGGGGAAATTCACCCTCCCAAACAGCCCAAATAAACATAACTCACATTATTACAAGATTACCAATATGTTATGAATTATAGCATATAATATTATAGGTAATTTATAATGTATACTACCTTGAGATTATTCATAGTGAGCATCGGGGTGCCTGGGTGGTTCAGTCAGCTAAGCGTCTGGCTTTGGCTCAGGTCATGATCTCGTGGTCTGTGAGTTCAAGCCCTGCATCGGGCTCTGTGCTGACAGCTCAGAGCCTGGAGCCTGTTTCAGATTCTGTGTCTCCCTCTCTCTCTGACCCTTCCCCGTTCATGCTCTGTCTCTCTGTCTCAAAAATAAATAAACGGTTAAAAAAATTTATTCATAGTGAGCATCTATTGAGTGTCCATTTATAGCTGACACCCAAGAAGTGTGTTTTGTTTATAGTATAACTGAATTTTCACAGCAACACTTTGAAGTATGTACAGTTATGTTCTTCATTTTACAGATGAAAAATACTAAGTTTATTAGTCTAGTGAGTCCAGACATGAGCATAGATTGAAATGTCTCCAAAAATGGGTGCCCAGTTTCCATACCATTTTAACAATTGGTTTTATACCTTTATACTTTTTAATTTTGAGATATTGGAAATTTAGGAAGATAACTGCCATTTTTCAGAGTTTTTAACTGCTTTGGAATTCTCTCTAAAAGGGACATAGGCATTATCTATATGTTTGGCAAAGTTATCTAGACTGTGGGAGAGAGTTCCATATCATTAAAGACTGCAGAGAAAGAAGTATTGCCAGGCTTCTCCCAGGTTCTACATTTCTCCCCTACACCCTGTTGTGGAGGGTAAACCATGACAGAGAACAATAAAGAGCTCACCAGCTCAGTGCTCGGAGATTTACCTTCGACAGCTTTGCCAGGAATTCAGGTTGAGTCTTGTTCTCTGATAGTGATAACTATGCATCAACTTCATCTCTCAGTTTTCTTAACTAGACTGAAAATTTTAGCACATAGACCGTTTTGCTCTTGTTAGCAAAACCAACTGTACTCCAGACTGAATTCTGGTTCCTAAATCTTATCCCAAAAGCAGACACTCCCTAGCAGCCTAGGGACTTCTCAGATTCAAATTTTCATCGACCGTATTTTTAAGTATTATCTGCCCCAGATCATTCAGTACTGTTCATTGACCCTTAATCTGACATTCCAGCACCACAAAGAACATTTTATTGTTGGTCTTATTAGTGTAAGTAAACAACCATGTATAGATTCCCAATTACATGCTAGCTACTGAGATGGTTTCAGGAGAGAATATAAAAATAATGTACTACCAATACTCAGCTGATTGTTTTTTCTTTTTAAAAAATATTTTATTTACTTATTTATTTATTTATTTATTTTAAATATGAAATTCATTGTCAAATTGGTTTCCATACAACACCCAGTGCTCATTCCAACAGGTGCCCTCCTCAGTGCCCATCACCCACCCTCCCCTCCCTCCCACCCCCAATCAACCCTCAGTTTGTTCTCAGTTTTTAAGAGTCTCTTATGTTTTGGCTCCCTCCCTCTCTAATGTTTTTTTTTCCTTCCCCTTCAGCTGATTTATAAACTACATTAGCTTACCCTGGGCAGTCTCAAATTCAGGATTATATTCTGAGTATTTTGATTATATTTACTTACCTTTCCTACTATATAGGAAAGGCCTCATCATATTATTCTAAGGATGATCAATATTCCACTGTTTGAAGGATCAGAATCTAATCCCTAGATACTTTTTAGATTGGTTCAAGCTATTGGAACCGAGGAACTTCTATTGGACTTCCAGAAAATTGGAACTTGTCAGGAGCCATCAGTTCTTTCTCATAATGGGCCCTGATTTGTCCTCAGGTATTCAGAAACTGTCCCAGTGTTCTTTCAGAGATCCCACTTAATGTGAGGAATTTTTTCATAGGATTTCCAAGGGCCTGAGCCCATCATTTTGAAACCAGTTAAAAAAAGCAAGACCCAAATTCTAAGCATACTAAAACAAAATCAACCAACCAAACAATAAACAAATAAAAATAAACAAACAAAAAAAATCAAAATCCATATTCTTTCTCACACTGTATTTTGGCAAAAGCAATCTGAATCATTTGTGAGACTCCCTAAATGCCTCTCTTTCTTACAGATGATGGATATGATAAGGTATTTCAATTTCTTCATTGACTATTAACTTCATACTTTTTAACCTTCTTTTGGGGACGTGCTATAGTTCAAGAGTAATTATCTTTGGTGCATAACGTAAGATGATTTCATTTGTCCTGGCAGTTGACGAATGTTTTATTTCTATTTGCTTAGTTTCTTTATTCTTTTCCTTTTTTTGTCTATTTACTCCCGCTCCATTGCATAACGTAATTTGATGCTCTGTTCTATTTGTTTTAGCTCACAAAAAGAAATGTGGGGTGGCTTTGTGAAATGAAAACATTATAAATGAAGCTTCCTGGGGAGAAAAGTGAGTTGGAGTCAGGCCCCTGAGTATCAGTCTACTCACAGGCCTGCAAATGACTTTCTTTAGTACATCTGGTTCAATCTGACAGCACATTTCTGGTGTCGCATGTACATTTGGATCCTCTGTAGAAAAACAACTTATATTATGATCTAACATTGTTGTAGGAATCAAACTGATTATAAACCAGTAAACATGCTGATATGAAGGCTACATGATTAATTTTTATCTTGTATATTCTCTCATAAGACAGTCTATCAGGAGATTTTCAGTCAATAGCAATAATTATGCCTCTTTTTCTAATAAAAATATTCAGTGAACCATTACTCTCTCTTGACTAAGAACTGGATAGGCAAAAGAGGAAGTATGTCTTTCAGTAAGTTGTTCTGACCTATAAGCTCAATACTGCCACCATGTATTAAACATTCAGTATCTTTGTTAAAATTAGAAAGTAAGCTTACTTGTACATTTTCTATATTACCTTTATTCACAGGTGATGTTTATAATTTTGACAGCTGACTTGAAGGAAGTGAGGTTTGCTTGATTTGCTCTTTTTTCAAGTGCTGCATTCTCTTTACCATTTCAGCTCAGGGTATATTTACTGGAATCTCATGCTTTGTTATTCAGCGCTAGATAAAAATGAATATTATCATGCAGCCTGAGTAGGAGGGCAGGTGGGGTAAGGGGTATAAGAGAATGCTCAAAGTACTATCCCAAGAGAAATCTTAACAGGGGAAAGTCCTACTTCAGACCTTTTTAACTTAAAATTCTTGGTACGGAGCCAGCGGCACCCTTGGAGAAGCCTGCAAACTCTGGGCATTCTGCTGCTCTTATCCACTCAACATGATGTTTCACAGTGGGTAGATTTGAGGGGAAGTTTGCACAGCACTTGAAATAATTACAAGAATAATGATTGGTTTGGACAAAATAATGTATTGCCAAAGAATATTGAATAATGGATGCTATGAGTAATTTCCCGGTTTAAGCTATCTTCCACCCAGTGTCAGAATGATTGCTTTTTTTGTGGTACCTAAACTGCATACGAGCAACTATCCATTTACTTGCAGTGGCATTAAATCCTCTTTCCTACAAACCATAAAAGCTCCATTTTCCCAGCTTGCCAACTTTTATCCTACCCACCAACTATGCAGTCAGAAATAGTAAAAAAAAATGTGGGGCCAACAAACTGCTGAACTGTTCTATCAAACAATATGTCAAGGTCTAGGTCTTTACTGCCTTTTATGAAAAGTTACTACTTTTCTTGTGAGTGTTGATCATCCATAGTTCACACAGATAGCAGTTATGTGACTCTGGGTGCCCTCCATTCACTACCACCTTAAAAGACACACTGATATTTATGAACACATAAAATCACACGTGATCTATTTATCTAACCAGATAAGTTCCATTATAACATCAACTCAATTAACAGCCATGAATCTTTTTCTGAAAAGTTGCCAGAATATAAGCCTTCTCTAACAAACGTGCCAAGGGTAAGTAAGTGGTTGAAATTGCCACAATATATTCAGATTTGACAAGCAAGTGATAATGTCTTGAAATAAAAATTAAACCATGATCAGAATGTTGAAAATGTTTTTCTTTACAGGGAATTGGGAAAGATAGAAAATCATGAATTATTTACTTATTGTCATTCTATAACTTTATATGTGTAAGGCCCACACCTGATTTCACACACTAAAAATTAAAAAAACAAAAAAAAAAACAAAAAAAAACAAGGGAAAATATCTCATTAATAATTTTTACATTGATTATTTAAAATAATATTTCTGTTATGTTGTATATATTGGATTAAATAAAACATAAAATTAATTATTACTGTTTCATTTTACTTCTTTTAATGTGACACTAAGAAAATTTTAAATTATATATGAGCCTCTCAGATGTATCTTTTTTTTAAATTTTTTTTTACATTTATTTATTTTTGAGAAACCGAATGAGACAAAGCATGAGCAGGGGAGGGGCAGAGAGAGAAGGAGACACAAGAATCTGAAGCAGGCTGCAGGCTCTGAGCAAGCGGTCAGCACAGAGCCTGACGCAGGGCTCGAACCCATGAACTGTGAGATCATGACCTGAGCCGAAATCAGACGCTCAACTGACTAAGCCACCCAGGTACCCCTCAGATGTATCTTTAAAAAAAATTTTTTTAAGTTTATTCATTTATTATTTCTGAAAGAGAGAGAAGAAAGAGCAACCAGGAGCAGGGGAGGGGCAGAGAGAGGGAGACACAGAATCTGAAGCAGGCTCCAGGCTCTGAATTGTCAACACAGAGAACGATGCAGGGCTTGAGCTCACCAACCGCAAATCATGACCTGAGCTGATCAGAGGCTTAACTGACTGAGCCACCCAGGCACCCCTAAAATTATATAGTTTTAATATAGGACACATTCTGACAACATGGGGTGTGCTGTTTACATCATCAATTTAAAAATAATAATAAAGTTGGGGGTGCCTGGGTGGCTCAGTTGGTTAAGAATCCAACTTTGGCTCAGATCATGATCTCAGAGTTTGTGAGTTTGAGCCCTGCATCGGCTCTTGCTGACAGCTTGGAGCCTGGAGCCTGATTCAGATTCCGTGTCCCCCTTTCTCTCTGCCCCTCCCCCACTTGTGCTTTGTGCTCTGTCTCTCTCTCTCTCTCAAAAAATGAATAGACATTAGAATTTTTTAAGTAAAAATAAAATAAAATAAATATGTGGATGGTGCAAATTCTCACTCTTGTTTTTTGTGTGTAATATGTTAGGTTTTTATAGGTAATGTTATAAAAATGTATGTGGAAAAGTCCAGAGATAGGAAGCCTTTAGAAAAGCATGTGTGTAATATACTACTATTTATAAGTAACTTTAAAATGGAAATTAAAAGCCTATAATGTAGGCTAATAAATGCTTTTCTTAATAGTTGAAACATGGACTATAGTTTGTAAAAAATAAAGTGTTTACTAAAAACAAAACAAAAAAGAAACAAGGATACATATTAAATAGAACACAGAAAAAGAATCTTCATTATATGAGAAAATACTAAATACCAAAAAAAGAAGCCAGTTAACTAAAACTTGTCCTCATCCCCAAAAAAGGAAAATTGTAACAATACATACTGAAACAGTGCTAGTAGTGGATAGGGAAGTTTGGTTTCTACCTTTAACCTTGGGGTTAGGGGTAGGGGTAGGGGTAGGAGTAAGGGTAGGGGTAGTGTCTTTTTCTTGGTTCTACTCAAAGTAGAGCCTGAGACAAAGGCTTGCTTGTCAGTAGTTTGCCTAATTACCTGATCTGAGGGAGGAAGGCATGCAGCACAATGGGAGTAAAAGGGAAGAAAAGAAAGCCAGTTCAAAAATGTCTTATCAAGTTGAACCTTGATTTTAGGGCCTTTTGTGGAATCTTATGAAATATGTTGCAGAACTGTCTGCAACAAGGTAAAAAGGGGGTGGGGCACATTTCCCATTGTCTGCCAACTCCATGGGTCAGGAATAGATGCACAGGCATTTAACACCATCGGACTTCATTCATCCATACCCTGGTAACATGGGTCTGCCTTGTGCTTGGCCCATACTGTGGTTCAGAAGAACCTGGAGACAAGAAGTGAAAAGTATGCTGAGTCCAAGACATGGGGTGATTCCATCTTCGTGAAGCCCATCAACATCCTTTTGGGACTGGTTGCTGTTGCTGCATCAGTGGCAAATAAAATGAAGCAATACGATTTTGGAATGAGGTGGGAGAAATGTGAAAACATTAAGTACCTACATGTTTCAGTTTTCCCACTCTGAAATGGGAATGATAATAGCACCTTCTACGTGCCATTGTTATGTTATGATTACAAAGTATTTAGCACACTGCTTGGTAGAATGCCCCTTCCCAGTAGGTCTAAATGCTTCGATTACTCAGGATCAGCTACATTATTAACAAATAATCTCAAATTTTAATGATTTAGGAAATAAATATATGTGTGTATATAGTCCATTGTGCGTTGGCAGGAGGGATCTGATCATTGTGGCCACCCACAAATCAAGGCTGATGGAGTCACAATTGTGATGATAAGATTGATTTAAAAAAAAAAAGGAGGATGAAGAAGTAGGTAACATTTCAGAAGGACAGAATATAAACTTTTATATTTTACCTATGCAAGAAGCAGCTCAGAGAATGAAATGATATCTGCTTTCCAATGACCTTCTCTATGCTTATGTCCCAAAGACCCTGATTTTCAGTCTTGTCAAGGACATTAAAGACCGTGTAACCAAATTACATTGAATGTAATTGTATTAAAATCAAGATCATCAATGAGGAAAAATAGGGATAAATTACATATTCCACAGGTAGAAACTTGTGGTGGTTATTGAATAATACAAGGGTCAAACTGATGAGAGGTCAGAAAACAAGAAAGAGGTTGCATAGGAAAGAAGGGAAGTGCAGAGTTCCAAGGAGAACACAGCTGGGTCCTTTCTCTGTTATTCGAAAAAGGTAGAACAAACTCCAAGCCTTTTGCTGGCATCTTGTTTTCCAGAGCCCCCTCCTGCTGCGCTAATGAGGTGAAAAGTGACCTGGCTGTTCATTTTCTGGCTCCTTACTCAATAATGGTGCAACATGCTGCAAAGCTGACTGCATACGCTGTGTCAGAGATTAGATCATGCAATGCCTAACAGATGCTCTTAGGGTCTTTGAAATAGCAACTCTAAAGTTTCAAAACTGCATGTGTTTTTCATCTAAGATGCTCAAGGGGTAACAGTGCTCCTGCTAATTTCACACACTTTCGCATATGGTTCCTTCATTACAATGCGTCACAAGCTAGTTGCCTACAAATTACTCTATTTGCCATTCCAATCAATAATTATGAGCTATGAGGAGTCCTTGAGTGTCCAATTTCATTGGGATATATTTTGCACTCTGATCCTCCCGTAAGAAAGTATCTTTTGAATGCATTAATATCAACTTTTAAGGTTAGCCTTGCAAACTCCAGCCTCAAGGTGCTTTTTCTTTTGTTTTGTCACCAGATGAAGAGTGTCTTTTTGATTATGGCACTGAAGTTAATGTGGACAGAACATATGTGTGTCTAAGGGTCTGTGTTCACCTGCACAGGGTAGGGAGGAAGGGAGAGGAATTTACCTGGAAATGAGAACAGCATGCTTTGTAAATTATACTTCAAAAAGAATACAGGGAAATAGGTTAACATAAAACAAATGCCAGATTTGCCTAATCATACAGTAATAGAGCAGCATGAAAACAACCCTGACAAGCTCTCTCTCTTTGGTCAGTAGTGAAAGGGGTCATAGGTTGTTTTTTTTCCTCCCTGCATCAGAAAAGTAATGGCTTAGCTAGGACTACTGAAAAAATGTGGTGTAAAGTCTGGGTCATTCAGTTTTCTAAACAAAAGAAAAGATTATCTTTATTGTGACAGAAGTCTTAGCAAGGGGAATACCACTAATCCCTTCAGGTAATGCAACCTCATAAATAGGAATGAAGAGAGTAGAGTCTGGAAAGATATGCCATTTACTAGTGAGAGATTCAGAGCAGCATTCTAGTGTTTACTTAGAATAAAATTCTTGAAGAGATGGCATAAATTTAAGTTCAGAGAATAAAAGATTTGGTCTTGAGTGCAATATATATATATATATATATATATATATATATATACCTTCAGAATTCTTGAATGGGATGTTTTCCCTTCCTGTCCATTGCCATATTAAAAATATTTGAAATATAAACTCTTTCTATCATGTGGGAAAACAATATGAAATTCTTAAAGGGATAAGGTTATTTGGTTGTTTAGAGCCTGGATCTAATGCGCCATCAAGTATTTTGTGAAGAAAAGGAAGAGTAAAGAGGGTTTACAGAGGAGGCAAAGGGAAGCAAATATATGAGCTTAGAAGACTTAGTGCTCAGAAAGAAGATTGTTCTCCCAGACCCAAAAGAAATAGCTGGAATGTGATCAAAGGAGAGAAAAGAAGACAAGAAACGAGGAAAAGAAAGGAGAGCAGGGTAGAAATACAAGATTATTTGCAACTTATCTAATGGAATCTTTCTAAACACCATAAACCTTTTACAAATAAAAAAATTAGAAGGAAATTACTGGGAAGCTATTGTTCTTGTTATTGCAATTATTGACCTTACCTGTACAAGGTCTTCAAGATAGAGTTTGGTCTTGACACAAACATTTATCAAACTGTGGGTCCATAAGATGGAGTAATTATTTCAGGGCTCCCAGTCCTGAGACGTGTCCTCCTTCCCAACTCTTTGGTCACCTACTGGTGTCAGATTCTTTAACTTCCCCATCACATTTGGAAAATTGATAAACAACTTTCATTATAAAAGAATCTTTACTTTGATGCATCTGAATTCCAACGAAAAGACATGATGAAGGGACATCTACTACAAACTGTTATGGACTTGTGATCAACCAGCCTGTGCAAATCAAAGGGAGAAGAGAGAGGAACTAAGAAGCATGTCTTCCTTCTCCAAACCAACACTCACTCAGGAAAAAGATGTTTATTGTATCCCAATTCACACAACCCAAGCTTTACATCAAAGTAGCAATGGACCTCCTGAGGGTCATTGCTGGTTTGCTTTGGAATCAGAAGGGAGCTGAGTCTGCCACAGGATAGCTGACCTCTTACATACCACCCACTACCTAGAACCAAAGAAGACTAGCCAAACTTGATCAGAAGCCAGATTCTTTTAGCCCAATGTTTTGTAGGAGGCATGCCCAAGGGCCCAGTTCCTGTTTAGCTTGTCCCATTTAGATGTATCCCCTCACAACACTTCCAGGAAACCCATACGCCCAAGAAAAATATTTTTAAAAATTCCTGTGCCTACACTTTAGGAATGAGTTGGCAACTAATACACTTTGAGGTTCTCTGAGCTAGTAATGTGGTTAATGAAATACTTTTATACAAACATAAAAAAACCACTGTTGACATGAAAATAAAAATTCCTTTATTCACTTCATGTGACTATTCAGGACACCTGTAAGAAGTGGGATATCAAAAGGAGGACAGGTATTTACTAGGACAGAAGCCTGCAAACCTGTTACCTTCCTGGAGAGCATCTGCTTGCCACAGAAGCAAGGTAATAAAGGATTGGTAGGTGGTTAGGCAATTCTAGCCAAGAACCCCAAGGTAATCTGACAAAAATAAGTATGAATGGGTCATATTTTATTTTATGAATTTTGGAGGTTTTTAAAGAATTGAGGACGCATGCTTATTTTTGTAATCTTTTGAATTCAGAGTTTTGGTATTCCTTCTGCCCACATCTGCCCATATCTCCTGACCAGAGAGTTTTGCAGGGCCTTGATTCCAGTGGAGGTGGTGACAGGTCTCATTTCACGAGCAGACCAGGACACCCCTCAATGAAACTTATCACATTCAGGCCAGGGACCAAGCACTGCCCACAGCACACAAGGAGAGCCTCTGCTAGATGACTGGCCTGAAGGATAGAGCAACCAGAACACAACAGCAGAGTGCATGCAGCACACCCTGGAGAATCTCCCTGCAGTGCCAGGTCCAGGCACTAGCTAACCTCTTCTTGGTAAGGCCATTACATTCAGGAGCAGGAGATATAACTAGTTTTTTGATCACAGAAAAGCAGGAGGAGACTTAGACAAAATACAGAGGAATTTTTCCCAAATGAAGAATAAGATAAGGCAGTGGCCAGAGATCTAAGAGAAACAGATATAAGTAACATGCCTGAAAGAGAATATAAAGCAATGATCATAAGGAAACTCACTGGGCTTGAGAAAAGAATGAAAGACATCAGTGAGACCCTTGCCAACAGAGATAAAATAATTAAAAAAGAATGAAACAGAGATGAAGAGTGCAATAAAAAAGATTAGAAACACAAGTGATGCAATGAACAGCAGGCTAGAAGAAGCAGAGGAATGAATTTATCAAGATGGATAAAAACAAACAAACAAAAACAAGCCAAACAAAAACAAAAACTTCCCTAAGCTGGGGAAGAAAACAGATATCCAGACCCAGGATGCACAGAGAATTCCCATCAAAATCAACAAAGGCAGACCCACATCAAGACATATTGTAATTACTCTGGGGAAATCTAGAGATAAGGAAAACAAAACTTAAAAGCAGCAATACAAAAGAAGACAGTTACTTATAAGGGAAAACCCATAAGGCTAGCAGCAGATTTTTTACCTTCTCCAAGCCAGAAGGTAGTGGCATGATATATTTAAAGTGCTGAATAAGAAAAATCTGCAGGCAAGAATATTCTATCCAGCAAGGTTAACATTTAAAATAGGAGAAATAAAGAGTTTTATAGACAAATAAAAATTAAAAGAGTTCATGAACACTAAACCAGCCCTACAAGAAATATTAAAGGGAACTCTGTGAGTAGAAAAGAAAGACAAAAAGTTACAGTTTGAAGTAGGAAATACAAAAGCAGTAAAAATTGATATTTCTATAAAAAGTCAGTTAAGGAACTCACAAAATAAAAGGATGTAAAATATGATAACATATACCTAAAACATGGGGAGGACAGGAGTAAAGAATGGGTTCAAACTTAAGTGATCATCAACTTGACGTAGACTGCTATATGCAGAAGAGCTTATATACAAACCTAAGGTAAATAGCACTAATAATATCCAAAGAGTGAAGAAAAATAAATCCAAATATATATTAAAAACATCAACAAAACATGAAAGAGAAAAAAAGAAGATCAGAGAAATCTCCAGAAACAACCATAAAACAAATAATACAATGGCAATAAGTACATATCTATCAATAATTACTTTGATTGTAAATGTACTAACCACTCCAAACAAAAGACATAGGGTATCAGAATGGATAAAAACAAACAAACAAAAAAAAAAAAACAAGCCAAACAAAAGCAAAAACAAAACAAAACAAAAAAAACACAAGACCCATGTGTATGCTGCCTACAAGAGACTCATTTTATTTTTTTTAATTTTAAATGTTTATTTTTGAGAGAGAGAGAGAGAGAGTGCACACACATGCACAAGCTGTGGGGAGGAGGAGCAGAGAGAGAGGGAGAGGGAATACCAAGCAGGATCCACACTGTCAGTGCAGAGCTCGCTGCAGGGTTCAACCTCACCAACAGTGTGATCATGACCTGAGCCAGAATCAAGAGTCAGACACTCAACTGACTTAGCCACCCAGGAGCCCCAAAAGACTCATTTTAGACCTAAAGACACCTGCAGATTGAAAGTCAGGAGATGGAGAAATATTTATTATGCAAACAGATGTCAAAAGAAAGCCAGACAAGCAATACTTATATTGGACAAAATAGATGTTAAAACAGAAACTGTAACAAAAGATGAAGAGCACTATATAATAATAAAGAGAACAATCCAACAAGAAGGTATAACAACTGTAAATATGCATCCAACATGGGAACCCTCAAATAAATCATAAATAAATAAATAAAATAATAATAAGCATAAGGAAACTAATCAAAAATAATAAAATAATAGTAGGAGAGTTCAACACCCTACATGCATCAATGGATAGATCACCTATGAAGAAAATCAACAAGGAAACAATGGCTTTGAATGAAACTGGAACACATGGACTTAACAGATATATTCAGAACATTCCATCCCCAAATAGCAGAGTACAAATTCTTTTCAAGTGCACATGGAACGTTTTCCAGGATAGATTACATATTAGTCCACAAAACAAGTGGACTAATTCAACAAATTCAAAAAGAGCAAAGTCATATCATGTATCTTTTCTGACCACATGATATAAAACTAGAAATCAACCACAAGAAAAAATCTGGAAACACTACAGATACATGGAGGTTAAATAACAAGCTACTAAACAATGAATAGGCAGACCAGGAAATAAAAGAAGAAATAAAAAAGTACATGGAAACAAGTAAAAATGAAAACACAATGGTCCACAAGCTTTGGGATGCAGCAAATGCGGTTATAAGAGCAAAGTATACAGCAACACAGGCCTACCTTAGAAACAAGGTTATGTTGTTACATAACCTTACACCTAAAGGAGCTAGAAAGAAAAGAACAAATGAAGCCTAAAGCCAACAGAAGGAAGGAAATAATAAATATTAAAGCAGAAATAACATTTAGAAACGAAGAAAAAAACAAACAAAACAAACAGTAGATCAATGGAAACAGAAGCTGGTTCTTTGAAAAAATTAATACAATTGATAAATCTCTAGCCATATTTATCTAAAAGAAAAGAGAAAGGACATAAATAAATAAAATCACAAATGAGAGAGAAGAAATAACTAACATCACAGAATTACAAATAACTATAAGAAAATATTGCAAAAAAACTATACACCAACAATTGGACGACCTCGAAAAAATGGATAAATTCCTAGAAACATACATTACCAAAACCAAAATAGGAAGAAATAGAAAATTTGAGCAGACCAATAACCAGCAAAGAAATTGAATCAGCAATCAAAAAACTCACAACAAAAGTCCATGGCCAGATGGCTTTATTGGCAAATTCTACCAAACATTTAAAGAAGAGTTAACATCTATTCTTCTCAAACTATTACAAAAAATAGTAATGAAAGGAAAACTTCCAAGTTCATTCTATGAGGCCAACTTTATCCTGATACCAAAACCAGATAAAGACATCACAAAAAAAGAGACCTACAGGCCAAAATCTCTGATGAACATAGATGCAAAAATCCTGAACAAAACACTAGCAAACCTAATCCAACAATACATTTAAAAAAATCATTCACCACAATCAAGTGAGATTTATTCCTGAATTGCCAGTGTGATTTAATATTCACAAGTCAGTCAATGTGATACTTTACATTAGTAAATGAAAGGATAAGAACAACATGATCATTTCAATAGATGCATAAAAAGCATTTGACAAAGTACAATATCCATTCATGATAAAAAAAAAACCCAACAAATTAGTTTTAGAGGGAATATACCTCAGCATAAGAAAGGCCATTTGTGAAAAACCCACAGTTAACATCATCCTAAGTGAGGAACCACTGAGAGCTTTTCCTCTACAGCCAGGAACAAAGTAGGGATATCCACTCTCACCCGTGTATTCAACAAAGTACTGGAAGTCCTAGCCACAGCAATCAGACAACAACAACAAAAAAGGCAGCCAAATAAGCAAGGTAGAAGTAAAACTTTCACTATGTGCAGATGACATGGTATGAGTTGATAATTATTGAAACTGAGTGATAAATTGATGGCTTTCCTATAATTTGTATATTTTTGAAACTTTACATAATAAAAGAGTAAAAAAAAGAATTGGGGAATTGTACATTTTCTAAGTCTGATATTATACAATGTAAAAACAGAATTATCAAATACTAAGGACATAAGTGGAACACAAAATTTGGAAGCAAACAATGCTCACAAACAAATGCAGTCCATCATGGCCTTTTCTTAAAAAATGTAAGAACTAGTATGCATTCCTACATATATATCACTATATAGCCAACTAAATCTGAATTGCAATCCAGAACAATATTTTTGGAAATATTCCAGACTTTAAGGAATCTAATGATATTGCTATAATAAGACTATCTGTATATGATGTGTACACAGACACACATAGACACGTGCACACGCGTGCACACGCGCACATGCGTGCACACGCGCACACACACACACACAGCTGAAATCTCATTCGTTTTTTGTCTTAGTTTCATTATCTGCAACTTATCTAATGCAATCATCCTCAACAAAAAAGAAGAAAAAAAGAAGATGACTATCGGAAAACCTCAGTTCTTATTATTGCAGTGATTCAACTCACCTATATAATACTTTTAAGATGGGATTTGATCTTGTCACAGAAACTTACCAAACTGTGGTTCCACAAGAAGGCACAATCATTTCAGGGGTTGTGAGAAATGCCCTCCTTCCATCTCTGTATTACCCACATGTCTCTTTAAACCACTTATCACATTTGGTAATACGATGAACAGCCTTTCTCAGTACAACAGAATCTTCCCCTTGATTGGTGGGGTTCAGGACATGCTACCCCACAATATGGCACTTTGGCATATTGAATATCTTAAGCTGCAAGAGTCTGAGAGAATGGCAGAAGCTGGAAGGTCTGACTCACCCCCACCCAGCCTTCTTCCCTGAAACTGGCCATAAAACTCTCAAATGGGAAGTGCACTCCCTGTAGGAACATCCTTCTCTCCATAGACAAAAGGACACTTAGAGGAATCCTAACAAACAGGTCTTGCTAAATCTCCCCCACGTCACCATAGTTACCTCATACTCTTTTAACCTGTCACATTCCTCCCCTGTACTCTTCATCAAACCTAGCATGAAATACTCAGGACTGTTTCGTTGGATCTTCATTTTCTTATAAAGGCTCTCTTGTCACATAAAACTTACATTAAATAAATTTGTATGCTTTTGTCCTGTTAGTCTGCTTTGTCAGTCTAGTTTTCAGAACCAGCGGGAGACCCTAAGAGGGTGGAGGAAACCTTTTTTCTCCCCTACAGATGATGTATCTGGCTTTCATGGAGAGGACATGATAAAGGAAAATGTACTGGAAATGTTCTGGTCTAGGCATTAACCACTCCTTTGCAAAGCAAAAGGACTAGAACAAGTAAAGACTAAAGTTTTTTACAGGTATAATATTCTTATTCGTTCCTTTAAATTTATATTTTAACAACTTACTAAACACACTCTACCTTCTCTTTAAAGTGGGAATTCCCATCCTTTGGGGGGAAGATTTTTATTTAAAGTTTATATTCTTCAGTTAAAAATATCACAACAGCATTACTTCTTTGTTTTAAATTTGTATCGAGTTTAGTTTCACTTTACAAAAGGCAATGATGCGCTGTATTAATTGAAGAATTCATAGAAAGAATTCAGGGAGAGTCATAAAGCCTAGAGTAGATTGATGTCATTTAACAAGTTTGGACAGAAAGGTTGGCTATCTAACAAATTGTTGGTTCAAGTTGTTCAACCAGACCAGATATTCAGGAAATTTTTCATCCATTGATACCTAAGTTGAACTCACAAAGTATGTTTCCTGAAAACATGAATTTGTTTATGTAAATGAATATTCTATATGCAAAATGCAGGCAGAAATTTCCATTTAGGCATGAAATTACCTTTTTTATGTGCATAGGAACATTTTGTGAGCACAGACATGGGACCTAAAGTTTGAGCATCTGAAAGCAGTAAAAACCTCACCAACTAGCTAACTGATAAAAAAAAAACAAAAAACAAAAAAAACCATGCTACAATTTTAGGTGCATGTTCTAAGAAACTTTCAGATTGGTCCTGACTTTAGCTTTAAATGACAAAATCAAGACCTAAATCACTTATGAATGTCTTTAATTCCCCACTTAAATAGTCTCATATCTGTATCAAGCCTGATGTTAGGCAGGACAGGCTTTCCAATCTAGTCTCTTTTTCATTCTTTATGTAACTACAGCTAATATTCTTATTCCCTCCTTTGGTTCATTTGTAAATCATATAGGGTATACTTGGGAATTTAAATGGATCTTATTATTAAGTTTTTCCTTTTTCTGAGCCATAATCAATTTGATTTTGATGATTGAACTAATCTTGTCCAATGATTTTCATTATCTCTTTTGTTAGCTGCTGCACCATCAATAACTTCAGGTGTATCAACCTTTTGCTGGTACATTACGATCTTTCTTACTCAGAGCAATTTTTCTTAAAATAATATCCTTTATTCTAATAAGCACATTGTGTTTTTCAAATGTCTCCAAGTTTAGAAAAAAAATGTTTTGCTAAAAAGGAATGAGGTCTATTTTCCACTGCATCTTAATAGATCTATAAGTTCATTTTCTATACATTGCCTAACATATGGTCATGTGCCTGATGAATAGCTAATATTTTACAGGTGACACTGGCTTTGTGAAAACCACATTAAAGAATATATTGCAATATTTGGGCAAAAAAGGATAAGTTTTACCGTTGCCAAAGCTGTGTTCCATTTCTATGCTAGATTACCATTTATGCATTTTATTATGCCTTAAGTAAAACTAAAACTAAAATACCTACATTAACGTTATTCTGAAATTCTCTATCAAAGAAAGAATCAAAACTAGAAGCATGCTCATATAAAAAAACATCAGAAAAATAAATGGAAAAAAACATAGGCTTGGTTTTATTTTTAATTTCTATGACCAAAACTTTTCAGAATTTTTTGGAGGGGGGTGCTGGGAGGAGTAACAAAGATATATAGTTACTTATGAGGACATAGAGCAAATCTGCATATAAAATATGTAGGTTTAATGTCTTAAATGAGCAAGTTTGTAATTAAAAAAATTCTCAAAATACTTCCTATGAACACTAGCTCATCAAAAACATTTTATTTTAGGCATATTTCTGGGAAAATCACAAAGAGATATCATTCTTTTGCAATCAGAAATAATTATGAGAAACCTTTTAATAAATGTATTTTTATAACACCACTGACTACATATAACTATTATTCTTAGAGTTAAAGTAATAGAATTAATAATTCCATGATAATACTGATCTTTTTATATAGTAATAAAACACTGATAATCAAATGCAAAGCAAACTAGTAATAGACCCTAGCAAATTATCCGTTATACATACATTTCAAGGCATCATGGCATACTTGCTTTAACTCAAAGGAAAAAAAATTGATAAGATTTTAGTTGTATTCTAATCAGCAGGCCCCTAACTCAAATCAAGTTAACCCTCCTATTCCGGATGCCAGTAGATAATATCCTGGGATTTGCCACAGCCTGGTGAGACTGCAAACCCTATTCATTAGCATGCAGCCCGGTGGAAGAACTCAAAAAGCCTGTGCATAAAGAAGTGGAGGGACTCCTAGTTCTGCATACTGATGGCCTTGGAGGAGTCTGTGAGCCCCAGCTCCCCAGCTATCCTGGGAGCAGATCAGAAATGCATGACATTCTGAGTCTCATCCTTTATCATTGGACAACATATTTAGTTCCATTGGAAAAATTGACAGAATTTTCCCCAACTTGTGATTTGCCTAATGGTTTACAATCATTTGCCCACATGAAGGAACAATTAAAATAATGTTGGCTTATGTCCAAAAACTTTGCATGAGAAAAAAAGTAACAGGAAGGTGGGGGAAGTGAATTTAAAGTTGTGTCCTTAACTATGAGGAATTAGAAATTGTGTAGTAAAACATGATAAACATTTAGTTATACATGTATTAAAATGCAAACAATTTTCTTGCTGAAAAAGTACTTTCAAGTTTTCCACTTGCATTTCTCTGTACACTTAGATTGGTCAACAAACAAAAATCTTAGCCCTTCCCCTCCATTGCTGACTCACTAAGCATTCCCTTTTTTTTTTATAAAAGGCAAAATCAGCTAGAAGCATTTAGATAAAACTGCCTTTAGAAACCTAAAATCCTCATTAGACAGAAAAAATAGAAAACATTGAGATGAAAGGTTAGCCTTTTTTTTTAACAATATAAGGAGAAATTTTTTTTGCAGATAATTTCTGCTGCATCTTATAAGCATATTTCCTCAGTTTGAACCCAGATGACAGTGGTGACATTTTCCTTACCCTGCTCCGGTTTAAGGAAAACCCCAAAATAGATCAGCACTGAACACAGAGGACTCTGCCAAATTCCAAATCTGCAGCCCCAACAACACTCAAAATATTTTCAACATTTTACGCACAAGTAGCATGGTTACCCACTGCTTTTCAGAGCCATTTTTAAAAGCTTAATAGAGGATTATTTTGGATGAGGTCCTGCTCTAACACATTTCTGCTTCTTAGGCAAAGTCATGCTCAGGGAAGTATTACTTTATACTCTGGAATTAGGCTTAAGAAAGAATTGGGATATGCTTGCCTAATACAATTTACTACATCCTCTGGTATCTGCATTCACTAGAGATCAGGGAAGGGAGGGAGTGAATCAACATTTTGCTCTAGTTTCTATTCAACTCCTGGTTACCCCCGCAAGAGTAATCTAGAACTCTATTTTTCTAACCTTGAATCATTTCACTGCTCATTAGAAAGGTGATAACATTTGGAAGGCAAACATTATTTTCTTCAACAAGTATTTTCTGAATGCTTTGTGAGCAAATGCATTATACTAAGCTTTGTTGTAGGGATTTTACATTTTGTGAAAATATTTAAACTGCTTCCACTTGAAAAACAGCTGAGTGGTTGGAAATAGAGTGAAGCTGGGGGAAACAGGAGGCACTCTTGACCACTATTATTACATGTGCTTTGGATCCTTTTCCTAGAGCCTTTCCTTCTCCTCTCCTTCTCCTTCCCTTGCCCTTCTCTATCTCTCCTCTCCTCCTCCTCTTGTTCCCTTCTTCCATTATAAACTAATAGAAAAAGAATTAATTTCCAACACGTTAGGAAAATTTGGCTCAATTGAGTAGCATAGGATTCACTCACGTGAACTTTACTTTTACCAGTTATGTCTTAAATTTTGGCTAAAGCAATAACATTTCAAAATCACAAACTTGTAATTTTGAAATACATGGGTTGTTTAAAGTTTATAATTTCATTGCTTTCCCCCCCAGTTCTCTTATTGAGCAAGCCTGACTTTCAATGCACACTCTCAGTAGCTTCCTCTTCTATACCTATTAGTTAAGGGGGTTACACTGAGGCCTGCCCATAATATAATTTCTAGATGAATCTTATAATTTCTTCATTGTACTATTCCCTTTAGAAGTCATACCAATTATTTCTGATATTGTCTTTTACTTTTCTTGGCCATCTACCAAATTTTAAGCTCATTGCTAACTAATGTAATTAGTCAACACATGTTTTCTTTATTTTTCTTTCTCCTATCCTATTCTCCATAATGTCAGTTTCAGAGACTACAATCTGACTTTAAAGTTTCTTAACATGCTTCACTCCTATTAATTCCAGCTCCACTATTTTCCTTTTAAGTCATCTTATATCTTTTATCCTGTGTATTGGTCTAGGATTTTTCAGCTACAATTGGCATAAATCCAACTCAAATTTTATTAAAAGAAAATAATGGTTCATGGAATTGTGACGTTATCATGGCTGGATCCTGATCAACCAAGAACCTTAGAAATCTATCTTTTGTTTTCTTTTTCCCAATTTCTTGATTATGCTGTGCTCTGTGCTATTTTCAGGCATGAGCTCCTCATATAATGACAGATAATCATTTTTTTAATCTAGCTTTATAGGTCTTTTGTAGAAGATGCCCAAACAGAGATCTGTCATATATCTATCCTCTATATTCACACCAGTCAATGAAAAAAAATCAATTAGTCCTGTGTGTGTCACCAAACAAGACCACCAAACAAGATAAATAATTGAGAATTAGTTGGCCTGAAATAATTCCTTCAAAAAGGAAGGCACAGTATGTTGATGGGTATATTCGTTTTCTATAGCTCCTATGACAAGTATCACAAATTTAGCAGCTTAAAGTAATGTAAAATTATTCTCTTATAGTTTTGGAGGTCAGAAGTCTGAAATGGTTTTACTGGGCTAAAATCAAGGTGTTGGTAAGACAGTATTTCCCCTGGAGGCTCTAGGGGAGAGCTGTTTCCTTGCCTTTTCCTCCATTCTTTCGCTCCTGGCTCCTTTTTCTATCTTAAAATCCACCAGCACACCATCTTCAGATCTATCTTCTCACTGAACTTTGCCTTCATCATCTCTTTCTCTGACTGATTCCCCCATCTCCTTTTTATATGGAAACCTTTTAATTACAATGGGCTCACCCACATAATCCAAGAAAATCTCCCCATTTCAAGATCCATAACTTAATTACACATGGAATAAATGTCCTTTTTGTTATGTAAAGCAGCATATGTATAGGTTCCAGAAATTAGAACATGGGCCATGTTTTAGGACCTTTTTTTTTTTTTACCTACTACAATAAGCAAACCTAGAAACACCTTAAGCCTCCTAGCAGAAGAGCAATACTCTTTGAATGGCAGCCTCACAAATGGGGATATGATTGTGTCTCCCTCAAATACATATTTTGAAAGTCTAATCTTCAACTAGATGTATTAGTGAGTGAGCCTTTGAGAGGTGATTAGGTTTAGATGAGGTCAAGAGGATAGACCCCCTATGATGAGATTAGAGTGTCCTTGCCCGGAAAGAAAGGGACTAGTAGGGCTCTTTTAGGCTGTCTCCATGTGAGAACACAGCAAGAAGATAGCCATCTATAACCCAGGAAGTGGGCTTTCACCAAAACCTGACCATGCTGGCATCTTGATTTTGGACTTCCAGCCTCCAGAACTGTGAAAAATAAATGTCTGTTGTTTAATATACCCAGCCTGAGGTATTTGTTACAGGACCCTGAACTGACTAAATTGGAATAGAACACATTCCTAAAGGGGTGCCTGGGTCTACTGTAGGTTAAGCCTCCAACTTTGGCTCAGGTCATGATCTCATGGTTCATGAGATTGAGCCCTTCATTGGACTCTGCACTGACAGTGTGAAGCCTGATTGGGATTCTCTCCCTCCCTCTCTCTCTCTCTCCCCCTCTCTTACTTGTACAGTGCTCTCTCTCTCTCTCTCTCAAAACAAATAAATAAACCTTAAAAGAAGAGAACACTTTTCTAAAGGAACAGAAGGATTTCCAGAAGAAACTCAGCCAGCTTCAGATATGTTTTTTATAATATTATTAGCCTTTAGTTGCCTGACATTATCTGGTATACTCAGTAAATAATCTGAAGGTCTCAACATTACTCATAAACTCTCACTCTTAATAGATGACTTTACTTTCTAAATCAAAGCTATATGCTATCAGAGCTTTATCAATATCAGTTGCTCTATTCATTTACCTTTATTTAAAAAAAATTAATGTTTATTTATTTTTGAGAGACAGAGCATGAGTGGAGGATGGGCAGAGAGAGAGGGAGACACAGAATCCTAAACAGGCTCCAGGATCCAAGCTGTCAGCACAGAGTCTGATGTGGGGCTCCGCACTCACAAACTCCAAGATCATGCATGACCCGAGCCAAAGTTGGATGTTCAACCTACTGAGCCACCCAGGTGTCCCTCACTTCCAATTTTTTTTTGTTGCTGTCTACATTCATTTCTATTGTATCAACTGAAACTAATAAATAATTAATAAATGATTCCCAAATCTTTATCTCTTTCCCAGATCCCTCTACCATGCTTTACTTTCAATCTTTCTTTGATGGGCATTTTTGCCTGAATGTCTCACTGGGATCCTTAAATCTTCATTTCAACATCAAATTCATTTTCTTTCTTCTCAACTCTTTCATTCATGGATTTTGCTATTAATGACACCATCCTCATCAAAGTTGGAACCCTGGAGTCATCTTTGTCTTCTCCCCTTTTTGTTTCATTTCTAATCAGTTGCTAAAATTCAATACAGTCTATCTCCTAACTGCATGAATCTGTTTTATTTCTCTTTATCTCTCATTTGAACCACTACAGCAAATTTGTTGCTTCCATGTTGTCTCCCTCAAAGTTTTCCCAATAAATATTTCTAAAATGAGTTTATGATATTTTTTAGCATCTCAAAATTTTTCAAGTGTTCCTCAGTGCATTGAGAATTAAGTAATGATCCTTTACACTTGCATAATAAGGTTTTATAATTAACAAAGCACTTTGCATCCATTATCATGCTTTTTGTTACAAAAACAGGCTTGTAAAATATTTTAGTTTTTATTATGATCGAGGAAACTGAGATATGCAGAGGTGGAATTTTGTAATAGACTTATTTGGTAAGTAAGTGACATAGATTTATGTCATACCTATTGTACTCAAATCTACTCTTTTTTTTTTTTTGAGACAAAGAAACTCTTCTCATTTGGCCATTTAGTGTTTTCTATTGGAAAGACATAAGCACACCCTTTAATAAAATTCTACTACCTAAACCTCTCAATTTTGAGTCATTATAATGTTATTTCTTTGTTAAGTCTCCATCATTTCCCTTTTGTTAACCTATACACTCCTCTAATTCTTCATGAAATCTAGATATTGATTCAAACTGATCTCTTTCTTGTGCTTTCTTTCTGTGTGTGTGTGTGTGTGTGTGTGTGTGTTTGTGTGTTTGTGTGTGTAGGTGTGTATTTTTATTTTGCCCTTAAGCATTTGAAGCAATGATTAGTACAGACAGGACCTTTTGTATGTGAACCACTTAGGACAGAATGTTAAAATATTTTATTCCTTTCTAGAACATGCTTAAAAGAGCATGAGAATTCCTATGTTGGTTTTGACTCCAGCTTTCTGTCTTTAGCAGAAGAAAGATAAGATGTATATTCTGACACTTGTTAAACACAGTAAAGAAAACTTTTTCAGGACTATTTGCAGTAGGTGTTTATCACAATAGGGGAGAGAGAAGGGCCTTAACTCCAAAAACAGAAAGATAGCTGGGGATTAATAGTCAATAAGAAGAATGAGGGGGTCAGTGGATGAAAAAATTGCCAAAAGGAGATGATACAGGTAGGGAGATTATTGCTAAATTGACCTAATAGGAGTCTTGCTGAAGACAGACGAAGATTGTCCAGATATCAAGAGTTGGGGATTTTCAATAAACTGACGTAGCAGGATTTTTGCTACAGCTAGATAGGCAGACCAGTGACAGGGCCCAAGGATGAGGCAGTATTACAGAATGCTCAGAGGAGGCTGCCTAATGTTGGTCAAGGAGAGAGTCTTCTTCACATTGTAGGAAGCTTAGGAGAGAAACAATGGTTTTCTTCCCCTAAACAGTCATATTTCCCATTATATATTCATAACTAATAATGTTTGCTGAACGTCTTACAGTCTGTTTATAGTTTTATTTCATCTTATTCTCAGGAGGTGTTAACAGTTTAATGAGAGACTACCTCTCAGAAGTTGTCAAGGGATAGAGATTAGATATCCTAGGCTTGGAAATGTGTTCTATGCATAGTGTCCATACTTTTCTTAATATTAACTACACTCCTTCTCCCAGAGTTTGCCTTTCACAACTGAGAAATAGTCACCTAATTTACCTCCATATTCCCTTTTGCTGCATTGTTTTTGCAACCTTTCTTTGGACTTTTTCTATTTCAATTTTAGCTATATCACACTGTGACAATTAAAGCTGTAAACATTTTTCCAGATGGCAAAGCATCAAAACAGTTTCAAAGTTTGAGATAATATCTTATATGTTCTTTTTAATATGACATATGCTAATGTTTGATATTTTAGTTGTGTTCTTGATCAAGTGAAATTTTAAGCTTTTAAGACTGAGGTGGTAGCTTGCAGCTGATACTTATAATACAGATTATTTTCTCATTCACTGCTTCCCCATACAAAAACTCATCAGCCACTTGTATATGCACTCAAAATTTGGTGAAAATTTGGTCTAGCCTACTGTAGTAAATTAACACTAATTTTATTTACCCTTATTTTCAGATCACATGTCCTGATATTTTAGTCATCTGAAAGATTTTTGCCTTCTTAAAATTTCAGGGTGGTATAATTGAGAAGTTACTTTTGAACTTCTCTAATTAATACATTGTTTTAATTTAATTTATATTTTAAACCTCAAGCATATAGGGATGAACAGAGGCCAATGTTCATAATATTTAAACTCCATTAAAATAAAATGTTTAAATTTTGTCATTCTTTTAAGGAGTAAAACAGTATAGATTCAGTTCACATCTTTTTGTATTCTTCCTGAAATCTATTCTCCTCATCCCTTTCCCAGAAATAACCACTTTGTTAAAATTGTTTTCCATGGATTGCAGAAAGACAGTCTTGGGAATCTGACAAAATCCAGTTTCTCTGAGCCAGGTGATCATCTCTCTAGACCAGGTTTCTATATTTTTATCTTTACTAAGCTTCCCCATGGTTTTCCAGAAAGACAAATGAGCCTTTTGAAATTACGGACATATAATACTGTTTGATTTTCACGTGTCACATGATTTCACCTCTTGCTTCAGCTTTCACATTATAATTAACCAACCATCTCCAGGGTGTGCATATCTTCAAACAATGAAATGTCATTCTAGTGCAGCCTAGGTGACAGCTGAAAGCTTACCTGTAAATTATAATCAAGAGCAGGTCACATGCTGAGAGCAAAAGCTGTGAGTATATTAGGTTGTCACCAGATTTATCCATTTTCATGCTAAATTAACTTCAGCAATAATCATTTAAAATATCAAAAATATCTTTAAAATGTGATTGATCTGACCCCCATCAAGAGTTACAGGTAAGGTAGTGATGAATTTTATAAGAAAAACACATTTAAAATTAAAATAAAAGAAAATGATATATCTTAATCTTTATTAATAGAAAAGATGAAATCTCCAAGTAAAAATAATATTTTCAAATCTTTAGAAATATAAGAATTAAAGTTAATCAATGTTTATTATCTTTTTTCTCTCAATAAAATTAATATTCTCAATAAAAAAAACCAGTGAAAATTAGAAATGCCAGGGGAAGACCACAGTTAGCAATTACCTCTATCCAGCCACAAATATCTACAATAGAACAGCTAATATTAGCCACTGCAACTACTCAGGAACCATTATAAAATGGGATGGGTAATGTAACAGAGGCCAGAAAAACAAATCTGTGCATGCCAGGAGCTTATTATTATTAATTGATGATTATTAACAAATAACTATAACATTATTTTATACTCAAAAAAATCAATCTACCAGAGCCCATCTAGAGTTTCTCCACTTTTATATCAACAAACACATATGCAATGTGTAAAATGTAAAATGTGAATATGACATCGAGTAATCCATATCTAATTCTGGCTTTTAAACATCATTTAGTTTTATAAACAAGTTTTCTTTGCAATAAAACTTTTTTTTTTAATTAGAGTGTATCCATTGCAAAGGGAAAACTACAATTTTTAAATTGTCAGAGTCACCCCTATACTCCATTAATGAATTTACAAAGAAAAAATCTTTTCCATCAGGCCTATAAGCTTTCCTTTATAATTTCACTTTTGGCTTCACCTGGGTGATAAGTAAAGTCTAGTAGTTAGCCAGGGGAAGCCAATAGAAGCTATTTACATAAGCTTTTAGGGTAAATGAAGTCCTAATTTGGACATTTTTCAACAAAATCACTCATCACGGTAGAAAAGACACAAGAATGAATAAGGGATATGCTATTCAAAAGTTAGAGAGAAAAAATGTATTTAAAACAAATAATAGCATTCCAATTTGTCAAAGGGCTTTAGCAGAGGAATATACTAAGTATAATGAAAACAAAAAATCTTGATGGTGTCCAGAAATCAGGTATATTTCAGTTTTATTTAATATATATGTGGGACTTGGGAATACAAAAGGAGGATATTCAAATAGAGCTAAAAAGGTTTAATAATCTCTATTAAATGGTGTTACTCATTTTAAGAGAGCTATGCTTTTGATTACATAAAGTCTTTGTAATCTTCTCAACAGCTCTATGAAAGAGTAACACATGTCAGATCATTTTGTTACAATCACCCACCTGAACTGTGGAACATGGTTCTTTTATTTAATCTATTTGAGGTTCCACAAATCTGTTACCTCTATTTTATTTATTGTTAGTAGTAGCCTTCATTTTATAAACTATCAGCATAATGCGAACTAATTTCAAACAGATTGGTGAGTCACTTGTGCATGTTTATTTTTCTAAATAGTGAAAAACATTCTTTTTTTTTAAATTTACTGTTTATTTATTTTTGACGGGGGTGGGGGGGGAAGGGGCAGAGAGAGAGGGAGACACAGAATCTGAAACAGGCTCCAGGTTCTGAGCTGTAAGCACAGAGCTGGAAGTGGGGCTCGAACTCAGGAGCCAGGAGATCATGACCTGAGCTGAAGTCGGTTGCTCGACTGAGCCACCCAGGTGCCCCAAAGAAATTCTTAATCTACTCACTGTTTATAAAGTTGTAAAATTCTTTTATCTATGAATACCTTGGAAACAGTTGATGTTAATAATAATCAGACACTGGAAGGTAGGACTGAGGCTGAATACTTTTTGGAAATTAATGTGAGATTAAGAAAGTGGAGGGCTGGGGCGCCTGGGTGGCGCAGTCGGTTAAGCGTCCGACTTCAGCCAGGTCACGATCTCACGGTCCGTGAGTTCGAGCTCCGCGTCGGGCTCTGTGCTGACAGCTCAGAGCCTGGAGCCTGTTTCCGATTCTGTGTCTCCCTCTCTCTCTGCCCCTCCCCCATTCATGCTCTGTCTCTCTCTGTCCCAAAAATAAATAAACGTTGAAAGAAAGTGGAGGGCTAAAAATTATTTATTTATTATCTTAAATAGCTGTCTCTCCTTATAGTTCCATAGACTTGATTTTTTAAATTATTACTCAAGGTTACCTTCCATTCATCATTGATACAAATTTTGTAGTTTTAAGTTGAAATGCAATCTTACACATTTGTATCTAGAAAATATTGGACTGTTCTTTATTTTATTTTTATCTTTGATCTTTTTTTGCCAATCCAACAGGTGGTAAGACACATAAAGTAAAAAATACTACATAATGGAAAAGGGAAAACACCAATAAATTCAAATCAGTGAAGCAAGAAAATGGAAGTAGCATGGGGGTGAAGGAGAGGAAGGCAGAGGGGGGTTATTAAGAAAAAAATAGAAAAATTATTTATAAAAGTATTATAATTGATGAATTATGGTTACTTCACAATACATGTAAATTTTGCATCATTATATTTCTAAGAATGTACAATAAAACCTTGGTTTGCAAGCATATTCATTCTGGAAACATGCTTGTAATCCAAAGCACTTGTATATCGAAGCTAATTTCCCCATAAGAAATAATGGAAACTCAGATGATTCATTCCACAACCCAAAAATATTCATATAAAAATTATTATAATACTGTACTATAATACAAAATAATAAAGAAAATAAAAAATATAAAGAAAAATAAACAAATTAATCTACACTTAGATTTGAAAACCTTCGTGGCTGGTGTGAGGGAGACAAGAGAGAGGGGGATTATTGCATAAGATGACTTACACTATCACTATTGGATGGTGACTATAGTACAATATTAATAAATTCTTGTCATATACTGTTTTTAATGGAACTGGCAATAAGGCAGCAGAGGAAAGGGTCTATATCTGCAGGCAGCCTGACCTAGAATGAAGCAAAGCATTCTTAAGCTTACGCTTGTATGGAAAAGCAAAGGACTGTCCATAGGTGCTTTGAAGTGACAAAAAATACACTGGTACCAGTTGTTACTTGTATTGTAAGACATTGCTCATTCATCAAGTTAAAATTTATTAGAAATGTTTGCTCATCTTGCAGAACACTCACATAACAAATTACTCATAATGCAAGGTTTTACTGTATTCTGAGGATATAATGGGACAAATGTATAAATATATATGAAAAGGATGTTCAAAAAGAAGTATTTTTATTACTGAAATATTGATGCAATCTGAATATCAGATACTAAGATATTGTTTCTAAAAATACATTTCAGTCATAAAAGGGGACAGAGGCAACATTTGAAAAGGAACTTTATCTTATTAACATGGAAAAATATTCATGGCGTATTTCTCAGGGTAAAAAGCAGGTTACAAAGCATAATGTACAGTAGATCTCTGATCTCATAAAAATAATTGTATACATTTATATTATATAGTGTATGCCTAGAAGAACATAAATAAAAATTTTAACAATCTTATCTCTTGTTCATTCAAATATATGAGATTTTCCCTTTTTGTTTTTGCTCACATGAGTTTTCTATTTTATTTTTTGCAATGAACATGTAAAACAAATTGTTCTTAAACCTGTCTTTGGACATTTGGGCTCAGTTAGATGAGTGTCCAACTTTTGATTGTGGCTAAGTCATGATCCCAGTGTCATGGGATGGAGCCTCATGCCGGGCTCCATGCTGAACATGGAGCCTGCTTAAGATTTTCTCTCTCTCTCTCTCTCTCTCTCTGCCCCACTCCCCCACTTGCACACTATCTCTCTAGAATGAAATGAAATGAATAAAATAAAACAAAATAAAATAATAAAATAACCTGTTCTTGATAGCACAGCTGGTGGAAAGAAAATGCTAATGTGGCACTGCGTCTTCTAAGATTTCAAATGAATTACAGATATAAAAATGTTAATGTATTAACTAAATACATCTCTATTAGATGTGCACTAACTAAAGCTGATCTGAACAGTATAAAATGAGAAGCAGAGTTGAAAGTCTTAACTTCTTCAAATATGAAATAAATAAGCCACTGTTTCCATCTGTGAATGCAAGATCACACAGATATTGTCTGTGCAGTGATCTCTATAAACATTGGGTTTAGAACCTTATAGAGAAGGTTCCAGAAAAACTAAGGACTGAGGATGCAGTAACGAGTAGGTTCCCTCTCACACTCCTTATCAGTTAACAGCAACTTTCTATAATCTCCACACTGCAACTTCCATTTCTTTTAAAAGAAATTCTCCCTGGTAAGGTGAGAAAATACTGATGCCAGTAAGCTGTTTATTCAGAGGGAGTATCCAGCATTATAACAACTTGTCCCAGATCATGAATATACAGTGCTGATGGGGTCCAGAATAAGCCAAGTATCAGAAAAATTATTTTGAGCTGAAAACTTTCTGAGAACAGATCCATGAACTCCTTTATCTGTTTAAAAGCAGAGACTCTCCAAAGACCTCAGTTGTCATAAATCCCCTTCCCCGGAGTTTCACAACCAGGGAGGTAGACTCTCACTGCTGGAGAAGTCAGCACCACACCTAAACCGCTAATCGCACAAACCTACCATATCCCCCATCTGTTCTCTTCTCTTTGGGGGCTCTTTTGTCTTTCCTAAAGGTCATTTGTTTTCCCATTAAGTTTCCCAGCTTCCTCATCTCTTCTCATGTTAGAAGTCTTTCATTTTCCCAGGAATGCCCTTTGCCTCCTTTCCTACACCCTAATATGTTACATAAACCCTAAACTCTAACCACCTCTTTGAATCACATGTTTCTATGAACTTCCATATGTACATTAATAAAAACACATAATTGAACTTTGGCTTTCATTTTCTTAATCTGTCTTCTGTCAGCTGAATTTGCAGTCACCTAAAAAAATGAACCTAAGAAGATAGGTGTAAAAGTTTTCCTTCCCCAAACTGCTTTTGCTGACATAGACAGAGATGTTTACTTAGAATGGTGCCAGTAAATTTTTAGCATATTTTAAATTTTAATTCCACTGTAGGTAACATACGGTGTTATATTAGTTTCAGATGTACAATATAGTGATTCAACAATTCTATACCTTAGTGCTTATCATGATAAGTGTACTCTTAATCCCCTTCACAATTTCACTCACACACCCCCCCCCCACCTCCCCTCTGGTAACCATCAGTTTGTTCTCTATAGTTAAGGGTCTGTTTTTTTGTCTCTTTATTTCTTTGTTCATTTGTTTCATTTCTTGAATTCCACATATGAGTGTAATCATATGGTATTTGTCTTTCTCTGGGTGATTTATTTAATTTATCATTATACATCCTAGATGCATCCAAATTATTACAAATGGCAATATTTCATTCTTTTTATGGATGAATAATATTCCAATATATATATACCACATCTTCTTTATCCATTCATCTATTGATGGGCATTTGGGCTGCTTCCATAGTTTTTCTGTTGTAGATAATGCTGCAATAAACATAAGGGTACCTATATCTTTTCAAATTAATCTTTTCATATTCTTGGGGTAAATACCCAGTAGTGGAATTCATGGATCCCAAAGTGGTTCTATTTTTAATTTTTGGAGAAAACTTCATACTGTTTTCCACAGTGGCTGCACAAGTTTGTATTCTTATCAACAATACAAGCGGGTTCTTTTTTCTCCACACCCTTGCCAACACATTTTTCTTGTTTTTCGTTTGTTTTATTTTAGCCATTCTGATAGTGTGAATGGATATCTCACTTTGATCTTTTTTATTTTTATTTATTTTATTTATTTTTTTATTCTTTATTTTTTGCATATCTGTTACTGGTTTTTTTAATTGTGGCTACCATTAGGTTTGTCTATAACATCCTCTGCATATAGCAGTCTGTATTAAGTTGATGTTCACTTAAGTTTGAACCTATTCTTTATTCTTCCTTCTCCTCCCATGTTTTAGGTATATTGTGTCATAATTTAGATTCATTTATTTCATGAATTCCTTTAACTTTTGTTTGGGAAATGTTTTATCATCCTTCATTCTGAATGGTAGCCTTGCTGATAGAGTATTCTTGGCTGCAGATTTTTTTGCTTTTAGCACTTTTAAAATACTCTGCCACTCCCTTCTGGCCTGCAAAAGCTTCCACTGAAAAATCAGCTGATAAACCAATAGGATTTCTCTTGTATGTATCTGTTTTCTTTTCTGTTGTGCCTTTAAAATTCTCTTTATCATTACTTTTTTGTCATTTTAATTACTTTTGTGTCTTGGTGTGGACCTCCTTGGGTTGCTTTACTGGGTTCATACTGGTCTGGATTTCTGTTTCCTTCCCCACATTTGGGAGGTTTTCAGCTATTATTTCTTCAAAGAAATTTTTTGCCCCCTTTTCTTTCTTCTCCTTCTGGGATCCCTATAATGTGAATATTATTATGCTTGACGGTGTCACTGAGTTACCTAAGTCTATTTTTATTTTTTCTCTCTCCTTTTCAGCTTGATTACTTTCAATTCTCTGTCCTCCAGGTCACTGATCCATTCTTCTGCTTCCTCTAGTCTACTATTTATTCCACTATTGTATTTTTAGTTTTACTTACTGATTTCTTCATCACTGATTGGTTATTTTTTATTTTCTATCTCTTGTTAAGGGTCTTGCTGAGGTCCTCCACTCTTTTCTCCAGTCTTGAATATCTTTATGACTATTACATGAAATTCTCTATCAGGCATATTACTTATCTCTGTTTCATTTAGATCTCTTGCTGTGATTTTAATTTTGTTAATTTTAGTACCTATTCTTCTATCTCCTCATTTTTCCCAACTCTCTCTGTGTCTGTTTTTATGTGTGAGGAAAGTCAGCTATGTCTCCTGCTCTTGAAAGTAGTGGTCATGTGGTGCTCTGCAGTACACTGCTTCCTGTTCACCAGAGCTTGGCACATCAGGGGTATCCCCAATATATGTTGCATGTGCTCTACTGTTGTGGCTGAACTATATTTGCCTTAAGTCCAGTCATGTGCAATGGCTTTTTTTGACTGTTGTGGGCAGGGTTTGGTTTCTGTGTTGTTAGTGGGCCAGTTTCAAGCCACCTTACCCTTGATTTGGGTCAGACCAGGCATTTACCAGAGTTGGGCTGAACTACAGGGTGATTTCTCTGTGTTGTCTCCTGAGAAGCTTTCATTGGGGGGTGGGTTCTGCAGTCAGACCAAGTGTCTGCCCTCAGCCCACCACTGGGGCTGCAGTGGGATTGGTGTGTGTGGTTATCTTCCCCTCTTCCCAGGGTAGGATTCACTTTGGAGTGGTGCTAGTCCTTGTCAGGTTCCTTGCACACTGCCAGGCTTATGGTAGGAAAGGTACCAGTAAATTTTGTCAAACTTTTGCAGAGTAAAGACCAAATGCACCCTTTTCTAGTGGATATATTTCACAATTAATACAAGTTGTTGCCATTGAATTTTAACTACAATTGATCTCAACTTAGAGCATAATCTAGTAAATAACATTTACTAAAGAAAGGAAGTAAGCTCGTCTATTCTAGTGAATTCTGCCAACTTTATGTTTAAATCAGATGACAAAAATCAATATCTCTTTTATGAACCTTGAAGTTGTTTTCTCATTAATGAATAAGTAGATGATGTAACATAAATGAATAATATTAAAACTGAAATATATAGAAAAACATAAAGAAAAATAACAATTACCTACAGTAATTACACTGAAGAAGATGATGATGATCATAACCAATGATGACAAAAACACTGGCAATGGTGCTAATGAGAATAGGAGCTAGTGTATATTGTGTACTTACACAATGTTGGCACTCTGTGTAGTGTTTTATGTATTGATAATGTTCAGCAATTATCCTACTTTCCAAGTGAGAAAACTCAAGTTTAGAGGATTGATTTTTGAATCAGAAGAAGGTAAAAACATTGAAGTAGAGGAATAGAGACCTCCTGGACCAACTATTTTAACAGATGAAGGTACAGAATGCCAGACAGGTTTAAGAATTTAACTATAGTTGGAGCATTAGTTAGCTGCAGAGGTAAGATTATGCGCTTTCAGACTCAATTTTGAGTCCAATGTTTATTCGTATATATAATGTTTTTTTAAAAAGGTACAGTCTAAATCCCTATTTTAATCTCCAAATTATTTTATTATTATAATTTTAAATCATTGAAGCTCTGTACATTTTGCAAAGATTTTCCAGTTTATTTTCAAAAGCAATTGTTAGTGTATCTAAAAGCTATTCTTCACCTGCCTCCATCTTTCCAAGGAAAAAAATTATTCAAAATACATTAATAATAAAAAATATATGGCCCTTTTTTTTTTTTTACAAATTTAGCGTCTTCAGGGGTACCTGGGTGGTTTAGTCAGTTAAGCATCCGACCTTGGCTCAGGTCATAATATCACAATTCCTGAGTTTGATCCCTGCATCAGGCTCTGTGCTGTCAGCTTAGAGCCTGGAAACTGCTTCAGATTCTGTGTCTCCCTCTTTCTCTGTCCTTCCCCCCACTCATGCTCTGTCCCTTTCTCTTTTTCTCAAAAATAAATAAAAGCATTTAAACTATTAAAAAAACAAATGTAGCATCTTCTTTTCTCAGAGTTTTAAACAATTCATTTAAATGGTTTTACATCATCTGCAACAACGTCCAAGGAAATAAAAAGTAATGTGTGTTCAGAAAGTTGTGCTGCCTGTTGAAGTGTGAGAGAGGTGGTCAGGGTAAAGTTAATAAATTTGTTTTTGCTTTTCAATGGAGTATGCCAGGTGCTTAAATTGTTCCACGGTGACCTCCTGTCCTGACACCCCCATCTACTGTGATCCATTTTGTTTAAATGAAAAGACCAACTTTGTAATATAAAACACAGCTGAATCATTGACACTTCAATCAGCCATTATTATGCTGAAATCACAGTAGGATATCCCTTCTACCCAGAATGTACTGACACTAAAGTAGAATTGATTTCAGTCTGAAAATGAAAGGCAAGCACATCAATATTTGTCTATATCTGCATAATAATCTAGCATAGTTTTATTATAACTGTGTTCACCCAAGAGCAGTACTCATCATGAGATAGACCTGAATCTGGCTGTTTCTATTTACAGTTCTAGAAATAAGGGAAAAAAACGAGTTTGACAACTTTATTTATACAGGTTTAATAATTCCTATACTAGAAGAATATGTAGTGCGAAGAATGTCTTAAATTTGCAAATCACTTGGCTTTCTCTGACCTGGAGAGTTATTTATTGGCACAAATATTGAAGTTTACTGAAGGTTATTTTGACTTGTCAGATAGGTACAGACTTTACAGATGGCACAGCTAGAATAGTTCATCAGATAGGGGGTCATCAGTGTCAACGAAGAGAAAATTCACTGAAAATTAAGCGAATAGGCATTTACTTGGGCAATCAGCATTGCAATTTGGGAGACACAGATTCAGGTAGAAACTTGAAGTATGTTCCCAGGAAGACAAACAGGGGGCAGTTATACATGCAAAAGGCTACAAGTGTAGTTCTCATTCAGGTCCTCTATGCAAAGCAAGGATTGAAAAGTAGGTAAACTGGGATTGGTTGAGTTAATATACAAGTGAGGGATTGAAACTTGTTATGAATTGCATTGGCTCCTTTGGAAGTGGAGAATGCAGATGATTCAGGTGTGTGGTAAGGAAGCTAATCCAGGCTGAGGGCTTACAGCTGGCTGGAAGGTCTTTTTAAAAGTTCCTGGTTTCTTCGATGAGCATGTGCATAAATTCTTCTTCCCTTATGGCCTCCCATCCCTATTAAAAAAAAAAAAAAGAATGGGGGCGCCTGGGTGGCTCAGTCGGTTAAACGTCCGACTTCAGCTCAGGTCACGATCTCGCGGTCTGTGAGTTCGAGCCCCGCGTCAGCTCTGGGCTGATGGCTCGGAGCCTGGAGCCTGCTTCCAATTCTGTGTCTCCCTCTCTCTCTGCCCTTGCCCCGTTCATGCTCTGTCTCTCTCTGTCTCAAAAATAAATAAAACGTTAAAAAAATTAAAAAACATAATAATGTTTATTTATTTCAGGGACAGAGAGACAGGCACAAGCAGAGGAGGGGTAGAGAGAGCCAGAGACAGAATCTGAAACAGGCTGCAGGCTCTGACCTGTCAGTGTAGAGCCCCACATGGGGCTCAAACCCACAAACCCACAAACCGTGAGATCATGACCTGAGCTGAAGTTGGACACAACCGACTGAGCCACCCAGGCGCCCCCTCCTAACCCTATTTTTAAAAAAGCCACTCTTAGCTAGGCTTGTTCACTCCATTTTAGAAATCTCAGGTCCCTTCAGTTAGGTAAAAGGAGATTCCAAACCTATTGCCAATAAAAGAGATGTGGGAACAAATATATATACATGTGTATAAAATGTGTATATATATATATATATATATACACACATACCTGTATATATATATGTGTGTGTGTGTGTATATATATATAATTTTTATATGCACACAATACACAGACTATGGCAGTAGAATCAAATTTAGATTTATATATCAGCATGGCTAAGCAAATAAAATATGAAATGAATTACTGTGATTAATTAATTTAATTGCCTATTGTCTGGAATCAAACCCCTGCTTTTCAGAGAGAAAGATCAGGAAAATGAGCAGCTTCCCAGAGTTTAAGTCTTGCATTGTGGCTCTTAACTGAACCAGCAAGATTTGATGTTTTTAAAGCATACTCAATATTCTGTTTGCTTAAATTGAATGCGGAATAAAATCCTAAGCAAGACTACAAGTTTGTGAGGAATGTGTTGGCTTTTGTCCACTAATAAAGTTGAAACAAATCATGTTGTTGCCTAAAATGTTTTCTGGGCCAGATGAAAACAGGGACTCCTACATAGGCATATGTTCCATTAATTGCAGGAAAAGAAAAAAAATCACAACAATAACAAAAAACAAGCTGTAGTTTAGAGAGAGAACAGTACTCATAGCATAAAAAGGCCAGCATGAGCAAGAAAAATAAAAAAAGACTTACAAATGAGTATATTTACATGCAGAAAAAGAATTTAAATAACCAAAGCAAGTGAGCCCTTTTAACAGAGATCAGCACATTATTTAACAATAGGCATTACATCTAACTCCACAGTTAAATCCATCTTGCAAGGTGAAGTGAAATAAGAGCAGCAACCTGAAATTGTCTACAATGGAAAGTACTCCTTATGCAGAGACATCAGATGTCATAAAACTTGAATCTATAACTTAAACACAAGGAGTCTTACTTTGAGAACGTGGATCTTGAAAAATCAATGAAAGATCCATCCAGAGTTCATGAAATTAGCTCAGATTTGCTAACTGTATATGAAGATGATGGGACAGAATTGTTAGATTGGTTTTAATTTTTGCAAAGCCTCAACTTCATCTATAAAACAGCAAAAGATGAACCAGCAGTATCCACGTGTTTGGCATAAATTAGTATATAAAGAGTTTTGGCACTTGGCAATATCTGATCAGAAAATTATATGAAGTCAAGTTACTAAGTATGGTAGAATCTGACTAATAAAGATACATAACAAACATCCTTTTCATCAATAAAATAACTTAATTTTTTTAATTGAATATGTATTATTCAGAAACTGTAGGCTTTAGTATGCTAATTAAATGACATTGACTCTCCAGCTATTTACATGGCTTTCAGCTCTCCAAAGCCAGTGACCTAGTCAGATTAATGTTGGCCTCAACTTAAAAGTCATCTGTATAAATAAATAATTCACACCTTCTGCATACTTATTGCCTTAGCAGTTTCAGTGCAGAATTCTGCTGGAATTATGAAAAGTTCAGTAGGGATAAAACTGAGAATGCAAATAAAATATATTTTAGACCATAGTCTACATTGGAGCATGAAATTGTAAGGTCAAAGTTGTATTATAATAAAGAGTTACAACCAAAGATAAAGACTTCTTTTAGTTTTATCATCAGCCTAAGACTAAGTGCTTAAAATATATGAATATGGAAATTCAATGTAACAACTGCATCTATATGGCAAAGGTGATTTGGAGAATAGGATATTAAGAAAAAATGCAGAATCCTGGATGGAAACTAAAAACATAGTTTGAAATATAAATTTATGCCATATTTTGTTTTCTTTGTTTTGCATTTTTAGCTCTGTGTTAGAAAATGTATTAATCAAGGAGTGTCTGGGTGGCTCAGTTGGTTAAACGGTTAAGCGTCTGACTCTTGATTTCAGCTCAGGTCATGATTTCACAGGTTCCTGGGTTCGAGTCCTGCTTCAGGCTTTGTACTGACAGTGTGGATCCTGCTTGGGATTCTTTCTCTCTCCCTCTCTCACTGTCCCTCTCCTTGCTCATGCTCTCTCTACCTAAATAAACTTAAAAAAAAATATTCTAAAATGGAAAAAGTCATTTAGATAATTTAAGCATTTGTATATGTGTATTTTATATTATCTACACAGATTAATCATTATTTCAAGCTGAGTTTCCTGAAAAAATGTTGGTTAACCATGATTAAGTTTGTTGGTTAACCATGATTTAGTTTGTTGTCATGTTCTATTTTAGTGACTAATTGTATTTTAATTCTCATGGGGACAGAATTTCAAAGCTGGCCAAAGGTCAAGATGCATTTAGCTTGATTCCTATTAAAAAAGCAAACATGGGGCACCTAGTTGGCTCAGTCAGTTAAGCATCTGACTCTTGATTTCATCTCAGATCATGATCTCATGGTTGGCGGGATGAAGCCCTGTGTACAGCTCTGCACTGACAGCATGGAGCCTGCTTGGGATTCTCTCTCTCCCTCTCTCTCTGCCCCTCCTCCCACTCTCTCCCTTTCTCTCTTGAAATAAATAAATTAAAAAAAACTTGGGGTGCCTGGGTGGCTCAGTTGGTTAAGCATCTGACTTTGGCTCAGGTCATGATCTTGCAGTTTATGGGTTTGAGCCCTGCATCAGGTTCTGTGCTGATAGCTCAGAGCCTGGAGCCTGCTTCGGATTCTGTGTCTCCCCTTCTCCCTGCCGCTCCTTTGCTCATACTCTGTCTCTCTGTGTCTTTGAAAAATAAATAAACACTAATTTTTTTGATTAAAAAAATAAGAAAAATCTACACTAACTTAACAGTGTATGCCATTTTGTTCTTTGTGTAGTCCCTAATCTATTCATATGAAGGGAGTCCTAATTGCTTTATCAATTGCTTTAGCAAACTCTCTTATATACATATATTTTACATATACATATACATATACATATACATATACATATACTACATACCATAATATTGAAAGAGGAGTTCAGCTACCCCATTTTGACCTCCATCTCTACTTTGTAATTGATTAAATTCTTTCCAGCTTATCTCTTGACTCAGGTAAAAGACCCAGCTGGCAAAGCATCTCATGATGGGAACTGAAATTACTCCCTGCAAGCAATAACCACTGCCCTGATGCCAGCAAGACCCCACATGATTGACATCAACGCAATGATCAACCTGATATTTACTGCCCACATGCACGTACCCACCGACGTTTGTCCCACATTTTCCTTCTATAAACCTTTAAGTATTTTCAGTACTTTGAAACAGTCTTTGAGACATTAGTTGGCTATCTTCCCTTTATTGGTCTCACTGAGATAAATTCCTTTTGTGTTTCATCACCACTCATCTCTCTGCCTCTGGATTTTGTCAGTGGCTGAGCCTGGACTGTTTGGGACCTGGACAGCCAGGTTTTCTTGCACCCCTATATCCCGGTTACAACATTTATAGATTGATTCATAATTTGTCATAGATAGTAACATAATTTCTGAGATAATTTATTTCTGTCCAATATTAACAACACTGTTATTGATCAATATTAAAAATACTACTGTTTCTCAATATAACAATAACTAATGAAATGATAAGTGATCCTTATCAAATATTATTAAAATTATTGAAAGTATAAAGAGTTTTGCATGTAAATGTGTGTGTCTGTGTGTGTTTGAGGAAGTATCATAGTTGGGAAAACTTCAGCAATTTCAAGAATTAGAAATAAAAATAATTTAATATCAGGGCACCTGGGTGATTCAGTCAGTTAAGCGTCCGACTTCATCTCAGGTCATGATCTCACTGCTTGGGAGTTCTAGCCCCATGCTCTGCGCTGTGCCAACAACTCACAGCTCGTGCCTGGAGCCTGCTTCAGATTCTGTCTCTGTCTCTCTGACCCTCCCCCACTCATGCTCTGTCTCTCTCTCTCTCCCAAAAATAAGTAAACATTTTTTAAAAACCTTATTTAAAAAATGTAGGTTTTAATGTAAACAGTTTATCCATTTGTTTCCCAACTTTAAACTTGTAGTATTTGATTTCCTGTATGGAATCCTGGTTTATGTGCCACAACAGAATTTGGTAACATGTGTTGTCTCATTGACTATTTGATTTGGGCCACTGGGTGCTATTTATGAAGATTAAAATTAGTTGCTTCTAGAAAACTTTGTCATTCAATAATTGTTAAGTTCTACCTCCTTCTGGGTCATATGATCAAGTTCAAGTTCTGTTGGTCAGGTATTTATTGAAAAATTCTAGGCTTCACATCACTGTACAAATTCTGAAAAGGAAATAAAATGAGATGTGATATTTTCCTTCAAGAATTTGCAGACAGGATGATGAGACAGCATTAATACTTAAAGATATAATTAAAAAAACAAAGATATAATTATATTACTTTAAAAACTTTGAAAGCAACAATAATGAAAGAGAGTGATGGTTAATTTTATGTGTCAATTTGACTGGACAATGGGGTCCCCAGACATGTGGTGAAACATTATTCTGGGTGGGTCCATGAGAGTATTTCATGATGAGATTAACTTTTGAATCAGTAGAATGAGTAGAGCAGATACCTCTTCTTAATGTGAGTGGGCCTCATCCAAACTATTGATGTTCTTAATAGAATGAAAAGGTCGAGTAGGAGGGAACTCCTCCTTCCTGATTGCTTGAACTGAGACATTGGTCTTTTCTGGCCTTCAGATTCAGACTAAAACATCAGCTCCTCTTGGGTATGGAGTCTGCTGACTTTCAAACTGGAACTGACTGTATCAGATGTTCCCGTGCTTAGGTCTTCAAACTAAGACTATAATACATTTCAGTTCTGATGGTCTTCAGCTTACTGTCTGTAAATCTTGACACTTGCTAGCTTCTATAATCATGTGAGTCAATTCCTTTAAATCAATCAGCCCACCCTTTGTGTTCTGTTTGTCTGGAGAAGCCTGACAGACACAAGGCTAGCCACTGGGACTGTGCAGAAAGAAGAAACATTTTTCCCCAGAATGACTAAAATTATTTATTCACTTTTATGTTCTCCTTTCTCACCACCTCTCTACTGCTTCCCTCTACCCTTTCCAGGATCCAGAAATGTTTCATTGCTATAGTAGTAATAGAAGAGAATCTTGTCAGAAATGTGGGAGAAATCTGCTCCAAGTAGAAGATCCTGAGCTTAGGGGAAGATATCTAGATATTCAATGTTTGAAAAATAATGAGAGGGGGCGCCTGGGTGGCTCAGTCGGTTGAGCGTCCGACTTCAGCTCAGGTCACGATCTCGCGGTCTGTGAGTTCGAGCCCCGCGTCGGGCTCTGGGGCTGATGGCTCAGAGCCTGGAGCCTGCTTCCGATTCTGTGTCTCCTTCTCTCTCTGCCCCTCCCCCGTTCATGCTCTGTCTCTCTCTGTCTCAAAAATAAATAAAACTTAAAAAAAAAAAAAAAAAGAAAAATAATGAGAGTGGTACAGAGTCTTATGATAATAGTTTGGGGAATTATTGCATTAGGCCTCAAGTGCCACACTAAGAGATCTGCGACGCTGGATTATAATGAAAACTTTAATATTAGAAGCAGTGATGGACTAGTAGCAATACGAGCTAGTATTTGAGTATGAGTAAGTACACTAAGCTTTCTTCTAAGTACTTTGTTTTAACTCACATAATCCTCCTATTCATTCTATTAAAATGTTTCTAATTTTGAAGTTTTACATATGAGGAAACTGAGACACAAATAAATTGAGCAACTTACCCAAGGTCATACAAGTTTAGTCACTGGTAAAGCTGGGATTTAAGTAGAAGACAAGGAGATATTAAAAGCAGAAAAAAAATTAATCAGAGTCTATTAAATGATGCAGAGGAGTTATGAGGTTTGAAATAAAATAATAATTATAGAAATGAAAAAGAAGTGCAAGGTGAAAAAATTATATGGTCAAATTATACAGCATTTGGCTGCATAAAATGGATATGAAGCTAACAATGTCCAAAATGGACACCAGAAAATAGGAAATAGAAGAAGGCAATTTTCATTTTGAACATTTTACATTTGAAAAGACATACTATTTATGTATTTAGGAATGTAATAAATTTTTCTAAATCACTGAGTTGACTATTCTTCATGTGGCTGAGATTATTACAGTAAACCAAATATCCCTTTTTTTATTTAAATTCCCCAGTGGCATTCATCCTGGTTGCATTATGTGATTAATTCTTACCAGCAAAAATAATGAGGTTCAGAAGTGGTGCTTCCTGTCCCTGCTCCCTCATCCACATGACTGGAAAGCAAGGATACCTCCATGGTGTTGTTGCAAGATAGAAGTAGACTCAATCACTGACTCAAAATTTGAAGGAGAGCCCCGATGAGAGAGGCTCATGACTCACATTGATTTGTCAAATGAGTGAAAAATCCAAATTTGATGTGTTCAGTCACTGGGATTTTAAAGTTTGGCTATTACTGAAGCATAGCATACATAACTTATCTTGACAAATATGTACAACAGTAAAAACGTCTAGCCCTAATACTACCTTTGAGATCTCTGACTTTGAGATGTCTTGTCGGATCTCTGACTCTTTCACTTTAAGCAACAGGGATAGAACAATTCCTAATTGGAATTGGAATGCTTAATTATTCCTAATATGGTTAAGAACAAACTAATAAGGTATTTAAATGTTTTGTAAATCAAAACCACTGTATAAATAAAAAAAGGATTCATATTCTGTTGTTGAATACCAGTCAAATGTTATCACAAGCAACAAAAATATTAGGGCTACCACAAATTTTTTTAAAAAGGAGTTTATTGGGCTCTCAAAGTTCATTAGAATGTAGGAAAATGTCTTGAAAAACAGTAGGATCTATGGTAATTTTTGAACTCCAACAGTCTACTATCGAGGCCAAAGGCATCTGTAGCTATTGAACACTTAATATGTGGACAGTTTTAATTGAGATGTACTCTAAGTGTAAAATATATATATAATTTTGAAGAATTAATATACAGGATGTAAAGTAACTTATTAATAATTATTACAGTAAGTATCTATTGAAATGAAGATATTTTGCTTACATTGGGTTGAATAGATTATGAAAGTGAATGCCCTGTTGTCTTTTACTTTTTAAAATGCTGCTACTAGAAAACTTAGAATTGTATAAGTGGCTCTTATTTGTAGCTTCTATCACCTTTCCAACGGAGAGCACTGACCTAGACCTTTCACCTTTCCCAGAATAAGCTGAAGGCTATCTCACACCAAATGGGGTGAGCTATCTCATAAAAGGATCTGCCAAATAGCCTCCAACTGGAAAAATATTTTTGAGGTAGAAGGTAAAGGGGGTAGAAAACAAAGGAGGAATAATTGTCCCTATTCTGAAAATTGTTAAGAGATCACTTTTTTAAAAAAAGATAGTCATGATTCTTACACAAATACAGAACCAACACATGTCAGATTTTATCCAATTCATTATAATGTGAGAGCCAGTAAGATGCTGCAGCTGCTTCAAAGGAGAATTCCAAGGACCACATACAGAGAAAGAGGATAACAAATTCTGAAATTAATTTACAAAGAGATGCAAAATGGGTCTATCCATAGGACAATAATCACTTTCATTCCACTGGACACAACTAATTTGCATTTCTATGCACAAGAATATTTGGTATTATAATCAATGTTTTGTATTATAATCAACAATTTACATGTTCAATGTCAATGATAGAGACACACATATGGGTGAACCAGAGAGAACACACATTAAATTTTTCCCCCATTTCAGAATCTTTCAAAAACTTTCCTGGCAGGATGAAAAAATTAAGAAATGAGAATTTATAAAATTATTTTCTCAGCATGACAAGGGCAATCAATGGAAATTCTATAATCTAAATCATGACCTTTGAGTTGTAATATATTCTGTGCCAATGATGTATTTTTCACTGTTTTAGAAAATTTTCTCAGTGATTTTGAAGAAATAGCTCAGAAATTGACAAATTTTATACCTTTTAAAAACATTTATTTAGAATTAAATGTTTTTTCTGAAGCTCCAGTCTGGTAGGTATAACACTCCCCCCAAACCCATCCATCACCAAAACCAAACAACCAACCAAACAAACACACAAACTATCTTCACCCTGATTCCTGGAACCTGGTACCTTATTTATCATTAATTCATGATTAATTAATTAATTAAAAGGGAGGCAGTTTGCAGATGAGATTGAGGCTGCAAACCATAAAACTGAGAGATTATCTGAGATCATCCAGGTGAGCCTGGTTTATAATCATATGAGCACGTAAAAACAGTAAAGTTTCTCCAGCCGGAAGCAGAACAGATTGCAACAAAAGAGGTCAACAATTCTCACTCTGGGCTGATTTTTAAGAGAAAAAAACCAACAGGTACTTTGTGAACAGCTGCTGGAGAAGGACAGCTTCTAGAAGCTTGAATGTGACCCTGAGTTGGCAGTCTGCAAGAACATGGGTGCTTTCACCCACAACCACAAGGAAATGCATTCTGCCAATGACCAGGGAGCTTGGAAGAGACCCCCAGGCCTCATATGAGAATGGTGGCCTCAGACAAAAGCTGTATTTCAGCCTGTGGGACGTGATCAGCGGAACCAGCTAACTAGGACCCAGACTCCTGAGTTATGGAAACTGTGAGGTGATGAATTCGTCTTCTTTAAATTAGTAACTGTGTGATGATTTGTTATAGCAGCAAGAGAAAATGTAGATACCCACTCTTGTGCCAAGTTGCTCTTTTTTTTTTGATTTGGAGTTTTGGTCATTAGTGTTTAGATTGCAATCTCTTTTATATTTGTGAATGATATGCCATCACCCATAAAATGAACTAAAAGTCTTGTCTGGCTTACTACTCTGAATACCGGATTTCTCAAAAATGCCTGAAACAACCAGACCGTAACATGAGAGCTGCCTGATGCAGTTTTCTTTTAGCTTATCTCAGGCAGAGCTTTGTTGTTCACTTTGAAAGAGGAAACCAACACTTTTGCTGGTTAGAGAGATAGGGCTACTTACTGGAAGCATTAAAGTGTTTAGTGCTCACATGATTATCAAGGATCATGTTACTTGATAATAACTTTGTACAAACTCTCTTCAGCTACAAAAAGGTTGGATGCAGGAGTCTTAAGAGGGATGCTGTCAGATAGGAGGAAGATCAGAAGTATTGAGTGATAAAGTATCTGGATATGAGGTAAGGTTAAAAGTGTTAACTATTAACAGATTGGTCAACTAAAATAGGAATGGGATTAAAAGCACATTATAAATTTCTAAAGTTTATTAAACAGCAAATTTAAGAGGTAATTGGGAAGAATATTGCAGCTGGATTTTAAGTTAGATCATAACAAGGTTAAGCATTAAATAAAAGAGGATATATCAGGCTAGAGAAACTGATACAACAAACAGCTTTCCAATCTCAGGGCCTTAATGCTTTCTAGCCTGCATCCATAGTTCACTGTGGGGGTGGGGTTGGGGAGTTGAAGGGAGGGGGAAGGAAGGATGCCTCCACATGAAGCCATTCCACAATTCAGACTTCTACCATGTGGCTCATCCACCATCTTCTTGAGGAAAAGTAAGAGAACTAGGACCCATGAACCAATTCCGGCCTCAAACCTGTTTTCACTCTTTGCTCATGACATGTGAGCAAAGAGTGGTTTTTGCATTTTTAATGGATAGAAAAAAAGAACATGACAAGCACAAAATTTACTATCTGGCCTTTTCAGGAAAAAATATTGCCAACCACAGTTCTGGGGCCTTGGGAGCCCCAACCAGAGTCTCAGCATCTAGCTGGCGTGTGAGAAAAAGGAGAGACAACAAAGGTTTGTGTAAGAGGTTTTAGAGGCCAGGTCTGGAAACGACAAATATACCACTACTCACATACTAATGATGATAAGTATTTAGTGGGGCCCTCCCTGCTCTCTGCAAAGCACAGTTGCAGGTACAGTCTAGCTCTCTGAATAGCTGCTAAAGTAACAGAAATTAAAGAATTATTGGACGTGTTTTACGGCCAGGGAAAGAGTTTTCATAATTTGCCATAAGACCAATTTCTGGTTAAGAAAACCTAAAATGTAAACATTTGAAAAATGTATAATAGAAAATAACTACTTTAAGAAATGTTAATTTGTAGGGGGGAGAAAACCCAGAAAGGTCTAAATTATCCAGATTATAAATTGGATGCCAAGTAATTGTGGTTCCTGGCATTTAAATATATATGTTAATATCATACAGTCATAAATTTGGCCTAACTCTTGAACACAAAACTTTTGGAAATATAAAGTATGTTGGTAGGCTTGTCGAAATGAAAATTAGACTTTGTCAGACAGCATGCCCAAAGCGGAATTAAGATTATTCTCTAATTTTCCTGTGAACTGTCCCAAACATAGGCTGAATAGAATTTCTAGATTCTTCTCATTCCATTAACTCTTGTTGCCTACACGTTATTCTTAATTCAAAACTTTATAAACATAATCATAAAATTAGTTCTAAATAACCAAACACACTGAGCAGTGAGCAGTGTTTTATAAACATTGAACATAAGCCTAAACATTCAGGAACAATATATAAAACTATAAACATCACTAAAGTATGATTCTTATGCTAACTGGAAGTCATTCTTCCTTGAGTTTGGTGGGAACCATTCGTGAGTGTCTGAGAAAACCCTTTGTCCCTATCTTGCCAAGATGTTATTCCTTTATTGTCACAATTGTGTTTCATCTGCTGTTATACACATTGGTTAATGCTGGACAACAGCAGACTGCTCGTTTTCTTAATTCAGAGCCAGTATATTAATTAAAAAAATATCTTTCTTTCTGTCTGAAACTATTTAAAGATCAGCCTCTAAAGTAGTTGAAATAGGGGCGCCTGAGTGGCTCAGTCGGTTAAGCATCCAACTTTGGTTCAAGTCATGATCTTGCGGTTTGTGGATCTGTAGGGTTCGCGTAGGGCTCTGTACAGACAGCTCAGAGCCTGGAGCCTGCTTTGGATTCTGTGTCTCCCTCTCTCTCTGCCCTTCTCCCACTCCACATTCTGTCTCTCTCTCTCAAAAATAAATATAAAAAAAAGTGTTTAAAATCAATGAAATAGTTGATTACACAGATTTCACCAATCATTTCTCTTCTTCTGGCTACATCTATTATAATTTATATTGCTTACACCTGGGAAATGGCAAAGGTAGGGAAAGAAAACCTGTCAGTGTCTTTTCAGAAGACCTTTTCAATGGAATGCCTTCCACAAAGCACCCTCTGCAAGTTGTCTGCTTCATCTGTTGTGGGAATGAGTTTATTTGTTTCCTTCCTTCTTTGTGGGAAAATATCTTAGATGGTAAATGTTGCTTGCAACAATCACCTATATTTCTCATCTTCCTTTCCCTTTACAGTTGTTTCCTCCTTTGTTTATCAGGAAACACCAACCTCGTTCCACCACAACAGTTGTTGGGACTTCACCTTCTCTGTCTAATGTCTTCCAGGAGTTACTGTTAAAGTGTTTACTGCTCACTTGCATGTGGATTAAACACCGACAGGCCGTAGGTACATATCATCTGGTTGTCACCAGGCAGCCTCCCCAGCTGGCATCTAGGAAAAGCAGTGAGAAGGAAAAACTCAGGGAAGAGTATCTGACCAGGATGTTAAATCTGCCAATCCGGTTCTTTAAACCATGCCTCAGCAATGACTGTGGAAACACTCATTACAGGGTTTCTTTACTGAAGGAAAAAAAAAATGATTCTGCGTCATAAAGCCCTTGACTTTCCCTCCTAAATCTTGCAAAGGAGACATTCTCCTTTGGCTGCCATCATCTCCTGTGGATTGCAATTTGCCACATTGCAAAAGTACATTTTGACTTCTTGAGAGGCTTGTGCTTTCCCATGCTGTTCTGTGAATGCGTTCTCAACCATCAACCTTGTGCGTGTGGTGATTTCACGCCACACACTACCAAAAACTTGTTACAAGTCACATCCTTAGGGACTTTGTGCAGTGTGTTTACAGAAGGCCTTATGGAGGAATATGATCAGCCGTTAAGTCAAAGAAAAGAAAGGCTATGGATATTTTCTTTGGTACAATGCTAGCTCTGTGTGAAAGTAATAGGCACAAGTATTTTATGAAATCTGGGTTACTGAGTTGAAAAGATTCGTTAGAGTTACTTTACCCTGTAAAACTTGTGGAGGCTTTTTAAGTAATGAAAACCTAAGATTGCCCCTCTTATATATTCTCACAATCTCAGTGAAGAAAACCAGCCAACTATTTCTGTTATCTGTTCCTGTCTAATAGTAAATATGGAATATATATATTTAATAGATGTCATATATATTGATATTATATAAATATAATACCAAATAATATAAAAATTATTATAAAATCACTATCTAAAATATATAATATAATATAATTTATAATATATACAAATAATATATAATTCACTACTTCTTTGAACTACCCTTGCTGTAGACATAATTGCAGTCTAGAAGCACTAAACCTACTCATACCAGAAAAAGACCTCAATATTCTCAATATTTTTACTTTACTTGAAGGGAAGTGGTGAATAATCAACTGATGAAAACTCATTTAACAAGTCATACCTTGGTCACTTTGCAACCCCTTCCATGAAGTGCGTGAATGTCCAGGTCACGTGGAATGTGCTCTCTCTATATTTTTGAAAGTTAAAGTGCAAGGCTGGAAATTATAACTATATTAAAGCATAAATCAAGTTATTATGAGTTTTCTGTAAGAGACAGCTTCTCTGAGTGTCACCTGGCAGGGCAGGAAAAAGTTTCACACAGTCAAACTATTTTTTAAGAAATGCTGTGAATCTGAAGTGACATCTCCTACCATAGGTTGTAGATCCTGAGAAAAGCCAAGGAGAACACAGCATGATGAGGAGGGTAATGTGGGGCAGTATAGGAAGCAATGGAAGTTAAATCATGATGTAGGCATATGCCATGATAAAAAACCTGTTAGAAAGTAGCTTCCAGAAGAACATCAGGACAAGAGCAATGGACAAGATAAGTGGGGTCCCAAACTTCTCTGATTATATGAATAAAGGATAAAGAAAGGATCATTAGCCATCTACAATTGAAGACATGAAAGAAATCAAAATAATGAAGAATGAAAAAAGGATGGTAAATGGATTGGGTGTTAAAATTACAAAATAAGAAGGAAAAAGAAAGAAAAAAAGGTGTTCTTATTTGCCAGGTTTCTTCCTTAAAAGGCCATGGGGATGAGGTTTGCAAAGAGGAGCAGAATTGAGTAAGTGATATAAAATCCTGATGGAAGAGAAGATCAGAAAGACATTGCCAGGGTCATTTTTACAAATATTAGTCATTTCCCCAGAAAGAAACAATGTACTGAGGCATATTCAATTTTAATGAATTTGAAGGTGCTATAACTAAAACAATTCAATTGCTTAGGGGGCCACTGAAAGATTCATATTGAGAAACAAAAAAACAAATACAAATTTTTATCATTGAAAAAAAACTAGTTCAATATGGATGAGATTCAACTTAGTAGGTCAAAATAAAAAATTGTTTCTTTTTTATAATGAGCCAATGGACACAGGAGAGGTTGTGAAATAATTAAGGCAAATTGGGATAAATCAACAGTTATGGTTAAATTGGTACACAGTTTTGTGTCTTGGACTTGGTAGTAAGTTATAGAGTAATGTCAACGTAAGAATAAATTATCTACGTTATACGTAACTTTGCATGGAGTGAGGGGAAGGAACAATAATTAAACAACTGTGCACAAATAATGCTCGGTATGAGGCTTAGGACATTATTTGACGTGATGTTTATGACACAAAGAATAACTGCATATTAAAAATAAGAATTACTAATTAGAGCATTTATTTACTAAGTGTTAATAATGTGCCATACATTTACCCAAGTGTTCTCATAAATACCATTTCATTCACACATGCATATACACAAGTTATCATGTGTACTAATAATATTGCAAAGGAAAAACACAAGCTGAAAGAGGATACACGAATTTCCCTAAGACCCCAACTCTAGAAGTGGGAAAATTGGGAGTACAGATGAAGTTTGAATCCAAAGCCGGTGCTCTTAATACTGTTTTAAACTGACTCTTAGTTCCTTCTCTCAAATTGGAAATGGCTGCAAACTTTGTGATTAAAAGGATATGGTTACTCAAATTCCCACAGAATATTTCCTAAGAAACCTGGGCGGGCAAAGTGTGCCTGGTTTCACCGACTCAAGGAAGAAAAACACACAATAAATTTCTCAGTTCGTATCATCACCAGAGGAGTCTTTGGGGGCTCTAGAAGATAAAGGAAATAAGAGAGGTTTTAAAAATAGATGTGAAAAATAAAGAAGATGGTTTTCACGTTGTGATGAGAAAAGATAAGAGGCACCATGTAAAAAGTAGCTGAGCCTAAACAAGAGCTACAGCAGGAAGAAGACAGCTCTTGTGGAGTAAGTGAGATGAAGCATATTTATTTTTGAGCAGTCAGCTTCGTGTGAAGTCTAAATATGAGGGAAACGGGAATGGAGAAGGAAGACATTAATACAAACGAAGGGAGGATAAGCCAAAGAAAATGAAATAGAAGTCAACCAGAGATCGAAGCCAAGTTTCTGATGCAGGATAAGAAACATAGCTCAGAAACCAGGTAATAGAAAATAGCCACATTTGGAGAGCTGCAGGTTAAAAAGAAGAGTCTGAAAAAACTACACAAAGCCACACACTTATAGGTCAAGTAGTTCCTGAAGTAGTATCATGTAACCCAAGCAGCATAAGCACAAAGGAGGCACAAAAATGCACTTTATGCTCCTCCAAAGAAAGGAAAAAAATAAAATGTCCGTACAAGAAAAATTCATATGAAAGGAAAATACCATAGAAGAAGGAACTAATGTTGGACTTCCTAAAAAATGGTTAGTAAAGGGACACACAAGTACAACAAAGGAAAAAAGGCAATTCCAACTATCTATTCAATTAAATTTATCCCACAATATGAATCTATTAGAATGAGTATGCCCACAACTAGCATTAGTTTTCCCAATTAGATTGGTTTTCCCAATCATCCCCTTAAATTAATATTAAAGTGAAAATTTCTTAGAGTTGGTTATCTTTGTCCACCTGTATGAGATCTATGAATTGGGACATATTAAAAACAAATTTAAAAAATGACTGGACTAAAAATGACCTATGGAGAAATTATTTGATTTCAGTTCCATTATAAATAAGCCAATAATTTATATGGCTGTCCATTCATTTATTTGATATAATTTCAAATGTAATCTATATTCATTGTTAAAACTATAGAAACCCTCTCCACAGCAGCAATGCAAACCTACAGGTATGACATGGTGTTCTTTAGATCATCTGTGCAAGTATCTCTGTATATCCTTGCATATACTTTTCAGTAGCTTGTCACAATGGTGAGGATGACCTTTTGGGTCATCATTCTGGAGTGGTGAAGTAAATGCCTGTAGATCAATTTGCAGAAAATCCATTCACCAATAACCATTCATCACAAGACCAATTTGCTGCATGACCAATTTGACAAATTATTAACTCCCCCAAAATGTGTATCTACTCACTAGTTACAAAGCTGATAGCAATCCCTATTTCACCAAGACCAGTCAATTTTCAGTGTCAGTTTAGGTACTGCAATTTCTTTTGGACTTTGAATTTTAGGTAGAATATACCATTTGTGTCTAAGAATTTTAAAGCTATAGACTGGGTCTCTTGTAAAACGTTTTCTATCCAGTCTACAACAAATGAATGTAGAGACACTGTCTGGGGAATTGTGAATCTTTATGTTATGTTCTGATAGCCATAAGAACTTAAACCAGATTCGTATAAACCAAAACTGAATAAAAATAAATCACGACCCAAAAGGAAATATTTTATAAACATAAGGTTCTCAGGCTCTTTAAGACATAGGAAACTAATGTTGTATATATATTGTTATTCCTGCAACTAGAACTGTTTGCTTTACATAAATTTCCAAAAAATAAGAGTAACTGAGCTACATCAATGAGTAGTTATTCTCAGCAATAATTGGCTACACAGAGAAAAGAAATAGGGACTGTACATTTCAAATTCTTTAGCACTCTTTAAATGCTTAGTGTTTTATATACATATGGGTAACTTTTCCTATAGCTGCAGTTTAGACTGACAAGGATATGTGAAAATAGACAATCAGGTGAAACTTCCACTTGGTAGTTTAAAAAGCAGTTGGTCTCCGTGTCCATCTTTCATATTGTGTATACAATCAAGCATGCACAAATAAGGCACAGTATTACTTGTTGGTTCAGTGGTATTAACAAATTGCTTTCATACACTGGATTTATTAGATCATCTATTTAGGGACTATTTTTAGAAAAATATAGACAAATTGACTATAGTTATTTAAAAGCTTGCAAACTTATAAGTAACTATCAGTATTGTGGAGGAAGAAGCAGAAATAAAGAGTAAGCACATAGTGTTTTTTTTATCTTTCACAACTTTATAAAGTCTCAATGCACTCTATAATTTTTTTAAATTATAAAGATAACACAAAAACAAAAATTAGAATATTACATTGGTGAGAATAAATTGATGCAGCAACTATGGAGAAAAGTACAGAAGTTCCTCAAAAATTAAAAAAATAGAACTGCTATAGGCCCAGCAATTCTACTTTTGGGTATTTTTCCAAAGGAAACAGAATCACTATCTCAAAAAAGATATGTTCAGTTTCCTCCATGTGTCTCTCACACCACTTTCTATATTAAACAGTTTTAGTTTTATTCAGGAAATACCTATTGAATGTTTCTGGGGACAATAATTGGAATTTGTTTTTATGTTTATAGCTACATTATCTTTTTTCCTACAGTCCATCTCTTGGTTCATGTCGGGTCTTTGCTTTTATGCTGAGGGTTTTACTTCAAAGCCTGTGTCCTTGGTTATTCAGATGAATTTATTAACTAAGGATTATGTTAAAGTAGGTAGCTGGCAAAGGTTAATATTAAACCGGGTACAGGAATGCTTTCCAAACTAACCTCTCTTTTGATAGAAAGTGAACTATTTGTTTATAACTGGAGCTGGTATTTCAACAAGCAGCGTTCACAAACTGGAATATGGGAGGAAAGCCGACAGGGTGAACATCGAATCTGACTGCCACATAAATGGGGTTTTACTCTGGAAAGATGAAGCAATTCAGTTTATTTTATTGCTCTGCCAAATTGTCTCTCTATTCTCCCACATATTGTTTCCTCCTTTTCTGTTGATGAGTTTCAGTTGATGCCTTACTCTGTTCACTACTTTATTAGGACGAAGCACCTTCCTAAATTCCCATCTCTCTATGTAGCTATCAAGTCATTTAACAATAGGTCTCTCCAGCTCTGTGCTATGGGCAAAAGCTGCTGTATTTACAGAGTGTAAAACAAAAGTTGTCCTAATAGCCAAGTTATTTTAATACAGTTCTTTAATAAATTAATCTGATGCTTCCCCTCTCCACCACTCTTGATGTAAAAGCTCTCTGAGGCTTCCTTGAGAAGAGCCTCACTTAGCTCCAGTGACTCAGACCAGTATTTCCTCTGTTCTGAGTCTCCCCTAGTCATATTTACCTGCTATCAGTATTTCTGGAATCATGTAAAATTTCCCATGCAATCTTTCATATACTCTAACACCGTTAAAGCTGAAATAATTTTATAATTATTAAGTAAACCATTTCTACATAATTTCTATAATGATTTAGAAGGATTGAGAGAGATGTTCTTGCTTTACATCAGGAGCTAGAAATATGCAATGAAATTATTTTTAAGAGAAAAAAAGTCTAATATAAAAGGAAAGTCTCACTGATTCAATGACAAATATAATCCAAAATGTGCATTTTAAAAGTGGAATACTTTATTCAAAACATATTTAATCAAATAATTGGCTGAACAGTAAATTTTCATTGGTGTATTTTCTAACTGGTAATCTTCTTTCATCCTCTCATTCGTTGGTAGCAAATGAGGTCTGCTATCATCTGTACTTTTCCAATAGAGAGCAAATAGCTTTTAATACTGCCAAATAATATATTTAGGCAGAATTAATGGAGATGCGTAATATGGTCTTAATTCCCTAAGATTCTCAAGTTTGATGGCATAAGTTATGATTTAATTATAGAACTGGATTTGTTATACATCTAGAATGATGGAAATCATCTCTCCTATTTTAATGCCAGTATGCATATAACATACTTACATCTAAAAGTGTTTCTTTCAGAGCGCTGCAAATCTGTAGTCAGCTAACTCTTTGGACAGAGAACCATGTATTTAATTTTTAATCAGATTCTTACAAAATTAAGTACTATTACGACTCTCTTTGGAAATGACCACTAAGATGTAGCATGCCCCTCTCTAATAAACTTGTAACAGATACAAAATTGCTCGTGGGAATTCTTCTTAGAATTCGACATCTAAACTGGACAGCTGGTAAGAAAACATGTCTTTGTTGTCTTAGAATAAATCATTTATTTTTCAGCCCTCAAGAGATTACACCTTTGGCAACCAAGCACTTTTTTGCCATCTGTAGCAGGTGGGAAACACAGATAGTTTGTGAAATTCTGGTTCATTTCAGTGGTCAAAGTAAATATTTATAGAAAGAATGTTTTTGATTTTATGATAGAAATTTCATATATTTTTAAGAAATGCTCCCCCTCCACTTCATCTCTATCAGGATGCTGTCCCTTTTTCTGAGGATGTTACTGCTTTCCTTCCCAGAGATGTTAAAGATGGTGCTAGGAATTAGCCATTTAACGTAGTCATAGATCATCCCAAGAGTTATTTAATAACCATATTTCAAAGTGTGATTTCTGTTTTAAGTTCCATTGTTATCATATCCAGAAGATGTTAATTTCAAATTTCAATCCTATTTCAAATTTCACCATTTTTTCAACCATCTCCCTGTTTTCTCACTCTCAAACCTATGTAAACATTGTACACTATACATACGAGCTAGCAGGGACTCCAAATTACCATACAGTTTGAATAGCAATAATTTTTATGGATTTTCTATTTCCTAAAGCTTTCTACACTTGAATGCTGCATTCAGGATTGTCTAAATCTCATAATTTAATCAAGTGTATGAACAAAACTCCTCACCAATTAATATTGTAATGCAAAAAAAATATATATGTATATATAGTTATTATATATTCCTATGCATTTGTATTTATTATTTATATATTATATAATAAACTATATTATGGACTCTGAATAAGCACCTAATTACCTGCTCTCAAATGAATGACTAAATATTATTTCAATAAAAATCTAGTTAACCATACAAATCAAAGTATTCTCAAGCATGATAATTAAGGTTCCCCTTTACAACTGAGTCAATGCCCAAAACATTAAAGGAAAATAGAGGATTTTCAACAGTAATTTTCAAGCCATTCCTAAATTGACGCAGCTTTTTATTCAAGTGAAATATTGCTTGGAATTTCAGTATGTAAAATTGGAAAAAATCGAGTATTTCATTGAGCAGGATAAAACAAGAGGGCGTATGCCCAACCTTCTGTCCCTGTTATCTCTCTTTGTGACATGATTCACTACCTCTAATCTGGAATTATAGAGTCCAGTTTAAAACTCCTGTCTTATGGGAAAATTGATTAATGCTAATCATTGTGGTATATTGTTTATACTATATACAACTTGAAGAATTAAACTAAGACAATATATATTACCTTGAAATTTAAAATTTATTTTATGTTTGATCTGGAAAATATAATTCAATATGGAATAATTTTGGAAAACAAAAATAACATAGCTAAAAATAGTTAAGATTTTCAAACATTTTAGTTTACATTCATTTTAGTTTATGAAAATGAAAAGTATGGAACTTATAAAATGGCAAAGGATATCAGCACACTAACTTCTTTATAGGGACCAGCTAGCTGAGCTAGTGATGGATCAAAGGAAACAACCTATTCCCAGTAAATGCTGGAAAGTGAGTACCCAATGAGTTAGTGAGCTCTAGAAATCCATTATCATTGAGGACATCTGCTTAACCCTGGCAGTCTGGAGACACCAGGGACTTTCATAAGCCTTTTGGCAAAGAGACTGGTAGCAAATCACAGAGACCAAGAGGAGGATAACTTTCCACCCACATAAAACCTGGACATAATTTAACACATAATTGCATAAGAAAAAATGAGAACAAAAGGCAAAATTTACCAGATATCAGAAGAGTCTCAGAATCATAACTATTTATCTATTAAATCCTGCAATTTTGAAGCCAGAATTTCTACCTGAATGGGTGCAAAAACTTCAAGTCAAAAGGTTAAATAGTAATAAGTTGATGAAATTTTTAGGCAACTGATTGAAGCAAGCAGAAATTATTTCTAGAACAGTGTACTTCAATAGAATCCTCAAATAATTCAAACAAATAGAGGTCAGAGGAATAAGCAGTTACCATTAAAAAAAATCAACACGGGTGCCTGGGTGGCTCAGTTGGTTAAGGGTCTGAATTCAGCTCAGATCATGATCTCATGGCTAGTGAGTTTGAACGCTGCATTGGCCTCTGTGCTGACAGCTCAGAGCCTGGAGTCAGCTTCGGATTCTGTGTCTCCTTCTCTCTCTGCTCCTCCCCCACTCAAGCTCTGTTTCTGTCTATCAAAAATAAATAATATGTAAACAAACAAACAAACAAATGAAATCCACCATCATAAACTTCAGCAGAAAAACATCCATGCAAAATAAGTCCTTGGAGATCTCATATATTGAAATTGTAAGCAATACGGTATTAAATAAATGTATTTTACATAGTTAAAGACATTCTTTGAAAATAAATGGAACATTTAAATAGAAAATAATTGACCAAGCTTATTTTGGAAAACAAAATCTAATTTTTAGAAATTAAAAATACAATAATTGAAATTAAAAAAAAAACAACAATAGATCAAACTGCAAACTGGGCTTAAATAAATAGGGACTTAGTGAGATGAGTAATGTATACATAAAGAAATTATATGAAGTAAGGCATAAAAAGATCTAGAGAAATAAATAGAAAGTAAAAATTAAGAGAGTAAGCCAAGAAAAACAGGTGGAAAATTAAATTTCTATCATTATAAAAGAGAAAACTGGAATGAGACAATTACCAAAGAGAAATAGCTAATAGTTTTCTAGAATCAAGAAAAGATAAAATCACAGATTCAGGTAGCTATACAAAGTACAAGAAAAACAAGTAAAAAATGTCCTTCAGGATCGAGTATGTGAAATGGCAGAACACCAAAGAGAAAGAGAAAATTTTATAAGCAGAGATCAGATGGATTACCTGCAACTGAATGACCATTAGTCCAACAGCTGCCTTCTAAATATCATAATGGAAATACAAATACCGTGGATAATATATTCATAGTGATTAGAGAAAATACCATTGAATTAGAACTGTAGATCCATTAAATTGTCTTTCATGAAAGAGTCCAAAGTAAAAACATTTTCAAAATAACAAAAGTTTGTATTCACTATTTAAAAAAATATATCACTAAAATAATCTATAAAGCAGTGCTATCTAATGGAATTTTCTTCAATGATGGAAATATTCTACAACTGTCATGCTCAATATAGTAAGCACAAGCTACATGTGACTTTGAGCTCTTGAGATGTCACTACTGTAACTGAGAAAGAGAATTTTAAATTTTAATTTTAATTGACTTAAATTTAAATAGCCATATGTATCTAATAGATATGTATTAGATAGCCAGTTCTAAAAATATGATTTAAGAAGGAATTATGTGCAAAAATAACAGTAAAATTATATATAAATATTAAATTATATAAAACAATAAAAATATTTTATTGTACTGTTAAGAAAATCAAGATATAAAACTGAAATCATAGCAATATGATCTGGGAAAGAGATAATTACAGTTAGAACATTTTAAAGTCCTTGTTTAGTGGAAGAGTAAAGTAATATTGAGCTTTGATAAGCTAAAATAGTTCTAGTGAATTCTAGGAAGACTAATAAAAGGAAAACACTAGCATATATAATTTTCAAACTAGGAGATATATGAAAAAGAGTGAGTGGAAGGGGCAACAAACTCAACGAAGGAGAAAAAACACCATATACAACACCATATTGTTGTATAATATGCAACAAATAAAGGGCAAAATAAGATGAGTAATTGCCATAAATCTAAATCTATTGGTGATAATATTAAATGTAAAAAAATATTTTTTTCTACCAAAAAGATAAAGATTACCCAAGTATGTTTTAAAAAGACCTAGCTATATGTAGTGAGTGTATAAGAATGTAAAATTATCATAAGACAAAGTAAAGAAAAATATATACCAGGTAAATATAAACCAGTAGAAAATTATTGTAGGTATATTAACATCAGAAAAAGGTAGCAGTTAGGGCAAAAATTTACTAAGGGTGGATATTTCTGTTAATAAAATGTTTAATTCGTAAGGATGGAGTTAAAATTTTTAAACTTGTAAGCACATAATAAAATAGTTTCAAATACATAATGAACCTGAAAATACTAATAAGAGAAATTCATAAAACTTGAATAATTATAGGAGATTTTTCACACATTTGGCCACCAAATTATAGATAAGAGAAAAAAAAATAATGAAGACATGGCAGTTAAAACAACATAATTAACAAGAATGATCAAAGAAACACACAAATACTGTCATCAATGCAATCTCTTCATGCATACATGCAAGTTTTCATGAAAATCGACTACGGTCAAAGCCACCAAGCAAGTTATACCAAATTTCAAAAAGAGGATATCAACAGTGTTGTAGAGATTCTTAGGTGATCATCAAACCCATATCATCTTTTGAGAAAACAGCTGGATTACATTTCTCAAACTTAATTCCAGTTAACGAAAGAAAGTGCATGCAGTGTAAATTGCCACAGATGCTATTTTATTCAGTGAAATGTGAGCAGAAATGATGTATGTTTCTTCCAAGCTAGTACTATAAACATGTCCCACGAATAATTCTCCATGCTTATTCCAATACCACCTTCATGATGCTGTGCAGAGATACAGAAGCCCTTTGCAAAGATACAATAGCCATGATTTGAATGGAATTTTGAAACACTGCTTAGAGAAGAGCTTCTTTCTAATCGAGAGAAGAGCTTCTTTCTAATCGAGACCATGTATGTTGGAGGCTTCCCATAAAGGAGAAATTAATTTATATTTTATTAACTCACACAGATTTTACAGTTTATCTCTTATAAAGCTAATGTTATTCTATCTAATACAGAACTTGGTATCAGAAATGGTATACTATGGTAGAAGAAACCTAAAATACAAATTATCTTAGTAATTCAGCATTCAGTGATGGTGAATTTCTTATTGAATATTAAAGAGATGGGAAGATATGGAATGGTTAGCAAAACATTTGGAGACATGTGACCTATAATAATTTGAGAGGCAGACCATGTGTCTTCTGAGCCAGATACTTCAAGTAAATGGGTTGGAAAGAATCAGTGTAATAATGTATATCAGATTCTGATTTTGGTGATATCACAAGACAGATATGACTTCAAGTAAACATTTTCCATTTTTTGGCCAAAATAAAAAAAAAATAATTAAAAAAAACTGGCAGAGAAAATTCAGAAAAGTCAATTGTTGCTAGACCTCAAGCAGTAAGAGCTAATTCTAAACCTATGAAGATTCAAATCTGTAAAGATCAGTGTATTAGTTACCTAGTATTACATTACAAATTACCTTAGGTAGTGGACATAAAGAAATAAAACTTTAATCAATAGAATCCATGAATGTTACTTTATGTAATGTTTTTTTTCCAGATGTGATTAAAAATTTTGATATGAGGAAATTATCTGGATTATCAGGTGGGTCCTAAATCCAATCAAATGTGTCCTTATAAGAGAGAGGCACAGGGAAATTACACAGAGGAGTAAGGCAATGTGAATACAAAGGCAGAGAATAGAGTATATACAGTTGCAAACCAATGAATGCCATAGCCACCAGAAACTAGAAGAGGCAACAGATTCTCCCCCAAAGCCCCCAAAAGAATGGTTGATACCTTCAGTTTGACACAGTGAAATTGTTTTCAGATTTCTAAGACTCCAGAACTCTACAAAAATCACATTAAACTACCTAGTTTGTGGTAATTTGTTACAGCAGCCATAGGAAACTAATTATACCCTAAAACTTAGCAGCTAAAAAACCCAAATATTTGTTTTCTCATTGTTTCTCTCTGTCAGGAATCCAGGAGTGTCTCAGCTGAATTTTTCTGTTTCACAGTCTCTTCCAAGTCTGTGATCTAGGTGTCTGTAATCACCTCAAGTCTCAACTGGGGAAGATCCCTCTCCAACCTCACTCCTATGGCTCTTGGCAGGTCTCAGAAGATCTGCTTCTAAGCTCACTCATGCAGTGTTTTCCACATAGATGCATCAGTTCATGGCAGCTGGCTTCCCCAGAGAACAATCTGAGAGAGATCTAGAGAGAGCACCGAAATGGAAACCACAGTCTTTTTCTAACTTAATCTTGAAAGTGAAATCCCATTACATATTAGAAGTGAGTCAATAAATCCAGCCTATATTCAAGGGGAGCATATTGCACAAGAGCATCATAGCAGGGGGGGAGATCACTGGGGGCCGTGTTAGAGGCTACCAACCACACAAACATAGATTTTATGAGTGAATACTTAAAAACACTGGAGAAAATCTTATCCTAAAAAGAGGCGGAGTAACAGGGGGGGATGTTTCTTATATTCTAGGTGTAATTCTGTATATTCTGAAAAAGAAGTAAAAGTATTAGAACAGAAACCAGATTATCAGTTGCCAGGGGTTGCAGGTGGGATGATAGACAATTGGCTATTGTCTTGGTGGGACGCTTAGTGGGACGCTTGGGTTGCTCAGTCGGTTTCTTGTCCGACTTCAGCTGGGGTCATGATCTCGCAGCTTGTGGGTGTGAGCCCCAGATTGGGCTCTGTGCTGACAACTCAGCGCCTGTAGCCTGCTTCAGATTCTGTGTCTCCCTCTCTCTTTGCCCTTTTGCACTCTGTCTCTCAAAAATAAATAAACATTAAAAAAATAGTAGCTTGGTGGTGATGAAATTATTCTATATTTTGACTGTGGTTGTAGTTACCTTTGCTCAGTGTGAACCAGTGACAACATTAAAGGAACAAATAAATCTAATCATATATAAGAATTTCTGGGGAAGAAAAATAAGAATACTCTTCAAATTATTTTATGATGTTAGAATAACCTGAGTCCCCAAATCAGAAAAGAACACTAAAGCATCAGAAAATAAGAGGCCTATTTCATTCATAAACATGGACATAAAGTTAATAAACAAAATATTTATAAAACAAATATTTTTAAATGTAAAAGAGATAATATATCATGACAGAGTTGGATACACCCAAGGAATGCAAAACTAGTTTCTCATTAAAAAAATCAATTAATATCTTTCATAAATATAATATTAATAAGTAATGAAAAGAATTCAATAAATGTCAATATCATTTACTTTTTTTTAAAAAAAGTACTTCTCACAAAATAGTAACAGGAAGAAATTTCCTTTCATGGATTTGAAAAGCTTGTAGTTACTCTTGCCAGTGTTTTGTAAGCAACAGCCGTCATGGATTTAAAAAGAAAAACAAAACATCTTCCCAAACTCAAAATAGTAAGGTACTAGTATGAATGAATTCCTTCATTTACCAATTTTTTTTGGTTGCTTATTTATCGGGCTTTTTTTCTTGTTAGTAGAATCCACTTTTGTTCAGAGTTACATTGGTGTCCTTACCACATGTTGAGCAAGCAAAACCAGTCTAGGCTGTCATGATAATTTTGTATTCATTTGCCAGATGTGAATTTTCCAGTGTCCCACTGCAGCCAGTTATGGCCCTGTAAAACCTTTCTGGTGAATGGAATATAGCACGTGACTACAATTTGATTGAAATCACTTCTAGAAAAACTTATTTTCTATTCAAAAAGAAGCATACACATGACAGCACCTTTCTTGCCTTGACATAAATACAACATCTAAAACTGAGGCCAGTCATCTTACATCCATGACACAAAAAGTAACCTGCTGACAATGAAACACAGAAGGATGAAAAGAGCCTAGTTATTTCAAGATACTGTGAAGCCATTATGCCAATAATGGGATTTTTAAAAATTAATTTATTTTTTCAGTAATCTCTGTAACCAACATGGAGTTTGACCTCACAACCCTCAGATCAAGAATCTCATGCTCTTTATGTCTAGACTTCTTATCAAGTAGCCTTATTAATGTCTTTGTTTTTTTAAGCGAATATAGGTAAAGAATTTTGTACTTGTAGCTGAAAGTATTCTAACAAATATTAGTAATCATCTTAATTTCTCATATATTTAAATTATCTTTATTTCTAACTCATGAGAATGAAGATGGAGTAATTGGTCCTTTTTCCTTGCAGCAAAATTATTTGTTCATATATCTTATATTGAAAATAATGTATATTCTCAAAGAACTCATGTTTCAGTTATAGTATTCCCTGTAACAAATTAATCCAAAATCTATTGGCTTAAAACAGTAATGATTTATTATTTTTCATTATTTCTTATAATTTTGAATGTTGGCTGACCTAGCTGGAGTTTTCTCTGTGCCATGTAATGTTGGCTGAGGATACAAATGTTCACTTATTTGGTTGTCTTTGACTAGAGGCATGGCTGGGACAGCACATTCAAGATGATTGTATTCACACTCATGGCACCTCCACTGTGGTATCTGGAATGCCTGGGGGCTAGCTGGGGCTGTTTCTTACCACTCAGTAATCAATTGTATCCTAGCTTTTGTACTTTTGGCTGGGTCCCAAGAGAATGCAATGGAAGCTGCCAAGCTCTAGAACTCACATAACATCACTTCTTCCTCATCCTCTTAGTTAAAACAAGTCAGAGAGCCAGTAAGGATTCAAGAGAAGGAAAATACCTTTGTATCTTCATGAAGGAGTTTGAAAGAATTGTTGGTGGCCAATAATTCTGTTGGTTAACTGGGTAGTCTACTTTTAGCCTGCTTGTAAATATCTTCCCCCAGTCCCATTATACTTTTATAACAACATGTGCCATCTTACTGTAATACATAAAATAAAAGGTTATTCTATACAGTAAAGTATTGCTAAAAAAAGTGGAAGGTAGTGTATAGCTTCAAATACATATTGTTTATTCTATATTAATTCAAGCTAAGTCACGGTTTATTGCTACAGAAGAACTGGGAAGTAACCAAATGATTAATAGAGGAAAAGTGATAGTGCACTAAGATGCAACTATTTTTTCATGTTATATATTTTCTCTGCATCTCTCCTTCCAGACATTTGACTTTATTTTGGAAGGAAGATACAATATGGCATTATTTTGCATTTTTATCTTATGATGTAAAGTTTCCTTTATTCAAATATAAAAATTATTTTTTACATTTTCCATAAAAATATATAATATAGAGATGATTGGAGAACATTTTTCTATTACCCAAAAATAACTTAAAGAAGTAAAACTACAAGTTATAAGACAGAGTCCAAAAGTGCCAAGTATGATTACACATGCATAGGTTGCATTCATAAATTATTATATATTTCTTTTCTCTTTAAAAATCTGTTATTTTAAAGCTTATTAAGGACTTTTCTGTAGAACTGAAGTAAATTTATTGTTTTGCTTTGTGTTTTTAAGAAAGGTCCTTTATGTATACACATATACATATGTACATATATACATATATATTGTGTATATATATGTATATAAAGCTCCTTTATATATATATGTATATATATATATATATATGCATACACACACAATGGAATATTATTCCACCTTTGAAAAGAAGGAAAACCTGTCATTTGCAACAACATGGATAAGCACAAGGGTATTATGCTAAATAAAATAACCCAGACAGAGAAAGGAAAATACTGTAAATGCTACATGGTATCACTTATAAATAGAATCCAAAAAAGAAAAAGAAATGTCAAGCTCATAGAAAAAGCAAGTCAAAAAGTGATTGTCAGGAACTAGGCAGTGGGGGAAATAGGAAAAGTTTGGCAAAAGGGTACAAACTTTCAGCTACAAGATGAATAAGGTCTGAAGCTATAATGTAAAATATAGCGATTACAGTTCATAACACCGTATTCTATCACTGAAATTTTCTCAGAGAGTAGAACTTAAGTGGCTTCACAAAAAAAAGTAAATAAGTGAAGTGATGGATGTGTTAATTATTTTGATGATGAGAATCCTTTCATGATGCATACATACATCAAATCATCATGTTGTACACTTTAAGTATCTTACAACCTACATTGTTAACTATACCTCAATAAAGCTGGGGGAGAAAGCATGGGAGAATTATCTAACGTATCATAGCTTGTAAATTCAAATATCTTTTTAAAGATATAACAAATAACTTTTAATTTTTTTAACGTTTATTTATTATTGAGAGACAGAGAGACACAGAGCCTGAGCAGGGGAGGGGAGAGAGAGGGGGAGACATAGAATTTGAAGCAGGTTCCAGGCTCTGAGCTGTCAGCACAGAGCCTGAGGCGGGGCTCAAACTCACAAACTGCAAGATCATGACCTGAGCCGAAGTGGTTCGCCTCACCAACTGAGCCATCCATGTGCCTCACAAATAACTTTTATATGTTATAGAATTTATTTTCTCCAGTCTAGTTAATCATGATTCTTTATTTTGTTACCTATTAAAAAAAAGTAACTTTTAAAATCCAAATTATCAAAATAATTACCAAAAGCCAAATTATCAAAAATTAAAACCACTTAGAATAGATGGGGCGCCTGAATGGCTCAGTCAATTGAGCGTCTGACTTCAGCTCAGGTCATACTCTCACAGTTTGTGAGTTCAAGCTGAGCGTGGGGCTCTGTGCTGACAGCTCGGAGCCTGGAGCCTGCTTTGGATTCTGTGTCTCCATATCACTCTGCCCCTCCCCCACTCTCTCTCTCTCTCTCTCTCTCTCTCAAAAATAAGTAAAAATTTAAAAATTAAAGTAAAAAAAACAGAACAGATAATATCGTATTACATTTTATTGATCAGTACAACATCCTTAGTCTCCTCTATACACATACCCATGCATGTACGTATATACATATTTATGTACATATATACATATATGTATATATAAATGCATGCATATATGCACTATAAATATATATAAAGAAAATTATAAGTAAATATATTTAAAAAGAACGTTGAAAGACACTGGACTTAGAGAATTACTGTCATTACATCTAGTCAGAGAGTACAGCTGAATTGGTAATTAAACAGCCACATTCCCACAGACAGGTCTGCAGCTATGTAGCACTCATCCTGAGTATGAATGCATCGAGACTCATACTGAAAACCACCATCAAATAGACTTACTTCAGGCATGTTCAATCTCTCTGGTCATAAAGTGCAAATTATGAAATTGGGACTAAAAGGAGTCACGAAATACCCAATTTTTATCAAATGGTACATACAAGGACAGAAGCTGAAAGGAAATTGTATATTTTAATGCATTGACACCCCAAAATGGTGATATTTGATGTTATCTATTAATAACGTGCCAGATGTATTCTTGGCTCAACAGACGTAAGTTAGAGTCAATTCCCTCAATCATTTCTAGACAAATTTAAACTAAAATTCAAAGCCACCCAAAATATTAAAATAGTACACAGACTGCTACTACCAATAAAAGAGCACTCCTTATAATCTCACTGAATTCTATGCAGTTTCCAATATTAGCAATTACATTATAGCTATTACAACATAGATTTGCATAGTGATTATTTGTCCAAAGAGCCCAATTTTATTTTATAGATGTTATTCTGCTCTACATAATACACTTATGGAAGTAGGAGAAAGTAGCATTCCTACTTGGAATGGAATATTATGCAAGGGGGCATAATTTTATACTTATCCAAGTTCAAAGAAAACTATATTTTGTGAAACAACAGACCTGAAACAGATGTCTCTTAAACTCCTGGCCAGTGCCTCTACTTTAACTATATCCTCACAAGCCACTCTTTATATTGAAGATTCCTGAAATATTTCTGCATGGTTTGCTGCCATTCTGTTCTACCAAGATAATGGGTAGCTGAAGGCCTGTGGTCATAGTGTGAGTTTAACATAGCCAACTGAGTAATGCAGAGCCAGAGAATGCATTACTAGTATGTCTGCCTTCGGCTGATTGGTTGATAATATCGTCTCCAAGTAATAATTTTGTTGCATGATTTGAACTATAGGTAGTTCTTCTTGGCCCTCTGACCTATGAAATGGAGGACAACAAAAGACAAATCATAGTGATACTTTACTCTATCACTTAAAATTCTTCCCTATTGACCTATTTACCTGTCTTTCTAGTTATAATCCTGTTGATATTTTGGCCTACATGGTCCCTGATACAATAATGACAATTTTCCTCTTCTTTTTTCTCTAATAGCCTGATTTTGATCCATAGCCTTTCTCTGACTTGTGATTCTATATATCAGAACTCATATTCCATGTCTGAATCCAAGCACCACTTTGACAACAAGTTGTTCAAACTTCCCAGGCCAGACCACCGCGTCTGTCTCTTCTGCCTGGTCTTTCATTGGCCCTTTTAGCCTCAACCTTCAGCAATCTGTATTTGTAAGTGTCAGATCAAGCAGTCGGCATCTTGACCCTTTTCCTTCTCATCATGATTTCCTACGATAACATGTTTACCATCACTTTCCTTCCAGTGCAGCTTGAGTCTGTATAAACGTTTCAATAAGGTACCTTCCTCAAATCATGCTTTTGTTCTTGATCTAATGTACTCTCCATAGGCTGTATTTTCTATAATGAGGATTCAGTGCCATGGTTACTATTTGGATACATCTTATTTAGTTGGCACATTCACATTAATACAAAATCAAATTTGGGGAATAGTAGGAGGACCCTAGACTTGCCTCATCCTGTGAACACAGCTAGATAAATAGCAAATCATTCTGAATACCCAAGAAATCGATCTAAGAACTGAGAGCACGAACTGCACAACTAGAGGGAGAGAAGAGGCCACATCGTGGGAGGTAGGAGGTGAAGAGATATGATTTGGGGAAGAAAAGTATCATGGGTGCAGTGGAGGGAGCTCTGGTGACAGAGAGAGGCAGAAGAGAGACAGAGAAAGAGTGAGAGAGAGAGAGAGAGGGAGAGGAGCACAAGGGGGGATTGCACAAGGAAAACACTTCCCCAAAGCCATTGACGAGGAAAATAAGAAGGGCTTATTTTTGTGAGTTTTTACAACCAGTTGGGCTCAACAATGGAAGTTTTAGAGGTCAATGGCATAGCTGGCATGGAGCCTTGTGGGCGCTGCAGTGCTTCTGCAGAGAAGGATGGCAATAATCACCCAAAAAGGGATGGCACAACTGAGGATCCCCTGAGATGCACTGGGAGAGACAGTTCCTCCTTCTTGGAGTGCATCTGGAAAAGGTGGCATTGCCTCTCTGGGGACAAAAGAGTCAGCAGGCAACTGCTCGCTCCCCAAACTATCAGCGTAAACTAACTTTAGTAAATAGCACAGTGCCAACACTCGTGGCCTGAACTGCTTAAATCAAACCCCACATCTCTGTGCTCTGCAGATACTGCTTTTTTGAAAAAGTGAGTTTCAGAACCAGAGCGGCAAGTCCCTCCCCAAGAAGACCAGCACAAACCCCTGCGCACACCTTGCCTACTGACCATAAAGTTCTATAAAGCTTCAGCTCTGGTGGAAATAGCATCAGGTTTTTTTTAAACAAGTATACCAGGGTACAACTAGTGAAATCTCACCATACTCTAGCCAAGGGCCAGACACTCCCCAGGGCAGGCAAGGAGAAATTCTGCAGAAGACTGACCTGAGAGAAAGAGCAGTCAAAACACAGCAGGAGAGAATACACAGCATACAGCAGAGACACTTCCTGAAGTACCAGGCCCTGGACAGTATATGACCTTTTCTTTATAAAACCGTACTCTCAGGAGCAGGAAACACAACAGGCTTTCCTAATACACAGAGAAAGACAGAGACCTAGACCCAGACTTTGTGCCAAGACAGAGGAATTAATCCCAGAAGAAAAAATAAGAAAAGGTCATGGCCAGGGTTCTAATCAAAGCAGATATAAGTAATATCCCTAGTCCAGAATTTAAAACAATAATCATAAGGATACTAGGTGGGCTTGAGAAAAGCATAGAAGACAAGAGGGAGGCCCTTACCACAGAGATAAAATACCTAAAAAGTAGTCAGGCCAAAATAAAAAATTCTATAACCAAGATGTGAAAGTGACTGGATGTAATAATCACAAGGAAGGAAAAAGTAGAAAAATGAATAAATGATACACAAGATAAAATTACAGAAAATAATAATGGTGAAATGAAGCTCAAAAGAAAAATATTAGATCACAAATGTAGACTTGGGGAACTCAGTGACTCCATAAAGCATAATAACATTTGTAACATAGGAGTCTCAGAAGAAGAGGGGGAGAAAAGGGGGCCAAAGGTTTATTTAAGAAAATTATAAATGAAAACTTCCCTAATCTGGGAAAAGAAACAGACATCCAAATCCAGGAGGTACATAGAACTCCCATCAAAATCAACAAAAGCAGGTTGGGTCACCCGCGTGGCTCAGTTGGCTCAGGTCATGATCTCGAGGTTCATGGGTTCATGGGATCTCATGGTTCAGGTCATGATCTCGCAGTTCACAGAACCCACATTGGGTTCTGTGCTGACAGCACAGAGATGGAAGCCTGCTTTGATTCTGTGTCTCCCTCTCTCTCTGCCCCTCTCCTGCTCAAGCTCTGTCTCTCTGTGTCTCTCAACAATAAATAAGTGTTAAAAAAAATGAAAAAAACCCACAAAAAACAGAAGTCAAAAGCAGGCCAACACCATGACATATCATAGTTAAATTTGCAAAATATAAAAATAAAGAAAAACTAACAGCAGCAAGAAAAAAGAAGTCCCTAACTCCTAAAGGAAGACACATAAGTTTAGCAGAACACCTGTCCACAGAAACTTGGCAGGCCAGAAAAGTGGCATAGTATATTCAATGCGCTGAATGGGAAAAATCTGCAGCCAAGAATATTCTATCCAGCAAGGCTGTTATTCAAAATAAAAGGAGGAAAAAAACCAGTTTCCCATACAAACAAAACCTAAAGGATTTTGTGACCACTATATCAGCCCTGCAAAAAATATTAAAGGAGACTCTTTGAGTGGGAAAGAAAGACCAAAAGTGACAAAGACTAGAAAGAAACAGAAAAAATCTCCAGAATCAATGACAAAACAAGTAATAAAACGGTACTAAATTCATATATATCAATAATTACTCTGAACATAAATGAACTAAATGCTCCAATCAAAAAGACATACAGTGTCAGAATTGATTAAGAGAAAGAAAGAAAGAAAGAAAGAAAGAAAGAAAGAAAGAAAGAAAAAGAAACAAGACTCATCTATATTCTGCCTACAAGGGACTTATTTTAGACCTAAAGACACTGTGGATTGAAAGTGAGGGGAGCCATTTACCATGCAAATGGAGGCCAAAAGAAAGCTGTAACAGCAATTCTTATATCAGAAAAACTAGATTTTAAGCCAAGGCTTGTAGCAAGGGATAAAAAAGTGCATTATATCATAATAAAGGCATCTATCCAACAATAAGACCTAACGATTATAAATATTTATGTCCCTAACTTTAAATACCCAAATATGTAAAACAATAACTAACAAACATAAAGGAACTCACTGATAATAATACAATAATAGTAGGGGACTTTAACACGCCACTTACAACAACAGATATATTCAGAAGATTCATTCTAAAGCAGCAGAATACACATTCTTTTCAAGTGCACATGGGATATTCTCTGGAATAGATCACATATTAGGTCACAAATCAGGCCTCAACAAGTATAAAAATATTGAAATCATACTATACATATTTTCCAACCATAAAGCCATGAAACATGAAGTCAACCACAAGAAAAAAATAGAAAGACAACAAATACATAGAGGCTAAAGAATATGTTACTAAAGAGTGAATAGGTCAACCAGGAAATTAAAGAAGAAATTTTTTTAAATGCATGGAAACAAATGAGAATAAAAACATGAAGGTTCAAAACTTTGGAGATGTAGCAAAAGTGGTTATAAGAAGAAAGTATATAGCAACACAGGTCTATGTCAAGAAGCAAGAAAAATCTAAAATGAGCAAACTAATCTTACACCTAAAGAAGTTAAAAAAAGAATAAATGAAGCCTAAAGCCAACAGAAGAAGGGAAGTAATTAAGATTGGACCAGAAATAAATGGTAGAGAGACAAAGAAACAAACAAAAAACACACAAAAGAACAGATCAATGAGACAAGGAGCTGGTTCTTTGAAAGAATTAATATGATTAATATTCCTCTATCCAGACTTATCAAAAAGAAAAGAGAATTGACCCAAATAAATAAATCAGGGATGAGAGAGAAGAGATCATAAACAACACCACAGAAATGCAAACGATTATAAGATAATATGAAAAAATTATTTGCCAAACAAATTGGGCAATTTAGAAGAAATGGATAAATTCCTAGAAACATATAAACTACTAAAACTGAAACAGGAAAAAATAGAAAACTTCAACAGACCAAAAACTAGCAAAGGAATTGAATCAGTAATAAAAAAATCTCTCAAAAACAAAGTCCACAGCCAGAGGCTTCCCAGGGGAATTCTACAAAAACATTTTAAACTGTTCCAAAAAAAAAAAAAATGAAATGGAAGGAAAACTTCCAAACCCATTCTATGAGGACAGCATTGCCTTGATTTCAAAACCAGACAAAGATCTCAGTGAAAAAGAGAATTACAGGCCAATATCCCTGATGAACATGGATGCAAAAACTCTCAACAAAATACTAGCAAATAGAATCCATTAGTACATTAAAAGAATCATTCACTGTGATCAAGTAGGATTTATTCCTGGGCTGCAGGGGTGGTTCAATGTTCATAAATCAATCATCATGATACAACATATTAACAAAAGAAAGGATAAGAACCATATGATACTCTGAATAGATGCATAAAAAGGCATTTGAAAAGTACAGCATCCATTCTTGTTAAAAACCTTCAGCAAAATAGGGATAGAGGCCATATATCATCCTCAGTGGGGAAAAACTGAAAGCTTTTCCTCTATGGTAAGGAACAAGACAGGGATGTCCACTCTCACCATTTTTGTTTAACATGGTACTGAAAGTCTTAGCCTCAGCAATCAGACAGCAAAAAGAAATAAAAAGCATCCAAATCAGCAAGGAAGAAGTAAAACTTTCACTATTCACGGATGACATGATACTCTATGTAGAAAACCCAAGGGGCACCCGGGTGGCTGAGTCAGTTATACCTCTGACTCTTGATTTCAGCTCATGTCATGATCTCAGGGTTTATGAAATCAAGCCCCACATCGGGTTCTGTGCTGGCAGTGTGGATTTGGCTTGGGATTCTCTGTCTCCCTCTCTATGCCCCTCTCCAGCTTGCATTCTCTCCCTCTCTCAAAATAAATAAATAAACATTAAAAAAAAAGACTCCACTGAAATATTGTGAGAACTGATACATGAATTCAGTAAAGTTACAGGATACAGAATCAACATACAGAAAACTGTTGCATTTCTATACACCAATAATGAAGCAGCAGAAAGAGAAATCAAGAAATCTTACAGGCAAGCCCAAGATTAAGAAAGAAAGTAGAGCCACTCTGGTTGAGTAAGAAGTGGGAGGAACTGAGATTCTACAGCCTCTTGCCTGACACTCTAAACCACTAGAACCTTGCCACTTTCCCTGAGAAAAATGTGATTATCTCCAGTGTCTCTGCCTTTATTTTTGGTATTCACCAGTGCCTGGTACCAGCCTACTGCCATGATTTATATCGCACTTGCCTCACTTGGCTTCTTAAGTCATTCTGTAAGCCAGTTCTTACCTGGCCTATTTTGCATAACCAAAGTGCTAGCTAATAAATATGCTCTTTAACTGTCAGCCACCTTTACCATGGGTTAGATTTAAGTCTAAATTCTTATCACAATGACTCCCAAAATTTAACTGAATGCTCTGTGTGTGTGTGTGTGTGTGTGTGTCTGTGTGTGTGATGGAAAGGAATCATTACAGTTGAAGGGAGATAAGAGATTAAATTTAAACATAATTGAGAGCATTTACACATTTACCCAATTCAGTTTGCTTTAGTTAGGTTCAAAGAGGTAAACAGTGCCTATCGTCAATAGCAAAATTTCCAGGTACCTCTGCTTGACTTTGCCACTAATGATTGTGGTTCTAGGATCCACTGATTTCCATATTTTCTCCTAACCCTTGCCACACAGAAATACACAACTACCTTGTGATGAGCTACTCAGAGCTCATCTATTCTCTCTTACTCCCATTTGGATTCTAAAAAATCTTGTCTTATCATCTTGACTTATTGTTCTCAAACGTCACAATGATTACCTCATTTTTAACCTCAGTAATTAAATATTATATCACTTACTGAGAATGTTCTTCATGAGTTTTGTTAAGCATTCCCTTATTTCCCAAAATTCTGGTATTTGTAAATTTTTCAACTTGCATGAATTTCTTCTACTGAAAAATAATCTCATAAGATTGTGGAATAGATTCGGGATTTCTCCAAAATCATTTTTCCTCCTTTTCATTTATTTATTTTGTTTTCTTTCTTTTAGCATAGGAACTCCTAATTTTCAAGTAGGCTCATAGCCTAAACTTGCAGTAAGGCTGACAAAATTTCGGAAAATAAAACGTGAGCTGAAATAATGTGATCACTTGCTAAGTCATGCTGCTAGAAGGAAGGGACATGCAATATCTTTTTTTATTTTTCTTTTTTTCATCTTCTTATTGATTTTATTCTTTACCTTTTTTGTATTTTGTCTTTTAAAAAATAAACATTTTAAAAATATTAGAACGGCTAGAGATTTACAGAAAAATTGTGCAGATAGTACACACAGCTTCTACTATTATTAATATCTTATATTGTGATACTTTTATCACAGTTAAGAAACTAATATTGATATATTTTGATTGACCAAAGGCTATTATATGTTCATAAATCCTTAGTTTTTCCCTAATGTTCTTTTTTCTTTTCCAGGATTTCATCCCAGAAACCACATTACATTTATTAACCATGTGTAATTAGGTTCATTTTGGCTGTGAGGGTCTTATTTTTGGTGACCTTTAAAGTTTTGAAAAGGACTGGTTAGTTATTTTGTAGTATGTCTCTCAATCGGTATCTATCTGATCTTTCTTTCATGTTTAAAATGTGGCTGTATGTTTTAGGGGGAAGACAAAAGAGGTAAAGTGTCATTGTCACCATATTAGGAGTATATATTTTTAAAATTTTTCTTTTCAATCTTTATTTATTTTTGAGAGAGAGAGAGAGAGAGCACAAGCAGGGGAGGAACAGAGAGAGAGGGAGACACAGAATCTGAAGCAGGCTCCAGGCTCTGAGCTGTCAGCACAGAGCCCAACACGAGGCTCGAACTCACAAACCATGAGACCATTACCTGAGCTGAAGTCAGATGCTTAACCTAGTGAGCCACCCAGGTGCCCCAGGAGTACATATTTTTAACATTAGTTATTAATGTTGATGTTACATTTAACCACCTGGCCATAGTAATGTTGATCAAGTTTCTCCACTGAGAAGTTGCTCTTAACAATGCCCTTTTTACCATATCCTTTTGCAAACTTTTTGGAAGGTTGTTACCTACTCTTAAGTGAGAATTAAGCTTAAACTTTTAAAAAGTGGAATATCTGCGTAATTCTTAAAAAATCATCTACAGGGAATTTTATCTATTCTCCTCCATTTATTCATGCATTTAATCATTTATTTATATCAGTTTGGACTCAAAATATTTATTTTATAAAATGCTACATTATTTTGTTGCTTTTTCCAGCTTTGGAATTCTTTCCAAATTCCAATTAGGAATTCTTTCTGTTGGCTTCCATGCATTAGTGCAATAGCTAGAACTTCTAGTATAATGTTGAATTGGCATGGTGAAAGTGGACACTCTTGCCTTATTCCTGATCTTAGAAGAAATGTGTCCAATTTTCCCCAATAATTAAGAACAATGTTAACTGTAGATTCTTTGGTAGACATTCTCTATAAGTTTGAGGAAGTTCTATTTGAGGACGTTCTCTATTCCTAGTTTGTTAAAAGCCTTATTATGAATGAATGGCCAATTTTGTCAAATTCTTCTGCATCAATGAATATGATCATATGATTTTTCATCTGTACCCTTTCAATATGGTAGACTCTGCTGATTGATTTTCTCATGTTGATCCAGCTTTGTGTACCTGGAATAAATCCCACTTGGTCTTTTTATGCACTGGAGGATTTGAATTTTTAATTCATGCTCACTAGAGATATTGTTTGTTAGCTATTCATTCTTATTACACCTTCATTTGATTTTGTTATAAGAGTAATGCTAACCTCAAAGAATAAGTTTAAAGTGTTACTTATGCTTCTATTTTCTGAAGATATTTTGGATAACTAGTATCATATTCTCCTTTAGGGTTTGGTAGACTTCCCCAGTAAAATAATCTAGGCCTAGTGGTTTGCTTGTTTGGGCAATTGTTGATAATTGACTCAATTCATTAAAGATAAAGGGCTATTCAAGTTATCTATTACTTCTGTGAGTTTCAGTAGTTTGTGCCTTTAAAGGAATTGATCCAGTTCATCTAAGTTATAAATTGGTGGGCATAGAGTTGTTTGTAATATTACTATATAATACTTTTCATGTCCATGAAATCAGTAGTGACTACTTCTCATTCGTTTATGATTGTATTAATTTGTATCTTCTTTTTTGCTTGGTTTACATGGTTAGAAGTTTGTAAATTTTATTTATCTTTTCAAAAAACTAGCCTTTGGTTTCACCTGTTTTTTCCTACTTATTTTCCTATTTTGAATTTCATTGATTTTTAATCTTTTATTTTCATTGATTTTTACTCTTTTTTTTCCCTGCTTCCTTTAGATAGATGTAAGCTACTCTTGTTACTCTAGTTTCCTGATGTAGAAACTGAGGCTATTGATTTTTAGATCTTTTAGCCCATTATATACACATTTAATGCTATAAATACACATTTAATGTTATAAATTTTCCTCTAAGCCCTGCCTTTTCTATTTCCTACAATTTTTGATAGATTGTCTTTTAATTTGCATTTAATCTAAAACATTTATTAATTTCTAAGACATCTTCCTTAACTTGTGCATTATCTAGAAATGTATTGTTTAGTGTCCAAGTCTTTGGAAATTTTCCAGCTATGTTTCTGTTGTTGATTTCTCATTCAATTCCAATGGGGTCTGAGAAGATACTTTTTATGACTTCAATGCTTTCCAACTGGTAAAGCTTTATTCGCTTACTGTGATAGTGTAATCGAAGGGCAAAAATAGATTCTGCCTCCCCAGTGTTCCAATTTTCCCCATGGAATAACACTGAGTGATGGTAAGATGATATGTAGCTCAGGTAGGAGGAATCTTCTCACTGCCAAGGAGCCCGGAACCTATACGCGCAGCAGTAACGGGAACGTATTGATTCCAGCAGAAAAGTACTGATTTAGAGTGGTGAAAAAAGCGCCTCAGCCAAGATTTTGTGATAAGGAGGTGTTAGGGAAGGCACCTGAGAAGTGCATCCATGAAAACCCCAATACAGAAGCCTCCAAACAGAGGTGTTTAGGCTAGAAATGCAGGGGGTGAGTGAGTGTTCTAAGTGCTTGACTGCAACTCCTTTTAGAGAAATACAATTCACTGGCTGTGCACACATTCTGGTGTGGAGATAGCTGCCTCTTCTTCTCTAACCCAATGAACCTGCCAGGCAAAGCTTGTAATTGCCTGTGGCTGGGCCCAAGAGATCACACCTAGAATTCTGACCTGGATCCAGACACATCAATGCTTCATAATGTTTTTTCTTGAAAATCAGACAACTTCTTCTCAGTAATGGAAATTGAGCTAAGTAGACCTCTTATATAAGGGTTACATTAATTCAGTTAGGACCTGGGCTGTGTTTAATGTTTGCTCTAGCTATAGGTACCAAAGTCTTCAGATCTTTCCAATGTCCTTGCTTTTGTATCCCCTTTTGATTTGGGCTTTCTCTAAGTGCTTCTCAGAAAGATTTTGCCCTGTAGCTCTTTCAGCTGTAATCCACTACTATACTGGGGCTCTTGGTGTGACGACCAGTGAGCCATCTATGAAACATGTCTCTATTAGTACTTCTGCTTCTCTGCTTCATACTGACATTGTGTCAGTTTAGACCCCAAAATGAAAGTCACTTTTGGAACTGGCAGTGCCCTTCAGGACATTCACCCTAAAGGGAAATGACTATGTGTGGAAGCCATCCAAATCCTAGTTCTTACTAGAATATGTGCGGGTTCTTCGGAGAGTGTGAAAAGGGTACTTCTTTCCTGATGTGGAAGAACTCCCCTCCACCACTTCTTACTGCCTGGATTCCTTCAGTCAGTAGGTATCCTTGAGATACCTACTGAGACAAATATTGAGAAGACAGAGCCCAACAGTATTCCATCCATTTATATGACTCAGGTCCTCATCTACACAAGTTTAAAGGACATGTGTGAGGAGGAGTGTAGGCTCCTTCACTCTTGACTCCACCAACTCTTTTCTAGTCCTTTTCCTCTGTTTAACTGACACAGGAGCAGGTCAGCATGTTTGCTGGTTAAATATATATGTTTCTTGAGGTCGTCTTCCTGGTTCTGTCACTTTTAATTCTGCATGCCTCAAAGGCTGTAGGCTCCTATCTCTCCGGGGGTCCTTTCATATTGATTTGGTTTTGGAGTGATGTTGAGGGTTGTTAGGCCAATTCTGATAACTCTTAAGGCCAAAAGGAAAAGGAGAAGTATTCGGTCCCAACTGTTATAGCCTCTCTGAAAGAAGAATATGGGGTACTTAGTGCCTTCAGTGTTCAGCTATGGTCCTTAATTGCAAATCCAGGAGAAACGGAAGAATATAATAATCTTATTATGATTTTTAAACAAAGGGCTGTTCCCGTAGTTGATGTTTTCCACTTAAACAAATTTCTGATTCTTTAGACATATATAATAAAGGATAACCTTGAAAACAATTCCCAAATTCTTCTGAAATATGATTCGTCTTCCCAAATCAGAGTATCTATAATGTTATCTCCCCTTTTTCGTAGATAGCATTTACCTTTATCTTACTGATACTCAAGAATTGAGAATTGATGTTTGTTAAAGGTCTGAAAACATTTAGCTTAATTTTAAAGACATTTTTTCTAAATCCTTTCAAATCTCAGAAGCCTTTCAATAGTAATTATTCACTGACAGATCAACATTCTGTAATCATCTCATTTAGAGCATGGAATGCAAATCCAGACTCAAGTGGGTGCAAAAATACTTAGTAATTTATGAACTGTGCAGAAAATAAACTATGGACATTCAGTCTGTCAGTGGTCTGGTTAACAGAGTAGCCTAATGAACCATACACACTGCCTGGGGTTTTACCTTCTCTAATCAGTGAAGTGACCTTGTAGATATAATCTTCATATCCATCTATTTTCTCATATATCAAGTGACCAAATTCTACTGGAAAAGGAAGGGAGAACTATGCAGAAAATAATATGAAATCATTGAAATTCACCAAAATTTAAAGCCATGAAAAATCATAACTGAAAAGCAGAGTATAAAAAGTGAAGTTTTAAACATTTTTTACTATATTTTTTGTTGATCACTCTTTCTGTAAGAAAATCAAATTTCATATACATAGTATGTATTCATTAAAAAAACAAGTTGTAAAAATGGCTATAAATTTGAGCCTTAAACATTTTGTGTAATTACCAAAAGCAAAATAAAGATAAGTTAGTTTTTTCAAAATAAGGTAATTTAAGCATCAATTTTCACAATTACATTTAAAATTACTTTCTATTTTTCAATAGTTCATTGCATATAAAGAAGGTTCATTTATATAGAATGTCTAAATCATAGAGAGAATCTGATACTTTCAGATCACTTAACAGAATCTCAACTCTCTCTTACAGTAAATGAAGTTCCATTTGTCCATTTAAAATGCTGAATTTTTAATATGTCCCTCTGCTCTTCCTCTGTCTCCTCTTCCTTCAGTCCAGAAAGCCCAGTTCACATCTTAAAAACCCATTAACTTCCACAACATGCCACAGGATAGGAGTGGTGTGGGAAAAAAAGGAGCTTCTTGCCTTACCACTAACCTTTATATCAAATGTAAAGATAACCTCACAATTTTTTTTCTTTGCTCATCATGTACATTTGACGTGATGTAAGTTCATTAGTATGTTACCTTTACCATTTCCAAGTAAGATTTCATTTTGACCTGAATTGTCTGCCACAGACACAGACTTTCTTACAATAGTAATTTGGGGCAATTTAGGACAAGTATCTACCAACTAAAAACTTGAGGAAGACAGGGAGAATTGAGGAACTTGAATTCAAAGATAATATTGTTTTTAAAGAGAGATGTGAAGTAATTTCTTCACAGATTTTTAAAGTTAGTTATATAAAACTATCAATTTTTAATGGGTACTTTGAAACACATATTCTTTCATGTAATATTAAATTATGCATTTTCCCCAATAATGCATATAAAATATTATTTTAAAATAATTGAGAAGAGAATAACAAAGTGGGAAGAGTAATAATAGATATTATGTAATTAGTACTTACTACATGATGGTTCCTCCTAATATTTTACATATTTTATATGTCATTTTATCTTGAAATGACAGAAAATGGTACCATTGTCCTAATTTCTAAGTGTTTAAAAGGAAGGTTGAAAAGGCTGTTACCAGGTAATAGCAGATCAGTATTCCAACCTGGTTATGGTTAGCTCCAAAGGCTGTTCTCCTAACCACTCCCCTAATAGTTTGTAAATAATTGTGGCTTGCAAACAAATTTCAGGAGCAGCTCCAAAGGATGTTCTCGTAACCACTCCTCTAATATGTTTGTAAATAATTGTGGCTTACAAGCAAATTTCAGGAGCACAAATGTTTCACAAAGGAAGATTTAAAATTTTTAAATGCTCTCTTATAGACCTAAAACTTTAGTTAGTTATGCAAAATCAGAGTACTTTTCTAACATAATTTAGATTGTATGATGTATCATTATTACAACATGCATTATTTCTTCTTCAAAGAGCAATCTCTTGGGACACCTGGATGGCTCAGTTGGTTAAGCGTCTATCCAACTTTGGTTCTGGTCATGATCTCATGGCTCGTGAGTTCAGGCCCCGTGTTGGGCTCTGTGCTGACAGCTCGGAGCCTGGAGCCTGCTTTGGATTCTGTGTCTCCATCTCTGCCCCTCCCCCACTCACTCTGTCTCTCTTTCCCTCAAGAGTAAAAAAACATTGAAAAAAATTAAAAAAAAACAGCAATCTCTAGCATCATTGATAATAGTAAATCAGCAAATTTGTCTTGGGAAAAAATAAAATATTTTAAGTCATCTAATGACTAATTCTTTTTCTCCTTTTGATCAGATTAATGAATTATATAAATATATGTGTCCAAAATAAAGTTTGTTTTAGAAAAGACTTCAAAAATACTCTGCAGACTGATTTTCATCTTGTAGGGAGAATACCACACTCTCAATTTCTCTTAATAGTTCTGATGTACCTTTTAAATATATAAAACCTTTTTATTATTTCTATTGATACTGTCAAAGGTATATAGAAAATAACCTGATGTTAAGCTTGTTTTCCCCTATCCGATTTTGTAGCAAAAAGTCTACATTTTAAAAGACATAAACTTTCAGTTGGAACTATAAAGGCTTACAAATGCATGCCCTTTCCCTACAAAATGGGTCACCACTCCTGCTTTTCTAAGTTTCTGTATCACAATGAGTGGATTTTTGCTCAAGGGACAAAACAGTCAATTTCTTTTCTTTATGACTGAAACTACATGGTGATCATCGAAATTCCATTTGACTATAACAAATAAATGACTCAAAAGAAAAAAAAAAAAGAAGTCACCTGCCAGATTCCAGAGGTAGCCTGGATTTTATATTAAATGACAATACTTCTGTTTCGTTTTCCAAAACTTTTTAAAAATTTTTTTAATGTTTATTATTTTTTTAACGTTTATTTATTTTTGAGACAGAGAGAGACAGAGCATGAACAGGGGAGGGTCAGAGAGAGGGAGACACAGAATCTGAAACAGGCTCCAGGCTCTGAGCTGTCAGCACAGAGCCCGACGCGGGGCTCAAACTCACAGACCGGGAGATCACGACCTGAGCCCAAGTCGGATGCTTAACCGACTGAGCCACCCAGGCGCCCCTTGATGTTTATTTATTTTTGAGAGAAAGAGAGACAGACAGACCACATGCAGGTAAGGGGCAGAGAGAGAGGGAGACGCAGAATCCAAAGCAGTTTCCAGGCACTGAGTTGTCAGCACAGAGCCTGATGTGGGGCTTGAACTCACAAACAGTGAGATCATGAGCTGAACCGAAGTCTAACACTTAATTGCCTGAGCCACCCAGGCGCCTTTCATTTTCCAAAATTGTTAAAAACTACATAGAATATGCCTGTGAAAGAGAACACAGTGGGCAGGTTCAGTAGGGGCTAGATACAGTTTTTCAAGAACGAAGAATGTAGTGAATGCCAAGTTCTACCTCAACTAGAACCCCATTCTACTAGGACTAAGAGAACTGATCCAAATCCTTCAAGAGAAGAAGCTCAGAGAAAAATAGCAGCAAAGTGAGAATAACAGTATATTGAGCAAGATTGATTTGTGATAAAATCAAACCAAATTACTTTTGTTTCCCAGTGTTCCTTTAAAATTTATTAGTGGAGATAATCATCCCCTGCCTCTGGGTTAAACATTAGAAAGTCCCATGACTTTAGGATTTGCCTCTTTTCTCTTAGGCAGTGGAATATGCAGATTTTATAGGGCCTAAAACTTACATATTTTGAAATTATTTCCTTACAGAAACAAACACAAAAATACAAATGATGTTATAAATGAATATTTGTCCAGGAAGAAAAAATAAATCATAAGAATTTACACATTTTTTAAAGCGTTCAAATACCACAAACATCACAAATGTCCCTCTCAGCTTTTCCCCTAAGTTAGACACAGGACAGGGATATCTACTGTCACCACTTTTATTCAACATACTACTGGAAGTCCTAGCCACAACCATCAGACAACAGCAACAGCAACAACAAAAGAGTAAAAGGTATCCAAATCGGTAAGGAAGAAGTAAAAATTTCACTATTTGCAGATGACATGATACTATATATAGAAAATCCAAAAGACTCCATTAAAAAAAAAAAAACTGCCAGAACTGCTAAATGAATTCAGCAAAGTGGCAGGATACAAAATCAATGTACAGAAATCTGTTGCATATCTGTGCATCAATAATGAACAACAGAAAGAGAAATCAAGAAATTGATCCCATTTACAACTGCACCAAAAACAATAAGCTATCTGGGAATAAACCTAGCTGAAGAGGTAAAAGATCTATACTCTGAAAACTAAAACACTGATGAAATAAATTGAAGATGACACAAAGAAATTGAAAGGCATTCCATGCTCAGGGATTTGAAGAACAAACATGGTTAAAATATCTATACTACCCAAAGCAATCTACACACTTAATGCAATTTCTATCAAAATACCATCAGCATTTTTCATAGAGCTAGAACAAACATTCCTAAAATTTGTATGGAATCATAAAAGAACCCTAAATAGCCAAAGCAATCTTGAAAAAGAAATGCAAAGCTGGAGGCATCACAATTCCAGACTTCAAGTTATACGACAAAGCTGTAGTAATGAAAACAGTATGACACTGGCCACAAAAATGGACACATAGATCAATAGAAGAGAAGAGAAAACTCAGAAATTAACCTATAATTATATGGTCAACTAATCTTTGACATATTAGGAAAGAATATCCACTGGAATGAGAATCTCTTCAACAAATGGTGTTGGGAAATTGGACAGCTACATGCAAAATAATGAAACTGTACCACTGTGTTACACCATAGACAAAAACAAATTCAAAATGGATTAAAGACCCAAATGTGAGACCTGAAACCATATAAATCCTAGAAGAGAACACAGGCAGTAACTTTTCTGACATCAACTTTAGCAACTTCCTTCTAGATATATCCCCTGAGATAGGGAAAACAAAAGCAAAAATAAACTATCAGTAGTAGCATCAAAATAAAAAGCTTCTGAACAGCAGAGGAAACAATCATTAAAACTAAGAGGCAACATATGGAATGGGAGAAGATATTTGCAAATGACATATCTGGTAAAGGGTTAGTATCCAAAATATATAAAAAACTTATATAACTCAACACTCAAAAAACAAATAATCCAATTGAAAAATGGGCAGAAGACATTTTTCCAAAGAAGGCATACAGATGGCCAACAGATGCATGAAAAGATGCTCAATATCACTTATCAGGGGAATACAAGTCAAAACTACAATGAAATGTCACCTCACATCTGTCTGAATAGCTAAAATCAACAACACATAAAAACAACAAGTATTGGCGAGAATGTGGAAAAATAGGAACCCTCTTGCACTGTTGGTGGGAATGCAAATTGATGCAGCCACTCTGGAAAGCAATATGGAGTTTCCTCACAAATTAAAAGTAGCACTACCCTATGATCCAGCAATTGCACTACCACGTATTTACCCAAAGAACACAAAAATATAAATTCAAAGAGATACATGTACCTTGGTGTTTATAGTAATGTTAGCTACAATAGCCCAATTAATGAAACAGCCCAAGTGTCCACTGATTGCTGAATGAATAAAGAAGATGTGGTAGATATAAATAATGGAATATTACACAGCTATTAAAAAGAATGAAATCTTACTATTTGCAATGACATCGTGGAGCTAGAGAGTATTATGCTAAGCAAAATAAGTCAGTCAGAGAAAGACAAATACCATATGATTTCACTCATATGTGGTATTTAAGAAACAAACAAGCAAGCAAAGGAGAAAAAAGTCCCGGAAACAGGCTTTTATCTATAGAGAACAAACTGATGATTACCAGGAGGGAGGCGGGTGGGGTGATGGGTCAAATAGGTGATAGGGATTAAAAAGTATACTTGTAATCACCATTGGGTGATGTATGGAAGTTTTGAATCACTATATTGTACACCCGAAATTAATATTATACTATATATTAACTGGAATTTTAAAAATCTTTTAAAAATATTCATCTCATGTAAACACTGTATTCATGAGTGTATTCATCTCATGAAAACACTGTTTACCTGCCTGAAACACCCATGTAATAGCTTTTTTGGTAAATTTTCAACAGTGTTCTTTGATTACGTTCACATTCCAACAATTTTGTAGTGACTTGTTTTTCATAGAAACATACATCAGTTTTTATCATGATTTAACAAAAAAAAAATATTTAGGAAGTTTCTTCAGCTTCACACCTGTTAAATTTTTAAGATCATTTTGAATTTGGGGAAACTCTCAGGTTTTCTTTACGTATGAGCCGTCAGATGTCAAAAGTTTTATCAAATTTCTGAGTCTGTATATTACAAACCTTACTTCTACTTCCACTAGTCACAGCACTAGTCACTACTTCTTGTGCTAGTAACAGCACGGAAACATTTAAGTTACAACGTGATGTGTGGCTCTGCACCTTTGTGTAGTGGTGCTCAAGGAGTCCATGCACTGGGTAGCAGGGGCATTGCTGGGACCACTGCTACACCAGCAATACCTTCACTATTCATGGAAGTGATTAAGAATGTAAATATATTCCACAGAACTCAAGTAAAAGTATCCCCAACTCAACCTCTCTGAAGCTGGATCCTAAAAGCATCGAAGACAGCATTAAAGCCATGATTGGAAGGCAAGTGTGACACTGGGATGTCAGAGTGGAAAAAAAACAGCTGTACTGATTGTGATTAAAATATAATTTGCAAAGTTTGCTAAAAACAATGACCATGTGACCACATTAGAGTGGATTCCAGGCTTGTGGCATTGAGGGCCCTGAAGCCTGATGTGTGTCTCAGTAAATCTGCCTCTGCTCTGTTTCGATAGTCCTACAAGTGGTCTTCTGGGGCCATTTTATAGGCTTGGGGGTGCAATTGTGCATTTCTATCCAACTCTGTTTTCAGTGACCTCATATTGAGAGATGGAAATTGGCCATGGTGGGAGAATTTACACCTAGAAAAGGGCAAATGCCACAAATAAAGGCCTTTATCAGGGGTGGGGGTGAGGGAGCTGCTCTTTATCAGCAGAGCACTTGTCCTGCTGTCACTTTAAGTAACACATTTAAAACATAGAATGAGAGTTCAAGATAATAATCAATATTCAAAACTTGAATTAACATTAAATTAACTTTAGCCTTTTTCATACTAGAAACCTGTCCTGGAAATAGGTTTAGAACTCAGGGTAGTTCTCTAGCAATTCTCCTTCCCCAGTTACCAACGGCTGTAGATTCTCTGTGACTAAGGAGTCGAAAGGCAGCAGAAAGATCTTCTGGTAGTTTTGCATTATTTAGGCTTAGATTTTCAACTGACCCTTTTTCCTACAGGTATTTTTAATTTTTGTCTTGTTTGTCTTTTGTTTGCATATTGCTATTGCTGATTTCTCTGCTTCAGTTCCTTTGATTTGGGCTGAAGAGTGCAATGCCTATTTCTAGAGAGCCGTTTTCAAGTTCTTTCACAACCCCTAGAAATCTCAGAGTTCATCTCCAGTCTTCTGCTGCTAGGGTCCTTCTATCTGCTAGGTGCTTTCTTGAATAGAACACCAAAAAACCTCATACTGTTTCTCTCTCCCATGTGGCCCATTTGCAGTTCACAGAAGATAAGCATAACTCCCTTTCCCAGATAATTTTTATACCTTAACTGCATAAGTCACGTAGTTTTCTGAGCCGTGAATCACCTATAAGCCCCCTGTGTCCATCTTCAACTTCAAGAACACGTTTTAAACATGCCAAGCAGGTTTGTGGAAGTCCCTCTCCTTTATCTGGAAGAGAATGTTACATCCTCCTACTACACTGTGCTTGACTGAGAGTTTGTCATAGGTTCAAGTCATATGTGGAATATATTCCCCCAAAATTCATATGTTGGGGCCCTAACCCCTACTACCTCAGAATATGACTCTATTTGGAGATAGGGGCTTTAAAGCAGTGATTAATTAAAAATGAAGCCCATAAGGATGGGCCTAATCCACTGACCGGCATCCTTACAAAAAGAAATTTGGATACACAGAGACACTAGATGTGTGAACACACAAAGTAAAGACCATATAGAGACACCACAAGAAGATGGCTTGTCTGTAAGCCAAGGAGAAGCCTCTGGAAAAATTAAACCTGCTGACACTGATCTTGGACTTCTAGCCTTCAGACCTGTGAGAACACAATCTGGAGATTAGGACATGAATATCTTGGGGAGGAGGTGGCACTATTCTGCCTACCACATAGACCATCATCATGCTCAATAATGTCCTAGTTAAGAGTCTGTTTTTCCGCTTACACGGATCTTTGTTTGAATTCCAGTTTGGTGACAAAACATTATTTATGATTTTGGGTAAATTGCTTAATCTCAGTATCCTTTGACTGAGAAACTAATAGTATCTACCAGGTAAGTTTGTTGGTGGAATTACATAAGGGAATATTTATGATGTTCTTAGGGTATGGCACATAGTACATGCTCAACAAAATTCAGCTATTATAATACTTATTATGAATAATTGAATAAAATGGATCTACCTCATATCTGCAACCATTTTATAATCAATTTTAATATCCCTAGACATCAATCTTCCCTGTGCACCAGAGTGTTCCATGTCATACTCCAGACTTTCTTTAAAGTATTCACATGCATATCCAACCTCTGTGGAGTTTCTGATTAGACATCTCACAATATAATGCATCTGTTCTAATTTATTCAGGTGATAAATGTTCTGTCAGAATTCTTAAACATTATAAAATGTCAACTATGATAGACAATAATATGAACTTCCTATCTATTTCTCAACTCAGCCAGATAGCCCTGCTAAGCAAATATCTTCAGAGGCAATTCTGGCTAAGCATCCTTTTAACCTTCTCTAGGATGAGGTCAGCCAAATGCCTTTGTCCATATGCTTTCTAACAGCATCTCAGAACTCCCTCCACATCTTTCTTATTTATCATTAATGAAGTCATTTATCCAATACTTTCCCCTAAAACACACACACACACACACACACACACACACACACACACACTATGCTGCTCCTTAACCAGTCTTAACACCCATGATGCTCATTAACAGACTGTTGGAATAATGTGAACACACTTTGAATACTACATAGCAGTGTACATGTGTAAGGCATCACACTGCTGATGCTTATCTTGACAATGGAGACATCTAACATGTTCAAGTGGTTAAGAAACACCTCTTCTAAAACTTTGTTAGCTATTCTTACTTCAATGACTAAAAAGGACTATCTATTGTTCTCCTGGAAGAAGATTATCTTGGTCATTATTTGGAGTAAAATAAAAATTAAGAAAGTCTTTGAAATGATATTATGCTTAAGTCCAGGGCATTCCTCCTGTGACTATTGCCTCCATAGAAACCAAAAGAAATAGAGCAATAATGTATACTCTTTGGCCTATATATCTGTTGCCCCAATATTTCATTATTCATTCTTATTCAAAATTAAATGTCAACTAAATAGAGGTACTACTATTATCCACTAGTCCTTCATTTTAAAATGTCCCTCCCATATTTCTATCTTGTAAATACAACCAACATATATAACACCACCTTCATTGTGTGAAAGTTTGTCTGATTTCCTTGGGTAATGAGTTCAAAAAATATTTATATTCTGGTGCTACTGTGTTCCTGCCCTGGTAGAAAATTAAACAGATAATGTTTCCATAATGCTTACACATCAGCGTGGATATAAACTATGTAAGAATAAAGTTTGTGTGTGTATTATATATATATGTATGTACATGCATATATATATATATATATATATATATATGTATCACTAAATATATCAACTCTACTTATACAAGTTTACTTGTATATATACAGTGATAAGCACTGCCAAAAAAATAAAAGGGTAAAATAAGGAGCTATAGTCCCAGACGGTATTAGGGAAGTATTCTCAATGATAGTGGTATTTGAGGATAGGCCTAAGGGAAGATTGGAAAGGGCCAAGTAATCAATTGAGGAAGACTATGCTGCAGGGGTGGGTGAGGAGAGGCAAATGCCCTCCTGTGAGCAGGGAATATATTCTGTATATATGACAGGTAGCAAGGAGGCCAGTGTTAAATTAATGAGGGCAAGAATGGTTGAAACTAAATTAAAGAAGTGGTCAAGGTTCAGATTATTTGGACTTGTATGCTGTGATAAGGATTTAGAGTTTCATTGTGAATACAACAGAATTCTGAATGGGCAGAATAACATGATCATACCTAAATTTTTAAAGAATCAGTGAGGCTGTGTTGTGTAAATAGCAACTGGTGAGGAGTGCAAAAGTTGAATTAAAGAAACCAGATAGAATTTTATTGTAAGAGTTCTGGTGAAAAATGATGTCAGCCTTGTCTTTCGTTTTAGCAAGTGGTAACATGTAGTCAGATTCTGTATTTATTTTAAAAATAGATGCAAGGCACCTGGGTGGCTCAGTCGGTTAAATGTCTGACTCTAGATTTCAGCTTAGGTCATGATCTCATGGTTCATGAATTTGAGCCCCATATCGGGCTCCACACTGCCAGTGTGGAGCCTACTTGGGATTCTCTCTCTTTTCCTTTCTATTCCCCTCCCCAGATCTGTCTCTCTCTCTCTCTCTCTCTCCCTTTTTTTTTTTTAAATTTTTTTTCAACGTTTTTTATTTATTTTTGGGACAGAGAGAGACAGAGCATGAACGGGGGAGGGGCAGAGAGAGAGGGAGACACAGAATTGGAAACAGGCTCCAGGCTCTGAGCCATCAGCCCAGAGCCCGACGCGGGGCTCGAACTCACGGACCATGAGATCATGACCTGGCTGAAGTCGGACGCTTAACCGACTGCGCCACCCAGGCGCCCCTCTCCCTTTTTTAAAGTAAATAAATAAACTTAAAAAAATAGGTCCAAGAGTATGTGCTCTCAGATAAGAAATGAAGAATAAGAGAATATAAGGTGTCAAGGATAATTCCAAGGTTTTTGGTCTATAAAACTGAAATGGCAGAATTGCCATTTGCTGTGATAGAAGTCCACAGGAGATAGATGAATGGTTTCCTGAATTCGAATAAAGAATGAGTCAAGTTTGGAATAGATGGGCATTGCTTCAGACAGTCTGGAGTTGCCATTTACCAAGACGGGGAAGACTTCAGGGTAATCAGGAGTTTACTTTGGATACTAAAAACTTGGAATTCTAATAAATGCTCAGTTGGAGGCAACAATTAGGAGTTGATTAAATACACAGAAATGGATTTCAGGGGGGGAAAAATTCTGTGTTGGAATTATACATTTGAAAGTTGTCAGTGCAATTATAGTATTTAAAGCCATATGACTGTATGAAATCATCTAGGACACAAGTGTAAACAAAGAAGAGAAAATGTTCAAGGACTGAGCCAGTTTATTTTGATGAGTATATTGAAGCCCAGACTAATTAAGGGATTTCCTCTAGTTTAGCTAATGATCTCCAGGGCCAGGATTAGAAATACAATCTCCTTAATCTCTAGCCAGTTTTCTTTCCAATAAATTTGCCTCTACCTTGGGTTAAAATGTAAATATATATTTCCTGTGTGGCCACATATTAACACACCCAAAGATAAATAAATTTTAGGGGCGCCTGCGTGGCTCAGTCAGTTGAGCGTCCAACTTCAGCTCAGGTCATGATCTCACAGTTCGTGGGTTCAAGCCCCGCATCAGGCTCTGTGCTGACTGCTTGCTCAGAGCCTGGAGCCTGCTTTGGATTCTGTGTCTCCTTCTCTCTCTGCCCCTCCCCCACTGATGCTTTGTCTCACTCTCTCAAAAATAAATAAATGTAAAAAAAATTTTTTTAAAGATAAATAAATTCTAAGGTATCCTTGTAGCTTTGAATATATCCAAGGATGTGGATCCCAAAGGTACCCTTTGCCTCAGAGCATCATACAACCAAAAGTCATTGTGTAGAACAGATCAACACACTCTTAAGACAACATGCCTTCATATTGCAACTGCTGCCAAGACAAAAGTCTAGTCATCTACTACATCTCCAAAATAAAAATCCTGAAAAGAAAGGCATAGAGTTTATTGCATAAAGAAAATAAAATAATCTTCTTTGTATCTCTTTCAATGGAATGATCACTTTCCCCTTGTATTACAGTGAAGGTTTTCTGAGTTAGAATAAAGAATGAGAGCAATATGAATTTGGAATGGAAACCGTATGGCTTCAAACAGTCTTTAGTGGAAAAAGTTTTACTGGCACTAATTTGTAAAATAATTATGCAAGTACAATTGAAGATAGTTCCCATCTTTGGAAAGATAATTTACTGAGACTTTAATACAAACATATCACTTCTTGAGCAATTTACTGTGTGCTGAGGTTTCAGTTTAAGCTCCTCTCATGAAATAACTCATTTTATCCTTCACCAAATTCTATGAGATAGAATCTATTAACATCTCCAATTTAGATATAACTAACTGGGGCATAGAAGTAGGCCAAACTTTGAGCTGGAGTTCAGATGCCATGGTCTTAAACACAGAATAATGAGTAAGTGACCAAAGTTAAATAAATTTGTGGGTTCATATGTGTGTGAAGCCTTCTCTTTTCTTACCAGGACTGTGGTGACAAGAAAAAAAAAAAAAAAAAAAAAGAAAGAAAGGGCTAAATCAAAAGCAGATCAAAGCTGGAAGACCATAAGACAAAAATAATGAAATGAGACAGCAGTATTCTGAAAAATGGAAAATTTCAGTAAGAAAAACATGCATAGTGATTTAAGAGATGAAAAATCCAAAAATATGTGGGGTCAACATATTTCACTTGGTTAAAACAATATCTTTGGTAAAGGGAATGTTTGTGAAAGAGTCTTATTTAAAATGATAATGGCCATTAAAATTCACAATATAGAAATTTTAATCAGGTTAGAAGTGAACCTCTTACAGGATTATAAAGGAATATGTGTAAACTAGAAAATAACTCATTAAAGAATACTATATATTTTTTATGTCTTGGAATAGTTTGAGAGAAGGTCATTCACTCATTCATTCCTTTAATTTATTTAACACTTACATTTGTGCTTAGGATTGTGTAGTGGCAATTTAATCACGCAGTAGTTAGGAAATGAACATAGACAATTTTGGTTCGTTGACTTTAGATGGCACCTGTGTAACTTTATCAGTGGAGTGTTTTGGCTAAAGGAAAATTCTGTTGGTTGTCAAAATGGGAAAGTAGGGAGTTTCTACCATATTAGGTAAGAAAGAATGCTTACGAAAACAGCTCCTTTGGCTAGGCTCTAGAGACCTATGTCCAGTGGGTCTCTCTCACCTACTAGCTCATGACTTTGTGCAGATTGCTTACAGCCTCTACGGCCCCAGGTTCTTTCATCTGTAGAGAAGGAATTGATCTTTGAGGACCCTTCTGGCTCTACAGTCAATGAGTATCCAATATTAAGATTGCAGCCCTTATATAAAGAATATAATCATGACTCACTGATGATAAGGACTCCCTTCTTGACCAAATTTCACTAGGACTTGCCTTTGGCCCACTGAGCCCATTTTGTATAGAAATTCCATCTTTGATACCTAATCAAGTTCTTCATCTTTCCCGCCTTGATAATTAAGCAAGTTCCTTGTCATAATTTTCCATCTACTGCCTCACTCTGTACATTGACTATAAATCCGCAGATGTCTTTGCTGTATAAGTTGAGTTCTGCTCTATACTGAAGTATGTGTCTCCTACCATAATAGCTCAATAAAATCTGACCTGCTCTTTTCAAAGATGCCCAGTGAAAATTCTCTGTGACACTGAAGATATCAGAAACTGATCTTTACACCTATTGGATATAGAAATTTGAGATGAACACAAAGACGAAGAGAGAGAATACATGGAATCTGATTTCTTAATATTAATAAGCAAACTTAAAAATTAATACTGGTGTTGGGGGGTAGTTGTGGATATGTGTAGAATGAGAGAGACAGAGACAAAGGGAAACAGAGAGAAGAGACATGCAGAAAGATTGATTTTAACAAAGAGCTATTATGCAGATCTTTTTGGAAAGAAGGTATGGTATTATCTGTCTTCCTGAAAGATTTTGTGTACTGGCCATTGCAGAGGGCTCCATTTTTCCTCTTTATTTAAAAATGAGATAAAATTGTGGCCCTGTTCTAGTTTCTTTTTTTAAAATTTCTTTAAATGTTTATTTCTTCTTGAGAGAGAGAGATCACATGAGAGTGGAGGTGGGGCAGAGAGAGAGGGAGACAGAGGACCTGAAGCAGGCTGTGCGCTGACAGCAAAGAGCCGGACACGGGGCTCAAACTCACATGGGACTTGGACTCAGGAACCGTGAGATCATCACCTGAGCAGAAGTCAGATGTCTAATCAACAGAGCCTTCTGAGCACCTCTATGTTCTAGTTTCTGATGGGCAAATGGGATGTTCATTTTCTATATTTGAAATTTTATACAAATTAGATGAAGGGTTGCACAGATTGTGGAGTCCTAGAGCATAGTTCTTTCTTTCTTTGTCATATCCATGTTTAGCCATTTAAATTAACATGAAAACAATACATATAAATTTAAACAGTATTTAGGCTAGCCCATCATACCATGTTTAAATAATGAATAAAAGGTAATCCCTAATAATGTTTAGCTCCCCTATCCCAAGTGGAAGAACCTGTTCAGGCTCCAGTGGGATTTTATGAATTATATTTATTGTAAAAAGATGTGTTTGAAAATAAGACAATTTGTGCTTTCATTTATGATCCTAGAAGAGATATTTATTGTTACTGAGAATGTTTTGAATCACATGCGTAGAAAATAAAGATTCACACCTAAAAATAGTTTGTGTTTAGAAACCATCTGAGAAAGGCTGCACATGCATGAAGACTATTTCACAGTATGTTGGTAAAAATTGTCATCGTGATTACAAAGGTCATAATTATGGAAGAAGGACTTTTACTTTCCATGAGCAGTTTCTCATACATTTATAATTGACAATACCTTACTTGAGATTATTAATTTTTTAAGTATTCTTATATAGGCCAATTATAATTTAGGGATTTAAGAACAGCAAAAAAACATTTTCTTGTATTAAGAATATTGACAAAAAATATGAATGTGCACTTCCTGAAACATCTGGAGCTCATCCAAGCTGTCACCTTGGTTAACTTATTCATGATTTAAAATGATATGGAGGGATAAATGGAAAGAAAATCTAATTCACATTGGGAAGGAAGACTAGAAATTCAAATGGCAACTAAAATAGATTTATCACAGGATATTCAGTAAGTGAAGAAACAAAAGAAATGCATATAAAATCATAAAGAAATATTTAGAATACAAAGTAGCATGCTTAAAATGTTTATATGTAGCACTTACATATTTAAAATTCATACATTCATTCTTTGATATTGAAATAACCTAAAAGAGTAACTTGTAGGAAAAAGGTACACATAAATATAGATAAAAGAGGACATATAAGAAAACATCAATGCTTAATAGGTGAACTCAACAACTACCAACAAGGTGACTTTCACTCATTTTAAAACTACAGTGAAGATCATTAGTACTTTGGCTTTACTCAGTCCTGGGTCAAGTTTCAAAGTAGAACAGGTCTGAATTTGGTTGGCCAGCAGTTTCCTTTCAATAGCTTTTTTCTCTTTCTAATACTCATTCTTTTCCTAAGCAATCCTTTATTCTGCATCCTAAAAAGCCAGCTAGCCTGATTCTAGTTTGTTGTCAACATATCCCTGCTAAGCTTATTGTATCTCCTAGGAGAGTTGCAATTTTAATAAGATTTCATATTATAAAAAAATTGTGTCTCTTTACGCAAACTATTATTAAAACAATATAATAAAAGAGAAATTTGAAAGTAAAACCAACTAAATAATAATCCCAATACAATAGGCCAATAGTGGTTTTGTAATTTGTGCTACCTTTTAGTCTTTGACCATATACAAAATTAATGTTCATATAATTTTGAACTCTGCTTTTTTTCTTATTTAATACTAAATTGTATGACTGTGAATCATTAAATGATTTTTCAGTGTTTTGGTATTTTTTTAATGCAAAACATCACATCTTAGAGATGAAAAGTTTTGTTTTGCTTCTGTATTTTTTTAACTGATTAAAAAATGAGTTTAAGAAATCAAGTGTAGAAACAATTTTCAAGGTCTCTAGAATAGTGATACTGCTTTTCAAAAGCTCTGTACCAATTTACAGTGCTACCAGTTAATGCATAAATGTACCAGTTTTACCCCAACCTCATTAGCATTGGGTATTATGTTCTTTAATTCAATAGGTTTTAAACGTACCTTTTCATTGTTTTAATTTGCAAGTTTTAATTACTAGAGAACTTATTCATGTTACCAGATGTTTATTTTCTACCTAGATTTTTTTTAAATCAATTATCTACTTGGGGCGCCTGCGTGGCTCAGTTGGTTAAGCGTCTGACTTCAGCTCAGGTCATGTTCTCACAGTTTGTGAGTTAGAGCTCCACATTGGGCTCTCTGCTATCAACCCACAGTCTGCTTTGGATCCTCTGGCCCCCCGGCCCCCCGCCCCTCCCCTGCTCTCTCTCTCTCAAAATAAATAAATAAACTTAAAAAAATAAAATAAATATCTACTCTTTTGAAGATCCACTTACCTACTGATATCTTGATATTTCGTAACTTTGAAAATGTACTCTGTACTTTCAACAGTATCCATTTTTAATGTTTAATGTATTTTTCATATACTTCTTGTTTTCTATATTGTTTAAATTTATTTGTGTAAATTTAGATGAGATTCCTAGTGGCTTTAAACTTTTTTTGACCATGGTAATATAGGCACTGGTATTTTGAAAGGCATCTTAATTGTTCTGGCACTGTTCAAAACATACAAAACCAGGGCGCCTGGGTGGCTCAGTCGGTTAAGCGTCCAACTTCGGCTCAGGTCACTATCTCACCGTCTGTGAGTTCGAGCCCCACATCGGGCTCTGTGCTGACAGCTCAGAGCCCGGAGCCTGTTTCAGATTCTGTGTCTCCCTCTCTCTGACCCTCCCCTGTTCATGCTCTGTCTCTCCTGTCTCAAAAATAAATAAAACGTTAGGGGCGCCTGGGTGGCGCAGTCGGTTAAGCGTCCGACTTCAGCCAGGTCACGATCTCGCGGTCCGTGAGTTCGAGCCCCGCGTCGGGCTCTGGGCTGATGGCTCAGAGCCTGGAGCCTGTTTCCGATTCTGTGTCTCCCTCTCTCTCTGCCCCTCCCCCGTTCATGCTCTGTCTCTCTCTGTCCCAAAAATAAATAAATGTTGAAAAATAAATAAAACGTTAAAGAAAAAAAAACCAAACATATGAAACAGGCATGCTTCATTAACACCTTTACCATCACAGATCCCGGTAATGAGCTCTTTTATGCAGGTCTATGGTACAAAAAGATTCCTGATAATGAAATGCATCTAATAGGAATATGTATTTAAATTAATAAAGGCACTGCGATAATGCAACAAAAATGGCTAGGCTAAAAGGATTGAGAAGGAAAGTCATGGTAAAGCTATAAAATGTATAGCTTCTCAAATTAGATAGGATCAGGGAAAGGCAAGTCATATTCTAATGCTTGGAGAATGTAAGCAAAATACAAAGGAATATAACTATAGTAATGAGATGACCTGACAAAAAATTAATCAAATATCATTTTTTTTTAGTCAGCTCCTATGTATTAGGTATACATACAACAACTATTACTGCAGTTTTGTTTGAGTCCTTTTCCAAACTTTTATGAATAGAGAGGAAAACTGAGATGTGTTAACTAACTTATTAAAGTTCACAGAGCAAGACAGTGACAAAATCAACACCTAGTTCACAAATGCATTACGTTTGTTTTTCTTTCAACCTGGGTTTCAGGACTTCCTCACATTGTATTATATTGGACAGATGCAGGGAGGCAGGGAGTTAATAACAACCAAATAAAAAGAAACAATAAGCAGTGCGAAACATTCTTGCAGTGGTTTTGATGGTTTGGCTAATTAGAGAATTGAGTGTGGTGAAACCTGTTTCAGCACACCTGGTACATCCCACACAGAGCTCAAACCCTGTTGCCAAAAAAATCATGTTAGTTTTATTTCTTCATTGTTTTCATCTGATGTAGGATTCATCATGATAGCATCCAGATTTATTGTGAAATACTAATTAGTGAAATGGTACTAACTTCACTGATGTGAGGTTTTCATTTTTTCTAACACATTTATGTAAAGTTGCTATTAAACAAATACACTATTTGCAAGTTCTTGAAGAGCCACAAGACTTACTATGACATCTGACTAACCTATATTTAGCAGAATTCTGGGCTTAAACTGAATTGATTTCTGACTTACTTGGTAAAGATCTCTTCAACAATATTCGTAAGTTTTCTTTTTTCCTCTAAATTCTTCAATATTCTTTCACTGTATATATATGTGTGTGTGTGTGTGTGTGTGTATTTAATTTCCTAGGAGCTTCAACTTTTCTGGTTGAATTTGTGCTAGTTACTCCCTGATAAAATTTCCAGCAGCCCAGAATATATTTTTGAAAAAAATATGCATTTTATATTTGATCTCTCCTCCAACCACTGCGAAGGGGACTCTACTCCAGATATCCAGAGCTGGTGGAGACAAGATTCAGAGAACCAAAACAGATGTGAGGAAGATCCAAAAGGAAATAAAAGGGAGTGGGTGAAAAAATGAAAAATGACTCTGGAGATCCTGTGAAGCCAGCAGAGAGATAGAGATAGGTACAGAGAGAAGAGAAGAAAGAGAGAGAGAGAGAGAGAGAGAGAGAGAGTTGGTACTTTTCAATTGCTAGACTCAATTCCTTATCCTCATATGCAAATTCCACAGAAATATTTTAGTCTCATCTTTATATTCTTTCCCAATTTTTTAAGGAATGTAATTGAAGACTACTCCTGCAAGCCTAAAGTAAATATGTCATTGTTTTTCGGACAAGAATATACTTATTTTGGAATGTACCAAAGTTTGGCAACTCCTATAGTCTCCCACAACAGATTCCAAGGTATACTCCTGTTGAAATTCTAGATCTTGAATCCTGAAGGATATAGTGTCAAGAAATGTTGGGTACCAATTTAAAATTAAAATAGATGGTACGCCTGGGTGGTTCAGTCCGTTAAACGTCGGTCTCTGGATTTCGGCTCAGGTCATAATCTCACAGTTCATGGGTTCAAGCCTCACCCCTGGCTCCACAATGGCAGTTCAGAGCTTGCTTGGGATTCTCTCTATCTTTCTCTCCCTGCCCCACCCCTCCTTCAAAATAAATAAATAAGCTTTTATTTATTTATTTATTATTTTTTTTAATGTTTATTTTTCAGAGAGACAGTGTGAGTGGGGGAGGGGCAGAGACAGAGGGAGACACAGAATCTGAAGCAAGCTCTAGGCTCTGAGCGATTAGCACAGAGCCCGGCGGGGGGGCTCAAACTCACAAACCGGTGAGATCATGACCTGGGCCGAAGTTGATCACTTAACAGACTAAGCCACCAAGGTGCCCCAATAAATGAACTGTTAAAAAAATTGAACTAAAATAGATACCTAAGAAAAGAGAAGCAAGTCAAACCTGGTTCAACAAATAACTGAAAATAGAAAAAAAAACTAAGGTAAAATAATTTAAATAATAATAAAATTGAGGGAAGAAATTTATTCAGAAAGGAGATTAAAATTGGCTTAAAAAAGAAAGCAAACAAACCAGGAACCCCAAAGACACAAATATGTAAAGGTATAAACAGAAGCAGAGTGATTTTCAAGTAACTGAGCATTACAACCCATGAAAATTTAAGAAAATACTGGGAAGTAAAGGGATTTAATATACTTAAGCATTTGTTCTTTCACACACTAGGGAAATAAATTAAGAACACATCAAATAGTCCCCATGGGTTCTCTTTTCTTTGCAAGCAACTAATCATTTTCACTTTTGCCTACATAGCTGAAACCTCTGGAATGAATTTAGAGCAGATTATCAGTGACTGTTTTTGGTTGCCTGATTGAGTCAAAAGGGTGTAAGAAAATAGTTAATGGACAATTAAGATGTCTGCCTGTCCTGGGCCACAGATTCGTTTTTATTCTAATGTCTCTCAGCTACTGAAAATTCAGAACAAAACAGGCTTGATATATAGAGAGCAATTAGCACTTTTCATGCATACACAGATTAGGGGCAACCTTGATGTTAGCAAGAAATTGGATGGTGGTAAAAGTTACCTTGAAAGAATGGTAGAGATGCCAAACTTTCGTAGATTTGCTACACCACAGGTTTGACATGCTACCATCTAAGTCCATCCCAAAGCAGGAGTTACTAAACTCAAACTTACTATTGGAGCAATGCAAAGTCTTCCTGGATGGTTTAGAAACAAACAAACACACAAACCGAGGAACAAAACAAGAAAACAGAACTTAGGACTATCTTTTGAAATGAGCTTGTAACAATCAGTGGAATTTCTGTGGGAAGAACAAAGCTAATTACAAGTAGCAATAATGATCCCAGTTCTAGGAAAATAAAATTCCACCAACATATCCCTCTGTAGTTCTCCAGAATTGTACTGAGTCCATAGAATCTCCCTTGACTCACCTAACAGTTGAAGAGTTTGGAGTGAAGATCTGAATTCCCATGATTCTGTAACTGAGATTCTGAACATTTTTAGATAAACATTATTTTATCTTTTCACTGGAAAAACTTGGACTATAAAACTACCAAATATTTAATACTCAATTCAAGTTAAAGACCACGTAGGCTAGTGTATTCCATGGCACTTATGAGACACTTAAGAATAAGAATGATGAACAGTAAATCCAACTATATTCCCAACTTAAAGGACATTTTGGAATGATTTCTGTTTCTTTTGATGTGTAAATACACTTGTCTGACTATAGTAAATAGACACATTTTTATTAAAAAAATTTTTTTAATGTTGATTTATTTTCAAGATTGAGAGAAAGAGAGAGAGAGAGAGAGAAGAGTGCGAGCGGCGGAGGGCAAAGAAAGACAGGGAGACACAGAATCCGAAGCAGGCTCCAGGCTCTGAGTTGTCAGCACACAGCCCGATGCAGGGCTCAAATTCATGAACCATGACATCATGACCTGAGCCGAAGTTGGACACTTAACCGACTGAGCCAACCAAGCACCTCAGAGGTTTTTATTTTAAAATATAGTAAAATATTGGGGTCCCTGGGTGATTCAGTTGGTTAAGTGTCCACCTCTCAATCTTGGCTCAGGTGAATGATCTCACAGTTTATAGAATCCCCCCCAGCATTGGGTTCTGGGCTGATGGCATGGAGCCTGCATGGAATTCTGTCTCTCCCTCTTTCTCTGTCCCTCCTTGGCTTGCACGCATGCTTTCTCTCTCTCAAAATAAATAAATAAACTTAATAAAAAAAGTAAAATGTAGCAAAATATCTTTATAATACGGCATCAGAAAAGCAGATTAAGATCACATGTGTTTTCCTGACTGGTTCTAGATATAATAATTTATGATACAATAATAATTCAGATCTGACAATCTATGTAGCATACCAACTGAGCATAATAATAGCCATACAGTGACTTTTTATACCTTATTATAAACTCATTTAATTATTAATCCATTCATGTTATTGATTTCTTGGGTACTTACTAGGGGCCAACAACCATGCAAGGTATGGGGTGGGGCTTCTCAACTGCAAAGACTCTTATTCTTGACTTCAATAATGTTAATATGTAACTAATGTTAGTATATAAAATATAAATCTTTCAGAGAAAACTCCATCGTTTTAGCTTTATTCTCCCAATAATAGACTGATTTCTTTCTTTATAAACAATAGAAGTGGGGATACTGCTTCCACTAAGTTGTTTCCACCACTCATTCTCTCAGCAATCTGTGTCAGGCCAATGTTATCATCAAAATTCATATATCAACCAAAGTTAATGTTATTTTGACTGAGGAGAAACCACATATCCTTCACCTTTTATTGATCAGTTTTTAAGAGAGGAAATGCTGGTAAGTTACACATAATAAAAATAACACATAATACATTTTAATTTGTGAACAAAAGACACTGGCATGGACATGTAAAAGAAAGAAATACATAAGATAGATATAAAAATTCAGAGAAAGCATCTCCCTGAGAAGTTAGAAAAATAGAAAGCAGAGAATAAAATACAACACAAAATAAGGGCCATATTAAAAAATAATAAATATATAACATAGCATAACATGGACCCTACTTCTATTGGAAAGATGCCAAAAACCTACTCTTGTGTCTCTGAGTAGCAACAGATGAAGTAGTTTGATGAATGATGCTCTGGGCCCTAGCTTTATCCACAGAGGTCACTGAGGCTTATTGATGATCCAGAATAGATAAAAGCGTTGGGAAGAAGAATTACAGCACCACGAGTGACAGACTCAATCTGATTACAGAGTGCAAGTCTCTGTCATTCTCTGGATTAATATTGAGTTGTAGTTATAATGATCTTACTTAATATCATGGAGTTATTAATTAATTGTATAGGAAAAAAAATAACAAAAGAAAATAAAGTACCTATAGTTTTGAAAGATGTAGAAAGGGGAATCAGTAAGTAGAATTTTCTTTTCTTTGACAGAGGCTGTCCGGAAGCCAGAAGCTCCGAGGCAGCTTTTTCAAGACTTGAAAAAGCTTGATCACAAGTGTCTTAGAAAGTTCAGAGGAACTAATGGAGGTCCATGTATCCCAATAGAGTGACAGGCAATACTTGTACATGGGGAATGGCAGGACCAGACCTTTGAGTTTCTCTGGAATCTTCACGTCTTCATTAGTTTGGTTTTCCATGAGCTTTATGGGTTATCCATAGTTGCTTCAGCTAGTGAGTGTAAGCAATAAAAAAGTAAGCATGAATTTTAATAACATTAATTTTGACCAGTATAAGTGCCACTAAGCAATACAGATGCATTTTTTTAATGAAAAGGATGTTGTTATTTGATAGACTTCTTCAAGCAGCAGTGACATTTTTTTTTCCAAAACATCTCTTACCTTGCTTTTTTATCTGTATTTCATACCTTTCTAAGCTTGAATTTACTAGTTAAGGTTACCAAAAGTCATTAAACCAGGAGAAAAGATGTATAAAAATTAGATAGCTTTATCCATATAATATTAACATTGCCACCATTTACATTTTTTGAGCTATTTTCAGCAACTGTACCAATAAAACTAAACTATAACATCAGGAAAGTGAAAATTACATTATATAAAGTTATGAAAATTACAGCAGAGGGAATATAGTCAATCATACTGTAAAGAAAAAAAATTGTAATTTTAAATACTGTGTCAAATCTGTATTTGCATGATCTCAAAGCGTGAAGTATGGGCAATCTTAATTCAGTATTAATTGTAGAGTGGGAAGGGGCTATAGACATCATACATTTCAGGTTCCCATTTTATTCTTCAATATCTCTAGACAATGAACATCAAGCTAATATTAGCTTCTAGTGTGGACAATATTAATAGTGTTTAACGACCTAGGCTCCGGACTAAGGCTTTGTGGTGAGTCCTGCCATTGCCATCTTGAGCAACACACTAAATCTACTTTTGCAATATTGGACAAATTACTCAATTTTTGTGGCCTGCCATTTCTTTGCTTTAAAAACATAGATAATAATAGTACCTACCTCATTGGGTCAGCAAGGGCAGTGATGAGTAAATCACTGAAAACAGTGCCTGACTCATAGTGAAATCTGTAGAATCTTCAGCCATTATTAGGAGTAGACCCTGTGATTGCCTTATCCTTTGTTGGATAATTTTTAATATATAAAATTATTCCATGTATTGAATCAAACCTACCTGCCTGAAACTTGGTCCCATTTATATTTCCAAAGGAAGAAATTTAGTGTTTCTTTTACTTAACAGTTATTCATAATTAGAAAGCAGTGCACATGTTCCTTCCTTCCTCCCTTCTTTCCTTTTGTTCTTTGTTCTTTTGGGATGAAACACACCTAGTTGTTTCTAAACATTTTTGTAACATTTTTCTAAACTCTTTGCCATCTAGCTTCCCTCCCCTTAGATCTCCAATTCATTAAAGTCATTCTTCAAACATAATATTTAAGAAATTATATGAAAATCTAGTTACATACACACTTACGACTTCTCATTAGAAATCTTGTTTCCTTCCAACTAATTCAGTTTCATATTGCATTATTTTAAATCTAGAGCATCACAATTTTGTTGAATGAGCATTCAATTTACTCATAAAATGATAGAACACGTAGAATATCAGAGTTGGAAAAGAATTTAAAAATTAAATAGTCTAAATTCCTTTTTCACAAATGAGGAAATTATAACTGAAGACTGGAGAGGGAAAACAATTTTACTAACGTCCCAAGGCTTATTTTCCTAATATCAGTGAAATCATACCCAGGCCCAGAATCCAAGACCTATACGTCAATATTTTAAATTCAGCATCAACTCTAATCGATTGCTATTTGTCCTAATGGGGAAAATCTCAAATTTTAGCCTGGCTCCAAGGGAAAGAGTGCTGACTATTAGAAATGTTTGCCTTAGCAAAGAAATGGGAAATGGTACACTCTTACTACACATTTCCTAGTTTTAATCTAGAATCCTCTTAATCCAGGGTTGCCTGTGTGGCTCAGTCAGTTTAGGGTCCAGCTCTTGATTTCAACTCAGGTCATGATCTCCTGGGCATGAGATCAAGCCCAGCATCATCCCTTTCCATACTGGGCATGGATCCTGCTTAAGATTCTCTTTCTCCTTCTCCCTCTGCCCCTCTCCTGATTGTAAGTACACACCCCCTCTCTCTCAAAAATAAAATTTAAAAAATCCTCTTAATCCATATCATTCCAATACTGATTAAGCAATTGTTTTTTCTGAATCAAGGTGAGAAATTTCACATTTATATTTATCAAAGTATTAATTAGTGTTTTGAGCCCATTCTAGTCTGTTAACCTATTCTTAAATCTTGATTCTGATATGAAATATATTTGCTCTTCTTTATATTTGTAAGATACACCAATTTGAAAAGCACAGCAACTATATCTTTATCAAAATCATTCATTAAAATATAGAACAAGGATATCTTTAATAATTTTATAATATCTATCTCACATATTTCCTAAGCTGGAACAGAAAGCAAACATTCCATCTGCCTAGGGTATATCTAAGAACAATCAAGGAACAGGTCATATTTCAGCTATTCCAATTTCCTTTTCAATATGATTTCATGGCAATATGTGTGTGAGGAGAATAATTACATGTACTTACTTTAAAATACTATTATTTACTGAAAATAAAGGAGTAAAAGAAAGAAGAAGTAAACGGTTTAGGAGAGGGGGTACATAGGAAAAAAATGCTAAGGACAGACAGCTGCAGGGAGAAGAGGTGATATATTTCCAAGCTAACCATTTAAAAACTCAAATTAAAAAAAAAATTAGTGTAAGTATTTTATAGATCCAGGCAAGAACATCAGCTAGACCAGACAACTGAATTGCGACTCTGAAAAGGACTTCCCGTATTCCTTCACCACGAGGTAGGACAATGCCTAGAGCATTCACGCAGCATCTAGTTCTGAAGTGGAGCAGGTCACCGCAAGCCCCCAGTGCTTACTGGCCAGTTCAAAACATTTCACTCCTGGGACCATTAAAGGAGTAAGTTGTGGATATTGAAGCACTAGCCAGCATGACACCTGGCTGCCCAGGAAACATTTCATTTGCTATGCCTTAAAGGCAGCTTGCTTATGGGCCTTTAAAAATCTGTACTGGCTTCTCACTGCTATTAGAGAACACTAATAAGCAAACAAAATTAAATTCCAGCTTCTTTCTCCAGTTACCACAGATTCAAATACTGGGACTCTTTTTACTATATCTGTATTATGAACCGGGTCCTTACTTTTCCCTCTCTGCCTGTCCCAAAGCTAAAAAAACACATAAAGAAAAACCAAGAAAGCAAAACAAAACGTAAGTAATCAAGAATACACTTCATGCTATAGGAGGAATTGTGACAGCAGCCAGCACCTGGGTGTGTGTGTGTGTGTGTGTGTGTGTGTGTATGTATATATATACACACACACACAAGGAGCCATTGCAGTTGTGTGTATTTCTACTGCTCAGTCAAGGCAAACAGCAACCAGCTGGCTGTGACTAGCTCTGACTAATAACAATAAAATCAACATAGGCTGATCCAGGCTGACTATCAGCATCTGTTGGGCCATTGTCTCTGCTGCTATGTCAGAGCAGAAGGAAGATCCAAACAGACAGCCTGCTATGAGGCAGAACACAAGATGAGGAGCCCCTAACCACCTGCCAAGTTTTTCGGTGGAGTAGCAATGGTAGAAAGGAGAGGTAGTGAAACCCACACAGAAGGTGCTTCATCCAGCCTATAAACTATGTGCCTTCTCCGTGCCTTCCCCTGGTGCACCGCATTTAGCCAGTTTTAAACAAAGGTAGTGAAAAAAGAGCCATTGATGGGTCAGGAATTAGGATTAAAGATCAGGATATGTAAAATCATTTCGTGCTTGATTACTCTTATCAGAGAGAGCCAGATGAACAAACAAGGCAGACCATGTATCACTGCAACAAACTGTGAGTTTTCCTCTGATCTGGAGAAGTAATATTGAAAAATAAGCCATTTATTCTTATATCACATATGGGGAATAATTTACTTTTCACCTATTGTTTCCTCATTCTGCTGGGATTTCTGCCCCTAGCTCAGCTCTTTCCCTGGGCATATCTGCCACTTCCTGTGACCTCAGAAGCACTCAGGACCTTACCATTATGCTCAGAGTCTCCCAATGCTTGATCAGTCTACAAAGCAAACTTTTCATCTCTCCTGGGAGGATGGCCTCTTAAACCATAATTTAAAGGCCAAGGCAGAAAACTGATGACAAGACAAAAAGTGCTATTCTTTCCAGTTTCTCTTGTCTAGTGTGCCAGATAGGAGGCTTGAAAATAATTATTTCCTTTTACTATTCCTCAAATAAAAATAAACTGAAAACCACTTGACATTTTCTAATAGGGTAAGAACCTCAGATTTCTGAAGAACACTTCCTAAAATGGAAGAGTATGGGTGTGGAAGCTTAGTGTGTTAAAGAGTTGTGTTTTAAAAGCTAGAGAGATGTATGTGATTGGTATTGAAAGGGGGCAGAATGCGCCACTCCAAAATATACCGCTTTGTTATATTAATTATTTTGAGCAACAGGATCTTCATAAGCAGCAAATGTGGGAAGGCTTCTCTGAACTCCCCTTATCTACCTAAAGACAAAGCTGCCAAAATGAGGTCAGTTGTCATAAATCCCCTCCTCAGGGGTTCAATCAACCAGGAAGGACCAACTCATCACAGGAGAAGAAAATAGAAATGGATGTCATACCCAACAACATTTGTCACAAACTATCATACTTCTTACCTCTTCTTCTTCTTCTAAGAGCCCATTCATCTTTCCTAAAAATCACTGACTCTCCCCTATGAGGCCAACATCTTCCCTCACCTTTTTTTCTCATAAGATGCTATTTAATCCTAAATTCTAACCCACCTCAAGGAGTTAGTCATTTTTTTTCACTGGGTGTCTCCCATGAATACAAGAGGTATACATGTTAATACACTTCTGTTTGTTTTTCTCTTATTAACCTACTAGAGCAGTCTTATATTGTCAGTGCTAAACTCTAATTGGAGATCATAACAGGTCCCAGAGGAATCTAGATGTATGGTGTCTCTAAAATTGTTGTTTTAAATGTATGTCAGTTTTTCTTTTCTCAAAGTCATATCTTTCCACCACTGTAAAACTTTGTGTGTGTGTGTATGTGTAAATAATAATGTATTTTAAAGTGTCTCTGTAAAGACATCTCTATGTTCATCTTAACTACATTGCCTCAAGAACTGTCTCAGCAGAGTCTCATTTAAAAAAGAAAATACAAGTCAGAAATTAAAAATAAAAGGCTTGAAAGGAAAGGTGTATTTTACACAAAAGTGGAAAAACAGAAAAATGCTTGGCATGACACATGGTAAATTGTCCTAATTTCTCCCTTCTCATCAGAGTCCCCAAAACCTATCTGTCACTGGAGCTGCTCCCCAAGTAGCTGTCAATCCTTCATTCCCAGTGTCCTCCCCATCCTGGTCTCTGCTGGCTCTCCTGTCTCCTCCCACTCTTCCCTCCTAACTGTGGGTTTTATTCCATTCTGACGTACACATGCCAGGCAATTCCATTTAGCCTTTTTCTTTTTGTTGCAACTCTTTCCATCAAGCAAGACAATAAAAGGCAAAGAAACCTGCTAATGAAATCCACATTATACCACAAATAAAGTGCACAAGACAGGGTTTTGAGTAACCAAATATTGCTATTTCAGTATCTATTACATATAATTTTGCCTGCTGTTAGTATCCTACAAATTTTACACTAATTAGCCATCCAGTGTAAAGGCCAATAAAGGAGAATTATATTTTCAAAATATCTTTCAGAGAAGAGATGGTGTGTGAGGATATCCTATGGGTTGGTTACAATAGGATGATGTAATAGAACATTTCCAGAAAGCATCCATATTAAGGAAGATTTCTTTTTTTTAATTTTTTTTTTCAACGTTTATTTATTTTTGGGACAGAGAGAGACAGAGAATGAACGGGGGAGGGGCAGAGAGAGAGGGAGACACAGAATCAGAAACAGGCTCCAGGCTCTGAGCCATCAGGCCAGAGCCCGACGCGGGGCTCGAACTCACGGACCGTGAGATCGTGACCTGGCTGAAGTCGGACGCTTAACCGACTGCGCCACCCAGGCGCCCCTAAGGAAGATTTCTAAGAGCAGATCTGGATGGTTGAGTTAATGTGGAAGAGATGGCCACAGTGCTTTTCCATCTGCAAAGATTATCCTCATAATTGATCCTACTTCGTCTCGAATGGACTTACTGAACTGACTAGTTTAGATGTATATATTTAAAATTCTCAACATATGTTTTATATAATTCCTTTTACAATATTGGAATAAACCAATTTTTTAGTCTTAGCTGATGCCATCTTTCCTTCTGTTTAAGTATGTCTCATTTATCTCTTCTCTCTGTCATAAAATTTATCTTATTTGTTTCTGTCTCAGTGGTCTTTGAACTGTTATCCTCTCTCATAGATGAGGACAATTAAATTCAAAAAAGTTAAGGGCACATTGATCAGTACACTCTAGAATAGCTGAGCAAAGTTACTAAACTGTTGTTTTTAAATCTTCAAATCTAGTACTGTGTTCATAATACCTCAGAATTCCATTCAAAAGTGCATAACCAGTACATAAGCCACAAGAATAGGCTGTGACTAAACGTTCCACATAAAAGAAGTACTGGAGTTGATGGAATTGGTATGGGAGGTGGGGAAGCTGAATAAAGAGACTTGTCACATATATAGCATTTCTCCCTGTAGTAGAGATGGTTTTTGAAGTGTGGACAGGTATAAAGAGAATAGATTAAATATGTCTGCTTAAACAAGCCAACAACCAGAATAACCAGACTAGAGAAGGGAAGAAACAAGAAGGAGAAAAGGAAGAATATATATATATAAAGAATTGTTGAAGAATTACATCAGAAAATGAAAACCACTGGGTGCCTTGGAATGGGTGGCAGTGCTGGTCTGGAGGAGGGGCTGTCTGGTTGGTAAGGGTCACTTTCCATAGATAGGCAGTTACCAGGCATGGAGTGGCTTGGTTTTATGTAGGCAAGTCCCGTCTCCACTGTGGGCCCACTGTCCTTTCACTGAGGCCCCACCTTGTTGGCGATGGGGAGAAAAAAGTGACATCCCAAGTCTCTCCTCCCCAGACAGGGTGTCCCAAACCATTCTCTTCAGACAGTCCTCACAGTGCTGCGTGGGTGCAAGTGGGCCGTTTTTTGTTTGTCTGTTTGTTTTCCCACTCCACAGTGTCCTGCGACTCCCCGGGTCTTGTCTGGGATTCAAACCCAGATATCCTAAAGGGTCCTGCTCCATGTGCCCTGATTCCAGGGAAGTGCCACTCTGCTCCACTGAAGGTTCTCCTTACAGTGCCATGCAGGCAGGAAGGAGGCAGTTTGTCCCACTCTGCTGACTCCCTCGCCTCCCTGGGGCTTGGCTGGGATTTAAACCCCATTGTCTTAAAGGGTCCTGCTCTGTGCGCCCTGGTTCCAGGGAAGTGCTGCTGTGCTCCACCAGTAAATGGCCTCTGGCTGGTGGGTGCAGGGTGGGTCCTTTGTCCTTTGAACAGCTATGTACCTTCTTTCCACAGCACTCAAGGGAGGGGATTGCTTTCTCCCACTGTGGACTGCTCCTCTGAACTAGTTGCCCCTCTGAAACATGGGGCTGGCGCCCCTCCTCCCCAGGTGCGAGAACAGGGCAGCCGACCCCAGTCTGGAGAAAGCCCCATGGTTAGTAATTGCATCTTTCTCTGTTTTTGTTTTTGTTTTTGTTTTTTTAATGATCCCTGGTTCATGTTTTTCTCTTGTCCAAATATAGTCATACACTTCCTCAGCCTCTCTCTCTTCCCTTTGTCTCTCTGCAAAAGGGGATCCCTTCCCTCCATACCTACGCTGACCATTTTATCTCTCCCAGTTTGCAATCACACACCTATGGCCTGCCAGGTTGTCCCCGTGGACCTCTGGAGATGTCTCTGTCATTCTGCAACCTGGACTCCTGGAATTCAAAGTCCTCTAGCCTCTAGACTGCTGTGTTTGAGGGATGAGGGAACTTCAAGTCCCCCTACTTCTCAGCCATGTTAGATCTCCTCTCTCTGATGTTTCTGTTGTAATTGTTTTCAGGTGCCATAAACTACACCCAAATAATGCTGCAAACTTAATCACTAAAATTTCTGTGTGTCTGACTGCTCCACTGACTGGCTGTTCTCCTATTTCTCTCCCTGACCTCAGGCCTCTCTATTCCCTGAGACACAATAATATCAAAGTTAGGCCAAATGGCCTATAAGTGTTCAACTAAAAGGAAGGAGTTGTACATCTCTCACTTTAAATTAAAAGTTAGAATTAATTAATCTTAGTAAGGAAGGCATGTTAAAAGCTGAGATCAGCCAAAATGTAGGTGTCTTATAGCAAACAGCCAAGTTGGAAAAGCAAAGGAAAAGTTATTGAAGGAAATCAGAAGTGTTACTTCAGTGAACAAATGAATGACAAGAAAGCAAAACAACCTTATTGCTGATATGGAGAAAAGTTGAGTGGTCTGGATAAAGGATTGAATCAGCCACAACATCCCCTTAAGCCGAAGCCTAATCCAGAGCAAGGCCCTAACACTCTTCAACTCTATGAAGTCTGAGAGAGGTGAAAAAGCTACAGAAGAAAAGTTTGAAAGTAGCAGAGGTTGGTCAGAAAAGAGAGCCTTATATGGGAAAAAAAATGTCATCTAGGAATTTCAGAGCTGGAGAGCAGAAGTCAGTGCCTGGCTTCAAAGATACTCTTATGAAGGGCTAATACAGCTGGTGACTTTAAGTTGAAGCCAATGCTCATTTATCATTCTGAAAACTCTAGGGCCTAAGAATTATGCTAAAGCTACTATGACTGTGTTCTAGAAATGGAAAAACAAAGCCTGGATGACAACACATCCCTTTACAACATGATTTACTGAATATTTTAAGCCCATTGTTGGAACCTACTGTTAAAAAAAAAATCTATTTTAAAATATTTCTACTCAATGACAATGTACCTGGTTACCCAAGAGCTCTGATGGATATGCACAATGACATGTATGTATTGTTTTCATGCCTAACACAACATTCAATCTGTAGCTCATGGATCAAGGAGTAAGTTTCAAGTCTTATTATTTAAGAAAGACATTTTGTAAGGCTGTGGCTTCAATATATAGTGATTCCTCTGATAGATCTGGGCAAAATAAATTGAAAATATTTTGGAAAGTATCTACCATTCTAGATGCCTTTAAAAGCACTTGTGATTCATGGAAAGAGGCCAAATATCAACATTAACAGGAGTCTGGAGGAAGGTGATTCTAATCCTCATGGAGGACTCTGAGGGGCTCAAGACTTCCATGGAGGAAATAACTCCACTGTGGTAGAAATAGCAAAAGAACTAGAATTCGAAGTGGAGCCTGAAGATTGTGACTGAATTGCTATAATCTCATGATAAAATTTTCATGTATGAGAAGTTACTTCTTATGGATAAACAAAGGAAATGGTTTCTTGAGATGGAGAGTATTCTTGGTAAAGATACTGTGAATATTGTTGAAATGATAACAAAAGATTTCTAAATCTTATTAGTTGATAGAGGAGTGGCAGGGTTTGAGACGATTGACTCCAATTTTGTAAGAAGATCTACTGTGGGTAAAATGATATCAACAGCATGTCCTGCTACAGAGAAACTATCTGTGAAGAGAAAAGCTAGAGTCCACTCCCACGATCTGCCATGTTGGGTTCTATAGGTTGTGTGGCCTCTACCTTGGCCTCCAGGGCCCTGTGGGGACTTGGCCCCTCCACACTGCTATGCCAAGCCTAGGTCTTACTGCAGGCCACCCTGGCAGCACTCCAGCTTGCCAGAGACTATGCTGCCTAAACATCTCCTTCCCTGAAGGCAGGAACTGCCACTGGGGATATGCTGATGGTCATCAGTGCAGTGGTAGGTTTTCACTTTGATGAGAGACTACCACCCATCCTAAATGTACTGGAAGTGAAAGGCAGAGAGACAGGGTTGGTTTTGGAGGTGGTTCAGCATTTGGGTGAGAGCACTGTAAGGACTATTGCCATGGAGGGTACAAAAGGCTTAGTTAGAGGCCAGAAAGTCCTGTATTGTGGTGCACCAGTCAAAATTCCTGTTGGTTTTGAGACCTTGGGCAGAATCATGAATGTCATTGGAGAAACCATTGATGAGGGAGGCCCCATCAAGTTTGCACCTATTCATGCCGAGACTCCTGAGTTCATGGAGATGAGTTTTGAACAAGAAATTCTGGTTACTGCTATCAGGGTTGTGGATCTGCTGGAACCCTATGCCAAAGGAGGAAAAACGGGGTTCTTTATTGGTGCTGGAGTTTGCCAGACAGTACTGATCATGGAGTTAATCGACAATGTCATCAAAGCCCATGGTGGTTACTCTGTGTTTGTCACAAATACTCTGGTATTTTTGAGAGGACCTATGAAGGCAATGACAAACTATGAGTGATTGAGTCTGGTGTTATCACCTTAAAAGATGCTACCCCCAAGGTAGCGCTGGTGTATGGTCAAATGAATAAACCACCTAGTGCTCATTACAAGGTAACTCTGGATGGACTGACTGTTGTTGAATACTCAGAGACCAAGAGGGTCAAGATGTACTGCTATTTATAGGTAACATCTTTCACTTCACCCAGGCTGGGTCTGAGGTGTCTGCTTTATTGGGCAGAATTCCTCCTGCTGTGGGCTGTCAGCCTACCCTGGCTACTGATATGGGTACCATGGAGGAAAGAATCACCACCACCAAGAAGGGATCTATTACCTCTGTACCTGCTGATGATTTTACTGACACTTCCCCCTGCCCATTTGGATGCTACCACTGTATTGTCCCATGCTATTGTTGAGTTAGGTGTCTATCCAGCTGTGGATCCTTTGGATTCCACCTCTGGAATCCTGGATCCCAACATTGTTGGAAATGAGTATTATGATGTTGCCTATGGGGTACCAAAGATCTTATAGGACTAAAAATCCCTCTAAGACATCATTGCCACCCTGGGTATGGATGAACTTTCTGAGGAAGACAAGTTGACGGTATCCCATGCACAGAAAAATACAGCCTTTCTTGTGTCAGCCATTCCAGATTGCTGAGGTTTTCATAGATCACATGGGGAAGGTGATACCTATGAAGGAGAGTATGAAGGAGACCATCAAAGGATTCTAACAGATTTTAGCAGGTGAATATGACCATCTCCCAGAACAGCCCTTCTATATGGTAGGTCACATTGAAGAAGCTATGGAAAAATCTGGTAAGCTAGCTGAAGAGCATTCATGAGGGGATCTTTTTGGCAAACTAAGCACTCGTTTTTGATGCTGTCCCTCTCCTTGCCCCTAATCCAAAAATCTCAGTTTATACTAGAGACCACATGAGAGCCTTTCCTGAAGACATTGTATTATGTCTGAAGAGTATTAAAGGTTTCTAATAAAATGTATACCCTTCAAAAAAAGGGAGTTAATTCATGCTGCAAACTTTACTGTTGTCTTATTTTCAGAAATCGCCACAGCCACCGTAGCCAACATCAAGGCAAGATACTTCACCAGAAAAAAGATTGTGACTCACTAAAAGCTCAGATGATATACATATATATGTATATGTATATGTATATGTGTATGTATATGTATATGTATATATCTTTTATTTATTTATTTTTAGAAAAATTTTTAAATTTTTATTTATTTTTGAGAGAGACAGACAGAGTATGAGTGGGGGAAGGGTAGAGAGAGAGGGAGACACAGAATCTGAAGCAGGCTCCAGGCTCTGAGCTGTCAGCACAGAGCCCGACGTAGGGCTCGAACCCACGAACCGTGAGATCATGACCTGAGCCGAAGTCAGACGCTCAACCGACAGAGCCACCCAGGCACCCCTGTATATATCTTTTTAGACATAGTAGTATTGTACACTTAATAGACTACAGCATAGTGTAAACATAACTTTTATATGCATTGAGGAACCAAAAATAATATGATTTGCTTTATTGTGGTATTTACTTTATTGTGATCTTCACTTTATTATAATCATCTGTAACCAAACCTGCAATATCTATGAGGTATGCCTGTAGAATATTTTATAAGCTAGAAACTATGTAGATCCCATATAATAATTTCCCACTTTTAATTATTTTTTAAACTGTGTGTATAATAGCTTTTATAAATCAGTAAAACTATTTATTGTGAGGATATTGAATTTTATTGAAATAGCACTAATTTTTAACTGTAAAATAGTTTCTTAATATAGTGTTTATACAAGTTGCATACTAATTGTGAAATCATTGTAACTGTGTAAAGATATAAAGAAGAATGTAAAGGCCAATTGAAATCCCAATACTTTGAGAAAACAGCCATAAGCATTTTAGGGCTGTACTGCAATGCCTCTCTCTTTGCACACACACATGTTCTTTTGACAATGAGATAATCCTTTCCATTATGCTTTGCCTGGTGGACACTTGTTCAGGGCCAGACACTTGGAAATGTGGTCTCCATCCATGCTATCTCACTCACTTTATTTGTCCCTGGGAAAGTCTCTTACTTCTAACATCTGTAATGTTGAGTAAATATTTATTTAATGCAGATCTGTTTTGAAATACCTGCAAGTCTTCTGTTTAAAGTAACAAAAACAGATTTACATATTAGCCTGAAGGTTTAAACAGGGTTCTCTCTGGAAGCACAAGTGGCAGGAAGTTCTGACACTGGGAACATTCCATCGAAAATGCCCTGCCCCTGGGTATATAACTTGAAATTCATGAACTATCAACAGGAGCTTATCTTCATTTGCCCCATGGGAGGAAAATGAAGGGAAAGTAATGGAAGGGTAATGAGCAAAGCAGAGCTTCAGTAATAGAAAAAGTAAAAACAAATTGTACTACATTTTCTTTCCCACTGCCTAATTAAGGTGCGTGTTTGTGTATATCTGTAAGTATGACCATTCTACATTCTCTCATTTAAAATTAAAAAAAAATAAAGACTGATATAAAAACCTATAATAATTATGGTAATAATAGTAACTACATTTGCATTTGTAAACTGCTTTACATATTTTAAATTGTGTTGTCTTATTTAATCCTCACGTGAGCCATTTGAGTGATAGGGGATATATTATTCATTTAAGGAATTAGGAATCTGAGACCAAAAAAAAGTTTTGTGAAAAGTTTCCTACAGGGCAGGAAACACCACCAATTTGCATGCTGCCTTTTCAAAGGAGGCTATAAAAAAAAGAAAAGGGGAGCTAGCTATTTTCTTTAACAAAATGAGATGGCCAAAATAGATGTTTTATTAAAGGAAATTATTTGCCTCAATGTGTTATTCATGTTAAAAAACTCCACAAGTATGTGTTCAGATAATGAATAGTGGATGAGTGAATAGCTTTGGTATCAATAAACTCAAAGAAAACTCTTCATATTTTCTTCTATTTAAATAAAAATGGTAAATAACTGTTTCAAATCTTTGATTAATAAGCAAGTGTCCTAGTCAGTTAATAAATACTAGTATTATGTTCATTTAGCAGGAAGTTGTTAATCTCCTACTAAATGTCAGGCATTGTTTTAGGCTCGGAGTGTGTAAAGATGAATAAGTCACATTCATTGACTTAAGAAGCTCAGGGTCCAGTCAGAGTGCAATTAATGCTATGCCCAGCTCTCTCTTTTATACACAAAGCACTCATTTTTCCAGCTGCTGGGAGGGTTGTTGACTCTTCCCTGGATCCCTCTCTGAGAATTTCCCTTAGCTGAAGAAACCTGTTTGATGTAATATCATACCCCTTCCCCTGAGGTAGTCCACATCCAATGAGTAGTTGTTATGGGTGAATAAAATTCTGCCTCCCTTGCCTGAAGGCAAATAACTGTGAAGTAGTATCCCAGGAAGTCCTGAGGATTTGGTTGAAGCCTGCACTGTCACTGATTTGCACCGTAATTCTTTCCTTTACCAAAACCTATACCCTCATCTCCCAGTTGATATTGCTTCCGAGGGCTCCTCTGACAAACTCCTTGCACAAAAATCTCCATCTCAGAGTCTATTTCATGGAAAACACAAACTGAGAGAATTGATACCAGGAGGATGTCATGTCTGAGAGAATGGAGATTTGGAGCCAGCTGCAGGGCAATGAAGTGCCATCATTAGTGTATGTGGAACACTAATTGCTCTCGGAATGTTGTAGGAGTGCAACTGTCAGCATTTTCATGAGGGGTAAGCTGGGATAGGATACTGGTAAAAGAAACGATACTAGCCAATACAGTATCGTGGGCTTTTAAGAGTATATACAAAATATTAACTATATAGGCAATAGGAATCTGGTGACCTTTGCTGAATGACCCAGGAATATTGAGAAAGACTGAAAAGTTCAGGTTGTTGAATCACCAAGTGAAGGTAAAGTGTGAAAATTAGAGTAGCTCCGCGGCAGCGTAATGAACAGCATAACGAAACTCTCATCTCCTGCAACCGCAGGCCAAAAAAGCTGAGGGTCAGGCCCAGGACATAATTACTAGAGTTTCATAGCTCCAGGGAAAGTTGAAATCCCTGCCCCAGCAAGTATGGTCTGTTAAGATCATCGTCATGGGTGGAGAAAGATGGGGACCCTAAAACATAGAATTGAGTGTATATAGGATGATAAATTCAAAACACTAAGGTTCTATAATACCTTGAACTCTCTGAACCTGCACCATGAGAACTTGGATCGAAGAAAGTTACCAAAATAAGTAATAAAATACTGTGCCCCATGGTCACAATAGATGGGAAGTCAAATAGATTGTCAGAAGGTTAAGGGTTGCCATCACCCCAACAAGTCACAATCCTTTGCCAAGTTGCTGGTAGTGAGCCAATTTTCAGACCTGTGATCTACTGATTGAAGGAGGAAAGCATAATCTTTAAAAATCTAGTACTACCGGGGCACCTGGGTGGCGCAGTCAGGTAAGCACCCAGCTATTGACTCCAGCTCAGGTCATGATGTTATGGTTGGTGAATTCAAGCTCTGCATCAGGCTCTGTGCTGGCAGTGTAGAGCCTGCTTGGGATTCTCTCTCTCTCTCCCTCTCTGTCCCTCCCCCACTCATGTGCTCACTCTTTCTTGTGCGCTTTCTTTCTCTCTCAAAATATATAAGCTTGAAAAACATCTAGTGCTTCTGGGTATAACAGGACAAATGAAAGGACAAATTATTGCCACTTGCATCTTCCATTACTAAGAAAAAAGCATAATATCTAAGTAGACCTCTTTGGCTTTTGTAGGCAATGTATTCCAATTTGGGAATATAATGCTCTAGCCCAATTTCCAAGTGACACCAGCTGCCAGCTGGTGGAGGCAATCTGATCTAAGAAGTGACTTTCGTCAAAGGAGCAGCTATAAATCTATATTATAAAGCATATGACAGAGGTAAGCAACAGTGCCACTAAAGCATAGTAAAAGTATTCAACGAAGATCTGATAGGTTGTGGAGATTCAAAGAGAGGTCAGGGCAGTCTCCTCCAGTAAGATATCATCTGTCTCCTATGTTGCTCAATTTGAGTAGAGCCCTTAACCTGTCCCAATTATGACAATATAATACTCGAATTTTACATGCAGATATGTGTAACTGAAACCTAACTGTTCGCCTAAAAGAATTAGGGGTGATCTTTTCTCATCTATTAAGAAGTTTTCGGGTAAGTTGCCCAAAGTTGGTATGGCAGATCCCTAATGTCACCAGTGACCCAGATTTTTTCTTTATTTCAGCTCTACCATTTTTAGTGTGTGATTGTATTCCTCAGGCTCACAGCCTAATTTCTGAATCTATAGGCATTAGTTTTCTTTCTCCACAGGTAGAATGAAAAAGAATAAGAATGGGAAAAGTCAAAGGGCAAATTGCACCAGGCAGAAGTCAAATGACTTTGTCCCTTTTAAAACATTTTTTTCAAACACCTCTCCCAAGCAATTTCTGTTTCTAGCTCATTGACCAGAACCAGTTCCTAGGCACACCTAACTGCCGAAGAATGTAGGGAGCAGCTGGTCACCTTGCTCCTCGAGCAAATGGAAATTCTGTTGATCAGGAAACCAGAGGGAACAGATAATGGATAGACAACTAGTAGTATCCATAACAGGAAATAACTCTAAAAGTAACACCAGAATAAACAGCAAAACTATTTATCATTGTTACTATGGATTATATATGACTCAGTAAATTGGAAACTAATGTTATATAATATCATAACAAGCTGTTTCCAAATAACATAAAATATATTACAATGGTTAGAAGAACTCACTAAAATAAGGAGGAGGACAGTTAACATGTTTGATGAAGAATCAATTGTATATGCAAAATAAAGAAGTTTAGGTCGATAATGTCGGAGCAATTTTTCCTGTCATGTACCATGTTAGTTTAAATTGCAAACATTAAAGATCAGGAAATAATCCAACTTACTGCAACTTCTGTTTAAGTACAACTTTCCATTGAACTCACAAACCCAATTCAATGAGCATTTTATTCACACTGTGACTTACACAGAATCTCAAAATGATTTATAAACTTAAGTAATACAATTACACAGTTAAATAACCACAAAGGGAGAAGAAAATTAAGAGAGCTTTAGGCAAGAGAGAAGAGACTTTCAAGAACTATATGAAAAGAAGAAGAGATAGCGTCAATGATGCAGAGAAATGCAAGAAGTTTCCTCCAGATGCCAAGAGCAATAAAGGAAAAGGCTTTTGATCCTATCTCATGAAAAAGTACCATGGAAGGAAAGGAGAATTAATGCCAGAGAACTGAGGGAATGGTCTGGAATGGAGACAAATATTTCTTGAAATACATTTTCTAGCCACAAGCAGATGTAAAATTTTAAAGAACATTGGGGATAAAAACAGTTTGAGATACAGAAATCATTTGATAGCACATGTATGTATATGGTTCCAAAATTCCTACCATACAACTAGACCCAGTTCTCAAAGCAGGAAATATGAGAACATATCTGCTTCACAGTCCTGACAAGACCAGCAGTATTGGATTAAAGAGCCCTCTACCTCCACCCTGATGTGCATATGCCATAGTGCTTGATGCATCGGAAATAAACCTGTTATGTAAACCTTCTGTTTATTTTATGTTAAAGGCAGTCCACACTTCAAAAACCATCTCTACTACAGGGAGAAATGCTATATATGTGACAAGTCTCTTTATTCAGCTTCCCCACCTCCCATACCAATTCCATCAACTCCAGTACTTCTTTTATGTGGAACGTTTAGTCACAGCCTATTCTTGTGGCTTATGTACTGGTTATGCACTTTTGAATGGAATTCTGAGGTATTATGAACACAGTACTAGATTTGAAGATTTAAAAACAACAGTTTAGTAACTTTGCTCAGCTATTCTAGAGTGTACTGATCAATGTGCCCTTAACTTTTTTGAATTTAATTGTCCTCATCTATGAGAGAGGATAACAGTTCAAAGACCACTGAGACAGAAACAAATAAGATAAATTTTATGACAGAGAGAAGAGATAAATGAGACATACTTAAACAGAAGGAAAGATGGCATCAGCTAAGACTAAAAAATTGGTTTATTCCAATATTGTAAAAGGAATTATATAAAACATATGTTGAGAATTTTAAATATATACATCTAAACTAGTCAGTTCAGTAAGTCCATTCGAGACGAAGTAGGATCAATTATGAGGATAATCTTTGCAGATGGAAAAGCACTGTGGCCATCTCTTCCACATTAACTCAACCATCCAGATCTGCTCTTAGAAATCTTCCTTAGGGGCGCCTGGGTGGCGCAGTCGGTTAAGCGTCCGACTTCAGCCAGGTCACGATCTCACGGTCCGTGAGTTCGAGCCCCGCGTCGGGCTCTGGCCTGATGGCTCAGAGCCTGGAGCCTGTTTCTGATTCTGTGTCTCCCTCTCTCTCTGCCCCTCCCCCGTTCATTCTCTGTCTCTCTCTGTCCCAAAAATAAATAAACGTTGAAAAAAAAAATTAAAAAAAAGAAATCTTCCTTAATATGGATGCTTTCTGGAAATGTTCTATTACATCATCCTATTGTAACCAACCCATAGGATATCCTCACACACCATCTCTTCTCTGAAAGATATTTTGAAAATATAATTCTCCTTTATTGGCCTTTACACTGGATGGCTAATTAGTGTAAAATTTGTAGGATACTAACAGCAGGCAAAATTATATGTAATAGATACTGAAATAGCAATATTTGGTTACTCAAAACCCTGTCTTGTGCACTTTATTTGTGGTATAATGTGGATTTCATTAGCAGGTTTCTTTGCCTTTTATTGTCTTGCTTGATGGAAAGAGTTGCAACAAAAAGAAAAAGGCTAAATGGAATTGCCTGGCATGTGTACGTCAGAATGGAATAAAACCCACAGTTAGGAGGGAAGAGTGGGAGGAGACAGGAGAGCCAGCAGAGACCAGGATGGGGAGGACACTGGGAATGAAGGATTGACAGCTACTTGGGGAGCAGCTCCAGTGACAGATAGGTTTTGGGGACTCTGATGAGAAGGGAGAAATTAGGACAATTTACCATGTGTCATGCCAAGCATTTTTCTGTTTTTCCACTTTTGTGTAAAATACACCTTTCCTTTCAAGCCTTTTATTTTTAATTTCTGACTTGTATTTTCTTTTTTAAATGAGACTCTGCTGAGACAGTTCTTGAGGCAATGTAGTTAAGATGAACATAGAGATGTCTTTACAGAGACACTTTAAAATACATTATTATTTACACATACACACACACACAAAGTTTTACAGTGGTGGAAAGATATGACTTTGAGAAAAGAAAAACTGACATACATTTAAAACAACAATTTTAGAGACACCATACATCTAGATTCCTCTGGGACCTGTTATGATCTCCAATTAGAGTTTAGCACTGACAATATAAGACTGCTCTAGTAGTGTTTAATGAAACGGATGGGTTAAATGGAATAAATAATGCCTAGAGCAAAATAAATAAAGCAAATCACATGCACACACACACACGCACACACACACGCACAGCTCCTATGTCAACATCATAAAACTTGCTTTTAAATCTTATTTTCCTTCTTTTGAAGGAAGGGAGTATTAATATGGGGAGTTTTCCCTTCTATATCCCTCTGGCTACCAATCTGACCCTTACTATGAAAAACTCCTGAGGCCCCAGATGTACCATTTGCAATAAATTATAATCCAAGGCCCATAATTTTAATTGCTTTAGGGTGATTTCGTTCACCTCAGTTTGCTGTTCTCCTTGGCTTCCACATGATGTTTTCCTAAAGTCTCCATCCAACAGAGTTTGCTTATTAAAAATGTTGCAGAGAGAACAAGAAAGTGATGGATATAAAGAGCCAGAAGGAGTCACTATCATTTAAAATTGCTTTAGTCAGTGCAGTTAAGTGAAAACATATGTTGATAAGAGTCATATTTTTCAGTAAAGCATATTCTGTGGCTTAATTTGTTCTACAAGCCCAACCTCTTCCTCCCACTGTTTCTGTCTAAACACAATATTACTTTCCTTCTTTAATTATCTTAACAGCAGCCTGTAAATAAACACAATAGCTTAATTGTACTTATTTGTGAGCTATCTGCTTTAGTGTGGTTCTAAATGATTACCTTTTTCAATTATTTTTGTGAAGCTGCTGCTCATAAAAATAAGATAAAAGCCAGTGGCTAGAGTAACAGTTGAAGAGTACATTAAGAATAGCAGAGAACTGCACTGTAGAAGGAATGGAAAGAATTTCCAATACCAGCTAGTCCTACCTACTCATTAGAATTCATCAACTTCATTACCTGAGGCCCAGGTAAAGAACTAGCCAAACATTCATTAATTAGAAGAACTCTAAGAATGGCAGAATAGGAAATGCTGTGGTTTACCACCCAAATCTGCCTTCCACAGCTGAGGCACTCTCCAGCTGCTGGGAGTGTTGGCTGCTGAGATGTCACAACTTAGACCTCTCTATGAATTGTCCTCAGAGGAGGATGTGGTCTCACCCAGGATTACACTCCTTCTCTGGAGTATCCCAATCAAAGGACTGATCTATGTGGAAGCATGGCCCCTTGGCCTCCACTTCAGACATCTCTGAATGTTCATACAAGCTCTAGAATTCCCCTTGAGATGAATGAAGGCCTTGGTGCAATTGCACCATATTTCAACTTCTCTCTCTACACATTCGGCTTCTCTCTTTCCTCACAGGAATTGTTCAGAGTAGCATTCTGCAATAAATAGTTTGCATAGAATTTTCCCCCTCAGCTTTTGTTTCCCAGGGAATCCAGTCTATGGCACACAGTGGGACCAATTTAACAGTTGTCTAATTGCCAACTTTGGAAACATATGAATATTCTAAAGTGTCTGAATTTTTAATCACTTTTTAAAGGTCAGGAGAGTAAAGAAAATAATAAAGTGAGTAATTTGAATCCCTCATCAGTTATTGCTCAATGTTAAACTAAGAAATATAAGTTCTCTTATCACTGACAGTTACAAAACGAGTACTTTCAAAACTCGGTCACTTGTACTAGGCAAAGATTTACTGAGTCTCTGATACATATCCCACATAATGCAAAGAACTATGAATGTTAAGAGAAATATGACACAGGTTCTGTCATCAAGGAGCAGATATTTAATCACCTATTTGCAATAAAGTGTATAATTGAAGTAATTAAAGTATGTATCATATAAAGAAATGGGACAAAGGAAAAATGATTACTCTGTTTTGGTGAATCCAAGGAATCCTCAAATAGAAGATATTTTAGCTGTAATTATAAAAATTAGTAAAGAGCTAATGAGGTATAAAAGGAAAAGGTGGGAAGAGTTATTCAGGCAACTCTAATATCATGTACTAAGGCACAGAGGCAACAAGAACATTCTGTTGGAGGAAATTCAAGTGATTCAAGATGGTTGTCATGGAAGGAAAGAGTAGCAAGACAGAGAATGGGGTAGAATGGACTATGGAGATTGTCTCCCAAACTAAGAAATACACATATTCTCTGCAACATCATAAAACTTGCTTTTAAATCTTATTTTCCTTCTTTTGAAGGAAGGGAGTATTAATATGGGGAGTTTTCCCTTCTATATCCCTCTGGCTACCAATCTGACCCTTACTATGAAAAACTCCTGAGGCCCCAGATGTACCATTTGCAATAAATTATAATCCAAGGCTCATAATTTTAATTGCTTTAGGGTGATTTCGTTCACCTCGGTTTGCTGTTCTCCTTGGCTTCCACATGATGTTTTCCTAAAGTCTCCATCCAACAGAGTTTGCTTATTAAACTGTTCTATGTTTCAGAAGGAGCATCCTGGAAATGGCAGGGAGAGAATTTTAGAAGAAAGCAAGATTGGGAATAGGATAATAAGGTAAGATACTTGGGCACAGGTGTAAACCAAGACAAATGACCAGGACACAACGACCAAGTCCCCCTAATGCAAGCCTCCGTTTTATTGATATGTGTACCCTCTGTCATGTTAACATGTAGCCAGGTCTTACCTCTAGGTATATCCCAAGTGACTATGCCAGAATAAAATCTAAGTGTCCCACAGTCATGTCTTTAGGAACCAGCTAGTTATCCTGGTAAATTAATTTATGGTAGACTTTAATTATTCCATGTTCAACATCTCCCATATGTATCTGTAGTTGAACCAGGGTCTTAATGGATATGTAATGTCTTAACACTGAGGGATGAACCACTAATGATGAAATTGCAGGTTGCTGTGAAGTCTTCCTATGCCTAAGGTCAATCACATTTCCAACTACACACATCTCTTTCCCATCTCTTAGTGATAAAAATAATCAAATATCACTATGTTACAAGCTGTGCATGAAAGGAGATTATTTAAAATTGGAAGAAAAGAAAGAATTCTGAAACATCTAAACTTGTATTTTAAAACTTTACAAAGAGTATTAGGGTCCTTACATTCCAACTTTTGAAATATACAGATAAATCAACCAATACCATAAAAATAAAGTAATGAGCCCCATGATTAAGTAACTTGTCCACATTGGTGAAGAATCCAAGGTTACAATTCAGGTCACATGTATTCAATATTTCAATTCAGTCTTTTTTTCCAACACTTAATGCATAAAAAATCCACCACAATTCTACTACATTCTAAAAGAATGAGGCATATAATGGTGACTTGGTTGGAATTACAATAGCCAATGTTAGTAAATTCTTTTCAAGCCATTTTAATCGAGTTTTTAAGAAATTCTGCACTTACCCATTCAGCCGAAATTTTGTAGAACCAGAATGTGTGGTTCATCTTTTGTAGATTTCTTTCTAAATTATGTTTCTTGTCAAAATTATTCCCTTGGAGCAGCCTGAGCAGATTTCTCTATTGCTCATCTCTGACCACAGGGATACTTGTTCCTCCAGGTGTGGGAACTCGCTCTTCATTTAGGAAGCCAGTTTGAGGGCTTGGCTTCAAATCCTTCTTGGTCATACTGGAGGTTAAATAGACTCAATTCAATAATACTCAGTTTTTTAGGCTTCTTTCTTTTTATCCTCAACAGTTATGTTTACTTAGAAACATGGAGACCAAACATTGAAAATTTCTTGAGTTATAGATCCTCAAAAGACAAGTGGAGGAGGCAGACAGAGGCAGGCATGAAAAGAACTCTATCCTCTGACCTCCCATAAAAAAATAGTCGATACACATATATAGTCATGATTGTAAACTAAAGTGCTGGCATTATAAACCAACTGTAACAAATATATAAACTATTAGATTTGTGATGAAAATAGTCAGAGGAGAGCCAAGAATAGTTAGCAAGGAAAAAAAAAAAAGATACACTAGCAAGAGATGCCAGGGTTACAACAAAGAGCTGCAAATCCTTCTATTAAATGATTTAAGATAAATAATATTTGGAACTTAAGTACATTAAAAAGTTTATAATAGAGTTTACAATGGTATTATCTGATTGACCAACACATTTTAAAATTGTTATTCCTGAGTTACATATAAAATGCATCAATGCTTTTAAATGAGAGAGATTCATTGTTAAGCTACTAGAATTTATTTTTTTTTCTTTTTTCAACTTTTTTTTTTTTTTTTTTTTTTTTTTTTGGGACAGAGAGAGACAGAGCACGAACGGGGGAGGGGCAGAGAGAGAGGGAGACACAGAATCGGAAACAGGCTCCAGGCTCTGAGCCATCAGCCCAGAGCCTGACGGGGCTCGAACTCACGGACCGCGAGATCGTGACCTGGCTGAAGTCGGACGCTTAACCGACTGCGCCACCCAGGCGCCCCAAGCTACTAGAATTTAAATAAAAACTTGAAACAAAAAAAAAGAGAGAGAGAGAGAGAGAGAGGCGCCTGGGTGGCTCAGTCAGTTAAGCATCCTGCTCTTGGTTTCAGCTCCAGTCAGGATCTCACGGTTCATGAGATGGAGCCCCACATCAGGCTTCTCACTGAGCACAGAGCCTGTTTGAGATTCTCTCTCCCTCTCTCTGTCTCTCTCTGTTTTTCCCCCTCTGCCCCTCTACCCCGTTCATGAATGCTTTCTCACTCTCATGCTCTTTTGTGAAATAAATAAATAAAAACTCAAAAAAAAAAAGAAAGAATCCATATTCTGTACTATAAGGTAGCATTTTAACCAAGTAACAAATTTAATTCCATCATATATGATTTACTTTGGCAATTCTGTATGATGAAGACAGATAATGTTTATGAGTGAATATCAAATTAACCATGGCTTTTAAGAAGGAAAAAGCCATAGGCTTATTATTGGTGAAAAATTCTAAGTAGAGTAATAATCTATATAATAAATGAAATAAAAGTAAGCTTTCAACAAAATAAAAATGATAATTATCCTTACAATAAATAAATAAGGTTCAAAAAGAGATCACTGAAAGAGAACCACAAGCTACTATCTTTTTTTTATGGATATAAGTGATATATCTATGTCAAGTAAATTACCAAACATTTCAGACCAAGCAGAAAATCTCAAGAACTCTATTATAAATTAGAGGTTATGTGAGATAAGCACTAGATAGCACCACTGATATTTTTCTATATGATATCAATATAATTTTATAACACATAGACTGTTACAATAATTAAATCAATGAAAATATGAATAGCAATTACATTGTTAGTATTGGGCATATTTACTAGTTAAAGTATATTGGATCATTTATAACTGTTATTAAAGCATAAAATGAGAGGAATTTGAGTTTTCTTCACAGAGTGTTGCTTGACATCTATTAAATGTTTAGATAAAAATGTATGCTCATGTATATGAGTTATTACTACATCAGAAAATCTAATAATGAGATTCAGCTTGCTGAAAGAAGAGGAAGGGGGTGTCTGGGTGGCTCAGTCGGTTGAGCGTCCAATGTTTGATTTTGGTTCAAGTCGTGATATCAGGGTCATGAGACTGAGCCCTGCATTGGGCTCTGTGCTGAGCAGAGCCTGCTTGAGCTTCTCTCTGTCTCTCCTTCAGTCCCTCTCCCCCACTTGCACTCTCTCTCTGTTTAAAAAAAAAAAAAAAGGAAAAAGAAAGAAGAGAAAGGGAGAGGAAGAGGAGAGAGTTACATAAATGGCAAAGGATCTAAACTGATACAGTAACTTTTAATTCAGAAAAAGAGTTGACCACAGTATTTAATGTATATCTGTCAATTAGCATTGTCAAAAATACATGTGGTTTCATGTGATCTAGGAATGGGAATATTCCCATGGTCTTCATTACACTCTCAGCCACTTTAATTCTGATTCTAATATATTGATTAATTTAATTAACATTATATGAAAGTTTTATTCAATTCTGATAAATAAGTGTAGTAAAAAATTTAAGATGGTTATCCACTCTGAGTTAAGTAAAAGGTTCAAGATGTAATTTTTCTTTAATGTAGTCAAGTTTAAAATGCAATACAAGGGGCGCCTGGGTGGCTCAGTTGGTTGAGCTTCCGACTTCTGCTCAGGTCATGATCTCACAGTCTGTGAGTTCGAGCCCCGCCTCAGGCTCTGTGCTGACAGCTCAGAGCCTGGAGTCTGCTTCAGATTCTGTGTCTCCCTCTCTCTCTGACTCTCCACCATTCATGCTCTGTCTCTCTCTGTCTCAAAAATAACTAAACATTAAAAAAATTTTTTTAATAAAATAAAATGCAATACAAGTAGAGACTATCTGCAATTATTTTTTTACAATTTTTAAAAAAAAGAATTTATGTAAATCTTTTCATAATTCACAGTCATGCTGACTTCAAAATGATCAAATAGCATGTTATTGTTATCAGCTAGCAAGTAACAAAAACATGTGAAAAATAGGTGGAAATTTTTTATGTTAATTATTTTGCCTATATTTCATCACAGGACAGGAATGCAAAAAGAGATAACACAAATAAATTTCACCATTAAAAAATGATTCAGGCAACAGTTAAACAAAATAGAACAGTGAAAATCATATGCTCTGTTCTTTTAATGTCCTGCTACAAAGACAATATCACTTTTCTTAAACACATTGATTTCCTCAAGTATTGTATTTCCCTGCAACACTAAAAGAATCAGATGTTAATGGGAAGATGGCTTGTAGATTTGCATGTGTGTGTGTGTGTGTGTGTGTGTGGAGAGAGAGACAGAGAGAGGGAAAGAGAAACACAAATGGAGAAAGCTAATTATACACAAGCTACTGTGCAATTATTAAAAAAATATACAGACCAAATAGAAACTGGAGACGTAGACAAACAGAAATATATCTATAAACAGAAATTATAGAAAACTCAGGTTAAAATGTATTCAAAAAAGACATGGTAAGATGTATGCAAATGCCTATTTGTGGAGACAGTAGATGATAAAGATGAAAAGCCATCCCAAAGTACCTTTTAGCATTGGAAAATTTCTAAGAGGTTTTCAGAAATGGACTTCATCAAAGATAAAGATGGGGGGATCCCCAATTTTGGTGAAATGGAAAAGGCTGATAAACTTTGATGTGATAGAATATGAAAAATTATGGACCAGCTAAAAGAGAGCTAAAGAAAAGGGACCTCATCCCCTAAAATTACCTCAGGTCCTTCCTACTCAGTTCCGAATCTGCCTCACATACCTACTAGAGGAAGAGAAATGCACTCTAATGTAGAATAATTTAAATACTACTTAGAAACAGTCTGTCAATAGTAAGGCAGGCAATTAAGAATTGTATGGGGGGTGCCTGGGTGGCTCAGTTGGTTAAGCATCCAACTTTGGCTCAGGTCATGATCTTACAGTTCATGAGTTTGATCCCCGAGTCAGGCTCTGTGATGACACCTCGGAGCCTGGAGCCTGTTTCGGATTCTGGGGCTCCCTCTCCCTCTGCCCGTCCCCCACTTGTGCTCTGTCACTCTCAAAAATAAATAAACATTTTTTAAAAAATGTACGGAAGGGGGAGCACCTGCATGGCTCAGTCGGTTAAGCATCCTACTTTGGCTCAGGTCATGATCTTATGATTTGTGAGTTCTAGCCCCCGCATCGGGCTTTGTGCTGACAGCTCGGAACCTGGAGCCTGCTTTGGATTCTGTGCCTCCCTCTCTCTCTTCCTCTCCCCTGCTCTCTCTCTCTCTCTCTCTCTAAAATAAAATAAACATTTTAAAAAGGTATATAAAAAAGAATTGTGTGAAAGTTGTTGCAACTGAAGTCTAGAGAAAGCTTCAAATATACCAAAAGAACAACCAAAAGCGACTCATGAAGTAGAGGAAGAAGATAAGGAAAATGAAGAAGAGGGAAAGGATAATAATAAATAAAATTATATAAAACAAAATAGACACCAATCTTTATGTGAATATCTTGGAATAAGATAAACACCACAATCAAGTGCTTTACTTTTGAGATATTATGTACCAGCCTCATTAAATGTACTTTCAAAATGGGATAATGGTTGCATATAGTTGCTATAGACGCTAGAGATTCTTTAGATTGTGTGACCAGAGTACATAAAACAGCCGTGCTTTATGAACATTTTGTATGTCATTCTACATTTAAAAAATCAAAAGAGGTTCTCTCTTCCTCATTTGGTGCACTTTACTCTTGGTTAACGTGACACGTAAAATGTTTTGTGATTTTTAAAAAAATGTCTCAGATGTCCTAGACAGTAAATTCTCTCGTGTATTTTTAAAAGCTATGAAATTATTGAAAACATATTTAGAATTTTGATAAATTAAAAAGAGAAAATTACCTTGATGTTTTTATAGTTTCGTAGGGTAACATTGCCCTTTGCACAAATTATGTGTAATTATGCCACAGTGCTCATTCATTAAATTTAGAGTCATTCTGTATACAGAGAATTAGAATTATATTTTCATTCTTAGTTTTGGAATGGGGCTCATTTGACATGATATTTATTTTATTTAGTTAGTTAAGTGCAGAGTTTTATAACTAAAATGATAGATCTACCTTAGCAAATGAAGAACCAATTCAGCTATTAAAATTTCTATGAAAAACCTGTATTCAAAACTATATGTATAATGTCAATTTTGTGCATGAGGAATGCTGACATGTAATTGAAGCAAAAAAAAAAAATGGAGCTCCATTAAAAATATCAGGTGTTTTTATGTCAGTATAAGAGCCTGAGAAACAAGGTAAAAAAGGAAAGTTAATCAATTGTTTAAGTCCTTAAGATATAGGGGTGCCTGAGGGGCTCAGCTGGTTAAGCATCCAACTTGATTTCAGCTCAGATCATGATCTCATGCTTTCTGAGATCAATCCTTATGTTGGGCTCTGGGCTGACACACAGAGCCTGCTTGAGATTTTCTCTCTCCCTCCCTCTCTGCCCCTCTCTCTGTCTCTCTCTCTCTCTCTCAAAATAAATAAATAAACATTAAAATAATCCTTAAGACATAAAAAGATAAATGTCCATGAAGACTGTTGGGTTAGTGTAGTGGAATTATGGGTAATTTATAATTTTCTTTTTTCTAAACTTTTCTTTATTATAATAATGGTGTTTTTGCAAAAGTAAGAGAAAAATAATTTTAAAACAGTATATCTTAATTCTTTACAAGTAGCTCCAAGCTAAAGGCTTCAATGTTCATTTAGACCAGAGCAATAGCAGCCCAAACACTTAAGGAAATTCAAACAGCAGGTAAGTAGATGACTGAGATTACCTTTGTGATTGATTTTACTCAGCAAATATGATTTTTGTCTAATATTCAAGAAACAAAGTGATTTTCCTTCCTTGTTGTAGTGTATATGTATCCTGCTCTCTTTCCTCTGAAGTATTGCTGTAAAACATTTGCTTTTCCACACCAAAGCTTAAACTCGTTTTCCTTTCTAATTCTGAAAGACGACAATAAAGGAGGTCACTCCTAACTGCCACCCACATTGTAGTGTTGAAAGTATTTCCCTATGTACCAAATAACCCCAGCAGGAGAGAAACAAGATCCTGCACTCCGTGTGTATCCTTGGACATTTCTGACGAGTAGAAAGAAATTTAAATACCAGCGGAGTGTTTCCACAAACTGACTACATACAAACATTTCTGCTCAAGAACAAAGCTACACCCCTCCTGAAGAGTCTGCTTTGCCAGTTACTTTGTTCAATGCAATTTGTTCTTGAGAAAATATTGTCCCTGTAATTCTACCCAGTCAGTGGATCCTTAAGCACTCTGTCTTCTAGTTGCAGGTTGTTAAAGTTAAACCATCTGCCTTTGCAGAATATGTTTTGTAATTATTTCATGGGTCAGAAAAAAATAACTTTTTCTTATTTGTAGCATTTTTGGTTGTTCACTGTCTCTCAGAAGTGGGTATGTTCGTTGCCCATTGGCCCATCAGGCATCAATTTGATCTTTACTCTCAGTTATTACTTCTTAGTTATAGAGTGCAAACATCGATTTCACATGTACTTTCTAAGTAAGTTATAATAATACCCACAGGGGAGCCGCATAGTTTCAATTATTAATAATAATGTCCTGAGTGAGAAGGAATTTACTTTTTGAAGTTAGATTATTTATGTTCTCAGTTGCTACCCACACATTTTTGGGGGTTGGGTTTGGGGGCATGTTTTATTATTATTTTTTCTTGAGTTTAAGTGGCCTAAAATGTACAGCTCAACAGTGTCAGAAGTCATATTTAATACTCATAATTCAAAGATGAAAAACATTTATCTCCTCACAAAACAAAGCAATCTTCTCACCAAAGCATATTTTATCTGATATAAATGTGTTTATAATACAGTAATACTTATCAAAACCCACATCGACTTCATTGTTGGTTACTATTCTATTCAGCTCTCTCTCCCCCCTCTTTTATGATTCTCTGTTTGCTGTGTATTTTTTAACTGACAAAGCAAACAAAGTTTCTGGAACAGCTCCTCTCACCACTATCGACCTCAGGCCAAGCCCAGGGAATGTTCTCAGGGAGGAGGCAGCCACTCCTTCCCCTGGGAAACATCAAGCTAAAGATATGAATAAACTAAGGGAACTTTAGTCCGCTAAGACAACAAATATCAGTGAATCATTTATTTGGTGACTGGCTCTATTTCACCTCTCACTCTGTCATTCCTGTAAAAGAATGTAAAAGAAGAAAGTCATTGTGGTTTCACAGATTCAAATCTATAGTAACAAAGTGAGGTATTATGACCAGGTATAGCTGGCCCAAAACAGAAGATTCAAATGAGCTGTCGGGTAGGGCACGAATGTGGTAACTCCCTGAGTAAGATGCATAGATTAATACAGCTTTTGGACTCTAAACACAAAGTACTTCCTTTACCAAGATGTTGGTATCTGAAAGAGTGGCCCATGTGACATCTGTCTAAAAAGAAAGTGTTTCTTCATATATATAAAAAGTGTTCTTTCCACATAAAATTAAACTTGGACACAGCTGAACACAGGCAAAGAGAGGTCAGGAATTACATATGATGAGAAAAGGTAAAGCAAAACAAAATAGAACATAACAAAATAAATGTGCAAATGAAAATAATAAAAGGAATGACATAAACACATGATTTCCAACACGAACATGTTCCATTATGTCAAGTGAATTACTTACAGTATATAACAGAATTCCAATTATTTTGTGAAGCATTCCATAATTTAAAAACAAGTATTTGCCTTTTCACCATGCCCACAAGATAAAGTAAAAATATGCCCCTTCGTAGAATATATAAGAGCCTTCATTATCTCCTCTCATTCTGGTTTTTCTAATCCCTCCATACTGTGTTAGGTTACAGTCATATCAAATGATTAATCTCCAAAAAAATCATTAATTTCAAAAAAGTGCTCCTTCTGTCTAGAATGCCTTTGCAACTCACCCCTTGCACTCCTTTAATATTCCTCAGCCTGAAATACTTCTACCTAATATGAAGACTATTTAAATGTCCTTTCCAGTGCAAGTTCCTTCTTAGACATTCCTATAACATATCCTACCTGTCTTTATTACAGTCTTTTCCACATTGTCAAGTAACTATTGACATGTCTGTGACATTGCCTAATCTGTGTAAGGTAGCGGATCATATTTTGTTCATTTTAGTATTTGTAATATTATACACCAGTGAAAACCAATTTTTTTGTTGAACATGTCTAGGAGATAAAAAATTATTGAAGGATATCTGTTTGGGTACTTTTCTCACAGTCAGTTTGTCAGTAAGAGCTATTCTAAGTATTCAAAAGCTCATTGGTAAAGGGAAACCATCTTAAAACTTTCTTCTAGTTAAAACTTACAATTTTGTGCCAAATATTTCTTGACATCAACTCGTTTCTGATGTAACTGTCAAGCCCCAATTATTAAAATTTATATATTTTTCTATTAGTTGTCAAAGAAAATATACATTCTTGGGAAATGTTACTGTGTATGTCACTTAGCAATTTTTAAATTAGGTACTATGGAGATACAAGAGTGCTTTGTAAGTCATTGATAAATCACTTATAAAATGATAATACTTAGAAATATTGGTGTTGCAATTGATTCAACAATGCGTATTTCCGTAATATTTTGTCAGATATAACAAATAGTTATCTTGTCTTTATCAGTTGAAAATATACAGATTTGAAAATTTAGATCCACACAAAAACCTACATACAAATGTTTATGACAGCTTTATTCATGATTTCCAAAAATTGGAAGAATGAAGATGTCCTTCAATAAGCAAATGGATGAACAAACCATGGCACATTTATACAGCAGGATACTGTTTAGTGATAAAAATCAGTGAGCCATCAAGTCACACTTTGATGGGTAATTTTTTTAAATATTTTTAAACATTTATTTATTATTGAGAGATAGAGAGAGACAGAGCGTGAGCAGGGAGGGGCAGAGGGAGAGGGAGACAAAGAATCTGAAGCAGGTTCCAGGCTCTGAGCTGTCAGCACAGAGCCCAACGCAGGGCTCAAACTCACGAACTGTGAGATCATGACCTGAGCCGAAGTTGGATGCTTAACCGACTGAGCCACTTAAGGCGCCCCGATGGGTAAATTTTTAAAGCACGTGGCTAAGATAAAGAAGCCAGCCTGTAAAGGCTACCTAATACGTGATTCCACTTGTATACTATTCTGGAAAAGGCAAAATTATAGAGACAGTAAACAGAGCAATTTTTTTTGATGAACTGGGGCAGGGCATTGAAAAGAGGATTTCTTTATAGTGCCCTATAACTATTCCAAATGGTACTATAATGGAAGATACATGACTAGAATGATCCATAGTGACTTCTTTCCAAAGATAACAGTATGAAAATTATAGAAAATAACTATACCCAGGTGACCAAAGTTAAAATCAATAAAGATAAACCATATTGATAGCATGTCATCTTGATATGATGTGATGAGAATGGCATTTTACCTCTGTGATTTTCCTCCTCAAAACACATAACTCTATATAATCATGACAGAAAAAAAATTAGAACAAAAGCAAGACAAATCCCAGTTGAGGGAAATTTTGCAAAATAACTGACTAGTACTCCTCAAAAACAAAATAAAAAACAAGGAAATCTGAGAAAATTTCATAGCCAAAAGAAACCTAAGGAGACATGATGAATGAATGTGATATGGTATTCAGGATAGGTCCCTGAAACAGAAAAAAGACAACAGGTAAAAGCAAGGGAAATCTGAATAAAGTGTGGTCTTTAGCTCATAATAAGTTATCAATATTGCAAGACAATAACACAGCAGAGATGTTTTTCTTGTTAACCTTGCACTTTCTCATTCTCTCTCCGTCTCATGTATAAACACACATGCATTCATTCACATAATGCACAGAAACTGACAAGCTATGGCATTGTTAGTGTTTACCTTTAGTAACTCCATTCTTATTTCATGTCAAAGAAGACATAACCAAGAAGAATTTGGGGTGTTTATCTAACATCCATGATAAAGATTACCACTAAATCACAGCACTTCCAAATGTTTGAATCCTAAATTAGAAAGACTTAAAAAATCAAAAATTTTTCATCGTTTTATATATTTTATTTTTGATGAGTCTCTTCAATTGATTAGGATTTTGTATGATTTTTTAAAAAGTGTATAGGAATCAGAAAGAAATTTTTAAAAATGTTTATATCCTTCACAGAAGTGAATTCGAATATTGACTATTCTGTCCTTCTAAATCTGTCCCTTTAGGAAACAGCTATTTACACACACCTATATTGTCTTAATGCATGGAGGAAAGGCTTCTAGAAAAAACATTAAGTCACAAAATTACTTTTTGTAACTTGAATCAAAAACTTTTGGGGCGCCTGAGTGGGTCAGCTGGTTAAGCGTCCGACTTCGGCTCAGGTCATGATCTCACAGTTCGTGGGTTCTAGCCCCGCGTTGGGCTCTGTGCTGACAGCTCAGAGCCTGGAGCCTGCTTCAGATTCTGTGTCTCCCTCTCTCTCTGCCCCTTCCTGGCTCTCACTTTGTCTCTCTTTCTCTCAAAAATAAAATAAACATTAAAAAAAATTTTTTTTAAAAACTTTAGGCCAACAACCCAGCTAGTGGATAATGAGCATAGTTTTATCATCTAGATTCTACAAAAGCTGAATTCTTTGAGACTTGTCTGTTGTCTCATGTGTATATTTCAGAACCCATGCAATATATAGAGTAAGGCCATGCAACATATACAGGTAGAGGCCATGTGTTATATGAAAGCTCAGGGAACATAAATGTTCCAGAACTATGGGGTGTGGCCTTGAAGAGCTAGTAAAATCAGTATGCTACCACTGATGAGGAAACAAACCTGTTGTGTAAAGTTAAGCTTTGGCTCAATTTTTCTAAAAAATGGGCTAAAATATTATTGAATTGGAGGAACACTTAATCTGGTGCTGAGCCTCTGTTAGAACAGACAAAACTCATGATACTTTAATGTATCTAACCCTGTATTCAAATAAAATAGAAGAGATGGAGAATTCAGTGAATTGTGCAATTTTTGGAGTATCCTTCATATCTGCAATTAGCTAAGCCTTTTAAAGATCAAATTACTTACACACACATATGTGTATGTGTGTAAGGAAGAGAAAGAGTAAGATACAGAGAGATAAAGACAGAAATAGAGCTGGAATATTAAAACACAGTCTCAATAGATCTCTCTACTTCTCAAATTTATACTGAAGAAATCAGAAATTATTTTTCAAATAACATCTCTTAAGCATTTATTACCCCAGTTATTTTTGGTATTTTTGCGGTTAACAAAAGGAATTCAGAAGTCTTGGATACAATTGGCAAATGCAAAGATATGCCAGATAATAGATTATCTTTGATATTTGGCTCCATTTCAACTGACAACTTCTGAAAGCATTTTTGTAATCCGGTGTATGCAAGGATAGTGCCATTGTCATAATTTAAAATTATGTGATGAAGAGTTTATTATCACATTTCTCATATGAAAAACACTCTTGGTCAAATTGGAAGGTATTTAAAAATTTTGCTTCAGTTTCTTGATATGCTGAGGGCCAAGATGACAGCTCTGATCTTTGGTAGTTGATTAGAGAAAGGGACTACAGTTCATCATTTTCTATCATTTAATCTATCAAAGTAGTTTTGATTTATTTGATATTTGCATGCTAACAAATAATTAAAATAAAAAGAAGACCACTTTGAAAAACACACAATGCAAGTAAAAAATTTAAATGATTTAACAAATCATTGGCAATGTAATTATAATTTTATATGATTAAAAATTAAATTGAGTCATTTACATTATGGTAACACTGTCATAAATCTCTATGCATGTCAAATTTCTCTGTTTTTTATTGTTTTTATTTTTTAGACCTTATTAATTAATTAATTAATTAATTAAACATTTATGTAGTAATTCTGATGAGTCATATATGGCCCCTGGATCTCAGAACTATACATATCTCTGTGAAGTAGACTGTTAGCCATTTTTTATAGGGAGTAAGTAGGTCCCAGAGATCAGGTAACTCATCGCAGCACACACAAGGAGAGGTGAAGGAGCCAACACTGACAGCCAATAGTCTGGTCCAGAATCATGTTCTTAACTATTTTTTCAGCTTTCTTTGTCAATTATACTTCAATAAAGCATGTTCTTAACTATTATGTCAAAGTGCTTCAATTTCACCTAGGCCCTTACTGATATTATACATAAAATACAATCATTTTATCGAAGCAGAGCATTATCTTTCCATGTTCAATAACAACCATAAGGGTAGATTGCTTAATAAAGTATTACTCAGCATAAATGCCTAATTTTGAAAATATAAAATGAAGAAATTATTTAAAAAAACAGTTTTATTATACAGAACATGTTAATCTCAGTTTGAACTGAAAACATCAAATTGTTTATGTTGTCATTCTTTTTCTTGTGATTTTGAGCTTAAAAATTGTCATTTAGTAAAAACTTACTGTTACTAATATTAAGTAATTGTATGTAGCTGACTGAGTACTTGCTGTAACCTGTGAAATTACAGCAACATTCTGAATTTTGTTTTGGGATTGATAGCAGTTTTACCAAAAGTTCAGTGAGCTATCACTATTATAAGAAAACCAGGGACCACCTAATTATCTCTAAATATTTAGAATAATTATTTTAGCAAGTAAATAAATATGTAAAGTCAAAATGACAAAGCCTCACTCCATCCTACTTGGTATGGAGAGATAATTTTCTTTTCATAAGCTATTTTGAATTTGTCCAAACAAAGCCAAAGGGGAAAGAAAATTTTCCTATGATTTATCTTTCTATTACCTTTCCTTTTAACCTATTCAAAAATTCATAATGGTAAAATTATTAATCAGCACTATTATATAAATATTCTAAACATATGCTGCAATTGCAAACTAATAACATTATAATGACATTATTGAATGGCGATACTAAAAAGTAGCATTTCAACTTTTCATAAATTACCATTTCAAAAATGTATTTTCTCGAACCAAATTTCTGAAATTGTGATATCTGTTCCAGAATGGAATAACATCATTATAGAAATAAAAAATTATTGAATATTACAGATCATCACTGCATTTTTCTAATAACCTGACAGACTCTTTACAAAACATTTGATGATAACACTAGATGAAAAAATTAACTGGCACTCTCTAGTGCTATCTTCTTTGTAGAATGTGGTTGTAAAAAAGAGGTTGTTTTGAAAGGTGGGGAAAAAAGGAAGTAAGTCTAGGCATGTTATACTAGATGTTCAGATGAAAAAATCCAGAAAATATTGAAGATAGATAATTGGGAGTCACAAGTATAATGGACATTGAATGAGTGAAGGTTCTTTTTCCTTCAGATTGTGCAGGAAAACTATAATCTAGCGCAAATTACATCAGGATTTTTATACTTTTTGGGATCCACACTGCTATGCCTGTTGTCATGTAGAGTCAGTGTGACAATAGAGTTGTTTTTTAAAATCTTTCCCATCAGCATCAAACTTAACTCTTAAAAAAGAACCAGTTGAGGTTAGAGATGGGGAAAGGATGAATGGGTAGCACCAAGGATTTTTAGGGCAGTGAAAATACTCTGTAGGATACTGTAATGATGAATACTTGTCATTGTACATCTGTCCGAACCCATACAACATATAACACCAATAGTGAATTGTAATCAACTATGAACTTTGGTTGATTATGTTGTGTCAATGTACTTTATCAATTGTACTAAACGTATGATTCATGTGGGGGTGTTAATAATGGGGGAGAGGCAGCAAGCAGGGCAGGACTATATGAGAAATTTCTGTACCTTGCTGCCCATTTCACTACTTTAAAGAAAATAGTCGCAATATTATTAAAGGTAAAAAAAAAAAAGAGCACATCTACTCAGAAGTCTTTCAATGGAAATAAACCTATGAAAGACAGTTTCCCTTGTCCAACTTGTGAGCAGTTTCTGTGTCCACTCCAATTTGGATGCCACTGCGTAAGAAAGATTCAGTTAATCCCGATCACCAAGGAAAGCAGGTTCTACTGAAGAGGCGCCAATAAAGTAAGCATTTACCTTTTTCCTTTCATGATAACTTTGAAATTTAAAATTATTACTCTCGAGGTATTATAAGGAAACTAACATCTCGGACGTTTTCATACATCCTAGTTTAGAACATACTATGCTATATTCCACACTTCACAGCATTTACTTCACAATGTATCTAATTTTCTATAATTTGTGAAATTGAAGAATATTTTTTGGAGGCCAGTAGAAATCGGGGAGTTTCATGTTCAATATGCCAAACAAATAAAGGGTGAATTTGTCTTCCTCTTTGTTTTGCTATTTGTACTGTAATGTACAATGATATTGGAGGCAAACAATAGGAATTTTCTTTCAAAAGCTCCTTTCTTTACTTCAGTTTTTCAAACTCCTCCACAAATGCTTTATTTCCTTATTATAATACCAAAAATAGCAGCCAAGTTGTTCTTAAGCAAATGCTCAGTTTAAGGACTGCGTCCAATTATTTTCTTTTAAACTTGTGACCTGGTGAAGGAAATAGGGCCTCTTTCCAACAGGAGAGTTTACTTTTTTGTCATTCTTAGATGGGGGAGCACTGGGAACAGGAATAAAAACAGGCTTCATCTCATTTGTCTCTTTCCATGGGCATAAGGCCAGAGAGTCAGCATGCCTCCAAGTTAAAAAGAGCTGAGAGTGTTATAAAACATATTTCCACCTTTCTGCCCTTTTTGGGTTGAAAACAGGGTGGATTGTCTGCCTTGGCAGCTCCCAAAGTTAGTCACAAAAAAATACGGGAAGGCTCAGAAAATCCTTACTATCTAGAATGACATTCTTAGCTATGGGACTGAAAGCTACCTTAAAGAAAGAGGCAAGATTTAATAACATAAAACTCCAAAACTTCATAGAAATATTGTTTTGGGGAAAGGTGAAGGGATAAAATAGGACTTCACAGATTTTCAGCATACTCCAAAGCATACCACAGGGGCTATGGCCACCTCTCCTCCACACCGATAGTGGATTCTAAAATGAACTATTTGACCAGCACTAATGGCAGATTCAATGAACTGTGTCACTCAATTAAAGATAATTCCATTTGCTTGGTTTTGTTTCACCAAAGTGAAATTGACCTTTGCATGTGTAAGTAAATTGCAAGGGCATCTAGTCCTTGGGAACTCATCAATACCTACAGGAGATACAGTTTCCTTATATATCAATTTAATAGAAAATAAGACCCATTTTTTTTTTGCCATATTCTGTACTTTACCAATTTCATAGTCATTTTAGTCTTCGTGGAATTAATTTCTTTATGGTATGGTACAATAAAAAAGAGATACTAAATTATGACTGTTCAAATTAGAAAATCAGGAAATAGAGTTAAGATTTCCAAATCAGAATGACTTTCTTAGTAGCAATACTGGTGTATGCCAAAATGTAAAGGGATCATAAGACAGAGACATGAGCATGATAAAAATGAATTTTAAGGTATCTGGAAGTAAAGGAGAATAAAATCTCTTCAAATGAGTCAGTGATTCAAAATGTAATGTATTGACCCTAAATACTCTCATCTCATCTCATATAAAAATGTTATATATTTAAAAGTTTTAATGCTTCCATCATTCCCTTTCATATATTCCGGTCCATTTTTTTTTACCATAAATCACGTAATATTCTTCCAATAACTTATTCTATCATCCTTTCTCAGATGTCTTGTTCTTCTCTCTTATTTCATGGTTATATATCTGTCAAACCTCAGTCATTTCCTACCCTTGCCTTAAAATTGCCTCTGGCTAAAATTAGCTAAGCCTCGTCTTACCTCAGATCAGGTAAAATAAACCTTGTGGGGGTGAGGTTCACCAATACCACTGAGCATGAACAGAAACATAATTTGGGCTAAATAGCAGGAAATACTCAAGGTTATCTATCATATAATTGAAGATCAAAATATTTCTTGGTTTTAGCATGATTTTAGAATTATAATTTCATTCTTCATTTTATAATTGTTAATGTTCAAAGCATAAAACAGTGGTATAAGAATGAGCTTTTAAAACTTTGCTCCTAAAGCACCTCTGATGAACCTTCCCAGACGGCCAGGAATTGAAGGATTTTTCAGCACTGATTTTTAGCTTTGAACCCTAGAAAGTTCCAGGAGAGAGTTTGTCACTCTAGTTTGTATGTGTGTGTATGTATGTGTGTATGTTCAGTGGAGGAGGACGGTTTGGATATTTTGGGTGGGTTTTGGAGGACTATAGTTTGAAGTGATACATGAAAAATGAGAAAGTTTTTAACAGTTAAAAATATTTAAGACCCAGTGTTAGATTTAAAAGTCATGCAACCTTCCATTCTGTACTATATCTGTGACCAGTTGAATATAAAGCCATGGTTTAGCTGTGCTGATGAAAACTCTTTTTCCATCCCCAGACTTCAAGTTAAAAGAGGTGTTTCACGTTTAGCATGTGGCTTTCAACGCCCTCTCAGCACACTGCCACATACCTTGGCAAATTCAAGGAATTACCACTTATATATCCCAACTCTAATAAAATACAGACTTCTAAACTGTTGATACACACACACACACACATACACACACACACACACATACACACTGGTTTATTTCATTGTGAAATATAACACATATGAAATGTGCACAAAATATAAATACACAGGTCAAAGGAGTATCTTAACTGTGCCCCTGTCACCCTGGCCATGAACTAGAACATCATCGGTGCCTGGCAAGTTTACCTCATACTTCCTCCCAAATAATAACCCTTTCCTCCAAAGTAGACCACTGTCCTGATTTCAATAATAATCACTTGTGTGCTTTATTCTTGTCTTTATCTTTCCAGTGTATGCACTATACCTCTCTAAACACTACTGTTCTACATTTCTAGTCTTTTCAGCTTTTACAAAGAGTATCAAACACTATGTATTTTTGTGTATCTGGCATCTTTTGCTCAATTTTATGTCTGTGATGTTTATCATGATGCTATGTGTTGTAGATCATTTATTACCACACAGAATTCCATTATATAAACATAACATAATTTATGTAACCATTTCAGTGATAATGAACAGCTGGATTGTTCCCAGTTTGCAGCTAACAGAAAAACAAAATTCTGCACTGAAAATTATTGTACATGACTTTTGCTGCCCAAGTGGACATTCTTCTGTGGTGCTATACTTAGTAATAAAATTATTAGGTTATAGAAATGAGTAACCTTTTTGAGTAGTTTATATCAAACTATTTTCTAAAATGGCTCTGAACATTTATATTCCTACCACCAATGTATGAGTCATCATAATTTTACATTGTTTCTCACTTTTGGTATGGTCAGTCTTTGTTTTTTAAGTTTATTTATTTATTTTGAGAGAGATAGAGAGAGCATGCGTGTGGGTGGGGGAGGGGCAGAGAGAGAATTCCAAGCAGGTTCTGTGCTGTCAGCACAGAATCCAACGTGGGGCCCAAACTCACAAACTTTGAGTTCATGACCTGAGCCAAAATCAAGAGTCAGACACTTACCCAAGTGAGGCACCAGGCACCCCTCAGTCTTCTTAATACTGGCCATTTCTTGATTAGTTATTGTGTTAAATATGTTTTCAAATATTTCATTTGAACAGTATCTTTTGTGGAGTGCCTTCAAGTCTTCTTCATACTTCTTTATTAGGTTGTATTTTTAAAACTTTGTCATTTTTTAATATATTCTTTATATGTATCTTCTGTTAGTTATATATGTTTCAAATACCTCCCACACTGCAGGGTTCTGAAAAGAGAAGTTTGAATAAATTTTGCCTATCATTTCCTCTATGCTTAGTTCTTTTTTGTCACCTGTTGAGAAAATAGTACCTTACCTTAAAGACATGAGCATGTTTTCTAGTAGTACCTTATAAAAGTTATTTGAAACTTCAACTCCTGAAATTGATTTTTTCATATGCAATGATGTAAAGATTACATTTCACTTTTTAAATCATGAATTTTACAGTTTTTCCACAGATCATTTCTTGAGAACACCACCCTTTCCCCTCTTTATCTTAAACTAAGTGTCTAAGTATTTATGGGTCTGTGTGTGCAATCAGTACTATCTTATGTTCCTCTATTAGTACTGTCTGGAAGCAGTGCCACACTGTCTCTATTATTATAACTTTAAAACAAGTCTTAAAATCTAATAGAGCAAGTTTTCCTACCTGCTTATTTTCCATTAATAATATCTTTCTTATTTTTATATGAATTTTAACATTAGCTTATATAGTTCTAAAGATATGCACACAAACTCACATGCACATTCACACACACAAAGCAATTAAGATTACTTTAAAACTATAACTCAAGTTTGGAATAATTGACTTCCTTACAGGACTGTCTACTCAAATCTATAAATATGACAGATATCTTCAACTGGTTAGGTTTTTATGTAATTATCTCTATAGTCTTATAGTAACTTTTTTTTTTTTTTTTTTTTTTTTTTTTTTTTTTTTTTTTTTTAAATTTTTTTTTTTCAACGTTTATTTATTTTGGGGACAGAGAGAGACAGAGCATGAACGGGGGAGGGGCAGAGAGAGAGGGAGACACAGAATTGGAAACAGGCTCCAGGCTCTGAGCCATCAGCCCAGAGCCCGATGCGGGGCTCAAACTCACGGACCGTGAGATCGTGACCTGGCTGAAGTCGGTCGCTTAACTGACTGCGCCACCCAGGTGCCCCTATAGTAACTTTTTAAAATAAATAATTTTTCTGTATGAAGATATTGGATATCTCTGGTTAGGATAATTTATAGGTGTGTCATTTTTTATGCTGTTTGGTGACATATTTACATTTCATTTTCTGCTTGCTGCAGCTCATAAAAATACAGGTGATTTTTGTATGTTGACTTAGCATACTTCAGCCTGAAAACATTGTTATTAGTTCTAGTAAGTTATCCATATAAACCTTTGGATTTCCTATACACACAATTAAATTGTCTAAATATTCACCTAAATTCACCTTTCTAATAGTTATAATTTTAATCTCACTGATATACCCTGATATATACTTGCTGAAATACTTGGGTGCATTTTTACATTTTACAATTTCCTTTTAATTTGTCCTATCTCATTTTTTTATCCTTTTTTCTGTTTTTGCAGTCACATTTGCTTTTTATTTTCTGTTAAAGAAATCTTTGCCTAACTCAATATTACAAATATTTTACCTGTGTTTTCTTCTAGAAGTTTATTTTAACCTTTACCTTTAGGACTATGATCCATTTTGAGTTAATATTTGCATATCATGTGAAGTAAGGATTGAGGCTCATTATTTTGTGTACAGAAAAATTTTTAGCACCATCTGTTGAAAAGACCATACTTTCTCCATTAATTTAATATGGCACTTTTGTCTAAAATCATTGACCATATACGTCATGCCTATTAATGGACTACCTATTCCGTTTAATTCATCTGTGTTTATGTCTTGTCTTGATTAGTGTGGATTTATAGAAAGTCTTTAAATCAGGTAGTAAAAGTTCTCCAAATATATTAATTATATTAATCATTTTGAAAATGTTTTATTTTATCCAAGTGATTTTGCCATTTCATATATATTTTGATCAGTTTTTCAACTTCTTTAGAAAAAAACTTAAGTTTTTTTGTTTGTTTATTAATTTTTGAGAGAGAGAGAGACAGAGTATGAGCAGGGGAGGGCAGAGAGAGAGGGAGACACAAATCCAAAGCAGGCTTCTGGCTCTGAGCTGTCCACACAGAGCCCAATGCAGTGCTCAAACACACAAACCATGATATCATGACCTGAGCCAAAGCCAGATGCTTAACCGACTGAGCTATCCAGTTGCCTCAAAACTTATTAAGATTTTGACTGAGGTTGCATGAATATATATAAATCAATTTGGGGAGAAATGCCATTTTAATAATATCAGGTCTTTCAATCCATGATTATGCACATCTCTCTACATATATAGGTATACTTAACTTTCCATTTCCAATGTTTTATAGTTTTCATAGTACAGGTTTTTATTCCTAAGTAATATTTTGATGCTGTCATGAATAAAAAGCTTACGTTATTTTCTCAGTTTTCATTGCTAGAACATAAAAATACAATTGACTTTTATATATTGACCTTGTATCTTGGAACCTTGCTAAAGTCACTTAATAGTTGTAATAGCTGTATTCTGATTTCCCTTAGAGTCTTCCACAATTAGATTATGTCTTATGCCTTTATTTCTTTTCCTTGCCCTATAACACTGGATATGACCTCCAGGACAATATTAAAATGGTAAGAGCAGACATTCTTACTTTGTTCCTGACCTTAGTTTGAAAGCATTGAGTCATTCACAACAGAATATTAGGCTAACTGTAAATATTTCATAGAGGCTATTTAATCAGGTAAAGAATTCTGCTTTTATTTCAGGTGTGCTCAGAGTTTATATAATAAAAAGTTTTGAAATTTGTCATTTTTTTGCATTCATGGAACTAAACATATAATTTTTCTCTTTCATTCTATTAATATAGTAAATTACATTAATTGATTTTTACATGTTTAGCCAAACAGCATATTTAAGAATAAATTCTAATTGGTCATGATGAATTTTTCTTTAAAACTCTTGTTGCATTTCATTTGTACGTATTTTTAAGGGTTTCTGTTTCTATGCTTTATGGGATATTGGCTTGTAGTTCTCTTTTATTGTGTTGTCTTTGTTTAATTTTTTAACTAGTATAATCCAGACATCATAAAATTATTTGAGAAATAGTCTCTCCTACTCTATTTTCCTAAAGTGTTTGTCTAAAATTGGTATTATTTCTCCTTTACATTTTGGCTAGAATTCACCAGTGAAGCCAGCTTGGTGTGGAGTTGTCTTTTGGGGAAAGATTTTTAGTTACAAACTTAATTTATTTCATTTACTTAAGACTGTTCAAGTTTTCTATTTGTTGTTGTGCCAGTTTACCTAATTTGTATCTTTCCAGAAATTTATATTTCATACAGTTTTTCAAATTTATTTGGCATAAAATTGTCCCCCCTTTCTTTTCTCATGTTAGTAATTTATGTCTTCTTTCTCTCTTTTTCAATCAATTTGGCTAAAGGTTAATTAATTACATTGATTTTTTTTTTAGAACTAGAATTTGGTTTCATTGATTTTTCCCTATTGTTTTCTATGTTATATTTTGTTAATTTCTGATTTTTTTCTTCATTATTTACTTTTATATATGTGTTTTGGGTTTTATTTACTAATTTGTTCTCAGTTTCTTAAGGTGGAGGATTAAAACATTGATTCGAGATTGCACTTCTTTCTAACAATGGTACTTAAAAACATTAACTTCTTTGAAAGCACTGATTTATCTATATCCCACAAATTTTTAAAAAAATTTTTTTAACATTTATTCATTTTTGAGAGAGAGAGAGAGACAGAGAGACAGAGAGGCAGAGAGAGAGAAAGGGAGACAAAGAATCCAAAGCAGGCTCCAGGCTCCAAGCTGTCAGCACAGAGCCCGACACAGGGCTCAAACCCTGAGATCATGACCTGAGCCGAAGTTGGATGCTCAACCAACTGAGCCACCCACAATATATCCCACAAATTTTGATGTATTTTCATGAATATTAATTTTCACAATATTCTAAGTTATTCTTTTTGCTTCTAATCTTTCTTAATCTGAATTCTGATTTCTTTGTCGATCCTATAATTAGAAGTATATGGTTAGTTTCAAATATTTCAGGTTTTTCTTTTCTTGTTATCTTATTAATGTTTCTAGCTAAATTCCCTTGTGGTCAGGAAACATTTTCTGTATAATTTCAAATGTTTTAAATTTGTTGTGATGAGTTCATGAATGTTTGTATCTTGGGTAATACATAATATGAACTTAAGGAGAATATGTATTCTGTTGTTGTAGAGTGAATTTTTAATATATAAATATCAATTAAATCAATGTAGTTGATAGCACTGTTCAGACCTTTGTCTCTTTCCTCATGATTTGAGTAGTTGCTCAGAGAGCAGCTATGAATGTGAAGTTCTTTATTTATTCCTTTAATTCTGTCAAAATTGTTCCATGTACTTCAAAGATTCATATTTTTAGCTGTTATATCTTCTTGTTGTGTTGAACTTTATCATTATAAAATGTCCCTCTTATGTTTGCTAGTAAATTTGACTTTAAAGTCCATTTTTTTATGAAATTAATATAGTCTCTCCAGTCTTTATAAGACTACTATTTGCATGATACATTTTTCTTATCCATTCACTTTCATCTTGTGTCGGTAAATTTAAAATATGTCTCATGAAGACCACATAGAGTTGCGACTGGTTTTTGTATTTTTTTTTTTTTTTGGCCATTCAAATAGTCTCTGCCTTTTGACTGGAGTGTTTATTCAATTAAAATTTAAAATAATATAGGTCTACCATTTTATTTCTTGTTTTCTACTTGTCTCATATTTTTCATCCTCTGTTACTCCTTTTCTAACTTTTTACAAGATTATTTGAATATTTTCAGAATTCTCTTTTAACTTGAATATTCTTGATGCCTTTTTGGCTATTCTTTTATTTTCATAGTCATTGTCATATACGTGATATTTAAAATAGCCTCATTACTATATGAAAAATGTAAAATATAAAAGTGTTTATGGGGCGCCTGGGTGGCTCAGTCGGTTAATCGTCTGACTTCAGCTCAGGTCATGATCTCAGTCCGTGAGTTCGAACCCCGTGTCAGGCTCTGTGCTGACAGCTTGGAGCCTGAAGCCTGCTTCGTATTCTGTGTGTCTCTCTCTCTGATCCTCCACCATTCAGACTCTGTCTTTCTCTGTCTCAAAAATAAACATTAAAAATTAAATTAAATTAAATTTAAAAATGTGAATTTGCCTTCATTTTTAAAAAATTTAGCCAGAGAGAATTCTCGGTTAAGAGATCTTTCTCATTCAGCACTTTTAGATATTTTTCCATTCCATTTTTGGGATTTCATGGTGTCTGATGTTAAGTTAGCCATGAATTTGGACATTGTTCCCCTACCCAGAATATGTTTGTTATTGTTTTTATTTTTTCCCTGCTGCTTTGATACACTGTTTAGCTTTGGCTTTTAAGAATTTGACTATAATGTATGTTAACATGGGATTTTTTGAGTTAACTTTGCTTAGTGTTCATTTAATTTAAAACCTTATATCAGCCAGTATCTACTTTTCATAAAATTTGGAAAAATTTTAACCATTATTTCTGTAAATATTTTTGTGCCCCAATCTCCCTTTTCTTTCTGGTATTTCAATATTCATTCAATCATTTGTTATCACCTAACAGATTCATGAAGCCCTGTTCATTAAATTTTTTTTTCTATCTGTTATCTATCTTGAAATATTTGTAGTGATTCTATATTTTGGATCATTTTTTTCCTCTTTCACGTTCATTTGGCTAATAAGTCCACCTACCGAATTTTTATTTTTGGATATTGTACATTTTTAGTTCTAAAATTTTAATTTGGTTCTTTTTCCTTGTTTTAATTTTTTTATTAATATATTCATGCTTTGGAAACATTTTATTTTTCCTCGTTGATGATAGTTATAATAACCTCTTTAAAATTTATGTCTCCTAGCTCAAACATTTGGTTCATCCCAAGGCCAGACAATTGATTTCCTTTTCTCTTGAAACTATGTTTCATTCCTAGTTATTCCTAGTTATCAGGTAATTTTGAACTTCATTTTGGACAGCATCAATGTTAAATTGCAACGATTCAGGATTTTGTTATTTCACTCCATTGACTGTTTTTATTTGCTTTAGGAGGTAACTTTCTTGTCTGAGTTTGAACTGAAATACTTTGTTTAGTATGAGATACCTCTGGGTTTTGTTCTGGTAGTTTTTCTTTAATTGGGTTTCCTTAGTCTGTTCTGCAGATGCATGATTTGGGAGTCAGATAAACGGATAAACAGATTTGGGCATTCTTCTCTCCAGCTCTTTTCTCTTCTGGAATTCCTACATGGAATCTTGAATCCACTTTTCTTATTCTCTAGCCAGAAATATGGCAACATTTTTCAGGGAGTTCCCTTCACCCAACCCTAACTCTTGGGCATGCTGTAAAGACTACAATTATCTCTAGTCTAAAAGTTATGGAAAAGAGAACTTAGTTGAGGAGACCTGATTTCAATTTCTCCAGTAAATGTGTACCGCTCACCAGCATCTACCCTCCATTGTTCACATACTCACGTATACAAGGCAACAGCCTAGACTCATTTCAAATTTTTCTCTTTGTCTTACATGCTTGGTTTTTCATGTCATAAACTATATAAGGTGATGGTATGTTTTAAATTAAGGGAAAAAAGGCAATTATAAGTAGATTTTTGCATTTACTCAAATCAGGACCAGCTACATAATTTGTAACATCAAGTTAAAATGAAAATGTGGGGCTCTGTTTTTAAAAATTAAGAAAAAATCTTTTCTTTTTACCACAATCTCTCTCTCCTAACTTGTCATGGTTTTTTTAATTTACTATTTAATGTTAAGCTCTCTCTGGCTTGAGGATATTCATGGAGTGAGTCCAGATCTTCATATATGATCAGCTCCCAACTCAATTCAGGGTCCTGGGCACACACACCTGATCCTGACCCACCTTAAACCTGTAGCCAGGCCTATGTTGGGGGCAGATAGCAGTGATTCCTGGATGTAGGCAGGAGTGTAGGCACCTAAGAAGTCTCCTGTAGTAGTGTTGGAAGTAGCACCATGTGGGAGCTGAGACTCCAAGGGCTTAGGTACCCAAGTGCTTCCTTCTCCCATCAGACTTCCCATACAAAAGAAAAATTCAAAGACAAAATTATTAGAGGGGGTGGCCTGGGTGGTTCAGTCTGTTAAGAGTCTGACTCTTGAATTTGGCTCAGGTTATGATCTCATTGGTTTGAGAAACTGAGCCCTGCACTGGGCTCCAAGCTGATAGCCTGCTTGGGATTCTCTCTCTCCCCTTCTCTCTCTGTCCCTCCTCCACTTGCGTTCTCTCTCTCTCTCAAAAATAAAATAAAATAAACTTCAAAGATACAGTTATTAGAAAATTCAAAATGGCGGCCACAGAGTATTTATTCCCCAGCATAGGGCCTCCTTCTGAGCTTAGAATCCTTTTAAATTGTATTGGTCTCACAACCATGAATCTAACCTTGATCCAGATAGTTTCCACTTCTGATGTTCCTCACTCTTTCTTGAGGAACTAGTTTCTCTTCATCCTGAAGAACTTCTTTTAGAATTTCTTATTGTGCAAGATTGCTGGCAACAGATTTTCTTGCTTGCTTGCAAAGATCTCTTTCTATTCTTCCAAGCCTGTGTGAACTCTCCACCAGAGTCCAACTACATCTTTTCACTCCTTGGTAATTTTAGGTAATTGTTTTTTGCATTATGTCTAGGTTATTAGCTATTTTCTGCAGAGGAGGGTTTTCAGGAATGGTTTATCCTATCAATACTGAAAGCAGGACTTGATAATTTTTTTTTTATTATTTAGTCTACTTTTCTAGGTGACTCAGTAAGAATAGCTATATAAATTAAATGGTTTTCCATTCTCAGAATCTGAAAACTTTGAAAAACAACAAAAATACTACAATGATTATTTTCTTCCCACAGAATAATTATTATCTGTTTCCTTCCTTTCTTTCTTTTCTACTACAGAACATTTCCTTTGAGGAGCTGTTCTGTCATATTCTCAGTCCTTTTGGTCAGGACTGAACATATTTTGTAGAAACTATGGAAACTATGTGGTTCAAGCCTGGTTAATCAAATCTCTCCAATTTCTTGACTATATCCTTTGATTAAGAGATTGGTAAATAACCCAAGCTTAGGCAACTGAGGGATAAAAAGATCTTGCTTTTTCTACCAGGATCAATAGCTGAAAAAATATTTGTCTCTGTTGCTAACATTTGTTGAGGACCTGCCTAAGAATGATGTCAGCAAAGAAACAAAGAAAGCTTTATATGAATTAAAAAAAAAAACTTAATTCATTGAATGATAACTGCCTGTTATTTGAACCTCTGCTATAGCTGGGGCCAAAGCCAACATCATGGCTAAACTACCCAAATATATAAACCAATAAATTCACTTTGTTTGTTTAAGACATTTGTCACTTATAATAAAATGAACTCTGTCTAATACTTTTTGTCACTTATCAATATATACGTAAAGTTATATCTCAAACTAAGAAATTAAATCAAGTTGTTTTCAAGGTGTACCTTTTTTAAGAGGTATTTCACCTACAACCTAGTATTAAATAAAATCAAGTAATATAATCTTTAAAGAAGTTATTCCTTGTGTATATATTTTAATGGAATGACACTGTAAAAGCTAATCTGTAACCCATTTATTTACCTAAAATATTGTAAGTATTTTATGGTAGAAATTTTTCTAATGGCAAATTTGATAAAACTTTTTGTATCCCTACCTTCTATAATCAAAGATCAGCATCCCTAATAAAAAGCAGTAATAATAGCTTTGATGAAATACTTTAATTCTGTAGATTCATAAAGCATAATGATGCAGTGTTATATATTTATCCAACATTAAATTATTAAATACTAATATGGATATAATATACTCATAAAGTGTAAGCATAACTTAATTGATATTCTAAAGTTATTCTTTGTAGAAAACTAGATTTACAGATCCTTAGGGAAATAATAGATTCCCTTGTCTTAATAAATAATGCAAAACTATTTCCAATGGTATGCAGAACATAAGATGAGTAGAATCTCTTTGTTTAACTACTATTTAAAAATGTGTGTGGGGGGGAGCCTGGGTGGCGCAGTGGGTTAAGCGTCCGACTTCAGCCAGGTCACGATCTCGTGGTCCGTGAGTTCGAGCCCCGCGTCAGGCTCTGGGCTGATGGCTCAGAGCCTGGAGCCTGTTTCCGATTCTGTGTCTCCCTCTCCCTCTGCCCCTCCCCCGTTCATGCTCTATCTCTCTCTGTCCCAAAAATAAATAAATGTTGAAAAAAAAAATTTAAAAAAAATGTGTGTGTGATATCAACTAAGTGTCTGATTTGAATTTTATCTTACCTTTTATACTTTTTTACTGTCTTATACACAAAGTTTAATGATTTTCATTTTATTTATTTTTTTTTCAACGTTTATTTACTTTTGGGACAGAGAGAGACAGAGCATGAACGGGGGAGGGGCAGAGGGAGAGGGAGACACAGAATCGGAAACAGGCTCCAGGCTCTGAGCCATCAGCCCAGAGCCTGACGCGGGGCTCGAACTCACGGACCACGAGATCGTGACCTGGCTGAAGTCGGACGCTTAACCCACTGCGCCACCCAGGCGCCCCAATGATTTTCATTTTAGAATTAAAGGCTAAATTATACCATTCCCATGGCATACAGTTTTTCTAGATAAACATTAGTTAATAATTTTAAGTGCTGTGATGCATTGTTTAAAGATCACAGTAATTATCATGTTGTGATGTTGTGAATTAAGCACACAAGTTGGCAAAGTAACTAAAAAAGCACATGTTGCCATAAGAATGTTGACTCATCCATGCAACAAAGTACTGCATATTAAAATGTATATTCTTTTAAAAAATGAACCAAAAGTTTAATTTCCTTATGGAGCTCAACAAACTGTGTCTTTCACAGAACTTTTCTGTTGTCTTGAATCAAAACAAAGAAAACATAAGAACAGGAAAAAAATTCAATGAACTAGAAATAGAAGGAAATTTTCTCAACCCAGCAAAGATCGTCTATGGAAAACCCATAGCTAACACTATATTTAGTGATGAATGACTAATTGCCCTAACATTGGGACAAAGATATCTGCTCTCACACTTCTAGTCAACACTAGAAGTTCTTGCTCGTGGTTCTAGTCAAGGAAATTACGCACGAAAAAGAAATAAAAGCATTCAGTTTTGAAAAGTAGAAGTAAAATTATCTCTATTTGCAAATGGTATAATCTTTTATATAGAAATCCTAAAGGACACACACACACACACACACACACACAAATACACAATTAGAACTAATAATGATTTCTGCAAAGTTGAAGTATACAGGATCAATACACAAATATTAACTGCATTTCTATATTTTAGCAAGGAATAATCTGACAAGAATAATAATTAAATAATAATAATTAAAAGAATAATTCTAATTGCAGTAGCATCAGAAAGAATACAATTCTTAGGAATAAATTTACAAAAGAAGTACATTATACTGAAAACTATAAACCACTGTTGCAATAAATGAAAGTGGACCAAAATCAATGGAAAGACATCCCATTTTCATGGGTAGGAAGACAATATTGGTAGATGGCAATACCTTCCAAATTGAGATACCACTTTACACCCTGTGGAATGCCTAGCACCCTAAAGATAAACGATAACAAGTGTTGGTGAGGAGATGAAGAAACTGGAACCCTCATACATTGGTGGTGAGAATGCAAAATATTGTAGCAGTTTTAGAAAACAGCTTAGAGCTTCCCTAAAAGGTTAAATATGGAGTTACCATACAATATAGTAGTTCTGCTCTTAGTTATGCACCCCCAAGAACTGAAAGCATATGTCTACCCAAAAATATATACAAAAATGTTTATAGCAGTATTATTCATAATAGTGAAACAGTGGAAACAAGTAATGAATGCATACACAAAATGTAAAATATCTATACAGTGAAATATAATTCAGCCATAAAATATAAATGAAGTACTGATACATGTTACAGCATAGATCAAACTTGAAAATATACTGAGAGAAGCACTGCACAAAGGGCAGTATACCATAGGATTCCATTTATCTGAAATGTACTGTATAGGAAATTCCATAAAGACAGAAAGTAAATTAGTGGTTTCCAGCATCTGGGAACAGGGGACAGGGAGAGAGTGATAGCTAACAGGTACAGAGAGTCTCTTTTCGGGATTCTGAAATTGTTCTAGAATTAGATAGTGGTGCTGGATGCACCACTGAAATGCACACTTTTAAAGGGGGTACTATGGTATATGAATCATGCCTCAATAAAGTTATTTTTCTAAAAGGACAGAAAGAAAGAAATAGTAGGATGAAAGAATCCCATCCTGATGTGGACATTATACGAATATTGAACAGAGTAATTTTTTTTGGTATTTTTATTTATTATTTTTTTAATTTTTAAATGAAGATTCTTTCTCTAGATATCTGAAAGTAATGTACACCTCTTTCATGGTAATGGTAGAGACTGCCTGCTCCTCACCAAGCTAATTTCCTTCTTTTTTGGACAAAGAAGCAAATTATTATTTTTGACCATGTGCATGAGTCCTGACCAGTTACGGAAAGAAAAGTATTGATATACACATCTTCCCATACTGGCCGAGATAAAACTCCCATGCGAGACCCTCCATAGTCTTTCCCATTTATTAGCTTAACACAGAGAAGCAAGAAGGAAGCCATGTGCCACCGATGGCAGAGATACAAGGAAAGACACTGAACAAATGAAACAGCAGAAGAGAGTTTCTCCTGTAATCGTTAACATCTATTTTGATATTTAAATAAATAAAAACAAACTTTTATTATCTTCTGCAAATAACATGTTGGGGTTTATGTGTTACTCCAGAGGTTTTTTTTTTGTGTTTTTTTTTTTAACCTTAAAACTATTCTTACTGGGTGAATTCCAAATTAGTAAACCAATTATGAGAAAATCAAGACAATCAGAAGCATCACATAGGAACAATTATTTTACTTCAGGTAACAGAGTTTGCATTGCAGAAAAAAAGTAAAACTGACTCTGAATAGTCATAAAAATGTCACGTAGCATTCACTATATAAACAAAAACTGATAGTTGAACATTTAGATGTGGAACTTATACTTTAAACTTCTTGGAAAAAAAACTTTTCAAATTTCTTATATGTAGTAATTGGTAGTAATACAAACTTTTCCATCACCTCAATTTCCTGAATAAGGAAAATCATAAAAACTCTAATGTGAAAATACTTGAAGCCAGCTTTACAATGATTCTTCCTAAATTATTCTCTAAAAATTTAAAAATATTATGTTTAGTTTTGTAAGTTCAACCTATAAAAAGCAAAGATAAATTGCTATAACTACTTCCTTCATGCAGACAATTTTCACAATTACCTTTCAAAATTTTAATTACTTAAAATTACTCTGAAATTGTTCTTTAAAAACAAAATGCCTTATTGTAATAGAAACTCATACTTCAAATATGAGGAAGAAATTTTACTCAGATTTCTGTAATGTATATTTGATTTGAGTACTAAACAGTTAACCCAAATTACACATCACATATTATAAAAATTGAGGTCCATTTTGAGTTCTACTCAATTATTTGGGGTGACTATCGTGAACTTATATGGTAATATTTTGCAGTCCCAAATAAGAATACATCATTTTAAGGTTAAAAAAAACTTGACATGGCCATTTCAGTGCATCTTTATATAGGCACATGAAAAACAAAAAAAAATGTATTGCTTTTAACAGTTACAGTGTGGGTGCATCACACTTCCTTGATCTGTATCTTCTCCATGGCTCCTCCCTTTAACTGTAATTCCTAAGGCTGAGACTTGAGTACTGACTTACAGTTGTGTTCAGCACTGGGTTGAAGAGTGGGGATGTGATAGGGGGCTATTTACTCACATTACATGGCAATAAACATTCCAAAATTCTAGAGGCCCAAACACATCCATGAACTAGGATGTTCCACTTGCCAAACAGACTACTTTTTGCCACCTGACTGCAACATGCTTCATCTAGCTTCCATCATTTCTTGTTTGAACTACTGTAACAGCATCATAATTGGTTCTAGTCAATCTCACCACATAAAATAAGTCAACATAGAGCATCTTTTAAAAACATAAATTAATTCCAGTCTCTCTAATACTCAAACTTTCCATAGCCTTGTAAAAACATCTAAACTCTGATACCAAGACTTCAGTGATTATAGAATAGGACCACTGACTCCATCTCTGACCATATCCCACATGGTTTTTTTTCTTTCTTTACTCTATAAAAGTCACATTGTTCCCTCCCTGTTTCTTTTCTTTCTTTTTATTTTTTACCTGCTTTATTGAAGGATATATTACATGCCACAAAGTCCACCAGTTTTAAGTGTACATTTTAACAAGTTTTAGTATATTTACACCTTTGTGCAACTAGCAGCACGGTTTAGTCTTAGAACACATTATTTATCCCCAAAAAGTTATCTTGTACCCATTTGCAGTTAATTCCTACTCCCATTCACAGTTTTAAGAGACTATGGATTCGCTTTCTATATTTATAGTTTTGCCCTTTCTGGTAATTGAATGTAAATAAAATCGTACAATATATTACCTTCTGTCTCTGCCTTCTCTCATTTAGCATAGTGTTTTTTAGGCCTAACTATATTGTAGCATATAACTATATTGATGCTATATAATTGTAGCATCTGTGTACCATGCTGACTTATTGCTGACTAATATCCATTTAATCATTTCACGGAAATTTGAATTTTCTCTATTTTTGACTCTTTTGAATAATGTTGTGTGACCACGGATATTCAAGTATTTGTGTGGACATGTGTTTTTGCTTTTCTTTGGTAGATTGCTAGGAACAAAATTACTGGGTTATATGATGTTTATGTTTAGCTCTTTAAGAAACTGCCAGGCTATTATCCAAAGTAACAGTACCATTTTGTTTGCTACCAGCACCAATTCCCAGTTTCTCCACAGCTTAGCAATACTTGATATTGTCAGTCATTATTCTAGAGTGTATAGGGCGTCTCATTATAGTTTAATGTGAATTTTCCTAATGACTATGTTTAAAGCCTTATATGTGTCCAGTTACCATTCCTATATCTTCTTTGGTGAGTGTCTCAAATATGTTGCCTATTTAAAAAAATTAGGTTGTCTTCTCATTGTTAGCATATGTTTTTATATAAATTGGATATGTGTCCTTTACCAAATAATTTTCTTCCAATCTGTAGGTTCTCTTTTTATTTTCTTCCATTTCATTAGTTGTACTTATTTATTTCTTTATTCATTTTTATGAAGTCTTAACTCCTTTTTGAACAAACCAAATAGGCTTTAGCTTTCTTACTCTTCTTTTTTTGCTAGGAATGTTCTGTTCCCTGTTCTCATTTCCTCATTTCTTTCAGGTCTCAGTTCAAATGTTACGTTCTTGGAAAGTGATTCTTTGACTCACACCCCTTCTTGTCGGTTATTGGTGCTATTTAACAAAGATGCTTAGGTCTGCTTCCTTCCTGGCTACCCTGTGGCCAAGTGGACCTTGCAATTAACTTCGGGCAATGAGTTGTAAGTAGAAGAGAGAAATATCACACTTCTTTCTGGTTCACCTTCTTCCAGATCTCTCTTTTTCCTTTAGCACAACAACCAGCAACACACAAGACTGCCTGATTCTTTAATCTAGGTCCCTCAGAGATTACAATAAGTAGGGCCTGGTGCCAATGTACTGTGTACATACAAAGAACGTTCCCATGGAAATTCTTTATCCATTTACACAGATTTTTCTTTATAGAATTTAGTACCTGACTAAATTCTTGCCTTGTCTACTAGCACATAAGGTGGGGATGTAGTTTGGATCAGTGTTATATCCCTAGCACTAGAACACAGCTTTGCACATAATATGTACTTATGAAATATTTGTTAAATGAATTTCTTAAATGAATATGGCGCCAGATCAACAGAATTGTGCTAAATTGGGCATATAAAAATATAATGCATTCTTTAAAATAGCATCTGAGAATATTTCCAGGTTTAATTTTGCTCTAGCTATTTATTAAAAGCAGCAGAGTTTGAATGTACTTATAATTGGATTTTCATTGCTTAAAGTTCCTATCTTTGATAAAACTTGTAAATAAAACACTAAATCAATTGAGAATTATTTAATTCCTCTAAGTCTATACACTGTATACATTGCTTACTAAGCAGGAAACTTGGGCCAATGCTTTCAAATGTAAATACGTGTTAGTCCTGCATTATCTTTTAATCACTTCTCACTAAGGAATTATATCCTTAGCTAGATATGGCAAGGCACATTATTTTACCTTGCTGTCTCAGCATCTTTTCTTTATCTTGGTTCCTCATGGTCTGCTGATCCTCATCTGTGTACCAAGTTAGTCTGCAATAGATTGATCATGTCAATGACTCTTTCTCCTCATTATAAATGGGTGTCTTAACTAGTCTGGAGAAGGAACATTAAGGTTGTTATCCTACAGAGTTAAGACACCAGCCCTATGATCTACTCCTTCCCTAGCCGCCAGGATACCCCCTCCTCAGAGACTGTACATTTTTTGCACACTCTTTCTGGAATGATCTCCTTTCAGAAATCTTGCCTCATTTCTTCATTTTCCTTCTATCTTGGCTCATATGTGCCCTTCATATGCAGGAGATTCCCAAAAACTCCATGTAAAATTGAAAATCATCCTCAATCCTAAAATGACCTCTAATCCCACTTCCTAGTCTTATTTATCTCTTTAGCACTTACTGCCATCAGAAATGTTATTTTTTTCTTATTTATTCTATCAGCACTGCAGAGAGAAAACTATATAAGTTCACAAATTTTTGTCTCTTTTTGTTTAACTCCTGTGTTCTCTGTGCCTACATAACTGCCTGGAATATGGTAAACAATTAATACATGTTTATTGAATAGAAGAATTTCCTTACTCAAATAAGGAATAAGATGCTTCCTAGAAGGATAGGCAGAAGCGATGGGGATGGAAGACTTTCCACAATGATGCTTCGACATATACATATATGTTTACTAGACTAGGGTACCCTGACAGAAGAGAAACCATAAGGTGTATGGATAAAAAACTTGTTATAAGGAGAGGTACAGTAAGTCATTCTAAGGAGGTGTGCAGGGAGCAACAACAACGCTTGAGAACACGTTTCAGTGCCAAAGAGTGAGATTAACCATTAATGTAGTTCTGCTCTGGCATAAAGTCCCCCTACCCTTGGGTAGAGTAGTGGTACTACTTTGTTGTGTGAGTTGTTGAAAGAACTGCATCATACTTATGTCTGTGATGTTTGGAGCACTCATAAAAATTTGCTTTAAGAGCCAAAGCTTTGGTCTCATTTCATGGGGGCAGTATGATCAAGACAGGCCTTCACATCCACAGATGACATCTAATGACAATGACGGGTGGCAGAATTTAAACTCTATCAGCACTAGTTCTCAGAGGATGTAGCACATTTACACTCTGCCACCACTTGGGTTTGGACTCATAAAGACAGGAATGTTGGGGCACCTGGGTGGCTCAGTCGGTTAAGCGGCCGACTTCGGCTCAGGTCACGATCTCGCGGTCCGTGAGTTCAAGCCCTGCGTCGGTCTCTGTGCTGACAGCTCAGAGCCTGGAGCCTGTTTTGGATTCTGTGTCTCCCTCTCTCTGACCCTCCCCCATTCATGCTCTGTCTGTCTCTGTCTCAAAAATAAATAAACATTAAAAACATTTTTTTAAGAAGACAGGAATGTTATGGCCTGTAGCTACACTCCTGTGAAACTGAGATTGCAGAGTGCACACCAGACAAATTGAAAAAAAAATCAACACTGACCATGGGCGTATTGAGGCTCAAGTGATCTACACAAGCCCTCAAGGAAGAGTAACAAAGAAGGCAGGTTCTCCTTCCCATTTCTGAGCAGCTCCAATACAAATATATGTGATTGAAGCACAACAATCTGGTATTGGTTGCACTGGCTCTGGGCATTATTTATTTCAAGATATTCCATATGTACAAGGTGGGAAGGTAGGTGGCCATATTGGCAGTATTGCTGGCACCAACCTTCTAACTGAGTGAGCACCACTGTGGAAATGTTAGAGAATCCTGACATGACTATCTTCGCTTGACAGCAATGAGCAACAATCACAACAGAACTCTGGGCACTCGGGATTCCCAAAATTAAGGATTTCCAACCTTACTTAGGTTGTATGTGGGGGGGATCTCCGAAAAGAGTCTGTATTCCTTTAACCAAGGGGAAAATGGCAAAGAACATTTTACATTTGGGGACCACAAATGTGGCCTCCAACTGAACACAGACACTTGAAACTCAGTACGAATTATAGTAAATTCTCAGGAATCTCTGCTTTAAATGTTTATATTTTAAACATGGAGTTTTTATTAACTGAATTCACATAACCTGGGTGCTGCAAGTACTAACACTCAACTGTACATATACAGGTAACGTAGACTCTTAGAGAAATATGCCCTTCAATGTAGTACTGGAAAACATATGTTTTACCTGTCTCTTAAGAATGGCTATAAAAGGGGCGCCTGGGTGGCGCAGTCGGTTAAGCGTCCGACTTCAGCCAGGTCACGATCTCGCGGTCCGTGAGTTCGAGCCCCGCATCGGGCTCTGGGCTGATGGCTCAGAGCCTGGAGCCTGTTTCCGATTCTGTGTCTCCCTCTCTCTCTGCCCCTCCCCCGTTCATGCTCTGTCTCTCTCTGTCCCAAAAATAAATAAACGTTGAAAAAAAAAATTAAAAAAAAAAAAAAAAAAAAAAGAATGGCTATAAAACATTGCCTGCCATGGTGGTGGTAATAGGAGGGCTTTAAAAATTCCCGGGTGTTTTTGGTTGGGAAATTAAAGCTATTAGGCAAGTAACATTACTCAGTCTTCCTCAGTGAACACAAATTATTACTGCAATAGTTTCTATATCATAAGTATTCAATAATCTCACTGTGTGTAATAATCCTTAATTTGTTTCCTGGTTAACCATTTAATCCTATATTTGTTATCCTGGCATAGAAGAATGGAAAATAATATTACTACCTTTTCCCTCCATCTGGATTTATCTCCACGCTGAAAACTACACCACCACTATTAGCACTATAACACCTCTGTAGCAAGCTAAGTCAATTTGTATCGGCAAAGCTAAGGATGCTCAACTCACAGATGCCTTTATAAGAGCATTCCAACTTGAATATGCTCTGGAGTGAATTTTAACCATTCAACCAAACTCTATTATTTCTAGGGATACAGAGCATATTCTCTTATTTCTTCTTACTCTAGTCCTACCTGTATGAAGTCCAGCCTTTTGAAAATTAGGCCAGGAGTAAACTTGAATTTATTTGCCATGAGAATGGGACCCATGTATAAATAGCAGAAGACCTCAAGTTCAAAGGATTAGGTAAATCCAAGGGTTATTCTAAAAACTCTGAAGTCTAAAACACCAGAGAGAGTTTCATGTAGTCACCAAATCTGAGAAAATAGGATTCAGGATTCACCCTCATAGAGGTTCATAGGGTTGAACCTCTGTAATTATTGAGATATTTTAACTGAGTGATTAGGAGACAATAGTGAAGGCAGGAGGTCATTAAACAAAAGACTAGGACTGCATCCATCCTGTAGCTTTCGCTTAAAAGTAAATTAAGACTTGGTGCCTAAATAGATTGGCCTGATTTAAAAGGCCAGATGCAAAGTAACATTCATATAGTTAGACATCTTTATACAGGTATTTGGTGCAGTAGCATCAAATGTGAACACACTGTTTTAATTACTGAAAATATATGCAAGCAATCATTCTTCATTACCTTGGCTTCATCTCTAAATGTGAAAAGAATAATAGGCTGCGTATGGGAAGAATTAGGAAATAGGTAAAGAACTGAAGTTAATCTCAAAAATGGAGAGGAAATTTCTGTTCATTCACTTTTTCCTTTTACTCAACAAAATGTTTTTGAATGTCTATCATTGTTAAGCAGAGGCATCTGTTACGCACTTGATTTGGCATTGTTTACTAACCTAGAAGTTTATAGTTTGATTTTAAACCCCGTTAAATAATCCAGACTTTAAAAAGAGAGAAAAAAAATAGTTGTGAGAAAATAGGCCATATCAAAATATCGGGTACCTACCTACCTCTGTTTCTTTGAAAAAATACCTATCAATTTATTTTTTGAAAAGAAGAAAATGATTAACATATGAGTGTTTAGAGTCTTGTTCCCTTTAATATCTGCTAAGGTATTGTCTGATTGACAATGACCAACCTTTCCTCCATATGTGTATGCACCAACACACTCAAACTTTATCATCAAGAGTGGCCTGGAGGAGGGGCGCCTGGGTGGCGCAGTCGGTTAAGCGTCCGACTTCAGCCAGGTCACGATCTCGCGGTCTGTGAGTTCGAGCCCCGAGTCAGGCTCTGGGCTGATGGCTCAGAGCCTGGAGCCTGTTTCCGATTCTGTGTCTCCCTCTCTCTCTGCCCCTCCCCCGTTCATGCTCTGTCTCTCTCTGTCCCAAAAATAAAAAATAAAAACGTTGAAAAAAAAATTAAAAAAAAAAAAAGAGTGGCCTGGAGGAGCCAAGATGGAGGAACAGCATGGAAGTTTGTTGTGTGTCTTGGGTCCATGAAATACAACCAGACCGACACTAAACCATCCTACACACATAAAAACTGATTGGAGGATTAACACAACAATCTGTACAACCTGAACCACAGAATTCAGCAGGTATGTGGTGCAGAGAGCTGAACTTGGGGAGTGAGAAGCCACGGCGGGAAGGGAGGTGTTTCACGGGTGGAGAGAAGACAGAGATGGGGCGGGGGGAGAATATGGGAAAAGCACCCCTCCCCAAAAGCAGCTGGAGAGAAAGTAGAAAACTGAAAACAGCCACAGGACTAAACTAAAAAGGGAGAAAGGAGAGGGTTTAAGTTACATTAAGACTGTAAACAAAGGGAGCCCAAAGGCTGCAACTCCACAGCTCAATACCTGGTGGTGCTCTGGTGGGAAGGGCAAATCCTCAGGAGCAAAGTGGGGTCCGGGAGGTTCTCTTGGGAACACGGGGAAAGCGGTTCCACTGCTGGAAGGACATTTAGTAGAGACTGTTGAAGCCACCTGGTCCCAGCAGACACCAGAGAATGGCCACATTCGCTGGTGCTGAAACAAGGTTGTTAAGGGTGAAGCCTGGCGCCAGATGTGTGTTGTGATTTTCCATAAACCCTGAAACACTGCTACTACACTGTCTCATGAACTTTTTCTGTGGAGGGCTGGCACTCAGCTGCAGTCTCAGGCACCGGCAAGAGCAGGGTTCAGCAAGCATCCCTGAGTGCAGCCAACATTTGACCATTGCTCGGTGTGACCCTCCCGCAAAGGAGCAGAACAGGTCAAAGCCGCAGTCCTTCAGAAGTAAGGGGCCGGGGAAAACAGCTGCATCTGAGACAAAACTCGGGAGAGAGGTACTGCCTGGAGCCTGGTCACGGAGAGTGAAAAAGCGGGAGTGCACGAAAGTTGAACACAGAGAATGGGTGCGCTATTGCTGATCTGGGAGAACAGTCTGGGTAGCTGGGTGACGCCATTTCACACATGCGCATCATGCATGGGCTACCGCGCACACACATATGCACCTACGAGCACTGCAACAATCCACCCCAGTAGGCTAGTAGTGCCATCTAGTGGAGAATGGAGCTGTTACACTGAGCCCCGCCCAACTGGGCCAACCTCGCTCGTCAAGAACACAAGTCTCACCGCCTACTTAGTTTGTGGAATATAATGCTACATAGCTACAAAGTCTGACTTCTAGGGGAAACGAAGAAATTTCAGTCCTACTTCAATCTGTTAGCAGGTCCATCTATTCAATGTCCTTTCTTTTTTTCTCTCTTTTTTTCTCTTTTACAGTATTCTTTTTCTTGAATACAGAAATAGAAAAAATTCATTTTTATTTTCAATTTTTATTAAAAACATTTTTCTTTAATTTTTATTACTATAGTTTTACTTGTGTGTAAATTTTTTCAAATTCTATCTTACTTCCATCATTCTACTTCAGTGTATTCACCTATTCAAATTTTCAAATGATTTCCTTTTCTCTTTTCTTTTTCTTTTTTCTCTTCTTAGTTTCTTTTCTTTTTCTTAAATGCAGAAAGAGAAAAACTTCATTTTTACGTTCAATTTCTATTAAAAATATTTTTTCTTTAATTTTTATTACTATATTTTTTGGTTTTATGTAAATTTTTTCAAATTCTATTTTACTTCCATCATTTTAGTTTAGTCTACTACAGTGTATTCACTTTTTCAAATTTTCAAATGATTTCCTTTTTTTCTCTTTTTTCTCTTTTTCATTTCTTTTCATTTTCTTGAAGACAGAAAGAGAAAAAATCATTTTTATTTTTAATTTTTATTAAAAATATATTTTCTTAATTTTTTCTTCTAAATTATTTTCTTTTGTGTAAACTTTTTCAACTTCTATTTTACTCCCATCATCTCACTTTAGTCTACTTCAGTGTATTCATTTTTTCAAATTCTCAAATGATTTCTTTTTTTTCTTTCCCACTTTTTTTCTCTAATCTGTCAAAACACTTTCAACACCTAGACCCAAAACACACCTAGGATCTAGCATCATTTATTTGATTTTGTGTGTGTCTGTGTTTAATTTTTTAATTTTAATATTTTTTTAATTTTAATATTTTTTAATTTCAATTTTTCTACCTCATTAATTCCTTTTCTCCCTTCAAAATGACAAAACGAAGGAATTCATCCCAAAAGAAAGAGCACGAAGAAAGGACAACCAGGGATTTAACCAATACAGACACAAGCAAGATGTTTGAACCAGAGTTTAGAATCACGATAATAAGAATACTAGCTGGAGTCAAAAATAGGTTATAATCTCTTTCTGCAGAGATAAAAGAAGTAAAAAAATAGATGGGATGAAGTAAAAAAATGCTATAACTGAGCTACAATCATGGATGGATGGATGCTGCGGCCGCAAGGATGGACAAGGAAGAACAGAGAATCAGCAAAATAGAGGACAAACTTATAGAGAATAATGAAGCAGAAAAAAAGAGGGAGTTTAAGGCAAAAGAGAACGATTTAGAATTAGAGAAATCAGTGACTCATTAAAAAGGAACAACATCAGAATCATAGGGGTCCCAGAAGAGGAAGAGAGAGAAATAGGGGTAGAAGTGTTATGTGAGCAAAATCATAGCAGAAATCTTTCCTAACCTGGGGAAAGACACAGACATCAAAATCCAGGAAGCACAGAGTACCCCCATTAGATTCAACAAAAACCAACCATCAACAAAGCATATCATAGTCAAATTTACAAAATACTCAGGCAAGGAGAGAATCATGAAAGCAGCAAGGGAAAAACTACTAGGTACTTATCCAAGGAATACAAGTATGCTGTTTCAAAGGGACACATGCACCCCCATGTTTATAGCAGCACTGTCAACAATAGCCAAAATATGGAAACAACCCAAATGTCCATCGATGGATGAATGGATAAAGAAGAAGTGGTATATATATACAATGGAGTATTACTCGGCAATCAAAAAGAATGAAATCTTGCCATTTGCAACTACGTGGATGGAACTGGAGGCTATTATGCTAAGTGAAATTAGTCAGTCAGAGAAAGACAAAAATCATATAACTTCACTCATATGAGGACTTTAAGAGACAAAACGGATGAACATAAGGGAAGGGAAACAAAAATAATATAAAAACAGGGAGGGGGACAAAACAAAAAAGACTCATAAATATGGAGAACAAACTGAGGGTTACTGGAGGGGTTGTGGGAGGGGGAACGGCTAAATGGGTAAGGGGCACTAAGGAATCTACTCTTGAAATCATTGTTGCACTATATGCTAACTAATTTGGATGTAAATTTAAAAAAAATAAAAAATAAAATGAATGATGTTGAGCATTTTTTCATATGTTGGTTGGCTATCCATCTGGATGTCTTCTTTGGAGAAGTGTCTATTTATGTCTTTTGCCCATTTCTTCACTGGATTATTTGTTTTTTGGGTGATGAATTTGATAAGTTCTTTGTAGATTTTGGATACTAACCCTTTATCTGATATGTCATTTGCAAATAACTTCTCCCATTCTGTCAGTTGCCTTTTAGTTTTGCTGATTGTTTTCTTTGCTGTGCAGAAGGTTTTTATTTTGATGAGGTCCCAGTAGTTCATTTTTACTTTTGTTTCCCTTACCTCTGGAGACATGTTGAATAAGAAGTTGCTGCAGCCAAGATCAAAGAGGTTTTTGGCTGCTTTCTCCTTAAGGATTTTGATGGCTTCCTGTCTTACATTTTGATCTTTCATCCATTTTGAGTTTATTTTTGTGTATGGTGTAAGAAAGTGGTCCAGGTTCATTCTTCTGCATGTCGCTGTCCAGTTTTCCCAGCACCACTTGCTGAAGAGACTGGCTTTATTCCATTGGATATTCTTTCCTGCTTTGTCAAAGATTAGTTGGCCATACGTTTGTCGGTCCACTTCGGGTTCTCTCTTCTGTTCCATTGATCTGAGTGTCTGTTCTTGTGCCAGCACCATACTGTCTTGATGGTTATAGTTTTGTAGTGTAGCTTGAAGTCTGGGATTGTGATACCTCCTGCTTTGGTTTTCTTTTTCAAGATCGCTTTGGCGAATCCATTGACTTTTAAAGTGAATACTGAAAGATATGAATTATGTGCCATTATGATGCTTGTAGAGTTGGAATTTCTGGTGCTGTTCTCTGGTCCTTTCTAATCTTTGTTGCTTTGGTATATATAAATATATAAATATATATATATATATCTTTTGATGAATATATATATTCATGATCTATATTCATCTGTAAATATATATATACATATATATATTTATTTATTCATATTTTCTCCCCTCTGAGAGTACCCCTTAAAATTTATGGCAGGGCTGGTTTAGTGGTCACAAACTCCTTTAATTTTTGTTTGTCTGGGAAACTTTTTATCTCTCCTTCTATTTTGAATGACAGCCTTGCTGGATAAAGAATTCTTGGCTGCATATTTTTCTGATTCAGCATATTGAATATATCCTGCCACTCTTTCTGGCCTGCCAAGTTTCTTTGGATAGGTCTGCTGCAAATCTGACCTGTCTTCTCTTATAGGTTAGGGACTATTTTTCCCTTGCTGCTTTCATGATTCTCTCCTTGCCTGAGTATTTTGTAAATTTGACTATGATATGCTTTGTTGATGGCTGGTTTTTGTTGAATCTAATGGGGGTACTCTGTGCTTCCTGGATTTTGATGTCTGTGTCTTTCCCCAGGTTAGGAAAGATTTCTGCTATGATTTTGCTCACTTAACACTTCTACCCCTATTTCTCTCTCTTCCTCTTCTGGGACCCCTATGATTCTGATGTTGTTCCTTTTTAATGAGTCACTGATTTCTCTAATTCTTAAATCGTTCTCTTTTGCCTTAAACTCCCTCTTTTTTTCTGCTTCATTATTCTCTATAAGTTTGTCCTCTATATTGCTGATTCTCTGTTCTTCCTTGTCCATCCTTGCGGCCGCAGCATCCATCCATCCATGATTGTAGCTCAGTTATAGCATTTTTTTACTTCATCCCATCTATTTTTTTACTTCTTTTATCTCTGCAGAAAGGGATTATAACCTATTTTTGACTCCAGCTAGTATTCTTATTATCGTGATTCTAAACTCTGGTTCAAACATCTTGCTTGTATCTGTGTTGGTTAAATCCCTGGTTGTCCTTTCTTCGTGCTCTTTCTTTTGGGATGAATTCCTTCGTTTTGTCATTTTGAAGGGAGAAAAGGAATTAATGAGGTAGAAAAATTGAAATTAAAAAATATTAAAATTAAAAAAATATTAAAATTAAAAAATTAAACACAGACACACACAAAATCAAATAAATGATGCTAGATCCTAGGTGTGTTTTGGGTCTAGGTGTTGAAAGTGTTTTGACAGATTAGAGAAAAAAAGTGGGAAAGAAAAAAAAGAAATCATTTGAGAATTTGAAAAAATGAATACACTGAAGTAGACTAAAGTGAGATGATGGGAGTAAAATAGAAGTTGGAAAAGTTTACACAAAAGAAAATAATTTAGAAGAAAAAAATTAAGAAAATATATTTTTAATAAAAATTAAAAATAAAAATGATTTTTTCTCTTTCTGTCTTCAAGAAAATGAAAAGAAATGAAAAAGAGAAAAAAGAGAAAAAAAGGAAATCATTTGAAAATTTGAAAAAGTGAATACACTGTAGTAGACTAAACTAAAATGATGGAAGTAAAATAGAATTTGAAAAAATTTACATAAAACCAAAAAATATAGTAATAAAAATTAAAGAAAAAATATTTTTAATAGAAATTGAACGTAAAAATGAAGTTTTTCTCTTTCTGCATTTAAGAAAAAGAAAAGAAACTAAGAAGAGAAAAAAGAAAAAGAAAAGAGAAAAGGAAATCATTTGAAAATTTGAATAGGTGAATACACTGAAGTAGAATGATGGAAGTAAGATAGAATTTGAAAAAATTTACACACAAGTAAAACTATAGTAATAAAAATTAAAGAAAAATGTTTTTAATAAAAATTGAAAATAAAAATGAATTTTTTCTATTTCTGTATTCAAGAAAAAGAATACTGTAAAAGAGAAAAAAAGAGAGAAAAAAAGAAAGGACATTGAATAGATGGACCTGCTAACAGATTGAAGTAGGACTGAAATTTCTTCGTTTCCCCTAGAAGTCAGACTTTGTAGCTATGTAGCGTTATATTCCACAAACTAAGTAGGCGGTGAGACTTGTGTTCTTGACAGTACCTTTCTCCCGAGTTTTGTCTCAGATGCAGCTGTTTTCCCCAGCCCCTTACTTCTGAAGGACTGTGGCTTTGACTCGTTCTGCTCCTTTGCGGGAGGGTCACACCGAGCAATGGTCAAATGTCGAGGGCACCCAGGAACACTTGCTAAACCCTGCTGCTGCTGGTGCCCTGAGACTGTGGCCAGGTGCCAGCCCTCCCCAGAAAAAGTTCATGAGACAGTGTAGTAGCAGTGTTTCAGGGTTTATGGAAAATCACAACACACATCTGGCACCAGGCTTCACCCCCAATGATCTGTTCCAGCACCAACAAATGTTCTCTGGGGTCTGCTGGGACCAGGTGACAACAAGTGTTCTTCCAGCAGTGGAACTGCTTTTCCCTGTGTGGTCCGAGAACCTCCCGGACCTTCTCTGCTCCTGGGGATTCATCCTTCCCACCAGAGCACTGCCAGGTATGGAGCTGCAGAGTTGCAGCCTTTGCGCTCCTCTTGTTTACAGTGTTAATGGAATTTAAACCCTCTCCTTTCTCCTTTCTCCCTTTTTAGTTTAGTCCCTGTGGATGTTTTCAATTTTCCATGTTCTCTCCAGCTGCTTTTGGGGAGGGATGCTTTTCCTGTATTCTCCCCCCACCACTCCATCCTCTCTCTGTCTGTGAAAGCACCTCCCTGCCCAGCACGGCTTCCCACTCCCCAAGTTCAGCTCCACGCTGCGTACCTGCTTAATTTTGTGGTTCAGGTTGTGAAGATTGTTGTGTTAATCCTCCAATCAGTGTTCTAGGTGTGCAGGATGGTTTAGTGTTGGTCTGACTGTATTTCTTGGACACGAGGAACACAAAAAACTTCCATGCTATTCTGCCATCTTGGTTCCTCCCTATTGTCTTTGTTTCTTAACTGAAAATGTACAACATAAATAAATTTAAAAATAAATCTAGTCATCTATACATAAAATAGTCTAGTTTAAAGGTTTTGATATATATGCCTTAGAAAGAAGGGAAACGGTATATAGATAGTAAAGCTGCTAAGATTTTCCACCAGCTGGTGACATTTTAACAACCTTGTAAATGAAAAAAATGTACAATGCTTCAAATTTACTTTAAGATTGCAAATAAGAATCTGGAAAAAAATTTTATCAAAAAAGTGACTTATAACATATAAAGAATATATCATATTTATAGGTACTAGACATTCGTAAGTTTGGTTTTTATACAATCCAAAATTTCCTGTGTTATTACCTGCATGCTTTTGTCTTCTACACACAGAATTCAGAATTTTGTACCAGCAGACAAACCAACATTTCAGGATTTACCATCTTTGATTTTGCTGTATTGTTTTTAAAGTGAATATAAAACAGTAGAAAAGAATGTGTTGTGCTAAGAATAAAAGGCAAATCTCTTAACTTTAATGTAATTGAGATAATGATTGCAATCATTGTATATGCCAATGTGAAAATCATTAGGTGTGAAAAAACTTCAGTCATAAGACTTCAGCTTGTCAAGTGTGGATTTAAATGTGAATTAAAAGATCAGAATTAAAGCACAGGTATGAAATCCTGGATAAATCATCAAAGACCCTAAGAGATGAGATATAATTAAGGAAATTACAATATTGTTAGTCATCTCAGTAAAGAATCTTTTTTGTGTAACATGTAAATACAATATTCCCCCTTGTCCATAGTTTCACTTTCCCTGGTTTCATTTATCTGTAGTCCACTGTGGTCAGGCAGTAGATGATCCTCCTGACGTGTTGTCAGAAGATCAATAGCAGTCTTAACACTATGCCGTGATATCTACGTCATCATTCACCTCACTTCACCTCATCCAGGGGGTATTTTATCATCATCATCGCAATAAGAATGGTGAGTACAGTCCAGCAAGATATCCTGAGAGAGTCTAATGGAGAAAGGGGACTATTATATATTTTCTAACTTCTATTTAAGTTGCCCTTACATTTGCAAATTGGCTCATGATACAGAGCGATAGAAGGAATAATCAGTCAAATCCTTATCTTTCTGATTCCAACAATCAGGCATTTCCTGCTAAACCATTCTTTTTTCTATAGATGCAAAACATTTTATTCAAGATCTAAATTTCAAGACTCTAGCCAACTTCAAGAAGAATCAATGAAATTGGGAGTGAATGTCAAATCTAAAGAAATTCGGCAAGTTATTTAATCCATATTATCTCATTTTGTGACTAAAAATTTTAAAAATCAAAAGATATGAAGGCTAGGGTAACACGCTTTTACTCTCAACCTGATTCTTCAATAGCAACTACTTGGGTTTTCACCAGCATGAAAGTGCAATCGGAACGAGATGTACTTTCAAGTCTTTGTTTCCTTCTCTTATGCTTGTTTCTATCTATGTGTCCAGGGAATCCAGCATCTGTTGCCAGTTAAGCTCATCAGCACTCTTCCATAGGTTCCCTGCTGCTTCACTCACTCTTTATAGTGTATCAGCAGGGGCCTATGGCTGCTTGGGATGTCATTTTAAGCTCCTCCCTGTCAGTGTCCAATGGGATCCATATGTGAGCCTGAGCACATATGCACATCATGGTTTGGATGCCATGACAACTAGTGGATGACAGTCATTAAGAACACAGAATAGTTGGGGCACCTGGGTGGCTCAGTCATTTAAACGTCCAAAATTGGCTTAGGTCATGATTTCATAGTTTGTGAGTTTGAGCCCCACATCGGGCTCTGTGCTGACAGCTCAGAGCCTGGAGCATGCTTCAGACTCTGTGTCTTCCTCTTTTTCTGCCCCTCCCCCGATTGTGCTCTGTCTCCCTCTCTCAAAAATAAATAAACACTAAAAAAAATTTGAAAAGAAAAACACAGAATAGTTGGAACATTTTCATGACTGCCAGTTGAGAGATTTAAATGCTGTTTTCCAAACCATATGTACAGCCATTAGGGGTCATCAGGATATAGCATTTTAGATGGACATGGAAAATACTTTTTACTTTGCAGTTTTAGAAATATTTGAGCTTTGGGCTTTTCATAAACGACTTTTATGATGTTTAAGTATGTTCCTTCTATCCCGACTTTCTTGAGGGTTTTTATTAAGAAAGGATGCTGAATTTCGCCAAATGCTTTTTCTGCATCGATTGACAGGATCATATGGTTCTTTTCTTTTCTCTTATTAATGTGATGTAGCACATTGATTAATTTGTGAATGTTGAACCAACACTGCAGCCCAAGAATGAATCCCACTTGATCATGGTGAATAATTCTTTTTATATACTGTTGAATTTTTTTGCTAGTATCTTATCAAGAATTTTTGCACCCATATTCATCAGGGATATTGGCCTGTAGTTCTATTTTTTATAGCAGTACTTTCAACAATAGCCAAATTATGGAAAGAGCCTAAATGTCCATCAACTGATGAATGGATAAAGAAATTGTGGTTTATATACACAATGGAGTACTATGTGGCAATGAGAAAGAATGAAATATGGCCTTTTGTAGCAATGTGGATGGAACTGGAGAGTGTGATGCTAAGTGAAATAAGTCATACAGAGAAAGACAGATACCATATGTTTTCACCCTTATGTGGATCCTGAGAAACTTAACAGAAGACTACTGGAGAGGGGAAAGAAAAAAAAAGTTAGAGAGGGAGGGACCCAAACCATAAGAGACTCTTAAAAACTGAGAACAATCTGAGGGCTGATGGGGCCTGGGACGGAGGGGAGGGTGGGTGATGGGCATTGAGGAGGGCACCTGTTAGGATGAGCACTGGGTGTTGTATGGAAACCAGTTTGACAATAAATTTCATATTAAAAAAAAAGAAATATTTAAGAAGTAATGTATGTATTCTGGGTTCTGTTGCATGTGCTCTAAACATTTAAATATTCTCATGTAATATTTAGGTTTTGCATGTTATAGGATAACTCTATTTTCAATTTGCTCTCTGTTATTTCATACACCACATGAAAAACTGTATATATACTTGGAAATATTTTTAAAAGGTTCACATAACTTTCTCCAATTCAAATTTAGATCATTTAACTAACCTAGAGATATTTGAATCTATTGCTTTTGAAATTTACATAAAAATAAGGCACTGACTAGATGTTTTCCAATCAAATAGGGGCAAAATTATAATTGATGCTGGCATTTTTAATGTAATGATTTTTTAGAAATTATCTTTTTCTGATAATTTTATCTTTGTCATTCACAATGAAGCACAAACTAGGTCTGGATTATAAAACATGATATGTGATCAATATAACCATGTAAACAAATAGTCAATATCCACCCATTGTTAAATATGTATATTCATGTATGTATGTGTGCTTATATATATATATATATATATATATATGTATATGTATATGTATATATACATTTAAATTTGGATTAATATACTTATAGATATAAAATAATATTGTGTAATATCTTTTCCAGCCTTATTGAGGTATAAATGACAAAGGAAAATTATACATATTTAAGGTATATAATGTGATAGTTCGATATACATATATTCTGTGATAATTATTGCCACAATCAAGCTAATTAACACATCATCATGTTACATAGTTACCTTTGTGTGTGTGTGTGTGTATGTGTGTGTGTGTGTGTCTGCATCTGCGTCTGTATGTGTGGTAAAAACACTCAGATCTACGCTCAGCAAATTTCAACATATAATAGAGTATTATCAACTGTAGCCGCTATGATGTCTATTACATCCCCAGGAATTATTCATCTTGGAGCTAAAGTTTAGATATTTGACCAACTTCTTCTCGTTTTCCCCACTCCTCCACCCTCTTTAACCACCATTCTTTTCTCTGGTTCTAACTTCAACTTTTTAAGATTCCACATGTAAGTAACTTCATATAATTTTTGTCTTTCTCTGGTTTATTTCTTTAGCATAATATCTTCCAGGTTCATCCATGTTGTCAACAATGGCAGGATTTCTTCATTTTTATGGCTGAATAATATTCCAGTCTACATATATATACCACATTATCTTTATCCATTTATCTGTTGATTGACACTTAGGTTACTTTCATATCTTAGATAATTTGTGAACATGGGGGTGATGATATCTTTTTGAGGTAGTGATTTCATTTCATTTGAATATAAACCCAACAGTGGGATTGCTGGATTATTTTGTATTTCTATTTTTAATATTTTGAGGAACCTCCATCATATTTTCCACAGTGGTTATACAAGTTTACATTCTTACCAACTGTGCACAAGGGTTCCCTTTTCTCTACATCCTTGCCAACACTTGCTATCTTCTCTTTTTGATAACAGCCATGCTAACAGGTGTAAGGTGATTATCTCATTATGGTTTTGATTTGTGTTTCACTAATGGTTAGTGATGTTGAACCCCTTTTCATGCACCTGTTGTCCATTTTTATGTCTTCTTTGAGAAAATGCCTATTCAGGCCCTTTCCCCACTTTTTAATTGGGGTATATGGTTTTTTGCTCATTAAGTTATATAAGTTCCTTGTATTTTTGGATATTCACATCTCATTGGAATGTGGCTTGCAAATATTTCTCTCAATCCATAATTTGCCTTTTCATTTTGTTGGTTGTTTCCTTTGCGATACAGAGCTTTTATTTTGATGCCCTATATGTTTATTTTTCCTTTAATGCCTACATCTTGGTGTCATATCCAAAACATCATTGCCAAGGAGATTTTCTCCCATGTTTTCTTTATAATACCTTAATGAACAAAATAGGTTTTGAAGATAAAGAAGCCAAATGTAGGGAAAGATAGATTTTTAAAATCCTAATTACTTTCAAATGTATTTGTTTATGGCCTTCTCATTTGAGAGGGAGAAGTAGCACATTAAAGATTCTCTCACCACCTTTTAAAATGATATCCATAGAGCCTTCTTTAAACTCTCAAAATTTTTTTAGAATGAAGCTGATAATGAATAAGTATATGAATATAATAGTTGGCATGGTTATTAGATTAATTGGATACATATCCATTTCTAAGAGAAAAATCAAAGAAAGGAATTTCATTTATGCTAAAAAATATATTAAAAACTGAATGTAGTCTCAATAAAATAATCACTGTCAGAAAGAAAGTTTGCTACAACTACGGTTAACTATATTAACTTTGTTAAATATTTGCAATTTTCTAAATGGACAATATAAATAGAATCACCAAAAATATACTGGTGGACCCACTAATATTAATGCTTTGTTCTACAAAAAGTAAATATCTTATAACCCATAATGATGATTATTTAATGGCTTAAATTGTTTGATAAGCCTTGAATTTAAATTCTAACATGTGCACTGAAAAATTACCCAAGTGTTTGAAATAAAACAACTTACTTCTGAGAAAATTTCAGTCTTGTTTGGGGGCACATCTTTTCCCCACACCTATGCATATTTTAGGTGGTCTCTTCATCATAACATAAACAATGTTGTCATTTTAATATCAAGTTCGTAGAATAAATGGTCCCTCTTTAACCAATTTCTCTTTAGGACAGTGCCAAAGAATTCAATAATACAATGATTGACATTCACCACATGCTCTCTCTGATATTTGAGAAAGTTCATCTAAAAGATATGCTAAATTTCCATTTCTCTAGGCCAGAGCTATATTTCTATATTATTACATCTGGTCTGTATTATCTTGCTCCCCTACACACACACAGTTATGCCTTCACTGCCAAGATGTAAAGCTATGTCTTCAGCTTTTCTTTCACTCTACTTTACTAGAAACATCACTTTAAAGGTTCATATCTTTTGTAATCCCGCTGTCAAAGATATTTGGATATTAAATTATATTATATTTATTGTAGAACCAGCTGTATGATTGATTTCTCTTGAAACTTAGTATTAGAAAAAATCTGGTCTCCGAAAATGAAATTGTACCTCTTTATTATAGAAGAATTATATAGCTTCTGTGTGCGTGTATATATCTACCTACACATCAGTATAGGTATATATATACCTACACATCAAATTGAACATAAACTTTCAGGGATTTCAATGATCCTAACTATGGATGCTGGGTTAAGATCTCCTTTTTTAAAGGATTTCTTTTTTACTTCTTTTTTTTTAATCTTCACAGTACTGATTTTGATCTTATAAAGTTATTTAGAACTTCTTTAGTAAAAAATGAGGTACAAATTATAAATTAAAATAAATTCAATATTAAAATAAACAGGATTATTAATATAATAATATTATTAAAATAATAACTTACTAATTAATCTCAAACAGCATTAATAAAGTCAGATTTATACTATTTTCCCCTTCCTTCTTTTTGCTAAGGGTAGGCAATAAACAGAAACCCAAGGTTTTATATACCAAATACTGAATATTAACATTATATCACTTCACACCTCTCATTCAAGCTGTAAAACTCTGGTTACGCCACACAATAGGATCTGGATTCCTTGACTATTCACTGTGCACCTTGATTTGGATGGACCCTAAGTATCATTTCCAGGGCCCAGAGTTAGAAGCCAATGCTTGATTATAAACTGAAAATTAGATGCGAACAATCTCCTTGAAAACATCATCATAGCTCATAATATGTTTTGTTATTCCCTTTAATACATCAAAATGCTCTACAGTCACAGGTATTTATAACCACTCTCTGCTTCTCAGTTGGAAGTGTTATGGCAAGTGGTGATTTTTTTTTAAGTAGCTCCCTGATTTAAATATTCCATGTAGAGTCCAATTCACATCTTTAGGAAATACTTGAAAAAATATTATTTGCCATTTTGGATTTTTAAAAAGAAGAAAAATTAAAATTCCGTGTGAAAAGCCAAAAAACAAAAAAGGCCACCCACTCCACCCTAACATATGCAACACAGTATGTGAGGACGCAGTAAGGGAGAACAAAATAGCTTCTCAAAACATCATTCACATATTAAAGTTCTCCGTATTCATCTCTGCACATCTAATACAAATAAAATAAAGCAACCATTTTTTATAATTCTTTCTCTTTTAGTCATACTTTTTTCTATCACCATATTTTGCAGAGCTGATACTCATGTTATTGAATATTTCCTAAAACATTTTGAAGTAAATCCAAAGTAGAGACTGATCATCTAATGGAAGTGCTTCTGGTTCTTCCTATATTAGTTCCTAAGGCTGCTGTAACAAATCTTCAGAAACTGAGAGGTTTAAAACAGCAGAAGTGTATTCTGTCACAGTTCTGGAGGCCAGAAGTCCAAAATCCAGGTGTCAGTGAAGTTGGCAGGCTCTGGAGATTCTGAGAGAGAAACTGTTCTCTGACTTTCTCTTAGCTCCTGGTGGTTGAGGGCAACCTTTGATGTTTCTTGGCTTGGGGCTAAGTACCTCCAATGTCTGCCTCCATCTTCATAGGACCTTTAATTTGTTACTCTGTGAGCTTCAAATCTACCTTTCCTTTATTTTATAAGGACCCCAGTCATTGAATTTGCATCTAGGATGATCTCATCTCAAGATCCCTTAACTTAATTACTGTACAAAGATGTTTATTCCAAATAAGGTCACATTCTGAGTTTCTTCGTGGACACGAATTTTGGGGAGACAGTATTCAAACTACTACATCCAACTTAGAAATTATCTCTAAAATATAATTTAGCATCACCTGTTCTTTTTCCTTATGGTGCTGTTACTGACTCTGTCAGACACTGCTGTAATAGTTAACTTTTAAAATAGCCTTCGTCTGTCACTTCAAAATCTTCTAAAAAGCTATTTTTTAAAGGCATTCATTCTTGTTCTTTTTACCAAAGCAATAAATGTTCATCATTGAAAATTTGGAAAATATGGAAAAGCATGAAGGAGAAAATGAAAACCACATGTAATTTCAGAGCTAAAGATTTTTAATATGTTTTAAGTAAATGCTTTTACTAGTTTGTGCAAACATCCGTATGCATTTCTTATGAGGGTGAAATCATACCAGGCATATTTTTCACATAACAATTTAAATTATCTTAAATACCATTGCATTTCAGACTAAGAATATGTAGTTTTGTTATGTCACGATTAGATAACTACAAACCTTAATAGGCTATAAGCAATCCTGCAATAAATAACCCTCCTTGAGAGAGCTGACTGCTAAGGCATGAGGACCCCAGGAGAAAAACTTTCTTTAAGGTATATCATCTGAATGCAGGAGCTGAAGGGCATAATGGGAATTTAATCAAGAAGTCTGTCATCCATGTAAAGAATGCACTGTGGGAGCCCTTAATGAGAGGACTCATTGAAGAGTAAACAAAAATACCCCACAAGACATATGGACACCTGGCACACAAAAGAGTACCTATTACAAGATTCCAATACCACCAATTACCTTTCCCTGCTAATACTCCTTACTCGTTCCCTGTTGTGAAGGAGTCGGAAGGAGTCGAGCAAAAGTGGACAGAAGTAGAACAGATAGTAGACCGTTCACCATTCTGAGTGCATTCGTAGGAGAAGACTAAGTAGAATTGGTGAGAGGAGTAAAAGGTTTGACTTACATAGAAGTAGATTTTTTTATTACACAGAAATGAGATGGGTTTAGCTCCCTAAATGATCCCAAAGTACTGAGATCTGCAAAAGAGTTTGCTAAAGGAGGAAGAAGGAAGATACAACAGACACAATTGAAAAATCATTAGGGAAGGAGATATTCCTAAGTGTATCCTTCTGATTTCAGCTTCTTCAAGGAACAGGGAAAAGAATAGTTGTGTTTTTATTTTTCTTCTTACTTCTAGATGAATTACAGAATCAGTATGCCAAATTCCAAGTTCTATTGAGGTTTTGAAAAAAAATTACCTTTAGAGATTTTGTTTTTGAAATTTATAGACAAAAATTAAATCATTTAAAAATGATATTAACAATTACCATAAAATAGCTATGCTTCATACTTCTCTGACATCATGCTCCTACTCAGTTTGGGTGCTACTTTTTAAAACATTCGCCATTCTTTAGAACAAGATTCACTGTTATAAATGTTCTAACATCAAAGTTATGTTATGTTCTTTCTGAGTGTTGGTTTGTATTATCTTACAATTTAAGAAAAGGTTAATGCAGAATATAAAATATTTTTCAGACTATATTTAAGCTATTTCTGAACCAATGCTTATTTTTGCTTGTTCTCATCATTGTGCAATCAGATTTCCATGGATTCAAGGGTGAATAAAATTCTACTCTCAAAAGTTTATAATCTCATAAGAAAAGAGAATATATAAACAACTGCATGTAATAGAAAGAAAATAAATTGAGTGCAATGAAAATAAAGTTTCATGAGAAAGAAGAGGAGAAGCAATTAATTTTGATGAGGGCAATCTAGGGACTTCAAGATGAAGTAGCCATGTCCAGAGACTATTTAAGTTGATTGTTGAGGCTATCTAGACAGATGACCTACAAATTGACAGACAATAACTTTTCTCTTCTCTCTGCTGCTGTGATAAGAGACATCCTGGAAGTTATATATATTTTTTTTAAATTTTGAATGCATATATAATTCTTAATATATAGTACATTTCCTTCAGCGGAGTCTTTTTTGCATTATCTGTTCATTCTTTGTTTGGCTAAACCTTTATGTTCCTTGATGCATCATCAGTTTTGATATTTAGCTTGAGCCCAGATTAGTAGATAGAATAAATATTTCCTCCAACATAACTTGGCAAAATAAATCATCTTTACATAGTTTCATTTGGAGAAATGAAGCACAGTGTACATTATTCCCAAAGCATTGAAAATAAAACCTCTGTGTACCTCTGTGTTCTCAGAGGGTATTAAGGATGCCAAAGCTATTTTTAAAGACATGTATAACTAACTGCCTTTGAATACAGTTCAGAAGCTCTAAAGATTCCAGTCTACTAAGAAATGCTGTTCTCAGTCACAAAAGCTAGTAAACTTCCTGAAAGAGAAGAATTTTTATTGGTGAGGAATGTTAAAATGTTAAAAATGTAACCTCTACGCAGTGCCATTTTTCACCTTTGAAATTGCATTCCAAAAAGTGATGGTTTTTAGGGCTACCTCTATCCTACTGTCAAAGGGCAAATTTTCTTAGAATAAGTAACATATTCCAATAGATAAATCTGAGTTTTTACAAAACACATAAATTAAGAGGTGATTATTCACACTACAAATGATTCACTGCAGGGTTCTTCTAAGGCTCTACTAGCAATTTAAAGTAATTGTCTATAGTTCATTAATTACTCCTTAGAAAGATTAGAGGAAACAGAGAGCCTTAATGCTAAAAATTTCTGAAGGTCGACCAGAAATAAAGAACAAAATTGGAACTGGAAGGGCTCTAAAGGAGCAGGTAAACACATTTTAGTTTTGGAGACAAGGAGTGAGGAGAAGGTAGAGTTGCCCTCTAGTTGTCATCCAGCTAGTTACCTGAATGGGTAAAACAAAAACTTAACCTTTCCCACCCACAGCCTAAAAGTCTATTCATTACACCAAAGCCGGCTAGTTTGCAAATGTGATCACCAAGAGACTTTTCTGTAGATATCTATTCTACAGTGAAGAGTCATTTCACTTATTTTTCATGGCAAATAAAGAACTGTCGATTTTATTACTTTAGCAGATCAAAATCTATAAAATAAAGTAGAACAGAAGGGATGCAAAAAAAAAGTTAGTTTAACAGGTTACCATTAAAGTGCCTCTTTCAAAATAACAGAAATTGAAAGTAGTTGCAAAACCAAGAAATAGTCCACGGGATGCAATAGACCATTCTCTAATTGATGCTCTGTGTTGCAGGTTGGCTTCTCCAGCTGAGATGGACTATCATGTTTAGGGTATTTGAGGCAGTACACTTAGAATGAACTCTTGTGGAGAATGGAGTAGGAATTAAGGTCAGGCTGAGAAGGAAGTTGATCTGAACACAAGCAGGCCAAGAACTTCAACCAAGCACACAAGAAGCTCTAGGGTTAAATTAGCCCATCAGAGTTGTCTCCTATCAAGCCAAAATACTGGAATTATCTTTGTCCCCATCAGTCAATGAATGGATATGGGCCCCCCTGGAAAGGCCATAGCCTTGAGCTGAGAAGCTCTCTGCCACTGAGCGATCCTTTAAGGAGCAGTTAGTGCAACATATCATTAATCAGAAGGATCTATGCCATGCATCAACATGACTATCACACTCTCCAATTCAGAATTTCATGTATAATCTTTGAAGATAGTAAAGACTAGATTGAAATTTCTGCTTTCTCATTATCATTAATATAACTTTGGATTATTCATCCAAACACTCTGAGCCTCAGTTTCTTTATCTTTAAATCAAGGTCAATAGTACTTACCTCATAGAACTACTTAAGTACCAATGGTTAGCCTTAAAAGATGGTTAATTAATAGTATCTTTAGGGACATATTTTACTGATTATTTTATTAATGGGTAAGATTGTGTTTTTCTTACTTTGTATGTGGCAAATAACAGTTTCTTCCTAATACTTATGTCTTGAAAGAATTATTACAGAGTCAGGTGGTCGAGAGTTGTTTGGATTGGCATTATAAAATGATCCTAAGATCTTCAAATTACAAAACAGAAATTTAGGGTAATAATAGTAATAAGTATTTTATGTATTGATTACTGGTAATATTCAATACATAAAATGGTGTATATATATATATATATATACATTTTATATGTATATATATGCTATAGATGTATATATATGCTTATGTAATGTATAAGTGTGTGTGTGTGTGTGTGTTACTAAGTCTCACAAATTACATAATCTCATTAAATATCTCTAATGACTTTATATGGGAGGAAACCTTATTAACTCCATTTTACAAGTGAGGAAATTCAATTTTAGTTAGATTAAATGATTTACCCAAGTTCAGTTTGAGTTTCAGATCTGCTACCCTTGACGTCCTGGTGAAGACTGGAGGACTCAGTCTCTGAATGCATTTTTTTTTTTAATTTTTTTTTCAGCGTTTTTTATTTATTTTTGGGACAGAGAGAGACAGAGCATGAACGGGGGAGGGGCAGAGAGAGAGGGTGACACAGAATCGGAAACAGGCTCCAGGCTCCGAGCCATCAGCCCAGAGCCTGACGCGGGGCTTGAACTCACGGACCGCGAGATAGTGACCTGGCTGAAGTCGGACGCTTAACCGACTGCGCCACCCAGGCGCCCCAAATGCATATTTTTTAAATGATCACATTAAATATTCAAAAGTCAATTGTTTCACTTAAGGAAAATACTCTATTTTTTACTTTATATCAATTGAGTTTCCTCTTATCTAATTTTAAGTTCTAATTAAGTTGAAAATCACACATAGTTAAGAGTTGTATAGATAATTAAAATCTCATATTTTAAATGTCCCTGTCATAAGACTTCATTTTATTATATTTTTTGTTGAATATACATATATTTTAATATACCACAATTCTTGGTTACACATTTGTGTTGGTTTTCACACTATTCACTTCCAAATAACCAGTTAAATTCTTCTTGAAGACATTATTATCATCCATTGATATAATCCTATGGACTTTGTCTATTTTATTTACTCTTATATATTAGATGCTTAAAATAGTGTCTGACACATAGTAGATATTCAATAAATTGATAACCATTTTTCACTTGTTTGCATATGTGTCCATATCTCTGCAACTAACCTTTCAGTTTCCTAAAGGCAATGGTTATGTTTTATATTCCTTGTGCAACCAGGCCAGTGTCTTAAACATAAAAATGCTCAGTAATACTTATTTTTTGATACAGAATTCTGAAGAGCTATTTATACTACATTCTAATACCATTAATGTCTACAACATTTCATAAAAGATCATGATTCAGTATAATCGCAAGTGGCCCATAAACACATGTCTGCATAAGGAGAGCTAATCAAGGATATTGATTAACAGGGTTAGCCAGGGTTTCTCACTGAATGATACAAAATACAGTATGGAAACACTATTTAGAAAAGCCCTAATTCATATAAAATGAAAGCACAAAAGTAAAATAAATTTAACTTAATTAAATGTTCAACTTTATGTACTTTCCAGTTTGTTCTGTTTCAGATTTTCAAATATGTATTGGTTTTGATTTGGCTGTACACTAAATCGTTTGACTCCTTACATTTCTTTCTGATGGCCTTTACACAGACTGCTCTCTTATTCTTGCTCTAGTTGCTGCTCTAATTATGGAGATTGTGTTGGTCTAATAAAAATACATGTCTTTTATTCTTATGAATATATAAATGATATATTCCCCTATAGAATTTGAGTGAAGGAAAAAAAATAGGAATCTACAGCAAGCAATAGAGTTTCTATATTATTTTCAATGTAAATGCAGTTTTCCTCCAGGCTGTAAATCTTTAAGTAAATAACGGAGAGATAACTAAACAAAGAAGGGGGGAAGAGCTCCACCATAGTCTTTTTCCCCCAGAAATGTCACTCATCTTCTGATTTGGAAGGAGGCATAGATGGAAGTCATATGGATTTTTTTTTAAATCTGAGAGACAGAAGAGAGAACACAAGTGGGGGAGAAAAGCAGAAGGAGAGAGAGAGAGAGAGGGAAAGAGAGAGAATCTTAAGCAGGCTCCAGGCTCAGCACAGAGCCCATCACAGTGCTTGTTCCCCCAATCTGGGATCATGACCTGAGCCAAAATCAAGAGTTGGATGTTCAACTGACTGAGTCACCTAGGCACCCCAAGGAATTTTTAAAATAGTATGTTTTTCTTAAATAAAATAAAATACCAAACTCTATAACCCTATTTTAAAACAACACTATATACAGATATATAGTAATTTGTTATTTAAAATAAACAAAAATGAGCAAAATACTAAATACTTAAACAGTAAGCAAATAAGAATTAGTAAAGTCCATATTTAAATGTGATAAGTAATGAAATAATTTTATTATTGACTATGTTTCAACAAAGTAGAGTTTGGAACACCATATTTGAGTGGTAAGTAAAGAAGACTGGAAAGTTCACATTTTTAAGAAACACTGAATGAAAGATGAGACATATTTTGGTGAGCTGTAAGAAAAGAGCATTTTCTAGAGAAGTGAAGTTCGAAAAACCTTTCAAGTAGACATAAGATGAAGAAACAAAAGCAATGCAGGGAAATATTATTAGAGGGATAGTAAAATAAATAAATAAATAAATATATGTATATATATATATATATATATGTATATATATATATATGGGCGGGGTGCCTGGGTGGAGTTAAGTGTCTGACTCTTGATTATGGTTCAGGTCATGATTTCACGGTTTGTGGGTTTGAGCCCCGAGTCAGGCTCTGTGCTGACAGTTCAGAGCCTGCTTGGGACTCTCACTCTCCACTGCTCTCTGCCCCTACCCAGCTCACACTCTCTTTCTATCTCAAAATAAGTAAATAAACTTATTAAAAGAAAGGGGGGGGGAAATAAGTGAAGGATATGACAGTTACGGTCTTGTTTTGCACTGAAATTTTGGCACTACAGAAACGCCTAAAGGCTACTCCTGTAAGGCATTTGCGGCCATACTTTGATAAACATGGAGTGACATTTGGGAAAAATTTTTATAGAATAAGAGTGGAAATAATAATATACACCATTGATTGAGTTTATCTCATGTAATCTTCACTAAAAATTATGATCTCCATTTTACAGATAAAGAACAAGAGAAGCAAAGTAATCAACAAAATCCTTATAGTCTGAGGATGGGAGAGTCAGAATTTTACACCAGGTGTAACACCAAGGTCAGCATCTTGATTTGTATTTCAGGTCAAGGAATTTGGGCTTAATTCTTTAAGAAACAAGCAGCCATTGCAGATTTTTGAGCAAGGTTCAGAATTCTTTTGTCAGTAGTTCTGTCCTATTATGATCCTAGGTAACTTAATTATCATCAAAATCTTTCCAGAATCTAAATAGGATTTGTACATTTTAATGTCCCAAATGAATATACATGGAATGTTTAAAAGAAAGAGAAAGACCCTTCCACAGTCTTTTCTCTGTTTGGTTAAAAATATTTGTCGTGAGAAGCCCCCTTATTTTTTCTGCTTATAATCTATCACTGTTCATATTCATTAAAAAGCCCAGTGGCTCTCATGGCATTGCTAAGTTCTCCCTTCATACCTAATATCAACAGTTCAAAATAATTCCATAATTATATAGAATGGACATATCACTATGAAAATATATAAACAAAATATTTAATAATAAAATATATTAGTTATAGGTTATTACCAAGCTACCTCTTCAGCAAATGAAGAAATGCAGGATTTCAGATGAATATTTAGAAAGAGATATTTGTTAAATCAACTTTGTATTTAGACTCCCAACAATGAGTGGGGAATACAGCCCCACAATTATACTGAAGCCATACTCAACAGTTTGTAATATCTCTTCTGGTTCCTGAGTTACACAACAGAAACCAACTCTACTTATGCAAAAATTTCATTTATTGTGAATATATTATAGAGAACAACTCTCTTATTGAGAGTTTCCATACAGTGATGGGAAATTCAGACAGAGACAGGAAGTATCCCTGAATTGAAGAGGCAGATGAGAATCTGGGGAAAAAAAAAAATCATCTGCCTACAAAGGCACAAGTGTGTTACTACTTGTTAAGACAGATACTGGCAAATAGTTTTGGGTATTTCACTTTGCTGCCTTATAATCTCCATTATGGCTACAATTACTACTCTTTAACCCATTATGCATTTTTGTGTCAATCCCAGAAAACAATGTTATAATTTCTGGAGGTGGGCATAACAATTATTTTCCTTTTCTTCCCACTCTGAGCCAGGCTTTTTGGCCTCTATATACTCTTATTTTCTTTTATGATTTCCCCCACATAAGAAGAATATAGGATTTCTGGGTAACCAAAATAGCAAGTGTCCCCTACAAGCATGCAATAAATATAGCAAGCACTATTGAGTGCTTCCTATGTGGAAGCTCTCTATGTGGAAACTTTCTATGTGGAAGTTTTGCATAGGTGGCCTCATTAAAATCTTTCAACAATACCATGAGATAGGTATTGTTATTATATTCAGTTTACAGAGAAGAAACAAAAGATTTAGACAAGTCATGTAAGTGAGTGGTGAATTCAGGTATAACACATGAATTTGCACCATTATTGAGTATATGTATCACCTTTCAAACAATTGTAATATTCTTTACATAGCTGACAAGGGGAAGAAATGTGGCTCCATCAGCCCAAAGGCATTTCATCCCCAGGAAAACAGCTCAAAAATAAATGAAAAACAGCTTTCCTACTAAAGTTTTTAATTCTTGCAGCACTTGACCTAATGCATTATACATACTCTATACTCACAAATTATTCCACAATTATTAAAATCAGAATGTATAACAATCTGAGAATTGAGAAAGAATAATTTCTAATCCTTCAAAAAATCCTCCCTTCAACTAATGTTTAATGAAACCTGCTTGGCCTTCCAAGTTTAGTCCTGATAAAACCTTAGGAAATGTAGAAGCATGAAATCACCTATATTCTCCTTCTCAGGTCAAATGGAATTTCAGCCTGAGGAAAAAGACACAGTTCTGAATAGCTTTGGAACATGACTGTGGACACTTAAACCATCTCTTGAGTATACACTAGCATTACAGAGAAAGAAAAACACACAGCTGGTAGACGTACAAGGACTACATGAAAAAGGAGGTGCATAGCAGATGAATAGCACGGGCCACTTAGTCCTAGCGGGACAATCAGAAGGAATATTGTGGTACAGACCAAACCCCTGCAGATTAATGAAAGGGACTGAAACACCTGGAGGGGGAAAAGGTAGCAGAACTGACACAAAGGTTGAATGATAAAGAGTAGAGAAATACTGAGAGGGCACCATACCTCTCTAGGAGGCCACAAAAAAAGATCACTAGTAGACAGTAGATCACAGTCTATAACTTCAAGTTAAAAATATAAATGAAGTAAAGGAGTTATTCACAATCTCTGAATGTAGTAAGGAAAAGATCAGTGCCCTGGAGCTAAAGAAAATGTACTTTAAACTTATATTTGGGGGGGGGGATTTTTTAATACTGTGAACAATTGGACAATAGGCTTAACTCCCAAGGGTATTCCATGAATTGATCTTCCTACAGACACAGTATGAAAGGTCATAGAAGAAATCAGTCAGACCTAAGGACTAAGTTGTTATCACAGTGATAGGAGTGGTTGAGATCATCTTTTTTCAAGCAACAAAGATTCTATGACTTAAAAAAAAAGGATCCAAATATTGACTTTGCTTGGTCAAACATAGTAACTCCTTTGGTGCCTTCTGAAGATCACTAACTCACAATGAAAGTTCAACTTTCAATATGTATGAATAATAAGTGACCATGTATCAGGTGCTAAATATATATCCAGAGGATTCTCCAAAACGGACTGTATTTAGTGAAGACTAACCTCTGTAGATTTGTGAGCATGTATGTGGTTTATCATAATAGATCCTTTGAATACTGCTAATCAGCCACATCAATGTAATAGTATGACTGTACTCCATTTTATATCCCCCTAGTCACTATTCACTCTTCTGAAAATGTTTACTTCATTCTGTACTTTCCTGGGCGAAAAAAAACCTCTTCTGAATACTATTTGTTAACACAGATACTGGCGATTACATTCAGATTCTGTATGCATGTCACTTACAAAATATTTTAACTAGAAATGGATGAATTAGAGGTGTCTTTTCCTTACTTTGTCAACTGCAAACTAAATGAATGTATATGAGATGTGGTTATAAAGTCTTCATATCCATTATTTTCTTTAGGCAGAGGACTTAGCCTTTGAGATACTGACATAATTCCAATGGTATGCTATTTATCAAAGAATCCCTAATCTTTGTTTTTTTTAAACTAAATAGAATCCAAACCACTTCCTTCCTCTCTCATGAGCTGCAGCTTTTGTTAAGTTCTCCCTTGTTTCATCAACCTAGTAATTACCTACTTAACTTTGTGTACCTAGTATAGCCTGTATATAATAACTGATAATAACAGACACTTTTCTATGTGAAAGACATACAACATCTAAATTGTCCTCGAAATAGTCATAAGAGTGAATTAGTTATTATTTTTCCAATTTACAACAGAAGAATTTGATGTTAAGTGTTTATATTTTGTCCAAGGTTTTATATTTATTTGAATAACAGGGTCAGCACTTGAATTCAGGTATGGCTGATACAAATTGTTCACACTTTTAAATACTCTTTTATATTGTCTCATATTCATGTCATAGATACTTAAAATCCCTAAAACAGGAAATGCATTTAACTAAATTTCCATTTCCATCCACTAAAGCAATAAACCATGTTTGAGATCAGGGATGGCTTCTTATTAATTTCCATATTTCAGTATAATATTTGATACACAGTATGTAATAAACAATCCATAAATAGATGGTCACTAATTACCTGAAATAAAAAAAATTCCTTCTCCTTCCATTATATTGTGTGTAAAACTACTTTCTTGTGATTATGATGTGTTGTGTCCTTTTAGAAAATCTCTAAACCCAACCTTGATCTGATCCTTTATGTCTGGCCAGAAGTTTGTATAATAGCAAGATGACTCTGGAGGGCTAAAGTTATTACTTATAACCCTGACTCCTTAGGACATTTGTGAAACTGGGCAGATTTCTAAACTGTGTTGAGTAAAAACTCCCTAATATAAAAAATGGATGCTTCACAGGTGTTATTGTGATAATGAGATATCTACAAACAGTACAAACAGTGGGCACCCAGTAAATACTAATGCTCCATCTGCCATTAATCCCAACATACTCTATTACCACAAAAACCTTCATTAGATCCTTGAGAAATGTCTAATATAGAAAACTTCTGGGAATGTGTATCAGTACATATTCCAAGTCGAGTCCAGATCCTCACGAGAGTTAGATGTTAGTCTATTAACAATAAAGGTTACTCGGTCTCTGCTCTCAAGTGGTTCCTAGTGGGGAAAACAGATAATGTAAATAGATAATTAGAAGACAGTGTGTTCTGTTCTACAATCATGGTGTGAACAAAGTGTTATGGGAACACAGAGAAAGGAACAATTAACTGTTCAAGGACAGAGTAACCTCAGATAGGCTAATTTAGAGGAATAATTAATAAAACACCCATAATTTTCCAAAGTACAGGTAATATCTCTTGTGGGTTCACTGGACAAAGAAAAATACTAAAAGCCTAGAATTTTCTCTAAGCTAAAATATAACTGGGTCTTACTGTAGACAAAGCTTCAGAATCACAAAAGCACTTTTCTTTAGTATTAATGTAGTATCAATTTTATAACATAATTTATAGGCAAATAGTACTCAGGTACACGCAGGCCAAAACTCATGAAAAAGGTTATTGAATCTGCAGTATGAAAGGCCAACACTGCTGACTTAAATGCACCAAACCCTTCACTGGGGAACAATGACTTTGACTATATTCTTTGAGAATGGATCCTATGAGGCTTACTTTCATGAAATGTCTCAAATTTTGGCTTAATGCCACTATTGATTTTTATTGAAACTCTTGTGTAAAAGAAAATAGTGTAAATATCATCAAAGAAGGAAAAGGAGGAGTTTTCCCATGTACAAGCGGCCAAATTTCAAATGTCTTAACAGTACAAGCAAGTGGTATGAGAATGTCACTAGAATTCATAAATTTAACTCCACTTTTCCTGGGTTTATCTTTTGTGGATTTGAAAAACATTGCATAAAATTAAACAGAAGTCTAAAGAGTATTGAGGAAAATTATCTGTTTTCTTCCAAATTTTAAATTATAGGCAATATTAGGATTAAAAATAAGTCTTGATATCTTTCATTTCCCATCTCTCTGCCTGCTTTCTCATCTGTGAAATAAAGTGGCTTGACCACCCTTCTGATGCTAAGATTTATTTGTTTCAACATTGAGGCTTTTAGTGTCATCAGCCACATTGTCTGCTTTTGAAGAGTCATTAGTGGCACCTTACTCATTATAGATTAAGTGCACTATGATGCTAGAATATTTTTAAATCTTATAATGGTTTGAGCTTTGCTCACAAATTAGGTAATAAGGTGATTATTATTATTTTTAATTTCTATTGAGTTGAAGTAGGTAATTTGTTTAAAATGCAAGGATGCATCTGTATGTTACATACGCTAGATGAGTTGCTAAGGTGATTCACAAACTGTGTATTTGTAACAGCTACTAATTATTGAATGCTTGCTATGTGGTAGACATTGCTAATCCTTTAATATATATTTTTCATTTCATCTTTATAGCAACCTTATGAGGTAGACATTATAACTGTCTCTATTATGAAATAATAAAACTAAGACCTAGAGAATGGAAATGACTTGCCCAAGGACACAGAACTAATACATGTCCAAGGCAGGATTTGTACATGGATCTTTTTACTCTATACCTCAAATCACTCTCTTAGTCATGAGCTTTGTGTATAGCCCCAATAGCATGCTTTCATTCCTTGTATTTCTGTATTATTTGGATATTGCCTTAAAAACTCATTACATTTGCGGACAGGAAAAATAATGGATGGCCCCAATTTTAAGCCATTTAAATCTGTGATAATACATGTCTAATAGCTCCATGAAGGCAAACACATAGCCTGGTTTTACCAACATAGTGTTTATTCCTAGTGTTTGTTACTAGGCACATAGCAAATGCATAATGGACACATAATATGCACATTTGCCAAAACACTGGATTTTAATGCATTAATGGCAACAACAACAACAATAAAAAGCATGAGAAATTACTCTCTCTGTATCACGGTATTCATGTAAGTAGAAAAATAGGCAGGGTTGATAAACACAAACCAAATTCACTTAGTAACACAGCAATAAAATCCAACCAAACCACTGCCTATGGGTGATGAGTGCTCCAATGACTAGTGACTAGTACTGGCCTTCCATTCATGTATATGAATTGCATACTCCATTCTTAATGGTGACTCAGAAGTTTGTGTTTTTCTAAATGAGTTGGTTTTTAATATTAACCTTCACCCCTCTTCCATCCCCATATTCAACCATGACTATGAAGAACCTATTAGGAGTCTAAATTTCAGTTTAAAAATCACTCATCCTTACAAAATCAAAACAGAGAAAAGATCTCTTATCACAAAATGCTCCCACATTCTACTCTTAATTGGTTTTTATAACCAGTACAAAATTGTTATCAAAAAAGCTGGCTTTGTTTTCAGATTTCTACAAATTAGTTTATTCCTTCCATCAAAGTCCATATGTCCAAATAGTCCATTTTACACATTAGAGATAGATAAATTCCCTATGAACCTTTATCTAATAGGAATCCTGGTCCTCCAGGACTGTGAAACACTCCTATCTACCCAGGATGTTAAGGGAGGGGATGTTCCCAGATTTGCCCCCACCCCCAGGGTTGAAATGGTTTAATAAAAATTCCTTACTGACTTGTATTAATACAAATTACTAGGTAGAGAACATAATCCACAGCCAAGTACAAATTTTTATTCAAATAATTCTATTAGCATAATTATCTTTTTTGAAGAAATTAATATACATTATTACACTTGATGTGCCACAAATTATACAAGCAAAAATTTCACTTGTAAGGTTCTGCAGTTCTCAAGTAATTAGCCATATTGCACCCTGGAAACTAAAATTAAATACATAAATTAAACCAGTAGGGGAGATAATAACATTGTAAAGAGGGTCTGGATATAGTGTAGCATGTCATACCTGAGACTCAGCCTTAGAAGAGCCACCCTAGGCTTGGTCATACAAGAACCAAACCAGGTTTCCCACAGTCCTAAGTTTGTGACTGAAGAAATCACTTGGCACTCCTCTAAAGGGAAATTCTACCTCTGATGAAATATTACTTATGCAAATAGGTCTCTTTTGCATACTTTCTGAACATTGTTCAGTTCCTTAATTTCTGTGATACTCAGGGTGTGAATTCAGCAGCGAGGTGTTACATAAATTCAAAGTTATAGTTAATATCGTTTCTAATTTATACAAATGAAACTTTCAGCTCTTAGTTCTCTGAAGACTCACACATGGAGATATAACAAGGACATTCACTATTCCTCTTACTGGAAGTAGCTTGGGGTTGAAGTTATAATATTTATATTAGATACATTTAGTGGTAATTGCTCCCCAGTTCACAAGCCTAGGGATTATTCTTTCTGTTAGCTAATGCTACTTAGTTGGATGGAAAGATCAGTCTGACACTAAGTTTAATAGCAAAAAGCATAAAAAGAACGTGAAATCCCTGTAACATTTTATTCCCCTCCATATGTAGTCATTATTTCTGATAATATGGGAAGTAGGTAACAAAATAACACTATATATTAGATTCTTCCTATTTTATTTCCAGACATAGAGTGAAACCCATCTTAAACACAAACTCTTCTGACTCCAAAAGACAGACCAAAAGATGAAGGGGTAGGGTTCCCTCACTAGTGATACTGGTATCACAACTTAATCCAATACTCTCCATATACACCTGAACAGCCAATCCATAAATGTGCATTTAAACCACATTATCTTTTAATATAAAATATGTATTACTACAGTGGAAGAGATTTTAGGTTATAAGCTACTTACCATCAAATAGATAATCCTCTTATCTGGTTTAATGTACAACCCATGGGAATGGGCACTAAGTACGAAGATCTTTGTATATCATTTTAATGCCCACCAGAAAGTACCCTTCACTGAGGAGTCAAAAACAACTAACTGAGGTGGATGGGTGGGGTGGGGGAGACATATAGAGAAAATTAAAGTACACTTATCTCGATGGGCACTGAAAAATGTCTAAAATTGTTGAATCATTATATTGTACACCTGAAACCAATAGAACACTGTATGTTAATTATACTTGAATAATAATTGTAAAAGGCCTACAAATTAGAAAGGGAGAAATGAAATTATTCCTATTTCAGATGATATGATGGTATAGGTAGGAAATCCAAGGGAACCTACTGGAAAAAAAAATCTAAATGGTTTTACCTAACCAGTTAACATCAGTTAGCCTTTGTTTTTTGTGCTAGCATGATGAATACATGGTAACCAAGTGTATATATGGGCCCAACATCATGGGCTAATACTCACCTGATCTAGGTACTGTTGCTGATCTAGGTACTATTGCCGCCTCTTATCCAACCTGCCAGCCACAGAGAGTATTGCTAAGTTTAACACTTAGCACTATCCCTCAAGGTGACCAAACAGGCAATTTATGGTAAGTTGATTTTCTTGAACACCCCCAACCCTCAAGGTGACCACTATCCCTCGAGGTTATCAAACAGTCAATTTATGGTAACTTGACTTTCTTGAACACCTCTAATCCCAGAAGGGCCAGAGACGTATTCTTACTAGAATATATATATATATATATATATATATATATATACATCTGCATATAGATTTGCCTGTCTTGCCCACAGAACCGTCGTACAAGAGGTTTCAGAGTACTTGATCCAACAACATGGAAGCCCAAATAATATATTACATTAATAATAGAGACAAATTTTACAGTAAAGAAAATTTGGAATTTGGCATATGACTACAGTGTCTGTACATCCTATTACACACTGTGCCACCCAAAGCCATTGGCCTATTATGCCAAGGAATGGAATTTAAAGGCATAGCTGAGCTACAAGCTCAGAGATGATATATTGCAACGATGGGTACTCTCTATCCTCCAGGATGTAGTATATACTCTAAATCAATGATCCTTTTATAATGTGGTGCCCCTAGTTGGTAGGGACTGGAGAAAAAAGTGTGGAATCAGAAATGGCCCTAATTATGATCATTCTCAATGATTTATTCAGGAAATTTGTTCTTCCCATCCTACAACTCTAGGTTTTGTGAGTTTAGAGGTCTTGATATCAAAAAGAAGAATGGTTCCATCAAGAACATATAAATAGTGTCCTCAAATTTCAGGCTATGGCTATCACCTTAGCACTTTAGACTCCATGCTGAGATACAGTGTGTAAGAAAAGAAGTCACTACATGGCAAATGTAATTGGCCATATCCGTCAGTAGCAGGTAGGACTGCTATTATGCAGAGGGTGATGAGAAGATTATACTTTATAGTTAGGTGATCCAACTTGATGTTTGTTTTTTTCTTTCTGCCACTTAAATGCTATACAGACAAATATAATGGCTATAACCTGAGAAGGAAACAGTGATCAAGAGCTAATATCCTTCATGGATTATGGTCTGAATGAGCTAACCATGAATGAGAGAAATCTAGGATGGAGGGTAGAATGGAGAAATTATGAATCAAGAGTATCAATTTAATCTCATACTCGCTACAGCTGCAAAGGTTGTAATTTATGCTGCTTACAGTCCCCTTATAAACTACTCCCTGGAAAAGAAGCCCATCAGAGTACTGAAGCAGCTACTCCTAGAAATCATATACACAGGTGGATTTATATAGTGCCAAGCCTAGGTTATAGTGGATGTTGTGCTACTGCCCAGATTCCCCAACCTCCTCTGGATTGAAGCATTCATTCCCCCAAACTGATGAAAGTGAGTAATTGGTGCAGGACTATAAAAGCCCAGCTCCCTTCCCCTAATTTGGGATAATTGTAAAGGTCATCCTATTCCAGAATTACTTGTGGGGTCAGGTGTTCTTTGTTGTGACTGCATCAAAGTCCAAACTCTTCCTCTCATCATTCCTGCTTCATTTTGTTTCCCACAAGTGTTGATTCAGAAAAAAAAATGTTCCTATACACAAAGATCCATCTCAAAGTCTGCTTTCCAGGGAAACTTACCTATGAGAAGAACATTGCAGAAAACTAATAGCAAAATCTATATTAGCTTCCTAGAGTTGTTGTAACAATTTACTACAAACTGAGTGACATAGAACAACAGAAATCTAATCTCTTAAAAGTCCTGAAGTTTATAAGCCCCAAATCAAGATGTCAACAGGGCTGGTTACTGATGGAGTTTCTAAGGGAGAATCTGTCCCACACTTCTCTTCTAGATCCTCATGATGATTGAAAATTCTTCATATCCCTTGGCTTTAGATACACTGTTTCAATAACTGGCTCCATTTCCATGTTCCTCTTTCTGTGCATTTGTGTCTACATTTCCCCTTTTATGGATACCAATCTTTGAATTAAGACCCACCCTAACACAGTGTAACTTCATTTTAACTTGATTACACCTACAAAGACCCTATTTCCAAATAAGATTATATCCTTAAGATCAAGTGGGCAGGAAGTTGGGAGCTGGGGGCACTATCCAAGCCAGTACAATACAATAGAATAAAGAAGAAAAACTCTACGATAATCTTAGTGCAGAAAAATTATTTGACAAATTCAACATCCATTCATGATTTTAAAGACTCTCAGTTAACTAGGAATAGAAGGGAACTTCTTTGACATTTACATAAAACTTACAGCAGTCATCATACTTAATGATGACATCTTGAGTACTTTTCCCTAACATAGAGAACAAGGCAAAAAGGTTGACTTCACTTATTTTCAGCAATGTTCAGTAAGAAGTAAAACTCCCTTTATTAATAGGCAACCTCATCGTTTCCATGGAAAATCATGAGAAATTTACAAAATACATGTAGAAATAATGAGAAAATATAGCAAATTTGACAGATGTAAAGTCAACATAGAAAATTCATTTGTATATGCATATAAATCCCAGAAAATATCGAACAGTAAAATTAAATTTAAAATACTATCATTATGAAAACATAAAATATATAAGAATGCATTTGACAATAATGCTTAACAACTTTACACCAAACTGAAAGCTAATATGTCTAATATACAATGAAAGGAGATCTAAATAAATGTAGAAAATTTTCAAGTTATGAATTGAAAGACTCAGTATTATTAAATTTTTAACTCTCCTCTAAATGATATTTGCAATCCCAATTAATATGTCATGGAGCTCTTTTTTTTTCTCCAGAAAAAGTAATAAGGTCATTCTAAGTTGAAAGCCTCCCTCTACTTTATTTAAAGTCTTATTATGAATCTGTGAGCAATCAAGACAGTATGCAACTGGTATGTTAACAAACAAGTACATCAACAGGATAAAATGGAGATTACAGAAGTAGATTCACACAGACACCAAATTATTCTGTGGGAAAATAATATTTTTTCCAGTTAAATATTATCAAATAACTTTATAAGCTTTGGAAATAAAATAAACTTGAACTTCTACTTCAAACAATACACAAAAAATTAATTCAACAGAGACCAGAGAACAAAAGCAAAAACAACAACAGAAAAGATAATATATTAGATGTCAAGGCAAGTAGGAGATGTGGTAGGTAAAGAATTCTTGACTAAGGACAAAAAGAAGATAATGATAAACTTGATTTCTTCAACATTAAAAGCTTCCTTCCGCAAAAATTACATTAAGAAAATGGTAAGGAATCCAGGAGCTGGGAAGAATATATGTCCAATACACATATGGAAAAAAGACTTGTACAGAGAATATAAAGAACTCTTACAAATCAATAACAAAAATGCAAAAAGTAAAAACTGCAAAAATTATCTGTAAAATATTTAAACAGAAACTTCATTAAGAAAAGATGCAGGGGCATCTGGGTGGCTCAGTTGGTTAAGTGTCTGACTCTTGCTTTTGGTTCAAGTCATGATCCCATGGTTTGTGAGTTCAGGCCTCATGTTGGGCTCTGTGCTGGCAGCATGGAACCTGCTTGAGATTCTCTCTCTCCATCTTCTCTGCCCCTCCCCTATTTGTGCTGTCTCTCTCTCAAAATAAACTTAAAAAAAAAACTTTAAAGATGTAGAAAGTGATTTTAAAATGTATAAAAAGATATTCAACATCATTAATCATCAGCGAAATGAAAATAATTAGGGATCAGAGATATCCATTAAAACACAGGGAGATTCACCCATTACAATGGAAAACAAAATAAGAGTGACAAGAGCAAATATTAATGAAGATGAACAGTGAAACATGGTAAAATCGCTTTGAAATATTGTTTGGCATTTTCTTATAAAGTTAAACATACACCAACCTTATGACACAGGATTTCTATCTATCAAAGAGAAATTAAAAATATATCCACAAAAAATATACAAGGATTGTTCTAGCAGCTTTATTCAAACTTTATAGTAATTAAGACAGTGGAATTCCTGTAAGGGTAGAAAACAAGTCAATGAATAGCTGATTATCTAAAAGGCAAGTTCATTCAATGGGGAAATTCTTCCCAGCTATTAGCACAGGAACAACCTGATAATATGTTCATAATAGCTTGTACCTGATAACAACTCATATCTCAACCAAAAGAAGAGAAATAAACAAATTGCCATCTACAATGGAATTCTACTCCAATAAAAAAAATATGATGAATTTTTGTTGCACCTAAAAACATACATGAGTCTCAAAAACATTATTTTGAGTAAAAAAAAACATGGACAAAAGAGAAAATATTGTTATTACATCATTTATATGAAGTAAAAAAAATAGGAAAAACTAATCTATCATGTTAGAAATGAGAAGAGTTACCCACAACTAGTGTGTGTGTGGAAGGGATTAACTGGAAATGCACAAAAAGGAAATTCCTGGAATCATGAAAATGACCTATATCTTTATTAGGATGTTGGTTACAAGGATGTATGTTTGTCAAAACTCTGAATTACCCATTTAAGATATTTGCATTTTACTGTATGTAAATATTCTTCCTCAATGAAATAAAATAAATTAAATCAATAAAAATTATTTTGGTTCTAAGTGAATTATAACAAAAGAAAAATTTCAGATTATACTAAAGCAGTCATTTAGTGGAATAGAGGCATCTCAAATAGAAATAATAAATAGATTTGAGTATTTTTAGTAAATAATCTAAGAAACAAAAGAATGAATCATTGGAAAATGATTTTAGTTTCTTTCTGACTTGACATGAAAACTTGTATCAATGAACGTAACATAATATGCCCCAACAAGGTCATCAATGACACTGATGGCAGAGTGAGGTATGACTGTCATGAATTCAAGAAGTAAAATTAGTTATTCCTCAAAAGAAACTTTAAATTGCCTATTCACACTTGATAGATAATCCAAAAAGTCTTTCTCAAACTTGACAACAATTCTGAAATATTGCATGACACTATCAGTAATAAATTATAGAGGCAGAAACTTTTTTAAACTATGAATAAAAAAGAACAACTTCAGATCTACCTTGCTTGAGGAAAGACTTAATTATCATTCTATTCTCCAAAGAAGATATTATTACAAAATATTTATCATATGAAAAAAAGCAATCAAAGAGTATGCTGCCAAAAATGTGGGAAAAATGATTACAGATGTCTGTCAGGACTTTCATTAATAAATATATTAGGTTATTACTCTGGATGTTGTGATGATTGTGGTGTATTCTAACATGTTATAACTTGTAACTTATGATTTCTCATTTTAAATAAATACTTTCCCACCCTAAATAATAATAATAATTTTGAAATCTTTTTTCTTAAGGAGGGCATGAAAAATAATAGGAGATTCAATCTCCATGCAACAAGAGGGATTTGAGGCACCTGGGTGGCTGAGTCGGTTAAGCATCTGACTTCAGCTCAGATCATGATCTAATGGTTCATGGGTTTAAGTGCTGTGTTGGGCTCTGTGCTGATGGTGCAGAGCCTGCTTGGGAGTCTCTCTTTCTCTATCCCTCCTCGCCTCAAGTTCTCTCAAAATAAATAGGGATTATTTATTATAGGTGGTAACAATACCTGCTCCCTACACTCCTAGGATATTGCACCATTGTTGTTATGGTACATCCACCCTCAGCCTCACCCCTACCAGCTACTCTTCACTACTTCCCTATTGCACTAACAGATTAATTCCTCTTGAAACTCTAGAACCTAAAGTTCAAGAAAGGACTGATGGTTTCCTTATCATTTGTTTCCCTCCAAACACATAACCAACATTCTATCTTGTCAATCAACTGTGATATTGTTTATATTATTGCCTCTAAATCGTGTAGATAAGACTTCTATTCATAGGAAAGTAAACAAAATTACAAAACAGAATAGATATCATCAGCTAATTCATAATTGATTTAATACCCTTATGGCTGAATAAACATACACTACAAATAACAACAATAAGATATGATAATATAATACTCAACTCCAAAGACAGATGGGAAAAGTACAAGGTCTATTCTGACTCCCCCCCACCCGCCTTTTTCATCTAGACCTTACAAAATTCACAATGGGCAGCAAATAGTTAAGATTTGCAAGATGGTATTTTTGCCAGTGGGTGAATAGAGGTTTTAATCCCTGTTGCCTCTGCTTGGTTGGCAGAAAAGTTTAAAAATGAAAAATTGGATTTTATGCAGTTATTTAAAATGATGTTCACATTAAAAAATCATGACAAAAATATTTAAAATAAATTGAAAAGACGGTTTGTACAGTATACTAGTTTTTATTTTTAAAATATTCTATATATGTATGCAAAAGTCCAGATAAAAACAGAAGAAAATGTTACCAGTGAAAGATATCTCTAGGTGGTACAATTGCTGAGTTTCTTTCTTTGTATTTGTCTATACTTACCATGCTTCCACATTAATACTTCCTAGCAATACTGCATAAAGCAGAACTTTCCTACCTCAAGATGGGTATTACCCAAATTTTGGATAAATCTCCTAGCCTCATTGAGAAATTGAGAAATAACAAAGCTCAGACCTAAAGAGTTTTCAGCCCCAACCATAAAAAAAAAAACAAAACTAGGGGATCTTGCACTATGAGGCAGCAGATTGGTGGGGGTGGGGGGATGAAAAATGCAGCATGAGAGGAATGCAAATGACCAAACAGATAAGCAACGATATTTGTAAAGTTGTACAATTAGGTCATCAAGGTCAGGAGCAATTACTGGTTTGACTCTGAGACCACAGAAGGTGCCTGTGGGACTCCAATACACAAAAAACCTGAACAAAGACATTTCAAGGAAACATTATCAGCTCAGCCAATAGGATCAACAAAAACTGAAACAGGAGGAATCAACATGGCAGAGAAGTAAGGGTCCCAAAGTTCCCCCCTCCCTCAAACACAGCAGCATTGAGACCAGAATATTTGGAATTCCAGGAATCTGGGCTACAGAGTGACAAAAACATATCCAGGGGGCCACAGGGACAGCTTGGTGGGCCATAGGTGCATGATTACGAATTGGGAAAGATAAAATGGGTAACGTAGGCACAGAGGGGAGGGATCCCCTTCTGTGGAGAGACAAAAGGAAGAGAAAGAAAGGCTGTGGAAGTATAGGATTATATTTGGACAAGAGCTAAGAAGAGTTAACAATTATAAATGTCTATGCACCGAATTCAGAAGCATCCAAATATATAAAACAATTAACCACAAGCATAAGCAATCTTATTGGTAAGAATGTGGTAATTGCAGGGGACTTTAATACTCCACTTACAACAATGGATAGATCATCTAGGCAGAAAATCAACAAGGAAACCATGGCCTTGAATGATACACTGGACCAGATGGACTTGAAAGATATATTCAGAACTTTTCATCCAGAAGCAGCAGAATACATGTTCTTCTCAAGTGCACGTGGAACATTCTCCAAAATATGTCACATACTGGGTCACAAAACAGTCCTCAATAAATATAAAAGGATTGAGGTTACACCATGCATATTTTTAGATCACAACACTATGAAATTCAAATCAACCACAAGAAAAAATTTGGAAAGGCTCCAAATACATGGAGGTTAAAGAACATCCTACTAAAGAATGGATGGGTCAACCAGGAAATTAAAGAAGAAATTTAAAAGTATATGGAAACAAATGAAAATGAAAACACGACAGTCCAAACACTTTGGGATGCAACAAAGACAGTCCTAAGAGGAAAATACATTGCAATCCAGGCCTGTCTCAGGAAGCAAAAAAAATCCCAAATACAGAACCTAACCTCACACCTAAGGGAACTAGAACTAGAGCAGCAAAGAAGCCAGAAGCTTCCCCAAAGCCAGAAGAAGAAGAGAAATAATAAATATTAGAGCAGAAATAAGCAATATAGAATAAAAAAAAACAGTAAAACAGATCAATGAATCTAAGAGCTGGTTTTTTGAAAGAATAAACATAACTGATAAACCCCTAGCCAGACTGCTCAAAAAGAAGAGAAGGCCCAAACAGATAAAATCATGAGTGAAAGAGGACAGATCACAACCAACACCACAGAAATACAAACAGTTATTAGAGAATACTATGAAAAATTATGTGCCAACAACTGGACAACCTGGAAGAAATAGACAAATTCCTAGACAGCCACACACTACCAAAACTCAGATGGGAAGAAACAGAAAATTTGAACAGACCCATAACCAGTGAAGAAATTGACTCAGTTATCAAAAATGTCCAAACAAATAAGAATCCTGGGACAGATGGCTTCCCAGGGGAATTCTACCAGACATTTAAATAGACATTGAGATATTTTTCTCAAGCTGTTCCAAAAAATATAAATGGAAGGAAAGCTTCCAGACTCATTCCACGAAGTCAGCATTACCTTGATTCCCAAACTAGACAGAGACCCCACTAAAAAGGAGAATTACAGGTCAATATACCTGATGAATATGAATGCAAAAATTCTCAACAAAATACTAGCAAATTGAATTCAACAGTATATTAAAAGAATTATTCACCGTGATCAAGTGGGATTCATTCCTGGGCTGTAGGTCTTGTTCAATATTCGCAAATCAATCAATGTGATACATCACATTAATAGAAGAAACGATAAGAACCATATGGTCCTGTCAATAGATGCAGAAAAAAACATTTCACAAAATACAGCATCCTTTCTTAATAAAAACCCTCAAGAAAGTAGGAATAAAAGGAACATACCTTAACATCATAAAAGCCATATATGAAAAGCCCACAACTAATATCATCCTCAATGGGGAAAAACTGAGAGCTTTCCCCCTGAGATCAGGAACATGATAGGGATGTCCACTCTCACCATTGTTGTTTAACATAGTGTTGGAAGTCCTAGCCTCAGTAATCAGACAACAAAATGAAATAAAAGGCATCCAAATTGCCAAAGAAGTCAAACTTCCACTTTTCACAGATGACATGATACTCTCTATGGAAAACCTGAAAGACTCCACCAAAAAGCTACTACAACTGATACATGAATTCAGCAAAACCACAAAATACAAAATCAATGTACAGAAATCAGTTGAATTTCTATACACCAATAATGAAACAACAGAAAGAGAAATCAAGGAATCAATCCCAATTACAATTGCACCAAGAACCATAAAACACCTAGGAATAAACCTAACCAAAGATGTAAAATATCTGTATGCTGAAAACTATAGAAAACTTATGAAAGAAATTGAATAAGACACAAAGAAATGGGAAAATATTCAATGCTCGGGGATTGGAAGAACAAATAGTGTTAAAATGTCGATACTGCCCAATGCAATCTGCACATTCAAAGAAATCCTAATTAAAATTGCACTGGCATTCTTCTCAGAACTAGAAGAAACAGTCTCAAAATTTCTATAGAACCACAAAAGACCCCGAAAGCCAAAGTAATGTTGAAAAAGAAACCAAGGTGGAAGGCATCACAATCCTAGATTTTAGGCTGTACTACAAAGCTGTGATCATCAAGACAGTATGATATTGGAACAAAAATAGACACATAGATAATTGGAATAGAATAGAGAACCCAGAATTGGACCCAGCAATGTATGTCCAACTAATCTTTGACAAAGCAGGAAAGAATATCCTATGAAAAAAAACAGTCTTTTTAGCAAATGGTGATGGGAGAACTGGGCAGCAACATGCAGAAGACTGAAACTGGACCACTTTCTTACACCATACACAAAAATAAATTCAAAATGGATGAAAGACCTAAATGTGAGACAGGAAAGCATCAAAATCCTAGAGGAATAAACAGGTAATAACCTCTTTGACCTCAGTCACAGCAACTTCTTACTCAACATGTCTCTGAAGGCAAGGGAAATAAAAGCAAAACTGAACTCTTGGGACCTCCTCAAGATTAAAAAAAAAAAAAAAACTTCTGCAGAGCAAAAGAAACTAAAAGGCAACTGACCGAATGGGACAAGACATTTGCAAATGACATATTGGATATAGGGTTAGTATCCAAAATCTATGAAGAATTTACAAAACAAATAATACAAATAAAGCAAATAATCCAGTGAAGTAATGGGTGGAAGACACCTGGGTGGCTCAGTCGGTTAAGTGGCCGACTTCGGCTCAGGTCATGATCTCGGGGTCCGTGAGTTCGAGCCCCGCGTCGGGCTCTGTGCTGACAGCTCAGAGCCTGGAGCCTATTTCAGATTCTGTGTCTCCCTCTCTCTGACCCTCCCCCGTTCATGCTCTGTCTCTCTCTGTCTCAAAAATAAATAAACGTTAAAAAAAAATTAAAGATAGAATTACCCTATGAACCAGCAGTAGCACTACTAGGAATTTATTCAAAGGATACAGAAGTGCTAATTCATAGGGGCACATGTACCCCAATGTTTATAGCAGCTCTACCAAAAATAGCCAAATTATGGAAAAAGCCCAAATGTTCCTCAACTGATGAAAGGATAAAAAAAAGATATGCAATTGAATACTACTTGGCAATGAGAAAGAATGAAATCCTGCCATTTGCAACAATGTGGATGGAACTGGAGGGTATTATTCTAAGTGAAATAAGTCCGTCAGAGAAAAACAGATACCTTATGTTTTCCCTCGTATGTGGTATTTGAAAAACTTAACAGAGGACCATGGGGGAAGGGAAGGGGAAGAAAACAGTTTCAAACAGATACAGCAGCAAACCATAAGAGACTCTTAAATGCAGAGAACAAACTGAGGGTTCATGGGAGTTGCGGAGGAGGGGAAAATGGGTAATGGGCATTGAGGAGGGCACTTGCTGGGATGAGCACTAGATGTTGTATGTAAGTGATGAATCATGGGAATCTAGTCCTGACACCAAAAGCACACAGTATACACTGTATGTGAGCTAAACTGACAATAAATTATAAAACAAAATAAAACAAAAAAACTGAAACACATACACACACTTAAATACACACACATACATTAACATACATAAATACACACAAACATACATGCACACTCACACAAAGGCTATGAATTGTGAATTCAGCCCCCGAATCACAAATCTGCTGCAATAATGGATTCAAGGCTGACAAATGATTACCAACTATTTAAAGAGGCAAAGGGTTGGGACGATGAGGATGGTGTCAGGTATTCCTGGTAAATTAAATTCACACAGAGAATATTTAGTAATAATGATGCCCACTCTTAAACAAAGATGTTAATTCTTTAATTTTTTTTCTTCCAAGATCTTATTTAAATTCAAATTAGTTAACATATAGTGTAGTACTGGTTTTAAGAATAGAATTAAGTGATTCATCACTTGCATACAACATCCCCCCATAGTGTGCTTATTGAATTATTACCAGATATCTTTGTTCAAATTTGACAAATATAAATTAGTACAGTCTATTAAAGAATACTGGACCCTGGCAGGCTTTAAACATCATCATTAACACACCAGTGCCCAAGTAAGGATCAATTCTCCCTGAATAAAGTTGACTGCAACTCAACCTACCCTGCATGGTGAGAAATTGTGCAGTAAGGGTGATTTATATGTACATACAAATATATATATGTGTGTAAATATATGTGTATATATATATTATTTGTAAATAATATAAATATATATGAATATATAAATTTTATATAAATATAAATTATATATATATAAACACATTATCAATTGAAGGCTATAGCATCCTAAAAACAAAACTAAAAAGCTGAGGTGAGCCTGTATATGTCAATATCCTCTGAATAGTACTTCACAACACTTATTGACCTCTGTGTACTTTGGATGTTATTGGTATATAAGTATTTATTTCATCTAACTGGATTAAATTGAGAAGGCTATGTATCATGAAATTATCAAAAGGTTACAAGGAATATTTTCAACTGTACTTCATTCCTGAATTAGAATGGTTTTCTAGTACCTTACCCCAGGGAACATTCACATGTTCCCTCTCAAGGGAGGCTCCCATCAACAGTGCCAAATTATGTGTGATTGTTGGTGCTGGGCACAAGTCCATGGGGAAGCTAGGAACTGGACCAAAATCACCACTGAACTTTTAGAGGGTAATAACTTCTGTTCATTTCTACCTTACCTATGATTCACCTCTGAAAAGCCATTTTAAAAAAATCACATTAACCATTTAATCCTTCACAAAACAAGAGCCTAATCTCTTTTTAAATCTGCTGTTTACATTGATATATATGATTTTTTCATGTACGCATGAAAGACCTAATTCTGAGGTAGGGGTGGGGGATGATGCACATATGGTTTGAGTGCAATAGCTTTCTGTTTTTTTCAAAACAGATTACCTCATGTAACCTAATCTCTGTCTGAAAATTGAGGAGATAGCAGAAATGGGATGGGATTTTAAAAAGACATATAATGAGCATGGCAGATAATGTTTATTAAAAGGATATAGTCAAGAGGGCAAGTAATGTTAAAATCAGACATTCTCTAGAACAGTTACTTGAACACATTTGTGATTTTTAGAAGAAGCAATACTACCTCAATTCTATTTTCAAAGGTTAAATGTCAACTCCCTTTGACACTAAAATTCTAACTTTAAGACCTTAGAACTTAAACTTAGTATGATATAGAAAAATAAATCACTCTACTGCAAGAGAATATCTGGACATATCGACACTTGGTAATTAATAATTCATTGGGACTATTCTAAAGATCATTGCTTTGTTTTACATATTGTTCTAAAGGTCATTGCTTTATCTTAAGCATGGATTAAGCTATGGAAAAAAGATGAAAAAGTCTCAGTATTTCATATTGTTGTAAAACTTTAGCAAATTCCCATCCAAGGTGTATAAACAAATAACGATAACATCTATTATTAACTGAATGGCCAATATTTTGCTAACTTTGCCAACTTGATACCTAAGTTTCAAGTCAGGTACTATTCTCTTAATTTTATAAACCATAACCAATAACTGTACAATAAGAAATAAAATCAGGATTCTATCATGAGGTTTCTCTTTTTCCTTTTTCTCTTAGTTGTTTTTCATTGTGAAAACTGTGCCATTTGGGTTGGAAATAATACAACAGACATCTTTATTAGGTTTTTAAAATCCCTTTTATCTGATTCAATGAAGTAAGAGAGGTCAAACAAGAGAGATCTCTCCTAGCTTTTTTTATACCTTCACACTATTCTTCCAGATGATAAAGAACTATTGCATTAACACTCAGTTCATTCATTCACTAAATTCCACCCATCCATTCACTCATTAATTCAATTCAATAGGGAAATAGTCATAATCAGGGCATTTATAGTTCTCATTTTCACAGGATTTATAACTTCATAGAAGATATAGACTGTTGAAAAGCTGGTGCAGCACAATGAGCCCTATGATAAGGGAATTTGAAACTTCAGTACTGTGAGGGGCTCCCCAGAGGAAACAGACTTGAAGATGAGTGGATTTAGTCATGTATGCTTGGCAGATAAAAAGAAAGAGTCCTGTCTCCTGTGCTTCACTGTCAGACATAGCCTGGCTCAGTCAACTTCTGAGGTATCCCACACTCCAGAAATCTGCTGTCCTCTACCTATTCTTTTCATGTTCTTAACCAACAGACAATCAATAAACAATTAGGTAATCTTATTAATGGAATTGAATAGTTTCCTAAAGAGCATCCAATGTACACAGAGGAAGTGTTCTCATACAATGAAATCTCCAAAATGTAAAAGAGCAGATGAAAATGTGAGTGCTCTGGCATCTAGCCTATTCATATTTTCTATTCAGCCTCATTTTGCCAGAAGTGGGATGGAGCTACATGATACCTGCTTCATAAAACTGCTCATCCCTGGTACAGATATTATACTATTCTCTATATCTACACCATTCTCTAGATAAGGATGTACACAGGGTCAAGAATAATAGAGACATAAAGTCAGGATGGATTTTAATTCCTGGTCCTCAAGAATTCCATTAAGCTATATAGTTTCCCACAACCATGATTCTACCAATCAATTAAACTAATAGTCTAAAGGAAACAACCAAACCACAACATTAAAGTAACAAATAAGTGTTTCTGTTTAAGGGAATGACATGAGTACCTTTAAAAACAGAGATAATTACATATAAAAGTATGTATTTCAAAGAGATTTTTGTGGTATTTTCCAAAACAAAACTATTAAATTTATCCTCAAATAATAACATAGTAGGTACTTAAGAAATCCATATTAGAAAAAGATGGTAGATTAATGGATAAATATCATATTTACTTATTTAATTCCTATTGAATGCTATACTCCAAAGACTCTTTCCAAGTATGAGCCAGTCCTCTAAGGTGCCCACCCCCAAGAAAATGAATTCTGTGGTCTATGAGAGAAATGAGGAAGTTATTCTGCTGGAATATGCAGAGAAAATAATACAGGAAGAGCTTGAAAGCACAGGTAGGTCTCATGTAATGTGAAACCATCTCAACAGTTGAATTTTTTAAAAATAAATGTTTATTCATTTTTGAGAGTGAGAGTGTGAGTGGGGGAGGGGCAAAGAGGCAGGGGACAGAGGATCTGAAGTGGGCTGTGCACTGACAGCAGCTAGCCTGATGCAGGGCTCCAACTCATGAACCATGAGATTATAACCTGAGCTGAAGTTGGACACTCAACTGACTGAGCCACCCAGGTGCCCCAATAGTTGAATATTAACATAGTCTAATTTATGTTTTTTAAAAAGTCACTCAGATCATTGTCAGGTTTGCAGAGGGCAAGTATGTAAATGAGGAGATTAGTCAAGAGTCTTGCCAGTGGGAGATATTTGTTGGTAGCTTAGACTACGGTGGTATTTGAGCAGATGGAGGTAAAAAAAAAAAACGACTCCAACTAGGTTTTCAGGTTCAAAACCATTTCTAGTTGATAAACAGCATGGGAAAGAGAAAGGGAAGATAAATCAAGGAGTTGAGTAACTGAGTAGATGATGATATCAATTATTCTGCTCAAATAAACAGAGTGCAGCATACTTGGGGAAGGTCAAGGGTTGCATTTTACTCATCTTCTGAAATGCCTGTTAGACATCTAAGATGAGTTTGCTGGATATATCATCTAGAGATGCAAATTGGAGATTATACATTGAGAGAAAAGGAAAGAGAAGAAGAGAATATATAAAGACTTGAGAGATGAGTACTGAGTTTGGGATGCATTCCAACATGTAAAGATTTGGTAGAGGAGGAATCAGCAGAAAAAGACTAAGAGCCAACAAGGTGGATGATTAGTGAGGAGAGTGAGAAGTCATGGACACCAAGAATGCCACGAAGGAAGAAGCTGTCAACTATGTTGAATGCTGCACAAAAGCCAAGGATGACAGGGGGCTACATAGGTGAATCTTGAACTTGGTATTAAGAGATCACTTGGTGATTTAATAAGCAATTTCAGTGCAATTATATGGACAGTATCTGGAGTGGAGTGGGAATGGATTTGTAGCGAAGACAGGGAGGCAATGAGTGTACACAGTTCTTGAGAATTTTTGCTATAAAAAAGAGCAGAGAAATGGAAAGGCAGCTAAAGCAGAGTTATGGAATCAAGAGATTTTTTTGTTTCGTATGTGATTATTGTTGTGTGTGTATGTTCAAATTAAAAGTGCATTGTACTAAAAGCATGTTTGCATATTAATAAAAATCATATAAGAGAAGTGAAAATCTGGGGCACCTGGGTGGCTCAGTGAGTTAAGTGTCCAACTTTGGCTCAGGTCATGATCTCACAGTTCTTGCGTTCAAGCCCAACCCTGGGCTCTGTGCTGATAGCTTGGAACCTGGAGCCTGCTTCAGATTCTGTCTCCTGCTCTCTCTCTCTACCCCTCCCCTGCTCGTGGCCTGTTTCTGTTTCTCTCTCAAAAATAAACATTAATTTTTTTTAATTCTTAAAAAAAAAAGAAGTGAAAAATCTGAAGATTTCATGATTCAGGTGAGAGAAAGGATAACTGCAAGTGTGACATCCATGGTAAGAATAAGAGTAAAGATGCAGAATACAAGAGGGTAGGTTGGCCCAGGATAGAATCAGGGACTCTTTTTCCATTGTGAAAAAGTGGGAATAATAGAGTATAATGCAGAGTATGGGTATCTCCTCCACCAGTTTTCAAATTCAGTGAATTCTGAGGTGAAGGGCATTGGGTAAGGTGAAGCAGAGATATCTTGTGTGAGCAGGGCTAGCCACTTAAATTGTAGAAGCTAAGTGCCAAATGAAAATGTGAGGACCTTGTTGAAAGGCAGAAAATAAGTACTACAAGTAATAAATATAAACTTTTCCTTTTTTCTTCTCTTTCTCAACTTGGCATAATGTGTTTTCTTTGTCATTTAATGTCACTCTAAGTAAGGAAAAATTAAAATATTAAAATACTTGCATAAATTTAACCATTACGTTTTACATTGTACAATGCCAGTTTTCCAGTTTTAATGGAAAATGTGAGAGCATTAACTCATCTAAAGAATTATCAAAATTCTACTAACTGCCACCATGTCCATCCTAGACCCTTATATGGAGAGAAAGAAAATAGCAAATGAGGGTCTCCTCCAAATAACACAACTCAATTGCTGCTCTAGAGATAAAGAGCAAGAGCCTTCCTAAGGTAGGGAAACTGGGCAGGGTATGGGGTGTCAGGGAGAGCAGATGGCCTAGAACTCATTCCCAGAGGCAGAGGTGGGCAAGAGGCAGGATTATGTGTAAGCCAAGACTACGCCTCCATGGACATTGCAATTAGTCTATGATCTTATAGGACTTCACTTACAAAACATAAGGTTACATAACGTTATTCAGAGTTTCAGGACAGCAACCACAGAAAATCACACACCATTAAACCATGGTAGGGGATGGGATTCTAAGCATAGGGTTTTGCGTATTTGTACTAGTTGTGTATCAATAAAGATGATCCAGTGTGGCAAGGTTTTAAAAAGAACATTTGGCTAGGTTCAGGTGTGTTGGCTTACTCCTTGTGAAACCAAACCCATTAGCATAGCTTAATTGAGGAATATTTCTCCATGAATCTCTCATATTTCTGCATACCTTGCAAGCAGAGTCACTGATTGCCTTTAGTTCAAGAGTCTTTTCAAGGATGTTTGTATAGTGAACAGCCTTGAAAGACAGAGATAGTGTCTTTATCCAAAGCAAAGAGGAAGCATACTTTTTCCCATTATTAAAGATCTAGGTTCTCTAACCTTGGGCTTCCCCTCCAGTAAGTAGTTCATGATGTGTGCTGCTGTCATCTGGTCAACCTCCTGTCTCCCTGTGGGAACTGAGGCTTAGAGAACAGGCAAAATAAATGAATGAGTCAATCAATACATACATACATACAACATAAATACATAAATAAAATAAATGCTGATACTCTGGCTACCAGTTAGACACTCATTCATCTCTGACCCAGAGATCTCATGTCTTTTAACAGCATCCATTAAAGTTTGGCAGGCTAACTTATTAGCTTGCAATTAAGGTAATAATCCTACTTCTTGATAATTTTGCTTTAGTTATGTTTTTTCTAATCAAGACTTTCCAGGAATAATTGAATTAGCAAAACACACTCTAAAACCCAGGTCATTATCATTTCCCTGTTAGCAGATACAGTAAATGGAAGCACACTGTCTGGAATAAAAGCATCCGGCTTGTGAAAAAAACAGTGATTCACAAAGTGTGCTTCACTGGATCATAATTGATGGAACATATATACTGTAAAAAAGAAACAACAGGCTCAAAATGGAGTCACTTTTGCTAAACCCCACCAAGACTTAATACCTAACATAAATGTAATTTCAACCTCTCCCAATAGAATTTTAAACCAATCAATGTTGAATTTCCTGATCAGCTCTAGTGAAGCAATCTGCATAAGATCTCCTGCCCTACTCCCTAAGTGAGGCAACCTTGGCTAAAATAATCCCCTTTTCTTTTGCTAATAACTTCCTTACCCTACTCCATTTCTGCCTATAAAAGCCTTCCATTTTGTACAACTCCTCAAAGCTCACTCCTATTGGCTAGAAGGGATGTTTCCCAATCCATGAGTCACTGAATAAAACCAATTAGATCTTTGTAAATTTACTCAACTATGAATTGTCTTTTTAAAAATAATATGCATAAAGTCACCTAAGTTGATATTATTTCAAAGTAATATCGCTTTACTATGTAAATTCTAAGATCCTTTAATGAAGAAATCTCTAATTATTTTTTCTTCAGACCCTTGATCAATACTAATTTTGACCACATAACCCCAATAGATGTGTATGTATTCATATATAAATTAAATAATTATGCTATTGTGTTAATGTTATATACATTATAAAATGTACAGAAGTAAAAAAATTTAAAATATCCTAAAACTCAATATTTTTTCAATGTTGTCAAGTTTCCTTCTTACCTCCTCCTGAATTACCTTGTGTACCCTATGATGTAGATGCATCCCATTTAGAGAGCACTGCTTTAATATGTTGATATACATTATAAATCTGCAAAAAGGAGTCATAATGTGCAGAGATGCTCTCATATATGTGACCGTGGAATGTGGAAGTTTTTCTTTTCCTAGAGAATCTTCTAAGATGAGTGTTTCTTAGAATGCACCTTAAAAATACTGGTCTATTCTCCAGAGGTTGCAAACTCTAGAGTTGTAAAACCTTGGTGGCCCAGTGCAGTCTCATTAATTTCGGATGAGTTTTATTCAGCAATGTAGCTACTCTCCAGTTTACCTGATCTTCAGTATTTCTTTCTGTATTACAAGTCTCCTCTACACATTCATCTATCTAATATATAAAGTTCATTAAGCTTTTTACTGTCTCTTGGATTGGTTTGAAATACCACACGGAGTTTAGTGGGAAGCTTCAAGGCCTGAGAAGAGCATAATTCCTTCCCAATGAACAGACATTTTTGGCCAGGTTAGCTTGCTTGAATTGGACCTACATCAAATAGTTACGCAAGGTAAGAGAATGTTTCATGTCCCACTAACATTTTAGGGTTACTTGTGCCAAAAGACATGATCCCTAGATTATTTATGATTGTCACATTCAAGGGGATTATAACTTCAGCCCACGGCCAAGTTTGAGAAAGACAGGTTGTTGGCTGATACAATAATTAAAGAATAAGGCATATCACTTTGTCATTTCTCTTTCTTTTCCAGCCCCATTAGCTAGAGATTCAAAATTTTTATACAAATTAAAAATTTTAAGTTTACTTCAGGTTACCTTATTGGATTTTAAGTCAGCTACAAAGCAAAAGGTGATTTAAATGCTTCCAAAATTCTTATGATGAAGGTAAATTAAACATTGCAGAATACAATAACTAAGTCATACTAATACAGCGTAATTGCATTGTTTCTGTGATCCAGTGAGAGAAATAGGAGAACAAATGATGTAAACAATAGAGTTAGTGTCTTCTTTCACTTTAAATGCTTTCAAATGTTAGGCAGAAAAGAGAGACGTTTTGCAATGTTTTGTGCCAACTGGAATTGCATTGGCATGCTTTCTATTTCCACAGGGAGAGAGTGAATGAGACAGTAATTGATTTCTTCCAAGAGGAACCATCACCTATGACTCAAACTGTTCATATACATCATTAGTCAAACAAAGAAAGTTTCCTAATAACATTTTTAGATTTTCCAGAATCTAAAAAGAAAAAAAAAGTATTTCCCTATGTTTTAATTATTAAATTTCAAGATTGTATGCTACATCATGTTTTGGTCATTTCAACTGACAGAAATAGCCAATTAGCATGAAATTGGATTAAAACTTGGGAAGTAATATTGAACAGAATCAAAAGAAGGTCTAATGAATAAGGTATCTAGACGGAGGTATTTGCCATAGGTACAATACAGTAATGAAGTGGGCATAATAATGTAATTTAATTATCCTGCGGAGGGGAATGTTTTGGAGACAGATTAAAAAAATAATATTTAAATGATTGACCAAAAGAGGATAAAGTAGGTATTAAAGATGTCCATCATAAGTATTTTTAGTTCTTACCAAGATTTTTCTCTTATACCATTAAGAGTTAAGGCACTGTTTAGTATTCCCTAATTCATTCTAGCAGTTGAACTGAAAAATTGTAGTAGTAAACAACAGAAAGAAACCAGAGCCAGAGAGTAGGATGATAAACATGTAGTCTCATATTCAAAAAAATCAATAGACTTGCATTAGGTTTTAAATGGTTCCCGTTATACTCAGTAGAAACTCAGAAAGCAGAGTGTGAAATTTTATCATCTTATCAGTGTGAGCTCTGTCTCTCTGTTTTTGTATATTCATACATCTCTATGTATGTACATATATCTCCATATATATATACTTCTATATATGTTATAAATATATATGCTTTATATATATACACATCTAAAATGTAATAAGGGCCGCCTGGGTGGCTCAGTCAGTTAAGCATCTGACTCTTGATTTCAGCTCAGATCATCATTTCACAGTTACTTTCATGAGTTCGGCCCCACATAGGGCTCTGCGCTGACAGTGCAGGTAGATTCTCTCTCTCTTCTCTCTCTGTTTCTCCCCTGCTCAATCAAGCTCTCTCTCTCTCAAAATAAATAAACAAACATTTAAAAATTAAAAAATACAATGTAATAAAACAATTTTAACAAACGAACAAGGGTGAAAAAAGAGGCAAATGAAGAAATACACTCTTAACTATAGTGAACAAACTGATGGTTATCAGAGGGGAGGTAGGGAGGGTTGCATTAAATAGGTGATGGGGATTAAGGAGTGCATTTGTGATGAATACCAGGTGTTGTGAGGAAGTGTTGAATCACTAAATTGTATATGTGAAACTAATATTACACCATATGTTAACTAACTGGAATTTAAATAAAAACTTGGGGAAAAAAGAACAAGTTACAAAAAAAATAATTTTGCAAACTGTATACACAGACTTTTTAAAAAATGTGTCTCAGTGGGAGCAGGATATAATCCCCTCTTTGAAGTTTCTATCACACTGTATTTTCATGAGCTTCTAGTTTTGGCAGGCTTAGATGGTCTAGGATGAAGAATCTTATAAGGTAGAGCTACCTGTCTATAGCAGAATACAAACACAGGGGATAGAAGCAAGATATCAGTTAACAGTAGGACTTTTTCTATCCCCAGGTATTGATAATATTATCAACACCTTAAAGGATTAAAGATCTATTTCCTGAAATGTAAAACACCAGCTGTCTCTTTTTTAGCTGCATGCTGCTAAGGTGGTGACTAAATTAATAATTTGATTGCAAGGTATGAAGTTTATTAATAGCACGGGAGAGGGGGAAAAAAAGCAGAAAGAACTTAGAGAACAGTGCTGATGGTAGTAGTTAGCACCAAATATTAAAATATTACACCCCCTCTGCACAACTAAATTCAGTGCTGAACATTTGCAAACAGAAGAAACTAATAAATTTGCTCAGCCCCCCTCACCCAAAGTGAGGAAAATGCTAAGCCATGTACGTACTTTCAAGGCTGTGTAAATACTGTGGAAGAGATGAGGACAGAAGTCCGGCCACGGGTTCATACTTAAACAGACATGAAGAATCACAATCTAGAATAATGCAATTTTGAAAAAATATTAGTAACACTGACTGAACATCCAGAAAGTAATCTATGCTGAGTCAAATACTGAATACCCTGATTTGTGTTACTAACTTGGTTCTTCAGACAGACACCAAGCTCACCATACCAATGTTGATTTCCCCCTTTTCCTTACCCAGTAGCCACAGCACAGATTCCATTCACAGTATCAGAATGCATATTCATGATTATAATTCATGAATTTGGCAACGTTGGTCCCCATTTGAAAGAGCAATTGAATAACCTAACCTCTGACCACCTTTAATAGAGAATGGTCATGTTAATCTAGGCAGTCCTAACTTTGTTTCATCTCAGCATAACTACTTTTCTGCTGATGAATTAAATAGCAAATATTGTTTCAGGTTGTGTTTTAAGGCTGTGCCCTAGAGAGAAATTCAAGAATCAGCTTAGTCGACAGAGCTGCATTTCTTTGCCTACATTTGATTGAATGTGCTCTGTCCACAAGGTGCTTTGGAGCAAAGACGGTAGGTGATATATAATAACTAAAAAGGCAAAATTATATTGGGGCACTTAGGGTGGGAAACAGAAGAAACATAACCATTTATCGATATTGCCATCAGGCTGTTCTAAGGGAACCTTTTACAAAATATGTTATCAGTAAGAGCAGATTCAATGACTGTTATTAACATAGGCAAAAATCAATTACTTGTGGAAATATTATTTTGAAATATTTATTTAATCATCAGGTTTTGAATCAAAAGTGCTCATATTCATTAATTTCCCTTCTTATACCATTTTCATATTCTATACTTATAGCTTAAAAGCCCATAATTATTTCTTTTGAACAATTTTTAATTGCTCTCAACAATACTGATAATCTCTAAAAAGACTAGTATATAAAACATCCTGTTGATACCAGTCAATCCACAGAATTATTGAAGATAAAAAAAATTATTGTTTTAAAGCCACTAAGTTTTTTGGGTGGTCTTCACATTCTAATATAGATCTAAAAACAGCATAGAAAATAATTAAACTTTGAGATTTGCTCTAAGTTTTTTAATTTTCCCACATTGATATCAAAATGTGAAAAAAATTAATGGCACAACTCAGTCTCCAATTAAAAATTAATAGAAAAATCATACATACACACACCCACAAGATATTATCAAATAGAAACAAGTTATGCATTAAAAGAATAACAAATCCAAACCATAGTGGTTCATGCCAGCAAAGAAAGGGTAGTACAATGCTAGAATATGATGAACACCTGAGTAATGAAGCATTCTCAGAATAAACTGGAACAACTTTTGGAAAGGTAATATATCTGGTTCAAAATTTAACATACATATTTTTTCTATATAGGAACTCCATTATTAGATATTTATCTGATGGAAAGACTGAAACAAAAATTATGGACTAATGTACACAACATAGACTATTGATTGTGGCATTGTATGTAATAGTGAAAGCTGAAAAATAAAAACTAAATACCCATAGATTTTAAAATGATGGCATGATTTATAGAAAACTTGCTCATTAGGAAGAAGTTTCAAATATGAATTAAGCAAGTGCTTAATATCTCTAAGATGGATTAACTGGGGGAAAATTATGTTATAAAATAGCGTAGAATAAAGTGAGTTTTTGATACTAGCTGCAGAAAAGGTGCATGTGTTTTTTCTTGAGTTGCATATAAAAAAAGTGAAGTTTATTTATTTACTTAGAGAGAGAGGGAGAGAGGGCAAGGTGGGGAAGAGCAGAGAGAGAGAGAGAGTGAGAGAGACAATCCCAAGCAGGGGGATTGGGCATGAAGCCCAATGCAGAGCTCGAACTCACAAACCATGAGATTATGACCCGAGCTGATATCTAGAGTTGGACGCTAACCAACTGAGCCACCCAGGAGCATTAAGCTTGCAGATAAAATTTTAAGAAGGATATACAAGAAACCATTAAAGTCATTAAAGTAATTAACTTGGTGAGTGAGACAGGGAAAGAAGAGAGAAAAGTTTACTATTCATATATCACATTTATATTTGTTTTAATTTTTTTAATGTTTATTCATTTTTGAGAGACAGAGCATGAGTGAGGAAGGGGCAGAGGGAGGGAGACACAGAGTCTGAAGCAGGCTCCAGGCTCTGAGCTGTCAGCACAGAGCTCGACATGGGGCTTGAACTCACGAACTGCGAGATCATGACCTGAGCTGAAGTCAGACACTCAACCGACTGAGCCACCCAGGCACCCCACATTTATATTTGTTTTAAATTGTTATATGCACAAATCCTTATTATAGATACTATATACAGTATATACTATATATATTAGTATTGAGTGCTTATATATTTGTGCATATATGTATTCTCTTTTTAAGCATTGATCTCAGTAGTCTCTGATGTATTTCTTTCTTTTCCTCACTCCTGTCATTATTTTAATTAGGTAGCCAAGTGGTTTTTGATAGTATCTCTCTTAATAAAATTTAACAAATTTTATTACATTTCTTAACTATTTGTTAAAAGGAAGATAATATAAATGTATTTATTTTTGAAGCAACAGTTCACTTCTGGAAATAAAGTCTAAGGCAATGTTTTGCAAGCTACTGTTTTCTGGAGAAATCAATTTATCAAGTAGAAATTAGAGTAGAATAGAAGTAAAACAAAAAGTTGAAGTTCATCAGATGTAGAAATAGCAAGTATTATCATGGGTTACTTGAGATATGTAAGTGTGCATGTTTGTGGGCAGGCAGGGGTTGTGACAAATACTTGTATCTTTAAACTTTTCCCTTTAAACAATGAACCATCAATCAGCCAAGAGCATGCAGCCACTTCATCATAGATTGTTGTTATTGACTAAGCAGACCGTCCTACCTTATGTCCTGTTTGCTTTATATATTTCAAGGCCACATTACTTGGTGCTGAGTGAGAACCTAAAGCTCTAGAAATGAGAAAAGCTTAACAAATCACCAAATCATAATTTTCAAAGCCCTTTACAGAGCTGAAGTTACAAGGAAACTGGATAAACTGTGTTCCAGAATGTAACAAGACCTTTTGAGAAGTAGAAGGCACAGTTTCATTAGGACAAGGAAGGAAGAGAGGAAGAAGGCAGGCAGCCTTCAAAAAGCAGGCGAGAAGAAAACAACTAAAATTTAACAAATGTTAAAGACTCAGCGTGAGCTGGTATAACAACTTAGAATACTTGGGAACCTCAGATACAAGAAGATTTTTCATCCACTCACCGTGTTTTTTCCACGAGCTTCCATGAGGTTCTCACAGAAAACTGGGACAAGGCAGAAGACCTGTGAATGCCATCTGAACAAGAGTCGGCCTAAGTTTGAGAGTAGAGCAGTAACACCTGGAGACATCATTCGTGCTTCAGGACCACATGAGTATGTCGGGGGTCAGCTGCCCCTAACCGGTAGGCACAAAATCTGCCTGCATTATGGAACCTTGTCTCCTACAACACAAGATCCGTCTGCCGTTGGGGAAGGAACAGAAAACCTTCCATTTCCCAGGACTTGCCATGACACCTTGCAAGCTCAGCTGCCACTGGACCAGGCCTATATTAACACAGGCAAAAGCTATCTGCCAGTGGGAGGGAGGCAGGATACCTAAATATGCTCAAGATCCTGCACAGATAACAGGCAGAATTCATTACAATGGGGAAGAAGGGAAGGGGCTGAGAGAGTATCCTTAGGTAGGGAGAGTTGGCTGCTTGCCTCTAGGGGAGGAGCAGGAATGCTGAGAAAATGTCATCATTATGCTTTTTTTTTTTTTAATGTTAGACTAATATTTGAAAGTAGACTCTTATGAATTCAAGTTCTTATATTGTAGACATTAGAGCACACTTTTGCAACTTTGGCACTATTGACATTTTTTTTTTGTAGTGGAGGCATGCCCTTGTACTGTAGGATATTTAGTAGGGTCCCTAGCACCTGCAGTGTAGATGCCTGTAACATCCCCCAGTTGTAATAGCCAGCAAGTTCTCCAGCTATTGCCAAATGTTCACAGATGTTAAGAACCACTGGCCTCCATCAGTGATAGATAAACAGATGAAGTTTAATCATGAGCTAATAAAGGAGATAAAATTGAATTATAAAACCTAATAAATTGGGGGGTGAGGGCACCTGGGTGGCTCAGTTGGTTGAACAACCGACTTCAGCTGAGGTCATGATCTCACGGTTAATAGATTCAAGCGGCACATTGGGCTCACTGCTGTCAGTGGGGACCTGCTTTGGATCCTTGGTCCTCCTTTCTTTCAGCACCTCCCCTGCTGGCCCTCTCTCTCTCTCTCTCTCTCTCTCAAAATAAACATTTAAAAAATGATACTAATAATTTTTAAGTCAGGAAAAAAAGGAACAAAGTATCGATGTGTCAAATAGGAAATAAATGACAATATAGATATAAGTAAATAATCTAAGCACTCCATATAAAAGTTAAAAATTGAGGGGCGCCTGGGTGGTGCAGTCAGTTAAGCGTCCGACTTCAGCTCAGGTCACGATCTTGCGATCCGTGAGTTCGAGCCCCGCGTCGGGCTTTGGGCTGATGGCTCAGAGCCTGGAGCCTGCTTCTGATTCTTTGTCTCCCTCTCTCTCTGCCCCTCCCCTGTTCATGCTCTGTCTCTGTCTCAAAAATAAATAAATGTTAAAAAGAAAAATTAAAAAAAAATTGCATTCCCACTTAATCTCACAGCATCTGTCCAATTTGACATTTTGGGTATCTCAGAAGTTAGCAAAGGTGCGGTGACACCTAACCCTCCTCACTAAACTCCTTGTTTCCCCCTTTTTATAGATCCCCCCACACACAGTGACCACACCAGTCATCTCACTTTTTTAAGTAGATCATGTAACTCTTCACCAAACATTCAGGGCTTTATATTATCCATCAAAAAAGTCATTTGTTGCGTATTTTGCTAATAGGTGTTTTGTTTATACCAAGTTTTCTTCTTAAAATTATCTTTGACATTTCATCATCTGTTTTTCTCACAGACTCTATACAGAGCTTCATGAGGGCAGGGATCTTAGTTTGTTTTGCTCAATAATGATATTCAAGTTGTTAGAACAGTGCCTGGAACAGTGCTTGGAACCTAGAACTCAAGAGAAAATATTTGTTGATTGAATAAATGAATGAACAGATGAATGAATAATTGAAATGATGCAGTAATAGTATTTGTTTCCCCTTGAATTAATCTGTACCTCCTTTTATAAGGAAAATACTGCATTTCTCATTTTATGGTTTTAGTTATTTTAATCTTTAATTTACATAAAATTAAGATTAATTGATTAACATATATTTTTGAGTAGAAATTCTTATCCAAAAAGAATTATAACTACCAAGAAATAATGTTTTTTTAAAAATTCAGAAGACAAGATTCTTGCCCTCTAAGAGATTAAAAATAATTTATACAATATTAAAAAAAAACAAATATATCTAATAATAGCTACAATTCAATTTGCCAGTCAGTAGAGAACAATCAACTATAAAATTGAAAGATGTCATGTGAGCACAATAGGGAGTGAATCCAGGAAAAATTCATAAAAAGTTATTTTCTGACTGAAATATTGAATTAAATGTTAGGACATGGATTGCCAGCTCTGAAAGGGAAAGACATTCTCTAAAAATTAAAAAAACTGACAGTAAACATAAGAAAATTTAAGTGAACTTTGTTATATTAGAGCAAAATATTAGAAATGAAAAATAAGAGTTCAAATGATAGAAGTTCAATGTTAAGGTGAGAATATGAGACACTTTACCAATAAATCCAAATACATGGAATAAAAATTTAGAATTGAATTAATAATACCTTCTAAATTGTTTAGTAAATGTCATTGATGGGCTCTGTGCTAACAGTTCAGAGCCTGGAACCTGCTTCAGATTCTGTGTCTCCTTCTCTCTCTGCCCCTCCCCAGCTCGCATTCTGTCTGTCTCTCTCTCTCTCAACAATAAATAAACATTAAAGAAAAAAAAGAAATAGTCTCTTTCTTAATGTTCTTACTATATTAGGGGAAATTAAGACCACACACACACACAAATACACAGACACACACACACACACAAACACACATGGCTATAATACAATCCAGAGTTATGTCAAGTCCACAAGAAAAATAAATTCAAGTTCCATGTGCTAAGAGATAAGATCTAATTGTGTGGTTAAAGTAATCTTTATAAAGACAGTGCCATTTGATATTGCTGAAAGCAAAGTAGGAATTCTTCAGGAATGTTGGGATGTTCCAGAGATGAAAAACAAGAGTCATTTGCAAATATCTTCTCCCATGCCATCAATTGCCTTTTAGTTGAATTGATTATTTCTTTCACTATGCAGAAACCTTTTATTTTGATGAAGACCTAATAGTTTATTTTTGCCTTTGTTTTCTGTCAGAAAGGTTAAAATCAACAACCCAAGAAACAATAGGTGTTGATGAGGATGTGGAGAAAGGGGAACCCTCTTGCACTGTTGTGGAAATGCAAACTGATGTAGCTATTCTGGAACAGTATAGAGGTTCCTCAAAAAATTAAAAGTAGAAAAGTACCCTATGATCCAGAAATTGCACTACTAGGTATTTAACCAAGGAATACAAACATACTAATTCAAAGAGCTACACGCACCCAATGTTTATAGCAGCATTATCTATGCAAATCAAATTATGGAACTAGCCCAAGCATCCATTGACTGATTAATGGAGATTATATATATGTGTTATGTATGTGTATGTGTGTGTATATATATACATATATAGGTATATATGAATTCATATATATAGAATTCATATATAGAGAATATATATATACATACATATATATATATAATGGAATATTACTCAGCCACAAAAAAGAATGGAATCTTGCCATTTGCAACAACATGGATAGAGCTAGAGAATATTATGCTAAGCAAAATAAGTCAGTCAGAGAAAGACAAATACCACATGATTTCACTCATATGTAGAATTTAAGAAACAAAACACATGAGCAAAGGGAAAAAGAGAGAGAGAGAGGCAAACCAAGAAATAGACTCTTAACTATAGACAACAAACTGAAGGTTACCAGAAGGGAGGTGAGTGGAGAGATGGGTTAAACAGGTGATGGGAATTAAGAAGGGCACTTGTGATGAGCCCTGGGAATTGTACAGAAATACTGAATAACTATATTGTACACCTGAAAACTAATATTACACTCTATGTTAACTAACTGGAATTTAAAAAAATACTAAAATAAAAATAAGGGCAAATACATCAAGATGAGAAAATGTTGGACATACCAGATGACCAGAAATTCTCAGTTGGCTATATCGTATGGTTTTGGGGGAAAAGTGAGGGTTTAAACTAGAAGAGGAGATATCAACTATATTTATAGATGAACATATATACAGGTACATAATTAAAAATCCAACTCAAATATTTCCTGAATTCTCTTGAAGAACATCAAAATGGATCTGATTGAAAACTTCTTAAAATTATTCCCTCCCCTTCTTTTTCTCATTTTTCACTTATACATACACCATAGTATCCATCAAATATCTTTCTTTCTTTCTTTTTTTGTCAACTCCCCAAATCATTCTCTCTAAAGCAAACATATACACATCAACTGTCCTGCCTTCTCTTATTTGATGTTTATTTATACAAATTAACATTTCTTGCTTCTTTACATTTTTCCTTACTCATAACCATTATTGTATAAACTGAAAGAAAACCAGTCCCTGATTGACATCAAGTAAGTAAAAGTCATTTTCCTTAGAATGTGGTGGAAGAAGGGGATTAAACTTTGTAATATATTATGTATCCTCTTAACCCTGTCACATAGAAATTTTTCATAAATTCAGCAGAAAATGAGCCATTGAATATTTATAAGGAGGATGACAGTAAAATTGGAATTATAAATTAGAAAGACTAATCCATTAGTACATTGGATGCATTAAAGCAGGTGATGAGACTCAAGTAAGCTGGATGAGTTCTTAGAAGATCATAGTAAGGCATTGGACTAGAGTGGAAACACTGAAGTACTCTGAGAGCAGAAAGACAATAGATATTTGGTAGGTATGACAATTGATCAGATGTTTGGAGTCAAGTGTTTCCAAAACAGAGCTTAAAATTTTGGGTAATATGGAAAAAAAAAAACAGTTTTCAGCTATTCATTCAAGCTAGACATCCAATAATTAGTCCCAATTAGTGTGCTTTTATTACAGATATATGCATTTAAATGTGATATTATTTGCCAGTGCTCCCCAATATTGACTACTTGACCTTCTCAAAATGCCTTCTTCCCTCAACTCCAGAGTCCTATCATTTAATTACTTCTGCCAATAACTTCCCAAAATGTTCCATTTGTCTCCTTTCCTGTTCCCCCATATTAGTCAAGGCCACTATCATTTCTCCTAATAAGTCTTCACTTCTCTTACTCTTTTCCAATCTCCTTTTTACATTATACCAGAAAGATATTTTGAAATATGAACTGGAGCCTGTGACTCACCTTTTAAAAATCTTTTGATATCTTCCTACGAATAAGCAAGACAAAAGGCCATAATAATCCTATCCTCATATATAAGGTTATGCATTTATAAATCCTGTCTTTTTCTATATAGTTATCTTATAAATATATTATGTTGCATTGATAGACACAGCAGCATATATTATTATATGGTCATGCCATGTTTCAATAAATGTAAATATTCTGTTTTTATTTCAATTTCTTGAAATTACTCCCTGCCCAACCCCTCTCATTTTAGGACGTTTATTCATGATGTTTTCTCTGCCTCAAATATGCTACATTTTTGCCAGAGGAGGCCTTAAATGAGCTCTCATACTAAGCTCACCCTATTGTTTTATGTTCCCATATTGCCCTTTACTTCAACTTTTTAAACATTTACAGGTCTAATTTCTAGTTCAATGTTTGTCTTCTCCATTAAACTGTAAGATCAACCACCATTTGTGCACCATTATATCCCCAAGACTGAACGCAATGCTTGGAAAATAGTAGACTCAAAATCAGTTACTTAATTAATTAATACCGTGTTTCGTTTTTAAACATTCATTTACCTTATATATAATGCATTTCTACACATCCGTTAATTGTAATTAGTAATAAAAATACTAGCCAAAGTTGTTTTTGGTTTTATGTTTGTTTTCACATAGTTTGATTAATTGATCTAAGAGAAATGATCTATGGGTAACTTTATACTCAAGAATTTCCCTGCTGTTTAAGCAAATACATATAATAGATAGGGCACCTATTTCATTATTACTTAACACATGGTAAAGCAGTGTTTGCACCATTTTGAATCAAGAAAAAGTCACAAAGAGGTCGCTTAGCCAACAAGACCTCTAGGTTAGATACTGGCAGATAATAAACTCTATGTCAAGATGAATAAAGAAGGGTTTGAATAATATGTATCAAAACACTGTAGCTTCAAGTGTCACTAAAAAAAGGAGGCAGAGATGAACATTTTTCAAGCACCATTAATAATCCTATCATATACTTGTGCCATTTAGAGGGCTAGAGCATTTCAGTGATTCACCACACCCACCACTAATCTTTCATTTCCAATGCTATGTACCCTGATGTAGAATATTAATTAAATCAGTCCTGTACAGACATAGTCTCATGAAGTCCTAAAGCAAACACTTGAAGTAGTCTCACTGAGACTGTTATTAACATCAGGTTCATCTACAGAATCCCCTGAGTACCTGAAGAATACATACTTAAGGTTCTGAAAAATATTGGGTTCCAACATTTCAATTTATTCAAGTATTTTGTTTCATTTCCATAATCTGTTGTTATAAGCTGCTTTTTCATTTTTAAAAATGTGAGTGAGTTGAAATTAATTGCTTGGTTGCATGAGCCTTAATAATTAAGAAAATCTCATATGGTTTATAAAGCACACTCCATTTTAAGAGATGCTTATGAGTAAGAAAAACTGATTGCAATATAGTTTTATATATGAATGCCCTTTTCATGAAAAACAGCCTCCTGAACTTTTGGCCATTACAATAAAGCTTTATATTTTTCCATAAGCACGTCCCAGATGTTGTTGACTTTCAATTTTAGTTAAATGCTCTGCCATAGAGGCCACATTACATCGTCTTCAAGAAATCCGTTCTTCTACTAAGCTCTCTACTCCACACAATTCCTGAGAGCCTCTAAAGCATGCACACATGTCCTCAAATCCATCCTGCTTGTCACTCTCACCACCTGCTTTCAATTTGAACCACCGATGCTCCCCAAACCTGCAGGTCACCTCCTGCCACACGTAAGTGGCTTCCCGAAGCTCTTGTCATTCACACAATACAAATATTGGTAAGGAGCTGCGTTTTTCCTTCCTCAAAGCATGCCTTAGATCAAGGCATAATATTTTTAAAACATTTTCATGGAAGGGATAAGAAAAGAAAGCTGAGAGCCCAGCTTATGTCTCAGCCTAGCTCTCAGCAAACTGACATGGCCGAACCAGCTCAGCCTTCACCAAAGTTATCTCCCACTTTAGTGTAAGAACACCACACTGCTCCTATTCCCAAGGACAAAAGGAATTCTCTTGGCTCCAATCCAAGACTTCATTGTTTCTTACCACAGAATTGAACCCTTCTCCAGAGAGGCAGTTTTGAATTCTTTTATAGGAAAATTCCCATTTTCACCTTCCAAACAGCGTCTGGGAATCAAGATAATCATACTACTAAAAACACTTGAATTATTTTCTGTATCTGGCTTTTAACATTAAATAGCATTGCATGTGGCATACTAATAAAGCAGCACAAGTTAGACCATAGCAGCCTCCATGCAGTTCACAGTCTTTCTAATAATATGGGATGAAGACACTATTCATTTTATACATCTTTCCTGGAGTGATCTGTTCTTCTGATAAATGCGAATAAATGTTTGGATGTAAAAGAACACCATCACCCAAGGATAAATAATAGTTGTCAGTCATGGTATAGCATATTTCCAGATTCAAGAAAATAAATTCATTTCTCTGTCTCAGCAGGGATATAGTTTTGCATAAGATAAACCTAACTTCTATCATTAGACAAAACACATCTTGGCTGAAAGCAGCTGAATTTTGATTACTTCTCTTCTTCAGGGTTACACTATAAGGAGAGGGTAGATATTTGCTTTATATATGCATGAGTGAAAAAGAAAACCAGAATAGGAAACTTCCTAGTCAATGCAAACAAACACAAGGTCCAATTTCTACCCCCTTCCATCCCTGAAACTTCTGGCAAACCCAACATAGCAGTTTTTAAGTTTTAGCATTTTAAAATTCAATTTTCTTTTTACACTCACATTAAAAAATTCCAAACACACACACACACACACACACACACAATAGTCAGTGACTCTTTTCACTTTATCCCCTGAGAAAAGCTGACATACTGTATACTTCCTCTAACTTTCCTTCCTGGCCAGTGCTAATTAACCTCTTTCCTTTTAAATCTTGTAAATCATTAAGCAATTAATCATTCACTGCCTTGGAAAATCTTTTCTATTGTTTCTCAGTATTGCTTTTAATCCCACATTACTGGCTCATCTCCCCAACTCAACTGTATACTTGGAGGGTACAATTGCAGAGGAGAAACAGATTTGTGTGTCTTTCAAATTACCTTGAACTGTTTCTCTGCATTCAGTAAGTGACTAACAAATATAGGTTAATCCTATTCTATGGACATGTTCAGAATAATATGATCTCCAGATGATCTTTTATCAACTCCATCCTACCATCACAAGTTACCTTCATTTTAGTACCATTGAAGACTGAATATGCTATCTCAGTTAATACTGTCGTTATATCTACTAAGTTAGAAACGACCTCGGGGCAACTGGTTGGCTCAGCCGGTTAAACATCCAACTTTTGATTTGGGCTCAGGTCATGATTTCATAGTTGGTGGGTTCAAGCCCTGCGCTGACAGCACGGAGCCTGCTTGGGATTCTATCTCCCCTTCTCTCTCAGCCCCTCCCTCTCCCCCGTTTGTGAGCACATGCAGGCATTCTTTCTCTCGTTAAATAAATAAACTTAAGAAAGAGTTATAAATCACCTCAGGTTTTTAATAACTCCCTTGTTCTTATTGTCTCAGCTAGTTATACTATAATTTGTCTAAAATTTTATATCAGAAAAGTAAAGACACTCAGAGGTGTGTCTTACCTCTTTGATTTTCCCTTAGCTTAGAACTCACCTGGAATATTCCGAGGACTGCTAATAATTTTCTATACCTCCAGCCAATTAACATGACTGCTCATCAGTTCTACTAACTCCATCAATATATTGCTGAACATAAAATTTATTTTGTCATCCTCTTGCTTAAAACATCCCAGTGTTTTGCTATTATAAACTTAGTCTGGCATCCAAGATCTTCACAGTCTGGATCCATTCTTCCTTTCCAGTTTCATACCCACCAAATTATATTCTATACACGGCATGCTGCCACACTGAAATTTCCACTTCCTCTTGGATATAGCACTTATTTTGTGCATGTGTATGTTTTGGCATAAGCAAAGACATGTCAGCACATCTTATTCCTGCAAAAACCCATTAGTCCTTAAAACACAGGTTAAATATGACTTCCACTGTAAATTCATCTGTGTCTTTTCAGATGGAACTATTAACAGCTACATTTCCATAAATCTTTGTTCATATCTGTACTATAGCACTCACATTGTTTATTGTTTGCTATTTGCTTATATGTCTTTTTCTCCCATTCTTCAATGGAAATTACTACATATTTATAAACTATAAACTTTACTCCATCTCTGGGAAATCACTGATTTCATGGCAGAAAAAAGGTATACAACTCCAAGTTATAAAGATAGAAATTGAAATTTCAACTCTATTATTGTGTTCAAATCCAAGATCCAACACGGACCAGCTATAAGGAAATAATTCAACCTCCTGTAAATGCAATTATCTATAATGCAGGGCTTATAATACTTATCTAATTGTGTATCATAATTACCAATGTGATTTTACATCTGTCAATCGGTTCATTTTCTTAAATGAGAATTTTTGTTATTTCATGTTAGAAAACAGTTAAGTAAGTGAATACTTTAACTTCAAAATTTGCATAATTTTACTATGTGATTTTAGCTTCTCGCCAATTAGTCTGCTACCAAAACAGGTAAAGAAATAAGAGATGTAACATTAGCTCTCTTGCTTAGATGTAAAAAGCTGCAAAGAATGTTACTCCTACCTTAACAATGAAAATAAAAAGCTGGAAGAAAACACAAAACCATAACTTCCTGAACTATCAGGGAGCAAAAATCACAAGGCACCCATTAACCAGGTAAATTCCAAAAAGGGACAAGCTTCTCCAAGGGAAAACAAGGCACAGAAACTGTCACATTTGTGGCAGGGCACAGGATAAAGAGACACCAGCCACCATATAAGCAGGTAAGCAAAAATAGCTAACATTTTATTTAACTGCCAAAGCCCAAGTGTAGACAAGTTTGAAATAACAGAGTCCTGGACGTAAGAGAAGTCTCCATTCATCTGCAAAACTTTCTTAAAGGACTCTACCAGGTGAGACAAGAAAGATTGGGGGAAGGACATAAGCCAAGAGTGAGTAATACAGGTATGAAGAAGTAACTGAAGCTTGGAAGGAACAGTAATTAAACTTTGAATATTTCTCTAGACCTTTCTCTCCTATGAAGCAAAAGCTTTCAGCCTGTTGATGGAAGACAGCAAAGTCTGTCATATCCAAAGTGCAGGGAAAGGCTCCATGGCTGGGGAAGAATAGAAAAATAATCTTTTAGAACATAGAAGGAAACCATCTTGTGCCTAGGTTTCTATATTGATATCAAAGAGTGATTTATTATTGCTAGCTGAAGGAAAGGAAACTTCCATCAAAAGGAACAACAAATATAAGACAGTGTTGGACTGTCATGAAAATGAAGGGCTGTAATGCTGAGAAAACCATGTCCCCAAAGCCAAGGCACACAGGGACTGCATAAAGAAAGGGGGGGGGCAATGAACCCATAGCAACAAGCAACACCAATTTTCTATGGGGGATGGGGCAAGAATATGGATAGGGGCCTCTAGCTGTGGTACAGATTTTCAGGAACAGCTCACACCTGAGGATGAAATACATTGGAGAAAACTCATCCAACAACACAACCCAACCTTTTGGAGCAACACAAGAGCAGCCCACACTGAAGAAAATTGGAACCAATGGTACACTAAAGCTAATCACCACACACAAAAAAACCCCACATTCATCTCAACTTCTGACTAGATCCACTAAACCCCATACCTAACAACTTAACGGAATAACAAGCGTGATTTTTCCAGGCATAAAAAGTATTGACTTTCACTCTGACTATTCTAACATGATATCTGGCATTCAGTCAATGATTGTAAGACACAAATAAAAAAACAAACAAAAATTTATGCATATATATGTAAATGTATATATTTTATAAAACATTATTAAAATGTTGCTTATACATATATGAGGTATATTTTTTACATATATAATAAGCTGAACTAGAATAAGAAATGACCATATGTTGTAACTCTCTGAGAAAGATTCCAAAATAACTATGACTAATTTTTTTTTAATCTACTGCAAAAAACAAAAGAGACACATGCATTCACAGATGTAGAATTTCAACACAGAGTGGAAATTATATAAAAGCGTCAAGTGAAAATGCTGAAATAAATTTTTAAAGATTCACAGAATAATTCATTTGGCTGGCTTATAAGTAGATTTAGAACTGTTAATAAAAGAATTAGTGAACTTAAAGATAGATCAATAGAAATTATCCAAACTGAAACAAAAAGGAAAAAGAAGTGGGGGTGGGGAAAGGGCAAAGAGATTATCCAGGAACTGTTGAAACTTTTAAATGGTCTAACATAGTTGTAATTGAGTCCCAGAAGAAGCAGGAGGAGGATGGAGTAGAGGAAATATGTGAAGGGACATCAGTAGAGAATTTTCTAAAATAATGAAAGACATAAATGACATACTTAAGCATCCTACTCTGGATAAACTCACACACACACACACACACACACACACACACTCACACACACCATGCAAAATCTTAAAGGCAGATAGAGAGGGGGTAAATGTGCATTACATACAGTGGACCAAAGATTTGTATGATAGCAAACTTCTTTTCAAGAATTACACAAGTCAGAAGATAATTGAGTGACATCTCCAAAGTACTTAAAGTAAAAGGCTGTCATCCTAGAATCATAAACCCAATGAAATATGTCTCAAAATGAACATAAATTAAGACATTTTTAGATAACAAAAGTTTAGAGAAGTCATTTCCAGCAGACTTATGCTATAATAAATGTTAAAGGAAGTTCTTCAAATAGAGAAACATGATACCAGACAGAAATTTGTTTGGGGTCCAGACATAGCACAAAAATCAAAGTAAGTTAAAAAAAAATTTTCCTTACTTTTACTCAAAGAAATAATTTGAAATCTAAAGGGGAAATCTAAAGGGTAACTAATAAAAACCTATTGTGGGTCTTATAACACGTATAAGTAAAATGTATCATAACAATACAAAAATATAAAAAAGAAATAAAAAATATTATAAATTTCTTACAATATATGTAAAATAGTAAAAATACAAAATTAATCCAAAGCAGGGAGAAAACTAATCCCAAAAGATAAGACAAATAGGAAGAAAATAGCAAAATATTAAATTTAAATCAAACTATATGTTATTATGTTGAATGTAATCAAGAAAAGTAAAATCATATTGGATTAAAAAGCAAAACTGAAAAAAAAGCAAAACTGAATAAATGTTGCTTCTAAGAAATTCACTTTAAAAATGAAAATAGGTTAAAAATAAAGTGATGAAAAAAAGTAAAATATTGAAAAATTGACATGCAATCAATAAAGAAAAAGTAAAGTGGCTATATTAATACCAAACAAAACTGACTTCAGAACAAGGAGAAGATAAAGGAAATCATAAAGGGAAAAGTTCACTAAGATACAACCACCCAATATATAAATGATAAAATGAATGAACAAATGAATCAATCAAATAAAAGAGCTTCAAAATGCATGAAGTAAAACAGGACTGAAATAAGAAAAAAGAGAAATGCACAATTACAGCCAGAGACAGTAATAGCCCTCCTCCACTAGCTGATAAAACAAATAAACTGAAAATCAGTAAGGTCTTAGAAGACCTAAACAACACTAAACCATCACAAGAGTTATAAAACATAAACCAGTAGTGAGGATAAAATGGGATGATCAAAAACACTCAGTAAAAACAAAACAAAATAAAAAATGGAAGAAAAAAAACCCTGGAACAGATAGGATGAAGAAAAAATGAACAAGATGGTATGTTTAAATATAACTGTATCAGTAATTTCACTAATTGGCCTAAAGCTTCAAAATAAAAGACAAAGTTGTATTAGATTGAAAACAAAAGAAAACAAGACTCATCTATATGCTGTCTATGTGAAATGCACTTTAAATGTAATGACCTGGATATATTAAAAGTAAATGGATAGAAAAAGGTAATTAAATAAAAACTTTAAAAAAAAGAATTGTTTTATTAATAAAATAAAATAAACTTCAATAGAAAGAATATTGTCAGGGATATAAAAGGAAATTACAGAAAGACAAAGGGTTCACTTGATCAAGAAAACTGAACAGTCCATATCAGGCATGCACCTAATAATGATCTTCAAAATATATAAAGCAAAAACTTACAGAAGTTTCAGGAGACAGACCAATGCACAATTAAACAATGACACTTCCTTCTCCATATACAATGCAACAGAGACCAAAAATTATTATAATATGAAAGATTTAACAATACTATCAATCTGATCCAATTGTTGTTTGTATAACATTCCACCAAACGACAGAAAAGTACACATTCTTTGCAAGTATGTGTGGAACATTTACTAAAATAGCACATTGTCAGGACCACACATACAAAAAATCTCCAACCAACATAAAAAAATTGAAATCATACAAAGTATGTTGTCAAACTACATAACAATTAAACTAGAAGCCAGTAACAGAAAGATATCGAGAAAATACTTAAATATCTGGAAATATTTAAAAATTTTAAATTAACTTATGAGTCAGAAAGAAGTTACAAGGAAATCTTGAGAATATGTGAACTGAATAAAAATTAAAGTAATACCTATCAAAAGTTGTATGGAAGAAATGTAGAGCTTAGAGTAAACTTTGTTTTATTAAATGCTTATATTAAAAAATAACAAAGTTCTAAAATTAGTGATCTAGGGTCTATCACAGGAAACTAGAAAAAGAAGAAAAAATTAAACATAAAGCAAACATATGGAAGGAAATAACAAAGATAATATCCTAAATCAATAATATTGAAAACATTTTTAAAATACATAAAATCAATTCATACAAAATGTGGTTCTTTTAAAAGCTCAATAAAATTGATAAACCATTAGATAGACTGTTCAACAAAACAGAAAAAGAGAGAGAGAGAGAGAGTGACAGAGCTATTATAGGAGCAACAATTGTATTGGGCCCTACCCTTATGACTTCATTTAACCTTAATCTTGTTTAAAGTCCCTTTCTCCAAATACAACCACCCATCAAGAGTTAGGGCTTCAACATAAGCATTTTAGGGAGACACAAACAGTCCATAACATCCTACCCTTGTTGCCCCCTAATATTCACGTCTTTCTCACATGCAAAATACGTTAATTCCATCCCAAGAGCCCAAAGTTTTAGCATTAACTCTAAAGACTAAAGTCCATTGTCTCCTCTAAATCAGCTATGGGTGAGAAGAGAGGTACAATTCATCCTGAGGCAAGATTTCTCTCCAGTGGTAGACATTTGAATTCCAAAGGAAACAAATCAGAAGAAAAAATGGTGGGTCCTAAGCAGGTCCAAACATAGCAAAGCAAATTCCATTAGATCTTAAGGCTTGAGTATAATCCTCTTTGGTTTGATGCTCAGCCCTGCAGGCCCACTGGGGTAGCAGTGTTACCCACATAGCCCCTTTGGTTCATGGAGTATCCCCAAACCCATGGCTCTCCAGGAGGGTCCTGCCCATGCTGTTTGCTGTGGTGGCTGCCTGGCTGACTGAAAAGGCAGAAATGGAGGAAGTGGCAGCCCTAACAATCTCTGATCACCTTCATTGTCATTCTTCCCTTTCCTTGAAAGATAAAATATGTTTGCAGCTGAGTAGCTCTATTGACCTGTCCTGAAGAATCCAAGAAGTCCAACAACTGACAGACAATACCTTACTTCCTGTTAGTTACCTTACTAGTTTTGTTAATTCAAACTAGCTGTGTTTCTGCTAGTATAATCACATCTCTATTCTTGGTTCTGCAAAAAATGGCTTAGTAAATCATGTCACACTCATGAACTCTTTATCAAATGGTTATTCAGTCATACTTTAGTCTTCTCTTCAAAACATGCTTCTTTTTTTAAGATTTTTTCTTCTTTTTTTTGTAATAAGGACAGGATATAAATTTTCTAAATGTTCAAGTTTGACTTTTTTTGACTTAACAATTATTTCGTTTTATCTTCCTCCTCTCATATTTTACAATAAGAGATAAAGAGAATACAAAGCCACCCCCTAAACACTTTTCTTAGAAATATCCTCAGCTAAATATCCAATTTCATCAGATGCAAATTCCACCGTCCAAGAACACAATTCAGCCAAATTCTTTTCCTTTATAACAAAATGCCTTTCCTCCAGATTCCAGTAACATGTATTTCATATCCATCTGAGATCTCACCAGAATAGCATTTTAATGTACATATTTCTGTCAACATCCTGGTTTTGATGATATATGTATTCTCTAAGACAATAGAAGCTTTCTCTAGAGCTCTCTACTTTGAGAGCTCTCACCAGAATCAACTTTAACATCTATATTTTACCAACATTCCCTTCAAGGTAATCTAGGCTTTTTCTAGAATTTCCCTTAAATTTCTTCTAACCTGTAGCTATCACCCAATTCCAAAGCCACTTCCACATTTTTAGATATTTGCTACATGATCTCTTCACTTTAGTAACTTTTTAAATAATCACCAAGATCTAGAAAATAATCTAAATGTTCTTCAACAGATGGATGAATGAAAAAAATACGGTATATGATAGAATACTACTCAACAATAAAATGTACAACACTATGATGAAGTCCTTCCATTCTTTGACATCTGTAGAGGTACAACTATGGAAACCGAAAAATAGATTCCTGGTTGTTAAGTTCTTGAAGTGGGGAGATAAGAGACTATAAACAGGCACGTGGGAATCCTCTGAATGGTGGAATATCATTGATTATAGTGGTGATTACATCACTGTATACCTTTTTCCAAATTCTACTGTATATGAATCATACCAAAAGTGGTGAGTGGGGAGAAGAGGATGAAGAGAAGATTAAATAAAGAAAAGAGGGGGAAGGCCATAGAAATGTGGTAATCTGGCTCCCAGATTATCCCCAAATAATCTTTGCCCCTGGCTTTCATACCTTCATGTAGACAACTTCTTCAAAGAATTGAGGCTTACCATGTGTGAACCAATATAATATGGCAGAAGATTCATTACTTCATCTTAACAATTTCTGAAATTGGGTCATAAAAGACCTTGCTTTCTAGGAACATTTATTTATAGAGCCCTGAACTGTGATGCATGAAGTCTGAGTGTCTTGAAACCACCATGGTAGAGAGAATACATGGAATACATAGAAATATCCTGGAGATCTTGAGACTATAAAAAGTGAGAAAGTTGCCACTGTACCCCTATTTGTTCTACCTGTCAGTGTTCCAGTCACCCCAGAAACTGTGGATCAGACACCACTCGTCCCGCCATTCCATTTCATTTGCCCTGAATAAATTAGATTCCTGAGAAAAATAAATGATTGTTGCTTTAAGCCACTAGTTATTGGGATGATTTTTTATGCAGTAATAGATAAATACAACAGAAAATAAAGAAGAATATAATGGTCAGTAAATGTACATAAGCCATAGAATAAATATTAATATATCAGAAGCAAAGAAAATAATATGACAGAATTATCAAGAAAATAATTCCTCCTATTTAGGAAAACTTTTTCCATGCCTTTCTTTTTTCTAAAACTCTCTTGAAACATCTGTTAATGGAGATCACAAGATAAAAACAAAAACAAAGCCACTTGGGTGGCTCAGTTGATTAAGCATCTGACTCTTGATTCAGCTCAGGTCATGATCTCATCGTTCGTGAGACTGAGCCCTGCATCGGGCTCTGTACTGACAGTGTGGAGCCTTCTTGGGATTCTCCCTCTCTCCCTCTCTCTCTCTCTGCCCCTCTCCCACTCTGTCTCTATCCTTTCTCAAAAATAAATAATGAAATAAACTTAAAAAAAAATGAAGCATTGTATTCCTCTCATATTTTCCAATCTGTGATGTCTTAGCCATCACTGAGTGTCAGGATGTACTATTTCTCCCATTTCTCCATCTCCTGACAGGACAAAATCTTTAAAAGTGCAACAAGCTAGAATAAAAATTCAAAACAAATTTATTGAACTAACATTTATTTGCCTCCCGTTAATTGCTGTCTTTTTAAGGAACTCAGAGTCAAGCGTGGAATGTAAAAAATAAAATAGTTTCAGTAAGTTGTGTTAAAAGGAACAACAGAAGCCTGCACAAAGCACAAATGTGGCATAAAAGCATAACTAATTCTCCCAGGCTACAGCAGTCCTGCTGAACACATCAGATGGACATTTATTGGAGACTTACCTGAGTTTTCCAGGAGGACAAGTAGCAAGAAGGACTTCCTAAGCAGAAGGAATAGCATCTGCAAAGACACGAGTCTAAAAACTGTATAATGCTTAATATTTTTATGTCATAAAGTATGATCTCTTCACTGAAAGAGAAAAATGATCAGATAAACTTTTTTTGTTTTTTTGAGAGAGAGAGCAAGAGGCGGGGTGGGGGGGGGGAGGGCGGCAATAGACAGAGAGAGAGAATCTTAAGCGGGCTCCACACTCATTGTGGATCAAGATGCAGGGTTCAATCCCACCACCCTGGGATTATGACCTGAGTGGAAATCAAGAGTCCTACACTCAACTGACTGAGCCACCCGAGGCCCCCAGATAAACGTTTTTAAAGGGTTACTTTAGCCATAGTATAGAGGATGGCTAGAATGAAAGATATTTAAAAACAAAGAGACTGCTAAGAAGACAGTGTAATTGTAGTAAGAAGGCAATGCCTGAAAAGTGGCAATAACAGTGGCCATGCCATAGAGAGAAGCCAGTTTTGAGAACACTTAAAGAGCAAGATTTGATGAGTAATTATATGTAGACATTGAGCATGAGCAGAATTCTGGAATAATTCCTAGATTTTACCTAAGGTACTGAATAGCTGGTGATTCGTCATCTAATTCAAGGTGTATAAAAGGAACACATTGGGGAGGGACGATAATGCTTTCAAGTTTGGAAACTGAGTTTAAAGTGACCATAGAAAATACAAATAGAAATGAAATAGGCAAAGAATAGTTGGGATTTTCTCTGGCATTTAGGAGTCCTACCTAATCAGTGGCGTTCTCTGGTTACATTTCTATTAAGGCATATTTTCTATGACCTACTTCATCAGAATATCATGGCTTAAGAGCATGGACTCTGAATCCAAGATCCTTGGATCTTATTCTACTACTCTTGTTCTACTACTTTTGGGTTGCATGAACTCGAGCAATTACTTAACCTTTCTTAACCTAGCCTCAGTTTCTTGATCTATAAAATGGGAATGCTAATAATATCTATTTCATAGAGATAGTATGAGGATTTAACGAGTTATATTAGCACTGCACTAAGACAAGTGCCTGATCCATAGTGAAGACAGTGTGCTTACTATGGGAGATAAATAAGGCCTGGGAAGAGAAACCGTTCAATATGAGATTATTTGACCTGGTATGGAGACATACCATAGACTACATTTTGTCTTGATTGCATTCCATAAAGGCAAAAAGAGTTTTTTGTTTTTTAAGTATTTGGTTAAAAGTGGATAAAGCACTTGAATTATGTGCTTCTAAAGAAATAAGGTACAGGGCTTAATCTTTATGAATTTGTTTTTCTATTGATTGCACTGTGGTTTACAGGAGACACAAATCTTGTTAAGGCTCTTCTGATTTGAATTTTAGCATTTAAGTGGTTTATAATTTTTCATAGGAGGCCATTAAATCTGAAAAATACTCTTTTCATAATTTAAACTTAGTCTAATTTAACATTGGGGCATAGGAAAAAAGTACCCTTATTTTAGGACAATAATATTCTGATGGAAAGGATATAATTTTCAGTTCAGTGGAAATGTACCAGGGTTTTTTTCTAGAAAAATGAATGTTTCCTGAGCTTACTTTATTGTATAACCCAGAAGAATGGTTCATGAACCTTTTCTTTCCTGTCAGGATGCCTTTTCATCATCTTATTAAAGTTCAGTGATTCCTTTCAGAATCCTTCTCACTCCCACCCTTTTTCACTCTTGCCACCTCATCAACGGTTAATTTCTGCTTCTTGCTCATCACCCTTTGGTTTGGCATTTCAATTTTCTGTTCCCCAAAGCCATCAGGAGTTAAACATCTGACTCTTCTGGAGACATCCCCATGAACTTGGAAAGTTATGGGGGAAAAAACATGCTTTTGGAACAACTATTATAAATGCTGTAATTATAAAGATGAACCTGAACATATGCTGTAATTCCAAAATTGGAAGAGATTGTATCTAAATTAATGGTGCTTTTTGGGAAAAGAATCATGCAACTGGTTAACTTTTCACCTCAACTCATATCTAGAATATTATTTGAGTTTACCTAGGAGTGATTATATTCGAGGAATCATTCTCTTGGTACTTGCTATATGGAGAAGTGAAGATCAACAAACAGGAGAATCAGTCTTTTGAATAGTCTCAACTGTATAGTGCTCTCACCTTTACCTAAAATTTATTTTATTAAGTAAGTTCATATTTTCTTATGGAGGAAGTCAGTAATTTGATAGGACATTCTTAACTATTTCTCAATATAGTATAATACAATAGATAAAATGACCAAAAAGTCAATTTCAAAAGTTTCTATTTTAAAACAATACAGTGATGACATCCTTGCCAGATTACTAGTTACACAATGCACCCCAAAGTTGAAGCATAGTCAGGGTGATTACAAACCTCATTGCTCTCATATCATATATTTAAAATAGAATTAATGTTACTTATATTAAGGAATATATTTGTTTCCATTACAAACATTTAGCAGGCTTTTGGAGAATAATTTTCTTGGCCCAGGTCTCTTTTTAAAAGCTGTCCAAAGATGGCATGAATTCATGCCATCTTTTTATACATTTCCCTGTAGCAAGCAGAAGCATTCAAAATCATTTCATTTGTTCAGATGGTGAGTACTCTCTAAAGGGACTTAGACCTTTACTGCAATCACCAGCACCTGCAGAATTTATTCTGAGGCTCAGCACACACCTGTGAGCCTTCATCCATCCACATCAGAAATACTGCTTAAAACCAGGGCAGAAGGATTATAAACCTCATCATGGGATTTGCTGTCAGATTTCCACTGCACATTCTAGTGAGGTATCCGCCCACACATTCAGGGTGCTGATCTTCTAGTAACATTCACCACTTTTTCCATCATGATTGCTTAAGTCCGCACTCTGTCTATAGACACTGTTGCAACTTAAGCTACCCAGCTTGCCTTAGACTACCTGTCACTGACCTCAGCCCTCACAAATGACATCATGGATTCCATCTCTGGAAGTTTAGTTTGACAGTTTGACAAATACATTTATTTTAAGAAGAAAAATCATTGGCCCCAGGAGACATGTTTGATGATAGTGATTTACAAAGTTCTTTTATATACATTGTTTACATTGATCATGATAACCACCCAATGAGGTAGGATGTCAGGCTTTTGTCACAGTCCCTGCATACAGCCCCTCTCCCTACATGCTCCCTACATCCCAGCATCCAGGGCTGAATCCACTCATGGTCGCCACTTATAGAACAGGGCTGAGTCAATCTCTAATCAACAGTGGAGAAAAGTAAAATTATATTTTATTGGAGGTTAGAATTAAGTGGTGGATTCTAGGCTAAGTGATTTAGCCAAGATATGTGGGTGTCCCAGTATCCTAAGATTCACTCATGCATAAATAGAGTTTCAGTCTGAGGACAACCCAAGATAACCTGTTCCTACAAAGCTCCTTCCAACATTTGGCCCCTTTCATAAATGTGTGCATGTGATTGGGTTCCCCTCTCTTACTTTGTCCTGCTTGTTTGGCTTTGTACTTCTTGGCTCCAAATCAGGGTTCTGCTTTACACCCCAGACAGTAACACGTCCCCTACCTCTTGTCAGATCTCCTTTAAGACACTGGCTCCTTAGAAATAAACAATATAGAATCTAAAAAAACTGTAGAGCAGATCAACGAAACCAAGAGTTGGTTTTTTGGAAAAATAAACAAAATTGACAAACCTCTAGCCAGGCTTCTCAAAAAGAAAAGGGAGGGGCGCCTGGGTGGCGCAGTCGGTTAAGCGTCCGACTTCAGCCAGGTCACGATCTCGCAGTCCGGGAGTTCGAGCCCCGCGTCGGGCTCTGGGCTGATGATGGCTCAGAGCCTGGAGCCTGTTTCCGATTCTGTGTCTCCCTCTCTCTCTGCCCCTCCCCCGTTCATGCTCTGTCTCTCTCTGTCCCAAAAATAAATAAACGTTGAAAAAAAAAAAATTAAAAAAAAAAAGAAAAGGGAGATGACCCAAATAGATAAAATCATGAATGAAAATGGAATTACTACAACCAATCCCTCAGAGATACAAACAATTATCAGGGAATACTATGAAAACTTATATGCCAACAAATTGGACAACCTGGAAGAAATGGACAAATTCCTAAACCCCCACCCTCTTCCAAAACTCAATCAGGAGGAAATAGAAAGCTTGAACAGACCCATAACCAGCGAAGAAATTGAATCGGTTATCAAAAATCTCCCAACAAATAAGAGTCCAGGACCAGATGGCTTCCCAGGGGAGTTCTACCAGATGTTTCAAGCAGAGATAATACCTATCCTTCTCAAGCTATTACAAGAAATAGAAAGGGAAGGAAAACTTCCAGACTCATTCAGAAGCCAGTATTACTTTGATTCCTAAACCAGACAGAGACCCAATAAAAAAAGAGAACTACAGGCCAATATCCCTGATGAATATGGATGCAAAAATTCTCAATAAGATACTAGCAAATCGAATTCAACGGCATATAAAAAGAATTATTCACCATGATCAAGTGGGACTCATTCCTGGGATGCAGAGCTGGTTCAACAATCGCAAATCAATCAACGTGATACATCACATTAACAACAAAAAAGAGAAGAACCATATGATCCTGTCAATCGATGCAGAAAAGGCCTTTGACAAAATCCAGCACCCTTTCTTAATAAAAACCCTTGAGAAAGTCGGGATAGAAGGAACATACTTAAAGATCATAAAAGCCATTTATGAAAAGCCCACAGCTAACATCATCCTCAACGGGGAAAAACTGAGAGCTTTTTCCCTGAGATCAGGAACACGACAGGGATGCCCACTCTCACCGCTGCTGTTTAACATAGTGCTGGAAGTTCTAGCATCAGCAATCAGACAACAAAAGGAAATCAAAGGCATCAAAATTGGCAAAGATGAAGTCAAGCTTTCGCTTTTTGCAGATGACATGATATTATACATGGAAAATCCGATAGACTCCACCAAAAGTCTGCTAGAACTGATACATGAATTCAGCAAAGTTGCAGGATACAAAATCAATGTACAGAAATCAGTTGCATTCTGGTACACTAAAAATGAAGCAACAGAAAGACAAATAAAGAAACTGATCCCATTCACAATTGCATCAAGAAGCATAAAATACCTAGGAATAAACCTAACCAAAGATGTAAAAGATCTGTATGCTGGAAACCATAGAAAGCTTATGAAGGTAATTGAAGAAGATTTAAAGAAATGGAAAGACATTCCCTGCTCATGGATTGGAAGAATAAATATTGTCAAAATGTCAATACTACCCAAAGCTATCTACACATTCAATGCAATCCCAATCAAAAATGCACCAGCATTCTTCTCGAAACTAGAACAAGCCATCCTAAAATTCATATGGAACCACAAAAGGCCCCGAATAGCCAAAGGAATTTTGAAGAAGAAGACCAAAGCAGGAGGCATCACAATCCCAGACTTTAGCCTCTACTACAAAGCTGTCATCATCAAGACAGCATGGTATTGGCACAAAAACAGACACATAGACCAATGGAATAGAATAGAAACCCCAGAACTAGACCCACAAACGTATGGCCAACTCATCTTTGACAAAGCAGGAAAGAACATCCAATGGAAAAAAGACAGCCTCTTTAACAAATGGTGCTGGGAGAACTGGACAGCAACATGCAGAAGGTTGAAACTAGACCACTTTCTCACACCATTCACAATAATAAACTCAAAACGGATAAAGGACCTGAATGTGAGACAGGAAACCATCAAAACCTTAGAGGAGAAAGCAGGAAAAGACCTCTCTGACCTCAGCCGTAGCAATCTCTTACTCGACACATCCCCAAAGGCAAGGGAATTAAAAGCAAAAGTGAATTACTGGGACCTTATGAAGATAAAAAGCTTCTGCACAGCAAAGGAAACAACCAACAAAACTAAAAGGCAACCAACGGAATGGGAAAAGATATTTGCAAATGACATATCAGACAAAGGGCTAGTATCCAAAATCTATAAAGAGCTCACCAAACTCCACACCCGAAAAACAAATAACCCAGTGAAGAAATGGGCAGAAAACATGAATAGACACTTCTCTAAAGAAGACATCCGGATGGCCAACAGGCACATGAAAAGATGTTCAGCGTCGCTCCTTATCAGGGAAATACAAATCAAAACCACACTCAGGTATCACCTCACGCCAGTCAGAGTGGCCAAAATGAACAAATCAGGAGACTATAGATGCTGGAGAGGATGTGGAGAAACGGGAACCCTCTTGCACTGTTGGTGGGAATGCAAACTGGTGCAGCCGCTCTGGAAAGCAGTGTGGAGGTTCCTCAGAAAATTAAAAATAGACCTACCCTATGACCCAGCAATAGCACTGCTAGGAATTTATCCAAGGGATATAGGAGTACTGATGCATAGGGGCACTTGTACTCCAATGTTCATAGCAGCACTCTCAACAATAGCCAAATTATGGAAAGAGCCTAAATGTCCATCAACTGATGAATGGATAAAGAAGTTGTGGTTTATGTACACAATGGAATACTACGTGGCAATGAGAAAAAAAGAAATATGGCCTTTTGTAGCAACGTGGATGGAACTGGAGAGTGTGATGCTAAGTGAAATAAGCCATACAGAGAAAGACAGATACCATATGTTTTCACTCTTATGTGGATCCTGAGAAACTTAACAGAAACCCATGGGGGAGGGGAAGGAAAAAAAGAAAAAAAGAGGTTAGAGTGGGAGAGAGCCAAAGCATAAGAGACTGTTAAAAACTGAGAACAAACTGAGGGTTGATGGGGGGTGGGAGGGAGGGAGGGTGGGTGATGGGTATTGAGGAGGGCACCTTTTGGGATGAGCACTGGGTGTTGTATGGAAACCAATTTGACAATAAATTTCATATATTAAAAAAAAAAAAAAGACACTGGCTCCTTTTCGTTGTGTGTCTCCTTCATGCACTCCCCTGCTAGATCCCTGAAAAATATAAATTCCTGAAATGGATGTCTCTTGAATTCCCAATTTTAGTTATGACTAAAATTTCTCTAACTTCACAACAGCAGCCCCACCCCCAACACAGAGTGCATCTAGATATATTTTATTTTTTTTTTAATTAATGTTTATTTTTTTGAGAGAGAGAGAGACAGAGCATGAGCAGGAAGGGTAGGAGAGGGAGAGAGATACGGAGACACAGAATCTGAGGCAGGCTCCACACTGTCAGCACAGAGCCCAATGCGGGGCTTGAACCCACAAACCATGAAATCATGACCTGAGCTAAAGTCAGACACTGAACCAAATGAGCCACCCAGGTGCCCCTATTTACTTCATTTTATTTATTTTTTATTTTTATTTTTATTTTTTAGAGAGAGGACACAAGTGAGCAAGGGGTAGAGAGAGAGACACAGAGAGAGAGAGAGAGACAGAGAGACAGAGAGACAGAGACAGAGAGAGACAGAGAGAAGCAGGGCTCATCTGGGGCCTGTGTTTTTACCTGAAGTGGGGCTGGAGCTCACCAGAAGTGGGGCACGAGCTCACCCAAAGTGGAGCACAGGCTTACCCGATGTGGGAGTTGAACCTCACCAACAGTGAGATCATGACTTGAGCTGAAGACAGATGTTTAACGACTGAGCCACCCAGGCTCCTTAGGTATATTTTAATAATAATAACAATAAATACTTCTTGAAGTTTCTATCATTTAACAGGAACTATTCTAAGATGTTCACACATAGTAATTATTTAATCTTCAAAATAACCACTGTATGAGACAGAAAATGTTATTCTTTTCATTTTATAGGTGAGGAAATTGAGCCACAGATGAGCTTAATCACTTAGTCAGGAAATAGTGAGCTAGATTTTAACCTCAAAGTTGTTTTGCTTCTGGAGTCTGTGCCCTTAACCAAGATTTATCATGTCCTGCCTGGGCATGAACTTGGGATATTTCACTTGGATCACTCACTGGGTTTCCTTTGCAGGGAGGGTTACTATTACCAGTCTGTGTCCCTCAGCACCATCCTGCACCCAAGCCCCATCTTTAGCACTCGACTTCCTTGTTAGATAATTTCAAATACAGTCATACTAATATCTTCCATATTGCACACCTTCTATAATGAGACTTAACCACTTCTCTCATCAAGTGATGGGTCTGATTTTTAACCCCTTGAATGTGGGCTAGCCTTGTGACTTGCTTCGCCCAATAAAATGCAGTGAGAGGAACACTGCAGGGCTTCCAACGTTACACTTTTTTAGCTTTGTAGTCTCCATGTTCACATTCTTAACATCCTCCTTGTTGGAACACTGCTTAAGACCAATAGGCAGTGAGAAAGCCTAAGCTAGCTCCATGGAAAGTCCCTGAGGAGGAAAACTGAGCACCAAGGCTCACTGCCCCTAGTCAATCTCAGAGCTAGATACAACACGAATGGTCTAGGGCAGACCAGAAGCAAACTCATTATGTCAACCCACAGAATCATAAGAAATAAACGGGATGGTTGTTAAGACAATAAATTTGGGGATGATATGTTATACAGCAGTAAATTAGTGAAACAAATTCCCAGACCTGAGGTACCTGGATGGCAACATACCTCATCCTTGAGCTACCCTAAATAGCACAGGTATGAATGCAGAAAAGATGAAAATGAAGCTTAGAAAGAGTTAGTGAACTGTTGTACGTTATGTTTGTGAGATACAAAGCCTAGACTCCAAATCTGGTCTTCTAAATTTTAATGGCTATAGACTCTTAAACCTACTGACTTCCCAATACCAATACACCATCTACTACTCTGTCTTTAAAAACAACGCAGTCTAGCAGCCATGAAAGATCTCTAACCAGCTTATGGTTAGCCCACTGCATTTTGCCTGAGATGTTTCCCAGGCACGGCCCCTCCTGGAACACCTAGTGCAGTGGCTGATACCATTCATCTTATAATTCTGCTCCAAGAACTAGAGTGAATGCTTTTAAATAAAAAATAAGAGGATGCTTTTCCGATTGACAACCATTCTTTTTAATTTTTTTTTAAAGTTTATTGATTTTGAGAGACAGAGATAGAGACTGCAAGCAGGGGAGGGGCAGAGGGAGAGAGAGAGAATTCCAAGCAGGCTCTGCACTGTCAGCTAGATCATGACGGAGCTGAAATGATGTGAAATGATGGAGCCGGACACTTTTAACCAACTTGAACCACCCAGGCACCCCCAACAACCATTCTCAAAATAATAGATTTATATAAGAGTGTTTTCCTCTTATATTCTCCTAAGGCCTCGGTCTATTCAAAAGAACAGGTGAACCTATTTAGCACAAATTCATCAAAAGTTAAGGCTTACTAATTGTTTATCATTGCCCTTGTGTATAGCACATTTTACCACTTGTTCACAAAATATCAGAGCCCTTCAAATGTCTTTGAAAGGCCTCAGGGATACAACAGTTTAGTCTTTCACACAGAATTTTACAGTAAACTTCTGAGAAGTTTGTGTGTTCCAGCCATTCAAGCATTGTTGGCTTGGAATAGCCAAACTCCTGTGAGGAACGGGTGGTAATTAACAAAGCATCATTAGATGTTTCATATTAGAGAAACTGGGAGACTATGTAACCATGCAAATATGAAAGGAATAATTGAATTTCATTGATTGTTTTTAGTGGGAGTTTGGATTCTGTACCATAAGATTACTTTCTAAAACGCTTAGATTTTGTAAGAAAACAATGTAGATAAAAGACAGTAATATTACATTATCCTTATTATTTATTTCTAAATTAACTTTCTTCATTCTGTCACAGTTCAGAAACAGTACTCCAATAAGTAACAGTCATTTGTGCTAAATATTCTTGGACAACCCCAATCTCAAGCGATTTTATTTATTCCTGTAAATGAGATTCATTAAATATAAAGCTGAACATGACAACATGACACAAAGATTTCCATCTTTGTATAAATTTTTGTATTTAAAAAATAATTTAAAATAATGTAGGTCTGGTTACGTAATGGTATTTTTGATTCAGAAAATGTTCGAATCATAAGCATATCATTCCTCTCCTCATGTTCCAACAAAAACAAATTTAGAAAAATAGATATATCTGATACCCCTAAGGCTTAAGCAACATTAAGATTATTCTGTCCAGGGATATATTCTTAGAAGCAACATAATGATGGAATCATGAAGACTACTCTGCCAAAAAGAAATCCCTTATGTGCCATTTCTCTATTTTAACAATAACATTGTCATGCTTCCTTCTCCCTTATTGACTTATAATAGAAAATCCATCCCAGCGAAATACCTAAAATATTATTAGAAATATTTTAAATTACATGCTCAAATACAGTCAGAGTGATGAAGTTGTCGTAAATGATTCATACATTTTAAGAAACGTAAACTAAAACTAATAAAGACAAAAATACACGTTTCACGTAGACATCTCAGATGTAACCATGGATAAGTCATTTTATCTATTTGTAGCTCAGTTCCTGAACCTAGCTTCTCTTCAAAGTACTTGCCTATGTTCACGTATACTTGCTGTGTGCAGCCCCAAGGATTCTTCTGCAGATGACAGTGAAATTAACACGTGTTTTACATGTATACTGGCTTATAATGAGAATTAAATAAAATTGTAATTGTGGAAGGGCTGTGTACACTGGGGAGAGCTCTAAGAGTACTTTTTGAGCTTATTTAATTTGTTTAGGACCCAAACATTCTTCAAACATTATCAGAAATTTAAATGCACAGATTGAGGCTGGTCAGTTTTGTGCATCTCATCACCATCTCTGACTGAAGTACCACAGTTAAGACTAGAGGCTAATTTTAACAAATCAGGAAGCAGTTGACTTTTGTCTCCTACACCTTTAATTTTCAGAACAGCTTTGCCCTCCAGCTCTCATCATTTTGACACCCATTCCATGCCATGTTCTTACAGAATTGGGTGCTTAATTGGCATTCAACTGGAGGATTAACAGAAATTGCCTAATATTTTCTAAGATAAATTGCAATTTAACAGCTACAATTTTGACAATGAAAAATGTTTATACCAAAGGAGTGAATCTGTAACAGTGAAATGACAAGCTGTTGGGACTTATTTTATTTTATTTTATTTTATTTTATTTTATTTTATTATTTTATTTTTAATATATGAAATTTATTGTCAAATTGGTTTCCATACAACACCCAGTGCTCATCCCAAAAGATGCCCTCTTCAATGCCCATCACCTACCCTTCCCTCTCTCCCACCCCCCCCCCCCCCATCAACCCTCAGTTTGTTCTCAGTTTTTAAGAGTCTCTTATGCTTTAGCTCTCTCCCACTCTAACCTCATTTTTTTTTCCTTCCCCTTCCCCATGGGTTTCTGTTAAGTTTCTCAGGATCCACATAAGAGTGAAAACATATGGTATCTGTCTTTCTCTGTATGGCTTATTTCACTTAGCATCACACTCTCCAGTTCCATCCACGTTGCTACAAAGGGCCATATTTCATTCTTTCTCATTGCCACGTAGTACTCCATTGTGTATATAAACCACAATTTCTTTATCCATTCATCAGTTGATGGACATTTAGGCTTTTCCCACAATTTGGCTATTGTTGAGAGTGCTGCTATAAACATTGGGGTACAAGTGCCCCTATGCATCAGTACTCCTGTATGTTGGGACTTATTTTAGCACAATGATTCCCATCTACTATTCCATCAACTCCAAAAACATAGATAGGATCCTGTTCTGCTTTCTCTTGAGGTCAGCTATGACAAGGCCTTCTGTTAGTGTCTGTTCCCATGATGATAATTCTCACATGAGAAGCATTTTTCCTTTTTATTACTAAGAGGAGAGGCAATTAAAAAAATGAGCAAGCTCACACACAACTTTTAAAAATAAATATAGGCATATTAAACAAACATGCTAAGTAATGAAAACCTGAGCAACTCTGACAAAGTTCTATGACCCTGCAGAAATGCACACTTAGGTTGAAGTTTCTATCTGCATGGTTTCTTACCTGCCACATGTCAATTACTACCCTATTAAACAAAACTTGGGTGTGCACAAGGCAAAATGTGATGAGCCTGGGTGAAAGTTAATGACTCAGGACTCAAATAAGGCTTAGCTTCCAAAAAGTCTTTGAGGTTCACATCTGATCACATCCAATACGAAGGAGAGCAGACAGTATGTCAGCAGCAGACAGGGTACCGGCAGTCTGGGATTAGTGTGGCATCTCTGTAAACGTTCTGAAATGAGGATTAAAAACTTCCAGGTTGGCAGATACTTCTTCTGCTCCTGCACTCTAAATGTCATATAACTTCATCCTGGCTAAACATGACAGATGATGCTTCAATTCCCCCCCCCCCAATTTTGCTTTGCAATATCATTGCAAGAAATGTGGAAACAATCAAGATAGACTACTTTTCAACATCAGCCTCATCTAGAGCTAGCAGAAATATAAAAATGACTCGGAACCAAAATATCCATAAGGAGAAATTTGACAGCTCTCTTTGGGTTTATTCTTTGGAAGTGAATCTCTACATACTCTCTACATGTCTCTCCCAGCAGTGAACATAAACCCTGGAATACGTGCTTAAGAATGAGAAGTAACCTGGGTGGGTCAAATGGCAACCAGGTGGAGAACAAAAAGAAAATCAGCCTACAAGCCTAAAAGATATGATGGCGCTCCGCCTTTCTATTGTCTTTTCGTTTCACTTTCATTGTGTCTTTGTGGAAAGTATCTGTCCATATGCCGCTGCCACAAATTTGTAGTGTAGTAAGTAGAGGTGAAAGTAGCCAAAGAGGAAGAAAGAATCTGGAATAAACGCTGGACCGTCAAAGCAGATGTAGGTTCAGGTAAAAATTAGATAATCAGCAGGGGCACCTGAGTGGCTGTCTGTTAAGCGTCCATTTCAGCTCAGGCCATGATCTGACGGTCCGTGAGTTTGAGCCTCACATTGGGCCCTCTGCTGTCAGCAGAGAACCTGCTTCAGATCCTCTCTCCCCCTCTCTTTTTGCCCCTCCCCTGCTAGCACTTTTGCTCTCTCTGTCTCTCTCTCTCTCTTTCTCTCTTTCAAAAATAAATAAACATCTAAAAAAATTATTTGCAAACTAGGCCCGAAGCCTAATATGAGAGGAAGAAAAGTAAAAGAAGTAAAAAAGAATATAGAATTAATTAGCTAGAAAAGGAAAAACAAAATAGGGATCAATGTGACAACACCTAGGTCCTAATAAAGAGCCAAATTTGCCAAAACCTGAGCTACTATTCTATTTCTTTGCCCAAGTGTGAAATCATCAGGGTAATGCACAGTGGCACATCAGACGTAGCAACTTAAAAGGAAGAACTTCACAGCACTGAGGGGTCTCTCAGAGGAATAGAGTCCTGAAAAGGGGTGTCTGTGAAGTTATTTCTTTTACATAAAAGAAATTGATTGCATCTTTATCCGATGTTCTCGTCAAGTTCCAGGCTTTGCTCAGCATTTCTATGAAAAAAAAAAAAACAAAAAACAAAATAAAACAAAAATATAGACCCATATTCATGAAGCAGAATAGTCTATAAATGGGGTCGCTTTCAATAATGGGAGGTGGATATTTAGAATCCAATCCCATCACTGTTTGAGAAATGAAAACTAGTATCAAGTTTGAAATACTCATTTTTACCTGCCTTCATAGGTTCCAATGATGAGCTTCAGGTAGTGAAAGAATCCCCTGAAATACAATGCTAAATGCATGTGTAACTTTTGGGGAGAAAGAGAGGCCATTGCCTTTTATCAGAATTCAAAAGGTTCTATGATCCCAACAAACTTAAGAGCTACTAAGCCAGAAAATTTTTGAAGTCCTCTCCAGTTTTATGCTTCTGAGTTTGATACTCTTTATATCAAGATAAAAAAAAACCTGATATCCTTTGCAAAATACAATTAGAAATTATAATAATACAGAGATGAATAAGTAATTTTCTTGAATATTTATAATATGCCAGGTATTTGTCTTTCTGTTTTATTCGTCTAATGTGTACAACAGCCCTATGAAATAGATATTTTTTGGGTGTCTAGGTGGCTCAGCTGGTTCAGTGTCCAACTTCAGCTCAGGGCATGATCTCGCAGTCCGCGGGTTCAAGCCCCACAATGAGCTCTGTGCTGACAGCTCAGAGCCTGGAGCCTGCTTCAGATTCTGTGTCTCCCTCTCTCTCTGCCCCTCCCCCACTCTCTCTCTCTCTCTCTCTCTCTCTCTCTCTCTTTCTCTCTGCCAAAAATGAATAAAGGTTAAAAAGATTTAGAATTCATTAAAAAAAGGAGGGGGGGGCATCTGGATGGCTCAGTTTGGTTAAGCGTCCAATTTTGGCTCAGATCATGATCTTACAGCTCTTGGACCTGAGCCCCTTGTCAGGCTCTGTGCTGACAGCCTGGAGCCTGCTTCACATTCTGTGTCTCCCTCTCTCTCTTCCCCTACCCTGCTCATGTTCTATCTCTTTCTCAAAAATAAAATAAACATTAATTTTTTTTAAATTTAGAAATAGGTATTTTCCTTGCCATCGATACTAGCAAACAAGAGACTCAGTGTAGAAAAATGATTAGCCAAAGATCAAAAACTGGGAAGTGGCAGAAACTGTCATAAAACCTATGCAAGTCTGACTCCAAAGCTGGTGTGTTGATAACCACACCTTAGAACTTTTCATAAAGACATGATTTTGTAGCCTCTCCCAAGAAACAAACAACAATGAGAATTTTCCATGAAAGGTCAGGGCCATGCATAAAAGACTACACAGAGAAAGGGGAAAAAAACTCATTTTGCCTGCCACCGTTTAAATCCATGTGTATTTTGACTACAACAAGTGTTAAATGGTAAAAAGAAGAAAACAAAATATGGAACAGTGTATGCGGACCTGGCGGGTCCAGACCAGACAGCCAGGGCCAGCAGAAGAGGCTCAGGTGTTTTGTGTACCACTCAAAGGCAACAGCAGTGTCTCATTTTCCAAGCCTCTTAGGATCCCATCTTCCCTATAAAGGATATGAAGATACACATTTACTCTACCCTAGGGACAGCTCTGCTACTGACATTAGGGAGACTGCAGAGGGGAAGGGGTGACCTTTGCAGGGTCAGCTTCCCAGTACAAGAACTGGTAGACACACAGGACTCCGTGTTCAGACGAGCCCTGAGATTGCTTGAATGGTCTGTTGTTGCCATCGTGAAAATGTTAATACTTTCTGGAAAAGGGGCACCACGTGTTTATTTCACAATGTTCCCTGAAAATTATGTAGCCAGTCCCGGGACTTGGTTTGAAGCTTATGTACCACTCTTTTGCTATTTCGTGTAAATTAAATTATCAGGTGTTAGTCACACGAAGAGTTCCAGCTTACATACACAGTACCATTCACTGTCTAACCATCCATACTGCTTACCACATTCCATTTCACCCTTATAATCCGATGTATACTAAACGTGGGAAAATTCCTTAATCTTCATCAAATTGATACTTCTATTTTTACAAGTAATCGAGTCAGTTCAGTGAGGCTGATTCAAATAATGAAAAAGCATTCAGCTAAGCCCTTTCCCCTTAGGTCCTGAACACTGGCTGTCATGCACAGAAACACAGTCTGATGAGAGAGACTTCATGCTTGATAGGTGAACTTTGGCAGGTGAACAAGGGCTGCTCATTGGTGTCTAAACATGCCAAAGCTGCTTCACCCACTCACTTGTGTGCCCCAGTCCCTAAGTTGCTGAAATAAACACTCTCAATTTAACCTGTGTCCGCGATATCTTTAATTTACAGGGCACTGCAAACTTTATTTGAATTCAGTTTTCCTAACCCTTAAATACAAGGACCATTTTGGTAGAGCAAAAAAAACATCTACCTCTCCTTACCAATGCCACCTACATAGTTATGGAGTGTTTATTCTCATGGCCATTGAATATAAGACACAGATTAAAATACACAGAATGTATTTTCTCTGGAAAACATACATTAAATTTAGGAAACCTATTTGCATTTGTGTTTTTATAATTACCATGTGACCATCTTAAGTATCTTAAGAGAAATTCACAGAACTCTTTTAAAGAACCGCTAATCAATTATTTTTCATACATGATTACAGAATGGGAAGAATATATTTTAAAATGCCTTATAAAGTGTAGAGAGTAATAAACCATTGATTTCTCTTCTAAGAGTGATTATTTTGAGTTCCTTTCCCAGAAAATTACTTTTGTAAAAAAAAGTCAACTTATACACTGAACAATTTAAAATTATATAATTGCTTTGTATGTTGAAACATAAGTTCTACATTGAACAATAAAAGAAGAATGATGTTTTCTATTGTTTCAGAGTTGTATTAAGGTATCTCTGTGATGAAAATTTTGCCCCACAAGTCAGATATAATGCCTAAAATGTTATCACAAGGAGCCAAGTTTCTATTTCTCATTTGTCCAGGTATGGCTTACCCGGGTCCCCTCTCAGATTCTCATAAGGCTGCAATCCTGTATTGCCTCTGCCTTTTCATCTGGAGGCTTGACTGGATAGAGATATGACTCCAGGCTCACTCAGTCTCTCCTTCTGTGTGCAAGTATTATATCTACTATTGTCTCCTGGGAGAGCTAACATATTAAGAAATTTGCTTTTCCAGTTCTCAGGAGTAAGGAGTGGTGTAGTGGTAAAAGAAAGTTTGTTGTTAGTTTGTTTTATAGTAACAGATTTCTTTTCAAAAAAGACTGGACATGAAGGAGGTGCCTAAGTGAGTCCCAGAGCATCCAGAGAATAACATAATTCTCCTGAATGTTGGAGAGAGATATATAGATACATTATCAAAGTGTGTGTCAAGTGGTGAGCTCGGAAGCAGAAAGGGAAAGTACTTTGTTATTTTTCCCTCTTCCTAGTTTTTTTTTTTCTGAGAGTCAGTGCACACTGAGATCTTAACATGAACTAGTCATAAGAAACAAGTGTGATACTTGTTAAGGTGGGCTTAGCATATTCATTGGTTGTTCTGGGTGGAATCTATGAGATGAGGCAGAATTAAAAATCCGTTATGCGTCTAAAAAGCTTTTCTTCACTAGAAATGTCAGTGGGATACAGTAATGGCTACTATATAAGTAATACATAATATGGACTGGGAACTCTCTCTCTATAATCTTATTTAATCTCCAAAGAGCTATGTGGGTAAATATTACCATCCATTGCAGACACACCCAAAGGTGACCCCCAGTGAGTCATGTTCTTGTATTAGCCCCTCCCCTTGAGTGAAACTAAAATCTATCCCTTGCTTTGCATCAATAAAATATAGCAACAGTGATGAGATGTCACTCCCTTGATTAGGTTACATGAGATTTGATTCCTATAATCATGTTATATTATATAAGATTGTTTTAGAAGAATAGGGCCAGAGTCTCTCCTTGCTTACTTGCTGAAGTAAGCAGCCACGTTGAGGAGGCCCATGTGGTAAGAACTTGTGGAAAGCCTCTATGAGCTGCAAGACCTGAGGACAGTCAACGACCAATAGCCAGCAATAAGCCAGATCTCTGAGGCATACAGCCTCAAGGAAATCAATTCTGTTGCCAACCTCAGTGAGCTTACAATCATATGTATCTCCAGTCATGCCTTCAGATGAGAACGCAGCCCAGCTGGCAGCTTGATTACAGACCTGTATAACTCTGAGCAAAGGATATAAGTAAGCTGTGCCCAGACTCCTGACTTAACAGAAATTGTGAGATCATAAATGGGTGTTGTTGTAAGCCACTAAGTTGTGATAATTACTTATCCATTTAATAAAAAGATAGCATGGAATTCTATTTTGTAACAGGACTCAAATATTAGACAGGTTAAGTATCCTCAGGCACCTAGAGACAGGAATCTAACCTGCATTGGTCCAGTAGCCAACTATGTGTTTCTTTCATTCTCATTTATATAATCATCATGCAGTGAACTTTTGCTCTTTTCCTTGAAACACCACTTTTGGATCCTATACGTATTTTGCTTTTTCTCCACCTTCTCAAATTTCAGGTGTCCTTTACAAGACATCCTCCACCACTACTCACATGACTGTCTATTGAACCCAAACCTAGGATTAAGATTTGGGTGCTGATATACATCCTTTTGGTTTGGCTCAAATCTGATATTATTTCAGAAGTTTTTTCATTGCTTATCCTTTGTATTTAGAACAGTAACAATATATAAACTGGAAAGGTTATAAATTCAATTTCTGTTTTAAGGTGGAAAAGTTTAACAGGACTATTTATAATTGTTCTGTTTCCTTCAAGTTCTGTCTCTATAGACAGAACTGATGCTTTTCGCTGTTACATTTTTACAGTTTTATGGAAGAAACTAAATAGTTGACAAAATACATTGTACATTTTTATTGACTGTATATTTGCATCTCCCCAAAATTCATATGTTAAAGCCTTAACATCCAGTGTGACTGTATTTAGAGATGGGGTTTCTAATGAAGTAATTAAGGTCAAATGAGATCATGAGTAGGACCCTTATCCAATAGAATTAGTATCCTTTATAAGAAGAGACATCAGAGAGCTCACACTCTCTCTCCTCATGCATGAACCAAGGAAAAAGCCTTGTAAGGACAGTGAAAAGGTGGCTGTCTGCAAGCCAGGAAGAGTCCTTATTGGAAACTGAACCCCACTGCTACCTTGCTCTTAAACTTTTCAGCCTCTGGAACCATGTGAAAATAAATTGTCATTGTTTAAGCCACCCAGCCTGTGGTATTTTGTTACGGCAGCTTGAGTAGCCTAATGCGTACACCTTTCATAAAAATAAAAATAAGATAAATAAAAACCTTCAGAATTAGTGTACAAAAAAATATTTCCATTTCAACAATAAGGCGGAAATAATCAAAACTTCTCACATTAAACCAGCTGAAAATCTGTAGAATAAAGTTCCCAGAGCACAACCCCCATTTAGATTCTGATTTAATAAATCTCAGGAGGAACTCTGTATTTTAAGAAGTACTGAAGAGCAATGTACACTGAGTGATTCATTCTATTCCTGAGATGCTTGAGCCGTGCATTGAGAAGTATTATGTTAAGTGTTCTTAGAACACTAAGAATATCTAAGTATTCTTATCTAAGTATGTGTCTGTAACGAATTGTGATGAGGGAATAAGGAAATATTCAAAGCAATTCAAAGGCATAGTTAGTTATTTTTCAAGATTAAAGAAGATATTTATTTAGAGCTAATAACTTTCTGAATGGATATATGGAGGCATGTATGTTCAAATTTAATCACTAAATTTTCCCCTTACAATAAAACAATAAAATTATTGTTTGAATTAATTTTTTCTACTCCATTCATCATGTTGCCTTTTACTTCCGAATTAAATACACACAGGAATATTCTTTTGCGTGCTTATTTTACAAAGTTAATATACATTTAACATTATGGAAAAGAATCCCAGATCTAGAAAACTGAATAAGAAACAGATGTTGGGAAATTAGTGAGATCTAAAATGCAGCCTACCTTCATTTCTATTATAAAGAGACCTACATCAGGACCCCTGTTGTGGCTATATGCTCTCAACAGAAGTTTCATTTGGATGTTTTTCCAGTAATGAAACCCAAGTCAGGAAGTTTTCAAGCTGCCAATACTCCTACAAAGACTATGGATGCTTTGAGACAAGTGTTATTTTCAAAATACCTGTCCCATTCAAAAGATTGCTGCAGGGCACCAAAGCAATAGAAATGTTTCAAGCCCTGCTGCCCCTATCATATCCTCTCCTGGTGCCCAGCATGATACTTCACCAGCAAATACATGAGCTACTTGCTAAAGAAGAAGTGCTCTTTTTTAAATTTATTATTTACTAAATCCTGGGGGTTCTCAGAACATTCCCTACACATGCCCTTCAAATCTTCACTTGGTAGATTCCCAGCTGAGAAGACAACCACAGGGATATTAAGACCTACTTTATTAAGATTCAATTGGGTTGATCCTTCTTCTAAGAAAGGTGACTGCCAGGTCAAAATGAAACAACAGGGCATCTTTTGTATGCATTAATTTTCAATTGGGTTTGAGAAACATACCATTTTGGTGTCATGAGTTTTCAAAAGAAATGACTAGCTTAAATTGATTAATGAGATAAGTAGTCAGGAACACAAGCGAAGTGAAGGAATATAGCAGGCATACCAACTATTAAATACTTATTTTCCCCACATTCATAAACATTTTTGAGTTTTTAAAGGTAGTTTTAAAAATACAAGCCTACAAAAAATAAACTTGTGAATTAAAACAATTAATATTCTCTTACCATTTTGTATATTTTTTACAAAATTAAGGTGTATTTTTTTTTATTTTTTACTTATTGTCTTCACTGAATCTTTTAATTGCCTATTGGTACTTTTTTTTTTTCAGATTGAAGGTCTTTAAGATTTAAACCTAGTATTTGCTTTCTTTCTTTGTTTTCTTCTTTTTAAAAAAAATCAATTTGGGGCGCCTGGCTGGCTTAGTCGGTTGGGCAGCCGACTACAGCTCAGGTCATGATCTCACAGTCTGTGAGTTTGAGCCCCGCATAGGGCTCTATGCTGGCAGCTCAGAGCCTGGAGCCTACTTCTGATTCTGTGTCTCCCTCTCTCTCTGCCCCTTCCCTGCTTGCTCTCTGTCTCTCTCTCTCCCTCTCAAAAAATAAATAAATAATAAATAAATAAACATTGAAAAAAGGATTTTAAAAAGAATTTTTTAAAAAAGGATTTCTGCATCTCTTTAAAAGGAAAAAAATCAATTTGAACACTTTTCCCCTTCAGGTCACATCTCCAACACACACCACAATGTCCCCACACATCGTATTATTGTTCTACTATTCTACCCCACTACTCAAACAGTGTCACAGATCAGTTAATCAAAGCCATCTTCTATAAAAATATTCCTCTTCCAAATTTATATCATGACTTTTTAGATAAATGTAATTTTCATTAATTTATTTATAAATTAGGAGACATTTCTCCTCACAGTAATAACAACAAGAAAGCAAACAAACAAACTGGGCCTTTCTTATGAGACAGTGATTTAAATGCCCATAATGTTGTGGTTAATTCTCCTAAATAGCTAAATATCTTCTCTCTGGACCATATCTCCACATCATTTTCCCCCAAAACCTATTTGATTAAATAATATTTCCATGATATGTTAATTCGTATTAGGGAAAGGAAGAATACATAATCAAATAAATGCAAGAAATATTGTTGCAGTTAAACACAATTTACCAGATGTATGTATTTTTACAGTTTAGCTGGAAATGAGCAAGGCATACAGAAACATAGGATGCTCCAAAATCATATGTCATTCCTATACAAGGATATGATCATCTGTTTCCTTACAATTTTTTGGTATAAGTGCTGAGGAAACACAACTGATTTACTTCTCGTATTGTAAGGTGTCTTAGATCATCGAACATGCTAATACATTTTATGAATTTTCAATGGGAGGAGGAGAATGCAGCCAAATATCTGACCACAAATCCCTCTCATTCCCCCATTTGTTGCCATCGACCCTTCCCCTTACAATACTTACCCAGAAAAGTCCTCTGGGGCACAGCTGAGAAAATCTGCTCTAGACTGAATCTTCAGAGTGTGATATGCTAAAGAAAACACCATGAAAACAGCTCAGCATGGTGGATAAGGCTTTGGAGTCAAACAGATTGGTTTTGAATTCATTTCTCAATTATGCAACTTACTTGCTAACATTACCTGAGGATGTTTTTTAAATCTCTCAGAGGACACCATTTCTGCATCTATGGAATGGAGAAGACACTGATGTGAATCTCATTAGTTGTCATGATTTTTCATAAGATAAGTCTAGGACCCTGTATTCGTTAGCATTCAGGGAGCAGTATAAAAGTAAGGTGGAGAAAAAGTAGATCACAGGTGATTTATTGGTTGTAAAATTTTGCGGGGTTTCAGCAAATGCTCAGTTCTTTATAGTAAATTTATGATCTTTTTTAATCAAGTCTCTTTTTTTTTCCCTGAGTTTTAAGCTCCTCTAAAACAGAAGCCATGTGTCATTTATCTTTTCATGTACTGAACAATAGTAGCTAATCAGTTCAGGTACATTTAATTAAAAAATGTTATGTCACAATGTCTGTGGCCAATCTTTCCCAAGTATTCATACCTAACACAACAAACATCCATCCACTATTATATCACAAATGATACATTAGTGTATTTTATTCATTTACTTATATATGTAATTACAATTTAAAATCAAATTACCATGAGATGCAATACCTATTTAACCCTATTTTCCAGTTTATTTAGACATGAATGTGTAGATATCTGTGTCTAAAAACTAGGGTCCTAAGTGGAAGTAGTTTCTGTCAAACAACTGTCCCTCTGATTTGGAAGAACTTTAACTCTTTTAACAACTGTATGCACTGTCTTAAGTTTAAAATAGATGACTTGTTTAATGCTATCTTTTAGTAAAAATTCCAAGATTAATTTTAAAAAAGATACAGTCACCAAATTCTCAGAAATGAATGATTGTCACAAATAGCCACCAACTATAAGTTCCTGAAAGCATCACCATTTATAAATCAACAAGTATGACTTTCACATGACCAGGGATGCTTGTGTATTTATTGCCTACAAATCACGCCCGAGTTAACTGTTGAAAGGAGGGTAAAAGGAAACCAAGCAAAACTGAAAAATAGTATTTAAGTGCTTTCTAGAGAGAAATTTGAATACTATAGATTCTCAACTTTAACTCTGAGATCTAGGCATTCTCTGAGGCTTCAGATTAAGGTTCAACGATTTCAGTACACGGAAACATAACATAACATAAAAATAACATAAATTCCATACATAGAGACAGAGCCAGCAACAGAATGTGGAAGCTGTGTAGTCATTCAAGAGTCCTACATTTGGTTTAAAACTCTGCTTTTGTGGTCTTGAAATTATTCATACTTTTAATTTTGAACTTGTGTGTTGCAAAGGAAGTCCAATGGGACAAATGGAGCATGCACGTAAGCAGAGGAGATGTGCTGAGTGCACACACAAGCTCAGGCCAGAGAGCACGGGGCAGCATGCAGTCCAAGCAGGGGACCTGGCCATGTGGTGTGTATGTCCAGGCCAGCTCCTGGCATCACAGACCCCCATGGGGAGGCTGGGACTGGGCCCTGGAGCCAGACTGCTGGCAAGGGTAGCAGCAAAGGCAGCTGCTGCAGCAGCAGGGACATCAGTGATGGAACACCAGCTAGCGCAGGCATTCCCACAGCCCTTCCCTACCACACCTGCACACATATTCTGCTGGAGCTCAGGCAGCGACTGTGTCCTTAAATTACAACAAAATAAAAGTGTGTGCACAAACATTACAATAAAGAATATCTGAGAGCTAATAGAATTCTTCAAAGAGTTTTGAAGAAAACTCAAGAAAACTCATTTTGAAAACTACTACATTGCAAAACAAATACCCATAAACAGAAATAGAAAGCGAATTTAAAGATTGTCACTTTTGAGGTAAAAGAGCACTATTTTCATATGAAGCATCGAATGAACCAATTATTTACAAAGAAGATAAATTTTAAATTAATTTTTCTTGTAATTGAAGACATAGCGTTAGAAACAACAGACATTTTGAATTATAAACAAATCATAAAATCACTTTTGTTTTTTTGTATAATGTCTACAAGTTACAGAAAATGCCAAAAAGACATTAAAATGCCACTGTACAAATTTGCATTTAAAATTAAATTTAGACTTACATAAAATTGATTCATTTGAGGAGTTAAATATTTTTACTTTTTTTTTAAGTTTACTTATTTTGAGAAAGAGAGAGAGAGAGAGCACTAGCAGGGGAGAGGCAGAGAGAGAGAGAATCCCAAGCAGGCTCCACTCCAGCCTCACAAACCAGGAGATCATGACCTGACCCAAAGTCAAGAGTTGGACGCTTAACTGACTGAGCCACCCAGGTGCCCTGAGTTAAGTATTTTTAGAAAAATTATTCCTCAAGAATCATCAGCTCTAGATACACTAAAATTTTATTTTGAAAGAATTATTAGAAAGTTATTCTAGCTCCAGTAACAGTTGTCATCAGGAAAAAGATCTTTTCAAAAATAAAAATTATCAAAAATCATTTGAGAATTATTGGTAACTGATGTTACTTTCATTTATATAGATTAAAAATGAAGGTTTTAAGAGTGTAAATCTGATGACCTAATAAATAAAGTTTAGAAAAGCATGTCAGAAAAAACAAGCTATCTCATTAATAAAATATTATCATTATAAAATCACATATAATAAAGTGTATATCATTCCATATGTCATTATTATACTGAAAATTATGAAATCAAACTATTATTCTTCCTGCGAGTTTTAAGATCATATTGTCCTTCATGTATCTCTACTATTCCTTCCTACATTTTATAACTATTTTTTAAATTCAGTGTGCATATAAATCACCAGAGAATCTTATTAAAATGCTGATGCTGATTCTGAAAGTGTGAGTTGGAGCCCAAGACTCCATCCTGCAAACAGATGCCCAGGTAATGTTGATCCCGAAGATTCCAGCACTATAGTTCTACTACCAACACAGCTCCCTACACTGAAAAGAATTAAAATTAAATATATCTATTCCGTTTCAAAAGGACATAATGATCAAATAAATTTTGGAAATTCTAGGTTAAATATTAACTTCAGGATTCCTCAGGGTCCTCAAAATGCTGAGGATGAGTATTGTCACCAAGATGGAGACATGATACACCACGGTTTCCATATTTTCTTGGCTCCTGTTAAAGAAAAAAATATTCATGGCACTTGTTAAAAGTAGTAAGGCAGGCTTTATTCAGGGGCACCACTGCAATGAAGTTTTACATTGGAGAGACAGATTGAGCTCAACTCCAAATACAATAAGGAAAAGTAGGGATTTATAGCCAAAGTTCAGGGTGAAAGGTCAGTGGATGGAAAATCATTAAGAGATAGGAAAGTGTTTTTCTAGAATCACCTAATAGGATTCCTTCTGAAGACAGCCAGGGTGATCATATTCCAAGGGTGTGGGATTTTCGCTAAACTCTCTTAGCAGGATTCTTGCTAAAACTGGAAGAAGTGGACCAAGGAAAAATGCAAATCGAGGCCTTGTTAAAAAGAGGGCTCAGAGGAGCCTGACTAGAGTGAGGTCAAGAGTCTTGATCATAATTTTTTTTTTTTAGGAGCGGTGAGGGACAATAATGTATTAGCTTTTGATACTACATATATGCCCACAAAACTTAAGGAGCATGAAACATCTTTGTATTTCATTTTACTTGGAGAATATAAATGGCGGGGGGGAAACCTTTCTAATACAATATCTTATGTAAAGAAGCAAAAAATAAAAGATGAATTATTCCTATAATTTAGGCATTCAGTTAACAAATACTAATTGAATACCTCCTTTTCTCAAGTGAGTTCTACCTAAAGCTTATACAAAAGAAATTAAAGTAATCCTAATAGATTCTTAATAGAATATTAAGAATATTCTTAATAGACTCTATTAAGAATAGAAGAATCGAAGAATCTTAAATTGGTTTTGAAAAAGCTTGGATCACCAGCTGGCCAGGTTTTCCAGTTTGGGTTTTCACGATAGCAGAAAATATGAGAAGGATTTTCTCCCTTGGGCAAGCTTGCCTTGGTTCCAGGGAGCTGTTGTCTCAGCTGGCTTGTGTGTGCTGTTGCTGCTTTTTTCACTTACTTACAAGCTCTTTGACCCTAAACAGAGCCACTGGTTCCTGAACATACTTAAGAATCGGAAGCACTTTGCAAGAGAGAACACTGAGACAGAGAAAGATCTAACAATTGAGGACTCTAGGTCTGGGTAAAGCATATGTGTACTTTCCATACAACTGTTTTCAAAGTTTTAAAGTCATTGAACATAAACTGTTAAGAAAAGTTTACAACCGCCTCACTTCCCAGCATTCTGCTCCATTTCTTGTCTCCACAGCATGTTTCACCTTCCCATGAGCCATATTACTAAATAATTTACCGATTCACGATGCTTATCATGTGCTGTCTTCCCCCACTAGGAGGTAGGCTCCATGAGGGCAAAGATTTCTCTCCCTTTTGTTCTCCAATGCTTTGATCAGAACCTGGCAGATAGTGGCCACTAAGCACCAATTTTCTTATCTCCAGAATAAAATATATCACTGCAAAGATATATCATCGATATCTGTATTTACCTTCAAGATTTCTGTTGTAGTGCTATAACTCTTTTATTTGTTGCTCAATATTTTCAATCATTTTTTAAAAAATATTCATTTATTTATTTATTTGCTTATTTAGAGATTGGGGAAAGGGGGGAGAGAGAGAGAGAGAGAGAGAGAGAGAGAGAGAATCCCAGGCAGGGATGCAGGGCTCAACACAGGCCTCCATCTCATGACTGGGAGATCATGACCTGAGATAATATCAAAAGTCTGACACTTAACCAATTGGGCCACCCAGGTACTCCTTTTTAATTGTTTTAGATCAACTTATTTTTATTTACTTAACCTCATTTTACACGAAAATATACACGAAATTATGATTTTTATGTTCTTGCTATACTTTTAATAAATATTGAAGCTTGATTTATTAAAATCCTAAATATCAGAATTATCACTAAAATTCCCTCACATTCTACCAGCAGTACCAAGCTACATGAAAGCACCGAATACAGTGACCAGTTCATGATAGTTGCTCAATAAACATTTAAATCTTACTGAAGTCCTAGTCTAAAAGCAGCTGCTTATTACAAATAAATATATAATATTTTATAGACAATCACCAGATACATTAAAAATTTTCAAAACTCAGTGTAAAATATGGAAGAAAACTTGTTCAGTCAAAAAGAGAGAAGGAAATAAAGGAAAATAATAAAGGACATAAAATTAAGTCATTTAAATACAACAAACATAAATCCAAATGCATTCATAACAAAAATATGAGTGAAATATATTTTCCTATTGATAGATCCTCAGTTTAAAGCGCTTTGTTTTGCTCACTTTTTAAAAAGTTCATCAGAGCCTGGGTGGCTCAGTCGGTTAAGCGCCCAACTTCAGCTCAGGTCATGATCTCAGGGTTTGTGAGTTCAAGCCCCGCATAGAGCTCTGTGCTGACAGCTGGGAGCCTGGAACTTGCTTCGGATTCTGTGTCTCCCTCTCTCTCTCTGCCCCTCCCCCTCTCTCTCTCTCTCTCTCTCTCTCTCAAAAGTAAATAAAACATTAAAAAAACTTTTATAAAAAAATTCATCAGTATACTGTTTACAGTGGGGAAAAAAATGACAAAGAAAGGTTTAAAACAAAGATACAGGACATTTAACAGATCAATTCCAGCTAACAGAAATTAAGTACAACACTGCTAATACCAGATGAAGTGGAATTAAGGCAGAAAAGTTTAAATAGGATACGTAAAGCAAAATATTTTAAAAATTTTGTCAAAATTCAATGTTCATCAATATAATTTGCAATAATGGATGTAAAACTGCTAAAATAAAATTTTAAAATGACACACGATGTGAGATTTTAATACACATCTCTAAAAACCCAGCATTTAATAAAACGAAAGAGATTAAAAAATTAAAACTACAGATAATTTGGATAGCACAATTAAATGTATTTGCCTATACATACACTTTTCACAGCCCTATGGAACAGCCAAAACTTCAATAAATTCTACATAGCAGAAAAAAAAATGCCACATTCTTTGAACATAATGCAATAACATTAGAAATTTACAAGTAACATTTAGTCAAAAATCAATTTTCCACTCAGGAATTTATTAACGCTTTTAGATAACTCTGCGAAGAAAAAGAAATAATTAAAGTAGAAAGCATAGATTTTATATAAATGAAGATTAGTAAGAGTTTTACATAAAAATCCTGCAGGACGTGAACAAAGAACTATTGGGAACAAATTATGCAGCTATATATATAAACTATACACACATGCATATACTAATGAGGGGAAGAGGTGAAACATAAATTAGCTATGCTTTTAAAACACATTAATCTAAGAGAAAGGCATATTTTAAAATATTTTCACATCCTAGGATGTGAAAGTTTAGCAATTGATATCTTTTTCAAATTTCCTTCTCACCCATCCTTCAGTCTTGCTCCTCCCCTGTCCCAAGCCTTTTGCAAAATCGTTCTTCACCACTCACGAATAAGGTAGCTCCTGTGTCCCAGATGACTGATCGCTGAGAAGCCACCTGAATGAGTGGAGCTCTTAATAACCAAGTCAGCAAGGTAAGTTCTCTGCTCCAGCCACACCAGCACGGGCTCAGTACACTAATGATGAAAATAGCTCCAATGGCAGGAAAGACGCCTCCATAGAAACGTAGAGCTGAGAATCTCCCTCATCAAAGATAACCTGGCTATACCTCTGCAGAATACCAAATAGTTTATCACTAGCAACCAAGTTCATGATAATAATTCAGTACCAAATATTAGGGTTCAGGGACCAGATAGAGCTGATCAGTGTGGCATATCGAGCACCTTGTAACTATGAGCAAGAATGAACTGAACTCACTTAAACTACACAATATTCTGAAGTGTCATGGCCAAAAAGGATTTATTCCAGGAATTCCACAATGTTTCATTGTTTGTTAGTCTATTAATATAATTACTAATCTAAGACCCAAACACTTAATTGTTCCAATATATGCCCCACATTTATCTAATAAATTCAGCAGATATTACCATTAAAAGTAATAGGTGAAAATGTCATAAAAGTAAACTGCCTAAAATAAAATATCATTTCCCCCAAATTTCCCTTAAGATTAAAAAAATGGGGAAAGAGTTCACAATATCTCTGCCCTTGTTTATAATATTTCTGGGGGTACCTGGATGGCTCAGTTGGTTAAGAAGCCAACCGTTGATTTGGCTCAGGTCATGATCTCACAGTTCATGGGATTGAGCCACAAGCCTGGTTGGGATTCTCTCTCTTCTTCTGTCTCTCTCTGCCCTTCCCCCACTTGTTCTCACTCTCACAAATAAATAAATAAGCATTAAGAAATAATCACTAGCCTGTGTAATTAAAAATGTTAAAATAAATAAAGTTTGTAAATACCATGTAAATTATTTGCCAAAAAAAAAATGTGGGGACAACACACAAAAATGTACTGAAAAAATTACAATAATTAGAGAGGTCAGTGTGAAAGCGGGTAGAACAATTAACAGAAAAATGCACTGTTTCCAGTTTTAAAATATCATAGATGTGCAGATTACAGTAAAAATGGTAAAGAATAACATTGAAGTTATAAGAATAAACATTTCTAAAACGTGACAATTTGATTTAAAAATGTGCAAAGACATAACAAGGAAATCCTTCACAAACATATAAGTATATAACATTCCTGGGTGGGAATCAAAAAAGAAGTTCTGGTGTAAGGTCTGGGGACAAGCACTGATGACACTTCACTAAAGTTCAATTAAAAGACAAATAAGGGTGATAGAATAGGCACATATTGCATACGTTTTTTTAAAAACATAGAAACAACATTACCACCAAGAAACTGAGAAGACAGAGTGAAGAAAAAGTAAAAAATAGACTCATCTACCAACCTCTTCCTAAGAACTTAAATGAGAATATAAAGAAATCCTTTGACGTTGATAAATGGAATCATTTTGTACCAGCCTCATTTCTAAATCCACTGCAACATGCATCTCCCATATTCAATTACTTTTGTAAACAAGGCATTACGTTTCTGATATTGACCATTCTTGGTAGTGCAGTTATCAACATGACCCAAGGAGTCTGATGGCAGTTGACCGCAATACCTGAGGAGAAAATTTATCTACAGACTTTAAGGATACAACTGAATACTCATTACAGATGCAGTTTTCATAATTATAACCAAAGTCTAAGTCATAAGGATTTTGTTATTATCATCATTAATTTCTAATTCCTCCTGGCCAGCAATTAATGAAAACCCACTAGAAGATTTAGAGAACTCCGCGTGTCTAGTCCAGACAGACTTTCTCTTCTCAGTGATCCATGTTCTGCTGTTTCTCTTCTAAGTGCCCCATATAATTCTTCCTGAAATGATTTCAAGCTCACATCATGACTCTCATTACCAATCACAGAAAATTCCTAATTGCTACTTAGATCCTTGTTCTTGTCTGTGGCAGAAAGTATACTACCCTCAAAGCCCCCCTGATAAATACCGGCCACCATTAAGGATGACCTTTTAAGGATGACTTCTCTCTTTAGGTGCAGGCTGAATCCCCACTCTATCCTTGCAACCTAATGCATGCTGTTCTCTGGCCACTGTCTCTGTATTCTCAGGCTGGTGCAATGAGATGGATATCTAAACTCAGCACTTTCTTAGGAAGAATAGGAAGTTCTCTTGAACAGGAAAATGAGCATCAGGACTTACTGAGACTAACAGCCCTCTCCTTCTTAACCTACCCTACAGTATAAGAAACTAAATATTTGCTTTTAACCATTTCATGTCTATTTCTGCATGAGCTTGAAAATAGTTCATCTAATGTTATATAATTTTAATATAGATAGATAACATCAGTTAATTTGCTGAGTAAGAACATGTATTCTCTTTTTTAAAAAAATGTTTATTTCTGAGAGAGACAGAGACAGAATGTGAGTGGGTTGGGGCAGAGAGAGAGGGAGGCACAGAATCTGAAGCAGGCTCCAGACTCCGAGGGGTCAGCACAGAGCCCCAGGCGGGGCTCGAACTCAGGAGCTGTGTAATCACAACCTGACCCTAAGTGGGCCGCTCAACTGACTGAGCCATCCAGGCACCCCAGAACATGTATTCTCTTAATTTATCCCTGCTTGAGTATCACAAAGCATGCATTGCTTTTAACAGAAGGAAGAAGTATGCATCAATTGGGGCACCTGGGTGGCTCAGTCGGTTGAGCGTCCGACTTCGGCTCAGGTCATGATCTCACAGTTCTTGAGTTCAAGCCCCACAGTCGGGTTCTATGCTGACAGCCTGGAGCATGCCTCTGCTTCTGTGTCTCCCTCTCTCTGCCCCTTCCCAGATCACACTCTATCTCTCAAAGATGAATAAACATTAAAAAAAAATTTAGAAGTATGCATCAATTAAATAAAAGGATATTAATTCATACTGTCAGAGATATTACTAAACCAGTGCTTTTTAAATTTTAAAGTGAGTAAAACTCACCTAGGGATCTTGTTAAAATTCAGATTTTGATTCAATAGGTCTGGGGTTGGGGGGAGTCTAAAATTCTACATTCCTAACTTATTTCCCGGGTAATACTAATGGTACCTATCTATGGCCCACACCTTAATTTGCAAGGATTTAAGCAGACTTTAAAAAACATCTTTGCCTTATTGTTGTTACTAGAAAATTATGTATGCACACACACACACACAGACACACACACACACACATACACAGACGTACTCACATATAGAAATCCTTACAAAGATATTTTAAAAATAAGCTTCTCTATGATAAGGACATGGCGCTTCTTATGGATTTCCTTTTTCTAATACTTAAAAGAAGTGAAAGCATTTCCTCACTAGAAGAAAATAGAAAAAAAAAGGAAAAAAATCCTCATAAAACATAAAATCATTACATTGGAAGTTGACAATTTTTTCCCCTAACTCCTAGTGGACTTTCTTAGACTTTATGACAGCTTTTGGAAAATCAAAGTAATCTCCTACCATAGATATCATGAGGTAATGTCCAATTTTAAGTGGAAACAATCACAAGAAGGATGTGCACATGATACCAGCCACAGGAATGAAAGCCAGCCTCAATAGCCAAAAATGTTTTGGTATACACATAGGAGACATTTTACTGAAGTCTGGGAGAACTTGTCCAAGTAAATGATATACTTCAGGGATCACATGCTGATTTAATAAAAATACTTTAACCAGTTCCATAATATTTAAAACAGATTTGTATCTTTTTATATAATAACTGTACTTCTATTACCATTCTAACTGTATTTTTAAGGAAATGAGAGAAGATTTTCGTATTTTATAAATTATTTTCTGAATCTTTAGTGTAAAAATAAGTTGCTATAGAATATAGCCGAATGATAATATTATCATTTTGGAAGCACTTAACTAAGTGCCACACATATGCAAAGCACTTTACATGGGTTAGTTACTGCATACTCAAAACATTCCTTTGAAACAGGTGTTATTATTATGATTAATCCCATCTTACAGATGAAGAAACTGAGTCTCAGAGAAATTATTTTTCCAAGATTATATAGCTAGTTATGGCAGATTTCAGATTCTCACCTAGGTTGGTATGATTCTAAATGATTTAAATATGTGGTACCAAGAAAATATATGTTGTACCATTTCAAACACCATTCTATGTTAATGGTTCTCAGAGCTTGGTCCTCAGATCAGAACCATTAGCATCAGCAGGAAAAGTGTTAAAAATGAAAATTATCAGGCCTGTCCCAGATCTACTGGAACAGAAACTATAAGAATGAGACCTAGTAATTTGTGTTTTAACAATTCTTCAGGTAGTTAATAATTTGAATTTCCTGAATGAGGCATGATCAGAGATACGTATTTGGACAAAGCAGAAAAATACCTGAATGGAATGATATTAAAAATTCTTGGAAGGTGTGCCTACCCAAAAGAATTTTTCCTTGACATCTCATTTTATGGTGAAACTTCTTTAACAAGGAACAAATGATTTTATACAATTAAAGATAAGGCACAAGCTGTACATTCTTAATCACATTGCCTAGAACCCACATGCCATGATGTTACTTATAAATAATATTTTAATGTTCTTTTTCTTTGTTTCTTACTTCATGATTCAGAGTCTCCTGAAGCTTCTTTTGATTGGATCCACTTATTATAACTTTCACCATCAATGGAAGTGCACCTTCTGTCAAGAACCATGAAGGGCCTGAGAATTCACCCTCCTCTCAGGCTGATAAGCTAGCTTGCCAGTTTCACAGATGTTGTCAGAAATCACAAGACCTTGCCAGAGACAAAAGACAAAGGACTTTCTGACTGACAGCAACAACAATAACCAGAGAATTTGCTATTTCTTATACAGGTTCCCCAAGCCCCAGTTCCCACAGGGCGATGCAGAGAACCAGGTAATACTTGCACACACTGCGAATTGCATTATCAGAGTGGAACACAGAGCTTAGAGGACTTGAACTTTTTGTAACAGGCAGTAAACAAGCTTGCCCTTCCCTCCAGAAGAAGTCTCTGTTTCTATCTTCAGGGGTTTAAGCAAATCTGCTTTTGCTCTAGATGGAGACACAATCTCTACCTTCCAAAATCGTTCTCTGTGCAAGCATCCTCCAAAAACAGCCTGCTTAAAAGCTGTCAGTGCTTTGGCTTGGAAGACGTGCAGAAACCTAAAAGACCCATGGAGAGCTCTCTCTCAACGTTTTCATTTCTTGAATGTTTGGTAAGAGTACCACTCTTCATGAAAATGCCAACTGGATATAACTAATACCTGAATACTTATAAAATGCCAGATTTGTTTATAATGAAATTGCTTATTAAATTTTGTAAAGATGACAGATGCTATGTATTTTAAAGTCTTTTGGAACTTGAAAGAAATCACACTTTGATCAGGAAACTTTGTAGATCATCTAAAATAAGTCCTGCTTCATGTATATCAAAGATACCATATAGATGTACATATTATTGGATGTTAAATTATAGATCAAGAATAGTTTTTTGAATGTGACACTAAAACCTTAGAATTCAGCTTTTCTCACTATGTGGTGTTGCTTAGCAATGAGGCCTAGCAACACATTGCTTCTAGAGAGGAGCCAAAGTATCAAATTGAAGTGTCCCAATAAGAGTCATTTAGAAAAACAGCAATTATTTGCAATGCGAGATATTAATGTCTGATACAATTAAGACCAACACTTACTTCTCTGTTTGGAATCAATTCTCTGATTTAAGTGCTCACAACATCTGCCTGAATCAGGGGAAAAGACAAGAGGGGTAAGAGGTGGCTTCAGGGGAAGCCAAGGTGAATTAATGTGGCTCCATTTATATTTCTTCTTTTGTAAATATTGTGTTTATTTTAGGCCTATAACCCATGAATAATTACTTTGGATGTGTTTTAGATTTTGATATCAGATGATAATTATAGTTTCTTGCTCTTGTTTCCTGTACTAACTTAATTGACTTAATATGTTAAATTGCTTTCTAAAGAGACGTTTGTTTGCTAACAATACAATTAATTTCCATATCCTTCCTCTCTGCAAATATCTTTCAGAACAAAGAACAAATAAACTGAAATGATAGAAGGAGAGGAAGAAGGGAAGGTGAGAGGGAGGGGAAAGAGAGAAAAAAATCAGAAAGTAAAGGGAAAATAATTTAAAGCAATTTAAATACATAAGTGTTTCTTCAGTGATATGGTGGACACTGAGAGAGACATTTTAAAGAAAAAAAGTTTTCTAAGTTAAAACCAGGCCCTGTTTCCCAAGAATATTTGTTTGGGATTGGGTCATCACCTATTATAGAAACAATAGTTCAAATATTAATGAACACAACAAAAATTATATAGTGTGCAACAGTGCTGAAAACTTATTAACAGAAACTTAAAATAATTTTGAGTCTTCTTAGCCTTCCTGGGAGCAAATTCTAATTTTCCTTGGCACTGTTTGTTATTCAGAATTTCATTAGTACACCAAGCTTTCTTTTCTCAAGGCTCATGTCAAAACTTATCCTTCAGAATTCCCCGTCTGATATTCTTTTGCGTTTCTTTAACATCTTCTAATGTTTAAGTCTTTGGTAAATATGTACACGTATGTGGCAGAGTAAAATGTAAATTATTCTATAGATTCTTAAAAAACTGTTCCTAAGCTATAGTGTTGATTTACTATATATCAACGTATAAGGACAAAACTCTACTGGTTATTTCCTTTAGTTTTTGTTTTGTTTTGTTTTGTTTTGTTTTGGCTATCTCCCTTCGGTTTTGTTTTGTTTTGTTTCAAGCTTTGTCTGTTTTATTCCACTACATTAAGTTAAGCTAGAAGGCAAAACAGGAACCTGTAATTCATAAAGATCAAGAACTTCCTCTCATTCCTGGCTATTTCCTTTTGTAAAGCCTGAGAAAGTAAAAGGTGTGTAATCATACACTGCATGCAGAAAGTACTCAATACACAATGCTACTTAATGCATTAGCACTGTGGTGATGTGAAGTAAAACTCAAGGTAAGATTGTTGCTTAAGGGACACCATGAATAAAATTCAATAAATTAAATGCCAGGAACGTATTTCAATCATGTATTGCTGCATGACAAATCACCACAAAATGTGGGTTAAAACAACAAACACAATTCGGGCTGGGTGCTCATCTGGGCAATTCTTCTGCTAATCTCTTGTAGGGTCATTCAAATGGATGAAGTCATCAAGTGGCTGAACTGGGGCTGAAAGACACATGATAGCCTCAATCACATTTCTGATGACTGCTGCCGGTCTCAGCTGGTTCATCTCAAATGCATTAGCTGCAATGACTCATCTCTGCTCCTTGAGGCTTTTCATCTTATGGTGGGCAAGACATCACATGACTTGATGGTAGTAGCATTCTAAGAGGTCCAGTGTAGAAGCTACAAGGTCTGCTGAAACCCAGGCTCAGGTGTTATACAATGTAACTTTCACCATATTAAATTGGTCAAAGCAAGTCATAGATGAGTCTAGATTCCAGAGGTAGGGAAATAGACTCTATCTTTTGATTGGTGAAGTGGTTAAGTCACATTGCAAGGGGGTGTGCATAGAAGTGTAATAAAGATTATTGTAGAAATCATTACAGGTAATCTAGTATAGAATTGATTAAAATTTCATCCTAAAATTTGTAAGTATTAAGATGTCTAAAAATCAGGAACAGAATAATCACACACACTCACATACAGGCACGCACGTGTGCACACACACAGCCTGCACACTAACACACAAACTGCTCTTTCAAATATAGGAAGCATTAGAGTCACCATTTCTTTTTATTTCCTATTCAAAGAGAAAGCACAAACCAATGTCATGCAGACATTCTTAGTTCATCTTTAACTCTGAAGTACATACTTAATGACATGGCATAGATAGGCATAGGTTGGATCACTCAACATTTTCAAAGATCAAGTTTCAAATGAAGAGTTCAGAATTTTTACTAAATATACAAAAGTGCACATGTACACATCTTTGGGTTTAAAAATTGTCCTCTCTGATGCTAAGAGTTTCTACTTTTTAAAACTCTATGCAAAGGCAGCTCAATAAATTTGTTCCCTCACCACCAGCAGAACCCAGCCACTGAGTTCCCTGCCCTCACTTCTCAAAGTAGATCACTACAGAGACAGTTTAGATTATAAAAAATGCTTATAAATATTTGTGGAATGAAGTCTTGGCCACTGTCTCTTCCACCACTCAGAGGAACTTACACTATTTACTCACCAAACTGTTCATGAGTAAAACCCTCAATCAAGGCCAATTAGCTATTTTTAGAGAATTCATAACACAGACTCCTTCATAAAAAGACAGAAATTAGAAACTCTAAGACTCAATTCAGAAAGCATCCTGTCAAGGTATATGTTACTGTATTTTTACTAATATTTTGTTTGTGGTGGCCTCTTAAGAGTCTGAAGCTACAATTCATTTTCTTGAAGAAGGTTTGTTCCAGAGAATGCTGGAAATAGATAAAATAGACAATCGGAAAACATTTTACCATATAGCTCTTCCTTTATTTCTCTATTACTGCAGTAATTTCAGTTTGAACATTGCTTTTTACCCTCACCATCTGGCATCTCTTTTTCCCTAAACCCAGGAATAATCATCTGTTTATAAAATGTCTACTGAAACGGAAAGGATCCAAATTCCAAATTCTGTGTTTATTTCCTAAACATTCCTTCTCAAGAGAGGAAATATAAAACTTAGACCTCACCTGATCCCAAAACATCAGAACAAGATTGAATCTGAAAAGCTAAATTTCTAGCAATGACCTGAAAAGGATGTATAAATACAAAGAAGGAGGCCTTGACACCTCCACCCACACATGATGACTCCGATCCAGTGTTAATATTATTTATTAAATATTAGCATGTTCTTTGATGCCATGTAATTCATAAGAGAAATCAGTCATTAACCCAGGGCATGTATCTTCAAATTCTGCAAGTGAATCCAGCACAGTGATAATATGAGTACAAATTTCTCTCCTATATGCTATATTGTGATATTTTCCTTTGTTAACATCTTTGATAAAATTTTTTTTAAAAATAAGAAAACAAAGAAACCAAGAGTTTTGTGTTCTTAAAAAATTACATGGCTTTTCCACAGCTAGAAACACTGACTCAGAAAAATAAAGCTTGAGACTTTATATCTATTAATAAAATATTAGGGCCTGAGATGATGGATAAAAATCCAAAAGCTTTACTGATATTTCTAAAGTCAATGTAAAAGAATTAGAAAATAAGTTGTGGAATCATCATAGATTCTAACTGGAAGAGTTGACTTTGTTTTGTGGAATTCCCCTGCTTTCTCTCTTTGTCAAGACTTCGGCTCTGCTTCCTTTTAGAAGAGGAAGCTTCTGCATTGTATCATGTTCTGGGCACCCCTCCTACATCTCAAGAAGGAGATAGAACTAGCAGGAGTCTCAGAGAACAACAATCTTTTTAGAATTTGTCATGGTAAATGTTCTGAGTGAAGAAGAAGGATAGGAAATACAGAGACTGAGACTCTTTTTCCCTTTCATTATTCTTTCAAGTAATCACTAAAGAATCCTTAGGTATTTTCTTTTTTTAAGTTTATTTATTTATTAAGAGAGAGAGGGTGGGGGGAGAGAGGATCCCAAGCAGGCTCCACACTGTCAGAGCAAAGCCTGATGAGGGGCTCAAACCCACGAACCTGTGTGATCATGACCTGAGCTGAAATCAAGAGTTGGACTCTTAACCAATTGAGCCACCCAGGTGCCCCAAGAATCCCTAGACATTTTCTCATACAAAGTAGGAAATATAGTCCCAAGGAGGTAGGGGTTGAGGTGACAGTTATGTGAAATAGTATGTGTTATTTGCTAATATCTCATTATATAGAAAATAATCTTCTATATTTTATACACAATCTGATTTTAAAGCAGTAGAACACACAGATGGTATTTTTAAGTCAATTCTGAATGATTTCTCCCTTACACCCATGTGAAGGGTAATCTGTATGTTGACACTAATATCTGCATTGAGTCCATATTATCCAGCAAAGTAACCAAGGATCCGAGGCCCATAGATCAGGCCCTAATCTATAAAAAGTTCTGGGCAACACAAGGATGGCTACAAATGTCCACAGTCCATCAGTTTCCATATCTCCCCCTAATAATGATAAGTCCTTTTGTCCTTATAATATTAGAAACATAGCAAAGTAATCAGTAACTTGTTAGGATCATAACAGCATTATTTACATGCAATTTACCAAATATCAATTATATCAATAAACTGAAGGTACATACAATTTTGAGGTCTTTTTATTTTAATCATTGAATGCCTACTACTCTTTATCTTTGATTTGCTGTATTTTGAACACGATATGCCTAGATTTACCACTTTTTCTCATCCTTCTGGGTGTTCTCTGAGCTTCTTGGATCTATGGTTTGGTATCTGAAATTAATTTCAGGAAATGCTCAGTCATTATTGTTTTGAATATTTCTTCTCTTCCTTTCTCCCTTTCTTCTCCTTCTGGTGTTCCCATTACACATATGTTACTTTTTTTGTAGTTGTTGCATTGTTCTTTGATATTCTGTTTTTTTTTTCTGTTTGCTTTTCAATTTTGGAGATTTCCAGTGAGATATCTTCAAGCTCAGAGATCCTTTCCTCAGTGTTCAATCTACAAACAAGCCCATGAAAGACATTCTTCATTTCTGTTACAGTGTCTCTGATCTTTAGCATTTCTTTTAGTTCTTTCTTCAGACAGAGTTCTTTCTCTGTCTACATCATCCATCTGCTCTTGCGTGTTGTCTACTTTATTCATTAGAGCCCTTAACATATTAATAATCATAGTTGTTTTAAATTCCCAGTCTGATAATACCAACATCTCTGCCATATCTGAGTCTAATTCTGATACTTACTCTGTCTCTTCAAGCTGTGTGGTGTTGTTTTTGTTTTTTGTTTGTTTGTTTTATCCATTAGCACACCTTGTATATTTTCTTTATAACTGACCATGATGTACTGGATAAAAGTAGCTGCTGTAAATGGACATTTAATAATGTAGTGTTGAGGTGTGAGGGGAGAGGGAGCATTCTACAGTCCTATAATTAGGTCTCAGTCTTTTAGCGAGCCTGTACCTCTGATCTGTGAACCTCACGAGTGCTTCTTAGGTTATTTTACCTTCCTTAGGTGGGACAGAGTGCCTACAGTGGGGTAAAGCTTTATTTTTTCAGGTCAGTTAGGCTCTGATAAAACCCCAACAAACGACACAGGCTTTGGTTACATAGGTTCTCCTGAGGGAAGACCTTATAAAGAAGACTAGAAAGCTCTGGCATATTTCAAAATGGTTCATTTTCCCCTTCCCCTACAAAAACTCATGGAGGTAAAACTCACAAAAATGTACCACCTGCCCCTATGACTCCATTCCCTGGACTTTGCAAGTCTCAAATTTATCCACACCGATCCTCCAGCAATTCATCAGTTACAGTTCAGGCTTTCCTACCCCAACACTGTTTCTCCTGATGTTTCTACTCTAGGGCTTTTGTTCCACTAAGTTCTGATCTTCTATATTCACCTGTTAGTCTCTCCAATTTTGGAAGCAGTGGTTTGTCCTGTGACCTAGTTCCCTTATGGGTATAAGAAGTGTTAGTGACCTTTAACTTGTTCACATTTTCACTTGTTAGGACAGAGTGACAACTTCCAAGCTTCTTACATGCAAGACTAGCCTACAACTCTTTACTAAGCAATTTAAATACTTCATCTCAGAAAACTCTCACAACACTCAGTTAAGAAGTATCATTAGCCCCATATCAAAGAGGAGTAAACCAAAGTTTATGACAATTAATTATCTTAACCAAGATTCCAGGTGGCACCTGATGGAGCTATCATCAAACCCAGGAATGCCTATTACTAAAACTACTACACCATTTCTTTGTACCCATCCTTGCCGAGCACTTCCACTGTCCTACTCCATCATTATCTTCTAGTTTCTTTCTTAAAGTGGTCCGTGACTCAAGCCTTGGAACCACAAAACCTTCAAATAATATAGAGCTATATACAGCTTTAAGACTCATTGAAATTATTTCAAGCCCAATTTTCTTATATATAAAATGAGGAAAATAGTCATCATAAAGAGTCATTATAAAGATTAGGGAGAAACAGAGAGAGAGAGAGAAAGCAATATATCAATTAAAGGGATTCTTATATCTACATATCTATAATTATTTATTTTTTATATAATGTTTATTTATTTTTGAGAGAAAGAGAGAGAGAGAGTGCAAGCAGGGGAGGAGCAGAGAGAGAGAGAGAGAGAGAGAGAGAGAGACGGACTCTGAAGCAGGCTCCAGGCTCTGAGCCATCAGCACAGAGCCCGATGCGGAGCTCGAACTCACAAACCGTAAGATCATGACCTGAGCTGAAGTTGGACGCTTAACCGACCGAGCCACCCAGGTGCCCCTATAATGATTTCTATAGTCATACGTGTGTATTAAGTGCTAAGTACATTTATGTTAGCCAGTATATGTTATATGCACTTACTTACCCCAATCTGTATTGTTTTGAGAGCACTCATTTCCATCATTCATGCTTTTCTCCAAAGCAAAGTTGTTCTGCTATTACCTACTATGAGTCTTGTCTTACTGAGTTCAATGGCCTTTGGTAAAAAGCATTTCTTCTAGGCTGAGTGCTGACTAGAAAACAATTCTTTATTTAAAAAAGATAAATTTCTAGCTATCTATAAAAACCAAAACAGTTACTAACTGCCCAACCCACAGCTACAGAAGATCATATTATTATTAATAATACTATGTTTAAAAAATAATAATAATACCATGTTCAGTTAATTGCTGCCACTTATAAAGCACTTACTATTGACAAACAGAACGTGCCTCACTGAACAAATATTATCTTGCTTAATTTGTCCAGGCTGCTTATTGACTGATGGAGATTTTGCCATATAATCATTTCATGCCCACTTATGCTTGAATTACAGTAGAAAATCAAAGAGGAGGGGTAAATAATGAACACTTTCATTCTCAGTAAAAAATCTTGGATCTAGAGCTTTAAGCAAGAAACTCTGCTTCTACTTTTGATAGACCAGATTCTCCAAAGGGTGCTGTTTTTTTATTTTATTTTATTTTATTTGTTTATTTTAAAGAGAGAGAGAGCAGAGAAGAGGAGTGGGGAGGAGGGGAGGCAGGAGAGAGAATCTTCAGTAGGCTCCAGGTTCAGTGTGTAGACTGTCACAGGGCTCAATCCCAGGCCACTGGTGACCTGAGCAGAAATCAAGAGTCCAGTACTCAACCAACTGAGCCACCCAGGCATCCCCATAGGGCCCTCTTTTTACAAAACACTAGATCCCAGCTACATTGGAATAGACACAAGGTAGATTCTGGCTCCTGAAAAGAAACCTAAATTGAGAAACATGCTTTGACAATGACCCATGAGAGCTGTTCACAACCAGCCCTTATGATTACATCCTGCATTTGGTACTGGCCACATTTGTTGTCGTTTTGGCTCACTGAAATTCCAGAAAGGGACTTGGGTTTTATCTCTCTTACAACCTAGCCACCAGGTATTTGATTACACTTCACATGTCTGAAGTGACAAATTTGATTATGTGTCATCATATGTCTTGTACCCCTTTAAAGGTTGTGTGTTTCAACATTTGTCAGAGCTTTTATTTAATATATTGGTCAAATCATAATCTTCCTTTCCACAAAATTGTGTGATTGTTGGGCTTATTTTTTTTTAATTTATTTTTTTTTTAATGTTTACTTATCTTTTAGAGACCAAGAGAGACAGAGCACAAGCCAGGGAGGGGCAGAGAGAGAAGGAGACGCAGAACCCGAAGCAGGCTCCAGGCTCTGAGCTGTCAGCACAGAGCCTGACACAGGGCTCGAACCCATGAACTGTGAGATCACGACCTGAGCCGAATTCTGTCACTTAACTGACTGAGCCACACAGGTGCCCCTGGACTTATTTTTAATACATCTTTATTATTTCCAACTGAATTGCTTTGCTCTTACTTGATTATAAAAACAAACAAAATAAACAAAAACCTGTAAAGCCTTAAACAGAAATCATTAAAGTCATACATTTAAGTGAAGGGATAGTCCCTAGCCCCTGGTTTAAAGAGAAAAGCATTTCCTTAAAGGGCAGTGCACTAACCAATTAGCTCTTCCCAACTAGTTTGAATTTGTTAATCAGATTAAACAGGGCCACTGATTGAGGAGAAGGAAGGAAAGGGAAGAGAAAGGCAGAGAGAATGGCACACAGCCAAGAAGAGATAAAAATGAGGAGCTAAAATGTTAGACCTTTAGACGCTATGGATTGGCAATGTCAAAATAAAGGGAAGCACTAACACAAGATCCACAAAGATAATTCCAAATATTTCAAAATTTTGCCTAAGGCTAACTCTAAAAGACAAAAACATATCTCAGAGAGGTTGTCAACAGTGTAGGAGAATTTATACTTTATTTTGCCTAATGGAAACAAGTGAGAAAAGGAGTGCTAAGCTGCACTGAAAGGATGTTTTCTTCCTCTACATCAAATAAATACTAAATTTTCATCCACCTTTTTTCTAAACACGCCCTAACTTCCTACTCAGGAGTCCTGTAGATTTCAAGCATTAATTCATAATTGTGAAGTCAATGCAATTCACAGGAAAAAGCAGATGAGCTATCTTATTCTTATTAAGTTAATATCTTTAAAGAACAAGAAAAAATGGGGGTTGGCTGATTGTTAATACGCATCATAAAGGCAAAGAGGTTGAAATAAGTTCTACTTTTGACAATGTTACGATGCATGTGGTTTACACAGTATGTTGCTTTCAAATCCAAACACAGAGTACAGAAGGAAGGTGCGTTTCAAGATCAGAGGATTGTTAAGGGACAATCTGGCTCCTCTTGTGTTTGCACTAACCCCAAATTAAATATCAGAAGATTCTGTCACATTGGTTTAAATTTTTGCTCAATTTTACCTTACTAGAAGGAATAGGCAGCTTGTTCTCAAAGTAAACCAATAATGAAGAACACAGAAAAATCATAGATCTACTGATTGCCTACTGACTTAAAGACAAACTTCAAATTATAAAAAGTTATTTTGAGTCATGTTAAAAATTGTAATCACTTTCACATTTAGTAATGTAAGAAGTGGTTTTAACTTCCTAAACCAAAAGCACCGCTGGAGATTTCCTGACCCCTAACTTTAAGAGTATGTTTATTTCCTTAAAAAAATATTTGTTGAGTGACTACAATGTACTTAGCACTCTTATAAGTCTTGGGGATATGTCAGCAAACAAGAAAGTCTACATGCAAAGAATTTTCTAGCGGGGTGAGGCAGTGTGCTTGTGCATATGCCTGTACGTGTCCTTGTGTATGTGTTTGTGTGGGTGTGTGTTTGTGTAGGAGTAACAGAACATGGACTGTAAATAAATAGACAAATGGGAAAAATACAAAATTTTAAAAAGTACTACTGAGGAGAGAATGACTCAATTACTAGTTAAGATTTGATGGACAGGGAAATTTAGATGCTATTTAAACTAAGATCTCAAGTGACGAAAGGAGTCAATGAGGCAAAGATTAAGTGGGACAGTTGGCCCATAAGCTTCTGGGTGGAAATGAGGGAGAGACATCCAGTGTGGCTTTATTGTATTGGCTGAAAAAAAGTGCTCCAAGAAAGCTCCTGGATTAGATGGGGCCTAAATTGTATAGAACTTTGTAGCTATTTGGATTCATTCTAATTGTGATAGAAAGTCATAGGGAACTTTAAAGGCTAAAATAACTTGATATATAATTTTAAAGCATCTAGTTTGTATGAATTGTTAGCTAAAGCACAATCAACATTTTATGATGAAAAAGGTACAGTAGCCTATCCATGGTGTCCATCATTTTTGGTTCATTCTCAAATAGTTGAGCGCCACTCTGGAGACAAACACTGTACTCCTTGCTAGAGATAAATGTAAGTTAACTCAAACATGGGTTCTTACTCTCATGGAGCTTACTTGCTAAGAAGAAACATAGACATTAATTAAATAGCCACACTAAAGATATATAATGACCATCTCCAAAAGTGTTCTGAAGAAAAGGAACAGCATTATATCTAAGCATGTAACAAAAGATCCAAATCCAAATAGGAAGTCATTGACAGCTTTATGTGGACCGTGATCAAAAAAATGAGTAGCAGTCAACAGATGATATTTACTTTAAGTGCAATGAAAGTTTTAAGCCAGCTTTAAGCAGAGGGATGACATGATTCAATGTGAGTTTTAAAGTGATCATTCACTCTGGCTTCAGTTGGAGGATAGATTGGAGGGAGAGCAGAATGAATGTAGAGGAGGCACATTAGGAGGTCCACTTAAGAGATAATGGTAGCTGAGAACAGAATGAAGGTAACAATGAAGAGAAAAATAAGATTCTATGGATATTGAGATGATAAAGGTAATTGGTCTTGGTGACAGATTAGATAGGAATAGTGAGCGATAGGAAGAAGGAAATGGCCCGAGCAAGTGGATAAATGGCTATGTCATCTACTGTGAGAAGGATAGTGAAAGAAGAAGTTTAAAAAGAAAGACCCTGAATCTGGTTGTGTACATCATGAATTGTGGTATCTTCGAAACACCCAAGTGATATGTCAAGTCAATAGTTGGATATAGTGATATACCAGAGAAGAGCTCTGGGCTAGAGAAATAAATCTGGGCATCACCACGGTAACCAGAACTGGCAATGTGTTGAAATTTCCTAGCAAGATACTCCAAAAAAAAAAAAAAGCCTATTTCTGACCTTTAAGAAACTCGGGATTTGATGACCCAGTAGAAAGGAACATCTTCCAGAGGGCATCTGATAGGCATGACAAGAGAACGTCAAATAATGTCAAATTTTTATCAAGAACTATGAAAGGTCTGGTAGTTCTCCCTAAAAGAAAGTTAATAAGCTAGTCTGTTACTGTCTTGTGAATACCGGCACAATACACAAGACTCCTGGGTTAGAGACAAAGGACTTTATTAGTCATAGCAAAAAGAGTGGTCGTAGGAGCAGCATGATTGTCATGCTGGTTCTCCATATGTTCTAAGCATCATGGAGTGATGCGGAGTACCCATGATGGATGCCGGCACATGCAGTGGGTTGCATTATAGAAGAGCAACACTAAGCTTGAAAGATTAATCACTTTCATAGTTAGATAGAAGCAAGCGTGCTCTTTAACTGGAAGAAAATGCTACCTTATTCCTCAGTGTTTGCTGAAAACACAACCCTGAGAAACGTCACAAGAGTAGTCAGGGACTTGAATTCTTGGCAGAGTCAGGAAAAACTTCCAGGGGCACTCAGGCCTATTGGAGATTGTATCTTCCAACAATGATCTGAAAAGACAAAACAAATTGAGGCCAGGAAAAAACATCTCAAAAGGATTTAGCAAAATGGAGATCGCAGTGTGGTGTAATGTGAAAACATATTATAGTGGAGTGAATGTGGGGTGTGGAAATAAGGTCACAAACACAAAACCGTTTTTTTAAGAAGTCCAACTCTTAGAATATAAAAACAGGAATGACAGCTTGAGGTGGTATATTAAAATGAGAGAGGATGTTTTTGTTGTAAGTCTGGTCTTTGTAACTGTTGATGGAAATAATCAATGAAATGTTCAAAGATCAGAATATAAGATGATGTTAAATTTTCATTAATCCTGTTTAGGATATTGTTATGGGTTGAATTATGTCCACTGCCCCCCACCCCCAAAAGACACTGAAGTCCTTACCCTCAGTACTTCTGAGTGTTACCTTATTTGGCAATAAGGTTTTTGTAGATGATGAAGTTAAAATGAGGTCATAGAGTGGGTCTTAGTCTCATATGACTTTTTATAAGCATAAAAAGGGGAACTTGGGACACAGAACAGACCCATAGAGGAAGGAAGATGTGAAGACATAGGGAAAATGTCATCTCTATAAACTGAGGAACCCCTCTGAGGCCACAAGATTAGGACAGAGTCATAGAACAAATTATCCTTCACAGCCCTCAGAAATGAACTTTGCTTACATTTTGATTTCAGACTTCTAGCTCGTAAGACTATGAGAGAATAAATTTCCACTGTTTAAGCCACCCAATTTGTGGTACTTTCTCAAAGCAGTCTTTGGAAATGAATATAGACATCATTTTCAGAAAGACTGAATTCTGATTATAAGAAACAAAAAACAAAGATTAAAACTTTCATACTGATGCATAGGGGCACTTATACCCCAATGTTTATAGCAGCACTGTCAACAATAGCCAAATTGTGGAAAGAGCCTAAACGTCCATCAACTGATGAATGGATAAAGAAATTGTGGTTTATATACACAATGGAGTACTACGTGGCAATGAGAAAAAATGAAATATGGCCTTTTGTAGCAACGTGGATGGAACTGGAGAGTGTAATACTAAGTGAAATAAGCCATACAGAGAAAGACAGATACCATATGTTTTCACTCTTATGTGGATCCTGAGAAACTTAACAGAAACCCATGGGGGAGGGGAAGGAAAAAAAAGAAAAAAAACGAGGTTAGAGTGGGAGAGAGAGCCAAAGCATAAGAGACTCTGAAACTGAGAACAAACTGAGGGTTGATGGGGGGTGGGAGGGAGGGGAGGGTAGGTGATGGGCATTGAAGAGGGCATCTTTTGGGATGAGCACTGGGTGTTGTATGGAAACTAATTTGACAATAAATTTCATATAATAAAAAAAATAAATAAAAATAAAAATAAAATTTGTTGGGATACAAATGTGAAAAAAAAGGTTAAAACTTTCTGAAAACTTTATTTCACTGCATTTCAGTAAGACAACGATCACAGCATATGTCTTTCTCAAGAGTGAATCATGTTGAGAGCACTACTAAAATATTCATTCTTAGAGAAATCTCAAAAAAGGAAGTAAAAGAAGAAGGAACAAAAACTCTCATGGAAATCTTCCCTTAGCAAAATAAGAAGTCCCATTCAGACAGCTTAATTCATACTCAATTACCAACCACTTTGCATTTGTTAATATTTTTTTAAATGGAGAATACAATTTATTTTAAGTTGCCTGGAAAATGGTAAAGTGGTTAATTTTTCAAACTTAGTGTTGCTCTTTGGGAATTGGCTTTCTGAAATGGTCTAAGCCAGTAAGCAATGACTCCTCCAGACTTGAAAAAAATTACCCAACCACTATGGTTTTATGTTTACTCATCTTCACATAAAGAATTACATTAGATTACCTCCCAGAATGATTATAGGAATTATCTCAAAAACATATGTTTTTAGTATAAGTGCCTTTTCTTGTACAAATTGAACACATAACAGGCTTTCTTGCTGCTGAAATAATTCTTGATTACTTACCAGTAACCTTTATTCTTATATGTGATTCTTATGCTTTTGACACAGATGTCAAGAATTTTCTCTTTTTCTTAATTTATATTTTTTCTTACTCCAGTTTCCCTAAGTATGACTTTCTAAGGTCTGCCTATACTCATTGGGGCCCAGCTATAGTTAAAGGAAGCACACATTTGCACTGACAGCTGGTCAAGGGCTTTCCAGTAGGCAAACAATGGTCAATCTTATTTAATATAGCTCAGTTTATATGGTCTCTAGCTCCAAAATATTTTCTGTATCTTAACATTATTATTATTATCATTTTTTTGAGGAAGTGAAAATATCTCATACTTCCTCTCATGAATCAGTCTTTGGGATATTTCCATTTAGCTTTCCAAATGCCTACAGATATCACATGAGTTTCTACTTGTAGCAGGAATGAGACATAAGTCAAAGACTCTGACCATGCGATCACAGAAATATTCCAGCAAAACCACAGGTAAAGAAAATGCTCATGGAAAACCCAGAAGAATATCTACCCATTGGAGCAAATGGAGAAATAAAACTGGTCCAAATTGTTGAAGTCATTTCAAATTATTGCCAATTCCTCAGAACATACACGCCTGTGATGAAAACAAAATCAAACATTCATAGTATAGTTCACAATTACCTATCTTGGTCCCTTAGCTTTTTGGAAAAGCATTCCAGAGTAGGCAGTGAAGGCTACACTCTCATTGTGCAGGTGAGTACTCATCAAATAAAAAAAAATAGTTCAATCATCTGAAAAAATCTTCCTACAAAGAGCAAAATAGCAGGCATACCAGCCTAGCCTTGCACACTAGCTATGTGCACAGCATAATTTCAAAATAGCCTCTAGTCATAATAGTTCTGGAAATATGTTGTGGTATTATCAAGACAAATAAAACATGAAAAGTCCATTTATTTATAAAAATAAACCCATCTTAACTTTTCATTTATACAAGTATGCTTTTGTAAAGTGGTTTGCCTCTCAAAAAATAAAGCTTACATTTAAGAATTCTGCAATATCATTGGGGTGCTTGAGTGGCTCAGTCACTTAAGCAACTAACTCTCGGTTTCAGCTCAGGTCATAATTTCACAGTTTGTGAGTTCAAGCCCCACATCAGGCTCTATGCTGACAGCACAGAAACTGCTTGGTATTATCTGTCTCTCTCTCTCTTTCATCCTTCCCACCCCGTCTCAAAATAAATAAGCATTTAAAAAAAAATCCCTCAATATCAGGATCCTAAAAATTAGCTTTATATTTATTATTATCATCACTACTATTATTATCTAAAAGCTATTTGGAGTATTAGTAACTAAGAATGTAGTTACACACATATACACACTTCAATATAATTGTATAGTTTATACTAAATTGTTTTAATTACATTATTTGGGTATAAATAAACTCCTATAAACTAATATTAATATTTTCCCCCAAAGAGCAGTAGTTTGGCTTTGGGGGCAAAAAGAGGGGAAGGGATATTCTATATAAAAATAATTCAAATATTTGGGGGAAAAAACTTTTCACAGTTCAGTACCCTAGAGATTACACTCAATGTTCTTTCTTAAATTTATTTCTCTATAAATTAAATTCAGACAGTAAAGTACTATATCCATTATCAATTTTTTTTCCAGTAGCTGAGCACATTCTCAAGAGAAAAACATACTATTAAAATTATATAGGGTATTTGATATATTTATTAAACGAAATGGTTATTTAATGCTCTTTTTAAATGCATGAATTTTATTACTTAATTATGCTTATTTATAACATGAATATAATCAGTTTTAAGCATAGTGAAAGAATGTTTATAATACAATTCTATCATAAATGTTTTGAAATATAACTGAGGACTATCCCAGAGATCTTTTGATGTAATTAATAATAACATATTATCCTGAGATTTTTGGTTTTGGTTTTTGTTGCTTTTTTTTTAGCGGGGGTGGGGATTGTGATCTGCCTCTTACATTGTTTTCACTGAGAACTCCGACAAAAGTAAGGAATGAGGATCATTAAAATTAAATATACACTTTCTTAAGCTGTCCTGAAATGGAATCGGAGACGACTACCCTCACGTGTCATCATGAATACATTCCCTTTGGAATGTATTCGGCAATCAGTTGAAAATGAAAAATCAGAATTAAGGAGGATGAAGGGACTGGGACAGATTTAAATGTCATTCAAATAACAAGGAAATTGAAACTCTGAAAAAGGAAGAAAAACCCCAAGAGAAGACATCATAGAAGAAAAACATTAGGCCAGTGTATGAGGCTTGGGAAAATGTCACCTGAGTCAGGCAAAATTATATATCAGAATATGTGTAATGTTTGGGGTATTTCAGGAAAATTTCCAGGGACCAGACTTCCATAACAAGTCAAAGTGTAATGAGTCTCTGAGGGAGGTTAAGCAAAATTGCCCTTTCTCCCTTTCTTAAAAAGTACAGATTTATTATTGATTTTAATTTTTAACACACAAATGTTACATTGGATTCATTTGGACAATGTCTACTAAGTATACAAAAACTCAAATTAATAAGATTATAATATTATTGTTTTTAACATGCCAGAATTGTGGATTCCAGCTCCATATAGTTATATTTATAGATGTCACATACATTCCAACCCTGCCACCAGTGCTCAAGATACCCTTAAAATAGCTCTCAAGCCTGTAAGTACATTAAGTAGTGACAAACTTCCTTTTGAAGGTATGCTTGATCTTGGGGCACCTGGGTGACTCAGTTGGTTGAATGTAGACTCTTGATTTCTGCTTAGGTCATGATCCCACGATCAAGAGTTAGAGTCCCTCATTGGTCTTGGCATTGAGTGTGGAGCTTGCTTAAGATTCTCTCTCTCTCTCTCTCTCTCTCTCTCTCTTTCTCTCTCTCTGCCCCTCTCCCTGCTCTCACTTTTTGTCTCTCTCTAAAAAATAAAAAATAAAATAAATTTTTAAAAATTGAAGGTCTGCTTGATCTTTTCAAACAACTATATAAACATAGTTTATAGTTTAAAACTACTATACACAAAGTGCTTGTTAAAATCTTAAAAGCCCTCTCTTAAAAACTGAGAACAAACTGAGGGTTGATGGGGGGTGGGAGGGAGGGGTGGGTAGGTGATGGGTATTGAAGAGGGCATCTTTTGGGATGAGCACTGGGTGTTGTATGGAAACCAATTTGACAATAAATTTCATATATTAAAATAAATAAACAAATAAAATCTTAAAAGTCCTCACCATTCCTTCTTCATTTCCCTTCTCATCCTGGTCTTTCTCCCCTTCAAATACCCACCTAGATGTTCTCAAACCTGGCTACACTAGAGTATTTTAAAAAAATACTTTTGCTGCAATGTACCTCTGGAGTCGGGCTCATACCCTGGTATTTTTCAAAAATTTCCACAGATGGCTCTTTTGTGCAGCCAATGTGGAGAAAAACTGATTTAGACAATTTTCTTCAATTGCCTCAAGGAGGGGATATGATAAAACTGACAAAAAAAATCTTGAGTCCTTTTCTACCTTTGTGCGTCAGAAGTCTGTGTCATTAAGAGAAAGGTTTAAAGAGTTGATGCCTCGCCTTGGACTAGTAAAAGATAGGAGATATGAAATGATGGTTCACACCTTCCCAGGAAGAGAGGGCTAAGACAAAAAAGACAAGTCACAACCAAAGGACAATGTGAGGAGGATAGAGCCAGCATTGGGGACTGTGTAGTCTCTTAAAATCAGTCTAGATCCCAGCTCCACACGATGGAAGCCCTTAATCACCCACAACAGGGATCACATTAGCTGTTTCCTCCCATCACATCCATTGGCAACAACCTTTTGTAGTACCTCATGCTTCTCCCGGATGAGCCAGTTTGTATCTTGAGAGCTGGGGTCTGTCCTTTCTCTTTCTAACTAAACCTTGCAGCTTCTACTTGTAAACCCCAGAGAACTGGATGTGATAGTCTTTTCCTATAGAATTACTTATGTCAAATTTTCAAAAGGATGAAAAAGGAAAAAAAGAACATTTCAATTTGGGGAACGTATCATGAAAGGTTTCTTCTGTTTTTTTCCTTCTGTCTTTAAAATGTATAGACAATAAAATTCTTTATAATTATTTAGTGCTTATATTACAACAGGTTATCTCATTTTATAGATGAGAAATATAGAGCGAATAATCAGGAATTATCCTTAGTCACAAAACAAAACAAGCCCTGAACCTATTCTTTAGCCTACAAAATCTCTCCCATTTGGGAACTGAATTTTATGCCATCTGGCTCCAAAATCCGAGCTTACAATGTCAGGCAGTACTTGGAGAAAACAGCTGCATACAGATCACTCTGAAGCCCTCATAAAAATATATGGTAGTAACATTTTTTTCTTTTTAAAAATGTTTTATGAGATCCCCCATAGTATCTTTTGCTAGTCTTGCTGTAAAAATAATGTTTATGGTGATTGAATATACTTTCAGTAAATAGCTTCTGTGGCTATCAAATGACTGTTTTTCTTCTGCATTTAATCACCTGGGAGGAAAGAAATGATGGCAAACAGATTTCACTGCCTTAAACAATATTTGTTAAAGAAAGACTTTTGCCCTGGAGCATCTTACTCAGAAAGTAATTTCCTGGTCACTGCTTTGGAGTCATTGCCTTATTATTTAGGATTTTCTTTTTCTTCTTTCTTTTTTTTTAAAGCATGAATCAGCTCTCTTTTTTTCTTTGTCTTCCTCTATCTACATAGCTCTGAAGTGACATCATGGTCTCTTAATATCACAGTGAGTGAATAGCACTCCCAATTTGTTTGAGACTAACCAGGCTCAGATATTTCTGCACTGTTGATGTTGCAAGTATCATATTTTGTATTTTTAAGGGTTCAAAGATGTTTCAGTAGACTGTGGATTCATGTAGATCTATGTGGGTCAACTTAGTTATTTGGCTTTTGGTCTTTTTTCTAAATGTTCATTTCTTTATTTTGAGAGAGAGAGAGAGCAGGGAGGGGCAGAGAGAGAGGAAGACAGAGAATCCCAGTCAGGCTCTGCATTGACAGTATACAGCCAGACAAGGGGCTCAAACTCATGAACCCTGAGATCACGACATGAGCAAAAATCAGGAGTCCGATGCTTAACCATCTGAGCCACCCAGGTACCCCTTAATCATTTGGCTTTTGAAATAAAACCTATCCTGAAACTTGTTATCCACAATAAAATGTAATATCTTTGAAATTACTCATGAAGCAAATTGACACTAAACGTCAAGTAATCCATTTTTCAGTAGATTTAATATGTAAGTTTTCATGTAGACATCAGGTAGATTTTACAAGTTCTAGTAATAATATTAACAACAACAATGATAAAACTGCAGCAAATATTTTGGGATTTTATATAAAGTAGATTAAATATCATTGAAAGACAAAAATTCAGTTGGAAGAAAATATTTCCTAAGGGAAACCAAACAGGGCACCTGGGTGGCTCAGTCGGTTAAGCATCCGACTTTAGCTCAGGTCATGATCTCGTGGTCCCTGAGTTTGAGCCCCGTGTCGGGCTCTGTGCTGACAGCTCAGAACCTGGAGCTTCTTTCGGATTCTGTGTCTCCCTCTCTCTCTGACCTTCCCCCGTTCATGCTGTCTCTCGCTATCTCAAAAATAATAAATAAATGTTAAAAAAAATTTAAGGGAAACCAAACATTAGTCAAATGAAATATAAAATAAATGATAGTGTCCTGAGAAATAATCTGGCCTTGAAAAGAATGCTGTGAATATGCAAAATATTTAAATTAAAAGAGAGTATCGCTAATTAACCTTTGCAGTGGTAAGCTTTCGGTTATTTGGATATTATCACTATTTTTCTGTACCAGTTGCTCTATAAACACACTCTCAGGATGAGTTACAATTCTCCCCAGAAAAAAAAATCATGAGAAAATTATTTTATTTATTTTATAGCAATATTTGTGAACATCTGGATTGAAGAGAAACTTTACAACGATTTTATAGCCTTGATGATTCTGATCTTGCTTTGTCCTCTCTGCTACCCAGCTACAAACATTAAATCCTGATTTTTAACTAAGTTCTTTCTCATCCAAAAATATGGGTTCACTTTTGCTCCTTATGAGTTTGCCCAAAATAATAGTAGAAATCCTAATAATCAGTTGCTTCAACTTGAGAACATTTATTACTTTTAAGAATATATGTAATGATACAGTAATATGTAAGGCAGACTTTCATCCAGTGTTACAGTGACCTCTGAAGAATGCAAAGATCTTTCCTAGCATTTCATTCTTTTTGCCATTGCTACACCATTTAAGTCTTGACATTCTGCCTTCGGGAAACAGCAAAGAGTTGGTTCTCTGTAGTGGTGACCCTAGCAATTCTTACAGTTGTATGGCTTTTGCAAAACAATGAGGCTGTACTAAATTGAGTCCCCTGTCACATATTCATTGGTGCACTACATTCGCTCCTCTAATCTCTAGCAAGCAAGGAAAGGTGTGAAGGTCATCTGGGCACTAGTCTTTGGAGAGTAAGAAAAGTCAAAAATTAGCCACTGCCATTTACAATATTGATTGGGTCACAAATGGACCTGGAAAGGAAGGATTTAGAATTAACAGGAAACAGGGTTTGGGGAAAATAAATCCTTGTTTCTTCTATTTCCCAATAAAGATAAGAGGGTCTAAGAACCAAGTCCATTTCTGGAGTTTCAAAAGTGTAACTTTTAACATTTATTTATTTTTGACAGAGAGAGAGAGAGAGAGAGAGAGAGAGAGAGAGTGTGAGGCAGGGAGGGTCAGAGAGAGAGGGAGACAAAGAATCCGAAGCAGGCTCCAGGCTCTGAGCTGTCAGCACAGAGCCCGAAGCGGGGCTCAAACCCACAAACTCTGAGATTATGACCTGAGCAGAAGTCAGACACTTAACTGACTGAGCCACCCAGCTGCCCCTCCAAAAGTATAAATTTTAATGAGGCAAAGAACAGAGTATTTGTGGCTTCCTAGTTGTTTTTAAGTTTTACAGCATAGCATTTTAAAATGACAATCGTCAATCATACGTGTGTGTGTTTGAAATAGACATGCTTGACATTATTACACTGATCAACTATTACCACTTTTGAAAAGATATTTATTAGTCAAGTTACTGACAACTATTTTAATGCAAAATAAAACTGAGACTTTACAAGCCTGCTGTGTTTATACAGCACAATCAACATTATCTTATTTAGTTCCAAAATAATTCCTTGTGAGGGCAACACAATGCCAATTATCAATCTGTTCCCAGGTCAGTGTTTCAGTATCCAAAGCATACTTTAGGTAAGAGCTAGTATTTTCATAGGAATGTGTTTTCAAGCTCTACTTAAGAGTGATGATTGTGTTATGGTTTTTTTGCACATCAATATTAAACAGTAGCTACTAAAAGTAAAGGTGTGAGCAAAGACTAGTCATTAAAAGAATACACAGCTTGTGGTTGAAAGCAGGCCAGAGTTGACACGGTGACACTTATCATCAATATGAATAGTGCCAAATATGCTATGAAACACACAAATTAGCTATATTTTTCATTTTCACATGAACATCTAAATTCTTATATAAATTCTATCCTCTATCAAATGATAATATATAACCAATATGGATTCACACTAAGATTAATGCTCATAAAATGCATTTGTTTACTTAAAAAAGAATTTCTGAGGATGCCTAGGTGGCTCAGTTGGTTGAGCCTACAACTCCTGAATGTGGCTCAAGTCATGATCCCAGGGTCATGGGATCAAGCTCTGCATTGAGCTCTGCTCTAAGCATGGAGACTGTTTGGGATACTCTCTCTCTCTCCTCCTCAGCTCCCCTCCCTCACCTACACTTGTGCACTCTCTCTAAAACATAAAAATTTTAAAAATAATAATAATTTCTGTAATTAAAAAAAAGAATAGGAAAGCTACCAAAAATGTAATATTTCTGCATATATTAATATTAAGTTAAGGACAATTGGCCCCATAAGCTTATTTTTCTTTCTTTTAAACATTCTACATTAGCCAAGATCACAGATAATGGTGTATCCACCTTATCATCAACCAATGTGTGGTGCTTGCATAGTCTTGAGGTGAATACAGAATGGAGTTTTAAAAAAAGTTCCTACAGGAAAGGGCATTTTTAAAATTAGGGATTAGGTTATGAATGATTTTATAGCCCACTTTAATTGTCTCAGAGATGTTATAAAAAGTTACATAAATTTGTAAAGTGCTTTCTAATTTTCCCTTGATACATTTTTTCCTCATAAAACTCTGTAAGGTAGGCGAGGCAGAAAGTGTTATCCCTAATGCACAGGTGAGTAGATTAAGAGTTAATAAATGTTTGGGGCGCCTGGGTGGCGCAGTCGGTTAAGCGTCCGACTTCAGCCAGGTCACGATCTCGCGGTCCGGGAGTTCGAGCCCCGCGTCAGGCTCTGGGCTGATGGCTCAGAGCCTGGAGCCTGTTTCTGATTCTGTGTCTCCCTCTCTCTCTGCCCCTCCCCCGTTCATGCTCTGTCTCTCTCTGTCCCAAAAATAAATAAACGTTGAAAAAAAATTTAAAAAAAAAAAGAGTTAATAAATGTTTAATGATTTGCTTATCGTCTCCAGTTTTTTCAGTGTTGTCAAAATTTGAATGCAAATGATAATAATGTAATACATCAACTTGCAAAAATATGACAGCATAACAGTCATTAACTTCTCATTGTCCACCATCCCAAGACTGTCAAATATACCCTCTTAGGTGGAATCATGGGTAAATTGACCCAGATTTCCTGACCCAAGAAAATATCTCAATGTACAACTAAGAGTCTATCATGAAGCAGAAGTTCTACCTGATATCCTCAAAAAGACTATGCTCTAATGAACAGATACAAAAAATTATTCAGAGAACATAAAACGATGAAGAGAATTATTAAAATTAATTTTGGTGTGAGCTTTCCTACTTTATTTACCCCTCTTCTCACACTTATGTTTCTACATTTAAAGCTCTCCTAGATGCTTGGCCACCTCACAGACAAAAACTGCTACACAGAATGGGCACCTGGGTGACTCAGTTGGTTAAGCGTCTGACTTCAGCTCAAGTCATGATCTCATGGTTCATGAGTTCAAGCCCTGCATCAGGCTCTGTGCTGACAACTCAGAGCCTAGAGCCTGGAGCCTGCTTTGGATTCTGTGTCTCACTGTCTCTCTGCCCCTCCCCGCTTGCACTCTGCCTCTCTCTCTCTCTCTCAAAAATAAACATTAAAAAAAATTGCTATGCAGAAAAAGTTGTCTGAAACATCCAGAACAAGTTTGTTCAGCCAAATTAAAAAAAAAAGTGATAAACTAGGAGATGTAAAGATACAAAAAGAAGAAATGAGAACAGAATAAGTAAGGTTGTGAATACTTTGTGAGGGGAAATAAAATTGTAAGAATGAAACAAAACAAAACAGAAAATCCTAATATCTAAATATCTTTCAGCATCCCCCAGTACTAACCTGCTCATCAAGACAAAATGGTTACTGTTTTATCTGGATTAAATTACCTATCCCTTCCTCCAGGCCTTTCTCTCTCATCATTTTCCTTGTTTAGAATGTCCTCATGGTCATATTTAGGGATAGAAAATATGAGGCAGATATGCCACTGATCCTTTACCCTACACCTAGGGCAGACACAATGAAACATTCCTCTGTCTGCATTCTTAACCTAGGCTGTGAAAATAGCATATGTACATATACACATACACATACACACACACACACACACACACACACACACACATACACACACACATATATATATGTATACATATACATATATATGTGTATATATATATGTGTGTATATATTATACATATATATATGTGTATATATATATACATATATATGTGTGTGTGTATATATATATATATATATATATGCTTGAGAATAATAGGGAAAAATGCTTTTTCTTCAACTCCCACGTTTACCCCTTTCTATAACAAGAACTACTTGGTCAGGTTGAGGTAAAAGACACTCATTGCTTATGCATGGCACAGCCTGTTGACTCCAGTTTTACCTCTGGAACTCACCTGCCTATAAAAGGAGTAGACTTCTTTTCTATTGTTAATATGTTTTTTTGTACTCTTGCTCTCTGAATTTCTTTATCTTACCTCAACAGGTTGTGAAGTATTCTGAGGCCCTCCAGGTAACTGGCTAGAAAAGGATCTGTTCTGTCTGCTCATGTTTCTCCATAGGTTAGGTTTTAAAGCTTAATATATTTTAAGTTTTTTTTTTAATTTTAGAGAGAGTGCATGAGCAAGGGAGGGGGCAGAGGGAGAGAGAGAGAGAATGAGAATCTTAAGCAGGCTCCGTGCTTAGCACGGATCCCAATGCAGCAGAGTCAGAGTCGGAAACAACTGACTGAACCACCCAGTTGCCCTTCAAGGTCGAATTTTTAAGAAAAAAAATTATAGGAAGTCATATTATGACCTCAAAGAAGACATATATTCTGCATTCCAATTTTCCTATTAATAAAGGTGATAGTTTTGCATATTGATTGAGTTAGTCTTACAATCTTTAATATCAGTCACAGGAAGCCACTACAAATTCTCACTCCAGTTAAATTTTATGTGTCAGTTCTGGTCTAGGTCATACTTTTCCTTTGAAGACCAATTTGTCTCTACCTTTTTAATGAAACATTCCCCCAATACTTCAATTTATTTTAACCTGTCCCTACTAAATTCCAATGACCCTCATTGATACTACCACTTATTTAGTACTTAGCACATCCTAGCTCATTATGTGAGCTATATTTTCAAATATATCTTCTCATTCTTTAAATGAATCAGAAGCCCACTCAAGGGAAGCCCTGCTTCTCATGCTTTTTATACCTCTGGAGTCTGACATGCAATGCTCAATTAATATTCTTTGACATTAATGATGAGATTCTAAGGAAATTACCACAACAGACTATGGTAATAGTGATTTGTGTACTGAACTACCCTTGATCCATTTTATGCATATCTGCCTGGACTTCCAGCCTTTTGGGCAGATTAAGTAAAGCAACATAAGGAAGACTTCTTTAGAGAAATCTCAGTTGTAAGGATGGCTAAAAGTTGCCTAAAATGGAAGAAGCAAATATATGTTCCTAAATATTTCATAGGGCATACACTGGTGTCTTTGAAATTAATGAATTAGAATTTCACTTTTATTCTGACATCTCTGGCAAATAGTAAGGAATATGACTTCCTGACTATACGGACATTAAAAATGGAAAAAAAGTTCTGATAAAAAATGAGTACATAGTTCTGAAATCTCTAGGCAATATCGTTCCATGTTTGGGCAAAGTTGTAAAAGAATGTAAAAATAAAACTTGATACAAGCTGCACTAAATATATCCAAATGAACACTTCTCTCGCTGACCTTCTCAAGTAAAATGTCATTTTAACTCAGATGGTCATTGAATTTGCCAATCCAAATCATCAGTTCTCCTACTAATTACTATATAACCTTGAGCAAGTCTTTCTACTTTGAGTTGATTTCTGTTATCTAGCTGTAACACAAAAATATTAATGCTTACTATTTGCCAGATTTCATGAAGATGATATGGACCTCAGATATTTTTCAGAAATACTTTGTGTTCTTCAAAAGAAATATGTTTAAATAATTACAAATCTTTGCTTTCAAGTAAAAGATTAAGAGAATAATACTACCTATGAGAGATTAAAATGTAAGCTAATTAGTCAATGGATTCAACATGTTCTAGAAATTTAAAAATTTAGTAAATATGGTTTGTCATTGTCATAACTTCTTCCTTAGTGGTTATCTTTGTAAATAAATCTATTGAATTCGTTTGAACCCCTTTGTAGGTTTTCTATGGAAGAGAGGATTTATCCTGTAACTTGCATTAAAACAAGATAAGAGAAATTTGTGTCTTAAAAGCATAATAGGGTGCATTTTTACATGTTGACAGAACATGCTTCTGCATCTAGAATCTAAAGAATATTTAATATGCAAAGTTAGCGGCGAACAGAGAAAGTAAAGATAGTTACCAACCATGCATCACCTTTGGTATATTTAACTTGGGTATTTACCCTTCTCTTAGTGACATGAATTCTTCTTGTGCAAACATTTAATAAATACTGTCCAAGGTTAACTCTAAACCTCACAAGCCAGCAGAATGAACTCACATACTTTTGCTCCTAAAATAAGCCACATATTAATGCGATAGCAGAGGAGAAAAACAAAAAAATAAAATAAAATTCTTAACCACTAAATGAAAAACTCTAGAAACTTCACTCCCAGGTCTCTATAACCTAAATGATCTCAGAACATGAACATATCGACCCATACAAACACTAACAGAATGGAGAAAACCTCTACCCTTTAAAATTATGTCAGAAAAGTCAAAGTAAAAGACTTAGAATCAAATCAAGAAAATTTTGTAGCAAGATCTTAATAAGTTGCTTATTCATGGGTTCTTTTTTCTTTTATTCTCAAGTTAGTTAACATACATTATAGTCTTGGCTTCAGGAATAGGACCCAGTGATTCATCACTTACATATAACACCTAGTGCTCATTTCAACAAGTGCCCTCCTTTTTTTCTTTTAATGTTTTTTGAAATTTATCTTTGAGAGAGAGAGAGATAAAGCACGAGCAGGGGAGGGACAGAAAGAGGGGGATACACAGAAACTGAAGCAGGCTCCAGGCTCTGAGTTGTCAGCACAGAGCCCAATGCGGGGCTCGAACTCATACACTGTGAGATTATGACCTGAGCCGAAGTCGGCCGCTCAACCAACGGAGCCACCCAGGTGCCCCTGTTTTCCTCTCTGTTTTTATCTTATTTTTGCTTCTTTTCACTTATGTTTATCTGTTAAGTTCTTGAACTGCTTATATCTGAGATTAGCATCCACCTCCTTCTGAAGAGTTACATTGTGCTCCTTTGCCCCCTTTTTAGTAGCTATTAAATTAATAACTGACCATTAATCTTTCTAACTCATCCTCATCCCTCAAAACAAAAGGGTTCTAATTTCACTCAAGTTGTTCTATAGTTGCAATGTTCCTAACCTGTTCCTTATCCTTCCACCTCTTCTTCCCTCCCTTTCAATAAAATTATCACTTATAGCTGTAATTGACTTCCATGGAGGACCTACTAAGTGTCCAGTACTTGGAGTACTCAAATACTCAAATCTTATATAGATAGATAGATAGATAGATAGATACACAATCACATACATAAATCCAGGCACATATGCATATATATACATGCATGTACATATAATCACATGCATACCTTACATATATACATGCACATACACAATTATACACAATCCACAATCACATACACATATGCAAGCACTTATTTATCATAAGCACACACACAATTACACACATACACAATAACATAATCATATAATCACATATTCATATACAACTGCATACACACATACAATCATACAGACATAATACACATTTAATCCTCCTATAAATCCTATGAGTGTGATTCTTATTATCATTTTTCAAATAAGGAAGTGAGGTACAGAGACCTGTACAATATCAAGCAGCTTGTAAGTGATGAGGCCTGTTATTTGAAATGTAGACGTTTAACTCCAGGATCCACATTCTTAATCAAAGTATGTTGCACCAACAAAGTATCTTTAGTATTTAATTCTAGTAACTGATTTCCCTGTCACTCTTCTGGGTTTAGCTCATAATCATTCATTGTCTGCAGTATATTTTAACCATGTTGCTAGCCCCCTATCATGACCTCTCAGATGGCTGAATCAGTTTTTATATAATTCCTTTTGTAAAATACATTTCCTTGCATTGATAAATACTTTGTTAAATGTATTTTGACCATTATTATAAATTTAGATAAAGGAACAATCATCTCTTAATGTTAAATATTTTCAAATTAATATTTTACTAAATTCTAAATATTAAATGATATGTATATACAAGCATATTCTTGCTTGTCCCATAATATTCCAGCTTTATCTTTTTCTTTTCTCACCCATTGTATTCTCCTCCCGTTTTGAGATCTACCTTTTCCATATTCTCTACTATTCCTTTTATTCAAGCGCAGAAACCTGGGAAACAGAAAAGGAATCATGTCTACCCTGAATCTTTGGATTCTGTGTCAGGACTGATTGATCAATTGATTAGAAAAAACAGTCAAACCAGTCCCTGGAATATGTGGTCCCATTATTAAATTGAAGGGTTTTTTTTTCTTTGTTTTGTTTTTCTTTTTCTCTAGGGTAATTTACTAAATTGATTTTAGTAATTTTGGCTTCTTTTGTCTTATCTTTTTTTATAACACTTAAAGATTTTTAATGGCTGCCTCTATTGACATAGGTTTTCTTTTGAGCAAGAAACTCCCCTCCATTCCAAGAATATAATACATTTTATCAAATCATTTTACAAAAAGAAAATGGAGACTAAAAGAAAATACAACACTTTTTATAGGGCATTTTACCTCTCTAGCAATATAGTAAAAATGGCAGCAATAGGTTGTTAAAAAAAAAAAAAGGTCTTATCATTAACTTGTCTAAATTTCACTTATTTATAAAATTACCAATTGTTAGAATATTATATAGGCAATACCATAAAATTTATTTTCTAGCAAGAACAATTATATCCAAAAAAGAAGCCCTCTGAGTATCCATTTGGGAAGGAAAATATGTATTTCATGGGAGCAAGAAACTGTCAGATAACCAATTTGTAAACCTACAAAACTATGAAAAAGCATGAATTTAAGCTCAGTTTAAACCATCCCTCAGAAATTTACAATCCTATAAAAATAGACACTAAGCTCAAGTCATATTACTCAGCTCACTCTCCAGCTCTCTTTGTCAAGCCCCATTTTACAGACCAAGGAATCAATGTGCAGAAGAATGTATACCACTTGTGAATTTTTTAAGAAGTAGTCATCTATCCCAAATTCAATGTCATTATAGATTAAATTTCTTCCATGCTCCTTACAAAACAAATCTTGCCTTAAAATAATATATATATAAATATATAATATATATATATTATATTCAAACTACAAAATCTATAGAAAAGTCCAGATACTCATGAAAAAATCAGCAATGACCTCACTACAAATCTCAATGTAAATTATTAATTCATGACAATAATTTACCCCCACTAAATGTACCTTACTAAGGACACTAGAATTTTAACTGTTCTACTTATTGATACATATTTTTCTTCAAACAATAATGCATAAAGTTCCAGGAATATAATGCATTTCTTTCAAATCATTTTACCAAAATACGTGGAAACAGAACAATTCAAAATTCTTCATAGAGACAATTACCTCTTTAGCAAAGTGGCAGTTGTCTTTAGTGTAAAAAAAGTCTGCAGTCGATTGCTTAATAAAAAGAAAAATCTTGTTTAAGAACTTGTGTCATGGGGGCACCTGGGTGGCTCAGTTGGTTAAGTGTCCAATTCCGGCTCAGGTCATGATCTCGTGGTCGGTGGGTTCGAGCCCCACATTGGGCTCTGTGCTGACAGGTCAGAGCCTGGAGCCTGCTTCAGATTCTGTGTCTTCCTCTCTCTGACCCTGCCCCACTCATGCTCTGGCTGTCTGTCTCTCAAAAATGAGTAAAAGTTTAAAATAATAATAAAAAAATAATAATTTGTGTCATGGAAAACACTCAGGTTTCTAAGCTTCATGGAAATTCTGATCTATTCAAGTGCAAATGATATTCTCTACCACCTACTCCTCTTTGGTGTTTTGGGTGTTTTCCCCTATGTCAGTTCAGCTAACAAATGGTTAAGAAACATTCTCTGGGCAAACATCTTTCTAGTTTAAGAAATTTCATTTCCTCTGTAGTTGAGGTCATGAACTTGAAACCCTTTCATAAAGGAAAAAACACTCTCAGAGTCACATAGGTGTGAATCTGCTTAATTCAGTGATAAAAACAAAAAAACCAAAAAACAAAAAAAAAAACCACTAAACTCCTGCTTTGATACTATTTTTAAAATTTTTAATATTGCTCAAAATTTATGCTTATCACCCAGCTGGGTTTAGCAGAAAACTGAGGAGGTATACATTATTTCTTTCCAATACTTATTTTAAAAATTTAAAAATTTTTTTGCTAATAAAGTTAATGTTACTCTTATTGGTTTAAAAACATTGAAATTACTAAAAAGCAAAGGAGTTGAATAAAAGTATTCATCTTCTCACACTAAGAAAGCTTGTATTATTCTTTCAGTGGATTTCCTTCACAGTATGCTTATGACACAATGTACCTTCTAAAATAGAAACAACAACACAGAAGCAAAGAGATTCAGAAAAGGACAAAAAAAAACAATAATTCAATTACAGCAAGTTTCCATATATGTGTTATTTGGGCACTTGGATTGTGACATCAACAAAATAAATTTTAGTCATTAATTCCAACTATCTTCATCAAACTTTTGGAAAAAAAAGAGGTGGCATGAAATGGAGAAACTTTTATAAGCAAGAAAAGGAAAGTTAAAGAAAATGACATTAATGAAGCCAGGATAGTCCACACACTAATCAATCAACCTCTAGATTTTTAAAAACATGACATTATTTATCCTGTAGTGATTATTATGACTTATTTAAGTTTGAAGAGCTTCTTGCCATTTACATCCTAAATCCAGTTTTCTCTTAATGCCATAATTTCCAAAATATTCAGTGCCTAATAGCTAACAGTAAAATCTAGAATGATGTTTTTGTCATACTGAAATTTCTAGGTGCTATATTATTCAAGCCGCATGAACATATTCGAAATTTAGTTCACCGTTAACTTTTTAACAAGAGGCTTCTATTTTAAATCTATTTCAGAATCACTTCAACTATTTTTAACCGAAGAGTCATTCAGTTTTTGGTGTCACTCCAGCAGCATGGCCCTGCACTAAACAATGGAATAGGAGAGTAGCGAGTGTATAAAATATATGCCAAGAGTCTGGTCCATAGCAAAGGGCATTTAGTCTGTTTAGTATGTTCAGTAAATTCAGTTATTTTTCTTTCATCCAGTTGAATAGGTTTTCTTTCTGTAGACAAGGCCTGTCTTTCTTGTCTGCTGCTTTTTTCTCTTCGCCTAGCCTAATGCCTGGCACAAAGAAATAAATATATATAAGCAAACGAGTCAATTAAATAAGACAGCCATGTAGAGATTTAGTTTGTGTTAAAAGCGCCATTTTTAAGTCTTTTTCGTGTATCTTCAAAATTTTGAGAATTTATATTTTGTTTCTTACTAAATTGGTAGTTATTTTAAATGAAACTTTTAATTTATTGCCATAAAATAAATTGTCTAGGACAACGTGCCATGTTTGCACGAACTTTTCCGGTACCCACAGAACAGCATCACACAAATCTGTGCAGACATGTCCCAAATTAGAGAATATCTCACAGAATTTTAATAGTTCATGAAAAGATTATTACTCGCCAAACTTTACATAATGTCAAAATAATCCCAATTTTTAAAAACCCATCTTTGTTATTTAATGAGAAAAGATTATATAAAGGATTTACACATATTGATCAACCCAAAATGAATATAGAACATTGAATAATAAAATACAACTTTTATCATATTTTGAAGGCCAATCTTCACTCTGAGAGTTGTCTGCATGGGAACATTGACAAGGTGTCCAAAATCCACCTTAAAAACCTGAAGTCCACTTTTATAAATTTGAAGACCCCCAGCAATCTATTCTCAGGCAATCTTTGACACCACTGCATTCACCTAATAATTTCACAGCAGAAAAAAAAGACCAGTTAAAACCATTATTTCAATGAATTTTGATTGAAAACTTCCTGCCACAAGCAGCAGTAGATTCCACATGAGGTAGCAAATCGTTTTTGACACTAAGTCAAACCATTGTTATCAAGAAGCAGAGGTAATGTATACTTTGGGAAAACCCATCTGCCATATTAGAGCGATCTTCTAAATCTCAGTATTAGTCATATCATATTCTTCTTCAAAAACTTCAATGACTACTCATCATCTAACAAATAAGTCCAAGCCTGTGGAAGAAGTTAGGATAGAGTACAGGAGCATGGCTAACAAAGACCTGACTACCAAGGATTAACAAAATTGGCCTTTTTTTTTTTTTTCCCACGTACCATGAAGTCCAGAAGTAAATGAAGGAACAGTAGAATGGCTCCAAAATTCCAGAACAGATTAAAGATTGTTTCCATTCACTCACATGAAACTTTTGTCCTCACAATTCTTATTCTATGATAGCAAGACTGCTACTGTGCTTCATCACTGCACCCACAGTTCATGCAGGAAAGGGTGGGAGGAAACTTTCATGCTTCCCAGATGTTTTTCTCGGTCCATTCATTTCCCTACTGCCAACCAACAAGGACTAGTTCATAGGTTCTCCTCTACCTAAGCATCCATACCTCCATAGCACGTCTTCACTTTCAGGTCATGACTTTGCCTCATGTTTCCCTGAGGAACGTGAAGCAAGCAACAGCAATCTTGATAAACTTTCATTTCCACATCTTCTCAACTACCTCACTGGCTGCTCCTTCTAAATCTCCTTTGCTAATTCTCCTCCTCAACCTGAACTCTTGACGTGGGAAAGCCCCAGGATTTGGCATTGTATCTCTTCTCTTCTATTTACATGCAGTCTTTTGACAACCTTTTGCAGTCTCAATGCTTTAAAACTGTCTATGCTGACGACATCCAAATAAATCTCTCCAGTCAAGATTTCTCCCCTGCCTAAATCTAAATGTCACTTTGACAGCTCTATGTGAATGTTAATAGGCCACCAAAATTTTAAAGGTCCCTAGAAACATAAATAACAAAAACAGAACAACAACAAACACCCTGTTTATCCCAAATCTTTTGTATTTGGCTTTCTCAATTAATAGTCATAACATCCTATCATTAACTTAGAATAAACTCTCATAGTTTTCTTCAAATACTATGCATTTATCACCCCCTATATACCATGTCAACAAATTCCCTATCTTCAAAACACAACATACCCAGACTTGGACCACTTCCTTCCACTTTCCCTACTACCACCATGGTCTGAGTCCTTAACATGGCTCACTTGGAGACTCTAATAACCTTATAACTTGCCTCTCTACCCTCAACTTTGATCCCTTACAGTCTACCATAAACATGACAACCAGAGAGATCCAGTAAAGAACCAATACAGGACTTGTCATTCTTTGGATCAAAATTTCTAATGGCTTCCAAACTGACACAGAGTGAAACACTTACAGAATTCTATAGCATCTAGTTTATTTGTTTATTTTGAGAGAGAGTGAGCACAGGAGTGTGAGTGGGGGAGGGGTAGAAAGAGAGGAAGAGAGAATCCCAAGCAGGCTCTGTCCTGTCAGCACAGAGTCTGATGCGAGGCTCCATTTCACAAATCATGAGATCATTGCCTGACTCAAAGAGCCAGAAGCTTAACCAACATAGCCACCCAGGCACCCTAAATACATGTTTCTGAACTTTTGTTCAAGTGGTTTTTTTTGTTTATTGTTGGTTTTGGGGGGTTTTTGGCAGGGGGGGGGCTGAAATTCATTCTCCATATCTCTACCTAGAGAAATCTTCAAACTTGCATGACATTCTCTACTCCTCTTTCTGAAGAACTCATATTTTCAAATGTGAAGACCCAGTTTAAGTATCACCTCCTCCAGAGAGCCTGTCCATTCCATCTATGGGCTTTCATAAAACTTGAAAAAATAAACATTAAAATTTTTTTTAAATAAAATTAAGTATTTTATTAGAAGGTGATAAAACTAACAAATAAAAGTGAAAGAAGAAAAGGAAACTGAAATTATTGTATTAGCCCTAGAAGAATAATCAACAAATGTTTACAAATGGCTATCTATTTAGTTATGAGTACTTTCTCTTTTATACCTTTGTACATTATCCATTTTTTCTAATGTGTTATTTACATAAGAAAGCACTTAATCTCCTTGTTTATCAGCACAAACATAGCCTTAAAAATATAAAAGCAAATAAAATTTAAAAATTTCATTGTCACAGCTTTCTATAGAATTGAGGTTATCCCAGAACAAGACGATTTTCTGAGAATGGGAGGAGTCCCACTTCTGAGACATGAATCAAGTAATCACGGCAATGTGTATTGAGAAACTGACAAATGTTGAGAAGGATGCTCAGAGAATACCAGGTAAGCACCCTTGCTGCTTCCCTCACGGGGATTATTGGGCAACCTCCTCCCTACATACATACTACCTATAGATCTGAAGAAACCTGAGGGGAAAAAAATCAAAGCAACATATTATTGTAAAAGAATGACACAATGAGGAAATCCTTCCAAACCATCAATTTTGCCATTTTACTTTCTAACTAAAATTGCTAGCTTCAATATTTTTAGCTTCTGTTCATTGCAACAGTTCCACACTCTGCTGTTGCTAAGTGGTGCCTTTTAATCTGACAAATATTTTGGTCTCATCCTGCTATCTCTTACTTGACCCTAGAAACAAGTGCCACCTCTGAAGCCTAACATGCAATGCAGTGATTCACTTATAAATGTATAACAACACTTGGTCCTGTGTGTGTGTTTAGGAGTGTGGAGGTGTCCTAATTTGTACCATTTGCAGATTTCTGTAGTGCGAACACTCTCATCATAGCTGATTTCCTGGAGGTGGAAAGAGAGATATAATAGGCTCTCATGAAACAATTCAAACCAGTTCCAGCACACCACTAAGCCAAGCTCTCCATCATCTGTCCACTTCATGTGTTTAACCTCATCTTTTACTATTCCACACAGGAACTCTCTGCTCCTGTGATCATCCTTTACAGAACACCCTTTACACTCTAACCATGTTCCCTGGGCCTGAGCTGCTTCCCTCACTGGGATTATCAGACAATCTCCTCTCTGTCCATGTACTACCCATGGTTCCATAGATTATTACCCATAGATAGTCAATTGAATTATTCAAATTCAACCTATGTCACATGATGAAGATCTCTTTGTTCCCCCCATTTCTCTGTGCTATTTCCTTCTTCAAAACTCCTCCAGCTCATATTTCTTAAGGACTTGCACGTTAGGCACTACACGTATAAAACCAAACAGCCACAGACCATGTCTTCGTAACACACACTTTTAAGACAGGAATCAAGTAATAGGAAACAGACAAAGATTGAGAAGGATGCTAAGAGAGTGCCATGTCACAAATGACTTGATCTCTTCTGGGGGATCCTGTGTTCCACCTCTGCATCATACGTATCTTATTTCTAAAAGTGTATTGTGTTCCTCAATTTCAACATATACAATTGTTACGTCGACACTGGCTCAGCATTATCTCTGCCTTGAGTATGTTTTCAGGAACAGACTTAGGACTTTAAAAAAAGGTCTTGCTCTGACTTAACCTGAAAGCAGCTGATGACGTTGAAAGGAGGGCAACAGGGCCTATGGATCTAAGAGAACACCAGAGGAAGAACAGGGCCAAGAAAGAAGTGAGGCTGACCAAGGACCCTGACCAGAACAATAAATTTGGTTGGGTGGAACTACCCAGGGAGCTGATAGCCAAGAAGAGGTTAATCAAGTATAAAGATCACTGATAGCAGCTCACTGAAGATCAGATGAAGAAGGCTCTCCACCTCTCGTTTAACCAGCTTCCCAAATTCAGAAGTCTAAAGTGGTCTTTAACTTTTAATTTTTAGTTATATATATATATATATATATATATATATAACTTTTAATTCAGAAAACCGCTATCCTAAAGAAACTGGATATTAGCAAACTTACATCATTCCATTACTGATAATAAATCAAAAGGATTGGGGGCAACAGTAGGGTTTTTTTTTTTTTTTTTTTTTTTTTTTTTTTTTTTTCAACGTTTTTATTTATTTTTGGGACAGAGAGAGATAGAGCATGAACGGGGGAGGGGCAGAGAGAGAGGGAGACACAGAATCGGAAACAGGCTCCAGGCTCTGAGCCATCAGCCCAGAGCCCGACGCGGGGCTCGAACTCACGGACCGCGAGATCGTGACCTGGCCGAAGTCGGACGCTTTAACCGACTGCGCCACCCAGGCGCCCCAACAGTAGGGTTTTAAACAATCAATAGGTGACTTCATAGTTTGAGGCATCTTCTTTACAAAGATATATTGATTGACCAAGGCAGGCTTTCCGACCTCTCCAACACTCACAGTCTCATTTAATATCCTTTATGGTTTGATTTAGAACAGAAAGGTAGACGCATTTGAAGAGGAAAAAAATCCTTTATAGGTAGAAAAGTTCTGATAGCTTCTACAAAAGAGATTAAAAAATAAAATCAGTGTGAAATTACTGGGCTTCCCTTCTTCCACTTTCACAGAAACATATGATATTGAAGTTTAACCCATCTGTAATATTTTCCTCCTACTCTGAACAGATAACATGTATATTACAGATGAGATGATAATGCAAATAACTAAGGTATTCTTAAAGACCAATTCTTCTTAGATTTAACATAATTTAAGTCATTTTTCCTTATGAATTCATTATAAAATGGATGTTGGGGAATGCAAGATGTTGAAGAACATGCGTAAGTTAGAATAAGACTTCCAGATAATTGTAACCAACTTACTTTTTTGCCCTCACTTGTCCAAAACAACTACTTTGAGGACCAGTGGTATACAACCAGCAGTGCTCACACTAAGTCTTGAATATATTTGCCAATATCCCTCTTCTATGCTAGTATCAGCAATGTAGCTCAAACTACCACATGTATAAAAATAATTTTGTCCAACATGAAAGTAGCTTGATTTTATAATTCCCCTTCACTGAAACATAATTATTTCCACTATAAAAAAAATTGCTACCAGTATAAAGTATATAAAACATTAATATCTTTGTAATGAAGCAAATTCTTCTGGCTTCTTTGATTTTCTCAACCTCAAAGAACTAAATTAAACCTCAAGATTATCATTAATTTAATACCAAATCAAACTTTTATTTATAAAAACAAATGCTGAATGTGAGTGACACTTTCAGATGATCATAATCTGGTGACATGTGCTAAATCTTTCAGAATGCCCTGCACCCTTTCTTAGCTTTCATTTGTGCACAGAACAAATTATTAGATTCTAACATCTACATCTCAGCAGCAACCATATTTTCCTTAATGACCTCCTTCTGCTATTTTCAATACCTTATCAAAACTTTAGGATTTCCCTGACTTCTTTCAACATTTTCAGTGGTAAAGTCAGCATAAGCAATCAATGTAGACTTAACACAAATCTCTTGTCTTCCTGTGCAAACATCAAAAAGTATATACACCATATAACATAAATTTTGCTGCCAAGTCTGAGATGGTTTGACTTCTAGGAGTCTGTCTTATTTTTCGTTTGTTCTAGTTTAGAGTAGTGGTTCTTACATATTAGCATATGTCAAAATTAGATGTAGAACCTGTTAAAACATAAATAGTTGGGCCTCAACTTTCTGACTGAGTATGCCTGGGATAAGACCCAAGTATTTCTTTCCTAACAAGTTTCCAGGTGACAGTGTTTCAGGTTAGGGGACCATCCTTTGAAAGCCAGTGACTTAGAGATCACAGAGTTTCATTCTAGGATAACCTCTGCCATCCACTAGCTGCATTTGATCAAAAGATTCTTCTTTTTTTTTTTTAGAATTTTTGTTTTGTTTTGTTTTAACATTTATTTATTGTTGAGAGACAGAGAGACACAGAGCACGAGCAGGGGAGGGGCAGAAAGAGAAGGAGACACAGAATCCAAAGCAGGCTCCAGGCTCTGAACTGTCAGCACAGACCTCAACGCAGGGCTCGAACTCACGAACCACGAGATCATGACCTGAGCCGAAGTCAGACAGCTCAACCGACTGAGCCACCCAGGTGCCCCTGATCAAATGATTCTTAAGAAAAGTTCATAGTCATAACTGAAATTCCAATGTGAGAATTAATTTTCATCTATTTTTTCAGTCTTCTTTCTACAGCCCTGCTGGAAGGATAGTAAAAAGTATTCAGCCCAATCATAAACAAAGACACATCAAGGATTTTAATATTTCAATGGAAGAAGAATCAATGAGTGCACAACATATTGGTTAAAGGTTAACAGTCAGAGGACAGCTATTATTACCTTTTGCAATAAAGAAATAGAAGTGCTAATAGCTTAAGGGACTTACCCAAAGTCATTTAAAAAATTTCAGGTGTATTTAGAAGAGGTCCTGATCAACATTCCTTGTTTCTTATTTGTTGTAATCACAGGATAATCTGCCTTCTCTTCCCTATTTCTTTGTTTTGATACTTAAAAGACAGTGTTTTGGAAATACTCCATTTTTAAATTATAATTTTAAAAAGAATTTAACACAGAAAACGAAAATGTTTTAAAGTGTTGGTTGGCCATGCATATTATTAGAAATAGATAATAAATGAAGTTGTTGTGATAAAATACTTGCTTGCATCATATGTACAAATACAAAGGGCTTAAAATAAACAAAACAAGGAGAACAAATTCATCTTCACCAAGTTGGATTCACCAGGCAAATGAGCAAGGCTACAAAGGCCTCACCTCTCACTCCCAACCATGCCTCCAAAGAGCATTTGTGAAAGTCAGGCCACCTCTCAGGACGTAAGTATCCTCCTCTGTAACAGGAATAATACTGAACTATGCAAGTATCAAATTCATTCGAGCCCTAAGTTTATAGTTCACATAACAGTCTAGCTAGGAGAAACTCATTTCTTTTGTTTTCTTCTCTTTAAATTAGGGGTGGCAATTAGTCCCAAATAAATAGCAAATTTTAAAAACTGTATTGCTCTGAGCAAGTACATTAAAAACAGACTCACCTCTTCAGTGAAATGATTGGTCCCAAAGTGAATCTTATAATAAAAACCAAATACATATATCCTGTTAAAGTTATTGCGCACTGTAAGAATGATAAAGAATAGATGTATCATAATTTTTAAAACCCTGCATAAGTTGTTATTATTGTTGTTTGTTAACATTTATGGGTAATTTTTTTTCCTGGTAAGCTATCAAACGCTATTTTAAAATATTGTCTTGTTTTTTCCCCTGTCTCTGTCTCCCACACACATGTGCTTTTTGTTTCCTCCATTATGTCAACTTCAAAATTATTATGCAAAAAGATCTAAAGTGAAATTACAGTCAAGGTCTGCTTACAACCCCAGAAAATACTCCAATTGCTAAATTTAGATATCCAGGTAACTTCAGTAAAGGGTGCTCACCAGGAACCAAGTTGCTTAAATATTTATTAGGGATGTAACGTCACCATTATATAAATATAAGCATTGTCTCAAAGCAAAATATCTTAAATATGTTTCATGAAAACCATTAAGCTATTTTATCATCTAAACAGATACATGAACATTCTGTTTAATTTTTCTTTCAAAATAGCTTATCTCTTTGTGGACTCTAAGGCCAGAAATAATTACTAATGTGTCTCACATACAAAGGCTTTTCAAATATAAATATTAGTCATAGACCTTTTTATTACAAGATGTTAAAATATGCAAAATAGATGACTTCAAAATCCACACTGACCACCACTGATTTGTACTATGTCAATTCATGTTGGCCAACATCATTATGCTGAAAGCAGTAAACCTGGTCATAGAATTCACCCTGCCATTATGACTATGGAAAAAACAAAACTCTCCATCCTAGAAAAACCTCTCTCAACTTAGCATTAGATTTGCTATTATGAACATTTTTAGAAAGCTACGCTTAACAAGTATTTTGAATGACCGTTGACAGTAAGCCAAACACGCTAGCAACTTGAAAGTCACATTGGTGGCTATCACCCCAATGTAGAAAAGAATTTAATTGAAGATTGCATCATTCTTAATGCATTAAGATCCAAATATAGTATTGATTTACTTTTACAGGTGGATGATGGATATTTCCAGAAATTATTTATATCATCATCCCAGATTTTCATCATTTCTTTATGGATTTCATATTTAGCAATTATCATGCCAGTGACCAAGACAAGTTTCAGCCCTTTTTTCCACTCCTCACTGAATGAATCTTGTGAGGCAGGTTTGTCTCTCTTTCTTTGTGATCCCTCCAGGTCAATCATAAGAGAGGTACATGTTCTCACTGGTAAAGAATGTAACAGGCAGGGCCTCCGTCTGGTGCCCTCCCCAGAGTATGTGCAACATGTTCAAATGTTCTCACAGTTCATTGCAGTGCAGCCCACTTCCTTCAGAATTTTTCCGAATTATTTCTCCAAAATGCATTGAAAAATTGGAAGAAAATACATGAAGACGGAACATGTGGTTTCCCTTGTTTATAGATCATAAAAGGTTTTTATTTTTTAAGACTTTAGTCACATTAGTTTTTAAATTATTATTTTTAGGATAAACATTTTAAAGTACCATGAAGAATGATCTCTGGAAGGATCAGTAGAAGCAAGGGACTAAATCCTTATTCTCTTATATCTGTGCAGAATATATGTCTGCCATGACTTTTCAGAGGTCAGCAGAAACCCTGGTCAGGCAAGAAGTAAGTGTGTGCTAAGGGAAGCAAGTTTAAGAACAGAGAAATATGAAGAAATGGACACAGAAATGTAAGACAGAGAAGGAAAAGAAAGCAGAAAAGGCGATACTCTCAAAAATATTCATGATGTCCTGGATATTAAATTTAGTCACCAATTTAGGTATTAACACAAATATAAAGGTGATGATACTGGACACGAAGTGAATGGTTAAAATTACGACTTCATGATATGAAACAAGGGAACATTACAACCACTATTTAATAAAAGTATTGTTTGTTTGTTTATTTGTTTGTTTGTTTGTTCTCAGAGTCTAGCAACTTTCACTTTTCTTAGCTTTTCAATATATTTTAAAATTATGAAATGGGATGAAAAGAGCCACTAAATTTCTGATCTCCTTCAGTTTGGCTGTGTGCTAATGAATGTTACATAAGAAAAATTTTTTATCACACAAAAAACTTTATCTACATAAAATATATTATTAGAAATTCTATTTTTTTAACGTAGGACTTATTCTAACTTTTGTGAAATGCTCTGATACACAGTGCCCCCCAATGATGAAGATGTGCTAAAGACAGACATTTATTTCTTCAATTTCTAAAGTTATCAGAACTCATAAACAAAATCAGCCATGGCTTATTATTAAAATTCCATGAGCTACATATTCAAGATATGTAACAAACTACTAGATTGTGGTCATATTTCTTGTCATCCATCATTCCAGAAAGTGAAGTAAGAAGGTTCCTGCTAAATCAAAATCCAAAGAGATTTTGGAATTTTTGTGTAAATATGTTGTCCCCATAAGTACAAAAATAAAATCATAAACGTGTGCTTTGGGAATTAAGCTTTTAGAGTAACTACACAAAACTTGTTCCAGAAGATAACAGGTTCTAATTGCTATATTAAAGTTAAGCCTAAATATGTCCGCATGATGATTATCCTTATACAGCCTTAGAATGAGTACAAAGACTGCACAAAGAAAACTGTCTTTTGATTGCAACCCACATCCAGCTTGGTGATAATATCCGAAGCAAAGAGGGATTAGATTTAAACAAAGTTGTTATTCTTATCTCAAATTTGCTACTTGACTGAAAACCTATGGAAGGAAACAACTCTATCTAAATCACCACTCCACCTGTAGCTACTGGCAAGGTGCTCAATAAATGTTTTCTAGTATATTCACTCATTTTAATTGAAATCATACTTAATAAAATTGGCTCTATGATAGGTAATAGTGATACCAAAAAAAGGCAAAATATGGATCTCAGCATAATTTTAGTTATTTTGGCCTCCATCTCCATATCTGAATAAAAAAGATACTGGACTGAATTATTTTTAATGTTCTTCCCCACCTTTAAATGTTATGATTCTACTACCCTAATTATTAATTATTTAGCTGTTAAAAAATTCAAGGCCACATTATTATCAGCTTTAAATGATCTCTGTTAATGGTAAAAAAGTAGTACAGGGTAGTGGTTTAAAAGCATGGAAATTGAGGTCAGACAGCCTTGAATTTAATCAAGAGAGAGTAATCACACAGTAATTTAAAAAAGGGAAATTTAATATAATGAACTATTAACTACAATGAGGGGTTGGAATAAGAAGATATTGGCTAGTAAAAAGTAAAGAGACCTCTAAAAATTATAGGAACAACAGGTATAAGGAGCAATGACTACCCCTATTGCTGAGAGAGAACACTATCCCCCATCCCCCAGGGCTGAGATACAGACCTCATAGTAGAGGGTGTAGCTGTGACCCACTGAATGGCACAGAATTTGCTGTGATGCTTAGCTGGCAGAAATTGCTGGAAACGAGCTCTAAAACGTAGGTGAAAGCTATTCACAGAGAGGTGCCTCTCACTACCAAACCACCCAAGTGGTAGCCTTTGTCTACTAGGTGCTGCTGGCTGCCACGACCTGCAGGAGCCCGATGCTTAAGACTCTACCCACCACACGGAAGTTGGCTGCTGGAGGTGCAACTGCCCTCCAGAGGAGTTTCAGAAGCTGAGCAGTAAAGAAGCTATCCATGCCATGGGATCAAACACTCCAAAACCAGAAAACAAAACCCTTTCTACCTACATTTTCTCTCCATCGCTCTTTAGCAACAAAATTTAACATTGTGTCAGTTGCCAAAAGGCCCAGATCCATTTTCACAGAGCAGGCAAAAAGGTCAATTAGAGCTGATAGGCAATAGATAGACAAAGGAGTACAGCCCACTCCTTTGACTCTGGACTTCCTTGCCCCTGGCTTTTAGCTTCCATACAACAACAAAACAACCTCATATAGCAAAACAACTTTATGTAACAATGTACCATTATCCTTCTTAAAAGAGAAGGTTTTATTCTTTTCCCCCAAATGAGAAATAGTCTGACAAGTCATTGCATCCATTACTAGCTATATTAATTGTTCCTCAAATTCAGTAACAGTCCCACTGTTACCTGAAGTCAAAATTGTAAGTGTAACCACCAATAGCAGGTGTCTAATTAACATAAAGAGAAAGCAAGAGTCGAAGAAAGTGGTTAGCATACAAACGAACACACACACTCACGTACACCTGTCCAAAAAATCTTGTGAAGCTTCTATAGTCCTCATTTCTGTAACTGGTCATTTTAATTAATTAATGCCTTTAATTAATATCTTTGGCTTCCTTCTTCCATTACCCATTGGTCATTACCTCTACCATCAGCCAGAACCTCAATTAGCCAGGGTTTGAGTGACTCAAATCTTCACTGCCAAAGAGTCTGAGTCGTCAGTTGTCCCATTCTTACCTTTCGTAAGTTGCTCGACCTTTCCAAACTCTTGTTACTTCCTTCATAAAATGGCAACAGAGGTACTAGTTCTCACTTCAAAACTTTCTGATGAGGACTAAATAAGTTAATACATAAGGAATTCTTCGTACATAGTAGGAATTACTATGAAAGTCTTTGTTATATATATCAATTCTTCCTCTTTTAATAAAAGTATTAGGGCACACATTAGAAGAGTTGTATGTGCAGCAATATTTTCCTTTGGACTTCCAAAATAATTTTAAAGAATTACATTTACAGATACTTTCATCATGGTTCCTATTTTTCAGTATGATCTGAAAATTGTAGGGTAAATGTTGTATCTCTAAAAGGTGAAATCTGGGGCGCCTGGGTGGCGCAGTCGGTTAAGCGTCCGACAGCAGCCAGGTCACGATCTCGCGGTCCGTGAGTTCGAGCCCCGCGTCGGGCTCTGGGCTGACTGCTCAGAGCCTGGAGCCTGTTTCCGATTCTGTGTCTCCCTCTCTCTCTGCCCCTCCCCCGTTCATGCTCTGTCTCTCTCTGTCCCAAAAATAAATAAATGTTGAAAAAAAAAATTTTTTTTTAAAATAAAAGGTGAAATCTTTCCAGGTTAAGATGGAGCACAATTTCACTTTTTCTTTATGTATATCTATGGTATTCAAATTTGTTACTACAAGTATGTATGATTTTTGTCCTAGCCTTGTGTCTGCAAATTTCCAAAATGTAATACCTGGAGGAAATCACTTAACCTACCTGGAGTTATTTTCTAATCTACAAAATAAGGGATGTAGAATAGATGTCTTCTAAATTTCTTCCATCTTTAACATATATGATTCTATTTTACAACTTCAGAGCTCTGTTCAGGTATACTTCACATATAGTGAACAAATGAAACTTTAGTTTATGTAAAGTTTATGTGAAGTCCACTCTTTGGACTAAGATAATATCAGTTCAAGTGCTACCATTTACCAGATATATAAGTTTGAGTGATCTGCTTGTTTGGGGGGCCTAAGTTTCCTCATCAGTAAAATAGAAAAAAACTAAGACCTCATGCACATTAACATGTGGTAAGAGTTCAACTAATTGTAGCTATGCTATGTTTTCAGATTAAAGTCTGCATTGATTCTAAGACATATTATCATTATGTTATCATCCACGAAGAAAGAAAAATAAACAAAAGAAGGGATGGGGCACCTGGGTGGCTCAGTCACTTAAGCGTCCAACTCTTGGTTTCTGCTCAGGTCATGATCTCATGGTACGTGGGTTTAAGCCCCAAGTCAGGCTCCGTGCTGACAATGTGAAGCCTGCTCGGGATTCTCTCTCTACCTCTCTCTGCCCTTCTCCTGCTCGCTCTTTCTGTCTCTCAAAAATTAAATTAAAAATTTTTTTAATTAAATAAAGGAAGGGAAAGAGGAAGGAGAGGAGGGATGAAAGAAAGAAAGGAGGAAGACAGGGAGAGTTTCCAATTAAATTACTAGTAGATGTGTTCCAATATCAGAGATGGATATCCCAATGTATGTGTTTGTGGTGGAAGGGTGGGGTTAATTTTTAAATTAGTAAAATAAGGCATTACTGCTATTATTATCTTCTGCACATATACCGCTCTGGTTGAAAAAGCAACAATCATTTTTCAATTCTCAATTCCAACAATTAAAATATTAAATCAATACTGTAAAATGTGGGAAATGTGTGTCCTTTCCAGAAGGGTAGGGTCAGTGTGTTCTATGATGAATTAATTATTGAAAGATAGGCTGTTGGCTGATTGAAATACAGTAGTGAGCTAAAAGAGAATCCCTGTTCATATAGCAGCAGATAGCCTGGAAAGGGGAAAAAAAAAAAAGTATTCATGTAATTTGGTGAAGACAGAGTAAAGATAGGAAGTATTTGCAAAATAAAAATGGAGGACAAAACTGCACTTTTTTTCTCTTAAAATAGAATATTAAATCTTAAAAATGTGGACATTTTTAAGTACCTATTCTGGAAAATTTTACATGTGCAGAATGTAAAAAAGTATCTTACATTGAATCAATGCAAAGCAAATGATTCAGTGACTAGAGCAAGGTGCTTCTAGGATTAGAATAAGAAGCCTAAAGCATTAGAAAGAAAGCATTTAAAAAGAAAGTTAAAGGGGCGCCTGGGTGGCGCAGTCAGTTAAGCGTCCGACTTCAGCCAGGTCACGATCTCGCGGTCCGTGAGTTCGAGCCCCGCGTCGGGCTCTGGGCTGATGGCTCGGAGCTTGGAGCCTGTTTCCAATTCTGTGTCTCCCTCTCTCTCTGCCCCTCCCCCGTTCATGCTCTGTCTCTCTCTGTCCCAAAAATAAATAAACGTTGAAAAAAAAAAAATTTAAAAAAAAAAAAAAGAAAGTTAAAACATCGATCCTCTCCAAAGAAAGAAGCATGATAATGAAAGTTAAAACATCCATTTCCAATATACCCATTGATTTACGAATCTACTGTAGTCTTCAAGAATCTAGGGTTTTGATTCTTGAATCAGACAAATAAAATATATGAAAGAAAATAGATTTTCTAGTCCAAACACAAAGAGGGGTGGGAGGTGATTCCATAGAACAAGCTTCTAATCTGGAAACAAAAATGATTTGCTTTAAGTCATCTCACTCAAGAACAAGCAAACATTCTTTAACTAGATAATAGTGGTCATGGTAACACTGGGCTAGCAACAGAGCCAGAAGGCATTTAGTAATCTTTTATTTACTCAGAAGTATACCTTGTAAGTCTAAGGTGGAAAAATAATGTATTCATTTTTCTTCTATCTTGTATAACTTGTTTTGTTTTCATTTAAAGCTATTATAGGATAGGCATTTTGATCAGTGTTTTTCACGATAAAGCAAGTCATTGATAACATGTAAGTGATAAATAGATTAATGAGACTTCTAAAGGTAATTTTGCCAACTCTTTTCCCTACAGAGTTTCATAGGCAGAGGGATGTCAGCATGAAATTGTACGGACTTCTATAGAAAGGAATTCTCCATTTCAAGTAGTCCATTGGTATTTATACATGTAGGCAAATGCTTTACTTGTGTTCCATTAAAATTGGAAACAAAATATGCAATATACTCTGTCTTCTGGTCCCATGGAGATCAACCTCTTAAGGAAACACTCTGTTAGGTATGAAGTTTCGTATTTCATTGGTGACCTTGTAACAACATATATTATTTAGCAATATTTTTCCAACATTTCATTTTGAAAGAAGAAAAAAATTCAGAGTATATATGCTATATAATGTAGTTAAATGAAAATAAATATCTTTTTTTTTTTTTTACCTCAGAAGATAACTTGACCTATAATGGCTACCGTGTTATTATTTTTTTTTTTTTTCTATTCTTCTTTCTTTGCATCTCTATGCCTGATAAATTTTCAATCCCTAACCTTTCTGGACTCTTGTTTCCCCTCTACCTACATGTTTAATATTGACTAAACACTTAAAATTTGTTGTTGATTAAAAAGGAAAATAGGGGGATAGAACGCCTTATTTGTATAACTAATAATGCATAAGAGTTACACAAATATTATCTAACATATGCTTATTATCTTAAAACAAAATTATATTATAAAGGAAATAAAACTTCAGAGGGTGAAGAAAGAGAGGTATTTCTGAATAGATATTGTGGGAGAGTAACCTCAGGAGCACAGATTCAATTAATGTACTACCCTAAGTTAGAAAATACAGAACTAGAATTTGGAATGTGAGTGATGAGAGTTATAATCCTTTGTTAATAATGATCTTATCCATAGAAAAAGAAGTAAGGCCTATAAGATAAAATAATAACAATACATTTCTAGTACTGAGTACAGTAAAAGCAAAAGCAGAAAGATATAATTCTAGAATAAACCAATCCTAACAAATGCCAATTTATGAAGAGTAGATACATGAAAACACCCAGGGAGAGAATTTATACAATTCCAAATTTCCATTCCCACTATAGGATTTGGTATCCAATCTGCCCACAGAAGGATCTTTCAGTACCTTGATTTTCACTTACAAAGAAACCTACTTAGGGGCTCTTGGGTGGCTCAGTCGGTTGAGTGTCTGACTTGATTTCAGCTCAGGTCATGATCCCAGGGTTGTGAGATCAAGTCCTATGCCAGACTCCATGTTCAGTGTGGAGCCTGCTTGAGACTCTCTCTCTCTCCCTCTGCCCCTCTCCTCCACTCATTCTCTCTCTCTCCAATAAAGGAAAAGGAAAACAAAAGAAAGAAACATACTTAGAATTTTCTGGTTAAACTTTGTGAATCTAACATATACCTTTATTTCTGATCCATCTAAACTCAAAAAAAATTATAGTAATTAAAAAAGGGTGGGCTCACAAAGTGTAAAATGAAAGAAAGAAAGAAAGAAAGAAAGAAAGAAAGAAAAAGGACGGAAGGAAGGAAGGAAGGAAGGAAGAAAAAACAAAGAAAGGAGGGAGCAGGGAATGAAGGAAGGAAAGAAGGAAGAAAAGAGAGAGAAAGAGAAAGGAAGGAAGAAAGAAACTGGAGCACTGTAGAAAAGAGACGTTAAATAATTTTGGAAACTGGAAGCCAACTAGGCAGTTATTACTAATTTAGGAGACCTGAATGGAGATGCTTATGTGTGTGAGAGAGAAGAGGGATTAACAGCAAGAATGTAGCTGTTTCACACCACAGGAGCCTGAAGAATTGAAGGGATCAGTTACTTCAGTGAAGATGCAAGGCAGAGCAGAATGCAAGATAAGTGGCTAAGTCTTTAAAAAGAGCTGCTATATTTTCTTGTATCCCAAGCAGCCAAGTAATTATCTCTCTCCTACCTCTGCTAAAGATAAAGGGTTTAGTCTCTGGAAAAGCTGAACAATGGAGGATCTTATCTAAGGATATAAAGCATAGGTGAGGGAAGAGGTAAGTAATGTACTAAAAATACAATTTGAGTGGTAACTTATTTACTAAACACTGAGTCCACCAGTCCCTTGACTATCCTGGTACCATATCCTGGTACCTGGTACCATATCCTGGTACCATCCATATCTAAATCCCCCAAGCAGGAAAAAGAAGGAAAAACTAGATTAAAAAAAAAAAAAAAAAATCCTGGCGTGCCTGGGTGGCTCAGTCAGTTGAGCATCCAGTTTGACCTCAGGTCATGATCTCGCAGTCTGTGGGTTCGAGCCCCACGTTGGGCTCTGTGCTGACAGCTCAGAGCCTGGAGCCTGCTTTGGATTCTGTGTCTCCTTCTTTCTCTGCCCCTCCCCTGTTCATGCTCTGTCTCTTTATCTCTCTGTCTCTCAACAATAAATAAATGTTAAAAAATAATTTTTTTTTTAAATCCTATCCATACCAACAATGGGAGAGCCCCTCAAACAAAACAAAAAGCCTGAATTCTCCCCTGGGTAAAATTCATCAGTAAACCAGCCCCACCTGAGAAAACGGGGCTCCAATTAAGCTCTTAGTGCCTCATTCTTTTTTTTTTTTTTTTTTTTTTTTTTTTTGGTTTATTTTTGAGAGAGAGAGAGGGAGTGCAAGCGAGGGAGGGACAGAGAAAGAGGGAGACACAGAATCTGAAGCAGGCTCCCGGGTCTGAGCTGTCAGCACAGAGCCTGAAACAGAGCTTGAACTCAGGAACTGGGAGATCATGACCTGAGCCGAAGTCAGACACTCAACCCACTGAGCCACCCAGGCTCCCCTATTGCTTCATTCTTAATATAAATGAGAAGCCAAGGACCACAAGCCAGTTGTAGAAAGTCTCCAGTAAAAAACATGAAAATTAAAACATACAGAAAAACAACAACAGAGACACGTGAATTTAAGGAACAAAAGTTTTAAAATATTTTATTGTCCTTAAAGAAATGAGAGAAGCATTTACCTATGGCCCCAAATCAGAATGCTACCATAAAAGGGGGTTATTTCAGATAACAAGAAGAAAAAAAGTCTTAGCAAATTAAAATATAGTAAATTAAAAATAAAATAAATATTGAAAAATAAAATTGAGGATATTTCTCAGAAAATAAAACAAAAAAAGAGCAAAGAAAAATAGGAGAGAAAATATGAGAAAAAAAAAAAGATTGATTCAGTAAATCCGACATTTATATAATAAGAGTTCCAGATAAAGAAAGCAGAGAAAATGAGAGGGAAAATTATCAAAGAAATAAATTAAAACAAGAAAAATCCCCCTAATTTAACTGGTATACATGGATCTCCACATTGAAAAGAGCTTAAAGTACCCAACAGAAAGGAATTGAAAAACAAAATAACTCACACCAAAGCCCATCACTGCAAAATTTCATCATCTGAATAGTGAGGGAAGATCCTGAAAATTTGCAGGTAAAAGGGAGACAAAATTCACAGGCATAGGTCTGGGCATAAAAGTGCCATCAGCCTTCTCAGTAGCAATGCTGAAAGTAATAAAACAAATGTAAAAATGCTTTTAAAATCCTGAGTCTTGATTTGCTACCTAAAAATTTAAGTCTAGGGGCACCTTAGTGGCTCAGTCAAACGACTGACTCTTGATCTCGGCTTAGGTCATGATGTCACAGTTGGTGAGATAGAGCCCCGAGTTGGGTTCTGCGCTGACTGCACAGAGCCTGCTTGGAATTCTCTCTCTCTCTCTCTCTCTCTCTCTCTCTCTCTCTGCCCCTCCCTGCTTGTGTTCTCTCGCTTTCTCTCTCAAAATAAATAAACATTAAAAAAAAAATAAAATAAAAATTTAAGTCTAAACTATCAACTATGAGAATATAAAAAAAATTCTAATATAGGTGTTCTCAAAAACTTTTCTCCTTCCATATAATTACTGAAAGTCGCTGGGGAATGGTCTCCAGCAAAACAAGGGAGTAAATAAACAAGGAAGGTGCGATATATTGCCAAGCTCTAGAGCAGCCACAGTTCCTAGTTCCAAAGAAGATGAGGATCCTGGATGATTAATTGATGAAGAGTTTATCCAGAAGGTACAGTTAATGTAGAGTATCATTGGAGGGGCTACAACACAAGTCATTCCACAGCACTGTCACCAGAGAAATGTAACATTTTAGACCTCCTGAGCTGTGCTGAGGTTGGGGTGTGGGAGAGGTGCCATCATCAGAGTTGGCATCCTCCACAACAAGGGCCAAAAGGTTAAGGTTAAGAGCCCGAGAGCCAGGACACCAACCCACGGCTGTTGGTCAGGCTGTACAGTTTTCTTCCCAAACAAACCAACTCCACCTTCAACCAAGTTGTGCTGAAGAGGTGGTTCATGAGTTGCACCAAACCAGCTGCTTCTGTCCCTTTCCTGGATGATCTGGAGGATGAAGCATCCTGACCAGGAAGACAAAAAAAGCTGTGGGTGCAGGAACTGTAACGAGTGACCTCAGTGTACAGGAGGTACCCAAACTGAAAAGAGTGCATGCTGCACCGTAAGCAGCTATGTGCGGAAACTTCATCCTCAAGGTGGGGGCAAGATCCTCACCTTCAACCGGCTGGCCCTGTCCTGCTCTCTGCTCCTCTGAAAGGCGAGACGTGTACAGGCATTCTTACAAGGCCGGAGGAACCCTGTGCAGCCACACTACACCCTACGTGCACTCCAAGGGCCAGAAGTTTGAGCTCACCAGTGTTCAATGGGCTCACCGTGGTTACAAAAACTATCCCTTTGTTATTTAAAAGATTTTGGATGCAAAAAAGTTAATTAATTAAAAATTTGAAAATGGATTAATGAGTCCTTTTTATTTTGCACACAAAGCCACCAGAGATCTTACCTGCGGACACCTCGGGAATTGCAATGTAGATATACATGGCTCCAGACACTTGGTGGCAAACAAACGTGAGAAAAACTATTAGGGAGAAACACTTATTTACAGACTGGAGTTTCTGGTAGGGTTCCACATGGTCAGCATGGCTTCCGTAGTGGTACTAAGAAAGCAGCAGGAACATCACAGGGATGGGAGAGGGCAATTAGGTACCAGAGGTCCCTGCAGGTATTGGCTGGGGACCTTGAGCTGTCCCTACCCACACCAAGAATCCCACCTTACAAACACTGTTACCTCTGCTGCCTTCAGAAAGAGCACTCCCTGGCCCCTCTTTGACACATCATGAGCCAAGTTACTGTCATGAACATATTTTTTTTTTAGTTTATTTATTTTGAGAGAGAGAGGAAGAGTGAGCAAGGGAAGGGGCAGAGAGAGAGGAGAGAGCAAGAATCTCAAGCAGGCTCTGCACCACCAGCATGGAGCCCAATGTACGGTTTAAACCCATGAACCGTGAGATCATGACCTGAGCTGAAGTCGGACGCTTAACGGACTGATCCACCCAGGCGCCCCTGCCATGAACACATCTGACTGAGCCATCCTAGCTCACATATTTGTGTCCTGGATAAAAGAATGTCAGTGAAAATGAGAATCTAGCCTTTTCAGCTACTGTACAGTGAGTCAATCATTACTTTTTTGCATTGTCCATAAGAATGAGGATTTCCTTTATCACAGAAAATGCTTCAGATGCTAGGCGTGCAAAACCAACAACAAATTCCTTTGTAAATGAAGTCCATGAAATAATGGATCCAGCACAGGAGAGAGGTGAAGAGAATTTTCTGGAAAACAACAAGAAGGGTGAGGATGATGGACATATGTCCAACCTTAGAGAAAAACCAGGCAAACTGAAGCAGATGAGGTAAGACTTGGAGTTCTGGCAGGAATTTTCCAAAATTCCTATGACAATAAATAGCTTATTTGACAAGTTTGACTTCGTGGAAACTAGGACTGAGAAGTGAAGATTATGGGAATAATTTAGGCCAAGACTGTAAGAAAACTAAATTAACAAAATAATAAAGGGCAATTAACTCCACAAAACACCAGCCAAAAGGTTGTACAAGAAAGGAAATTTAGCAGAAAGTCTCAACTTGGTTCTGAATTAAACAGTATATGTATAACTATGATAGCTAAAAACTCTGAATACAGATTTCAATTTACATGTTGAAAACTGGGTTTGTTTGATGGGAAGAGTAGACATGTATCTGTGAGAGGGACATCAGAGTATGAGAGGGATTTAAAAGCGCTAAATCTTCAGTTTCTATAGAAGGAATACACAGTACACAGTATCTAAAATTTAGAAAGATATTCAAAATAAGTTATTTTGGAACCGGGCTAACCACCAGAGAAGACACTTGATGGCATCCACTTGGAGAGCAGAGAACTGTGGGGGGAAGGGACAGACAGGAGACTGCAGTTTAACACCTTCTATTATTGCCTTTTGATTTACTTTTAATTGATTTTTGATTTTTAAAGCATTTCTAAGAATTACTTTGAGAGAACGGCACACTTAATCTGTAAAAAAATAAAAATCTGTAACTATGGAGAGTGTAGTACTTACTGCTGATGACAGTACAAATTACATTATGTAAAAAACTATATGTCAAAATGTAGCAAAAACTATAAAGATTTTTATATGCTTTGATTCAGTAATTTCATTCATGATAATTTATCATAAGGAAACAATTCAAAATAGCAAAATACTGTTCATTATAGTGTTATCTATAATAGCAACAAATATAAAATATATGTCCAAGAAGAAAGGATTTATAAATTATGGTAAGCTTAAGGACATAAAGGATTTGTAATTAAAATTTGTAATTATAAGTGCCATGTAGAAACACAGGAAATTGTGGTTGATATATAGCCAAATTAAAAATCGTATGTACAATGCAATGGCTACTATTTAAAACTATGTTGCACATGGGGAAAGAACAGAAAGGATAAGTAAAGCAAGACTAAAAAGCAAAATTAAAATAAAGTAGATATGCAAATTAAAAAAAACAACAACAGATTGTTTAGCCACCACTATAAAGACAATGTGCAAACTGGGCAGTGTTTGCAATACTTTAGGGAAAAAAAGCTGTCATCCATATGTGAGTTTTTGCCACGTGACAAAACACCCCAAAATTTAGCAATTTAAGACAAGAAAAAATTAGCTCATGATTCTGAGATTGTTATTTTGGGGGTTTTGGTTCTTTTGCTTTTTGCTGGGTTCATTCATGTTGCTGAGTCTAAGACAGGCTAAGCAATGATGGCTCATCTCTGCTGCATATGGACTTCCATTCTCCAACAAGGTCTTCAAGACTGGTCCATGTGGTAGCTAAGTAGGATTCAAAGAAACTGAGAGACGCATGCAAAATCTTTCGAGGCCTCAACTTGGAACTGGTACAAGGCCACTTCTGCTGCATTCTATTGACCAAAACAGGTCCCAAGCCTAACCTTCATACAAACCAAGTGGGGAAATGGATGCTAACTTTAGAGAAGGAGAGAAATGTGTCCATTTAGAAATGGACACAACTGTTGCAACCAACCATAACTCTTAATACATGAAAAAGGTTTTTTTTTAAAGAGAGAAAACAAAAAGCCAACAACTTTCCATAAAAATAGCTTGACGATATGATCATATAACTCACTGAAAAGTAAACAGAAAACCCATTAAACATGAAAAACTAATGTCATAATAAGATAAATCCAAATCAAACTATATGGGGATACCATTATTTTGTTTATCAGTGTAGTAAAATTCCAAAAGGTCAAGAACATACTCTGTTGGTGAAGCTGTGGAGAAAAGAGCATTTCCATACGTTATAGGTGAAAATGCAGAATAGTGGAAAAGAATTTGCCACTATACAGCCAAGTTGAATATGCATTTATTCTTTGACCCAGAAATCTCACTTCTAAGAATCTATCCCAAAAATACAATGGCAGGGGTGCCTGGGTGGCTCAGCCCGTTGAGTGTCTGGCTCTTGATTTAAGTTCACATCATAATCTCACGGTTTGTGAGATGGAGCCCCATGTCAGGCTCTGTGCTGAGTGTGGAGCCTGCTTGGGATTCTCTCTCTTCTCTCTCTATCCCTCCCCCTGCTCTTCCTCTCTCTCTCTTTCTGTCTCTCTCAATAAATAAATAAACATTTAAGAAAAATATAATGGCAAAAATATGGGCAAAATTATGCACAAGGCTATTTATTAAAGCACAATTTGTAACAACTAAAGATCGGAAGCAAACACATGGTAATTAATAGGGAACTAGCTGAATAAATGACAGTAAATCCACATAATGGAATATAATGCAACTGTTAAAAAAAAAAGAGATAACACTATAGGCAGTTATAATCTCCAGGAGTTAATGTTAAGTGGAAAAAAAAAGTCATGCTAACATGTATCTAACAAGTCATATGAATATATATTTGTTTAGTTTCAAAAGAGAATGAGAGGATAAATCATACAATTAGTAAAATCTTTGTCTATGAAGGAGAGAGGAACATAGTTGGGGAACCCATGATAGAAGTTAGACTTACCTTGAATATACTTGCTTTGTAGATGTATTTTGAACCCATTAAATATTATATAATTATAAGGTAAAAAGATATTAAAATAAAAAAACTGCAATCCTCAAAATTCAGAAGTAAACCAAACTTACCATATATTTAATTAGTTTCTGACTTACCTAAAAAAGAAAAATAATTTCAATTAATGAAAAACAGAGATCTACCTGCCCTTCCTGAGTGGAATTACCTTAAAAGAGTAATCTTTTAAAAGGGAATCTTTACTTTTTTAGCAAAAAGAGCTGCAGATAAAACAAGCAGACAAACACTTATATATATAAATGGTTAAAGCAACTATTTATAAATGTTAAATACATAAAAAGGAAATACAAAATTAAGAAATCAATGCAGTTAATTAGAACTCCATAATGAAATCTTATTATAAACTCATGATTTACTTTCTTTTAAAAAATGATATTTGGGGCACCTGGGTGGCTCAGTTAAGCATCTGACTCTTCAGCTCAGGTCATGATCTCACCAGTTCAAGCCCCTCATTGGGCTCTGCACTAACAGTACAGAACCTGCTTGGGATTCTCTCTCTCCCTCTCTCTCTGCCCCTCCCCCAGTCTCTCTCTCAAAATAAGTAAACTTAAAAAAAATGATATTCATAAGCTTGTCAACTAAAAACAGAGAAAGGCCTAGAAACAACAAGCAACCACTGGTTAAAACCAATAAGCAAACAGAAAAGACCCTAGCTTGCTTTCCTTCTTTTCTTTTTTTTTTTTTCTTTTTTTTTTTTTTTTTTTTTTTTGTCAATCACAAAATACCTTTTTGTGATTTGAAGCAATGGTTAGTTCCAGGTTTGGCAAAGGACATGTTAAAGATGATCCTGGTCATCAGTTCATACCTGATAGCTAAGAACCTATCAAAGACAACTTTGATAAGATTATTTTGGGAATGATTCCCAAAAAACAGGGTTATATCCAATGGATGGAGGGGCAAACTTGATATGATCTGAGACAAAGATGGACAATGTGTGTATCAACAAAGATGAAAACTTTAGTGGATTGATGATAATCAAACAGGTTAAAAATTCACAGTTCAGGGGCTCTTGGGTGGCTCAGTGGGTTAAGCAGCCGACTCTTGATTTCAGCTCAGGTCATGATCTAGAGCCCCTCATGGGGTTTGGTGCTGACAATGAGGGACCTACTTGAGCCTTTCTGTCTCGTTCTCCCTCTGGCCCTCCCCCCACCCAATAAGTAAACTTTAATATAATAAATTCAAAAAATCCACAAGTTCAAAATGATATTTAAAATAAAATAGTCACTTTGGATGATGGTAGGTAACTACTTCATTACTTAGAAAGTGGTAAATAAAGGGAAACAACCAAGCATTTAGCCTGTCTCTCTCATAAAAAAAACAAATACTCAATTTAACAAAATAGTTGACTGCTAATCTCAAGACAGAGGGAAACCAAACATTTGTGTCTCCAGATGAAAGATACAACACCACATCAAAGTGTTTTTACCCAAAGCAACAAGTCTGAATCAGATCAAGATATATAAAATCTGGTTTTCAACAAACAAATTGCAAGAACAAAAATTAGTAGGAGAGGTAAACTACAGATTAGAAGATACTAAGAAGACATATCAAAATACATACAATGCATTCACTTTATTTGGATACTGATTTAAACAAAAAGTTGTAACCAAGCTTTTATACAATTGGGAAAATTTGAACACAGACTGGGTAATACTAATAGGGTATTTCTCATCTTTTTTTTCGATATGATAATATTGTGTTATGTTTAAAAGGGAATCTTTACTTTTTTAGCAATATATGCTTATGTGTTTACAGACAAAAATATATAATATCTAATTTTTTTTCAAAACAGTGCTATTTTGAGTTATGAGAGTAGGTAGTGATGCAGCAAGGTCACAGTCAAGAACAAGATCAAGTTAACATACCACTTGTAAGATGCATTTACCCATCCCCAAAGGGGACAAATGCTGGTAATGTTTTGTAAATTTTCTTCTCAAAATATATCCTATGAAGAAATGATTGAAATGAAATTTAGGGGGCACCTGGGTGGCTCAGTTAAGAGTCTGACTTTGGCTCAGGTCATGATCCTGTGGTTTATGAGTTCAAGCCCTGCTTTGAACTTATGAGTTTTTATGAGTCCTTATGAGTTCTGCGCTGACAGAGCCCCTCTCTGCTCCTGCTCTCTCTCTCTCTTTCTCTCCTTCTCCCTCAAAAACAAATAAACATTAAAAAATTTTAAAAAGAAATGTAGGATTGTTTTTCATTCAGTATATTAAAAATCAATGGTATAAACCAAAGAGAATTTTTGATGCATTATATCTCATTCAATTAACAATTCAAAGTAACTAAAATTTTGTCTCTCTCATTCCATTGTTCCTGCCTTTTTATTCACCTTTTCTTTTCTTTTCTTTTCTTTTCTTTTCTTTTCATTTCTTTTTTTTTTTTTTGCATTTACTCTCTACGTTTATATTTTGTCCTCTACTCTTTTATCATATTATTTACTTTTCTGTTCCCCACTTCTTTCTTTATCAGATAAACTTACCTATAAGGGAACTCCATTGTGGAAGTGCTTTATGAATGTCTAAGGTGAGCACAAACTTCAAAAAGTTGGAACTGTTAGCTGTAAAATTCCAGTGTAACCATATCTTGCTGTATAGTTTTTCCATAGTTATCTACTGATGTATGTATAAAGATTTAATCACAACAGTAACACCAGAGTTCTCACATGGTCCAACTGTTAAATAACTCAGCATAATAAATTTAGCTGTTTTCACATGAACCACTGATGCGCAAAAATAATTTCCTGCTAATCAGTAATAATGACTATATACCCAGTGAGTCACCGTTACACTTTAAGAAGAAGACTGTGCTAATGCGTGAATAATTATTGACCTGATTAAGTGTCCAATCTTGCTCCTGGAAAAAAAAAAGTGCACATCATTTAACAATTTAGCTCTATATTGTCTGTGTGATAAAAGCAGGAGGTAATTTGGATAACTAATGCACCAGCTCAATTCCGTGAGGCAGTTCCCAAAAGTAGATGATTTCCATCTCCCTTAAACATTTCAGGAACTTACATTTTTCTCTGCCTTGTGTCCTTAATATGCTGTCAACTATTTTCTAATTTTTTTTTTCCTTAGAGGCAAAGGGAAAAAAGAATTAGAGAAAATGAAGTAGATGATAGGGTTTTATCTATCTCTCAGTTAAGAGGGCTTGGGGTTCAGAGAAAGAGCTATTACTAGTTAGCACACAGAACATTCCTCTGCTAGGCCACTTTTTAATGCTGTTAGAAAAGCAGGCGTCTTTGGGGAATGAGAAATGCGCATGATTCCATATATTTAGCAAAGACCAAGTCAGCGTGGGATGAAGAGCTAAGAGCTACTATTTGTCAGGTGACAGTTGTCTTTGATCAAATGCTTACTTGCGCTCGTTTTCCCATTAAATACAAAGATTATCTCACATTAAGTACAAAGAGAGCAGTTTTGCTGTCCAGAAATGTCTTGACATTGTAAATCAGGTCAGCGGCATAAAGCACAAAAGGAGAGTGCAAGCTGGAAAGGATACAGTGCTCCTTCATTTATGAATGAGTGTGGTGAGATCATGAATGCTACATTATTCACAGCTGGATAAATATACTAGGTCAGAAAAACTTTCTGGAAAATTAAAATCAGAAATAGTCTGAATCCTGGGGCTTTTGGTTGGCTCCATCGGTTAAGCATCCAACTCTTGTTTTCAGCTCAGGTCATAACCGTTCATGGGTTCTAGCCCTGTGCGTGGCTCTGCATTGACAGCACTGAGCAGGCTTGGGATTCTCTCTCTCTCTCTCTCCCTCTCTCTCTCCTCCCCCCCTTTCTTTGCCCCTCACCTGCTCACACGTGTGCACACTCTCACTTCCTCTCTCTCTCTCTCTCTCACAAAAATAAATACATAACCTTAAAAAATATAGTTTGAATCGTGCAGCAAATCTGTTGAGACACCACCATAAGAAGACTCACTATATACCACTATTTAAACATTTTTGCTCTACTGAGAGAAGAGGAATTAGTCCACAATCAAGCTAAGGGATATGGACAGCAAACCAATGTCTTTTTCTTCAAAAGAGGCATTTGCTACCCACAATGATACTGTTCATCACCCAAACTGCATCAGAGCTAAACAAGATATAAAGTATCCCTGCAACTGTCATTTCAAAACAATTTCAGTGATCCTGATGAGTGATCCAAGGGCCTTTGAGGAATAACTGAAAACAGATTGCGACTCTGAGAAGGGCAGAATATTTTCACTGAATGCAGCATTTGGGCATAATAAAAAATAGAGAACAGAAAACCTTGAGCCGTCTCTTTTTTGGAGATGTTATTCTTGTATCAGTTTTGCCCACTTCCAACCATTTACTTTAATTTTAAGGAAAATGTGAAGCTACCTCAGAGGCACGTTCAAACAACAGAGTAATATTGAGTTTTGGTCTCATGAGGCAAGTATATCTATAAGTCTGCCCCTCAATATTAACTCCAGGCTTTAACCATTGAACCTTTCAACTTCTTATTTACTGAATGGTATTCTCTCGTCTCGTGCCATAAAAATATGGATTCCCCACTGTACTACACTAACGAGTCACTGAGAAGGATGCACCCACTTCAGACTATAAATAATACTTCTATATTATATCACCAAATAATAATTGTTCTTCATTCTCATGACTTTAGGTCATTAATAAAATGAGTATGTAATGATCATTATGCTCTATTTAGAAAAGTAAAGCAGTATATAATACACTTTAGAATGACTTCTTTCCCAAATGGCTAAAATATAAAGCTGTAATGAATAAGGATAATTTGTGTTATCAAGAAAATTTACTGGCCAGAAACCATTTACATTCCATTATACTGTATAAAGTGCTGCTATAGCAGCATAATAATATTTATCAAAATGTTTATTTCAATATAGGTTTTTCCAACTCTAAAGAGACCCAATATGGTATTTCTTTCTCTGAAATAGACTTATCCATATTTGACTGGATTTACATCAGGCAGAAGGATTCAGAAAGGTGCAGACAAAATGTTGATGAAAATAGTGTGATGTTTATGCCCACGGAGATAAAGTTTATGTTTCTCTTGGATTTATTCAGCATGGCATAATGGGTATTGTTTTTGAGTTGTGCATATTCTTGATTCTGAATTCCTCTCTTCAGGGATTTCACGTCAAGAGACCGACATAGGTATCCTGCTCTCTTGCCCAGTTAAGCCTCTTGATTCACTATCCTTCATCTCATCTCTGAAATAAAAATCTATTCCCCTTACTGGCATTGCATTAACATTTTTATTTGTTTGAATTTGAGTCACTGACTTGATGAGATTTGCCCCCATGATGCTGCAGAGAAATAAGGGGGTTCTTTGTATCTCTCTTTCTGAAGGCCAGAGTAACTATGAGACTTCACTGCAATTACACTTTTTCAGGGGCTAGCCATGTTGAGTATATGGTCTAGAGCAGAGAAGAGGAGAAGTATGTTTGTGAAAAAAACCACTTCGATTGCATTTATGATTGTCTAGAGTGGGGTATCTGCTTGTCATCATAGGTCAAGATCTTTATAAATAATTGAACACTTTGCTCTACCTACTTACGGAAAAAAGTTTTGTGAAATTGAAAATCAAAGAAATAGTGACATTTACAATATGCTTTAGGGGCCCCTGGGTGGCTCTGTCAGTTAAGCATCTGACTCTTGATTTTCGCTAAGGTCATGATCTCAGTTCATCAGATCAGGCCCCACATCCTGCTCTGAGCTGACAGCGTGAGCGTAATAGGGATTCTCTCTCTCTCTCTCTCTCTCTATCTCTATCTCTCTGTCCCTCCCCCACTCATGCTCACATGCTCTCTCTCTCTCTCTTTCAAAACAAATAAATAAACATTTAAAAATATATGTTTTAAAAAACTCACTAGAAAAACTGAATTGGTTAAATGAAAGGGAGAAAAATAAAAATATCATACCAGAAAACCTAAGCTCAAGAAAATCCTACAGTGGAATGAGAACATCCCTGTCTACCAAAAGAAAGAAAAGGAAACAACCAGTTGTTTCGTAATTCTGATCGTCAAACTTTAGAAAGTTCATCAAATTATTGGGAGAGACTAAGTTTCCTTATGTAGGAGATGTAAAAGGAAACAGTAGTTGACTAATTTATTCTCTGTACCAACACAGTTTGTCTTATTTTGTTTTTTGAAAATCTGTAACTGGGACAGAGGGAAATATGAGAGGGTGTGTTTCTCAAATGTATACTGCTGACTAAGACAGAGATGTCTGACTTTTTGCTTTAATCTATACGACGATATTTCTTTAATATGAAGTATTGCTGAATATCTCTTTGGCTTCTGTAGTATTTTCCAGACTGTGTGTATATTTCTCCATAAAAAGCAAAATTAGCACAAAGATACAAATTAATGAGAATAAGTTCACTGATATAATAGCGAAAATTTTCTGTTTCTATCACAGGCTTTTGCCTTTGGTCATTGTGATTGGCACATCCAATTCTACAAGAAGAAAAAAGCAGATAAAAGTTAGGTTTATAACTTCAATGAGGCTCTCTTCAAGATCTAATGGGAAGAAGATTAGAAACATAGGCCTAGTTGAGCTTTACCATACACTATAGATTTCTATTTTCCATTTTTTTCATAGCTTCCTACCATCCAATTCATCAAATATTTATGGAACAGCTACACATGATTGGCTCAGACAGTGTTAGGAGATAAGGGACTGAAAAGAAATATGTAGAATGGTTTCTTCCCTATATAACCTTAAATTCTTGTTAGAGAAATAACACAGGGTGCTCTGGTGGCTCAATCGGTTAGGCATCTGACTCTTGATTTCGTCTCAGGTCATGATCTCATGGTTCATGAGATCAAGCCCTGAGTCAGGTTCCTTGCTGACAGTGCAGAGCCTGCTTGGGATTCTTATTCTTCCTCTCTCTCTCTCTGCCCCTCCCCAGCCCTCACGCTCTCTTTCTGTCTCTCTCTCAAAATAAATAAATAACATTAAAAAAAAAAAAAAAGAAAAGAAAGAACACAGAGATTTTTTTTTTTTTTACATAGGTAACTTTTAGACATCAAATGATCAAGGTCATGAGTGAAAAATACAAAAAGAAAAAATGAGATTAGAAAAGAATGGTCTATAGAAGACTTATAACTTGGACCAGACCTTTAAATAAAATTGGTAATCTAGGCCAGGGAAGCAACTTCAGCTAAAACAAGAAGAAAAAATAAGTCTGAGACTATTGTTGGAGATAGAGACCTGTATATAAGAGAACTGGAGAGCTGACAACATGAGATAAACATGGATGATGACAATTAACAGTAAATAGAAGACTAATGATATACAGTGAGCAAAGAATGTAGTCTACATGTGTCCTGAGTTTCATAAAATTACATACTTTATAGTTAAATGACATCATGTAAATTTTTACATTATAAACTGAGACGTTGTTTTGTTTCCACATCTATGAGAGTCTGAGGAAATTGCAGAGGTAAATTTTATTTCCTCTCCACACTAACTGGCAGAGTGAGTCAGAAACCCTGGCAAGCTCTGAGGGCAAGACATGTTTTACTTTTGCTTGAAAACATTAGCAGCTATTAAAATAATTCTCTTCATTTCATCTGTTATACAATAGACAGGAAACGCATGGAAGAAAAACACACATACCCAGGATCCATTAGTCCTTTCACAGCTGGGGAGAAATGAAACCTTGCTTTATCAAAGTAATTGGGTTATTATGTGAGACTAACTTCATTCCAGACCCCATTTCTTTCTGTGGAGGATACGTAAGTGATCACTGTGTCATATTTCCACCTCACCACACTCCTTTTAAGAATATTTCTTTTATACCTCAGTAGATGATACATATATTTTTCAGCTTAAACTTATTATCATAAGCTTATTAATCATTCAATTATTATGTAAGGGCATGTCAGGTGCTCTTATAAGTACTAGAAATAAATGATAAAATAAAGACTAAGGTCCCAGCCATTGTGGAGCATACATTCCAGTAAAGGAAGACAGCAAAAAATAAGAGACAAAAAGTAGACATGATGATTTCAGGCTACGGTCAATGCTATAAAGGAAATAAACAAGGTCACATGACAGAGAGTGAAGGGAAAAGGATGAGGCCTTCCCTTGAACAGGGTGGTCACAGAAGTGATCCCTGAAGAGGTACTCTTGAGTTTAGCTGGAAAGATGTAAGGAAGGAAACAGTAGATAGAAGAGTTCGATGAAGAGCATTCAGGCAAACAGAACTGTACTTGTGTCAGTCCTGAAGTACCTACAAATAACCCAGTGTGTTAAGGGAACAGAAATGGGGCAGTGTAGCTTGGCTGCAGGTGGTAAGGGGGAGAAGGTAGAATAAGCTTGGAAGTCGAGGGGGGGACCCCACTGTGGAGAATTTTGTAGGGTTGGGAATTGGGAAGAAAAGAGTGGATCAGGCAAGAAGTTGAGGACTGTGGGGGAGAAAAGGAAAATGGTCCTCTCACAGGGTTAAAAACAAATCTTCTAAAACATTATTGTCTTGACAAAAAATGTACTCTTTAGTTTGCCAGTTTCTCAAACAGAGAATTTTACTTTTAATTAGCTATTTGAAGCTGTGAGAAGCCAAGACAAAGTGAATTGAAATTTCACTTTCCCTTTGTCTTGGACGTTTTCCAAGAATGTATATACAAAGGAAATCTAGTAGAAAACTAGAAAACTTCCAAACTATTAGTCAATAAAATTAGACAAGTGTTTATTAATCCCTTACTGTCTATGTCACTCTTCCAGGCGTGCCAGAATTACAAAAGAAGGCAGAAATCATGGCTCCTGCCCTCAGGGAACTTAACCTATCTGAGAAAACCTGCATAAATGCAAACACTAGGGTGTAGTCCTATCACAAATATCTAAATCAGCAGAAGGGATTGGAGCATAAGTTGTACCCTTCATTTTTTTAAAAGTTGTAGAATGATATAAAAACCACTGTGAGGTGTATTCATCCAAGGATATTGTATGACGTAGTTGAGGCAAAGCCTGGTTATAAAAGGGGAAGGAAGTGGATTTCTAAACAAGGGATAACATTCACAAAGTTGGAATTGAATACTGGATTTCCAGAGGGAGAGTAAGACTGCAACTGAATGTTTATCTGTAGCTAAGGAGAAAGATTAAGAATAATTAGGCAAGGAAGGAAGATATAACAGAATTTCTGTAAAACCAGACTAAGCTATTTGTATGTCTCCAAGAGTTGGCAGAAAATGATTAAACTTTTAATCAGTAGGCAATAAAATGGAATTTTTTTTGGTAACACACAACAACAAAAATAGCAAACACATGTAGTGTTTCTCATATGAAAGGTACTTTAAGTAAGTCTCCTTAAAATCCTTATAGCAACTCTCTGAGGTAGATAATTAATTTCAGGTAACAGACAACAATATTGAGGCATGTACTGTTACCTAACTTTCCCATTGTCACCATATAATCTCTCATAAAACCAGACAATGAAACTCACAGAGTATGTCTCACAGCCCAGTTTTTTTTACGTCATCAAAGATTACACATTGTACCTATTCTATGAGCAAATATGGCAAAACAAAAAGGGACCAGGGACAAAGACCAGGTAGAAGGGTTTGGTACCTATGAGCTGGAAGCCAATATCTCAGTGCTAACAGTGAGAATGAGGAGGAAGGTATAAATCCAAGAGCTCTTGTAAAGGATGATTGTCCAAGCTTTCAGAAAATATGCATATAACCAAGGAAAAAAGGAATAACATCAAAAGAACTCAGGAAGTGGGGAGGGTAATAGTGTAGTTGGCACGAATATAGAAATTGGAGAAGAGGATTAATTAGTGGTAAAAAAGGATAGTTGTCTGGACATAGAGTTTAAGGAGATACAAGAACTTCACCGGGAAGGTACTCACAGGCAATTGTAAAGCACATAGAGAATCAGTTTAGATCTTCATGCCAAGTTGACTTCAAGTCAAAATAACTTTTCTACCACTGTCTTTCTTAGTTTTAGATTTGACTGCAAAAACTGAGATCCAGAGAAGATTCTGGTTTAATTGCAGATGAATAACTGTAGCAGCTGTGTCTAAGACTAGTCATTCTCAGAGGTGAGGGGGTCACGCTCCACAGTTAACTTGACATTTTGTTTAAACTGAGCTGCCCATCTGCTCTTCCAGACTAATGGAGCTGTGGTTCACAAAAAGAGAATATCTTTGTCACCTGTGACTACATTTGGGAAGTAGACATACAAGAAATGACGGATGACTTTACTTCAGCAAAGTGCAGAGTAGAAGTGGGAGAGAACAAAGGTGAGAGAGTGAGGAAAGTTTATCAGGCACTGAGAAAAAAACCCAGCTTTCCTTTAATTAATTCTTTGCTTCTTTACTGTTTCACCCTCTTGTCTTAGAGGTGAACCCATTGTGACTTTCCATCTCACTTTTATTTTAATACCAATGTACCACAGTAATGATGCATAAAGCAGCCACATATTAAATTTTCCTATTCTTCTCTCTCAGAAGACCCACGGCAACAGATGTTAATTGGTGCAGATGTGGCCTACACCCACAGGTGTATGAAAATCATTTATTTTTCAAGATAACCAGCTTGCTTATGAACTTTTCACCATCTTTCCTTTCCTTCTCACAGAGAGAAAAAAAAATAGGGCATGACAGAAACTTAATTGTACATTAGCTCTGAAGAACAAATCAGTTTAAACTTCTTTGATGTGGCAGAATTCCCATAAAAACAATATTACAATATGGCGTCAGAGAAAAGTATCCTTCCGCCTCAAGCCCCAGAGGCCATTTGTTCCACACTTCATGAAGAAGCCCAAGTAGAATAAATCTTGAACAGCCATCCCAGTTTCATTTCAGTAAATCATCAATCTGCAAATAATAATTTGAATAAAGAATCATGGCACAAACCTAAGAAGATCTCATTTATTGATGTAGGACTGCAGTAACGCTATACTCTGGGGCCAATGTTTAATTTGTTACCAAACTTTAAGATAGGTATTTATATAAGAGAAAAGGCAGAACCTTGCCCCACATGTGATATATGTAATAATTTCCTTCCCTGCCTAATAATAGCATATCACGTTTGTACAATGCAAATAAAATCTATAAAAACGTGGACTCACAGGTTGGTTTTTAAACTCTATAGCAAGAAGGAGAATAGCAAGCTCCTATCCACAATTCTCAAGTCAGTTCGTTGTTTTTTCCCCAAAATAATTCAGGAGAATAATGTTTGAAAATCTTTCAGTTTCACAAAGGCTTATTTGATTTTCTATTAGCTCCATAGATAAGCCAGCCATCAAAATAAAATGTACAAAAACATCAAGGTATTATTTTTATACCTAAAGAGACTACTAACTATACAGTTCTATGAAACATATTCAACAGACAAGTGTTTCCTTTTGTACTGACTTGCAATAAATTTGGCATTTCTTTTCTGAAACAGCTTTCAGGTTTTGCAAAATGGTTGCAATTTGAAGTAAAAAGTGGTTTACTTATGTCTTTATAAAATGTTTACAAAGACCAAGTCATCAGACTCTGTGCTATCCACAAAAGCAGAACATACTATTTTTCAAATATAATATCCTTTAATCTCTTGTGGCAGTATTTTGTCTGACAAGTTCATGTGCTTAGTCCCTGATTTTAGGTAAATAATACAATAATAACAGCCCTGAAGTCCTCTCCACCTTAGGCAGCTGAGAGGAACTTGGTCCTCAGGATGCCTTGACAGTTCTACAGCCCTCTAGTCAGCATTAAAGATACTGAGCTGTTTTATTTTGGGGGCCTTCTATCTTATTTTCTAAGTGTGTATGAAAGTAACTCACATTCAGGTCAGCTGAGTCTCATACAGAAAAGTTACTTTCCCACAAAAGAGTGTGTGCATATGTGTATGCAGAGAGGGTGTTAATGATAGTACATGCAGAGCAATTTTCAATCAGTTTTTGTTGTTTTGCTGTCAAATAATGGTAATAGTTCCACCCTGGTAAATTAGTTTTCTTAACTAGATTGCCTCAGTTGGTGGGAACAAGAGAAGAAAAGCTTACTGCAATGAACTTACCACCAGACATGTAAAAGATTATCATATTATCATTTTGTTTTCATATTAGCCATCATTAAACATGGTCAGGTTTGTTTTTGTTTCCTTTCTTTTCATAGAAATACCCATTATTCTGCATTCTAGCATATGCTGGTGCATAAAGGGTAGAAACTTCTTGTGGTTTTATCCTAGGTCATATGTTGATATAAAAACCTGCTGGTCATATGCCATATTATTTCAAGAATAATATTTGAAAAGCCTTGAATAAATTTAGATGAGTTGATGAAATGCTTTGTTTCTTTTTTGTTTTTCCTTTCTTTGTATCCTTCAAGATTCAGGGGTAAGTGGTCCTATCCCCCAATTCCAGGGATGAATCTTAATTGAACTAAGCCAATCATAAAACCTCCATTCCCCTCTCAACAACTAGTTTTAGTAAGGACACTTGCCACAATTTTGATGAATGAAACATGAGGGAAAGTCTGTTGGGGACATCTGAGGAAAGTTTCTTTACTGATATAAACGAAGACACATATGCTGAAATTGTCACATCTGCATCTAAGGCTTGGAGCCACAGCAGTCATCCTATAATCATAAAGAGGACCCAACCTTTCCCCAAAGGGTCATCCTATTCTTTATTCAGTAAATATACTGAATAAAAATAAATACCCAATTTCATATAGAGCCTGTCTGTGGAAGGTTGATGGATACTCAGATCCAAAGCTCTATCATGACCACCTATGAGAGTAAGGATATGCAGGGGTTCTGTAATAAACGGAGTCCTGACCCATGTCTGTTTTACACAGACCTGTAATTGCTTTACAGTTTCTGAAAGTGAAATCCAAATAGGCATGCTCTGTAGCTGATGAAACTATCACACTGGAGTCCATGATAGCTTGAGTGATCCCAATTCACCAAGTAATAATGTCGGATGAGCCCAATAGAAATCCATTGTAAAACACCAATAGTTTTCCTAGGATTGTACTTGAGCAGGTCTAGAGGGCACAAATTAACTGCACAAATAAGTGTCCCAGACCTCCATGTTACCTATCACTTTTATATCTCTGTCTCTCCATCAGCTCATACCTGTGGCCTCATAGAAAGTTCCCTAATATCACCTATCAGAGAAGGAATAACTCAGCTTAGCTCATGGAATGAGTTTACTTCACATATAAATCCAAGATATAAACTGTTACTGTGCTGTAGCCCCAATAAAGGATAAACTTGATAGACCAATGAGGAAAGTCCCCCAGGGCACAGAGCTTCTGACGGTGTTCCTGATCAGCCACTTTTTTGTAAAGAGAAAAAATGCCCCATGGTAAGGACTTACATAGATTCATGGGCAGTGACTCTTTACTTGACTGGTTCATCAGCAATCTGAAGAAGCAAGATGGGAATGCCGGGAATAAGTGGATAAGGGGAAATGACATCTGGAGGTACCATATATCAAATACCCTTAATAATTGCCTGGCCAGAAAGAATGAAGAAATGGACTGTTAGAGTTGTAGGTGAGACTTCAGTTTGATCATAATACCTTGCAATGATAGAGACTTTTTGGGATGCATAGCCAATACAGTATCCCCATTAGATAGAATGCATGTGTCCATGAATCAAGGTGAGTAATCAAGAGGGACCCTATTCATCTTATTCATCTTCAATCTCAACAACCTATTTGGAATTGGTGCTTCCTGTCATCTCAAATTTGGATTTTTTTAAAAAAATATTACAGTTGATATACATTGTTATTAGTTTTAGGTGTACAACATAGTGATTCAACAATTCAAATTTGGGCTTTTTAAAGCCATAAGTCTCAGTTTCCAAAGCAATGGACAATGATGCTTCCACCAGAGAATACACTGGGAATCCAGCTTTAACAAACAAACAAACAAACAACAACAACAAAAAACCCGCCATGGGTACAGCCAGTTTGGGACCCTATTCTTGTAGGTTACTAGTCAAAGAAAGGAGTTGGAGTTATCATACTAATAAGAGCAATTGACCCTGGTCATAATTAGGGGATAGGATTAAGATTGCTGCTATATAACAAGGTCTAGGAGGAATATGTTTGGCACTGAGGTCATACAATGAGGGATCTACCCTATGTAGAGCAGCTTTGTGAGCTCGGAATAGGAAATAACTGTGCCTGACCTGGAGTAGAATTGCAGTGTCAGTCACGATATATACAAAACTAGAAATATTTTCCTAAATTTTATGGACTAGGTAAATCTGTCAAAACTCTTGGATGATCCTAGAAAAAGAACATTAGCTTCTAATAACCATGACTGAGATTCTATTTTCTGCTAACACTGAAAAAGGGGGATCAAGTCAGAATTTTTAATTAGGAAAACATCAAAATGTAAGATATTTATTTTTCTAAATATTGTTATGTTATGGAATGTATTCTTACCGGGTATCTATCTAAATACTATATATAGTGTTATTTCCCCTGGTACTAAAACCCACCAGATCCACTAAACAAGTCTTGCTTCAAATTGTTAAAATGCATGTAAAATACTAAAATACTTTTTCTTCCATAGAATTTCTTTAAGTATGCAATTCATTCATGTGTGTATATATATGTGTGTATATAATAGATACAGTGTAAAATGACATGTTATATTATTTTACAATCAGGTATTCAAGATTAAATTATTTATAATTTTGTTGGCATTAATGATTTCTAACAGGCTGGAAGTTATTGCGTTTTTTATTCATGTGTTCACATGTTTTCAACTATAGCAGATGCTTGGAAAGAGACAGACCTGTGTTGAAAGATAGCTTGGTCATGATTTTTCTAGCTATGTGACACTGGACAACTTACTTAAACTCTTCAACCCTCAGATTTCTTTATCAATATTATTTCTTATCAATTAACAATTCCTATCTTACAGCGTTCTTATAAATATTTTATGCAAAACATCTAGCAGGTTGGTGACACTAGGTGGACATTATTCTTTTAAAAGAGAAGAAAATTACCCAACACATGCTATTATTTGAATTTTTTAAAAATATTGTACCAGAGCCCCTGGATGGCTCAGCTGGTTGAGCATCTGACTCTTGATTTCTGCTCAGGCCATGACCTCAGGATCATGGGCTAGAGCCCTGGATCTGGCTCCATGCTAATCATGGAGCCTGTTTAAGATTCTCTCTCTCTCTCTCTCTCTCTCTCTCTCTCTCTCTCCCTCTCTCCTCCTCCCCATACTCCCCCACTCTCTCTCTCTCTCAAAAAAAAAAAAAAGGAAATAAAAATATTTGACCAACTGTTCCCAGAATTATGCCACATGTAAAGCACACAAGTTTATAGTATTTCTCTGTTTCTTGTCAAGTATAAGCATCTATTGTGAGGCTGTCCTGGTTCCATCTCTAGGTATGCCATGCAGTCATTCTTTGCTGGCTTAGAAAGAGTACAGGTTCCTTCTGCTCCCTCTTGACTTACTACTTGTAGAGAATATCTCTGTGGTCTGTGTGAAGAGTGCCTGATCTCCCTGCTTGTTTCCGGATGTCCCCTCCCCGACATACCCACGTATTAATTAAGAATAGGCTAAGCTGTAATAGAAACCCAAAATGACAGTTGCTAAATAAAATATAAATACAATCTCTCTCATGCAAAAGTCAGAAGTGGGCTGTCCAGGAGTGATAAGGGTGTATCTGTTATACCAAATCTTCTTCCATATTGTTCTGCCATGCATGGCCACCATTACCAGTATTAACTCATGGTCCCAGATGGCTGCTTGGTTTCAGTCATCATGGCTACATTCTGAGTGTCAGGAAGACAGATGAGACAAAGTAAACAGAGGCCAAGGGTACACAAAGACCTACTTTGAAGGTAAATGTGGTATAGGACACTCTGTTTACATTTTTTAGACATAATTTATCCCCATGTCCACACCTGGTTTGCAAAGAATGCTAGAAAACGAATTTATTTTTCTGGGCAGAAATATCTAAAACTATAAGTGGAACTATTGCTGTGGAAAAAGAGGAAAAGAAATATTGGGGAGAATTAACAGTATCTGACATGGCCCACCACAAGCCACTTGACTTAGTCCAAAAATATCTAAATCTTCCTTAAGGCTTTGACTTAATGGAACATAAAAATCAGAAAGGTGTGCAGACTGTTTCCACCTTCTGCCCCTCTTCATATCTCCTCTGAGGCACTGAATAGGAGCAGGCTTCCTTCATTAAAAGATAAAGAAGAAAATTCAAGGGAAATGAAGCTTAAATTAGCATCTGAAGTATTAGGGAATTATATATGTCAAGTAGCTGACTTAATAAGTACTCAACAAGTACTCAATAAGAGGTAGTCATCTTAAATTATTATACTGATTAGTCCATGGTATTATACATAGGGACAAGATATTTTTCAAACTCTATATCATGATGAAACATTACCCTTCTCAGTTTTTCCCTAGTGTATTGTTACTATTATTTCATGTTTAACTTCAAAGAGGAAAAATAAATGATTATATAATTCTACTTACAACTCACAAAATTCCCTTTTACAGGCATACTACAGATCATCTTATGAACATCGGAACATAACATTATTTTTGTTAGTTTTATTTAGATATCAGTATAATCCACACACGTATCAACATTAATGACAACATGATATAGTGAAAAGAACCCTGGATTAGAGATAAAAAATTAATGACAGAAATAAAAGTCATATTCCTTTTAGTTATTTTATTTATTTCTAAAAATTTATTTCTATTTTATTTAGTTAGTTAGTTATTTCTATTTAGTTATTAATTCTGTGACCTTGGGCAAGTTATTTTTTTTATTTTCTGCATTTATTTTGTAGCAAAAGTAATATGTGATAAGAAAATTTACAAAAAGTTATATAACTTTTAAAAGTTAATCTCCCCTCACCAACTCCACTCTCATTGCTCAGAGATATTAATATCTTTCATGCATATCTGTCCATGTTCTTCACAATTACACAAATATATATAAACATATAAACAACATGAGTAGAAATTGTGTATTTCTACTGGAAATAAAAGAAAGGGTTGGCTGTATTTGCCTTTGTCACAAATACATTTTAGTCAACCTTTCAGATACACATGTATCTGAAATATACATACATATATATATACATATATATATGTGTATATATATATATATATATATATTCAATGCATTCTCATTATTCATGGCAGTCACTGTGAGCACTGCATTAGCAAATACTGAATCATTGTTCTAGGTGAAACACAGGGTTAGGTTCCTGAAAGCCTCTAGCCACAAAATTTCCATCAACCAATCAATATATAACCTTGTTTTATGTGTGTTTCTGTTTAAAGTCACCTTATTTAATATATATTGGTGATTAATTAACATTGAACTCACTGACAACAACGTTATAACTCATGCCTGAAAGAAACCCATGGAACACACATACTTCTTCAATAAGATTCATCTCAACCTTTTTGCACCTGGGAACACTACACGGCACTTCACTACATTTGAGGGCTATTTTAAAGAACAGTATCACCGCATACAGAACAAAAATGCAAAAATCATGGCGCTAAATAGACCACAAAAAGAACACTTGTTTACAGTATGAAAGTTTAGATATGAAGGCAGAACTATCTTTGTATTCAATCTCAGCTAGAAATGTGTGCATTGGACAATTCAAACTTTCTGCCATTCTACACATGCCCATGTCCACAAATGATTGTGAAAGTGTCATGAGTATTGATCTGAGTATTAGAAATAAATTTTAGGAAGTAGGAGAATTTGCAAATACAGATGGTCTGAAAATACACTATGCCTAGTACAACCTCATTATTTGTGGATTCTATATCTATATGCACACACATGCATATATACATACATATATAGAACTAACTCATATCTTTTTTTCTGAGACAGAGAGAGAGAGAATGAGAGAAAGAGAGAGAGAGAGAGAGAGAGAGAGAGAGAGAGACTGAGAGTCTTAAGCAGGTTCCACACGCAGTGTGGAGCCCGACCGGGAGGGCTCCATCTCATGGTCGTGAGATCATGACCTGAGCCAGAATCAAGAGTCAGATACTTAACCAACTGAGCCACCCAGGGGCACCTAACTCATATCTTAATAAAAATATAATATTTCATAGTATAAGAGTACCACATTTACTTAAGTGTAGTTGAAGATATGTTTGCACTCTGCCAATAATTCCTTTTGAATATTCAAGTTGATTTGAATTATTTTATCATTATAACCAATGCTGCAACAAATATCCATACATATTTATCCTCAAAACATTCATATTTAGGGGCGCCTGGGTGGCGCAGTCGGTTGAGCGTCCGACTTCAGCCAGGTCACGATCTCGCGGTCCGTGAGTTCGAGCCCCGTGTCAGGCTCTGGGCTGATGGCTCAGAGCCTGGAGCCTGTTTCCGATTCTGTGTCTCCCTCTCTCTCTGCCCCTCCCCCATTCATGCTCTGTCTCTCTCTGTCCCAAAAATAAATAAACGTTGAAAAAAAAATTTTTTTTAATTAAAAAAAATTCATATTTATAGAAATTTATGGAAGTAAATGAGTAGGTGTATTATTTTATTTGAATATATAGTTCTTCAAAAACAACTTTCCAAAAAAAATGTAACAATTGACTCTCCAACTAGAAATACATAAAGGAAGCAGCAATTCATAGAAAAGTTACTAAATCTAGTTTTTCATGCTTCACCTGTAAAAAGCAAAAGTGCATCAATTTTTCAGAATTGTGATAAATATAGAAAACAATGTGTGTGGAAATATCGTATATGGTTCAGTGCTACTTGTTTATTCACTTGAAATTGCACTCTGAAGACTATTCCATTAATGGGAGCCTAAGTGGCTCAGTTGGTTGAGCGCCAACTTTGGCTTAGGTCATGATCTCTTGGTTCATGAGTTAGAGGACCACATTGGGCTCTATGCTGACAGCTCAGAGCCTGGAGCCTGCTTCAGATTCTGTGTCTCCTTCCCTTTCTGCCCCTCCCCAACTCATGCTCTGTCTCTCTCTGTCCCTCAAAAATAAGCAAACATTAAAAGAAAAAAAAGAGTATCCCATTAAAATGCTTTTTTCAAGGGGCGCCTGGGTAGCTCTGTCAGTTAAGCATCCAACTCTTAATTTTGGCTCAGGTCATGATCTCACGGTTCAGTTCATGGATCAAGCCTGGCTTCAGTCTCTGCGCTGACTGTAAGGAGGGATTCTCTATGCCTTTCCCCTACTCACCTGTGCATGCTCTCTCTCTCTCAAATACATAAATAAACTTAAAAAAAAAGAAAAGAAAATTATTTTAAAAAATGAAATGATTTTTCCAATACTTAACCATTTTTTTCTGATGGTCTATCAGATTATTTGCATTTATTATTATATCCTTCTGGATCTTTTCTGTAAGAGATTAGTAACTTTTGCCTTACAAATTTTGTGGATTTATTCTACATGTTTTTTACTTAATTTTATGACAGAATAATTTTTTCCCAGACACAATTCCAATAGCCTAATAATGATGAAACATGTAGCTGAATATACCACAATATACTGAAATTCCTCCGCTATTAGACATTTAGATTTTTTTCCATTGTTTTCAATTAAACTTTTGAGGCATAATTTTAAAACAATAACCTGAACTCATTGAAGGAGTACAATTCAATGAATTTCAAAAGTTATACATATTCACAAAACAATAACCACAATCAAGATACAGAACATTTCACTTTCATAAAAGAATCGTCTCATACTCATTTTCAGTCCATTCCTTTCTCCATCTCAGGACTCCAGAAAAACAACAATCTGCTTTCTGTCACTGTAAATCAGTTTGCATTTTCTAGAATCTCATGTAAATGAAGTTATATAGTGTACATTTTATCTGGGTTTTTCACTGAGCATAATATTTTTGAGATTCATACATGTTATTGTATGTATCAGTAGCTTTTTTATTGCTGAGTAGTATCCTATTGCTTATATATGCTATCATTTTAATTACTCATTTACATGGTGATAGACATATGAGTATATTCCATTTGGGGGATATTTTGAATAAAGCTACTATGAACATTGATGTACATACGATCAGTGTGTGGTCATATGCTTTATTATCAAATTGCAGGATAGTATGATACATATATATTTAACTTTATAAAAAAATCTATCAAATAGTTTTCCCCAGTGCTTGTGCCATTTCCCATTCCCATCAGAAGTGTACAAGAGTTCCAGTTTTTCCATATCCTAACCAACCCTGCTAGAATTTTTAATTATAGCTCTGTTAATGTGTATACATTGGTGAAGGAGTTCAGAACAGGTCTTCCCAAAATATACCACCTTGGCATGTGGACTATTTTGAGCCAAAAGCAACATGACCCAACAGACTCAAGGAAAACTTTTACCTGTTCCTTAAGTACCTAAAAGAATTTAGATAGGGGACCTGATCCAAGAAAAGAACTATCAGAGACAGTTCCAGAGACAACTACAAAGACCATGGGCTAGTTATAGTAAACTGTTGAGAGGGAGGAGGAATGGTTCAGTATGTCTTGAAAATCAAATTCCTTCTGTGCCCATTGTCTGCATGACATGGCAAACATTTGTTTACCAAAAACTTGCCATTCCTATCTTCCTGTGAATTCTCTCTCCTCCCTTTGAAGTACCACCCGCTTCTTTTTAGCTCAGAATGGCATTTGACCTTCAATTACCTGACTGCCTGTGTCTCATATTGTTAGAGGACTCCTGCACATTTGTAATTAAGTTTCTTTTTTCCCTGTTAATCTGTCCTATGTTAGTTTGATTATTAGACTAGGCAAAGAATTAATAAGAGTATAGGGAAAATTTTCCTCCCCAACAATTTTATTTCACTGTGTTTTAAATGTGCATAATCCTAATAACCAATGATGCTGTGCATCTTTTCATATGTTTTTTGGCCATTCATATATACTCTTTTATGAAATGATCATTTCATTAGGTTTTGCCTACTTTTCATTAGGTTGCTTTCTTAGCACCGAGTTTTGAGAATTCTGTACATATTCTTTGCCAAATAAATATATTAGGAATATTTTCTCTCCTTTTGTAATAGTCTCTTTTGGAGACCAATTTTTTAAATAAAAGTCCAATTTTTCATTATGCCCTTTATGGTTTGTGCTTTTGGTGTTCTACATTGGAAATATGTATTTGCCCTCTTTCTTTTCCCATGGAAATTTTATACTTTTAACTTTTACATTTAGGCCTGTGCTCCTATTCAAATTAAATTTTGTGAATGGTATGAGGTAAGGGGTAAGGTTCTTTTTTTTTTTTCATAAAGATATCCAAATGTTCCAGAATTACTTTTTAAAAAGAATTCCCTTTCTCTCATTGAATGGCCTCAGGACTCTTCTCAAAAATCAGTTCACTATATACCTGTGTGGATCTGTCTTTCGACTCCCTGTTCTGTTTATCTATATTTATCCTTTCACTTATACCACATTTATTTTGATTATTGTAGCTTTTATAAAAGTCTTGAAATCAGGTATTATGTGTTGTAATATTGTGACTTATAACAAGAAACATATATCTGGTGCTTCTCCCCATTTCTGGCACCATCTCCTAAAATCCTTGAAATTTCCTGAGCCATAAGAGTGACAAGAAACATCTTTTGTGACAATGGTTGGTCTATTGTCCTCAGTTCCTGAAATTACTTTAGAGCCATAAAGGTGAAATGAGTGTCTTCATAAGAAGCTCCTTTTAACCACAACTGAGTTTATATTAATGAGGTATCTTTTGGAAAATCCTTCAAGATGGGGGTTGCTGGTTGCCAAGGGAGCCAACCTTGTGATTAGACTTTCATTCTTATCCCACCACCACTCTCTGGAAGAAAAAGAGGGCTGGAGATTGAGTTCAATCACCAATAACTAATGATTTAATCAATCGTGGCTATGTAGTGAAACCTCCATAAAGACCCAAAAGGATGGAATTCAGAGAACATTTGGAGATTTGGGGAGAATGGTGCACTGCCTTTTTCTCATACCTTTTCTTACTCATCTCTCCTACCTGGCTATTCCTGAGTCATGTCCTTTCATAATAAACCAGTGATCTATAAGTAATATGTTTTTCTGAGCTCTATGAGTCACTCTAGCAAATTAATTGAACCCAGTGGGGAAGCCCTGGAACTTCCAGCCTATAACCTATTTGTTCAGAAGCCCAGGTGACAACCTGGACTTGCAATAGACATATAAAGTGAGAGAGCGGGGTGCAGTCTTATAGAACTGAACTCCTAATCTGTAAAATATGATTCTATCTTTGGATGGATAGTGTCAGAATTGAGCTGAACTGTGGGAGGGACACCCAGCTAGTGTCCCATAGATTGCCTGATGGTATGAGGTAGTCCTCTCTCCTTGCCCCTGCCAAACACACACACACTGTAACTGCTGACCAGAAACATTTTATTAACCCCCTAACTTTGCTCATCTTTATAAATTGTTTTGTCTATTCCAGGATATTTAATTCCATATAAATTTTAAAATACACCTGTCAAAAATGGCTCGCATTTTAGTCTTTTTTCTTCTTTTTCAATCTATATGCCTTTTATTTATTTATGACTTATTAAAATTCCTAGGACCTCCAATAGAGAGGTTGACATCCTTGCCTAGCTCCCAATATTAGGGAGAAAATAACTAAGTATGATACTAGCTACAGAATTTCCAGTAGTGCCCTTTATCCAGTTAAGAAAATTCCTTTTGATTCTCAGCTTGCCAAAAGTTTGTATCTTGAATAGATATGATTTTGTCAAATGCTTTTTTAAATGCTTTTTCAAATGCTTTTTCAAATGCTTTTTGTATATTGCTGATTTAAATTTGCAACTATTTTGTAAAAGATGTTTGTATCTATGTTCATGATGGACATTGATTTATAATATTTTTCTTGAAACACCTTTGTCTAGTTTGATATCGGTGCAATACAGTTCTGATAAAATAAATTAAAATATACTTCCCTATTTTCTGAAATAATTTATGTAAGATTGGTATGATTTCTTTCTAGATTTTTTTTAAAGAATCACTAGTAAAATCCTCCCAGCCTGAGATTTTCTTTTTAACACGGAAGTTTTAAATTATGAATAAAATACACTTGATACACTACAGATATTCAAAAATTTTAGTTCTTCTCCTGTCAGTTTTGTAATTTTTATCTTCTAAGGAATTTTTCCTGCTCAAATAGTCACAAAATTTGTTAAATAAAGTTTTCAATATCATATATTTGTTGCTCTTTTAAGTTTTGAAGCCCTGTATAAGCATCCTGTCTTTTGTTCTTGATACTAATAATATAAACTCTTTTTATTGTGATCAGTCTTTTTAGGAAATGAATGGTGAACTGTAATCTGTGGACAAATCTGTCTCATTATTGTTTTTGTATAACCCACAAGCTAAAAATGGCTTTTACACTTCTAAATATTTGAAAAAAAATCAAAAGTTCAAAACTATTCCATGATACTGCAAAATTATATGAAATTCAAATTTCACTATCAACGAACAGTTTTCTTGAAATACACCTGTGCATATTCATTTACAAATAGTCTAAACTTGCTTTTATGGGAAGTCAGCAGAGATGACCATTTGTAATGGAGACCTTAATGCCAGTAAACATTAAGGTATTTAATATTTGGCCTGTTATAAAAAATGTTTGCTTACACCAGTTTAGAATGTTATCAATTTTATTGTTATTTTCAGAGAACCAGATTTTGCTTTGATTGATTTTTCTCTATTACACATCTATTTTCTGTTTTACTAGTTTCTGCAATTATCTTTTTTATCTGTTTCTACATGATCTGGGTTTAATTTTCTCCTCCTTTTCTACCTTTGCAGGGTGGAATAATTGATCATTGACTTTAGATCTTTCTTGTTTCTTAACATAAGCATTTAAAAATATAGACTACACTCTAAGGAGAGATAAGCTGCCATCCATAAATTTGGATATGCTGTATTTTCATTTTTATTCAATTTAAAATATTTCTTAATTATTCAAAGAAAAAGAAGATAAAAGAGAGGAACCTACTCTATCATATATGGGCATATGGCAAAGTTATAGTAATAAAAAAGGAGTGGAATTAATCAATCAATAATAAATTTGACTATCATTCAATTAGGGACAGATCAGATTAAGTCAATGGCATGTTAAAATCTATTGTTGATAATAAATTGTTCTAATATCGGTGGCTTTAAGTAACAAACATTCATTGTCTCACAGTTTCTAAGTGTCAGGAATCCAATTTAGCTGCATCCTTTCAGTCAAGGTCTCTCATAAAGCTACATATAAGGTTCTGGCCAGGGCTACAGTCATCTTAAGACTCCACTGGGGATCAATCTGCTCCCATGCTCATTCATTTGGTCATGGGCAGGCTTCAGATCCACTTCAAGCTCATTCTTGTGGCTGTTGACAATGCTCAAGTCCTACTTGCTGTTGGCTAGAGATGTCAGTCCTTTGTCACGTAGCCCTCTCCATAGGGCAGCTCACAACATGGCACCTTGTTGTCCCAGAGTGAGAGAACAGAGAAGGAGAGGGCAAAAAAGAAGTCACAGTCTTTTGTAACCTAACCTTGGAAGGGACATCCCATCACTGGCCATAATCTGTTGATTGGAAGCAAGTCACTCAGTACAACTCACTCTTAATTGAAAGAGATTACTCAAACAGATGAGCACCAAGAAGCAAGGTCATTGGAGGTCATTAGGAAGGCTGCCTACCGAACGAAGATGGTGTTAAAAGACTGGCTTGTTGTATGGAGAAGAGTAAAACTAGATCTCTACCTAACATCACATAAAAAGATGAAATCCATACAAATTAATAATCTACAATTTGAAAGATATAACAAAATAGTATAAAATGTAGATTTAGGTATTGGAAAGAATTTTTTAAATAAAAGTTCAAAAACAAACTATAAAGAAAGTGACTGCTTCATTACATCAAAATAAGGAATTCTGTAAGATAAAAGATATGATGAAAAATTAATTACAAAAAGAACAAATGGAGGAAGATATTTTTAAATTCTAAACTTCAAGTAATTAGTATCTAAAATATCCTGCAAACTTATCTAAATCAACAAAATCAGGGGCACCTGGGTGGCTCAGTCAGTTAAGCATCTGACTTCAGCTCATGATCTCATAGTTTGTGGGTTTGAGCCCCGTGTTGGGCTCTGTACAGACAGCTCAGAGCCTGGAACCTGCTTTGGATTCTGTGTCTGCCTCTCTCTCCCCCTCCCCTGCTCACACTTTGTCCCTGTATCTCAAAAATAAATGTTTAAAAATTTAAAAATAAATAAATACATAACCAAACAAAAATCACAGAATCACTCCAAAAGAACAGATGCAAAAAAGATAAGAAGATGCAATTTAAAAGATGAAACCCAAAGGTTGACAACACAGAAAAAAAATGTTCAAACTCATTACTAATCATTGAAATGCAAATTAAAAGAACAATGAAATAACATTTTAAGTCTCAGCCTTGCAAAAATAAGTACTCTGAATAATGCAGAAAGTGAAAAGGAAGTATGGGTATAGGGACCTTTCACAGTAGAAACAGTAAGATCACAACCTGACAGTATTTAGCCAGATTAAGTATATGCATACCTTATCACATCAGCCATTCAATTCCTAGCTCTTTATATCTTAAAGAAAGTCTTATAAAATTCATTAAAGGGGAATTTATAAAAGGAATGTCATTGCAGGACTATTCAATTTAGCAGGTAGGTAGAGGTTATCTGGCATCCATCATTGGGAGAATAAATATAAATATGAAAAATGCACCCTTGTGGAGATTGTGCAACAATAAGATGGAACAGATTTAACATTCACATGGTCACACAGGGGGATCTTGTAAACACAGTACTGAGTGAAAATAATACTAATAAAAAGGAACAGAATGAAATAGCTAACATAATACCTTTTCTAATGCAGTATAATATTTTATTCCTTGTATATACCATGATTCATTTAATAACTAACATTTGTTGAATATTTAAATTGAGCATACCATATACAATCATTTTTGCCACATCACTATTTCTTAATGTTTATTCTGAGAAATGAGATTGGTGAATCAAAGATTAGAAAATTTGAAAGTATTTCTGTGTACGCTGTCAAAATTTTCTAGAACTAAAGTTCCAATTTATTTTTCCATCAACTGTGCGTGATAATACTGTCTCAACTATAAACACTTGGAATTTAATTCTAAAAACATATTTCCTAATTTGAAACATAAATATTTTAATATACATTTCTTTGATTTTTAGTACAACTATTTTCCATAACTTGATTGACAATATATTATTTTTCTAATTGAAATTTTTTTAAATGTATTGAGGTAAAACAGATATACAACATATATATGATATCTGCATATATTCAATATGTACAGTTTGATGCATTTGGAAATATACAAGCAGCCATGATGCCATCACTACAATCTAGGAATAGACATATCCAACACTTCCAGAGTTTCCTTGTGTCCCTTTGCTTTGTTTGTTTTTTTTTAAGATTTTTTTTTTAGAACAGTTTTAGGTTCATAGCAAAATTGAAAGGAAGATACAGAGATCTCCCATTTACACTCTTTCTCTACACATTAATAGCTTCCTCTACCACCCTTGATTTTTTGTTTTTGTTTTTTTTTGTGTGTGTGGTAAGAACAATTATCAGGAGATTTACCCTTTAAATTCTGAAGTACACAGTACCATAATGTTAACTATTAGACAGCAGATCTCCAGAACTCATTCATCTCTCAAACCAAATTTTTATACCCAATGAACAAATGAACAACTCACTATTTTCCCTACGGGTCATGCTTCAGCTTCTGGCAACCACTATTGTATTCTCTGCTTCTAAGAGTTTTACCATTTAAGATACCTCATATAAGTGAAATCATGCGGTATTGGTCCTTCTGTGAATGACTTATTTCACTTAGCATAATGTCCTCCAGGTTCATCCATGTTGTCACAAATACTGGGAGTTTCTTCCTTTGTAAAGCTGAATAATATTCAATTCTATGCATATACCATATATTCTTTACTCATTCATCTACCAATGGACACTTGGTTTTTTTCTGTATCTTGGCTATTATGAATAATGCTGTAGTGAACATGAGAGTGCAGATATCTCTTTGAGATCTTGATTTCATTTCTTTTTGATATGTACCTAGAAGTGGGATAGCTGGACCATATGGTAGTTCTACTTTGAGTTTTTGAGGAAACTCCCTACTGTTTTCCATAGCTGCTGAACCATTTTACATTCCCAAAAGTACACAAGGGTTCCAATTTCTTCACATCCTCACCCAGTATCTTTTTAAAATGTGTAATAGCCATCCTAACAGGTGTGAGGTGATATTTCATTGTAGTCTTGATTTGCATTTTCCTGATAATAATGTCAAGCATCTTTTCGCATACCTGTTGGTCATTTATATATCTTTGGAAAAATGTCTTTTCAAGTCATTTGCCCATTTTTCAATTGGGTTATTTGGGTTTTTTTTTTTTTTTGCTATCAACTTGGATGAATTTCTTACATACTCAGGAAATCAACTCCTTACCAGATAAATAGTTTGCAAGTTTTCTTCCATTCTGTACATTTTCTTTTCATTCTTTTGATTGTTTCCATATTTGTGCAGAGGGTTTATGGTTTGATGTAGTCTCACTTGAGTACTTTTACCTTTGTTGCCTGTGTGTTCTTACTGTTATATTCAAAACATCATTGCCAAGACCAATGTCAAAAAGCTTTTCTTCTACATTTACTTCTAGGAGTTTTATAGTTCAAGTCTGTGTTTAAGTCTTTAATTTTGAGTTGATTTTTGAGCATGGTATAAGGTAGGGATCTGATTCTTTTTTTTTTTTTTTTTTTTTGCATGTGAATACCCAGTTTTCCCAGCACCATTTGTTGAAGAAACTATACTTTTCCTTTTCCCATTGTGTCTTCCTGCCACCTTTGTTAAAAGAGCAGTGGGTTTATTCCTAGGCTCCCTATTCTGTTCAATCAATCCATATGTCTGTCTTTATTCATGTATTGTACTGTTGTGCTTAAAATAGCTTTGCAATATATTTGAAATCAGGAAGTGTGATGCCTCCAGCTTTGTTCTTCTTTTTCATGATCTCTGTGCCTATTCTGGGTCTTTGTGAATTTTAGAATTGTCTTTTCTATTACTGTCAACAATGTCATTGGGTTTTTAAAAAGATAGTATTGAATCTATAAATTGTTTTGGGTAGTATGGACATTTTAACAATATCAAGTCTTCCATTTCATCAACACAAAATATATATATATATATATATATATATATATATATATATATATATACTTTGCTTTCTTTAATATGCTTTCTTTAATTTATTTTGGAAATGTTTATAATTCTCAGTGAACTTCATTACTTCCTTTGTTAAGTTTACTCTACGGTATTTTATTATTTGATGCTATGTAAATGAGATTGTTTCTTAATTTCCCTGTCAGATGGTTTGTTGTTAATGTATAGAAATGCAACTGTTTTTTGCATGTTGACTTTGTATTATATAATTTTGCTGAATCCATTTATTTGTTCTAATAATTTTTTATGTATGGAGTTTTCATAAAAGTCATGTCACCTGCAAAAAGATAAGTCTTATTTCTGGCTTTCTGATTTGAATGCATTTTCTTTTTCTCACCTAGGACTTTCTCTTTCATAGGACTTCCACTACTTATCTTGAATGAAAGTGGTGAGAGTTGACATCCTCTTCTTATTCCTGATCTTAGAGAAAAATTTTCAATTTTTTACTATTGAGTATGATGTTAGCTGTGGGCTTATCAAATGTGGTCTTTATTATGTTGAGTTACATTCTTTTTATACCTAGTTTTTTGAGAGTTTTTGTCTGAATGAGTGTGTGAGTATTTTAAATGCTTTTTCTGCATCTAGTGAGATGATCTTGTAATTTTTATGCTTCATTCTATTAATGTGATCTATCACATTTATTGATTTACGTATGTTGAACCACCCTTGCATCCCAGAAATAAATCCCACTTACCATAATGTATGATATTCTTAATGTACTATTGAATTCAGTTTACTTGTATTTTGGTGAGGATTTTTGCATCTATATTCATCAATGATATTAGCCTATGATTTTCATTTCTTATAGTTTTCTTTGTTTGGCTTTGGTATCAGAAATGCAGGACTTACAAAATAAGTTTGGAACTATCACCTCCTATTCAGTTTGAGGGAAGGGTAAATTCTTCTTTGTTTTTATTATTTTTATTTTTTCCTCACACTGCTTTATTGCAGAATCTGGAAGGCAGGTGAACCAGTTCCATCCCTCTGCCCATCTGTGGGCAGAATGGAGCTGAAATGAAATCAGAAAACATTCAACAGACATGACTGGGCAATATTATAGGACCTCCTTAAACAATGAACTCCTGATTGGCTGCCTAGAGAGCCCTAGCCCTGAGGTTGGGTGGCATGGGGTGAGGAGGGTCAAGCCTGAATATACTCCACTTTTGAGGACTTCTCTGGCACCCATGGGAGAACTAAAGTCTTTGGAAAGAAGTCGAGATTGAAGAGGGCCTGGGTCCCAGATTGCAGGTTTGGAAGGTTGAGTCTAGAGCCCTGATTTGGGAAGAAGTTTTGGTCTAGGAACCCAGACTATAGAGAAGATGGCTAAATTCTGGAGTCTAGGCTTGAAGCGGGGATTTGAATCATGGAAGCTCCATAAGATCCCAGGTTTGGGGGTCCTGGGTAAGCAAGTACCGGTCTGGGTATGTTGGAGCATGGAGGCTGAATCCTGGAGCCCAGAAGGACCCCAACTGGGTCCCAAAGGTGGTTTGGAAAAGGAGCCTTAGTCCTGGAGCCCTGGTTTAAGAGGCTATGGACCCAGGAGTCCTGGTTCAAGGCCTGACAGGCTGCACCCCTGGCACAGCACTTGGTCTCCAGCCCCCCACAAATCCTTGGCCCACCAGGGAGGTGGCACAGCGGGCACAGGAGATGGAGCTGTGGTGCCAGTGGTGGTCTTAGAAGGGCACGTACTTGCCTCCACCCAGTCCTATGATGCTACATTTGCAGCTGCTGCACTTGGGTGCAAACACTTCTCCAAAACCGGCCACTCAGTAGGGATCATCATCCCTGGAAGCAAACTGCTGCTCTGCCATGCGCATTTGGCTCCCTGTGCAGACCAGGCATTCTTGATGCCAAGGCTAATCATGGTATGTTATGCACCCTATGTCAATGACTGGCTGCGGAGGGTAGGGTGAGGAGAAAGCTTGTTCTCCTGGCAGGGCACGCAGTAATGAGCTTGTGGGGCACAGAGGAACAGGAGCCCAGCAGTGCTCGGGCCCTGTCTGGCCTCTTCTGCATTCCAGCTTCCGGGACCCAGGCATGACGGCGTACCCTGCAGGTGAACTCCCAGGACAAGGCACTGCTGCAGCAGTCAATGCACAGCAGCTCACTGTACTGGCAAGAGAAGCTCTGGCACCGGCAGCAGCCCACCTGGATGTGGCGGTCTTGGTAGAACACCTCCCTTGAGTCGTGCCCCACATGCGGCTGGCACTCAGCACAGGCGGTGGCAAAGGTGTTGTCATAGCAGGGCACACAGTCGGGGCCATCATCCATCCGTATGTATTTGAGGCCATACAGGGATTCGCTGCATTTTGCACAAAGTCCTAGCTCATCGTGGATATGAGTGAGCCCCCTAAGCCGGTGGCAGAGCCAGAAACCACAGTTCCCTTGCGTTTTCTCCATTATGTTTTGTCAATTACATCTAATTATTGATAGGGAAGGACTTACTATTGCCGTTTTGTTTATTGTATTCTGCCTGTTTTGCAGGGGCTTTGGGGGGAGTGGCTTAGAGGGCAGGGGGCTGACAAGAGTTAGAAAAGAGGTCAGGGAAAAACAAGAGTTAGGAAAAGGCTGAGCAAGAACCCACGCTAGAGTCTGTGCCTTCAAGATTTGTGCTTTAGACTGGAGGTTGACAAACTGGAGTACCAGCCCACCACCAGTTTTTGTGTAGCTCTGGAGTAAGAATGGTTTTTACACTTTTAAAATGTAGAGGAAAAAATCAAAAGAATAAAATTTCCTAGCATGTGAAAATTCTATGAAATTCACACTTCATGGTACATAAGTTTTATTGGAACCAAGGCACACCCATTCATTTACATGTTGTCCATATACTTTCATGCTGAAGTAGCAGAACTGAGTAATTGGAAGGAGACCTTTTGGCCCATAAAGCCTTAAATTTTACGATCTGACCCTTTACAGAAAGACTGCTGACTCTTTCTGTAGAGCTTTGCTGCTCAAAGTATGATCTACAGACCATGAGCAAGAAGTATCATATGGGAGCTGTTAGAAAGGCAGACTCTCAGGTCCCGCAAAAGACCTGCTGTATCCAAATCTGCATTTTACAATGATTTGTGTCCACATTCAATTGCACGGAGCATTGTTATATTAGTGTCCTGTTTTGGCAGATGGGTCAGTAAGTCTAGCAAGTAGGACATGGGTTGGATTAAGAGTAGGAGACAGAGGAGGAAGGGACAGGGTCCACAGACATTTAAGGAATGTCTGTCACTTGGGGGTGCACAGGAAAGCACACATTCTTACCCCAGGCTTCTGAGATTCCTGCATATAAATATATGGATAATAGGAAGTCATATGCAAGTTAACATAAAAGTTTGCATTTCTTATTATTAAAGTATGCTTTGCCAAAGCTGATCAACAGGAAGATAATCAAATTAGCCAATATCCACCTTCCCATCCCCAGCCTCAATGTAGGCACACACACAAGAAGAGTTTTCTGACAAGCAAGAATGCCACTTTTACTAGAAATTGGCCAGAAGCACTGCTATGGGGAAGTTTCTTAAGAGGTAGTAACTCAAATATTTTGCTAAAGCATTGTTACAAATGCTAGAATAGTCATGAATAAGATGGTACAGAGTACAGTCCTCCCTCAAAGATACCCTACAAGAAAATTCACCATTTGATGTTCCTTTCCTTTCCTTTTCTTTCCTTTCCTTTCCGTCCCTTCCTTTCCCTTTCCTTTCCTTTCCCTTCTGTTCCTTTCCCTTCCCTTCCTTTCCTTTCTTTTTCTCTTTCTTTCTTTCTTTCTTTCCTTCTTTCTTTTTCTTTTCTTTCTTAATGGGAACTTTTAAGATTTACTCTTTTAGCAACTTTCAAATACATGATACAATACTGTTAACTTTATTCCCTATGTTATACATTACATCTGCAGAATTTATTTATCTTATAACTGGAATTTTGTACCTTTTCATTACCTTCCCACATTTTGCCCACTTCCCACCTGATGTTCCTAGTAACCACATCTGTTCTGTTATCTATGAATTCATTTTTTAAGATTCCACATATAAGTAAGACCATATGGAATATATTTATATATTCAATTTATATTCAATTCAACATTTTCTTTACCAGTTCATTCACTGCTGAACATTTAGGTTGTTTCCATGTCTTGGTTATTGAGAAAAATGCGATGAACATGGGGTGTAGCTTTCTAAGAGATAGTGGTCTCATTTCCTTCAGATATATACTCAGAAGTGAAATTGTTGGGTCGTATGGTGGGTTTATTTTTAATTTTTGAACGATCTCCGTACTGTTTTCCATAGCGACTACACCACTTTACATTCACACCAACAACATACAAGCTTCTCCTTTCTCCACATCCTGACCAACAGTTGTCATCTCTTGACTTTTTAATAATAGCCATTATAATAGACATGAGGTGATGTCTCAATATGGTTTTGATTTGCATTTCCCTGATATTCGTGATTTTGAATACCTTTTCATATTCCTCTTGGTCATTTGCATGCCTTCCTTGGAAAACTGCTCAGTTCCTTTGCCCATTTTTTAAATAAGTTTTTTGGTTTTTCTTCCTTATTGAGTTGTATGAGTTTATATGTATATGTATATACATATATATAAATATATATTAATTAATTATATATTAATATTAACTCCTTATCAGATATATAAGGTGTAAATATTTTCTCCCACTTCTAAAATATCAGGATATTAGCTGTAAGCTCCACCTATTTCCTTTCCTGTTTAAGGAGAAGATTCTAGATTGTATGCATTTTTCTCTATCTCTCAGAGCTGTGGTGGCTGCTGAGAGCCACCTGCACATTTTCCTCCGGACAATACACTGAATGGCGTTTGGTGCAGTGGCCACTTCTCTCCTTCCCTTCTAACGGAAACATCTCGGGATTGTGCACCTTCTTTTAGTCCCACAGAATCATGCTGTTTGATGAAAACGAACTGCTCTCTTTTCTGTAGGGAAGCACACTTTAAAGGCCCAAAAAGTGGGTGCAGCTTCCACTTCTCTCCCTTCTTTCTGATGGAGATGTCTGGGGATTGTGCACCTTCTCTCAATTCTGCAGCACCACCGGCTGCACCACTGGCTCCTGAGCGACCCCCACCTCTTTTCCCTGGGGTCTGTTTGGGCTGGAGTGCCAGGAGGTGGGTGCAAGTTCCACCTTTTTTCGTGTGCTAAAAGAGAAATCTCAAAATTGTACACCTTCTCTCAATCCCACAGACCCATGCTGACTGCTGAGAACCACCCATCTTTCTTTGTTCTTAGAAGCCCACAGGCATTCTAACTATGCTGACTGCCTCAGCCGTCTCTATAAGGTTACACAGAAGTAAATTACTTGGGCAGGATTCCCAAAGTCTAAAAATATTGAATGCATCCTTCACTCACTGCTTGCCCCCCTGGAGAAATCTCAGGCCACTTGGATCTCTCTTGGCACTGAACTGTGGCAACTTCGGGGAGGGGCTGACCCAGGTAAACTGAAACTGCTCTTTTGACCTGTTTCACAGTGTTTTTCCTCATTGTGTTTATCTGGGGAACTGTAATTTCTTAACTGGTCTCTGGAGTTCTCAGAAGGTATTGTGGCTCAAATAGTATTGTTTGTGTGTATTTACGTGGAGGGACAATTGTTCCAATTTCTTATTCTGCCATCTTACTGAAGTCATTCTTTAATAGTTTTTAATATATTAAAATCTGATGCACACAGAAAGCACATTTTTGAAAGAATACTTGCAAACACAAGCATACAAATTTTAAAACTTAGAACCACTACTAGGAGAGCAGAAATAAAAGAAAATGGAAAATAGTTATAGCAATAACCCTACAAGCACAAATTTATCTTCCAACTGTAAGGTAGTTGGGTATTAGAGAAAATGAGCAGCCATAAGAGACTAGTAGTGATTTTCTCAGAAGAAAGATTTAATAAAGAAAGTGTTTGTGAATATAGGTAAGCTTGTTTGTAACATGGAGAATTTCATAGGACACTGGGAGAAACTTGGGGATGATACACAGAGTTAGAAATTGAGTTAAATAAAGACACCACTGAGCATTTGAGAAATAATATGCATAGTAATCAGTTTGTACAAGAATTCACATTTTGGGTGATGACCCAGGACAAAAAGAAGTTGGGCAAGATGAATTTGGCTTTAGCAGCCTCCTGAAGATAGGAAGCAATCCAAATTTATGGACTTCAGCCTTAGGTTGAAGTGAAAAGACAGATGGGTCTAACGTGGGATAAAATACTTCTTTTCTCTCTTTTTTTTTTTTAACTTTTCTTAATATTTATTTTTGAGAGAGAGAGAGAGAAAGAGAGACAGACAGACAGACAGACAGAGTGTGAGTGGGGGAGCAGAGAGAGAGACACACACACAGAATTGAAAGCAGGCTCCAGGCTCCAAGCTGTCAGCACAGACACTGACACGGGGCTCGGACCGATGAACTGTGAGATCATGACGTGAGCCCAAGCCGGATGCCCCTAACATTTCTTTTCTTTTATTCTACAGGAAAGAGTGAAGCTAGGGAGCATAATCTTTATGGTAGGTACTTATGGGAGGTAGTTGCAGCATTCCCTTCAGAAGGGATGGCAATAGGATGAGGTCTCTGCGTCATCATGCTTCAGGTTGGAGCCCAGCAGACAGCATGATCAGCACAGCAATCCCAAATATAATCCCTGTGGGGAAAGGCACCACGTCTGCTGCTTTCCTCACTCTGTCCACAGAACCTAAGACATCAAGTAATGCAATAAGTATCTACTAAATGAAGGAATTAGATACCAGTGAAAAACTGGAAACAGAAAGGCAACAAAAGGGAAAAAGTCAAATACATTATGGTATATCTTGATAATGGAATTTGATGAAATAAACGAAAATCATAATTTGGAAGTATACTGTTAATATCAAAAATATTTGGGGTGCCTGGGTGGCTCAGTCGGCTAAGCATCCTACTTTGGCTCAGGTCATGATCTCATGGTCCGTGAGTTCGAGCCCCGCGTCAGGCTCTGTGCTGCCAGCTCAGAGCCTGGAGCCTATTTGTGTCTCCCTCTCTCTCTGACCCTTCCCCATTCATGCTCTGTCTCTCTCTATCTCAAAAATTAAAATAAACATTAAAAATTTTTTTTAAAGAAAATATTTATGCTATACAATTAAATGCTAAAAGACTGCAAACAATATTTTGTATCATCTTTTTTTTGGCAAACAAATAATTATTCATAGAAAAAGGTTGACAAGAATGTACATTAAAATATTAACTGTAGCTATTTCTGGATGTGATAAGTGACGCTTCCTCTTGCTAATGTAAGTTTATGAATAGTTCAAGATTCACCTGAATTATGATAAAATTCTGAAGGTACAAAATATACATGGATTTTGAGAATCAATACCTGCAAGGTGAATGAATTCGTTTTTAAAAACCATCTATGCTAAGAATTTATACTTAGTTGTGATTGTACCAGTTAAGGAGGTATAAAATGTTTAATAGTCTTCTGATTTGCATTTAATTGCCATATGCTTATGTGGTTAGCAGCTGCAAGCTCCTTGAGGGCAGTGATAATATTTGTATGAGTGTCCTGAGAACCTAGGTGTTCAATAAATGTCTGTTGAACTAAATAACTATTTTATAATATCCTATAATAATTTGCCATGCTGTTGAAAGTTTTCTGGAAATATTAAATGAACACTTTGCATAATACTGATTTAACTTTTTCTCTTTTTCTGAAACTGCTTCTGCATGTATGTTTCTAACTTAGTTGCCATCTTCTTTCACAGAAGCTTAAAATTATGATTTAGTCTGTGGTTGTTTTTTCATGTTAGTATTTTCTGTAACTACTCTGCTTACCAAGTGACCCCTCTGAAGCTCTAGTCAATAGTCATTTTTTCCTCTTCCCTGTAACATAAATTTTAGCACTTAAAAATTCTTATGTATCCAAAGTTTATTTGGTTATTTTAGTTTATTTCCATAAAAAAGAAACCTCATCTTTATTTTTATCAATTGACTCTGGATTTTAACACATGGGAGTTAATAATTCTCAATTCTCTTTTTCATAAAACTCTTTGATATTCTAGCCTACTTATGCTCCCAGATGCATTTGTAGAAATTTTTTTGTCAGTTTATAAAGAAAATCATGTTGATGCTTTCACTAAGACGATATCAAAGCTGTAATGAAAGTTGGAACATCTGACATATTTAGAACATTATCATCTTCATATACAGAAATACAGTTTGCCTTTCCATTTATTTCAGTATTCTCCCAATAAACCTTGGTAATTTTATGCATCGTTTTCAGCTCTTGAATTTATTTCTAAGTATTTTAATGCTTGCTTTATTGTGAATTGAATCTTTTTTCCATAATTGTTACCAAATATTTTTATTTTTATCACTTTATTTTTTTCTATATATTTCTTTCTTTTTGGCATGCTGCTTTATTCTGTTCCTAAATACTTTAGGCAAAGGCTTAATTCATTGTTTTTCCCTTTTCTCCCATACAAACACAAGAATTTGAGTGATAAATTTTCTCCTAAGTGCTATTTTGGCAGCATTCCATACTTTTTATGTATATATTGTATTTGTATTTTCACTGCATTTTCTTGTTATTACATTCTGGATTTCTTCCCTGACCTAGGCACTTTTAAAAAACACTTTTTCTTAAGTTTTCATGCATTTGGCACATTTTAATTCCATTCTCATTATTTGTTTCTATTTTTAATGCATTGTGGCTTAAAATATAATGGGTAGTATATCGGTTTTTAAAAATCGCTTGGGTACATTTTTGTTCCAGCATGTGATCCTTCTGAAAAACATATTATTACACTTGAAAACCAAGTGCATTTCCATATTCCGTTCCTATTTTCTCTCAGGATAACAGTTAATTCTATTCTACTAATCATGTTATTCAGGTAGAACTTTTAAAATTAATTGTCTCCTTGTTATCAATCTAATCAAGAGAATCTTACTGTGGGAGTTTCACTTATCTTTCTATTGCTTGGATCTATTACTGACTAATTTAAGTTGACAGTCCTCTATTGGCTAGCCAGTGGCCTATGAACAAAATAATCATATGATTTATCATCTAAACTGGAAAAATTTAGATAGTGGAAAAGGATGCTCCTAATAATTATGCTGGATCAGCAGTCCTGAACCAAAACTACTTGAGCAAATCCAGGATAAATCTACCCTACCTGCAGGTAATCTAGCAGGAGGGCTCTATCCACTAGAGGTATTCTATACTACTCATTCATCAGAACAGCATTAACTGAATTAGCCTGACTGAAACTTGAAAAAGTCTAACAGCATTTACTATATGTAAGTCTTACAACATGTAAGAGAGGATGGATGTAAGTGGATGTAAGCTACGGGGGTTATTTTTGTTTCCCTCTTTTGCTTATGTGTATTTTCTAAATTAAATGCAATTACTTTTGAAGAAAGAAAAAATAAAGTTTTCAAAAGAAGCAGGTGATTTGGAAAGTATGGACATTTGGGGCAATTCTAATTCTCCATTTTAATAGAGAGTAAGGAATTTAAGAAAAAGGGTGGAACAATATTTACAAGGAAAAGTTATCAAGAGGCAGGTCACTGGAGTCAAACTGCCACATCATTTACTAGATGTGCAACAAGTTAGACTTACTTCCCCTTACTTTCTCCTTTGACAAAGATAACAGTAGCACCTTCCCCATGAGGTTGTTACGAGTATTACATGAGATAATAAGATAGTAAGTATTACATGAGCAAATAAGCAAAACACTTAGACCAGTGCTGGGCTTGAGGAAAGTGCTCAGGGCACTAACTATTAGCTAAGGGCAGGCAAGAAGGTGGCAAAGGAAATAGGAACCTGAAGAAAAAAGTTGAGAATTGGCATGAAGATAGAAAAGCATTCTCAGATTGGGCCTACCTTTCTTTGCTCCATTAAACCTTGGTCCTCAGCAGGATGCTGACTATTCCGGAAACCCATAGGACTTCTTTAAGTTCAGAGAGAGGCCTTTCTTTCTTAAGTGCCCCCATCCTACTCTTCCCCTTTTCCAGGCTACGGAGATCCTATAGCCCTGTTCTGCCCCATGCTGCCAGACAGATGTTTTGCCCCTTGCAATTAATCATTTGCCACAGAAAGGGAAGCAAAATCCTGCTGATTGCAGAGTTGTAACATTTTACCCAAACAACAGAGAAAGGCTTACTGCATGTGGCATGTATTATTCTCTTTCTTTTTTAGCAACAAGCCAAATGGAACGATGTATAAGAAAATATGCTGGAAAATAATGTAAAAAGAAGTATCTAGTGCCTGTGAGTGTGCAGAGTTTGGGAACAAGGGCTGCAGTAATGAAGAAGAAAATTATGTGGGTACTAATGTGAATTTGTGGCATTCTATTTATATTTTCTTTGCAAGTATTAGCCTATTAATGCTAGTGCTTTAGACATTGCCCATTAAAGCATGTTACAAAGATAACCTTTGTTTTCCTTAAATTTGCCAGACTGAAAGCCTCAGAGACACCGCCCACATCTTCTCCATCTCAGTATTCTCAGCATGTGACACAATGCCTGGCACATAGTGGGTCTTCCATACATGCCTGTTAAGCAGAAATAGGACAGAACAAATTCACCCTACAGAACCAGTTTGCAAGATATTCTGTAAATCTATAAAGGAATCAAAAGACTTTAATATGCTTTGGGGAAAAGGGGAGCTGTAATATACCTGGGTCAAAAATAAAAGCTGGATGAAAAGGTAAGTATTTAGTAAACTGAATTTATTGTTGTTGTCAATGCCTCTAATCTCCTTGCTCTTAAATCCACTATTTGACTCTAAACCTTCTAACTTGGGCCTTTCATTTTCTGACCTGTTTAATTAGTTCCAGAATTCCACAATGGAGATTGAAAGCAACTCATTAGCAACGGTAAAACGAAACTACAAAGAATACTACCATCTGAAATTTTATTTAGGATATTCCTCTAAGCTGAAACTCCTTCTGCAAGCTCTTAAACCTCACATACTCCAGCTCCCCTTATATTTAACTTGGGTCAGCATCTATAATTTAACCAAAATTACCTAGAGCCTACCTTGTGCTGAGAACTGTTATGGGTAATTTGGATGAAAGAATAATTAAACTCTGATCTTAACATTTCTGATCCGTCTTTGCATTGTTGGAGCTTCACTGGTTCAGGGCTGCTACTCCAGATATCTGACTCTTGTAGTTGTTACAATAATGTTTGCTTCTATAATCAGTGAACTCTATATCCTTGGTAGTCTAATTCAGTAGAAGTTTCTTTTTCACATAATGCTCAAATGAATGTTCTCTGTCAGTGGGTGGCTTCCTCCAGTCATGTATTCGGATACTAAGGTTCCCTTCATCCTGAGCTCTGCCACATTCAACATAGGCCTCACAAAGCCCCCTTGAGTTTTCTCTGTCCCATCCAGCCTGAAGTGGAAAAGAACACGGAGGATTGTGCATGGGAGTTTGTTTGTTTGTTTGTTTTTTAATGTGGTTCACGTAACTTCTATGTGCTTTGTTTATTTATTTATTGGAACTCAGCAACATGTCCACACACACCTGCAAAGAATGCTTGCAAATATGGACTAGGATGTGTGTCCACAAAGAAGAGAAAATGAGTTTGGTAAACAGTTATCCAGCCTCTTATATATCCGCCACTCTGTTTACTGCAACTGCAAACAAGAGGCATTATTCCCCATATCCCACCCAGACATCTGGAAAACAACCCATCAGCTGGGCCCATCGAGCCAAGTCTGCCCCCTAACCTCAGCTACCCCTGGGCCAGGACAAGATGACTTTCTTTCAGAGTTTCTCAGTATTGCCTCATAAAAACTATGTCACTAGGATCGACTCTAACCTGACCCCCCCAAGATTCCCACCACCTATGACTCATGCCCTGTGTAGCTCCTTCCCTTGAGCGTGTGTTGGTTGTGGAGACCAAATTTTACTAAAGAATATGGCAAAAGTGAAGGGATGTCACTTCCAGGAATAAGTTAAAAAAAGACTGAGTTCCAGGGCGCCTGAGTGGCTCAGTCGGTTAAGCATCCGACTTTGGCTCAGGTCATGATCTCACAGCTTGCGAGTTTGAGCCCCACGTCGGGCTCTGTGCTGACAGCTCAGAGCCTGGAGCCTGTTTCAGATTCTGTGTCTCCCTCGCTCTCTGCCCCTACTCCGCTATTGCCCTCTCTCTCTCTCTCTCTCTCAAAAATAAATAAAGATTAAAAAAAAAAAAAGACTGAGTTCCTTGGGCATTCACTTGCTCTTGTGCTCTGAGGAAATTCAACTACCACACTGTGAGTTTCCCTGTGGAGAGACCCATGTGACAAGGAACTAAGGGAGGCCTCTGTTCAACTGCCAGTGAGGACCTGAAGACCTCATCCATCCAATAACCAGTGAGGAACTGAATTTTGTCAACAACCAAGTGAGCTTGGAAGTAAATCCTCTGTGAGTTAAGTAGTTAGGTCAATTAAGTTAATTCAGATAACACTATAGCCCCAGCTGACACCTTTCTAGCCTTGAGCTGGAGGCACCCAAATTCCTTAGCCACAGAAATGGGGAGATGTTAATTGTTTTAAGGCATTACGTTTTAGGGTAATTTGTTACACAATAATAAATACCTAATAAGCATGTGACTTACTGTCAGCTTGGGCTTCCATGTTCCCTCCCTTTTGCAAAACACCCATATTCACATGCTTGCAGTATTATGGTTCTGCACAGTGTCCTCATATGCAGTCTGGCACTGCCATACTTCCATATTTTATATACGTGTATACTTTAATTGAATTTATACATGTATGCAAATGCATGTATGCAATTCCAGAAAATCCAGATTTATGCAATTTAATTTTATTTTTAATGAAGCTAATTTGTTCACGGTATAAATTGGATTTGTTTATCTTTTGTAAAACTGAAAAACTTCCCAGTTCTCTTTGGTCCAATATTTGGTTGTAAAAATATGATCATTCTCTGATAATATTAAACTTTAAGCATGAAATGTCTATATGAGGGATACATTGCCTAATTTAGGTTTAGAAGAAAAGACGGCATAGAAAATGCATAGCCAACCCTTGACAGCAATAGTCTTAATGCATTCATCATTGTATTGCCCATAACATCTATCACAGAGTATTGCATATTGGAGCAAATAATAAAAGTTAGCCTGGCTTAAGGTGGATTTTCTCCTAGATTCTATTGAATTCTTCATGTGAAAAGAAGAAAAATCTTAGAGCCCTGACTTTTCATCTGCAAAATATAGAAGCCGGTGTTTACTCTTCTATCTTCTTAAGGGTGCTATGAGAAATAATGTAATAAAATGTTGAGAACAAAACTTTGGAGCTATATCTACAGGACTTTATTTTTTTAATGTAAAATTTCTGGCGAGCTTGCAAGTGGAAATTGCCTCAGCATCAGCCATAAACTGTTGAAATAATGCGGGCTTTGAAATCAGAATATGTTGTATCCCACCTCTGGTATTTCTCTATAATTTTCAATAACTTCTTTGAACTGGTTTCCCCATCTTTAAAATTGGATTATAATATGTCAAAATAGGTTGTAGTGACATGTTTTATTTTTGTTTGTTTTGAACACTTTCTTACTTTCCAGCGCAATATATTTTTAGAAATCTCATTGTAATAATAATATGCCCAGAAGTCCTTATTTTCAACATTGGTATATCCCAGAAACAACGTGGGAAGTGTGAGCTTCCTACAGCTCCCTCCAGCCCATTTGCAAGTTTCTCTCCAGACCTGTAGAAGTACAATCTCTCTTACACTTCCCTCCCTTAGGGCAAATGTTTGGGGTCATAAACTCCTTTGAAAATCTGATTAAGAAAAAAACAAAAAAACCCACAAAACCCCCTGTGATCCCCAGAAAATATATGTAAGTACTCATCCATTAAACCTGCATGAGATTTCCTGTCTCCTGAACCACCTGAAGCTTACACATATACCTCGCTTTAGGGCTGGCCCTCGGTTCTCAGAGAAAACACTCAAGCAAGCATCTATCCTGGAGAAGCATATACCAAGCGCCGAAGTCGAAAAAACACAATCGGTCCCTATTTAAAATCTTAGGATTTTTTAGGTGAAGTACACTGAGAGATCATGCTAGTACATTCCTAGAGATAGGAAAGTAAGGCTTGCCAAAATAAATTGACCTGCCCCAGAGCACCATTCCCGTAAGACCAGCCTTGGCCTCACTTCTGACTCTAAATCCATGGTGGTATAGGAGGATTTGATCTTGCTACCGTGAATGTAGGCCAACTTAGCTTTTAATCTCTCTGCTTTTTCCTGAGCTGCTGAATGAAAAACCCCTTCTGACTGATGCTATTATTTACCAACACCTTTCTCCCAAATCACTTCAAGCACAAAACTAGAGAAGTAAATAAACCACCAGCCTTAACAAGGCAGATCTGCTGATCTCTCCAATTCTTACATTCCCTTCTCCTGTAGTCTTTTCTCTCCAACAATATAGACAGTTTCATTTTTCACAGACGTTCAAAGAGTTGGAACAACTCAGAAGGAAATGAAGGTTTAGGCATACCTTCTTTGGGGAAGCACTTGAGAAAATAAGCATCATATTCCTTTTCAGATTCATGCCTTGCCCAGTTTCCACTATGAAGATAAACTGCACTTTGGGATTTGGAGATGCATATTGCTATGCCTGGGGCTAGAACTAGAGAAGCCAGGTTGACTGTCCTTGGATTGGGAGGAGAAAAGGTACATAATGGATTCATCATCAACCTCTCCCTTAAAGTGTCCTGCCGGCCCCAATCTAAAATCTCCTTAGAGGAATATAATTAGCCAGCAAGATTATTTTGAAAGAAAAGTTCTCCACGGGTAGTCTCGACCCAAAAGTATTATAGGAAAGATACAATGGGCACTCTTCAGCTAACATGAAGAACTGTAAATGTCCATGGACTTGAATAAACAGAGCAATTTATACCTATTCTAACATGCTCTTCAATGAGGTTGACCTGTATAAAGCAGTAGAGAAACACAGGGTAATACCATGAGTATATTGTCCATTTAGAGTCAGGAGTTCTATCAGGAATAACAAGCCGCGATGCACTCTACATTATCTGTGGACATGAGTCAGGATCATCTATCAATCACTACTCTGATTTCTACCTTCAAGTTAATAAATTTGGGCTTTCAACAATCCAATGTTGCCCATGGACATTGAAGGAAATAAAGGCTACCTCACTGACTGACCATGAAAATAGCAAGGCAAGGGACCATGTGACAAATGCAGATTTAACACAACTGATCTCCAACCTTGTCACTTTATTTCAGATTGAAACACGTGAAGAAAATAGCTTCCCTTAATGGAGTAGAAACATCAAGTTATATCTAATGCTAAATAAGTCTTAAAGGGGTTATTTTTCCATTCATGAGATTAAATAATGAAAAGTCAGGATGTTCACATACTTTTGATCTGATAAGGATCACTGAAAGAAATCACCTAAACCCAGAAAACAGATCATTTAACCCCTCAAAAGCAGGTTCATTTAACTAAAAATTAGAGAAGACAGCTGTCTTCAGAAATCTTTCAAAGAAAAATACACAGGTTAGACTACCCTTTCTTGACTGTTACAAACAAACACAAAATTGAACTATGATGAAAAGGAAAGACAACATTCAATGGGTTTTGGCCACGTAATCCATAAAAATTAACTGAAGCCTTTGAGGTTCTGATATCTTCCAGCAAACAGGTAAGGTTCAAGGTCTTTATAAAAAGCTGGAGTACTGACCTGTTAAAACTACATTCCTCACAGTGTGCTCTGAGGCTCAGAACAGCATGGAGGGGAGGGACGGGGCATGATCTAATGCAGATTCCTGAATCTACTGCAGATCAACTGGATCTAAATCTGGTTCCGCAGGGGTGTGGTCTCCCCAAGTGATTTCTATACCCTGAAGTGGGAAGCCCCTGCCTTAAAAGCAATGGAATGTAAGGGAAAATGCCTTTTTAACTGCTAGAGTGCATTCTTAGACAAAATTGGCTTTGAGTTTATGATATGGTATTGTTCAATCTGATCAGCCTCAGCACCTGATCGTAAATTTTGAAAACAAAATGATTTTTGTTAAGACAAGCAACCACTAGGACAGCCGAGGAGTTTTATATGTGGATCATCTAGAATATTCATGTAAAATGAGAAGTTGTACTCTGCATAAAATGTTCAGTTAAGGTTTTTTTTTTTAATTTTACAAACACTTATCTACCTAAAATATAGGGAAGTTTTAGAGCAGGTGACAGAACTTCCTCCTTAATTATGTTTCTATGCCCCTTTCCCTAAAATATCCTTCAGTGCATTGTCTTGGAGTGGGGTGGGGGGGTGGGGGGCATTGTTGATTCAGCATACTCAAATGTGACTAAAAATTATTTCACAAGTTGAAATTCTTAGTTTTCCAGTTTTCAAAGGGCATGATATCCCATACACTCTAAACACACCCATCTTTAAAAACTACTCTGTGTTCACAGCATTATTTACAATAGCCAAGATATGGAAGCAACCTAAGTGTCCACTGATAGATGAATGGATAAAGATTTGGTAATATGAAATATTACTAAGCCACAAAAAAGAATGCAATCTTACCATTTGTAACTACATGGATGGACCTAGAGTACATTATGCTAAAGGAAATAAGCCAGACACAGAAAGACAAATACCATATGATTTCACTCATATGCGGAATCTAAAAACAAATGAACAAACAAACAAACAGATACAAACCCTCAAATACAGACAATAAACTGGTGGCTGCCAGGAGGGAGGTGGGGGGAAGAGCAAAATGGGCGAAGGGAATGGGAGGAACAGGCTTTGAGTTATAGGATGTATAAGTCATGGGGATGAAAGATACAGTGTAGGGAATGCAGTCAATAATACTGTAATAATGACATATGGTGACAGGTACGAGCTACACTTGTCGTGAACACAGCATAATGTATAGAGTTGTCCAATCACTGTGCTGTACACCTGAAACTAATGTAACTTTGTGTGTCAACATTACTTCAATAAATAAAAAAAAAAAGCTCCATGGCATTTTGATCCATGCATCAAGCTAAATTTTTACCAAGTAGCGAATGGAAATAAAAGAAGCTGTGAAAGTATAAACAAACCTTGTGAAAATAATCACTAGGTTCTGAATCCTCAAAACATATTTGTAGAAGCCAAGTACCACGGTGCTCCACAAACCACCGCTTACAGGATAACGGTAAGCCCTAGAGCGAGTGCAAAGAGCCACTGACCCAATCTGAGCCCAAGTTCCACTTCAAGATTCAGGTAACCAAGGTGAGAAAGTATGCCTGTTCTTTGCATCCTAAGCAGGCAAAAGAAATATATTTTATGGGCTTTCACACTTTATTTGAAGATTACCATAAACTGTGAATTTCATATTATAAAAGCTCTAAACAGTAAACCTTTAATACAGCCTGTCATGCATCACAAAGGCTTCTGTGAAACAGCGTTGTCTGGATTTCTCCTGCAGAGTTGAAAGCATCAGACTTAAAGGTAAAATGCTACATTTTGAAGTCAGGAATTACTGTGCAATGAGCAAGGCCTTCTTAGACAAAGCTTATTTACATTGATCATGTCAGCATATTTTCCTGGGTTTTAAAAAAAATATATTGATTCTAATAGCTATTATATTTTCATACACCATCCATTGGTGGGTTTCAAGGCAGATTTGATTTACTGCAGCTTAGAAGATGAAACTTTGCTTATCAAGTATGAAAGTGAGGAATCAGTGTAATCTGAGAGATGCAGTGCTACATACATTTGTTGTGTTAGCATCCTAAACTGATCTATAGAAACAATGAATGGATTTGGTAATCAAGTGGTGTTCCAGCTCATTAGAGAGACCTCACAAAGAAGCACCCTACTTAAAAGGGAATGTCACATGCCTGCCCATTTATTAACCACAGTCATTTTCTTAGATGCTGCTTGGGAGACTGTACTTCCAATTTGCTTAATTGCTACTGAACAGACAGCTGAAAACTGTGCAGAGTATTTAAAAAAAAATCTGATAACACAGGAAGTAAACGATTTCCCTCTTGAATGAATAAATCAAAATTATAAAGATTCTGAATGGGGTAGGCAAAACCAGTCCAAGGAGAAATTTAGCTGTGAGAAATGGGATGAAGTCAGAGAGAACAAGAGACTGGTGTCTCCTCAACACAAAGCAATTGCACGGGGGGCCGACAGAGGGGCAGATAACAGGGGTGGAGCAGGTCAGATCTCATGAAATCATCTAATGAAATAAAACCTTAACAAAGAATGAAAACAAAGATGGAGGGCTTTAATTGAAAACTTGATCAATTAGCAGAGAGGCCATAAGATGGAGGCAGCAGAGCGTGAAATCTGATTAAACAGAACCATACGTCCCACTTCATTTCCAGTGATGTAGTGAAGGAGATGACCTTGAAAAAAGAAGACGTTTGGCAAGTATGAAATAGCCCAGAATGGTGGTTAACACATAGTTCTGAGGTGAAGTTTTGTATATAAGAAAGCCTTAAATTAAAATTCACATTGATATTCAAAGGAGAGAGTATAGAGAAGTAAATTTGGATAATTGACATATAATCCAAATTTATGACACCATATCAGGGCAGATGGGATACAGAAAATGGTTTCATTCCATAAATGTAAAGAACTGAACTTATCATAGTTTGCTGACTAGTCATATTCTCTCTCATTTTGGCCCTATTTTCATGTGTTCTTTAATGGCGGAATGAAACAGGTCCAAATGGTAGGTCTGATTCCAGTTAGAGCAAATGCGTGTGGTAAACCCCTTCCAAGAAATGCCTTGTGGTGATGCTCAGTATATTCTTTTACAAGAAGGTGGTGAAGAAAAAGAACCAAAGCAAAACTAGAATAGTCTATTCCCCCTGCTACAATTTGGGGCCACTCTGTGTGCTGCTGATTGTCAAAACTAGAAGCAAAAGTAGGCATGCAAATCTTCATACATTCAGATATGAAATAGTTAATACAGGGAACACGTACTAATTTTTGTAACCTTCTTTCCCCCTAGTAGCAACTTATGGCTAAATATCCCTGCGCCTTTTGGTTACTTGCCTTTTGGTTACTTGTCTCTTCAGCTATTTCCTTTCTAATTTCGCCTTGTCTTCCTTCCATATAATGTTCTCTCATCTCTTCCCCCACTGCTGGTACCCAAAGAGGAAAGTGAGGTTTTGCTACTGTCTTCTGCATATATATGTAAATGGTCTCTTATTATCAGAAAAGAAGAAGGTATGCAATGAAAATGAGATTTAAAAAAAGAAAAATAAATAAAACCCTCAAAACTTTAAAAGAATTTTTTTTAATGTTTACTTATTTTTGAGAGAGAGAGAGAGACAGCACAACTTTACTTATTTTTGAGAGGCAGAAGAAGGAGACACAGAATCTGAAGCAGGCGCCAGGCCCTGAGCCGTCAGCACAGAGCCTGATGCAGGGCGAGAACCCACAGACTGCGAGATCACAACCTTAGCCAAAGCCCCACGCTCAACCGACTGAGCCACTCAGGTGCCCCAAAACCTCAAAACTTTAAATCTAAGAAAAAACCAAGATCTTTGAGGAGGTAGCAGTGAATTTTTACTTAAAAGACTAAAGAAATTTGTTTCTTGGAAGACTAAAGATGTTCAACTCGTCTGAAGAACAGAAACGCTCACCATTCTGGTCTACAAGGAAGATTATAAACAAAAAACCAGAGGTCGGCGGCAAGATGGCGGCTTAGGAGGACGCTGGGCTCACCGCACGTCCTGCTGATCACTTAGATTCCATCTACATCTGCCTAAATAACCCAGAAAACCGCCAGAGGATTAGCAGAACGGAGTCGCCGGAGCCAAACGCAGACGAGAGGCCCACGGAAGGGGGTAGGAAGGGCGGCGAGGCGGTGCGCGCTCCACGGACTGGCGGGAGGGAGCCGGGGCGGAGGGGCGGCTCGCCGGCCAAGCACAGCCACCGAGTCTGGCTTGCAAAAGCGGAGGGGCCTGACGGACTGTGTTCCCACAACAAGCGCGACTTAGCGTCTTGGAGGTCATAAGTTAACAGCTCTGCTCGGAAAGCGGGAAGGCTGGAGGACAAAGGGAGGGAGAGCTGCTGAGCCCCCTGACAACAGAGCTCAGTTTGGTGGGGAACAAAGGCGCTCGCCAGCGCCATCTCCCCCGCCCATCCCCCAGCCGAAATCCCAAAGAGAACCTGTTCCTGCCGGGGAACTTGCTCGCTCCGCGCAAACACCCAACTCTGCGCTTCGGCGGAGCCAAACCTCCGGCAGCGGATCTGACTCCCTCCCGCTGCCACAGGGCCCCTCCTGAAGTGGATCACCTAAGGAGAAGCGATCCAAGCCTGCCCCTCCTGCCCCCGAGCACCTTGCCTACCCACCCCAGCTAATACGCCAGATCCCCAGCATCACAAGCCTGGCACGGTGCAAGTAGCCCAGACGAGCCACACCACCCCACAGTGAATCCCGCCCCTAGGAGAGGGGAAGAGAAGGCACACACCAGTCTGACCGTGGCCCCAGCGGTGGGCTGGGGACAGACATCAGGTCTGACTGCGGCCCCGCCCACCAACTCCAGTTATACACTACAGCACAGGGGAAGTGCCCTGCAGGTCCGCACCACTCCAGGGACTATCCAAAATGACCAAGCGGAAGAACTCCCCTCAGAAGAATCTCCAGGAAATAACAACAGCTAATGAGCTGATCAAAAAGGATTTAAATAATATAACAGAAAGTGAATTTAGAATAATAGTCATAAAATTAATCGCTGGGCTTGAAAACAGTATACAGGACAGCAGAGAATCTCTTGCTACAGAGATCAAGGGACTAAGGAACAGTCACGAGGAGCTGAAAAACGCTTTAAACGAAATGCATAACAAAATGGAAACCACCACAGCTCGGCTTGAAGAGGCAGAGGAGAGAATAGGTGAACTAGAAGATAAAGTTATGGAAAAAGAGGAAGCTGAGAAAAAGAGAGATAAAAAAATCCAGGAGTATGAGGGGAAAATTAGAGAATTAAGTGATACACTAAAAAGAAATAATATACGCATAATTGGTATCCCAGAGGAGGAAGAGAGAGGGAAAGGTGCTGAAGGGGTACTCGAAGAAATAATAGCTGAGAACTTCCCTGAACTGGGGAAGGAAAAAGGCATTGAAATCCAAGAGGCACAGAGAACTCCCTTCAGACGTAACTTGAATCGATCTTCTGCACGACATATCATAGTGAAACTGGCAAAATACAAGGATAAAGAGAAAATTCTGAAAGCAGCAAGGGGTAAACGTGCCCTCACATATAAAGGGAGACCTATAAGACTCGTGACTGATCTCTCTTTTGAAACTTGGCAGGCCAGAAAGAATTGGCACGAGATTTTCAGGGTGCTAGACAGAAAAAATATGCAGCCGAGAATCCTTTATCCAGCAAGTCTGTCATTTAGAATAGAAGGAGAGATAAAGGTCTTCCCAAACAAACAAAAACTGAAGGAATTTGTCACCACTAAACCAGCCCTACAAGAGATCCTAAGGGGGACCCTGTGAGACAAAGTCCCAGAGACATCACTATAAGCATAAAACATACAGACATCACAATGACTCTAAACCCGTATCTTTCTATAATAACACTGAATGTAAATGGATTAAATGCGCCAACCAAAAGACATAGGGTATCAGAATGGATAAAAAAACAAGACCCATCTATTTGCTGTCTACAAGAGACTCATTTTAGACCTGAGGACACCTTTAGATTGAGAGTGAGGGGATGGAGAACTATTTATCATGCGACTGGAAGCCAAAAGAAAGCTGGAGTAGCCATACTTATATCAGACAAACTAGACTTTAAATTAAAGGCTGTAACAAGAGATGAAGAAGGACATTATATAATAGTTACAGGGTCTATCCATCAGGAAGAGCTAACAATTATAAATGTCTATGCACCGAATACCGGAGCCCCCAAATATATAAAACAATTACTCATAAACATAAGCAACCTTATTGATAAGAATGTGGTCATTGCAGGGGACTTTAACACCCCACTTACAGAAATGGATAGATCATCTAGACACACGGTCAATAAAGAAACAAGGGCCCTGAATGAGACATTGGATCAGATGGACTTGACAGATATATTTAGAACTCTGCATCCCAAAGCAACAGAATATACTTTCTTCTCGAGTGCACATGGAACATTCTCCAAGATAGATCATATACTGGGTCACAAAACAGCCCTTCATAAGTTTACAAGAATTGAAATTATACCATGCTTACTTTCAGACCACAATGCTATGAAGCTTGAAATCAACCACAGAAAAAAGTCTGGAAAGCCTCCAAAAGCATGGAGGTTAAAGAACACCCTACTAACGAATGAGTGGGTCAACCAGGCAATTAGAGAAGAAATTAAAAAATATATGGAAAGAAATGAAAATGAAAATACAACAATCCAAACGCTTTGGGACGCAGCAAAGGCAGTCCTGAGAGGAAAATACATTGCAATCCAGGCCTATCTCAAGAAACAAGAAAAATCCCAAATACAAAATCTAACAGCACACCTAAAGGAACTAGAAGCAGAACAGCAAAGGCAGCCTAAGCCCAGCAGAAGAAGAGAAATAATAAAGATCAGGGCAGAAATAAACAATATAGAAACTAAAAAAACTGTAGAGCAGATCAACGAAACCAAGAGTTGGTTTTTTGAAAAAATAAACAAAATTGACAAACCTCTAGCCAGGCTTCTCAAAAAGAAAAGGGAGATGACCCAAATAGATAAAATCATGAATGAAAATGGAATTATTACAACCAATCCCTCAGAGATACAAACAATTATCAGGGAATACTATGAAAAATTATATGCCAACAAACTGGACAACCTGGAAGAAATGGACAAATTCCTGAACAACCACACTCTTCCAAAACTCAATCAGGAGGAAATAGAAAGCTTGAACAGACCCATAACCAGCGAAGAAATTGAATCGGTTATCAAAAATCTCCCAACAAATAAGAGTCCAGGACCAGATGGCTTCCCAGGGGAGTTCTACCAGACGTTTAAAGCAGAGATAATACCTATCCTTCTCAAGCTATTCCAAGAAATAGAAAGGGAAGGAAAACTTCCAGACTCATTCTATGAAGCCAGTATTACTTTGATTCCTAAACCAGACAGAGACCCAGTAAAAAAAGAGAACTACAGGCCAATATCCCTGATGAATATGGATGCAAAAATTCTCAATAAGGTACTAGCAAATCGAATTCAACGGCATATAAAAAGAATTATTCACCATGATCAAGTGGGATTCATTCCTGGGATGCAGGGCTGGTTCAACATTCGCAAATCAATCAACGTGATACATCACATTAACAAAAAAAAAGAGAAGAACCATATGATCCTGTCAATCGATGCAGAAAAGGCCTTCGACAAAATCCAGCACCCTTTCTTAATAAAAACCCTTGAGAAAGTCGGGATAGAAGGAACATACTTAAAGATCATAAAAGCCATTTATGAAAAGCCCACAGCTAACATCATCCTCAACGGGGAAAAACTGAGAGCTTTTTCCCTGAGATCAGGAACACGACAAGGATGCCCACTCTCACCGCTGCTGTTTAACATAGTGCTGGAAGTTCTAGCATCAGCAATCAGACAACAAAAGGAAATCAAAGGCATCAAAATTGGCAAAGATGAAGTCAAGCTTTCGCTTTTTGCAGATGACATGATATTATACATGGAAAATCCGATAGACTCCACCAAAAGTCTGCTAGAACTGATACAGGAATTCAGCAAAGTTGCAGGATACAAAATCAATGTACAGAAATCAGTTGCATTCTTATACACTAACAATGAAGCAACAGAAAGACAAATAAAGAAACTGATCCCATTCACAATTGCACCAAGAAGCATAAAATACCTAGGAATAAATCTAACCAAAGATGTAAAGGATCTGTATGCTGAAAACTATAGAAAGCTTATGAAGGAAATTGAAGAAGATTTAAAGAAATGGAAAGACATTCCCTGCTCATGGATTGGAAAAATAAATATTGTCAAAATGTCAATACTACCCAAAGCTATCTACACATTCAATGCAATCCCAATCAAAATTGCACCAGCATTCTTCTCGAAACTAGAACAAGCAATCCTAAAATTCATATGGAACCACAAAAGGCCCCGAATAGCCAAAGGAATTTTGAAGAAGAAGACCAAAGCAGGAGGCATCACAATCCCAGACTTTAGCCTCTACTACAAAGCTGTCATCATCAAGACAGCATGGTATTGGCACCAAAACAGACACATAGACCAATGGAATAGAATAGAAACCCCAGAACTAGACCCACAAACGTATGGCCAACTCATCTTTGACAAAGCAGGAAAGAACATCCAATGGAAAAAAGACAGCCTCTTTAACAAATGGTGCTGGGAGAACTGGACAGCAACATGCAGAAGGTTGAAACTAGACCACTTTCTCACACCATTCACAAAAATAAACTCAAAATGGATAAAGGACCTAAATGTGAGACAGGAAACCATCAAAACCTTAGAGGAGAAAGCAGGAAAAGACCTCTCTGACCTCAGCCGTAGCAATCTCTTACTGGACACATCCCCAAAGGCAAGGGAATTAAAAGCAAAAGTGAATTACTGGGACCTTATGAAGATAAAAAGCTTCTGCACAGCCAAGGAAACAACCAACAAAACTAAAAGGCAACCAACGGAATGGGAAAAGATATTCGCAAATGACATATCGGACAAAGGGCTAGTATCCAAAATCTATAAAGAGCTCACCAAACTCCACACCCGAAAAACAAATAACCCAGTGAAGAAATGGGCAGAAAACATGAATAGACACTTCTCTAAAGAAGACATCCGGATGGCCAACAGGCACATGAAAAGATGTTCAGCGTCGCTCCTTATCAGGGAAATACAAATCAAAACCACACTCAGGTATCACCTCACGCCAGTCAGAGTGGCCAAAATGAACAAATCCGGAGACTATAGATGCTGGAGAGGATGTGGAGAAACGGGAACCCTTTTGCACTGTTGGTGGGAATGCAAATTGGTGCAGCCGCTCTGGAAAGCAGTGTGGAGGTTCCTCAGAAAATTAAAAATAGACCTACCCTATGACCCAGCAATAGCACTGCTAGGAATTTATCCAAGGGATACAGGAGCGCTGATGCATAGGGCCACGTGTACCCCAATGTTCATAGCAGCACTCTCAACAATAGCCAAATTATGGAAAGAGCCTAAATGTCCATCAACTGATGAATGGATAAAGAAATTGTGGTTTATATACACAATGGAATATTACGTGGCAATGAGAAAAAATGAAATATGGCCTTTCGTAGCAACGTGGATGGAACTGGAGAGTGTGATGCTGAGTGAAATAAGCCATACAGAGAAAGACAGATACCATATGGTTTCACTCTTATGTGGATCCTGAGAAACTTCACAGGAACCCATGGGGGAGGGGAAGGAAAAAAAAAAAAAAAAGAGGTTAGAATGGGAGAGAGCCAAAGCATAAGAGACTTAAAAACTGAGAACAAACTGAGGGTTGATGGGGGGTGGGAGGGAGGAGAGGGTGGGTGATGGGTATTGAGGAGGGCACCTTTTGGGATGAGCACTGGGTGTTGTATGGAAACCAATTTGTCAATAAATTTCATAAAAAAAAAAAAAAAAAAAAAAAAAAAAACCAAAAAACCACAGGGGTGGAAGTGCTGGTGACACATGACTGTCACTAAGGGGGACAATGTTTCAGCCAGAAAGTATTAAAATATATCTGCAGGCTCAGATGTAACATACTCTTTCCGTAAGCCCATACTGTCTCCGGAACAAAATAATGTGATTTCTCCTTTCTCCTCTTATTTCAGCTGCCTTCCCTTCCATCTCTCTTTCTATGATTCCATCCATAGCTCATTGTTTCCTCATAACTGTGCCTGTATAAAAAGGTTAAAGCAAGAAGATAGAGCAGCCCCCTCTCTCTATCCAGCCTACACTCTACCTCCGAATATCATACTAAGTACTAGATTAGAATATTGAGGGAGCACCTCAAATTTTAATAGTTCATGCTTTTCTGTATAATGAGGACACAGACCCAAATCTGCAAGTCTCACAAGTAAATTCAATTTTACTTTGGAATCTCCAAGAGACACACCTGCTTCACCTTCATTCTAGGGATAAATTTGGGCTCTTAAATTGGGTAATAAATCTTAAAATGAATTGTGTAAAGTTTCTTCCACAGTGATTCTCAAGTTTTAATGTGCACATGCATCACCTGAGGTTCTTGGTAAGAAGCTGAATTTAAAACTGTAAATCTGGGGTGGGGCTGAGATTTTGTATTTCTATCAAGCTCCCAGATGAGACTGATACTACTGGTCTGAGTAGCAAGGTCCTACGTTCTGGCATGTGGTAAATATTGCAAACAAAACAAAACAACAAACAAACAAACAAAAAACCTTAATCTAGAGTGTTGTCTAATACCAACACTAATTCTCTGATTCTTTATCCAACTGGGTATCTACAATTCAATTCTGACACTAACCACAAGAAGTCAGTATAGACCCTGTGGATTGAGGATTCAGTCCCACAAGACTGCCCCCAATTCAGATGCCAATTGCAAGTCCCAAGTTGTTACAGTACTTCTGAACAACCAGCAATAAACTGGGGATCCTATGACCCCTTCCTGTATTTCGATAATTTGTTAGAATTGCTCACTGAACTTGGAAAGGCACTTTACTTAGGTTCATCAGTTTATTGTAAAGGATGCAAGTCAGAAAGGGCCAACACAAGAGATTCTGAGGGAAATGTAGTGAAGGATGGAGCTTCCACGCTTTCTCCTGACTTACCACCCTCTGGCACCTCATTGTTCACCAAACTAGAGGTTCATCAAATTTTGTTGTTTAAGAGTTTTTAGAATCCAATCTTCAGCCACTCCCTCCAGTTCTCAGAGGTCAGTGGGTGGGATTGAATGTTCCAACTCTGTATTCACTTATCTTCCTTTTGACCAGCCCTGTCATGAGTCTATCTAGGGGCCCCACTCTGTCACCTCAGTAGCATAAATTCCCCTGTGATCAAAAGGGATTCCATGTGAATAACAAAAGCTACTACTATCACTCAGGGATTTCCAGGGGTTTTATAAATCTTGTTTCAGGAACCAAGGACAAAGAATGAATAGATTTCTTATTATACTACAACTGGTTACTGATATGTTGCTACTGATGTTTTTATAACTTCTAAGATAAAGTTTTCTCTGAGACAGTTCAAGTGAGCCCCTAGGATCAATTCCTACTACCTATGTCTTGATCCCCAGACTTAAGCATGTCATTGTCCCCTAGAGGTTGGCCCAACAAATTTAAGGATTACCAACACAATGAACAGAGTTAACGAGAATAAAAACTGCAAGCCTGACTGGTCACACACAGCTGCCTTTTGCATAATGAAAGCTACTTTCCTTCTGATGCTGCCAGCAGATACCACACATTCTCATTCCCAAGTGGTAGCACTGACAATTTCTGTTAAACAACATCTAGATCAGATGGAAAACCTTTTCTCACTTATTGGAAATCTTGTGTTATTCCACATCCTCTCCTCGAATAGAAAGAGAACAATTGAAGGGACAGCCAGATGAATTATTTATTTATTTATTTATTTATTTATTTATCCTTCAGAATTTTGTTTGCCCTTGATTCCATGTGGTACATATTCAGTCCACCTGAGGGCTTCTTTGTTTTCTCTCTCTCGCAGACATCTGTTGCCCACCTCTCACCTTGTGTATTAAAAGGTTCTCTAGGGGCGCCTGGGTGGCTCAGTGGGTTGGTTGAGCCTCCGACTTAGGCTCAGGTCATGATCTCACAGTTCATGGGTTCAAGCCCCACGTCAGGCTCTGTGTTGACAGCTCAGAGCCTGGAGCCTGTTTCAGATTCTGTGTCTCCCTCTCTCTGCCCTTCCCCTGCTCTTGTTCTCTCTCCATCTCTCTCTCTGTCTCTCTGTCAAAAATAAATAAACATTAAAAAATTTAAAAGGAAAGGTCTCTATCTGCTGTGCACGAACATTGCTTGAACTACATCACACCAGGTAAAGTGTATACATGAGCACTATTTTCTAGGACTAACAGCTTCCACATTGTCACGGAGATCCATCAATACAATTAATAAACATGGTGGAATCAGTGGTTGGGCAGTGTGTTGGGAGTGCCATCAGTTCAAAGAAAAATCGGCGTCTTGGAAAAAGAATAAAACACAATAAGCAAAAGAGAGGGGTAATTTTCATGCATATTAAACTGCAGGGCTCGTGGGATGAGAAAGTTTTTAAAGTGTGTAGGGTTTTCGTTGACCCACTTATAAGCTAACCGAATTAAAAGATTCAGAGTGTGAGCAAGGGAGAAAGCGACTTCATGAAGTGTCAATCTAATTACAGCACAGAGCGTCCCTTGAGGCCCATTGGGAGCTGTGCATCGTCACTTATGTATGTCACTTAAACAAGTTCACTCTGATTTTTTCCACCATCTTTATGGGAAAATAACACTGCCTGACAACTTCTCCTCATTTGGGGATAGTAACTTTATAAGTTTATAGGACCACTTTTCTTCCTTCAGCTTTCACATTAATTATAGTAAAACAAAGTTAAAATTGAAAGTCTCCGCCCTCTCGCCCTATGTCTCTAGTCGGCTTTTTCATCTTTAACTGAAATTTGGTTCTGAAAGTTACCTCCCGCGTCACAGTTTTATCTGCCCCTCACTATGTCCCCACAATTACTTTGGCTTTCAGACACCTTCCCCTATGTTGAAAAATTCAAAACATTGCCAATAAAAACTATCTTTTGTGCTCAGGCTGGTCACATGCAATACCTTTTGCGTCTGTCCACTGATACATACACTGGGTTTCCTGCCATCACTTTACTCTTAGAATCTGAGTTTCATGCCTATTGCTTTGATCTTAGAACTATATCTTGGTACTGCAGCCTTGTGATTCATCTTCAGAGCGAACTTACCAAAACAAACGTAGCCTCGTCCAACAACCAATCTATGTAACCACAGGCATTAATATCTTCAAGTGTATAGAATATAGCGGCGATCTCCAACTTAAACTCTGTAACATTCTAAAAGTTGGTTTCTAAATTTGATTTTTTTAAAGATTTTATTTTTTGGGAATTGGATTTCAGACAGTGACTGCAAGAACAAATATACTCTTGCAGGTCATGGTTCTAAAGGGAATTGAATTGCTACAGATTTGATGCCCATTTACCTCCCTCTCCCCCCCCCCCAGTTAATTACAATAAAACAATAACAACAACTCCACATGAAGCAACTCTTTTCCAGACTTCTAAGAAACTTCTCAAGCTTGTTCCATACCCTGCAAAATATTTCCTGTTTATGATTGAATCAGTTTGGCAGGAAACAATTAAATAAAATGAAATGATGGGAGGAGGAAAGGAAAGAAAACTGGAAAGGGAAAAAGAAGATATGATCAGAGGATGGGAAAGTTGGAGCAAAATAAAAGAGAGAGAGTGAACACAATACTGAAGGGAACAGAATGCAGGGTATTCTGTATTGGATCACGGAAGGGAAAACCAACACCCATGGGAAAATGGTGAAATCCAAATAAAGTTGGTAGTTTAATGAATTCTCATGTCGCAATGCTAACTTTTGGTTTTGACAAAAGTACCATGGTCTCATAAGATATTAACTGAAGGGAAATGGAGAGAAGAGAAAAAAGGAACTCTGTACTATCTCTGCAACTTTTCTGCATATCTAAAAGTATTGCAAAATAAAAACCTTATTTTTAAAAAATGAAAGGGGATGAGCTAGAGGAAGAAAGAAAACAGAATATGATCAACTCATTTCTTTCCATTTTTAGAAAGGCAGAAGAACACTGCAGTGAGAGCTCAGGTTTATTCTGACGTCGCCACTTTACAGTGACCTGTGAAGAGTTTCCAAATCTCATGTCCTCCGTCATTATCAAATAGTAACAATATTGCCTCAAAGGCTCTCATGAGTTTTAAATGAAAAGCAGTGTGTAAAGTGCTCAAAGCAGGGACTGCCAACTCTTAGACTTGTACTCATTTACAGTGTTGCGATTTGTCTTGAAAATAAAATTGACTTGCCAGTGTATTTATTCCTCTAGTCCAATCTAGTGAGGTTTCTCCTTTTATTTTCTCTTTAACTTTGAAGCTCTATCTCAGTAGCCATTCTTCTCTCCTTCCTTCTTATCTTAGGGCATAAGATGACTAAATTATTTCTAGAACTATCTTCTCAAAAAGAAAGGTAATAGTTAAAGTATGTAACACACGTGAGGCGCCTTGGTGGCTCAGGTGGTTAAGCCACAGCCTCTTGGTTTTGGCTCAGGTCGTGATCTCACGGTTTCTGATGTGGAGCCCCATGTTGAGCTCCATACTAAGTGTGAAGCCTACTTGGGATTCTCTCTCTCTCTATCTCTCTGTGTCTCTCTATGGCCGTCCCCCACTCACTCGTGCACTCACTCTCTTTATCTCCCTCTCAAGATAAATAAATAAACGTATGTAACACACAGTTTCAAGCGTTTATGACACATGCCACAACCAATCAGTCCAGTCAAACAGGCACATATTAGTGACTAGCAGCCATGATTGTAAGAGTCATAGATCACAGTGGCTGTCAGTTCATAACAATTCCTTCCAACAGACCATTCATATTATTCACCAGCTCTCCTTCTCCCTGGTTCTATGGATTTTGAACTAAAGCTCTGCCATTATCTTGGACACAATGATAGACCTAAAAGAGGACTCCTGACCCAAGGTGAGCCATCATTTACCTCAGTGTCCTAGCAACAGTGATTAGTTGTAGGGGAGAACACATGATTGATGCTGGGACAAAGAAGCCACAAAGGGCGTGAGGGATAGGTGTTGCTAACGTATAGCATGTGAATCCAGTTGAGCCAAACACAGAATGTTCCTATAATTTTCCCAGATAGAGCCTTTCCTCCTCAAATGAGTCTTTCAGGGACCTGGGCCAAAAATCAGCTGGCAGTTCATAGCTTGTTATATTCTTTTTTTTTAATTTTTTTTTAATGTTTATTTATTTCTGAGAGAGAGAGAGAGAGAGACAAAGCATGAGTGGGAGAGGGGCACAGAGAGAGGGAGACACAGAATCCGAAGCAGGCTCCAGGCTCTGAGCTGTCAGCACAGAGCCTGACATGGGGCTCAAAATCACGGACTGAGAGATCATGACCTAAGCCGAAGTTGGACACTCAACCGACTGAGCCACCCAGGTGCCCCCATTCTTTTTATGAGAGAGACAGAAAAAGAACAGTTTGGTTACATGAATCAAGTTTCTCTCCTTTTGGTCATGGCTAGTTCAAACTGGGTTTCCATCACTTGTGACCAAAAGACTTCCATCTGAAATTTCACTCCATCTGTGTCCCTAAATGCTATCCACCCCCAATCCCTTTGAGAGCTCCCATACACATATGTACACATATTCAGTTATCCTTTCCTCTCACCAAATATTTCATCATTTTTACTCCAGTGACTTCTTCTGTCTGCCTTGAAATATTCATTTGTCTGGGTCTCTTATCTTGAAATAAATCTTTATGTGACTCTCATGCCCCTCAAGTTAAACTCATTTCTGCCTATCCATTTACAACCATACTTCCTAAACATGCTTTTTATTTTCTCACCTCTCATTCCTTAACCTCCTATAATCTGAGCAATTTTCAGTATTCTGAAATATACATTGAAGATTTCAAAGGCCTCATAATTTTTTTATCATTACAAATATCCATCAGAATATATATCATATCTCACAAAACTTTAACTATAGCACTTCTACTGGAAGGTGATCAATACAGTAGGCTTAACCTGGAACATTTTTGTAACTTCCAGAGCTCAATCATCTACCCATGATGTTTCCACTTGGATATCCCACAATTACTTCAAAGTCATAATGTCAAGAAATGAAGCTATACTTAACCTAAACTTAATCTCTCTAACCAGACTCTCTATTTTAATATGTTAATCCCACAGGGAAAGGATCATTTTTTTTTTCTGAAAAGGGAAGATAGTACATATTATAGGTTTTGCAAACCAGAGGGTCTCTGATCCAAGCATTCAACTCTGCTACTGTAGCAGGAAATCAGCCATAGACAAACAATGAGTAAGTGTGGCTTTGTTTCAATAAGACTGTATTTATAAAAATAAGGAGTGAGTCAAATTTGACCCATGGACTAGTGTTTGTCAGCCTTTGCCCTAGGAAAAGCAGCAAAAGACACCACATTAGGACAATAACCAATTACATCTCCATGATGTCTTTTGTCCTCACTTGAACCCATTGTTCTTATGAATTTTTACAAAATATTCTGACAGGATTATTCACTTAGACCTTACTATTTCTTGGCTTGATATTTTTGTATTGCTATCCACATTAAAGAATCTATTAATTCTGCACATAACACAGCATTATGTATGGACTTGCACAGAGTGGATGGATACTCATCTAAGATTTATCAGAGTAACCTGTCACCATATTCATTCCTGGCTTTTTCTTTGCATGGTTCAGGGGGTTATACAGAGTAGGCACTATGAAGAGAAAATTCAGTTTTAGTCCTGGATGGCTCAGTTTTGCTCACAGAGTTGAGAAAACAATAATCTCTTAACTGCTAATTTTGGCTTAAAGAGAGGAGCCACGTGAAGAGTGCTTGGTGAAGAAAAACTCAATTTGTAAAAAGGATGTGGGGACATCAGAAACATCAGCTTCTCTGCAGATTACAGGTTCATTCACAATCTACTGATTCTTCCTGATGGTGTCATCTGAGATTTTTGGTATTTAGTTGGTGTACTCACTGGTAATATAATCATATGCCACTAAATCATATGCCTTCTAAATGTGATTATTTTAATAATGGGGGATCACCATGATTTTTTACAACTACTAAAGGCTATGAGTCCTCTAATTTTCAAAGCCTTGACTTCTTTCACAATTGCTTATAAATCCATTTTCATTCTGGGTGAAATCATAGCTACATAAAACAGCAAGGAAGATGAATTGTAAGCCATCTGAACCAAAATTTAATGTAGGGGAACTGAAAAGAACGCTCCGTCCTTTAATGACTTCCTAGATCAACCCAATCTGAAGAAACACACTACAAACTAGACAACTTTGTTTCCCATTGGGTTTTAGCTTATGGCACGAATGTATATATAGAAATCCAGCAACTATTTGTTAAGCATTTTATCCATAATACTTCCAAGTACATTAGCAGATAAGATAATTTGCATAAATAGAACATGCAAATAATGATCTAGGAGCAGGAAGGAAAGAGGTTAAACCTTTATATTAGTGGTAATTTTCTGCTTTTAGACTAACCACTCAGTTAGCATTGAACAAACTTTAAGATGTAATTTACTAATTGCTACCAAATGGCCTACAATTTAACATTTCACTAAAAATTGACCAGAAGGTTACAACTCTTTAAAATATTAATTCATTTATTGGGCATCTGCTAACCTTGTCACATTAGCAATAAAATTCTTTAGATCTCCAAGTTGCCCAAAAGCATTTATGTTTTGATGGGCTGAAAATGGAATATCTGTTTTTTTCCAGTCATCTAAATAGTCTTTTACTCAAAATGTGCCTCTAAATCTTTCACTCAGTATAATCCACATGCCAATCTTTGTGTGTGGGTGTGTGTGTGTGTGTATATATATATATATATGCTAATTTTAAAAAGCCTAACTCCTAAACATATATAATTAAATATTAATTGATTCAAATGAAATTTATAGAACAAATATATGGGAACAAGAAGAGAACTTTATAATGTAGTATTACGCCAAATATTCTATCTTTCCATCAAACTTCCAAGAATGAAGTCAGATTCTATAAAGCCTAAGCTTATTACAAGAAAGATGAAACTAATTATGGCAAGACATCACCTTGTATTATGTTTAGAAACCAGTAATAAGAAAGATGAATAAAATCACAATACTCACAGAACAATTCAGACTAAGATCATGCCATGAGCAAGTGACTCATTACAAAAAATTTATAACACAGTGATAAATCAGGAAGAAACATTTGCCTAATTCAACTGTGACCAAGAAGTTTCTGAACTGAGTTACAGTATTAAGGGAAATAATCTTGACTGTAGATTCCATGATGAAAATATGGTTAAAGGCATCATGGAGTACAGGGAAGAAAATGGGAAAACATATTGTCTCTGTTAAACACATAAGGGCCAGGGGCACCTGGGTGGCTCAGTCAGTTAAGCATCCAACTTTTGATTTCGGCCCATGTCATGATCTCATGGTTGGTGAGTTCAAGTTCTGAGTTGGGCTCTTCACTGACAGTGCAGAGAGCCTACTTGGGATTCTCTATCTCTCCCTCTTTCTCTGTTCCCCTCCCCCACTCATTCTCTCTCTCTCTCTCTCTCTCTCAATAAATAAATAAAAAAAGTTAAAAGTAAAAGAAATAAGGACCAAGGGAAAAAGAAGTTTCATCTAAATTTTGATATAAAGAAGAATAAGATAATATTGAAAGCCTTGGGAAACTCAGAAGGAAATTCCCTGGCCTGAGAAAGAACCCAGGAATGGTTTTTAAAAGAAATCATCTCAGTAAGCTTTGAAATTATCTTGTAAGTTAAAAAAAAAAAAGAAAAGAAAAAAGAGCACTTGTACTAATATGAGTATTCGGGATCAACTTGAATTGATCTAATCAGGACACCTATTGTGAGGCTATAAATAGGTCAATAGCTTAATGTTGTTGGAATTAATTGTTGCAAGTAGATGAACAAAGTTACTGTTCCCATAGAAAATAGCTCAGTCACTACTCATACTGACTTCTAACATGTTCATGGTGCTTCCCAAGTAGGGAAAATATTGACACAAGGGTGAAAAATGAGTTTCCTAATCGCAGATCCTGCCTTGTTCCAAGTTGATTAAACTATGTGAGAGATTTCAAGGTAAAGACAGCCAAACAGAAAAGAATATTTATTTTCTATGCTGTACTGAAAACCATAAGGAGTTATGAAATTTTCCTCAAATCATATGGATGAAGAAGAAGCCATAATTTAGCTATTTATAGTGAGCCATTATGTTTCCATCCCAGCCTGAGAGTTTATGCGTTGATAAGTTTCTTTAAAAATACATTTTCAGAGATACACTTTTATAATGAATAATTTATTTGGTATGTATGTAATTTGTGTGAAAGATGAGCAGGAAAACAAACAAACAAACAAACTAGCATAGCCCTTATCACACAAACTCCTTCTCCTTTATCAATAGATTTGTGTGGTCCCCTAAAAATCACTGCAAGTTCCACAGCTATAGACTCATGTCCTTAGGTATTATGTAATGTGCATGCTTTGATGCTCTTATTGCTTAAGAAGAATATTTTCCAGCTGTGTTTTTGCTTTAAAGAAAATGGCTCCATTAGTATAAAGCTCTGTGTTATAGAACCCCTTGAGGATTTTGTGGCATATGGGCACATCACCGGTGGAGTATAGAATGGTGGGTGTGGCCCTCAGGTTACTTCTTTGGGAAGTGCTGCTTCACTTCCACTCCAGGATCCACAGTAAAAGTATAAATTTGCTTTATACAATAAGAAAGTAAATGCCTTTGCCAACCTTTTGGCGATATCTTTTCTTCAAGCTGGCAAACGAAATTCAGCAGATGCTTCCCCAGATGACTCCGCACTGATGAGCGTTATATATGCAATCTATCTCATATGATTGTACAACAGAGATCATCATAAACATTGCATGTTTCACAGTCTGTCTGCAAGTGATCTATGATTCTGGAGGCTTCCTGGGCACGAAATCCCTGTGCATTTGATTGACCACTAATCTAGGTGGGACAAATAAAAGTTATGACCACAAGTCTTGGCTTCCCTGATTTATCAGTACAGGTGAAGATGAAAAGGATGAGTTTTGGGCAAGCTTTCATACAGTGGATAGCACAGAAGCAGGAGAAGTCAAAATGTAAATTAAAACTCAGATATCTTGACCAGAAAAAGTTTAACAGTTCAGGTGATGAAATCGTCCTTTGCTTTGTAACAAAGGAAAGAGCTCTGCATCCAATTTGGAAATGCACGGACAGTGCTGGATGGGCTCTCATCTGCCCTCTAAACTCCTGCTGCCTCCAGTCTAACTGTGAAAGGAAAAAAAAAGTTTAATGTTGGAACTCAGGGGGCCTGGTATCCAATTTCACATCTGCCATTTATTTGCTATGTGACTTTTGGTATATTAATCCACTTGAAATGTATAATAACAATAAGTATCCTTTATGAGGCATTTTATGAGGTCTTGATCTCTATGAAAAGGACACTATGAAAAACCCAGAGTTATCACCTAATTTAAAATTCACCATAATATAAGATATGGGTTAACATCACCTCTATTTTAAAATAAGAAAGTTAAAGTCTAGTGCATTTAAATTATCTGACTAAGGTCATACAACAAATAAATCACAGATCCTTCTCAAACTTATGTTTTCTTGCACATCCAGACTACCACTGCTTAAGAACAGACCCTATCATCTCTTGCCTAAATAACATCAAAAGTCTCTTGGGAATGAAGAAAAAATAACATTCAAGAATGACTCCTACGTTTCTGGATTGGGAAAGTAGAGAAATGATAGTACTCTTAACCAGGATATTTTAAATAAAATATATATTTTATATTATAATATAATAAGATGTATTATTATATTATTTTATATAATATATTATTATATTATTTTATAAATTATATTATATATTATTATATTATTTTATATAATATTATATTATCTATTATTATAATATATTATTTTACATAAAATATATAGTGGGGTACTGGGGTAGAGGGAGATGATGAGTTTAGTTCAGGGAAACTTTTAATGTTTAGATTATAAGAACAAAGAATCTAAACTAGAAAAAAATGAATCTTATGAAAAAGAAGGGAATTCTTCATAATTGTTCCATGTTCTATAAAAACTTAATAAACCCGTTGATTAAGTAAAACAAAAATTTAAAGATAGCAATACAAATAACAAAAGATACAGAGGGGTGACTTAAGAGCCAAGGAAAAAAAACTAAAGACTAAGTTTATCTATATATAACTGACAAGTTATATTAGAACAAAGAAAGCAACAGAATAGATATCTTTAGAATTGGAAGAACTGAGAGGGAGGAAATACTGTTATCATCAAATGAAACAAAAATGAATTTCAAGAAATTGGAGAGAAGCAAATGACATTAAAAATGTTCCATTAGGGGGCGCCTGGGTGGCGCAGTCGGTTAAGCCTCCGACTTCAGCCAGGTCACGATCTCGCGGTCCGTGAGTTCGAGCCCCACGTCAGGCTCTGGGCTGATGACTCAGAGCCTGGAGCCTGTTTCCGATTCTGCGTCTCCCTCTCTCTCTGCCCCTCCCCCGTTCATGCTCTGTCTCTCTCTGTCCCAAAAATAAATAAACGTTGAAAAAAAAATTAAAAAAAAAAATGTTCCATTAGAATGATAATTGATATCCCTGTAGTAAGGATCCCATCCATAAAATGAATAAATAAATAAAAGTCTTTATTCAATGATGTAGATCAAGATAATTTCTTTGGGAATAAAAGGAGAAAGACTGTAGACTGAAAGAGTATACAGGAAAATTCAACATTGGCTGGTCACACCAAAATATATTATTGTACTGAGCAGTTGAATTTCAAGAACTTAAAAAAATGTTTGTAGATATTAAAATGGGTTTCTGGTTTCTGCTGGGAGGGGTAGGGAAGGATGATACATAGTTTAAAGGAGACAGGAGCCTGTAGGAATAGATAGCATGTGAGCATCTGTTTGTCTGAGGCAGGCACAGCTCAACACCTGTAACAATTGAGCTAGGACTGTGAACAAATTGGGGAAGTGAATATGGGCTACTAACAGAGTGTGGGAGCCCATCAGCCTGAAGACACAAGGAGAGTTTGTATTATCTTGCTGACTTTTGTTCCATGGGTCCCAGTATTGAGGGTCCTGTAGCATATGGGTTGGGGAGGGAGGGGAGAAGAACCAGCAGCCACTATGTGTGTGAGGGGTACAAATCTCTACTGGGACTCTTACACCCATCATCCCTATAAATAAAAGATTTAATGTGTAAGGGAAGGGTAAGAAAATCTGTCACTTTCAGTGCACTGGTAAAAACCCATTGCATGTAAGGAAAGAAGAGAGGAAAAAAATACTTTACCTCTGGAGGAGGAACAGAAATGTATTCTGGACCCAGAACTAAGCTGGGTTAAGAACATGAGCATGAGGAAGGCCACAGCACGATACCCAGGGACACAGTACCTGCTTAACATTGAGGCTTAATCAGAGGAGTAAAGAATACGACTTCCTACCACCACCACCATCACTGCCAGACTAATAACAATGGAATACAGCACCAGGAACATGGAGATGACCTAAATCTGAGGGTAGAGCAAGCACTGAGAGAAACTCTGATGATTTTGCCCTCTTAACCATCGGGTATCACTGAAGGTATTTGATGCCTATGGTACGTTGACGATAAATAAAGCAACAACAAACCTCCAATCCAGTTCAACTCCAGACCAGATTAAGTCAAACACCCATTCTAAAGTCCTCCTAGAAAGAAAGGTGTATCCATTTCCAGAAATAAAAACTATGTAGCTCAGTATCTACTATCCTATACAAAATGGCAGCCATCAACAAATACTGATGAGGCATATGAAAAGGCAGACAAAACAATGTTTCCAAAGAGCCAAAAGAATCAACACAACCAAACCAGACTGACATCAATGTTAGACTTATCAGGGAATTTAAAATGACTGTGATTAATATATTCAAGAACCTAATAGACAAAAATAGACAATATGCAAGATAAAAAAATCCTTTTAAATATGTATCAAGGTAGAAAAAAATAACATCACCTACAAAAGAAAAACTAAATCAGGCTGGCCTCAAATTTCACATCAGCATTCAAAAACAGAGCAAAACAGACTAATCTCCACAATGTCCTGGGGCAGAAACTGTGACCCATACACCCACCCAAAATACCATTCAGTTATATAAGCCAAGAAGTCATTTTAAACATAAAAAAAAAATCTAGGAATATGTTTTCCATAACTTCTCTTAGGAAAAAACAGCAAAATGCATATAACTTAGATTTGAATTGATATAAAGACAATATTAAAAGAAAGACATGGGAATGAATACTGAATTCTTTCTCTAAAAATATAGCCATCTACTCATTCAACTCAGTAAATACTATTGAGATAGATAAAATTCAGCTGAATAAATATTGAGTGTATACTATGTTCCTAGCACTACTCTAGGTAAAGAAGAAAGAGCAAAACAAAACAAAACAAAAAACAAAAACAAACATAATATCTTTGTGTGCATGAAGCTGATCCGTTTAGACATAAAATGACCAAACAACTGAGAGAAATAGGGTTACAAAACTAAATGTAAATTTTATAACTCTAGAAAATTCAAAAACAACTTAAAAACAAGAAACAGGGTAGAAGAATAGGAAAACTAAGGAAATATGTTAAAAGTGCTAAATTCTTCTCTTCCATAGCAGGGCTTTCTTGTTTAAAATAAAACATAATGACTCCAAAGTCTTAATTATTTTCATAAATTATCTTTGAATTTTTTTAGAAAAATCTTTTGTTAAAGACAAATTTATTTGAGATGGACAGTTCCTTAATTTCATTATTGTCTCTTTTTCTCCAATGGTTTCAAGTAAAAGTAAGATTAATGTTCTTTACCTTTGAAAGACATCTCTAGTACAATCTAATATTTGTAAAAAAATTTTCTCTTATTTATTTGGACTATGTCTAGAATAATATATGCCCAGACTAATGAAGATTATTCCTAAATAGTGGGATTTGCTTTTTTCCTTGATGTTATTTTGTACTTTTCTGTACTGATTAAATTCTCTACAGTGGGCAGAAATTATTCCTACAAAAAACACTATAGTATTTTTTTCTTTTTAAATGGCAACTTGTGGAAATACGAATGATGGTTATTTTCTTTTTGTATTTTTCTATATTTTTAATTTCTAAAACAAAATTAAAACAGAACAATTTACAGTGGAAAATGCTGAGTAATATTAAATGAGACAACTAAGTAGGAAAGAAAAGGGGGGAATTGGGCAGACTGTTACAGAAGTAAATCTCTAGCAAGATGATGGGATACCTACCTTGAGCATCCCATTAAGCATGTCCAGTAGTTTCCCTGTTAGCATCTTTGCCTTAGACATCTTTGTAGCAAACATTTTCATTCCAAACATTTTCACAACATAACTAATCGGCCATAAGGCAATTTTGCCGTAAAAGATAATATAACTGGCTGACAGTTTGATTTGACAGTTTGGTTTCATTTCTCTGTTGATGCAGTACTCCCATCTTTATATTATATAAATCTTAACCCTCATAATGTTCCATATAGTGGCGCAGAGTTTAGAACTCACATTTCCCACAGAACTTCGGAACCTTTACCAATGAACATGTAACAATATGCCACCAACAAACAACAGTGTAGAAAGCTTTCACAATACAAAACTCAGTAACAATTATGCATCCTGGTATTTGTCAACCATTATGTTTCTTAATGAAAGAAGAAATGTTAGCGGAAAAAAAGGAAAGGAATGGAAAGGAAAGGAAAGGAAAGGAAAGGAAAGGAAAGCTAAGAAAAAAGAAAAGAAAAAGTGCGGTGCAGAACAAGATGAACCAATATGTAAAAAAAGAAAAAAGTATAATGCCGGGAACTTTGAAGACAAGTGCTTAGTTATAATCCACAAAATAAATTGTTATTTGCTTAATCTTGCCATGAATGTACGCTATGTACATTTTGAATGTATTCAAGTATTTTGTACTTCACAATATAGTCAATTTTGAAGTTTGTTTTCTAATTTTCATGCTTCGTTATGTCCTTTTTAATGAATTTCCCTCTTTTATTATTTTTTGTGATTTTTATCTTTTACAGCAAAATTGCTTTATGGCCAATTAGTTATGCGGCAAAAATGTTTGCAGCAAAGATGATTATAATGAAACTACCTAGACCCCACCAGGAAGGGTCAGGTGAGGGCATTCTCTCTATCCCTTTTTAACATTGGGTGGGGTTGTAGTCAGAGACCTTTGAGTGAAACTTCATTTCCCAGTGGAGATAGACAGATAATTCACACTGGGAACAAGACTCCTGGGTCCATCTGCCTGGCCTGCTTCAAGAAGTACACGTGGGTATTAGTGTCTGTCACATAAGTGGTCTGCATTGTCTCTCTTTTGTTAATAGGATCCAATATTCTGAACTGATGGACCAGACTCATACTCAAGCTGCTTTTCTTAAATCTTTGTAAAGAGAAACAAATCGCTTCCTTTGAAATATTATTATTTAATATACCTAAAATATACCAAGCAGGCACTACTGTTCATCTCTCTCTGAGATATGTTAATGGCTGCGCGTAGCCTTCCCAGGAAATGATTAAAAGGAAACAGGGAATGAGTCCAGATTCCCTTTCATTGTTTTTGTCAACTGATAGCACAGATCCTCTTGAAACCTGCAGCTCATCTCGCTCATTATCTAAAGTGGAACAAAAACTGCCATTAGTGTTCCAAAGGGGGCCTAGGGCGGGAGGGCGGAGACAAGGGAAGCTTTATAATGCGGAACATTTAGCGCAAGCTGGAAAATGTCAGAAGTAAAGTTTTAGAAGAGAATTATAGTCCACACTAGATTGCATATTTTCATAACGTACATTTTCTGAGTGAGATATAGCTGCAAAAGAAAGCAGTTCTGGTTACCTTCACGATGTGGCTTGTGTTCTGAATACATCCACTGTCAGATTCTGTCTATACGTGAATAGCAGCCCTTCAAATTCTCAGGCCATAAGAACATTTATTTTAAAACAATAGTGAAAGTCATCAATTAGCAATGAAAAAAAAAAAAATGAAAGCCATTCCTCATCCAGCAGGGATGCCTTTTAATGCTTTCTTGTCAGACCCCTATGGTTCACACACTCTGTCAGTTACTTTAGGTCTCAGATGTGGAACCTTTCTTTCAAAAGGTCATCCCTACATGGCATTTTCCCCCATTTATTTTTAGATGTTCTAACCCCAGTAAGTTTAACCACCTAACAGCCTGAGATTGACAACATATTTCAGTGCTATTGAAACTAGGGTTGGATTAAGCACAAACCTTTGTAGGTATTTTCTACATGACATCTCAGCAGCTTCAACAGCCATCTCAAACATCACCCACTTTGCAAGCACTGAAGGTCACATGGTATTGTGAAAATTTTAAAGTACCACGTGATTTGATTTTTACTTCAAAGTAATCGAAGTCTGAGAGATGCACACAGGCCAGAAGTCACCTTTCAAGTCATTGTTTACCTTTCCCCTTAGGGAAAAGGTGAAGTCAACTTCAAAGCTTCAAATACCTTCTAAGGATCTAGGGACTTGTAACCACTAAGTATCTATTTAAGGACAATGAGAGCTGGGAGGCTTTAGCTTGTAAATTCACTCAGAATTTGAGAACAGAGCTGAGGCAAGCTTAAGAATTCTGTAGCTAAAGTGGCCCAATACATCAGAGGAATGGTCAGCTAACCTCTCTGTTATAACTTGAGGCAGAAAAAAAGATGCTCTGCCTATAGTATTTTCATCAAGTCTGAATGAATAGGGCCTAATAGCACCATCATTAATACATGCCTGTAGCACCACAGAGTGTGTGCATGTGATATATGCGCACATGTGTTTGTGTATGTGAGTGTGTGTGTGTATTTAAACTAAGAGGTAAAAGTTAAGAGGGGACTGGAAATCAAGAACCACATGTAATTAAATTCAGTAGATGTTTATATGGTGATAAATCCACTTGTGCATCCCATATAAGGTACCATGTTTCATGCTGGAGGCAGTGAGTTACAGTGACACTTAAAATAGATTATAAAGAGCTTACAATTTGAGACACCTGGGCGGCTCAGTCAGTTGTGCATCCGACTCTTGATTTCAGCACAGGTCATGATCACAGGATCACGGGATCGAGCCCCTGATTGGGCTCCACACTGAACATGGAGCCTCTCTCCCTCTCTCTCTGCCCCTCCCCCCCACCCCAGCTCACACGATCTCTTGCTCTCCTCTCTCTCTCTCTCAAAATTTTTTTTAATCTTACAATTTTAAAAAATTCAGGTTAAATTTTTCTTTTAGTAAGAAGAATAGAAAATAAAAGCTTAAAGTTGTATTGAATAAGCACAACAACTCCTTAGTTTATAATTTAGCACTATTAGTATGTGAAAGGGAAAGTGAACAAGAAGGGCAGAAAGAGAAAGAGAAAGGGAAGTAGTAAGAGAGAAAGTGACGGAAAGATACACATGGAGAGATGAATACAAAAGAAAATGTCTTCAAGGGACGAAATCACTTAAAAGGAAATCAGAGAGAGAGGATGAAATGGAGATGAAAGAGAAAAAGGAGGAGAAAGAGTCTGAATGATGGGAAAGACAGAGAGGTAGAAGAGTCCACAATAAAGAAAAATGTTTTAAATACCTTGAAATCTAGAGACTGACAGAGGAATGCTGAGAAGCACAGGAGACTCTGAAACACGAAGGTGGATACCCGCTGTCTTACCCCAATGCGCTTTTGCATGGAGTACATGGTCAACTTCCTTTGAAGTTCTGTCCGAGCACTGCTCAGATCCCAGAAGATCGCTTCTGAGTTTATAGCCAGACTAGCTCATTAAAAAGAAAAGCTTTTTTCCATTACCAAAAGTATGGTTGATGAGATTACACTTTAGAGTACTTTCTGCTAAAAAAAGTGGGAGGGAGGAATCTAAATTTGGCTGAGATTTCCAACCTCTAAGATCTTCAGAAGCTTCTTTGACTATTCTCCTCTAATGCAAGGTTTCTCAGTTGCAGCACTATTAAAATTTTGAGTAGGATAAATCTTTGTGGTAGTAAGGCCTTTGCCTTGCAAGATTTTAGCAGAACCCGGGCCTCTACCTACCTAGTGGATGCCAGTAGCACACCCCAGCAATTACAATTAAATCTGCCTCTAGAGATTGCTAATCATCTCTGCAGAGGGGGTGGGTGAAATTATCAGGACAGAGCAACGTTGTTGTAATGCATTAACATTGGTGAGGTTACAAGATAGCGAAGAATAGGAAATAGGTGTTTCTTGAATAAGGGGAACAGAAATTTAATTCCAATTTCTCCTCATTTATCTTCATAACGCCGTAATGTTAGGTCAGTTCTGTCTACCCCTTCTAGGATACCCAAGGACTTCTGTTCTAGCTAGAGCTTAGGCAGAATCCCCAGACCACCCAAACTCAGTCAGGGCAGTTGATTGGTTGACACTGGATTGAGAGTGTTGGCCACACAATCAGATAGGCCAACATGAATAGTGAATGACAAATGCTTTAGAGTCAGATTAACTATGGAACAGCAGGGGAGCAGGACTTTCTGGCACAGAATCCTCCATTAGAGTGCCATTTTCCTCTCTCACATCTTCTATTTGAAAGCCCTCAGAGAACATTAAAAACCTTGTTTTAGCAGGCGCCTGGCTTTGCCCAACTTCAATTAGGATGAGCAGTTTCTAAATTACCCCCCTGGATGTCAGCTGCAGACTACTGAAACACAAACCAGGCAGGATGCAGGCTACATTCTGAGGATTCAAGGTGACTCCATAAGGAACTTTAACTCCCAGCGACTTTTGAACCTTACCAGTACCTTTATTTCTGCTATTTTAATTATGTAGCACTCTGATGAGGCATATCCAGCTATATTATTTTTTGCTATATTATTTTTTCATAAGCAGCTGCCTTGCTTAGATGACCTTTATGTCAGCCTTTGGACCATGCTTTTTTGTACATAGATCTGTCTTTTTAGTACATTTTTTAGTATGGAGAATATAAATCTAACTAGTGGATAACTCTCTTGATACTTGTTGAGGGAAACAAATAAAGGTAATAACATGTATAAAGGTTAGAAAGTTCAAACTGTACCCAAAAGGTATAAAATGACGAATGAAAATCTCTCTCCTTACACTCCCTCATCCTTCTTCTCAAAGGGCAATAGTTCTTTACTGTTTCTAATGATTCTGGCCACAAAGAATCGTTATATCTAAATACATGTATATATTCAATTATAATTTTACATGTAAAGATTTTTTATTAAGCATCTTATTTTCTACTTTTATTAAAATCTGTTTTAAAGATTATTTCATCTATTTATATAGTAACCTAGCTCATTCTTTTGAGGACTGTTTTGTGTGAAATTGTATGGATATATAATATCCACAATCTATATACCCTATTGAAAGAAACTTTTCCATTTTTTTTTATTGTTTTTGTTGATGTTGATATTGCACAAAAAGCAACAATGAATATCCTTGGACATAAATCTCAGCGTACTTTTGCAAGTATCTCCATAGCAAATTATTTTCTAATGACTACAGAAGTATATTACCTTTGGACTTTCTCCCGGAATCATTCATTACAAGACAAATTCCCAAAAAGCCTCTCATATTCTCATCAACAAATACCTATTGAACAGTATTATTTGCATCAGTTTGGTCCAGTAGATGTCTATACTCTGGAAGTTTCATTTCATTTTATTTGAATTTGACATTTAAATCCCTGATATAATCTGAATATGTGGGGTAAAAGTTTTTTAGTAGACTAATTGTAATGTACTTTGTAATGCTTTTCTAAGGAAACTACTATACTAATAATCGTATCATTCAGATCAAAAATCAAAATGCATTTATTATTTACATGAGTGTTTTCCTCTAATATTTTAAGAGAATATTTAAATGCATTATTAAATATACTTAACTCCTCAGACATTGCTAATAAGAATGTAAAATACTGCAGCAGCTAAGAAGCAATTTGCCAGTTTCTCAAAAATCTCAATGTAGAATTATCCTGCAACCTAACAATTCCACTCCTAGGTATATACCCAAGAGAACTGAAAACATATTCAATATTATCAACCACATAAAGGGATAAAGTGCTGATATATGCTACAAAATGGATGAATGTTAAAAAATATCATGCTAAATGAAGAAAGTCAGATACAAAAGGCCACATATTGTATGTTTCTATTCATATGACCTGTCTAGAAGAGGCATATCCACAGAGAAGTAGATTAGTGGTTGTCAGGGCCTACAAAGTAGCAAGAATGAAGATTGAATGCTAATGGGTAGCAGTCTTCTTTTGAAGGGGGTGAAAAGAATGTTCTGGAATTAGACAGTGATGATTGCACAACTTTGCAAATAGATTGAAAACCACTTCTTCATACACTTCAAAAGGATAAAATGTATGGTATATGAACTATATTTCAACAAAGCTGTCATTAAAAACATATGCATACTATATATAATTAATACATAAATGAAGAATAATTTTGCAAATAAATGAGAATACGAACAAGCTTTGAGATTTCTACCTAGTTGGGCCTAGAGTGACCCAGAGAGTAAAGTGATACTGGCCTTGGCTTCAGAAAAGGTCAGCCCATATTCCAGGATTCCCAACACTTTTTCAGTACTTGAAGGGCATCTCTAGCTAAGTGTATATGATAATCATATTTTCTGACCCAGTGCTCAGAGACCTGATGCAACTGGTACATACTTACTCATAACTAGACACAATCAGACAGAACTTTTGAGAACAGGTCTTTTCTAGAAAGCTGAGAGCTGAAGTTTTGACACAGACAGGAAGATATTTCTGAAAGCTAGACGTATACTGGGAGCTAATAAGAAATAACACCTCAAACCAATACTGTATTACTTCTTATTAAATGTCTACTTGGAATTTCCAATTGTCTCTTTCACATAGAAGGGTCAATTCAGATACAAAAACCTTAAAATAAAAGTTGTCCAATTCACAATAGTCAACCACAAGGAGGAGGTTAAACATCAGAATTGAGGCATATATATCCCTGGTATGTTATTCTAAAAAGAACATTAAAGAATATTCTTTAACTTTTATCATGAGAGTCTTTGTTTGACAATCATCTGATTTACATAAAATCAAATTTGGAAACTGAAAAGAAAAGGATAATTATATGCAATTACTTTGCCTTGGAATATGGTTCCTATTACTAAATAGACTTACATTTCTTTTTTCTTCCCCAATTATTACTACCTGAAAAGAAACAGAAAAGTCTTTCACATTAGCATTCTTCCATAGCCATATTTATCATTTGGGGATAAAGGAAGGATCCCCTTTGATGATTCATTCTTGGCTGATGATGAGGCTTTGGTATGCTGCAAATTGATAGAATACAAAAATCAACTCATTTACTATTCCAGGTATATGCACTGATTTCAATCAGGGTGTGTTCTGGTCAAACCAAGTAGTTATTTGGAAAGGTTTTGGGCTTTCTGGCTACAGAATGGTATAAGCATTAGTGTGTTCTTGCCTTACACTTGAACAGTCTTGCATTTTTTTCCAGACCAGAATAAACTCTCTGAATCATTAAAAAAAAAAAGAAAAGAAAAGAAAAGAAAAGAAACCTACCATATTCTTTACAGAAATCTGAAGAAAAAAGGAAGAAAACAATGATAACAGCCTTAAAAGGCAAGTTGGGTATTATTACAATTTTTAAAGGGAATTTAAAAATACACTGAAATGCAATGACAACACATACACATACTTGCTTTTAGGGCTTTTTTTCCTTGCTCATTGGAATAAGTTTAAAAATCTTTATTTTATTTTAATTGGATTAAGTATAAACTATACATATTATCTATTCTTTAGAACACTAGATTTATAAATAGGGTATACATATACATATGTATGCATACACATATATATGCACACGTGTATACACACACACTCATATAATACATATATAGCTGCAAGCTGACTTGACTATTCACCAGGAGAAAAAAATGCAGAGTATGCCCAATAGTCTAGATTATGTTATTAGAAGGTTTTCTCACTACCTATAAACTAATATAACTAACCTACCATGCTCTATAATTTACATGAAAATTAACATTATACCTTTCATCTACATTTCAATGGTTTGAGTCAATAACTTATTTTTTACTTTTTTAGAAAATGAAAACCTATACTTAACATGGAGTTTGCTGAATTCAAAAATCCAGTCATCTTTTAAGCTTTCATTCCTACCAAAATTATAATGTTGAAATTTGAAAAGTGAACATGAATTCCAGATTAAAGCCAGGGGAGTAACATTCATTTAAAACACTTAATCTTATAATTAAGAAAATCAGATGGGTATAACAGCTTGATTTTTCCATTCAGGAGAAAGTAATGAAAAAGAACAGAAAGAATACATTTTGAAAAAAACATTTTAGACTTGTGAGGATTTTTCTCATATTAAGAAATTCAAAAGAATGGTTTCCCTAATCGTGGACATTGTGCACTTACAAAGATAAAACAGTTCTCAAGAACAATTCTGGACATGGAGCCAGATTCAGAGAAAGGAGAGAGAAATGAATTCTACAGCCACCTTGACTATTAAATGGACCTTCTTTTCTAAGAAAAGTCAGAAGAATTTCATCCTGTCAGTTGTTCCACAATTGATGCAGGACCTCCAGTCTGGCTGAATTATAGCAACTACCAAAATGCCTATAAGAAACAATGTTTCCCACTTGCACTAGTCTCCTATTTACACATACACACACTAGAAAAAATCAGAGGGCATCTTTTTTTGTTGTTATTATTTTTACCAGTATAAAATTTTGCTACTAAGTTATTTTGTTCAAAAAGATCATAGTTGGAAGAAAGCAATATTGATGCTGACATATGAAGACAAATCAGCATAGCCTTGAAAATTAGCATGAGCCTATAGCTGCAAGGACAGCCCCACCAGAAAAGAAGTGAAAATTGAATTTTCATAAACAGGAAAATATACACGTACTATATCCTTCTTCACTAACACTAGTTTCATCATTGCCATGGCTCTATGAAGTGCGGAAAATATCTCAGGAGAACAACTAGTTAAGGTCTATCAACACGTACAAAAAAGGCTATATCTTAAAACAAAAGCAATAATTACTAAAATGTGTAAAATACTTCATTTTGAAAAACAATTCTATCATTTGTTCTTTTTTTTTTTTTTTTTTTTTTGTTATTCTACACAGGGCAGGTTTTTATCTCTGTGGATAAGGAAATGAGAAGCTGTAAATAAAGAAATGGTGAGGTGAGGTGAGTTGCCTGGGGTCACACAGCTTTAATGATTCTGTTCATGATTTCAACCCAGGACTTTACATTTGAAATGACTTGTTGCTAGGGCATAGGGGAAAAAAAATAGATTGTGTTTTAAACTTTAGCTTTTATCTTATATAAGTATACACATGGTGCCACATTGATCATTTTATACAATAGACACCACTGATTGGCTGGAAATGGTTACTAAGCAATTATTTGAACTGACTTTTAAATTCAGCCCCAAACCAAAAATTCCATTATGACTGTGCATACAGTCTGAATAACCATTCCTCAATTCCCAGTAATTGTAATAAATTTAGGCAATTTCACAAATTTCACAATTTTAGGCAAAAGAAGTTGGTTTGCCCTTTTGTTGGGTGGGGGTAGTTACTTGTTACTTTTAAGTGAAGCTGAATTTCAGATACTCTTTTAAATAAGAGGATAATATCTGTTAGGATAGAGGAGGTAGAGAATTTTGAGTCATTCAAGATGTAAGGAAAAGCCTACAGTATAATTCCAATTTTGCTATTGAGTTCATTTATTCTGGACCCTTGGTTTTGTTTTTGTATGGGACCATTTCCCCAAGGTAAAACCCAAGCATATCACACCCCTTAACAACTGGGAACATTATGAATAATAAATGAAACTAGTGAGGCACTTAACTGAGGGCTATAGAAGTAATGTGTTTTTTTGAGAGGAAGAAAACGTTCATATGGGAATTTAAAATGATTTCCTTTTAGCACCACGTGGCAGTTTCCATGTTAGTAAAAAGAATGGCCCGATTTTTTTTTTTAATGAAATAAGATTTCAGTTTAGTTCAAGACAGGATCCCACTGGATGAAACCTCTAAAATATCACAATGCTCAAAAATAACTAAAAGTCACCAAATAATCTACGTTCAAGTCTCTAAGGTCAAGAATAAGAACACCAAAAATATTATGATACTTGGAATATGACAACGTACACTTCCAAGTTAATGACATTCCTTTTTAAGGCACAAAGGAGAAACTGTCATTTACATAATATATACCGAGAAATTTTTGGCTGGTAAAAAGGAAAATCATAATGCTATTAATACATAAAGCGTTAAGCAAATGAATGAGTTCAAGAAATTGATTTCTTAGTGCACTTAGTTCAAGGTGTCTTCTAGTTAACCCACATGTAACTAATCCAAACCATTAAACTTTAGAAATAAAGGCAGTTTTAAGAAGCATCTAATCTTTTATCCATCAAAGGCCCATTTAAGAATCTGTGAATGGATTCTTTTTTTTAAATATTTTTTAACGTTTATTCATTCTTGAGAGACAGAGCATGAGTTGGGGGGCAGGGGTGGCAGAGAGAAAGGGACACACAGAATCTGAAGCAAGCTCCAGACTCTGAACTGTCAGCACAGAGCCCGATGCGGGGCTGGAACTCATGAACCATGAGATCATGACCTGAGCCAAAGTCAGAGGTTCAACCGACTGAGCCACCCAGGTGCTCCTGTGAATGGATTCTTAATGTACATAATTAGTAACTTTTGTATATTATTTCAGGAGACTCATGGCACCTGGTGAGGTCTATTAGCAGACTCACTAGAAGTCCAGACCTTTATTCTAATGCTTTTGTTCTGTTCTCCAACCTTCCTCCTCTATATAATTAACGATGAATTGTTCAAAAAGGGTATAGGGCCGGGTGCCTGGGTGGCTCAGTCGGTTAAGCATCCGACTTTGGCTCAGGTCATGATCTCGCGGTCCGTGAGTTCGAGCCCCACGTCGGGCTCTGTGCTGACCGCTCAGAGCCTGGAGCCTGTTTCAGATTCTGTGTCTCCCTCTCTCTCTGCCCCTCCCCTGTTCATGCTCTGTCTCTCTCTGTCTCAAAAATAAATAAACGTTAAAATTAAAAAAAAAACCAAAAACCAAAAAGGGTATAGGGAAGGGGGTCAGTGTCACGGCAGAAATATTAATAAGGCATAAAGTGTTACCAGCACTTGTAGATTTGGAATATTAATTAATTAGTAGAACCAAGACACTATTGCCTGGGGGACACTTAGTGGTGATATACAAGAAGTGTCACATGCTATGGAAATGGAGAAACTGCTCTCACCTCAGACTTATTCCTACTAAAAGAACGTTTAATCAGTTCTCTTCACCACACATCTGTTTTTACACAAAACCAATTGCTACCAGAAACATTTTGGTACTAAAAAGAATGAAGCCACCCCAAAGCACTTCTAGAGCATTTCAGTGACCTATAATGTCACACAGCTATTGGTGAAGTTAACAATTAAAAACAAACATATATATCTATATCTATATATATGTATATCTATATCTATATCTATATATCTATATATCTATATATCTATAGATATAGATATATATCTATCTATATCTATAGATATATAGATATATAGATATAGATAGATATACATATATGTAGATATAGATATATATGTTTCAGGGGTGCCTGGGTGGCTCACTTGGTTAAGCTTAGGACTCTTGATTTTGGTGCAGGTCATGATCTCATGATTCGTGATATCAAGCCCCAAGTCAGGCTCTGTGCTGACCGTGCAGAGCCTGCTTGGGTTTCTCTTTCTCCTTCTCTCTCTGCCCCTTCCCCACCCCCTCAAAATAAATAAATAAATATTTTTTTATTTTTAAAAATACTGGTTTCAGTAGTAAACATCCTGAAGCTGGAAAAAGACATGTCACTGTAGGTATGACATCTTGAGAAAAGAAGAAGCTTGAAGGGCATCTGGACAAGGTCAACACAGTTGCCTGTTGTGCTAATCACACAAGAAATAATACTAGGAAAAGAGTTAGAGACTGATATCAAAACCCATCATATATCCTTCAGAATGCACTGAATATTATATCTGATGCCATCTGTTTTATAGCCATAGTACATTTTGTATAGTTTTCATTAGAGAGCAGTTTCAGTGATTTTCAGAAAATTATTTTGTCATCTTAATTCAAGTCCATATTTAAAGAGTCCTTCAGAGTTTTGCTATAGTTAGATAAGGTCCCTTAAGTGATCTATCCATCTTAAAATTCGTCCATTTTCCTACATTATTTCTTCATTAAATTTATGTAGATCATTCTTTACATGCAAGTCTTTACTTTTAAATCTTTTACATCTTTTAAAACATAAGCTCATGATGCCAAAAGTTCATAGCACTAATGTAGAAAGCTTATAATAATTAACTAGAACAATCAGAGGAAACTTAAAAGGAAAATTTGCAACCTACATATTATTAACCTCTACTTTTAAAAGTCTAGTTTACATTCCCTACTGAATAATCCTTTCCAAATGTAATAGCACAAAGAACATTGTTGGAAAAAAAAAAGTGAGAAATAATAGAAATAGAAAATAAACTGAGGGTTGTCCAGAAAAGAAGAATAACATAAAATACCATTATCTGTAATGCTGTACTTCACATTAAATCAAGTGCTCTTATCTTTTGTACTTTATTCATGAGTTTTTACAAAAAGTAACATCATTATTTGGATCTGGTCCATTTGAAACATCAAGCCTATGCATATATTCTTTAGAATTGTTAAATTCTTTTTATAATCTTCCCTAAGTAGAATAAGACATTAGTGATTTCTAACAACTTACAATAGGTCATAGGATAAAAATTAAACGGTAAGTTTAATTCATCAAGTTAGTATATTTGTACTAAAAGTGTCATTGTTTCCTTTTTGTTTTTATGATAGCACAACTCTATTATGGTACCGAGTGATTGTTTTCTTCCTTTCCAGCATCATTTCCCACTACTTAAGTAATAGAATGCCTCTTAAATCCTCTTAGGGAAATCCATTTAATATACTTTGAAAAAAAGTTTATCTTCATCTACCTACCCATCCCTTACACATGGTAGGCTCATGAGTATATCTTGCCAATAATAATATTTCATCTTCCTTGATAAATTAACTCAAGATTTGGTACATGATCTCATTCAGAGTTTCCTTGGGAGTTTTTGACCAGAAGTATCAGAGAGGTGCTCTTTTTTTTTAAAAGCTGATTTGAGTTGAGTTTCCATTGCTCACATTCAAAGTCCTGATGAATACTTCAGTGAAATCTTCCCTGTACATAGAATTAACATCTCTTTGAGTATCAGATACGAAATTGGAGAGATATGAAAAGATTTTCTGAATTATATACATAAACTCTAGTGCAGTCCATTTTCTTTTCCAATATTTGGCACATAGTTATAAGATGGAGATAAGAACACTGTCTGTGTTTACAGAATTTTGTTTTATATCACGGAATTCAACATTCTAAGCTACAACCATGAAACAAAAAGAATATAAAATCTTTACCGGCATGTGTATGAAAATGAGACACATGAGTTGTGATAGTTGCCTGAACATTAGTCTTCCAAACTGAGAAGTTTAATTATCATAAATATTTTATTACAAACACTAAGAGGTTTTGTATAAATCTATAAAACTGATTACCTGCTTCATTTTAAAATAATAATGAAGTTCCGGGGCACCTTGGTGGGTCAGTCAGTTGAGCATCTGACTCTTGGTTTTGGCTCAGGTCATGATCTCACAGTTTTGTGAGTTCAAGCCCCATGTCAGGCTCTGCACTGACAGTGCAGAATGTGTTTGAGATTCTCCCTCTCTCTTTGCCCCTCCCCTGCTCACACACACACACACACACACACTCTCTCTCTCTCTCAAAATAAATAAATAAACCTAAAAAAATAAAATAATAATGAAGTTCTAAAAAAATCAAAATCAGAGAATAATTATGACTAATACCATTTGCAATAGTAGTCAAGAAAATACACTGCTTTGAATTCAACAAATGAATATGGGTCAGGAAATTCATGAACATGCAGTCAAGAATGACAAAATAAAAGGAATTTTTCAAGCCTCAGGTAATTAATAACATGAACTATACATTGGCTTGGATTTCTAACCAAAATCCAGCCCATTCTTTATTGACAGATTCAAAGCACTTTTCATTTTTCCTTTGGAAGGAGCAGTGAAATGCTGCCAGCTTGGGCAACTGAATAGATGAGCTTCCTCAGGAAGAAATTATGGAGAGCTGCCACATTTTCAAAATTGATGCTTCAGAAATCAGCAAACATAAGTCAATTTAATTAAGAAATTCTTTCTGATCATAAGATCTTCTTCTGTGACCCAATGGAGTTTTCAAAAACACAGTAGACATTTTCAGATTGAAAAAAGAAACCAGGGGTGCCTGGATGGCTCAGGGGCTAGAGTGTGCAACTCTTGATTTTGACTTAGGTCGTGATCTCAGGGTCATGGGATCAGTCTCCTCATCTGTCTTGCACTGAGACTGGAGTCTGCTTAACATTCTCATTCTCTCTCTCTCTCTCTCTCTCTCTCTCTCTCTCCCTCTGCCCTTCTCCTCCCCCATTCATGTTCTTTCTCTCCCTCTCTCTCTCTCTTAAAAAGAGATTCGTAGATCCAAGCCACTGTTGCCTGGGGAACACTTAGTGGTGACACACAAGAAGTGTCAGGTGCTCTGTGAATGGAGAAACTGCTCTCACCTCAGACTTATTCCTACAGAGACAGACAAAACATGTCCTTTCACTTTCTGAAACAAGATAAATGTTTAATTGACAAAGATAGTAAGATAAAAGTGATATTATCGAAACCAAAAAAGCTTCTGAACGTGTATAAATATATAACCTTCAAAAAGATTAGGAAGTTTAATATTTATAATCTCATCTAGCCTAGTATAGTTGTGGGGAAGCTTCAATAGAAGCATGAAAAACATTTTACGCAAATAGAAAACAAGTCTTACCTAGTGCTTTTTGCATTAACCCTTTTAGGAAATAACAAATTACTGTGAAGCTCTGATGCAGGTAAACATAGTAGAAAATGAGTTTATGTAACTAAAAGTGACAACATTCCATGCTCAGAATTCAATGTACATAGAGCAACAGTTTCACCTTACAATTAAGCTTTAAGTAGTGGTACCCAGGAAAGCATGTCTTCTAAAACAAAATACAAAATATTATATAAAGAAATATAAATGAAGCAGATACTTATAAATCTTTTCCATTATCAAAATATTCAAAAAGTCTCATTAATTTTGGTATTTCAAAATCTAAGCCAATTGTTTTCAACTCTGTCTGCATATTAGAATCATCTATAGAATTGTATAAGATTATAGATTCTCAAGATTTACCACCACCTCCATCCTGAGACTCTGCTATATTAGATGCGGTGTGGAACCCAGGCATTTGTATTTTTTATTTAAAAAAATTTTTTTTTCAACGTTTATTTATTTTTTTGGGGAGAGAGAGAGACAGAGCATGAACGGGGGAGGGGCAGAGAGAGAGGGAGACACAGAATCAGAAACAGGCTCCAGGCTCTGAGCCATCAGCCCAGAGCCTGACGCGGGGCTCGAACTCATGGACCGCGAGATCGTGACCTGGCTGAAGTCGGACGCTTAACCAACTGCGCCACTCAGGCGCCCCATGTATTTTTTAAAGATGCCTAGGTAACTTTAATGAGTAGTCATGATTAAGAGATATATGTCTAGATAGAAGCATTAAGTAGGTACAGGTTTTGAGGGAATAAATAAAGGAATTAATTGATAAAGATAGAATAGTACAATATCTTTATCAGAACCATTCTCTTCCTAGCTCCTTTGTTACTAAAGACATGTCACTTCACCCAATTCTTTATAGGCTTGACCCTGTTGCTCCCTAGGAGGCCACAATTGTGCAGCCTCATTCAACATGGTAAGACAATAATATTTTAAGCAGTTCTACCCACCTTGATTGTGACCTCCCAATGTATACCAATGTTATACTCTTGAAATGAAAATACCATGAATACAATCTACTTCACAACAGACATAGGAACTTTTAAAAATGCTGTCTACTCTAAACGCTTGAGAAAATTATCATCTGTAAAGAGACTAGGATTTGGTAATTTTGGTTTAAGAAATTAAGGAAACATCATTTTGAGAGGGAGAAGTGTTTTAAAAGAAATTCCCTTTTAAATCATGAAATTCGTGAATATAGTAACTATAGTTTATTTGCACATATCTATTAATAAATATTTGTGAAAGTTAGGACACAAAGCTACCAAATTTTTCAAAGGAAACTCACCAGGTTGAATCTAAATTGAAAAAAAATGTATGGAAATTAAAATATGCAAAATTGTTATTCCCGTTTAAAAAATATACTATAAATATACACGCATATACTAATTTACATAAAATTATCATGTAGTATTTTAGAATAAAAAATCATGTTAGAAAGGACTATGACTAGAAGGAAATTTATCATTAACCTGCAATATTGTCTAGGTACTTCTTTTCTCTCTCTCTTAGATGGATGACAAGGCATTTCACTTTATATTTTGGTCACCAAATATGATCTCACAGTTTATATTGTCTTACACATTGCAAGTCACCCAAATATGTCCTGATCAGCTATTTCATTCCATCTCACCTTTCCCCTGGAAACTTGGTATAATTTTTTGTCTTTTCTGTCAACTCAATGTACCAAAGCTGCCCAATATTATGAAACATGTTCACCCCTCAGGACTGCAGCCATTTTGAAAATGTTGAAAAATCACACAAAATTACCAGCTGCAAACCAAGGCCAAGCTAACATGTCTCTTTAGTTACTATTCCTCATAAAGAAATTCATGTATGTGTATAAACTCTATATGTGTGTATATGTATGTGTATAGAATACATATCACTTTAGTTTTCAAATTTTGAGAAACAGCCAAAAGAATTATATAAACTACAACAATGGTTCTCAATGATGAAATAAAATACATGGGATTCTAGATACAACTAGATGGTGGATTTGTGGGATTACTTACTTTCCCTTATTTATAAACTCTCAACATCTCTCTTTTCAAGAATGTCCTGCAAATATAACTATGGAGAAGAAGGTAAGATTTAAATTCCAAAAATCAAAGTATAACTCTTCCTATGATTCTCTGCTAATATGAAATAATCTCCAATGATAACTTGATATGAAAATACCCTGGAGTACATATCTTTTGTATGAAAATTATGTCAAAAATATTAAGAAAACAAATAAGCCTTTTATGTAATACATAGAAGCCTACTTTCCTCTATTTGAACTTAATTGAAAGTGTGTGTGTGTGTGTGTGTGTGTGAGTGTGTTCAAAACTTTTATTATCCTAGTTCAAGGAAATGTAAACAGGGTTCATCCAAATCAAATTCATGAAATCTTTGAAGTTTGTCTTATTTGCTTCAATTTATGACAAGTATGAAAATCCCTTTACAAGATAAATCTCCATGCCTCACTTTTTCAACTTACTGCCTTTATTGAAGAAATAAATATCTAGCAACCAATTGCTTTGGCAACTAGATCCTTTATATCTTCAATAATCTGTAAAGTTTCTATAAAAACTGTTTTCAGGGTGCTGGGTGACTCAGTTGGTTAAGCATCCAACTCTTGATCTCAGCTCAGGTTATGATCTCAGGCTTTGTGAGATAGAGCCCCACGTTGGGCTTTGCACCGACATTGTGGAACCAGCTTGGGATTCTCTGTCTCCCTCTTTGGCTTCCCCTCCCCTTATGTCTCTCGCAAAATAAATAAATAAACATTTAAAAATTCAATTTTTAAAGGACAAACTAGTAGGGAAATTTGTTGGGGAACAAGGGAACCCTGAAATACTATTGGGTAAATATTCCAGAACATTGGTGATGGATATCAACTGGACTGAGTGTGGTAATTATTTTTTTTAATTTTTTAATGTTTATTTATTTTTGAGAGACAGAGACAGATCATGAGCAGGGGAGGGGCAGAGAGAGAGAGAGGGAGACACAGAATTCAAAGCAGGCTCCAGTCTCTGAGCTGTCAGCACAGAATCCGACCCAGGGCTCGAACTCACAAGCTGTGAAATCATGACCTGAGCCACCCAGGCACCCCAATTGTGGTAATTATTTTGCAATAAATATAAACATTAAATCGTTATGTTGTACACCTGAAATTAATATGATATGTCAATTATATCTCAATAAAGAATAATAATAAAACAAATAAAAATTTAAAAATAACTGAGCTGAATAGAAGTCTGATTGATACACTAAATGAACAAGAGCTATAATTTGTGGTCCATGGACCATCAAGTTTTACAAAAATAGATCGTAGGACATCATGGAATCTCCTGAATTTAGAACTTCCAATGGATTTGAATACATGTGTGTCCTAAAATGTTTAACAGGATACATTCTGGGAAAGAATCCATAATTTTCAAGATAGTCTCAAAAGGGGTTTTGGCTGCAAAAATTAAATTACTGCTACATTTTTTTTTCTTACAGATGCATATGTAATTTCTGTCAAAATTTGTTTGTAATTTAATTGTCATTAAGTTTCTTTTAAAACTATTTTTATTTTGTTTAAAAATTTTAATAGTTTTTTTAACATTTATTTATTTTTGAGAGACAGAGAGACAGAGCATGAGCCGGAGGGACAGAGAAAGAGAGAGAGGGAAACAGAATCCAAAGCATGCTTCAGGCTCTGAGCTGTTAGCACAGAGCTTGATGCAGGTTTGAACCCAAGAACTGCGAAATCATGAGCTGAACCGAAGTCAGATGCTTAACCAACTCAGCCACCCAGGTGTCCCATTTAAATTTTTTCCTAACTTACATACAGCAAAGCTCACTTTTTTTGGTGTACAGTTTTGTGAGCTTTTTTTTAAGTACTTAGAGTTTCACAGTAACAATTGTAATACAAAACAGTTTCCTCACTCCCAAAAATACCCTCATGCTATTCCTATATAGTCAAACCTTTCTGACATGCTTAATCCCTGGTAAAAAAATCTTTTCTCTTTGCCTGTAGTATGGCCTTTTCCAGAAGGAATTGCCATAGAAATGCAATATCATAGTAGGTAACCTTTGGTGTCTAGCTTAATTCACTTAATATAATGTAACTGAGATTCAACAATTTGTCCTTTTGGGGTACCTGGGTGGCTCAGTCAGTGACCGTTCAGCTCTTGATTTCAGCTCAAGTTGGTGCATTTCAGTCCTACTTCTGGCTCCATGCTGAAAGTGCGGAGCCTGCTTGGGGTTTTCTCTCCTTCTTCCTCTCTCTCTGCCCCTCCCCTCCCCTCAAAACAAATAAATAAACTTTAAAAATCTTTAAAAAAACCAATTTGTTCCTTTTTAATTGATGTGAAGTATTCCATTGCATGGAGGTCCTATACTTCGCTCATTCATTCACTCACTGAAGACTATTTCAATTGTTCCTGAATTTGTAATTATGTATATTGCTGGTATAAATATTCATATACTGATTTTTATATGTATATGTCTTCCTTTCCCAGGGTAAGTACCCTGGAGCAAGATTGTTAGGTCATATGGCAAGTATAGGTTTAACATTCTGAAAAATTACTGCAGTAGTTTCCAAAGGTTCTATGTGAGTTTTCATTCACGCTAGCAATGTAGGAAAGTGTGAATTTCTCCACAATCTCATCAGCATTTGATACCCTCAGGTTTTATATTTCAGCTACTAGAATGGCTATGTAGTGGTGTCTCACTGTGGCCTTAATTTGTGTGTCCCTAATAACTAAACTTTTTTGTATCTTCCATGGGTTCATTTGTCTTTTTTTTCTCCTCTTTGATGAAATACCTCTTCAAACATTTTTGCTTATTTTTAAAGGGTTGTTTGTTTTCTTATTATTGAGTTTTAATTGTTCTTTACATATTCTAGATACAAGTCCTTTATTAGATAATGTGATTTGCAAATATGTTCTGCAGTCTTCTCAATCTCCTAACAGTGTCTTTTCAAAGCAAAAGTTTTAAATTTTGATAAACACTATTATCTTTTTATTTTTCTTGAATGTATTTGCCTTTGGGATATCTAAAGACACTTTGCCTAATCCAATGTTCCTAAATTAATCTTCTTTTTTTTTCAAAGAGTTTAAAACTTTTACAGATTACATTGAAGCATATAATTCATTTTGTTTATTTTTGTATAAGGTATGAGATATATATATTGAGATTCATATTTTTGTATATAGATTTCCAATTGCACTGGCATAATTTTTTGAAAACAATATGGTTTCTTTTTTAAATTGCCTTAGCATCTTTGTCAAAATTCAGTGAACCTCATTTGCATGGATCTATTTTTACACTCTATTCTGTTCTATTGATCTATGTGTCTATGCTTTTACCAATACCATACTGAGTGCTATAATGTTAGAAACAGTCTTAAAATCAGATAATATGGATCCCTAAACTTTGTTATTTTTCAAAATTATCTTGGAGCCCCTAGTTCCTTTGCCTGTCAAAATAGATGTTAAATCCAATTTTTTTTTAAATTTTTTTTTCAACATTTATTTATTTTTGGAACAGAGAGAGACAGAGCATGAACGGGGGAGGGGCAGAGAGAGAGAGGGAGACACAGAATCGGAAACAGGCTCCAGGCTCTGAGCCATCAGCCCAGAGCCCGACCCGGGGCTCGAACTCACGGACCGCGAGATCGTGACCTGGCTGAAGTTGGACGCTTAACCGACTGCGCCACCCAGGCGCCCCTAAATCCAATTTTTAATATCTACAAAACATCTTACTGGCATTTTAGTTAGGATTCCTTTCAACATTTAGATTAATTTGTGAAAAATTATATCTGAGCAATATTGAGTCTTCCAGTTCATAGCATTGTCTATTTACTGGGTTTTTTTTTAATTTGTTTCAACCAGTGTTTGGTAGTTTTCAGCATACAGATGTTGCACATAAATTTGTTAGATGGATACCTAACATTATTTTCATTTTTTTGGAGCTAATGTATGTAGAACTGTCTTTTAAATTTTGGTTTGCAATTGATCTTTGCTAGTATATAGAAACACCAATGATTTTTAATATCTTAACCTCATATACTACAACACTGATAAACTTACTAATTATTCCTAGTAATTTTTTGTAGATTCCTTGGGATTTTCTATGCAGACGAATCATGTCATTTGTGATAAACAGTTTCATGAGCTCATTTACTATCTGTAAACCCCTAACTTCCTATTCTTTTTTTTTTTTCTTATTGTATTACCTAGGACTTCCAGTAGGATATTGAAGAGCAGCAGTGAGAGTACTCATCCTTGTTTTTTGGTTTTTGTTTTTCCAGAACATAGAAGAAAATCATTCGGTCTTCATTGCTCAGTATGTTATTAAATATAAATTTTATGGAGTTGTATGTTAAAGAACTTCCATTCTATTCCTAGTTTGCTGAATTTGTATGTTGAATATTTTCAAATGCATTTTTATCTTTAATAAGATAATGAGGATTTTCTTCTTTGTTCTATGAATATGATAGATTACATTGATTGATTTAATGACATTTTACCAGCCTTTCATTGTTGTGATGAACCCCATTTGCTTGTCAAATATTATAATTTTTATATATTACTAGATTTTTTTGTTACTTTCTTGAGTTGTGTAAATGTCCATGAGGAAAGTTGACCTGTAGTTTTCTTTTCCTTTGCTGATTTGTTTTTGTTTTTGTTTTTTGTTTCTTTGTTTGCTTTTTACTGGTTTTGGCATTAGGGTAATTCTGGTCTTGTGAAATGATTTGGAAATTCTTTTCTATTTTCTGAAAGCAATTGTGTAGAATTGGTATTATTTTTCCTTATATATTGATATAATTTGCTAGTGAAATTGATTGTGGGACATGGTAGGAAGCTTTGAATAGGAACTCAATTTCTTTAATAGATATAAAACTATTCTGGTTATCTCTTTCCTCTTAAGTGAATTTTGGTAATTTATGGCTTTCAAAGAATTACACCAATATGACTAAGTTGCAGAATTTATCATTATAGAGTTGTTCATAGTGTTACTTTATTACCCTTTTAAATTTTGTGGAGTCTGTAGCAATAGCCCTCTTTCTTCTTGATGTTTATAATTTTTCTTCTCATCTTTTTTTCTTGCTCAGTCTTAATAATTATCAGTTTTATTTTTGTCCTCAAAAAACATCTTTCAGATTCATTGATTTTGCTTTATTGTTTTTCTCATTTTTTTTGTTTTTGTTTTTCTCACCTTTATTATTTAATCTCTTCTGTTTGTTTTATATTTAGTTTGTTGGCCCTTTTCTAATTGCTAAAGATCAAAACTTATACTATTGATTTGAATACTTTCTTCTCTTCTCATATAAACCTATAATGTTATAAATTTCCCTCTAAAGTCTTCCTTGGCTGCATCCCACAAATTTTAATATATTCTAATGTTGTTTTAATTTAGTTCAAATATACTCTAACTTCTCTTGGTAATTCTTCTGTGACCTATGAATTATTTAAAAGTATATTGTCCATTTGTAACTATTTAATACTTTCATTTATCTTTCTGTAATTTAGTTATAATTTAGTTTTGATACAGCCAGATAACATACTTTGTATATCAATTCTTTTAAATTTGGTAAAACATTTTGTTAATGCAGAAAATGGTCCACTGTGGTGAATGTCCAAGCACACTTGAGAAGAATGTGTGATCTGTTGATGTTGGATAGATTATTTCATAAATTTCAATTAAATCAAATTGATTGATGGCACTGTTCTGGTCTTCTAAATTCTTTCTAATTTTTTATCAAATTGTTCTCTTTTTTAAAGTTTATTTATTTTGAGAAAAAGAGAGAAAGAGAGAGAGAGAGAGAGCACAAGCAAGGGAGGGGCAGAGAGTGAAGTACAGAGAGAGAATCCCAAGGAAGCTCTGTGCTGTCAGCACGTAGCTGGATGCGGGGCTCAAACTCACAAACTGTGAGATCGTGACCTGAGCTGAACCAATAGTCAGATGCTTAACCAACTGAGCCACCCAGGCACCCATTTATCAACTTGTTCTATTCATTACAGGAAAAGGCATGTTGAATTTTCCAAATAAACTTGTGAATCTATCTATTCCTCCTTCTTTTAGACTTGTATTTTGAAACTCTATTATTAAGTGAATATACACTTGGGATTATTATATCTTCTTAGTGTACTGACCAGTTTTTAATTATGCAATGTTCCTTTTTATCTCTGATAATTACTTGTTCTAAAGTCTATTTTGTGTAATACTATTGTAATCAATCCATTTTTCTTTTAATTAGTGTTTGTATGCTATATATTTTTCAATCCTTTTATCTTACCTGTATCATTATCTATAAACTGGGTTTCCTGTAGATAGCACAATACAAGTTGAGTATTATCTTTTTCATTTGTTGTTTTGTTTTTTTTCCAATGTAGCCGTCTCTGTCTTTGAATTGGTATGTTCAGAACAATGTATTTAATGTAATTATTGATATGGTTGGAGATTTATTTATTTATTTATTTATTTATTTATTTTTTACCCTCTTGCTTTTAAGCTCTCTTGTTTTACTTCTCCTGCCTTCTTTCTATTATTTCAAAACCTTTAGTGTTCAGTTCTGGACAACTGGTTTCTTGGCTTTCAGTGCTCACTGACTCATGGTATTGATTCCTCAATGAATGTCCCAAGAGGTTCCATACTCTAATAGTCAGAACCTGTGAATATGGTGAGATATTGCTCCCATAATTATGGTATGGCATGTTACATAGCTGATCTTAAAAAGGCAATTATCTGGTTGTACTTAATTTAATCACATGAGCTCCTTTAAAAGAAGAGAGTTTCCTCTAGCTGACATCAGAAGAGGGAATCAGATATGAAACACAAAGGATGTGATGTGCCCACATTGGCTTGAAGATAGGAGTGTCTCATGAGAAGGAATGTGAGTGGGATTAAGGATCTAAGAAAAGCACCCTCTGACAACCAGTAAGAAAATGTGAAGCTCAGAAAAATAATCACAAGAAAGTGAATTTGAAAGGTGCCTGTGTGGCTCAGTTGGTTAAGCTTCTGACTTGATTTCAGCTCAGGTCATGATCTCACTGGTCATGAGTTCAAGCCTCATTAAGGGCTCAGTGCTGACAGCATGGAGCCTACTTGGGATTCTCTCTCTCCCTCTCTCTCTCTGCCCCTCCCCTGCTTACTCTCTATTTCTCTCTCTCAAAATACATAAATACACGTTTAAAAAATCTACATACATTTTAAACCCCACCATACTATATTATATATAGTTTCACTTTCAGAAATTATGCACAGTCTGGGGCGCCTGGGTGGCGCAGTCGGTTAAGCATCCGACTTCAGCCAGGTCACGATCTCGCGGTCCGTGAGTTCGAGCCCCGCGTCGGGCTCTGGGCTGATGGCTCAGAGCCTGGAGCCTGTTTCCGATTCTGTGTCTCCCTCTCTCTCTGCCCCTCCCAGGTTCATGCTCTGTCTCTCTCTGTCCCAAAAATAAATAAACGTTGAAAAAAAAAATAAAAAAATAAAAAAAAGAAATTATGCACAGTTTAAGAAACATAAGAGGATAGAAGTAACCTATCATATTTACCCATATATTTATTATTTCTATTGCTCTTCTTTTATTCTTAAGTTTTCATGATTTCCTCTGTTATTTTACTTTAGCCAAAGAGTATTATTTGGCCTTTGTTTTAGAACAGGTCTACTGGCAATGAATTCCATTAGTTTTCCTTCATTTAAGAATGTATTTATTTCATTTTCATTCTTGAAAGATGTTTTTGCTGGTTAAAGAATTCTGAATTCACAGTTTAAATTTATTCATTACATTAAAAAATATTGTTCCAATTTCCTCTGACCTCCATGTCTTCTAATATTTTTCTTTGTCATTGGCTTTGCATCAATTTGATTATGATGTGCATAGGTGATGTTTTCTTTGAGTCTATCTTGTTTGAGTTTCTCTGAGTTTCTTGACTCTATAAATGCATGTCCTTCACCAAACCCAAGATGTTTTAAATCAGTATTTCTTCAAGAAAATTTTCTGTATCAGAAAACTTCCCCTCCCCTCAATCTCCAATGACATGAATGTCAGAACTTTTGATATTGTCATACAAATTCCCAACACCCACTTCATTGCTACATTGTTGCTTCCTCTGTTGTACAATTTGAAGAATTTCTATTAATATATATTCAAATTCACAATTCTACTTTCATCTACATTGAGCACATCCAGTGAATCTTTTTGCTATTATATTTGTTTCACTCTAAGATTCTATTTGGTTCTTTTTTGTAGCTTCTGTCTTTTTGCTGAGAGCATTTATCTTTCCATTTATGTCAAGAGTGTTTGCCTTTATTTCACAGAGCAAAGCTATAGTAGTTGCTTTAGAATATTGTCTGATTCCAACACTGGGGTCATCTCAGGGTGAGCATTTGCCAACTGTCTTTTTCTTTAAGCAAATTAAGATTTTCCTGGTTCTTTGTACATCAAGTAATTTTAGAATGTATTCTGGACATTTTAAATATTATGAAACTATAAGTACTATTAAAAACCTCTGAAGAATATGGACTTTTAATTTTCTTGTTTGTTTTAGTAGGCAAAAAAAACAGTTAGATTCAGACCATTAGTTTTAAACTTTCTTTTGTGGATTGTTTTTTCAATTATCAGTTTTATTTTCAAAGCTTTTGTGAGTTACTTTGGTGTAAATTGCATGTCTACTACTCAAAGATAAAAGTCTGGAACCTGGATAGTGATCTCAACTATAGTTGAGTTTCCAAGGCTTCCTATGGTGTTTTGTTTCAATTCCAAAGTGCAGCTATGGAATTAGCCTAGGACTTCATATGCAGATTTAAAGTATCCAGTTTCTTTTCCATGATTTTTTTTATACTTCTGGTTTCCAGGGGCTCTTTACCTGGTATCCTAGCTAATAACCAAAGTTTTTCACCTTTTTATGTTGTCCATACCTTTTTCAACTAGATCTTCCTCTGGACAAAGTAGTGAGGAAAAGAGAGTAAAAATCACTGGGATCCCCTCCAAATAGTTCAGATCACATACATGTCTTTTCCAAATGCCTCTGGTAAGAGAAAAGGATTTTCCCAGTGTGTCTACTCAGCTTCTGCTGCCACTACAGCTGCCAATATAGTAGTAAGGCTTCATGAACAAGGTTTGCCTCAGGTCAGGACCAGGAAAAAAAGAAAAGAAGGCGGGGGGGGGGGTGGGGGGTGGGGTGGGGGGTGGGGATTGCACACACACCCACACACACACACACACACACACACACACACCCCTTCCATTTCACAAAAGCCAACTTCCTGGTCCTTTAGCCTCAAAAACAGATTTTCTCTGGAGCTTTTTCTGCCCACAAACACTGAAATTCCATGATTTACTCTGCCTAGAATCTAAGCCAGGAGAAAAAGAAAAGAAAAATAAATTAAAATTAAAAATATAAAACAGGAAACTTACCACTGTACTGGTTATTTTGTGGGTTTTGGTTCTCTCCTGAATCTGCCTATTATTTACTTTTCAGAGTCATCAGATAGTTGCTTTATAAATTCTGTCCAGGGATTTTATTAGTTCACAGTGGGAGAAATAGGGTGGAATGGTGTACTTCCTCTTAGCTGAAACTGGAAATTGCCATTTCAAGATGATGATAGAATCATTTACATTGTTTCCTTTTTCACTACTTTAAGGCTTTAGAGACCAATTTCTTGCATTGTGGCTCATTTTTATTAGTAATAAACCATATTTAAGCACTTGACTCCCTAGTACATATCACACTGTTTTCATTTTTTAATGATGAATATCTCTTAAAAATAAGGGCCCTGTCTTTGTTTTCCAAATCTGTCTTGGGAAAGTTAGGCTAGGAAAATTTAACAATCCCTTCACTATAGAACTTTTTAGGGTTTTTTAAAATACATTAATCTGCATTCCGAATTTCCAAAGGGGCAGGATAACACACTGCATTTCCCAAACGTATTTAATTTCTGAAACCCTTGTATTTCCCACAAACTGACATCCTACAGAACAGAATTTGGAAAATATTCTAACCACTAACACAAGCTCTTTATATGTTACATTACTCATGTTATGTGCTCTAGCTTCTCTTCCTTCTGTACTTATTAAATGCTATTCCAGGACCTCCGTGGGGTGTACCTTTTGTGAATTTAAAGTGATATTCCAGACCTTTGCTAAAATGACTCTGCTTTTAATAACATTAAACATATGCTATCACCTAACATTGCCAAGTATTCTGAAGACAAGTTCAAGAAAGAATGTATAAGATTGCTTAATTTTAAACATAGCCTGTGAATACTATAGCTAACTCAGATATAGATAGGCACATTTACTAAGCTTTATAGAAATAAAGGGGAATTTGAAATTATAAAGGGGTAAGATTTGACATGCCATTGTTTGTATCTTCTTGAGTGAAATAGTAATGAAAAGATTAAGTGACTGATGAATACCAAAGTAATACATAAGAAGATATTTAACCTCAAAGACAAACTAATAATCAAAACTATCATTTGTAAAGAAATTCACATATCAAATATTTGATCACATGTTTATATTGGAAATTTGTGGTTGCTTCTAGAATATTTATTCTCTTTTTCCTGAGAACCCCTAATATAGGTTTGAGAATTTCTGTGATTCCAAAGATGAGGAAACTACCAAGCTAATGATTGTATTCCATATGCCTAGACTCCACATTATTTTAGATATGGCCATGTTACTTAAGAGAGCTCAATCACACTTTCAGAATTCCTTCTGGGAATGCTTGAACAAAAGTGATCTCTTTGCTCTGAACCATATATTATACAGATGCAAGGCAGTAAAACAAATGTAGCTATTTTTCTTCCGTAATCAAAAAAGTCAACACATAAGGGAAACCAGGACTTAGGAAAAAAGTAATCATAGAGAAACATAGCCAATTCATAATCAAATCATGTCTAAAATTTATACCATCTTTAGATTTTTTTTTCAATAAGGTAACTTGTATTCACTATATATTACTGCATGACAAAATGCCCTAAAATGTTTTGGCTTAAAATGACAATAAATATGTATTGTCTCTTGATTCTATAGGTCAAGAATTCAGATAGAACACTGTAGGATGGCTTATCTCTGCTCCATAAGTAGAAGTTCTCAACTGCAGGGGTGTCTAGCTGGCTCAGACAGTTAAGCATCAACTTTTGATTTCATCTCAGGTCATGATCTCATGGCTCCTGGGTTCAAGTCTCTCATGGGGCTCTGTGCTGACAGCTCAGAGCCTGAAGCCTGCTTTGGATTCTGGTCTCCCTCTCTCTTTGCCTCTCTCTCTCAAAAAAATAAATAAATAAACATTTCAAAATATTAAAAAAAAAAGAAGTATTCAACTGCAACACCTGAAGGCTTGAAGATTGTGGTCTACAGTCATTTGAATCGTATTCAATCACACATTTGGAAACATGCTGGCTGTCAGCTGGGAAACTAGCTGGCACTGTTGGCAGGAACACCAATACATGACCTCCCTGGGGATGGGCTTCCACCCACCAAGGTAGCTAGGATCCCAAGAAAAAGAAAACAGAGAAAGAGAAAAGACACACACACACACACACACACACACACACACATGCACACACACACACACACAGAGAAACAGAGAAGCTATTGCCTTTTATGATCTAACTTAAAAATTCAGGTAGAATTGCTTCTACTTTATTAATTGGTTGAGTCTCCTACACATGTGTACCCCCTTTCAGGGAGAGGAAAAATAAATATGTACTTTTCTGTGGAATTGTGTCAATATCATATTATAAAAAGAGAATTTGATGTAGAGTTTGTATTGGTGGGACCAACTTTGGAAAAAATAACCTACCACACAAGCCATGAATATACATTTATTGTGCAAGCCAGTTTGAGTTAAACTGTTTGTTTCTTGCAAGTAAAGCACCCAACTCACATCACACTTAAATATGCTATTTCATTTAATGTGAACAACATCTATAGAAAGGAAGTACTTCTTTAGTACCTGGATCAGTCAGTTTTGCCAGAGAAACAGAATTAATCAGGTAATAAGATAGATGATGGATAGATAGATAGATAGATAAATCATCTCATGTGATTGTGGGAGTTGGCACTTCCAATATTGGTGGAATAGGTTAGAAACTCAGGCAAGAGTGATGTTGTGGTCTTTAGTTTGAAATCTGTAAGACAGGCCAGCAAGCTGGAAATGCAGACAGGAGTTGATGTTTTAGTCATTTGTCTGAAATCTTTAGGGCATACTGGCAGACTGGAGTCTCAGGAAAAATTTCTGTGTTATAGTCTTAAGGCAGAATTCTTTCTTTTCTGGGAAATTTTGGTGTTTTCTCTAAGGACTTCAACTGCTTAGATGAGTCCCACCCTCATTATGAAGGGTAATCTACTTTCCTTAAAGTCAACTAATTATACATGCTAATCACATCTATAAAATATCTTCACAGCAACACCTAAGCTAATGCTTGACCATTTGGTCAACTGGATACCACAGCCTAGCCAAGTGGACACATAAAATTTCGTCATTTATAGTTACCTCTTGTCAACTTGGCACCCAGACACATCTCCTCAAACCATACTTAATCTTTAAATAAAGACAATAGCAAAGTCATAAGTCCTTCTCACATAATACAACTATCCTGTGTACACCTGAGAAAGCATTAGCTCTTTCCCTGAAAGGGATGCAAAGTCCTTGGGTGATATACACTCTTCTCCTTGATAGCCTGTAACTTAACGCCATGACGTAAGCTAACAATATTTAAATACTATAATATATAGTTAATACACCTTATGTTATAAGAGGACAATAAAGGGAAGAAAACAAATATATTTGCTTAATAACATTCACACACAAATATATTCATAACAAAATAAGGAAGAAATAGTCATAACAATTACAGTCCTCATTTCTGCAATTGACCATGCTGTCATAAGTGTTATTTATAACTATTTTCTTCTACCTACTCCACGGTCCCTTTTCCCTTAGCAAGTACCTCAGCTAGTTGTGATTCTTTGCCTAGTGGGATAATCTAAATTTTCATTCCTGAAGGATATGGGCCATTAGCAGCCCTAGGGGCCTGAATGGGGTTATTGCAGTTTTCCATTAACTTTAATCACAAAACGTGGTAGTACTATGAAAAACGCTAAGGGATCTCCTGTAATCCAGATACACTGATCCTTCCCTACACTGTGTAGTAGCAGTCTGACTTGCCTTTAGTGATACGGATCAATTATTCCAACCGGTACAGTAACTACGTTCTTTGCCTGTTGCTTCAGAGGCATGAAGTGCCTGAAGTGACCAGGTGGCTTTCTCAACCTCCAGTTCAAAGGGCTTGTTGTTGCATCTCCTGGTCCAAGCACTACTATCTTTGGAACTAACACCCCAGGACAGCAGAGCATAAGGTGATGGGGAAAGAAAGAAAAAAATTTGCTGACAGATCACTAAGAGTGGTAGTGTCTCTCCCATTTCCACCGCTTGACTCCTGGACCTCTGAATCCGGGTTATGGAAGAGACAATAGCGCATGTTGAATACCGATTCAGAGAATGTAGATCAACCCATTTTGAAAATATCTTAAGATTAGAAATCAGATTGCTTTAAGAAGCATGTCCAGGATTTCTCCACTAATAAATAGGAGAAAAAGAATTTGAAGTAAAACTCTCTGGCATCAGGATATGTTCCATAATAATTCAACATGGTTTATTGAGTTTGAGAGTCTTTAAAAGGCTTTCAGGATTGTGGCTACATCCAGATTTGACTCTGGTTACTCAATGAACTGCTTGAAGGGAAGTTCTCCATTTACCTCTTTAGACCCACTCTCCATCCTTGTCTACTCAGCTCCATACTCTGTACTCTGGACACCAATTTTTGGATTGTACCAAATAGGCTTGTCCTCTTGTTTCTGGGGTGTGTGGCTAGAAGGAGATGTAAAGATGGGGAGAAAAGATAAACCAGGGTATTTCATTGATGCTCTTCAATGTGTGACTATTTTTCTACCTATGCTAGAGCTCACATTGATGCTGGTAACTTTCTCTCCTTTTCCCTTTACCATAATTGCTGAGTTTAACTGTGATCCCCTAATATGACACCATTCACTGGTCCAGGCACAATGGACACATTCTATCATTGACAGGGCAATTTTCATCACAGGAATAGATACAATAGAGATATACCTTCAGTGCCTTAGAAGGTTTTGCCATCATCATCAGTGGACTTACATAATGCCTTTTCCATCACAATGGAACCACATATAATATCACCTCTGGCAAAGCAACATATTTCATGTTTAAAGTGTTGTAAAACTGAGTTCACACCCATATTACCATATGTGTCTTACCACTAAGAAACAATGGCTTGGAAAAATAGTCAAATGGCCATTGAAGGTTCATTTGATATACATCTTAGATACCATCCTATGAGGTTTCTGAGATTTATACTCTTTTTGGATATAGGATACATGTTTAATCAGTAGCCAGTATAGGGTACTGCCATAATTTTTTTTTTTTTTTTAATTTTTTTTTTTTAACGTCTATTTATTTTTGAGACTGGGAGAGACAGAGCATAAGTAGGGGAGGGGCAGAGAGAGAGGGAGACACAGAATCCGAAACAGATCCAGGCTCTGAGCTGTCAGCACAGAGCCCGACGCGGGGCTTGAACTCCCGGACCGTGAGATCGTGACCCGAGCCAAAGTCGGACGCTCAACCGACTGAGCCACCCAGGCGCCCCAGGGTACTGCCATAATTATAGTCAAAATTAATACAACCTACAACTAAAAGATGAGATGGGATGACCCCTTCTTATCATTACATCAAACAATTTACTTAAGAAATTTATGATTCTGGTACATGAAGCTTGGTGAATTTGGTAGTCACTTTGCCTATGAGAGGCATTGTTTCACCAGAGAACAAAGGTATGGTTATCTTAAATGGTAGCCCAGACTGGCAAATGGTTATTTTGTGTGCCTCATTAAAACAAATGGAAGAAAAATACATCATCCTATTAACTGGTTCATAGATATCAGTTAACAAGGAGAAATTGGTTTTCTGCTTCACAATTAGGTCAAGGAAAACTATGGCTGGAATTTAGGGATTCAGTGGACACCTCTTACTACTCCCTTACCCAGTACCCTGGCTAATAGAAAACAGTCTAATAAATATAAAACCAGTAAGAATTCATACTCTGGGAGTTGTGTCACTCAGAAGGTAAAAGCCTCAGTCAAGGTGCTGACGGATAGTAAGGGAACTGTGCTACTTTATATGAAGTACACTGGTGATGGTTAATGATTTATATTTCTGAGGGGAAGGGTGACTGAATTAACACCACTCCTCTCTTGCATAGGGACACAAGATTTTCATGCAAAGCATTAGGAATGGATGCTAAGAAACAACAGAGGTAGTCTATGATGGTTATTCTGTCACACCAGCTTCTGCCTCTATCTTGCTTTACCCTCCTTTTTTGCTCTGGAAATCTCCCATTTTTGTGGCTTCTGTTTGGGTTTAGTTGATAGAAGACACTGAAGGTAAGGGGGCAGGAAGAAAAACATCAGCAATGGCTTTTTCGTCTTCTATAGACCACAGCTCTTGTCAGGCTTTTCTCTCCCTCAGTTCTGATAGGCACTGTCTCCTCCTTTCTTTCAGGCATGGGTGGAGGGGGAGGGAGTAAAAGCTTCCTGATGTTGCTAGCCCCCAGGGTCCTTCACCATCCTTGTTAATTTCACTTAACCGTGTTCACAAAAGTAAATGGTGCTTTCCTTAAACTCTCTTCAATCACACTTTTGAGGATGCCTTTTGTTTCCAACAGGAAGAATATTCCAGGAAGTGACCTGCTATATTCTAGAAATGGTTATCCTTATATTTAAATGAACAAATTATTATCCCCTATATCCAAACCTAAAGGTGCTATACTTATATAAACATGGTTGGATGGTTCTTACTCCAATAATCTGGAGTTTAGCCAGCTCTGCAAAAGATGAAAACTGGATACAAGTAGCATTGTCACTACTTCAGGGGTTAAAGATTTCTTAATTCCTCTTAAGTTAACCATGATTTCAAAGACCAGCAAGCAAAGTCAAAAGAATTGCAGTTAAAAATAAAAGGAACTCAATAGAAAGGGTACCTTAAGTCATCATTCTTATAAATTAAACAATAAGAAATATGAATTTGTGACTTCTGGGAGAGATGACAAAGTAAAAGGACCCTAAACTCACCTAGTCCCATGGATACAACTAGATAACACCCGCATTAGTATAAATAACCCACAAAACAACAAAAAGCCTGGCAGAACAGATTATCCAGAGCTCAGTGTAGACAAGAAGCCAAATGTAGAGAAGAGCAGAGACACAGTAGGGAGCTAAATGACCTATGGGACTGTCTGTGGGAAGGAGGGACACCACCATCTCAGAGACGGGAAAGAAACAGACCCTCACAACAGGAAGCCTGTATGGGCAATCCCCATGATGTTTGGCTTTGCAAACTAGAGAGGCCAAATTTCACAAGTTATTACAATCAACAGGACTTAAAACTGGGAACTTTATTTTTTTAAGGGTTTTTCTTTACGTTTTTAACTTTTTTAATTTTTTTATGTTTACTTATTTATTTTGAGAGTGACAGAGATAGCCCGAGTGAGGACAGCTAGAGAAGGAGAGACAGAATCCCAAGCAAGCTCCACCCCATCAGCACAGAGCCTGACACAGGCTCAAACCCACGAAACTGTGATATGACCTGACCCAAAACCAAGAGCCAGACACTCAACCAACTGAGACACCCAGGTATGCCAAAACTGGGAACTTTAAAAATTAGCAGGCTTAGCTCTGGGAAAGCTAGGAAGGCTGAGTCCCCAGCCTTAAAGAGACAGCACAAAAAACAGTCCCACAGACCTACAACACAGAAGCAGCAGTTTGAAAACAGCCTGGGGTATATAATGGGAGATTTGTTTAATAATCTCAGAGCATGTGTTGCAAGGGCAGGGATCTTTGGAAGATTCTCCAGGAACAAAGGAGATGGCAAACTCCATTTCCCTCACCTGGCCCCAAACTTAGACACACAGACACCCGTGGGAACTAGCACGGGGCCAACACTCACTATCTAACGTGCTAACATGCCTTGCACCAGTGTTCTACTGCAAATACATCCTCTCCAGCTAGGCTGGGGCTCCAGGTCTCCCTCCCATTGGACCAGCACAAAATTTGCTAATACCACCCTCTCTGCTACCACTTTTTCATGTAGTCCTGCCCCTTCCAATATGCTCTTGGCCTGAGCCCATCCAAAGAAGTGTCACTAAGTCTGGCAGTGTGCAAACAGCACAACAAAGGCCAGCACCACTCCAAAGTGAACCCTGCCTAGAGAGAAAGGAAGATAACTACACACACCAGTCTGATTGTAGCTGCAGTGGTGGGCTGGGGCACACATCTGCTTTGACTGCAGGATGTACCAACCAATGAAAGCTTCTCAGAGTACAGAACAGAAAAAGCACCCTGAAGTTTGGTGCTATTGCATCTCTGGCAAATGCCTACTCTGACCCAATTCAAGCCCACATGTCCTCAGACTGGCTCACTAACACCACAGGGACCAAATAGGTAAATAGAACCATTGAAGACAACTATACTGAAGGCAAAAGCAGCACAACCACAACAGAAAGATGCATGCAACACACATAAGACACACCCCTGAAGCACCAGGTTCTAATGAACAAAGACATTGCCCTGCGGGTCACTATAGGACCTCCTCTTCATGAGAATACTGCTTTTAAGAGCAGAAGACATAGCTGACTTTCTCAACACATAGAAATAGATACAGAGTTAGACAAAATTAGAGGGAAGAAGAAAATATCCCAAAATGAAAGAGCAGGACAAAATCACCACAAGAGGCCCAAATGGAGATAAGTAATATGCTTAACAGAGAACTTAAAATAATGGTCATAAAGATACTCACTGGACTGGAGAAAAGTGGAGGACCTCAGTGAGATGCTGAACAAGGAGATAGAAATATAAAAAATAACCAATCAGAGACAAATAACTCAATAACTGAAATTAAAAATACACTACATGGAATAAATAGTACACCAGAAAAAGTGAAGAATGGATCAGTGACCTTGAGAACAGAGTAATGGAAAGTAATCAAGCTGAACAAGGAAGAGAAAAAAAAATGAAAATAGACTGAGGGAACTCAGCAACACCATCAAACATAATAATATTCATATTATAGGAATCTCAGAAGAAAGAGAAAAGGGGCCAGAAAATTTATTTGAAGAAATAATAGCCAAAAACTTCCCAAATCTGGGGAAGGAAACAGAAATCCAGACCAAGACGAACAGAGACCTCCAAACAAGATCAACCCAAGGAGATCCACTCCAAGACATAAAGTAATTAAAATGGAAAAACGTAATAATAAAGAGAGAATTTTAAAAGCAGCAAGAGGAAAGAAAGCAGTTATATACAAGGGAAACCCCACTGGTTTATCAGCTGAGTTTTCAGCAGAAGCTTTGCAGGCCAGAAGGGAGTGGCATGATATATTCAAAGTGCTGAAAGAATAAACCTACAGCCAAAAATTCTCTATCCAGCAAAGCTACCATTAAAATAGAAGGAGAAATAAAGAGTTTCTCTGAAAAACAACAACAAAGAAAAAAAAAAGCTGCAGGAATTCATAACCACTAAACCAGCCCTACAAAAAATGTTAAATTCCATAAGTAAAGAAACAAAGACCATAAGTAAGAGAAAGAAAAGTAAAAACACAAAAGTAGAAAAATAAGTATATCCATAAAATTCAGTCGAAGGATTTACAGAATGAAAAGATGTCAAATATGACACCAATTCCTAAAACGTGGAAGGAGAAGGAGCAGTAAAGAACGGTTTCAAACTTAAGTGACCATCAACTTAATATAGACTGTTATATGCAGAAGATGTTATATACAAACCTAATGGTAACCACAAATCAAAAACCAGTAATAGCTATGAAAAAATAAAAAGAAAGGAATACCAGTATATCACTAAAGAAATCCAGCAAACCATGAGAGAAAAGAGCAAGAGAAGAATGGAAAAGAACTACAAAAACAGTCATAAAACAGGTAAAAAATGGCAATAAGTACACCTATCAGTAATCACTTTACATGTAAATGAAATAAACACTCCAATCAAAAAAACATAAGGTGGCAGAATGGGTAAAAAGTAAGACCCCATCTATATGCTGCCTACAAGAGACTCATTTCAGACCTAAAGGCACATGAAGATTGAAAGTGAAGGGATGGGAAAGAATTTGTCATGCACACGGAAGTAAAAGGAAGTCAGGGTAGCAATACTTATATTGGAGAAAAGACTATAACGAAAGACAAAGAAGGAAACTACATAATCATAAAGGGAATAATCCAACAAGAAAGTATAACAATTGTAAATATTTATGTACCCAACATTAAAGCAACCAAATACATGAAGTAGCTAATTTCAAACATAAAAGAAGTAATCAATAGTAATACAATAACAGTATGGGATTTTAACCCCCACTTACATCAATAGATATATCATCCAAACAGAAAATCAATGAGCAAACAATGGCTTAGAATGACACATTGGACCAAATGGATCTAACATATATATTCAGATCATTCCATCTTAAAACAGCAGAATACACATTCTTTTCAAGTGCATATGGAACATTCTCCAGTATAGATCACCTTAAACAACAAAACAAGTCTCAACAAATTCAAAAAGATTGAAGTCACACCATCCATCTTTTCTGACCACAACTATGAAACTAGAAATCAACCACAAGAAAAAATCTGAAAGAATACAAATACCTGGAAGTTAAATAACATGCTACTAAATAATAAATGGGTCAAGCAAGAAATCAAAGAGGAAATAAAAAAATACATGGAGAGAAATGAAAACAAAAACACAATAGTCCAAAACTTTAGGGATGTAGCAAAAACTGTTCAAGAGGGAAGTTTATAGTATTACAGGCTTACCTCAAGAAGCAAGAAAACTCTCAAACAACCTAACCTTATACCCAAAGAAGCTAAAAAAAAAAAAAAAGCAAAACAAACAAAACCCAAAGCCAGTAGAAGGAAGGAAATAATAAATATTAGAGCAGAATAAACAAAATAGAAACTAAAAAAAAACATATTAATAAAACTAGGAGCTGTTTCTTTGTAAAAATCATTAGAATTGATAAACCATTAGCCACACTCATCAAAAAAGAGAAAGGGGGTTTATAGAAACAAAACCAGAAATGAAAGAGAAGAAATAACAACTAACACTATGAAAATACAGAGGATTATAATAGAATATTATGAAAAAGTATATGCCAACAAATTGGACAACCTAGAGGAAATGGATAAATTCTTAGAAAAATACAACCTCCCAAAAACTGAATCTGAAAGAATAGAAAACTTGAATAGACTGATAATCAGCAATGAAATTGAATCAGTAATCAAAAACCTTCCAACAAACAAAAAGTCCAAGACCAGATGGCTTCACAGACGAATTCTACCAAACATTAAAGAAAAGTTAATACTTATTCTCAAACTATTCCAAAAAATTAAAAAGGAGGCTTCCAAATTCATTGTATAAAGCCAGCATTACCCTGATACCAAACCCTGATAAAGACAATACAGAGAGAGAGACAGAGAGAGAGAGAGAGAGAGAGAGAGAAGTACAGGCCAGTATCTCTAATACACAAAGATGTAAAAATCCTCAATAAAATATTAGCAAATTAAATCTAGCAATACATTAAAAAAAATCATTCACCAAGATCAAGTGGGATTTACTCCTGGTATGCAAGGGTGGTTCAGTATTCACAAATCAATCATCATAATACATCCCATAAACAAGAGAAAAGATAAAAACCATATATCATTTCAATAAATGCAGAAACAACATTTGACAAAGTACAACATCCATTCATGATTTAAAAAGAAACAACAAAACTCAACAAAGTAGGTTTAGAGGGAACATATCTCAACACAATAAAGGCCATATATGAAAAAACTATGGCTAACATCATAGTCAATGGTGAAAACCTGAAAGCTTTTCCCCTAAGGTCAAGAACAAGACAAGGATGTCTACTCTCACCACTTTTATTCAAAACAATACTGGAAGTCCTAGCCACAACCACCAGATACAAAATAGAAATAAAAGGCATCCAAACTGGTGAGGAAGAAGTAAAACTTTCATTATTTGCAGATGTCCTGATACTGTATGTAGAAAAATCCTAATGCCTCCACCAAAAAATTACTAGAACTCATAAATGAATTCAATAAAGTCTCAGGATACAAAATCAATATACAGAAATCTGTTACATTTCTATCCACTAATAATGAAGTAGCAAAAAAAAGAAATAAAGAAAGCCATCTCATTTATAATTGTACCAAACATAATAAAATACCTAGGAATAAACCTAATCGAAGATATGAAAGACCTGTATTTTGAAAATTATAAAACATTGATGAAAGAAATTGAACATGATACAAATAAATGGAAAGACATTCCATGCTCATGGATTATAAGAACAAATATTAAAATTCTATACTACTCAAAGCAAACTGCAAATGTAATGCAATTCCTATCAAAATACAGCAGCATTTTTTCACAAAATTAGAACAAATAATACTAAACTTTGTATGGAACCACAAAAGACCCTGACAGCCAAAGCAATCTTGAAAAAAATAGAATAAAACTAGAAATAAACCCACAATTATATGGTCAATTAATCTTTGGTGAAGTAGGCAAGAATATACAATAGTAAGAAGTGTCTACAAAAAATGGTGATGGGAAAACTGAACAGCCACATGCAAAAAAATTGAAACTGAACCACTTTCTTACACCATGCCCCAAAATAAATTCAAAATGGATTAAGGACCTAAATGTGAGACATAAAACCATAAAAATCCTAGAAGAGAGTACAGGCAGTAATTTCTCTGGCATCAGCCATGGCAACATTTTCTAGATAGGTCTCCTGAGACAAGGAAAACAAAAACAAAAATAAACTATCAGGACTACATCAAAATAAAAACCTTCTGCACAGCAAAGAAAATCATCAACAAAACAAAAAGCCAACTTACTGAATGGGAGAAAATATTTGCAAATAACATATCAAATAAGAGGTTATTATCAACATGTATAAAGAACTGATATAACTCAACACCAAAATAATAATAATAATGATAATAATAATAATCCATTTTAAAATAGGCAGAAGACTTGAACTGACATTTCACCAAAGAAGACATCATCATCAGGAAAATATAAATTAAAGTCATAATGAAATGTTACCTCAGACCTGTCAGAATGGCAAAAATCAAAGACACAAGAAACAACACTGTTGGCAAGGATGTGGAGAAAAAAGAACCCTTATGCACTGCAGGTGGGAGTGCCAACTGGTGTAAGCAATGTGGAAAACAGTATGGGCATTCCTCAAAAAATTAAAAATAGAACTACCATATGATCCAGGAACTCCACTCCTAGATATTTACTGAAAGAATAAAAAACACTAATTTGAAAGATTTATGTACCTCTATATTTACTGTGGCATTATTTACAATAGCCAAATTATGGAAGTAGCCCAAGCGTGCATCGATGCATGAATGGATAAAGAGGTGGGATATTTTTATACAATGGAATGTTACTCAGCTATAAAAAAGAATGAAATCTTGCCGTGTGCAACAACATGGATGGATCTAGAAAATATACTCCTAGGTGAAATAAGTCAGAGAAATACAAATACCATATAATTTCACTTATATGTGTAATTTAAGAAACAAAACAAACAAAGAAAAAATGAGACAACCAAAAAAAACAAACCAGAGAACAAACTGATAGTTACCAGAGGGGAGATTGGGGGGGGGGGGGGGCGGGGGGAAGAGTCAAATAGGTGAAAGGAATTAAGAGTACACTTATCTTGATGAGCAATGTATAGAATTGTTGAATCACTATATTGTACACCTGAAACTAATATAAAACTGCATGTTAACTCTACTGGAATTAAAATTAGAACATACAAAATAATTCTTTAAAAAAGAAATTTGATATGTAATTCAGAAACAACCACATACTCAAATTTTGACAATTTTAACTTAAAAGAAAACAAATTTCTAAATTAAGTACCAACTTAAATCAAGAACAGGACTAGAATAAGTTGAAAAATTGCTAATAATTTTAAACTAGTTAAAAAAAACTTTCAGAGAAAATTAATTCCAAGACGTAATGTTCTAAGAAAGCACTAGTGTAGAACATGCATGCTGTGATACAGTGCACGAGGTGCGACCTCCCATGCCCCGCCTACCGGACAACTGCTAACAGAGCGATATCAGTACAGAGGACACAGATGAAACTAAATAAAAGGGTCTTTCTAAAAATATGCTAATTTTTAAAAAATAATACATCTTTCTGAACATGGGAGTGCTTTGATCTTAGTGAGTACCCAGCTTTGCCCCACCTCCCACTCAGAGTGAAAATAGTAGGGAAAACCTGAGGTTTCTCACTAACTACATCAAATCATAGGTTTCTGTGTATCCAATTCTACAGCAGATATGAATTAAACATCAATATGTTGAGGCATTTCTGAGGCAAATTAAGGAATGAACAGGTAGGATAAACACTCCTCTTTCAGATACTCAAATGGAAAACAGAATTTATAGTTTAATCTTTGTTTTTTTTTTAAATCAAACACTTATTGTCTAGCACAGGCTGAATCTTACCTATTTATTTATTTACCTATTTATTCATTCCTATTAATATATAATGAAATGGGAACTCCTCTATGTGAGTTCTTTAAAAAGAGTCAAGGAAAGACTATGCACGGAAGCAGGTATATTCTGACATGATGGAATAAATCTGAACTTCCTCAAGTTCATGCCATGTTGAAATCTTTTTTTAAAATTTTTTAAATGTTTATTTTTGAGAGAGAGAGAGAGTGTGTGTGATTGGAGGAGTGGCAGAAAGAGAGGGAGACTCAGAATCCAAAGGAGGCTCCAGGCTCTGAGCTGTCAACACAGAGCCCAAAATGGGGCTCGAACTCACGAACTGCAAGATCATGACCCAAGCCAAAGTTCGACACGTAACCGACTGAGCCACCCAGAACACCCTACCATGTTGAATTCTTAAGCATCATAAACAATAGGCTATAAATATGACAGTTTAAGGATTTACACCTGCTAATTTTTACTTCTCTTATTTAGAACAGACTCATGTATGTAGAACAGGAGGATAATTCACAGCAGAAGATCTGGGCCCCATCCCTCTTCTTCTCTGTCTATGTTCTGCATCATTTTCTCAGCAGATATACTTAAAGAGACCATCAACAATAACCTTTAATGAGGGAAAGTTTGACACAAAAGGACAAAGGCAGGGATTACAAAATGAGAGTTTGGCACTCTTGTCCTTTTCACTTAATGATGGAATGAGAGTTGGTCTTATAGATGCTATTCTCTAATTGTAAAAACAATGTATGTGTTATAGGGAAATCATATCGAGTGATATCATGCTACCACATGTGGATTTTCTCACAGTATTTTTTTTTTAGTGAAAGGGGGAAACCTCATAAAATGCTTAAGGGAATTCTTTGGAATATACTCCTGCTAGTGAACTCCCCCCACCACACACACACACACACACACACACACACACACACAAAAGATTCCAACTTCTAGCACAGATCTATTGTATGGAAATAAAGTTTCTAGGATTAAGATATCCTGGAATGAAGTCTTTTCTCCACTATTTCTGCAGTTACTTTCTTATATTCAGTATGTCCTAATGTAAAAATTTATAGAATTTTTCTACTATAATTCTTCTGTTTGTAGAACCTGGAAAGTAAAATAACTGAAATCACTGAGATTAGCAAGACATTCTGGAAGGAGTGAATGGTATATACTCTTATGGGGAGAAAATTTATTAGTGTTCATTTTTAACTCCTTCCAAAGGACTCATAAAAACTTTACAAGAAGTGTATAAAAAGAGCAGTAAAAAGATGAAACTATTTGAGAAATACGTTAATGAGTTAACAAGTTATAATGAGTTAATAAGTTAATAAGTGAAGATATTATGACCTTATAGCATAATTTGCTTAATCCCTCAGACATTTAAAAACGGAACATAAGAAGCATACAATAGAGATGAGACTAAATCACAATGATATGATTGTGAATAAGCATCAACTGACTGGCCACTTCCAAAAACCATTCTTAATAACATTATACACACTTAGCCTTTCAGTTTCCAAGGATACGATAGAAAATGGAAAGTAATTGAGGAAATGTCTACACAATGACAAAAAATAATAACTAAAAATTAATCCCTGGTTACTTTGAAATAACCAAATAGCAGGCACCATAGAGATAGAGACAAAATTCTTCATCCTTGACTTCCTAAATTTTCTTCAAATTACTAAATTTTTAATAACATCTTTTTCATTAGTTTTATTGGAAATGACCTTATATTTACACAAAACCTTTACATTTAAAGGATGAGGAAAGTGAGTCACAGTTGTTAGGTTAGTAATATATCTAGCTTTGATCTCTCTATCTACCTAGCCCAGCTCCCTAAATCAGTTACAGTACTCACCATGTCCATGGGATAAAAACAAATCAACCACCAAAAAGGAGGACAGGTTTTTTTGTTTTCATTTTTTGGGGGGTGCGGATGGTGTATTCAAACTAATCAGGAAGATCGTTAGGTATCTTTATCAAGAGGCAATACCAAGAAGCTCAGAGAGGATAAGTGATTTGCCTAATGTGGCACAGTCAGTAAAAATGCTATGTCCTGTGATCTTCACTATTGACCTAAGTATAGGTAGAGCCTTCAATAGTTTAACAAAGTTAGAATATCAATCTTTGGACTGTGTCAGTGACTAGGATAAAAATTACATGAGGTGAATCAAAGACTACCTTTTTTGTGAACACTGAAAATTACTACAGACAACTACAAATAGAGCCCATATATTTAATGTGACCCGGTGGTTTAAAAAAGCAAAAAACTTTTAAATAGTTTGACAGCGAGTCTTCTCTCTCTCTCTCTCTCTCTCTCTCTCTCTTTCTTTTTGTTTTTAAGAGGGAAAGAGAGCATGTGTTTCTGCACATGAGTCAGGGAGGGGCAGAGAGAGATGGAGAGAGAGAATCCCAAGCAGGCTCTGAGCTGTCAGTACAGAGCCCACGTCGGGCTCCATCTCATGAATCATGAGATCATGACCTTGGCCAAAAAGAAGAGTTGGATGCTTAACTGACTGAGCCACCCAGGTGCCCCTAATCAGTGTAAATAATATTCATAGACAACATCAAGGTACAAGAAAAAAAAACTAAAATTGGAAACATTTCTTCATTTTTTTCCATGATGGTTTGTACCTGCACCACAAAGGGGTAACTTTTGTTTCAACTAAACATTCAAATACCTCAAGGAATAGCTTGACTTGTGGATTAAATTTCAATTTTGTATTTCACAGAATTCCATAAATTCTATGTAATTCCTGAAGTGTACTATGAATATTTTATATGTACCAAACATAATGGTAGAGACTGGCATATTGGAAAAAAATTTAAGCTATGATGGCATTGCTATATATTTACCTCCTTTGAATTTTGAATGAATTTATCAGAATCTGTTGCAAAAAAAATGAACAGAACAAATGATAGCTGACGGTAGTAAAACATTAGTGGGTTTGATCGATTCAACTCACAGTCATACCCAAGAGAAGCTTTCCTTCAATGTTCACTATAAGAACATTAATAAAAACGTAACCCAAGACCGGTCAGCTCTAGACTGCTGCCAAAATGTAAAGAAAACATAGGTAATTAGTCTACAGGTATTGCTAACCACCATTACTCATCTTTCTCTTCCAGGGTAAACATTACATTTAGGTTCACCTCTTGGTGTTTGGCAATATACTGTGTGGTTTATATGTGTTATTCAAAATGCCTGGATTCATATTTGGTGGAATAAATCTTGTACACATTATATAAGCTCAGTGATTTAGATTTCTTATGATTCTCTTCCTCCTAGGCTGTCCTCCTTCATTCTCTACACAACGCCTTCTAGCGCAGTGCTTATCAAACTTTAGTGTACATCAGAATCCCCAGGAAAGCTTGTCAAAACACAGATTTCCAGGCCATACGCAGAAATTCTGGTTCATTTGGTCTGGGGTAAAGGTCTAGAATTTTGTCTTTCCTACAAATGACACTGATGCTGCCAGTCTATCAGTCCTATCTTAGTGGCACTGCTCTAGTAGTTATTACTACAAGTGTGCTCTGCAAACCAATAGAACCACCATCACCTTGAAGTTTGTTAGAAATGCAGAATCTTGGGGCGCCTGGGTGGCTCAGTCGATTGAGCGTCCAACTTCAGCCCAGGTCATGATCTCGCGGTCTGTGGGTTCGAGCCCCGCGTCGGGCTCTGTGCTGACAGCTCAGAGCCTGGAGCCTGCTTCCGATTCTGTGTCTCCCTCTCTCTCTCTGCCCCTCCCCTGCTCATGCTCTGTCTCTCTCTCTCTCTGTCAAAAATAAATAAACAAAAAAAAAAAAAAAAGAAAGAAATGCAGAATCTTGGACCCCACTATAGATGTTTTCCTCAAACAGTAACATAGGTGAAATTACACATCTGTAGGGTAAAATCTGTCATTACTAGAGAATACACAGCAAAAGACCCTGTAGGTGTCTAGGATCTGTGCTCAACTTGCTTGCTTCCAGTTTAGGCTTCTGTTACCAAATACAGTTCTTGGTGCTTGTGGTATCTTATAAAATTAGCCATTATACTCGTAGCTCCAGGTCGCCTGGGTGGCTTAGTTGGTTAAGTGTCTGACTTTGGCTCAGGTCACAGTCTCGCAGTTTGTGAGTTCGAGTCAGCTGCGCTGACAGCTCAAAGCCTGGAGCCTGCTTCCGATTCAGTGTCTCCTTCTCTCTCTGCCCCTCCCCAACTTGTGCTCTCTCTCTATGAAAAATAAATAAATGTAAAAAATTAAAAAAAAACAAAAACAAAAACACTTGTAGCTCCTCCCATCAAAGGGTGGAGTCCATTTCCTCACTTCTTGAGTCAAGGCTGGCTATGTGATTCACTTGGATCAATAGAATGTGCTGGCATCGACACTGTGACGATTATAAACCAAGGCCTCAAAAAGCCTCAGAATTTCTTCTCTTACTATTCTAGTGACTGCTGCTGTTGGCACCACGAAAAGAAGGTGAAGCTAAACTCCACAAGATGTTGTGGACCATGTGGCCCACTGTCGCCTCGGTCAACAACCAGCCAACCTGCAGAAACAGAGCTAGCTGACTGGCAGTTGACTTCAGTTATGGGAGAGAATCTAGCCAAGGTCAACAGAAGAATCACCTAGTTGATTCCAACCTGTATAGCTAAGCCAAAAAATTATGAGCTAAATAAATGGTTGTTGATTTTTACAGTAAGATTTAAGGTGGTTTGTACAAGGAAAAAGTACTGATACATGCTTCACTTTACTAATTCATTTTAATATCTATAAAGACTAATTAAATTATGATAGAACAAGCTCTGAGATTTCTGCTATTTTCATCTGCTTGGCTCTGTTTATCGTCACTAAGTCTAGACATAATCGTTGACAATGGTTCAAGGACCAAATCACAATTCTAGCAAAGACAAACAACTTAAAAAAAAAAACACTTCTAATTTTTATACATGACATAGAGGAAAATTATCGATTTTTGAATATGTTCCTGAAGAATACGGAAGAACTAGTTTGGGTATCTTAGGAAATCCAGGTCAGTGATCCAGAGAGAGCCTCAGGGGTGGCTGACATACAGTCACTGACAGCCTCTTATTTCTTGGAGTCTTTTCAGTATAGAGGGCTTGGATACTCTCACTCATATATTCAGTTTAGTTAGGGAAAGTTTAACTTCAGGGCTCGACATGTTTCTCCTACAAGATAGTATTAAGTATAAAAAGATACCACTTTGCTCAAATAAATTCCTTGTATTAGCAAAATTACCACCAACATTCTAATGATTTTTTTAATTAGAAACCTAATATTTGAGTTCATTTTGGTTATATAAACAGTAGAAATAACTTTAAAAATAGAATTTTTAACAATAGTAATCATGGAGGATTAACCTGAGAAAATTTTACAAATAATATGAAGCCACTAAAATTGAATCATAGGCAAATTAATGTTTAAAAATAAAACCTGAGGAGCACCTGGGTGGTTATCGATTAAGCATCCAACTCTTGATTTTGGCTCAGGTCATGATCTCACAGTTTGTGAGTTTGAGACCTGCATCGGACTCCATGCTGACATTGTGGAACCTGCTTTGGATTCTCTCTCTTCCTCTCTCTCTTCCCTTCCCCTGACCCACCTCCCCTCCAACAACCCTTAGTTTGTTTCATTCCGTTTTTAAGTTTTACTGTGAGATTTTTGAGTAATGACAAAAGATTGGATAATGAAGAAAACGTTGGCAAGACTATGAAAGAAATAATAAAAGATGTTGACAATGGTTCTTGTCTCATAACCCTAGGTCCTCTTCCTGACTTTCCACTGCTCTTCCCATTTCTCTGCCATTTCCAATTAATTTCCCTTGTTAATAGGTTAGTTCCATGGTTTTCATTGTGGTTTCTTTTTCCAAGTCATAACCAGCTATCAGAGTTTCCTGATTCTAATGTCAGAGTCAACCTGGCTTTCATTTTTCCTTCTGGAATATATATTCTCAAGAAATATTTTCATGAATAGCAAATTTTATGAGTAATGGGAGATATTCTTCTATTTTATAAAAATCACAAACTTTCCTACCTTTGTTCCCTGATTCTGGAATTCTTATGAGGAGAACATTGGCTTTATAGAGTCATGCTGAATAGCACTTCACTTTTCTCTAATATTTTCCATCTCTTTGGCACATTTTCAACTATGTTATAGGAAATATCCTTGATTTTAACTTCCGTATCAGCAGTTTGCTCATTAGTCTTAATCAGTTATAATTTTATGTCTTCATTAATTTTATTTTCAATTGTTAACCAATTTTTATTTTTAATTTTTGTAATCAAATTTTTGACTTCAAAAACCTCAGGATTTTTTGCTCCTTTTTCATAGTATTTTCTAGTTTTACTACTGAAATATGTACTCAAGTGTTTTAAGTTCTCTCCTTCCTCCTCAGTAGTTTATCTTGAGCACTCTCATTCAGCTATGACTATTCCTTAACCATTTGTGCATATGGCTTTAATAAGGACCACTAATTAACATAGCTACATGGCACAGGTTTTGTTTACAGTGTGTAAGACTATTTCCCCAAAAGGACTCCTCCATAAATGGAAAAATTGAAAGCACTAGATTTTCCTCTTGAGAAATCTTGGAAACGACTGTTCACATCTCTAATGCTTTACATCCTTATGTTTCCCCAATCGTTTTCCCTATTGGCCCTATTTTCTGTCTTCCAAGGTTTCCTTAAGATTTCTGCTCTTCTTTTGCTTCCTTTCTTGATTTTCAATGGTTTCGGGCTTTATTCTTTTTCTTCATTTATATATTTCCTCCCACTTTAATGGGACTTTGAAGGGAGATGAGATAGATGAATATTCTTAATCTAGTATCTTTGTAGTTCTGTGTACCTTTAATAAGTTACTTATCACATTTTGTTTTGTATTATGTTTAATATATGTGTGTAATCTAGCAGATATAAATCCCTTGACCTTTCTGACTCATTATACCTTTATCACCATACCCAACAGAATACTGATAAAAAAAAAAGTTTCTACTAACTAAATGCTAACTACCAAGTCCTTCCAATTCTATCTCTAAAATATTTGCATATTTAGTTCACTTATTTCATCCTCCTTAAATCTTCAAACTTTGATCACCAATTTCTTGAGACTTTTAAACAGTCTTCAACTGATCCCTTCATTTCTAATCTCTTGTCTCTCCAGCTCCTTTTCCAAACTGCTGCCATCCTGGAATTCAACACTGATTTTATATATATATATATATATATATAGCTCCAAAATATATATATATATATATTGCTCCTATATATATATATATAGATATAGATATAGATCCAAAATTTAGCCTAATATCCCAAATTCTCCCCCATCTAAGTCCAAAAGCGTTTTCCAACTTAAGTTCTTAAGATTGCCCTGTTGGTTGCCTTGCTGACAAAGTACTTTCTTCTCAAACATCTCCCACCCATCCTACATTGCCCATTTTCACATGTCCAAATCCTGCCAGCCTTCAAGTGAAGCTCAAATCCCATCACCTCCACAAAATTTTCTCATCTCTTCAGTAATCTTTTCTTTCTCTGAACTACATAGCTCCTTACCAGTGTTACTGCTATAAAACGTCTTCCTTTTGACCGAGCATGTGGGTGGCTCGGTCTGTTGAGTGTCCAACTTCAGCTCAGGTCATGATCTCATGGTTCATGAGTGTGAGCCCCACATGGGGTTTCCTACTGTCAGTGCAGGGCCTGCTTTGATTCCTCTGTCCTCCTTTCTCTCTGCCCCTCACCTGCTTGTGTTCTCTCTGAGTCACTACTGTACCAATCATACAAGCTAACACAGGAAGTTGTAGGGTTAAAAATAATTTTTGGTAAAAGGCAATAAAATCAGATATCAATAACTTGCCTTAATAAATAGCTCAGTTAGAAATTATTAAAATCCAGGTAATCCAAACTTTATTAATCACTGGCCTCCAAATCATTCACTACTCATCCTTCATAAACTATGCTTATCAGAAACAAGCAAACAAAAAAAACCAGAAGGAACCAGACCTCATAGAACTAGAAAAAGGAAAACAAACTAAGCCTAAAGTTAGAGGGAAGGAAATAACTAAGAACATAGTGGAAATAAACTAAATGGAAACAAAGATGACAAAAGAGAAGATCAACAAAACTAAAAGTTTATTTTTTTGAAAAGATAAGCAAAATAGACAAGTCTTTAGCTAGACTTACCAAGGAAAAGGGAGGACTCAAAAAAATAAAATTAGAGATGAAAGAGGAGACATTACAACAGATTCCACAGAAATACAAAGGATCATAAGAGACTATAATGACTTGTTACACTCCAACAAATTGGAAAACCTAAAAGAAATGGATTCATTCCTAGAAATATACAACAACCAAGACTAAATCATAAAGGAAGAGAAAATCTGAGTAGAGCAATTACTAGTAAGGACATTGACTCATTAATCAAAAACCTCCCAACAAACAAAAGTCTAGGATCAGGTGGCTTCACTGGTGAATTCTACCAAACATTTCGCAAAGACTAATACCAGTCCTTCTCAAACTCTTCCAAAAAATAGAAGAGGCGAGAACACTTCCAAATTGTTTTATGAGGCCAACATTACCCTGTTACCAAAAGCAGACAAGAACACTTCAAGAAGAGAAAATTGCAGGCCAATATCCCTAATGAACATAGATGGAAAAATTCTAAACAAAAATTCTCAACAAAATGTTAGCAAACTGAATTCAACAATACATTGAAAGGATTATAAACCACGATTAAGTAGGATTTATTCCAGACATGCAAGGATAGATCAACATTCACAAATCAATTTTATAGGCCATATTAAGAAAACGAAGGATAAAAATCATTTGAGCATTTCAATAGATGCAGAATAAACATTTGACAAAACGCAACATCCATTCATGATAAAAATTCTCAAGAAACTGAGTATAGAGAAAACATACATCAACAGAATCTCACAGCTAACATCCTACTCAACAGTGTAAAGCTAAAAGCTTTTTCTCTAAGCCCAGGAATAAGATCAGAATGCCTACTTTCATCATCTTTATTCAACATAGTACTGGAAGTCCTAACCAGATCAAATAGGCAAGAAAAAGAAATTAAAGGCATCCAAACCAACAAAATGAAAAGGCAACCTATAGAATGAGAGAAAATATTTCCAAATCACCTATCAGATAATTGGTGAGTATACAAAATATATAAAGACATTATACAACTCAATAGCAAAAAAACAATCCAATTAAAAGATTGCCAGAATATCAGAATAGATATTTTTCCAAATACATATGGCCAACAGGTACATGAAAACATACTCAGCATTGCTAATATTCAGGGAAATGCAAATCAAAAACACAAGGAGATATCACCTGACACCTGTTAGAATGGCTATCACCAAAAATATGAGATAAGAAGTGCTGGCAAAATGGGGCTCCCAGGTAGCTCAGTTGGTTAAGCGTCCAACTTCGGCTCAGGTCATGATCCTGCAGTTCATGATTTTGAGCCCTGCATCAGGCTCTGTGCTGACAGCTCAGAACCCACTTCTGATTCTGTGTCTCCCTGTCTCTCTGCCCTTCCCCCACGTGCACTCTGTCTCTCTCTCTCTCTCTCTCAAAAATAAACAAAAACAGGGGCGCCTGGGTGGCGCAGTCGGTTAAGCGTCCGACTTCAGCCAGGTCACGATCTCGCGGTCCGTGAGTTCGAGCCCCGCGTCAGGCTCTGGGCTGATGGCTCGGAGCCTGGAGCCAGCTTCCGATTCTGTGTCTCCCTCTCTCTCTGCCCCTCCCCCGTTCATGCTCTGTCTCTCTCTGTCCCAAAAATAAATAAATGTTGAAAAAAAAATTAAAAAAAAAAAATAAAAAAATAAACAAAAACATTAAAGAAAAAAAAAAGAAATGCCTGGCAAAGAGGTGAGGAAAAGGGAACCCTCATGCACTATTAGTCGGAATGTAAACTGGCACAGCCACTATGTTAAACAATATGAACTTTTCTCAAAAAATTAGGAACAGAACTTCCATATAATCCAGCAATTTCAATTCTGGGTAACTATCCAATTGAAATTAAATCACTATCTCAAAATGCTAATGTTCATTGCAGCATTATTTATAATAGCCAAGACATGGAAACAATCTAATTGTCCAAGGATAGATGGATGGATTTAAGAAATGGACAAATATACACATAAACAGCCAATGAAGTATTATTGGCTATAATGAAAAGGGAAATCCTGTAATTTTCAAACAGCATGAATGAAATTTGAGGACATCATGCAGATGTAGAAAAAGACAAATAAGGGATAATCTTACTTACATGAGAAATCTAAAAAGAAGGCAAACTCACGGAAATAGAGAGTGGATGGATAGTTGTCAATGGTAGCAGGGTGGAGGAAATGGGTGAAGAAGTAAAAAGGATATAAACTTCCAGTTTTAAGATGAATAAGTTCTGGTGATGTAATGTACAATATGGTCACCATAGTTAACAGCATTGAATTGTTCACTGAAAGTTGCTAAGATCTTAAAATCTCTCACCACAACGAAAAAAAAAAAGTGAAGTGATAGATGTGTTAACTAATCTTATTGTGTTGATCATTTTAAAATACATATAGCAAGCCATCCTTTGTACATCTCTAAATGCACAATGTTACATGTCAATTATATCTCAATGAAGTTGAAATTAAAAAATTAAGACAAAACACCTATTGGCATAAAATATATGCAAAATACACATCTAATAAGGATTTTTATTTATGTATGTATAAAGATTTTTTACAGACTCCAAAATGTATAAAGAATTTTTATCAGAATAAAACTAACACTTAAAAATGGGCAAAATATTTGAACAAACATTGTATCAAAGAACATACAGAGATGACAAGTAAGTGCTTATAAAGATGCTCAAAATCTTTAGTCACTAGGGATTTTTCAGTAGAAATAATCTTGAGGAAGAGTTTGTTAACTTTCACATAATTAATGGTATCTTCCAAGGTCATTCTTTTTTGTAAAAAGAAAATGATGAGTTATAACCTATTGCCATGTGTTTGCATTTATCTTTTAGAAGTATAGCTATTAAAAATGCAACTATTGAAAAACCACTGGAACCCTGTACAACTACATTATATATTCTGAAGTAAGCCCATTCTCCAAGAATGAAATACTGTTAAATATGAAAAATACCAGTGATCATTAACTGATACCATGCTGTAATTCTTCAAATGTTTAATGATTATTTCATCTTAGAAATGACTGTGCTGAAAATATAAAGGCAACCTTCTACTAAAGTTTCTAGGAAAGATGTCAAATGCCTCTCTTATTCTCCCATTTTTATTGGGCAAGTTTTGGCAAATATCGGCTAGAAGTGTGTGGAAGGACACAAAAGATGATATGGGGTTCCAAGAACAAGCTAGACCAGCTGGCTTGTCAAATGTCAGTGTATGTGGGTGGGGAGGACTGTTATTTTGATTTATAATGGTGATGTTATGTGGGACGCACAGTGAATACCTCTGTCAAAGACCACTGCATGTCTAAATTTAAATTCATCCTCACTGTTGTATAAACAACTTAAAAGTACAAAACAAAGATGGAACCTCTCCATGTGTAAATTACTGCTAAAAACCAGTATTGTCATTAAAATATTCAACAACAGAAGATAGTCCTAAATATCAGTTATAGCATTTATGCCAGTAAATATTACTGTAGGATCTACAAATAAAATGATACCGCTGGCAACCTCTTTAGAATGGATTTTCAATCACAGCACTTTATGAAGATGAAAAAAAAAATTTTTTTTAATTTGACAGATTGTTGGTGGTGCTACCATCAAAAACGTGCTTTCGTTAAGTAAATATAAGTCCAGGTTGAACACTACTATGACAGGAGAGATGTTCAGCAGACTCTCAAGAGTCCCACAGTTACTTCCTGGGAAAATATATCCAATTCTGATTTACCAAATGTATAGGGAAAATGTGTAAGACATCCAGCTGTTTACTACTTTGTAGTGAACAGCTAGACTCTAGCCTAGATTCAAATTAATCTGTGAAGCAGTTCAGTATAGGCATACAACTCAGTAATGATCTAACAAGGAAATGTATACTCAGAACACATTGTATAGTGGATTTGGAGGTGTTCTCACTGAATACTAAAAAATAAAGACAGCAGGAATGAGAAAAAGCTTTTCAATTATGAAAAATGCACTGAAGAGATTCTCAATTTTGGGGGCAACTGTAGTAATAAATGCTTTTTCCCCATGAAGTATTGACACTGAAAGAGAAATGTCATTGCTTCCTGTAGAACCACCTCATGTCCTGGATTTTCCTAGGAGACAGAAGTCATATGTCAAGCAAAATACACTGTCACCCTGGTGACTGAAATATTGCAAAAATGATTTCAAAAACAAGTGTACTGTATGTGGCCTGGAAAACTCCCACACATTGCACATTCTTTTAGGAAATTCTAAGCCTTGCCTTTCTATAGAATATTTGAGTCCACTTAAAAAAATGACATGTTTCTAAACATATTCCTTTAGTTCATGCAGTGGCCCAGACTTTACTGTGCCTAAGAATCATACGAAAATATGATGTTAATTCAGCAGGTTTAGGGTGGGGCCCAGGCATTTCTGACAAACTCGTAGATGATATTGATGTTACTCGTCTGCAGATGCATTTTGAATAACAAGGCTTTAGAATATTCTACACTGACAGCTGAACACTGTAAAATCTGTAACCTATTTGCGCAGTAGCATTCTATCAGTATTGGTGAGGTTCTGTCTTTAAGAAACAAATATTTGAAAATACAGCCTATTCACTTGAAAAGTGTGTAACCGGGAACAGAAAGTTGAGATAAGGAGCATGAAGACTGAAGTGGAATCTCAGAGCCCTAGAAGGACTTGCAGGGAAAGCTTTGGCTATGAATATGAAATGGCCACAGTCGGTATCCCATCCTTCTTTGTTTCCCAGAATGATTGAACATAATTTAATCTTGATCTCCCTCTATACTTCTGTACCGATGCTTGAAATTCTTTTAACAGTGCATGTATTCATTTTCGGGAGCTGCATAGCAAAGTACCACAGACGGGGTAGCTGAAATGAAAAATTTGTTTTTCTCACAGCTTGGAGGCTAGGAGTCTGAAATTAAGATGTCAGCAAGACTGGTTTCTACTGAGGCCTCTCTCCTTGGTATGCAGATGGCCCTCTTCTCCCTTTATTTTCACATGGTCTTCCCTCTGATGTGTCTGTCTCCCAATCCCCTCTTCTTATAAAGACTTATAAAGATATATTGAATTACGACCCAATCGAATGACCTCATCTTAAATTAATTAACTTTTAAAGACCCTATCTCCAAACACAATCACATTCTAAATACTGGTGATTAAGACTTCAACCTATGAATTTGGAGAGAACACAGTTTATGCCATAACAGTCCATATAAATATAGAAAACTATAAAGGTAAATAATTGGTATATATTTACATGGATACACTGACTGACTTATGACAAAGCTGATTAAATCAACACAAAACTGGGGCACCCGAGTGGCCCAGTCAGTTAAGCGTGGGACTCTTGGTCTCTGCTCAGGTCATGATCTCACAGTTCTGGAGTTTGGGCCCCACATCAGGTTCTGCGCTGACAGCATGGAGCCTGCTTGGAATTCTCTCTGTCTCTCTCTCTGTCTCTGTCTCTGTCTCTCTTTCTCCCCCACACCTCACTTGTGCTCTCTCTCTCTCTCTCTCTCCTAAAATAAATAAACTTTAAAAAAGTTAACACTAAACTATAATAAAAAAATGATGTCAGAGTCTTCACGGTTCTCCTGGTCTTGGTGCCTGAAATGAGGAACTAGAAGGTTTGGTCTATCTGATATGCAACATACTAGAAAATGAGAGACTTTAGGTGACAGACAATCTTCACCCACATTCTTGTGAATCCCTGTCCCAAATCTCTGAATCCAAATTCTACATAGTAGTTTATCAGCTCAGTTAGTTTTCCAAAAGTAAGACCTAACTGCTCACGATAATACTGAAATATGACTTGCCTATTTCACTGTCTTAATATTTGCTCTGATGCTGCAAAAACCAAGAGTGGGTGAAAATGCCGGTGCCAGAGCACAAAACAAAGCTGTGGCACCGAACAGAATTAGTTGTCATTACCTTCCTCACTGCTACCCTCTTGCCGTAAAAACGTCCATTTTACTTAACAGTGGCCTTAATGAAGCAGTGAAGATTATTAATTTTATTTCATTCCAACCCTTGAGCACATGACTTTTAAATATAAATCACTTTTGCTGTACACTGACATGTGATGGTTACCTGAAGGAAAAGCTCTTGTGCAATTGTTGGAGTCACAAGCTGCACGAGCTGCTTTTTTTCACAAAAGCACTAAATTTACTTGAAAAGACCACAGACAGATACACTGTGGTTATTCAGACTTGGGCATTGGGCAGATATTTTCTCGAAAATGAACATAGTGAGCCTGATGCCCAAAGGAAGTAACTGAAAGCATTTGTTGGCAAAGACAAACTTTGAGCTTTCAAGCAAAAACCAGAATTTTGAAAAATGTAGATCTGTCTTTATGAGCTTGACACTTTGTCAATACGGAAAGACTTTTCTAATGAGATTTACAAATGTTACTACTTAATAGTGCATAATAAAATGTTTCAACATTTGAAAATCCACATAATTCAGTGGACCAACATTCTCCAAATGACAAATGCATGATGTTCCAAAATCAAGTGTGGTAGAATATGCACGAGTCATCTAATGATTTTAATGTAACAGGGTAAAAAAGTTCACTGGTAGTGTGAGTTTGTACACTGCAACTAACCTTTAAGAAATGACCTCTGGTCGAGAGGGGTAGTGTGAAGAGAATATATAAGACTGTTCCAAAAATCTATTAAAATATTCTTTCCTCTCCCAGCTACATATCTTTGTAATGCTGGCTCTACTTTGTTTACTGCACCAAAACAACATATCTTAACCGACTGATTGCAGAAGATATGTGAGTGAGGCTGCCTTCTAGTAAATCAAATAGTAAATAAATTTGAAAAAAAAAATTATTCATCATTTTTTGCTTGGGATAATACGGTTATTTTCATAAAATGGTTTTCATTTGTTTTTATTTTTTTAATGTTTATTTATTTTTGAGAGAGAGAGAGAGAGAAAGACAAAGCATGAGAGGGGGAGGGGCAGAAAGAGAGGGAGACACAGAATCTGAAGCAGGCTCCAGGCTCTGAGCTGTCAGCACATGAACCTCAAGATCATCATCATGAACTGAGCTAAAGTCACTTAACCAACTGAGCCCCCCCAGGCACCCCCATAAAATAATTTTTATATTAACATGTGATGGGCTATGTATAGGCATTTTCAAGTGAGTTAATAGTTTTTTTTCAATATTAATTTCTAGTACAGTATATATAAACGACTATAATCTATTTAAACAAAAACTGTCATCTTCAGTAATTTTCAAGTTTAAGGGTCCTAAGGCCAAAAAGTTTACAAATCACTGCTCCAAGATATACACACACTTTTTTATTCTGGCTGAGGATTCTGTACAAACTCCTATGTGGCCACCCATTCTTATGTGAGCTAGACCAACCATGAAATTCAAAGAGCCCATTTTATATTTCTTCCTCTCGAAACAAAATAGAGTTTGGTCCTTCCTTTACCCAAGATTAACCCAACCATAATCGTCCTTTCAGAGTTGTCAAGAGGTTCAAAGAAAAGAAAGCCCATCCAGTCTAAATCTTTTTCCTCTAATTGTAGAAAGAAAACCTCTAACATTTTTTATACTCCTCTTTGTAAACACAGTACAGAATCATTCATAAGGAAGCCTTGGTTCTTCCTTCCTAGGCCTGTTCAGCTTCTAAGGCAAGTGTTTCCTCAGTGAAAAGCTAAAAATGAGGCACCACAGGAAGATCGAAAAGATTATGAAGGAAGAGAGATTTGCCCTCGTCTGGGGCTACTTTCATTGATGTCATCATCACTGTCATAATCATCATCATCGTCGTCATCATTACCGCCACCACCTACCACATCCATTTATACAATACCCATAGCTACTGAGACTTGTATCTTATATGCCAGGCACTGTGCTAAGTACTTTATAAGAATCACCTCATTTAATCTCTACCACAATCCTAGAAGGCAGATACTATATCATTCCCACTTTTCAGATAGGAAATTGACACTGAGAAGTTAAATAAATAGCTCAAGCCCTCAGCTAATAAGTGGGGTTATCTGGGATTTAATTAAACCAGAGTCTTAACCACTCAACAGAAAAGCTTCACTGCTTCCTATCGAGTTTATGTACAGGGGGGGGTTAACGATCATCATTCTGAGAGACCTCCCTTGCATTTTGTTTTTGTCAAAGCCCCTTTTCCCTAAATGATGGGGTAGGAAAAGGGGCTGCATTCAAAATCAGTGTTTATAACTTTGAGGAGTTATTCTAGGAGACTCCTTGTTATGATAGAAGAAGCTTCATTTTGAATAATTTTATGAAGTTTTGATTGCATATATACTAACATTGTAAATGAAATCAATTGTCTTATATGGCTTTCACTTACTGGTAAAAAGAAGCACAGGAGTATTCCTGGTAAGACATTTTTTTTCCCCAACACAAAATTTAAGGAGGTCATTATCATGTGGAGTCTTCTATGAGAGAGTCTAGGTTACATAATCGACAATGTCTTCAACTATCATTTCTCAAGCAATAAAGAAGTGTTGTTCAAATGGCCGTTTCTTATATTGACCCTCTATAAAATCTTAGGGCATGACATTAAATAATATATCCATGAAATATTTCTGAAAGGAGCTAAGTTAATATCACTCATGTATGTTATTCTGTCTGACCCAACCTGATCAGGGACTATGTTTAGAAAACCTGGAGAAATGAATAGTTAATATATACTTAGCCTCCATTATTACATCTCCACTGAGCTGATGGTAAGTGTTGGCTCACAGTCAACTCTTGATTAGACTTCCTGACATTGCCTGAAGAAGTGATATTATGTTTTGTTTATCAGAAAGAAATCCTGTGCTTTAGATGCCAAACATTCAGGCAGCCGGCAAATCTGTTTTAAAAATTTAGAAGACTGTCATATTCTTAGCAAGAGAAACATTCTGAACTATACCTGGTAACTCTTAGGCATGCCTTGGGTTTTAGCATCATTTTTTTCTCTCAGAGGGACAGACGTTGAATCTATCTAAATCCTCCCTATAGACAAGCAATAGCTCCAGACCTTGAGCTTGAGTTAGGGTGAGACTGTCCATGAAGGGACAAATTGTAGACTGAAGGATGCCTAGGGTAAAACACAATCCAAGAATCACTGAGGTTTCCATCAAAAGAGGCTCAGTATGGAGGCAGAATCTTAGGAAAAGTCAGCAAGACAGAAAGCAAAGCTACCACAGGGGATAAAGGTCTTCCAACACTATAAGTAGGAGACGTTGGGGCCAAGGTTCATTTTCAAATGTCTCCAGGTCCAGTATATTTGAAGAAAGGGATTTGCAGCTAGGACAAAGACTGCTCGAACAAAATCTGATCAAGATCTCAAAGAAATATTCAGTTGAGACCACAATCACAACCATTACTTCCAAGTCCTCCTCCTCACCCAGGAAAATAGGGAAGAAAAGGTCATATTATTTCCAGAATAAAATCTTATTAGGATGGGTTAAGTTAAGGATAATAAAATTCCAATATTTTTTATTTTAACTCCCTTAAAATTAGCAGGAAAAAGTCTTGAGGCTACAGAACACTGCTATATTATTAGCTTCCTATTGCTGCCATAACAAATTACCACAAATATGACAAATTCAAATAGTAAAATTTTATTATTATTTTATAGTTCTGGAGGTTAGAAATCTGAAATGACCACCACTGGATTAAAATCAAGGTTTTGGCAGAGCTTCATTTTTTTTCTGGAGGCTCTAGAGAAAATTCCATTTTCCTGCCTTTTTTAACATCTAAAGCCTGCCCTCATTTACTTCCTGCTTCCTCATTTACTTATAAGGATGATTGTGATTACACTGGGCCCATCTGGATATCCAAGAAGCTCTCCCCATCTCAAGATTAACTGATGAGCTACCTTAATTCCATCTGCTACCTCAATTCTTCTTTGCATACAACAAAATATATTCACAGGTTTCATTATAGGGAGGCCATTATTCAAACTACCACACAAACCCCCCTCTGCTCCTCCCTCACTCATGCTCTGTGTCTTTCACTCCCTCTCTCTCAAGAATAAATAAACATTTTAAAAAAATTAAAAAATAAAAAAAAGATAAAGGGGTGCCTGGGTGGCTCAGTTGGTTGAGCATCTGACTTGGGCATAAGTCATGATCTCACGGTTTGTGAATTTGATCCCCACATCAGTAGCCTGGAGCCTGCTTCAGATTCTGGGTCTCCCTTTCTCTCTGCCCCTCCCTCACTCATGCTCTGTCTCTCTCTCTCTCTCTCTCTCTCTCTCTCTCTCAAGAATAAACAAACATCAAAAACTTTTGAAAAAAAAAAACTACCACACAAACCTATAAAATTTACTTAATGGATACTGAAAAACAAAATTAAAATGAGGCCACAGCCACAAGCCAGTAGAGGGAGATTAGAAGGCATGTAAGAGCTTTTTGACAATACATTTCCTCCTTGAATCTATTGAAACAAAGCTTTTGGTATGATAGGAAAGTTCTCTGACATTTGGCAAACAAACTAAAAATTCAAATTTATTTTTTTAAGTTTATCTATTTATTTCGAGAGAGAGATAACACGTGTGAGCATGGGAGGGGCAGATAGAGAGGGGGAGAGAAAGAATCCCAAGCAGGCTCCACACTGTCAGTATACAGCCCAACCCAGGGTTCGATCTCACAAACCATGAGATCATGACCTGAGTCAAAACCAAGAATCAGAAGCTTAACCAACTAAGCCACAAACATGCCCCTCAAATGTATTTTTAGGAAGATACAGTGTAAGTACAGAGTTAACTTAAACATTATTATTAACTCACATCAAGATCATACTATTAATCAATAGTTCCTGACTACATATTAATACATTTGTGAAAAATTCTTACACTACTCTTATATTCTCAACATAGTTTTAGACATTTTTTATATTATAAATAATTCCTGTACTTATTTATTCACAGTGTGTCAGTAGTTAGTAATGGATTATATCTATACAGTCATTGTGGAAGATAATATGTCAAGATTCTACCTTAAAATTTGTTGAGAGAGATGTTAGAATTGCATTCTGCAGGAATATTCAGAATAAAGTGGCATTCTAATCTGGAATGGATAAAGGATCTTTCACTAATGTAAAGTATAGTAAACTTTGAGTCCATCTCAAAATACGTCTGAATTTTATTTACAACAACATAGATATGGTCCAATCATTTAGTTAGAGACTGAGAAATTCTTTTGACAAGAAAAAAAAATTCTTACATCCTTTTCAGCTTTAAATTTTTTACATCAATGAAGTTACTGGATCAGGCTGTAAAAAAATCCTAGAAGTTAGAAAATGCAAATGAGTATGTCATAAAACTGTAGAACCTAGAGAAATAATATGCATTGTCATCATTAGATGATTTCAATCAATCATTTATCTTCAGAAGTAATTCCACAAGAAATAGCATTCCCCACTGTACCTTCATTATTGGATTGGAACTGATGGCTGAGCCCAAGACTCCCATTGATTTAATTCAATTTTTAAAAGAATAAGCTACTTATAAAAGGATTTTAACCTAATACATTTATGTGTGACTTCATCTGAATTCCATTTGAGGTGTTGTCCCTCTAACTTTGCCAATTATTTTTATTATATTTTGTTTTATTTTTTTTTTCAACTTCCTGGAAGTCTTGATCAAGACACGGGAGTCGGGAGGCACAGTTTAAGCACAGAGTACTCAAAATTAATTTCTTGGCAGTTTTTTCTAAAACACAACTGAAAGGATTTGTCATAATTCTTTGGACTCAGAATGTTATTTGTGCAACTAATTCTTAAAGCAGCCATTTCTCTATTTTAACTTTCTTCTGTCCTTTGGTCAGACTCAGGAACAATATGGAGAACAACATTAACAGTTATGGAAATTGTGGTCATTTTCAAGCTTGACTACAACAATCATTTCCAGAATTAAGCCAAACAAAAGATGATTATTATTAAGAAATAGTGTTAAGCTTCCAGTTGGATATAACCCTTGAGGTTTACCTGGTCCACATGTGTTGGAGAAATACAGGTTTTAGTGCATACTGGTAATTAGTCACCTGGCTACCAACCGTATGCATCCATACCACCTTTCCTCACTTCAGTGTTCCAATTTCATTGGGTTTTCACCATCTTCCATGCAGTCATGTGCTAAGGAAGGTGACTTGATCCCCAGAGCCAATCCCTGCTCCCTTCCTCAAGAGCAAGCCAAAAGCTATCACATGGACTCCATTATCATTTCTCCCGTGGCTTACAAAACTCTCAGAATGAATGTAAACTGTGGAAGATCTTGAAAACAATACATAACTCAAGACAGTAAAAAAAAATGTTCCTCTACTCTCTCACAGCCCCTAACCCTTTAAACCATCTTCCTCCTTTTACATATCTCCATGAATCATTAAGTCTTAAACTCTTTTCTCAACCTTATAATAGAACTAGGGACACAAAACAGGTTGAGCTACTTACTGTATTCCTCAAAAGTATTTTAAGTTGCTTAGCTCCTAGCTCTTTCATTTCTAACCAGTCTTTTTCACAGTAGCTACCAAAATACCCACTGAGCTGTTTGGAACTCTCATCCTTACCAGGGCAAGGCTCTGCAATTGCTTCAGCTTGAAGACAAGAAAAGTTGGCAACTCAGCTGACATACCCCTTTTCATAGTGTAATAGAAAGGAGGTGGCGGGGGGTGGGGCGGAGGAGGATCCTACTTAAGTAAAAAGATGATGGCAGATACTTTCATTGAAGAAAACCCCTTGATGAGCCATGGCAGATCTTTCAGGGTAACAAACAGTGGTGTGCGTAGGCAACTGGAGCTGTAGTATTCTACACAATAACATGAGGGCAATATAAGAGAGGATGTGTACAAGGAGAAAAGAGGGAGAAAAAGAGGAAAAGGGATCTGATCAGCAGTCTTCCTGCTGCCTATCAAACTTTTCCAGCACAGCATAGTTCAGTCCAGAAGAAAACTCTCGGGGTCATAGAACACAAATTGCCTCTCTTTGTTTGCTGTGACTTAAGTAAAAATGCAAGAAAAAGAAAAAGTAATAGCAATAGCACCACAACCTCTATTGTTAAGGCCAAAAGTCTAATATTTTAGAGACTGAATCCTAAGCATTTGTAAATAGAAATAAGTTCATTATGGTGAACATATCAACTTGGATGGAATCAGAATGGATAGCACAGAGTAAAACGGGAACAGCATGGATTCAAGAAACAAAACCAAAGACCATATAAGACGTAACAGAGCTGGACAGATACACTAGTAGATTCACCAAGTAAGCAAGAAACGATTTGTACAGAAAAGCAGTGTGGTGTAATAAACTGAACATACACTTTGTTTTAGACCTGAAACAGGCCTGGGATCAAAGTGTTACCATTAAATATTTGCACTAATAAGCAGGCATCTCTAGATGTAACTTATTTTTTTACAAGTCTGTATTTATATTCTGCTTCCTATTTTTTATTTATATTAACACTGCAGTTTTAAATAATTGATTACAATGTATGTATTGACAAATCCTCTTGTTGCCAGTATGTAATTCTAAAATAAAGATCAACTTCAGTTTTGCTAAGGGAGAGAGTTAATTGTGTTGGACTTAAACAACATCTCTTTACCCTGATGCCCTAACTGGTTAGACATATCCCTTACATTTCATTTTGCCTGGACTTGTAGTCATCTGGACTTGTAGAAGTGATAACCTGAGGCACTTTATATGTTCCTGATATGCAATAACTCTTAATAAATTACATCATCTTTATGCCGCAGAAAACCCCTGAACACTCTTTGTGCTGAAATTTAACATAACATATACTGAAACATTTCATGCATTTACAAATCTGTCCTCATATAGATGTTCACTTATGTCTCTTCAGCACAGCTTTTACTGGCATCAGTTACCTGAAAACAATCTCTGGCATACTTTTTACAATGTAGACACATGCAATGAAAGGGTAGAACTTAGAGTTGAAATAAACTGATACTAAGCCATACTATTTCAAACTAAATTGTTACAGTTGTGTGTGCTTTTCTCGACCTACCCTGCCCTCTAGTATCTTTCACAGCTCTCCCACCCTGTCTGCCAATATCAAGCTTATTAGATTTGATTGAAATCCCTTTATTTGCATTAAACAGTTTTGTTTGTTTCTTTTGGCTTGAGATTCTGTGATCATTGAAAAAATGCTAATGTCATGTAAACCAGCCAAACACTTTGTTCATAAATATTGGATGTGCTAGTTTTTTGCATGTTTTATACTTCTTTTAAATTTTAACATTTAGCTGAGCATAGTATCATTTACTCTCATTATTCACTGAACTAGAAATAGAAGTGTAAAAGTGATGATATAATGATTGTGATCTTTTTAATATTAAATAACAGTAATTATGTGATAGTAAAAAAAGAAAAATACATAGTTCTCATTGTGCTTATAGTAAGGAGAAAATGTCTTGAAAACAAAACATTACTTGCTGGCATTCAGTTTGCCAAAATTTTCAGTAAATTATTTCACTAAGGATAACATAATTTATCTTCCACTCAATCATCATTCTCTTACATTACTTTTTTCATGTTTATTAAAAAAATCCTGGTGTTTGGTCAATACCTTGGCTTCATTCATAATCTACAATATCCCCCAAGCAGTAATACAGTAGGAAGTTGCATACCAGAGGCTTGGTAATATTCTTAATACTTATATGAAGCTCTGTATATTACAAGTACTTTATAATATTTTATATTTCTTCTCAACATCCTAGTCTAAAACCCATGTTTTAAAACAAAAACCAATGGAAGATTATATTATTTTCAACAGAATAATAAATGGCAATATCAGACAATAAAATAAAAATTTCACAAATGCAGTTTATATTTTCAATTTAACTATAACGGTATGACAGAGATACAGAAATACATAAATAGGCACCCATTTCATCCATTTATTCTATTCTCCCCAAATATTTTCAATTTGGTTCTGTAGGCACATATTTGCCTGTAATTTCCTTGGACTCAGAACATTGCAGAACAATAATGTCTTCAGATATTTCCCCCTCCCTCCCCCCCCCCAAAAAAAAAAAACTGGAAAGCTTTAAATGGCCACTCAGACAAACAGACCTGGAAAATGAGGCCTCTGAGCACCACCTGGAGCATACCACCAGATACAAGATGGCACTATCATAGCTCTGAAGTCAGCAGCCTCCCTCTATGTGAGAAAGGGTATGCCCAAACTTGTTTTGACTCTCAGTTCTTTCAAGCCATCCAGGAGGGTACATGTATTTCACCACCAACTACTCATTGACTGAGAGGTTGAATAATGAAGTACACAAGAATAAGAGATGAGCACAGCTGCATATAGTTCTTGGTTCTGGCATTTACTTTGAGCCTGTCAACAACTTCTTTAACTTTTCTGAACCTCTGATTCTTCCGATGTATAAGCTGGAAAAACTACTAATTGGTTTTCTTTTCCTGATAATTAAATAAGAAAATATATGTACAGTATCGCTGCCAGAAATTTTTCAATAAGCACTGGCAATTATAGAGCTTGCAATTATAACACCATTAGGGACATTCACATTAGTGGAAGTCATGAACCTGGACTCTAGGTTACTTATCATCCACTTGGGAGCCTTAAAACCTTAAAACTTGCATCTACTCCTTCATTGCATTCATGTGTTTGGTATACCCACCTGATCAAGGATTTTATTAAGCGCCCATACCATAATACAAGGTCTTCAATACAAAGACTTCAGCATAGTATTGTGGAAAATGACACTTCCAGAGTCAAATATTTTTTTTAATATTAGGTCTGTCTCTTATCATGTGATTTGGGGAAATAATTTAAATATATTAAGCCTCAGTTTTCTATTTTTTTTTAATTTTTTTAATGTTTATTTATTTTTGAGACAGAGACAGAGTATGAACGGGGGAGGGTCAGAGAGAGAGGGAGACACAGAATCTGAAACAGGCTCCAGGCTCTGAGCTGTCAGCACAGAGCCCGACGCAGGGCTCGAACTCACGGACTGTGAGATCATGACCTGAGCCAAAGTTGGACGCTTAACTGACTGAGCCACCCAGGTGCCCCTCAGTTTTCTATTTTTTAGCATAGGAGTACTAATAGGGATTTTTGAAGATTAAATGAGATAATGTACAGATGTACATTACAGATAATGTTTACCATATACATAAAACAATAAACATGAAATTAATATTATAGAATAGATGGAAAGAGAGAGATTAAATGTATGGCACCGACAGTAGGATTTAAGAGAAACCAGAGACCACATAGGCTAGAATTACCAAGGGAAATATCATTAAAAGGTAATATCATTACTGGCCTTTAAAGCCAAAATAGAATTTGACAAAAGCAAAGATGGGGCCAGGTTACAGAAGCAAATTACAATCTGAAATCAGATTGTGGACCATCTTGAATGACCCACTTGAGAAGAGAGGATTCAAACTCCATTATCTATTGCCTCACTGAGTCATGTGAACTAGGCTTTCACTTTCAAGTCCTATCCAAGCAGAATGCAGTGATCTCTTCTATTGCCAGCACCAGTCTTTCCATTATGCTTGATTATTCCAGTTTTTGAGTTTAGAAGTAATAAGATTCCAAGTGCCCAAGATAGTGTTTGTGACATTATTATTCCTGAATAACCACAAAACTGTTTCTAAGATTACTTCCCTGAGATGACTATTAATTTACTTTTCTATAAATTGCTTACTGGTTTAGTGTTAACAGTTTTCGAAATTCACCTTTCAAAAAGGAATCCTTTGACGCCATGGTGAAATACCTAAGATTTCAATGGAAATAATTGTGAAATGTTTCTTCTGTCTGTCTGAAAGACTTTTTCAGACTCCTTAGCATGACTCCACAGACACTGAGAAGCAAGGATAGCATTTCATTTACAAGCTCTCACTAATCTTGTGGGTGAGATGTACACCAGAAACACAACTTGTCACTTTAAAGTGACTTCCCTATAATTTCCCTATAGGGAAACTTTAAAGTGTTTCCCTATAATTATGGTGCAGGGTACTTTGAAATATTTTATAACAATTAAAAAGATGTTCTACCTAAATTGTTTTTAAAATGGAGACTATAGAAATCATCATAATTAATGTTATTTACTAAATCACTGATAATTATGTAACCATGGAATTGTTAGTCACAATGATACATATTCTGAGCTTTTCCCTTAACAATGTTATCAATTAATAAAAATATTCTGCTGGGGCGCCTGGGTGGCTCAGTCAGTTGAATGTCTGACTCTTGATTTCACCTCGGGTCATGATCCTAGGGTTGTGGGATGAAACCCAGCATCAAGTTCTGCACCAAACATGGAGCCTATTTAATATTCTCTCTCTCTCCCTTTGCTCCTTTCCCCTGCTCACACTCTGTCTCTAAAATAAAATTTTCAAAAAAAAATAAAAATTAAAATAAAATAAAATAAAATTTTCAAAAATTAAGAAATATATGTAAATATGCCGCTAATGAAGTGATATATACTATATTCATTACTACTTACTACATTGTGAGTATCATATATGTCCTTGTTTTATAATACACTAGACATAGATGTATTAAAAAGTGAGAAATCCTCAAGAAATAGGGAATATTTACTAAAAGGTACTGTCTTTAACAAATATCTTAAATAATCTGTAAAAACTGGATACATTTCTGTAGAAAAATCAATGAAGCTTTACCTATCCACTAATTTGACTGGCACTTTGGTTTTAAAAAAGCAATTGAATAGATGACTTAAAGGCTTATTTTGTACCCTGATTCCTGTAAATATGAATATGAAAACAGGGGGGTGATATATGTGAGCAGATTTAATTTCACTAATTTATTCTGATTAATCCCGGTTGATTATCAACAATGTACAAAGAATCTTAACATGAGAAAATATATGGGTAATTGCCATGCATTGCCTTGTTTGAATAAGTAGTTTATAACACAAAGTGACTCCCCAAAAGAAAATTAGAAAACAAGCAACATACCCAGGAGACACAAGTTATCAGCAACATCTCCTGCATAGTTTTATCCTAGATTTCCTTAACTCACAGTGTCTGTAACAGAGCAAATGCTATTACTGCTACTTTTCCGTGGTCACAATCTATCTTCTAATTTTATTTGTCATGATCTGGGGATTTATATTCAATCTCTTATCTTAATGCCTTAGTACGTGTATTCTTCCTAAGGCCAAAGTGGTGACATGGATCCTTTTACTACTTTTCCTACTAATGCCTCAACTTTTACTTTATTGCTTTGAAAATAAAATACGGAGAAAATAAAGTTGCCTTCTGTATCCTGCAGCATCATCCACAATCTTGCAGGTTTATTTACTGGTCTTCAGAAACAGGAGTCAGAGGCTTCAGTCAGCATCAGGGGAAGCAGCTTGTTCTCAAAGCCACTTCTATTTATTTCATCACAATTCCCTCTTTATACCTTCTTTGTTGTAAGAATCCAGTGACTGTTTTCAGGGTTTTCCCCAACTCATTTAAAATTCCCCATGATATTTAGCTTATCTTTCCGAGTTTCTTACCATATGTTCTAAGTCAATCATTCAAGTCTGCATCTGCTCATTATCTAGTATACCATGTCCTCGATACCAACTCCGAAACAATTGGAGTTTAGTGTTAAGTAATTGTGTGTGGCAGTAATAATCAACTTCTGCTTCACATTATTTTTTTTTTCCTTAGAATTACAGCAGTACATTTAGTATACTAGTGAGTTATATTAGCACATACTTAGTATATTAGTGAGTTTTGACATAGTATTTCAACCTGGGAAGTTCAGCTACGGGGAAATTCGTTACCACTACCCTTCTCTGAACTCTATGCTATTGTATCACTATCTCTACTTAAAATATAATGAATAGTATATAAATATATTTTTCCTGTTCTCTATCAGGCTCCTGTCAATGAAAATATTTTCAAAACTTGAAAGATGTTTGAATATGTACTCTAGAAGTAGGGCATGGTTATAGACTTTGCTCTCAATATTTTTTTATAAAATGGTAATTTTGATGTGAAAGCAAACAACTGAGCATGATACAGCAGTTCCGTTTTAAGAGTACTGAGTATCTTTTTAAATACAGTGCTGAGTATTTCGTATATTTTAGTTACATAAGGAAAATTGTATTTTGGATAGCAATACAAATTTCCAGAAAAAAAGAATTAAAGAATATCACCATAGAAATTAAATTTTTAGATGTGATAGTTTCAGTCTGTCATTTTCACAGGTGTCTGCTAACACCTTAAATGGCACGTGGAACCTTGATATTCATTTGTTGAATGCATGAATGAATGAAAGTGTCTTGGAGTGATTCTGGATTTGTCTGGAGTCTGGTAGTCTTTGAAGGCTTGCATCTGGTCATAGGCAAATTGTCCACCTTAAACCTGTGATGCACTGAGCAGCCCAGACATGTGGGAATATGGGCTTGTACAGAAGGTTTGGGACTAGGGTGAGACGACGTAGTTGCTTAAGGTACAAAATTTAAGTGGTTATAAAAAACTCAGTCAAGGAGTTCATTTTAATGTCATATTTTTTTAAAAATCAAATTAATACAAAAACATCCAAAATGGAGAAAACAATCGGAGTGTTAAATGGTAGCTGCTCCCACTGTTTGGAGGATCAGATGAAGCACTGCCCTACGGTGCCAGGGAACAATCCAGAAGCGCAGAGAGAGGTAACATCCAATGGGTCTAACTTTAACCAGTGAAAGACAGGAGACAGGAAGAAGGAAGCAGACAAACACTTAGGTCTTCTTCCTCCTGTGACGTGACTCTTCCAAGGCGTAGTTTTTCTATATGACTATCCTGGAAGACATCCCAGGCGGTTCGGTAACCAGCTATGTCATCTGGTGAAGCTGTGATCAGCTCAGAGCACTGGCCTAATATTTTCTTTCCTTCCTTCCCTGGCCCACTTCCTTTTTCACACTCTCTCTACCCTGAAATCACACCTTTCTATAAAGTATAGCACGTAACAGCTTCTGTTTTGTAGGGAACCCCACCAGCTAAGACTACAGATGAGTAAGATGTTGCCCTGCCCTCAGCGGTTTAACTGCCAAGTGAAATCTACCCCTGATAAATTCAATAGACAAATTCAATGTGGTGTAATAAGTGCTCTGTGAGCCCCTCACGAAGGAGAGCTAGGAACTAGGTGAGACAAGTGAGTTTTGAAGAATGAAAAAGAGTTTACAGACAAAGAACCAGCAGGTTATGTATACTGCAAGCAGAGAAACAACAGTAAATAAAAGCAGAGGAGTTGGCAGGAAACAGCATCTAAAAGAGCTCATTCTGTTCTCACGTGTTACAAGGTGCTTGATTAAGATACCTTTCTAGAGACCTCCTTCTCATTAGCTCTAAAGCAAGGATTATAATAGGTCTACTCTATACAGTATTATCTAACAGATTAAATGAGGAAATACATGAAAAAGCCCTTAGAAAAGTGGCTAATAGCAAGATTTCCCTCCCAACTTCCTTACGTGGCTGATACACTTTTAGAATCCTATTTTCAAAGAAATACACTGAGATTGCTACTACATCGAGTCTTTTCCATCTTTGGTCAAATTGAATTGCATGTTAATAATTTGAGCTATTTTAATATGCATTTAAAACTGACTAGTAAACATCTGTTGAACCTCCCAGAAAATGGATTTCTGAAAATGAACTAGTGACTTAATTTAATAATGTGCAGGAAAGTCATCTAGCTATCAAGTCTCAAACTTGACATAAATAAATTTTTTGACATTTGTGTTTTTCCACTTTTACTTTTTTATTAAAAGAATCTATATTTGTGCTTTATGGAACACTGAACAAAAATTACTAATACTGCAACTCTGCACGGTCTTCTCTTAATAATCATTTTGCTGGAATTATTTTTGCCATGTACCTTTTTTTATTTGCTTTGTAAGAGACAAAAATGCCAAAAAATGGGGTTTTTTTTAAGCTATAATTTTTCTGGTTTACAATAGCTTTAATACATTAACGTACAGACCTTTTCTTTCCTACTAAAGTGCAGAACATCGACACAAGTTGTAAAGAGGCTTTCTGTTGGCTGAGTAACTTTTGTGTTTTTATTAGTCCATTCAATAAACATTAATTTCTAGGTTCAGTAAGAGGTTTTGGGGGTTTTTTAGTATACATTCCACTACATCAATTAACTTCTTATGATTTGAAATATGGAAACCTGCATAGGGAATTTAAAAAAGCAGGATGTCACAAAGATGAATGTTACAAATAATTATGCTTCAAGAGTTTAGAATGAGATACAACTATGGACTGAAGCCCAGGAGGATGATACATGAAGGAAGAGTGACTTAAACATTGTTGAAAAGATATTCTAGCTGCAAATTGTGAATCCACATAATCTCTCACATGATTATTGTCTAAAGCGGGAAAATGTCCTGAAACAATAATAGGCTGATACTATTTTTATATACACTCATGGTTTAATCTCAAACACACTGGGAATATGTATAAGTGAATTGGTAAAAGTATTAATCACTTTCCTATAAAATACATATTTGAATAATCTACGGTCTGTATATATTCTATTACTAGGTCTCTGACGATATAGGAAACCAAATAGCAGACACTTAAAAAAGGTAATGGGAGAGAAATTAATTCCGTAACATATCTTGTGGTTTTGAATTTATCTTTCTCCTCTTTTTTCCCTACTCCTTTTGAATATTTTTTTATCCTTATAATCCTTATAATAAGGAACACAGGAAAAATAAACAACCTGAAATAACATGAATTCATAGATCTTTTAGGCAAACTCTAAGTAATCTACACTTAGTTTCTCCATGCATGAAGAAACAGCAATAAATCTTGCAGATGTTTTTTCTAATATCCCTATCTATACCAGTAATTACAAGCAATATCTCAAAAACACAGTTGCCATGTTTACTCCCATGTTATAATATCAGGCTTCTATAATCATAGCTTAGTAAGTTAGAAAAGAATTCAAACAGGATTTTGATTCCAGCAAAAATTAAGTTCTGAATATTCCGCTGTTGGTTTGCAAATTGGCCCCTGTACACAGAACACGAGGAGAGACAAGAAAAAGGCAGCCACTCCAGACTGACAGGTGGCGGTTTTAATAAGCAAAGGAACTTATTTACAGACTAGTCTCAGCAGCCGCAAGACGAATGGATCTCTGCACCCACACACCAGAAACTTAAAAGTTTACATAGAGGCCTCACCTGGCTTAAGTGTACCGTCCAGGGTCTCAGCCACACGTTGCTCTCTCACGGCTATGTCCTCAGAAATGGCTCCGAGACGGGAAAGCGGGGCAGAACGGGAAGAACCAGACCGCGCATTTCGAAGACGCAGAGGGACTCCCATCCCCCGCATCCAGCGTACAGGTCAACCGGCGGTCATATCCTCTCAATGACCCCTTCCAACACTCCACATCTTGGAACCAGCTCTTAACAATCTTATACACACCTCTCTTCAGAAATGTGCCCTGAGCAGTCAGGAAGGGTTTTCATCAGCACGGAGGTGACCACTTTGGCAGCTATCTGGCTGTAATGGAAAATACCACGGCAACAGCCACATGCAAGAGAAAACACAGGTAAGATAATGATTCCCAAAATAAGTAACAAGTTTTTCCACCAAGAGCCCCATGATCCAAACCACTGATTTATTAAGTCCCCTAGTCTGGGCTTTGGTCACTCAGGGTGTTCACTTGTGTGATTTAATAAAGATGATACATTAGCAAACTCATCAGGTATGAATGTGCAGCATTCTGTTTGGATAATAGCAAAGGTGCCTCCTTGTGAGGCAGTAATCATGTCCAAGGCCATTCTCTTTGGAGGACAGCTTTTCTCATTAGAGACATTTCAGTCTTCAGTAAAGAATGCCTTTACTGGCTGTCATTTAAGGTTTACTGGGTAAGTGTTTTAAGGGCTTCTATGGATGCTGTAACGTCCTCCAGGCCAATGGAGCAAACAAAGATGGCAGAGAAATGACTATACCAGTGGAAAACAGAATGTGCCCATCTGGCTTTAAGGAGAGGGAAGTTGGGAGCTTTAAGAACTCAACCTGTTTGTACATGCCATACGTGTTGGCCAGGGGAGGCAGCACTGTCAGGCAGTAGACTGGGAGTGGGACGTGCCTGACTAGGACTGGCACCTTCTCCCCTCTTTCAAGGGTATGTGTTCCATTTCAGGTTTAGCATGTTTAAATAGGGCCAGCTTGCAGCCAGATGGTAAGATCTGAATGGAGACTGAGTAGTTCTCCTTCACCTAGGAATGCAAAGTAATAACTCACCCATCCCAGTGGAGCATCCCATTGCTAATCCCAGTGTATAATACCTTTCCCAGGCATGATGGGGCTCGGTGCTCTCAGCAGCATAGGACACTGACCAAAAGTGAGAGTCTGGACAATGGCTATTTCCAGAGATTTCCATAACTTTATGGTGCTGGATGCCTTGACGGGGGTCCCCAGTCTGGCATATGGACCAATAGCCCCACTAGTTGATCATTCATATGTATGAAAGCCCAGGAGAGTATATTGGTCAACCTGACCAAGGTGGTTCCATTTGTTAGTAATTTAATCTGCTGCTGTAATACTCCATTTTCCTTTCTACCAACCCTGCTGCTTGTGGGTTATAGGGAAGATGGAATCTCTATTCAATGTCATATTCTTTTGCCAGTCTTGCATATTATGACCTTTGAAATGTGACTGACCCCTGATCACTGTCTATTCAACAAGGTTATCTGTACATGGTACTCAACTTCTCTAATGCCCTAAGGTGGCAGCCTGGTTTATGCAGTGACAGAGGAAAACTTGAGTCAGACCAGACGTGGAGTTCACACAAACCAAGGCATATTTAGAAACCTTACTTAAAGGGAGGGGGCCAATGTAATCAATCCTCCCATGGTTGAGAACTCCAGTGGATGGCTCCAGACTCTTTTGGCAGTTGCCTTGGGCATTGTTTAAAAAACATATGACATGCTCTTACTACATTAATCAAGTCACTGTATTCCAAGGACAAGCCAGCATTCTTGGCAATACGCCATCCCACCCAGGTTCTACAGTGGCCACTCTTGCTTTGCACCCAATCTGCTCTATCTACTGAAGGGTCAGTTGCCAAGGTTTGTACCAAGCAAGGACACTAGTTTCCTGATTTCCAGGGAGTGGCAGTGCCTCATGAGCTGGGTGAGGACATGGAAGAGGATGAAGACTGGCTTCAGGTTCTTGCAGTTGAACCCAAATGTCTTCCTATATATCCTGACCCCACAAAGCCTTATACATGATTATCTATCCTTTGGCATCCCATTGTCCAAGTCATAGGGTTAATCCCTTTAGAATAGCCCAAATGTCAGCACAAAGGGTTAACAGCCTGAGCTCACGAGTGATCACCAGCCCATCTGCTCTGACCTCAGCCCCCTGGTTGCTGAGGTTTGTTCCTGTTTCCATCCTGATGGTGTTGAGCTGAATAGTGACTGAAGTCCCTGTGGGTGAGTTGCCCTGAACTAGACCAATCTGTATACCAGACATCAGCAGGAATTTCCCCCACTTCCTCTCTGCAGGTCACAGAAGCTACCACAGGAAGAGAGCTGGCGTATTTGGAGGATCTACCCAGTAGCACCTGTGTTTCTAGAGACACTAGGCCAGCAGACAGGGTGCTCCTCTGCTGCAGATAGTCATGCTACTTAGTCAAAATGGGAGTTTGAGCCATGGCAGAGGTGAGTCAATGGAACATATTCTCAATCCCACCTTGATAAGAAGGGAAGTTCTTACCATGACATGCTATTCCTTCATGAGAGGCTCTACCTAGAGGAGTGCTAGCTACACTGCTCAGAGCTATTGCTCTATGGAGATACATCAGGTTATTGCTCCTTCCAGAGCTTGGACCAAAATCCTAGTGGTTCTCTCTTTTTCTGTTTTCTCTGCTACCGTGTCCAACCCATCCCTCCTGGAGTCACAGATACATCTAACTTAAATGGTAGCCCTGCTTGGCAGATTCCCAGAGCTTTACTCTGCATTACCAGTATTTTTGCCTTCTCTAAGACAGCTTGCTGCCCTGATCCCCAGTCCCACACATGCCCTTTCTTCACCAAGCTGCGTAATGGGCAGAGGCACTGCACCAGGTGAGGAATAAATGTCATCCCAAACCCCAAAATCCCTACAAAGGCTCACACCACTTTCATGTTCATTGGGGTTGGGATGGGCTTGCACCTTATCTGTCACATTTTCTGAAACAATGTGTGTCTTACCCAACCAAATGACTTCCAAAAACTTTATGGCAGTGCTTGGGCCTTGATTTTTCTGTGGTTTCACTGCCTATCCTCTCCCTCAATGATGCTGAAGCAAAGTCTGCAGAGTGTCTTGCAACAGAGGCAAGACTTCACATATCATCAATATTATGAGCCCATTTTATGGATGTGGGGAAGGAAAACAGGGACAGACCTCAGGGTACCATCCCATGACATACCCTATGGCTGTATAGCCTAGGGAAGCAACTGAAAGGTTCGTCTTTTCCTCTCCTAAGTTAAGGCAAATTGATCTTGTGACTCAGAGCATTTGCTAAGTCCAGTACAGCCTGGTACATGCCAAGAACCATGACCACAGTTTCTTAGATGGTGTCAATGCTGAGCATAGCCATATAGATGGAAGGCCCTGCCTTGTTCAACTCTCAATAGTCCACAATCATCTGCCATGAGCCATCTGGCTTTTGTACTGGACATCCCAAGCACTATGAGCAAGGCATAAAATACCCACTCAGTGCAGTTCTTAGGTAGTTTCTCCAATTTCTTTATGCCCCCCCAGAAATGTATATTGTTTTACAGTTAACATTTTTTGTGGGTGCAGTAGACTTACAGGTTCCCAGTTGGCTTTTCCCCTCAGCACTGGTTTGATGACTCTAACCCGAAGGTACACTTCACGGACAGAGGTTGGTAGCGTTTGGTCTTGTGAGATTATGTTCTCTGGTTTTGGAAAGATAAAGCCTCATATTTTCGTGGGGGAGAACACCCAATTTTCAGTGTTACAAGGACTTTTTTCACCATACTGTTTGCCCTTCATAACACATAGATGGTGTTGAGGGGGTCAGAAAATTTCTGAGGATTAGATAGTTACCTTCTATTAGAGCACATTTTGCTCCAGTTGATACTTGGGGACCAGTGAATAATGAGCTCAACATGAGGCCTCCAACTGCCTCCAACCAGTCCTTTCACTTGGAGGCAATCTTGACCTACATCCCAAACTCAGGATGTGAAAGGAACCCACCCCAAATAAGACCATATTCCTGAGGTCTCTGCTGGAAATGGGGCATCAGGGATGATAGGAGCAGGTGGGGAAGGTCAGAACCGTTAAGTTTTAAGGCTTTCCATAGGTCAACCAATACAGCTTTAGGTTGCTGGTCTATCTCTTTGCAGTGTTGGGTTGCCAATCTATCACTGCAGCAATGGGATCAAGCCACATTTCCTTCAGGGTTACCATTATTATACCATTTACAGCCAAATGGGATAGCCTTTTGGTTCTTCAAGTTCCCTCTCTGTCTCAGGTCTTTCCTACAGTCTATACCTATTACTGTGGTTTGTCAGTTTCCCCCAAATCAGCAATGGATTGCCTAGCATTGTAAATCACAACTGAGCTCAGTATGGATATTAGCATCCCATACCAAGTTCTGAGGACAAACTAGAATATCTTGGCTTTCATTCTTGTAGTGACTATGGCCTTACCAGGGCTGTCAGATACAAGGGCGTAGGTTGCCTGTCTCATTCCCAACCCCCTAAGGCTTTGTTATATAACCTCTATAGATTTCCAGGATTCCATGTGCCCAGTGAGATACCCCTCATTGGGCCATGCATCCCTGAAAGCTAGAATAATCCAGTCTATAAGGAAGTGAGTTTCTTGAATCTCTGAAAACTGTTCAGGTGTTGCCAGAAAGCAGTGTGTGGTGATACCAACTTCCTCTGTCTTTTGCCCAGAGAAATGCCATCATCCCCAATATCCCATAGCCACATTAACCATGCCAGGATACTTTCCTTGGCTTTTTTTCTGGAACTTTGCAGTGATATCAACAAGCTTATGGGGAGTATATTCTCTTATCATGAACATTTCCTGAATTGGGGGCTACCCCTAGCTGGGGTCATTGTTGCTAGGGTGTTTCTTTTCCTTTATATTAGGGGTCAGTTTGCACAGGAGTTTCCATCTGTTTCACTGTCCATCATATCTTCCTCTTTGTTCTCATTTTCTTAGGGATTCCACCTCTTAGGGTCCCAATCAGGCTTTGTCACAAGTACTTGGACCTTAATCCATAGCAGCTTGCACGCCACTAGCTTTGCAAAACATCCAGCTAAGGTCTCCAACCTGTGATCCTGCTCTCCCACCTTGTCTGCCAGCCATCAGAGTGGTAGACACCTGCACGTCCTTCTCTGATCTCAGACCTTCCAGCTTTCTAACTCATGCTTCAACCTCTAGTTGGGCATCACTATCCAGCTGAACTGCCCACATAGAGACTAGCCCACTGTGGCATCATTCACTTCCTTCTTGGCCCCAGTGCACTCTATGTATTTATTTCATCAAATAAACTCATTAGACCAGCTGGCATTATTGGGGGCATCCTTGTACTCACACAGTGGTCCATAAGCATCTAACATATGGGCTACCCCTCCCAATAGAGAGATCGATGGCCAGCATGGGATTTCCCCCAGGATGCTTCTTTCCCAAAACACATTTTTTAGGTACCTGGCTGGCTTGACAATTGTTGGTTCTCAAACTGGCCCCATAGACAAAGGGCAAGGAGAGACTAAAGGGAAAGGAAGATATCTCCAGATTTTTCCTTTTTCCTTTTTCTCCTTCTCCTTCTTCTTCTTTCCCTTCTTCTTCTTCTTCTTCTTCTTCTTCTCCTTCCTCTCCCTCTCCTTTTGAGAGAGAGAGAGAGAGAGAAAGGGGAGGATGAGGGACAGGGGAGAGAGAGAATCCCAAGGAGTCTCCACCTCCAGCATGGAACCGTACACAAGGGCTTGATCTCACAACTGTGATATCATGACTTGAGCTGAAATCAAGAGTTGGACACTCAACCAACTGATCTACCCAGAAGCCCCAGTAGGTGACAGTTATAATAAGCAAGGGAACTTACATATGAGTCTTGTCTTGGGCAGCCCCAAGAGAAGTATATCTCATCATCCACCAACCAAAATCTTAAGAATTTATACAGAGGTCTTCACTGAGTTCAGCTCTGTATTCAGTCCTGATGGTCTCAGCAACACCTACTCTTAAAGCTATGTCCTTGAAATAACTCCTGCTATGGAACAGTGGACAGAGGTACATTCCAAGGACAGGGAAGTTTATGAGGAGCCTCTGATTGCCTGGGTCCAGTTCATAGGTCCACCAGTGGTCATGTCTTCTTGATGACCTTCTCTAACATCCGTCATTAACTATATTTGATAAATCTTTATTTATATATTTGGTTGTTTGTTCTATTTTTCCTTCTTCCCCTTTTGCCTTCTTTAAACATAAAATCAACTTCCTTCTGTAAATTATCTAGAGATTTCCCATTTTCTCATTATACAAGCTTATTAATTACCTACCTCTGACCACCCATTTATTCAGAATGTGAAGAGTTCAAAAATAATATAATTGATGAAACTATATACTGCAGTTCTGAATTAGGCTGGCCTACTATATCACTCACAAGTTGTGTGATCCCAAATTCCTTAACTTCTCAGTCTCAGCTTCTTCAATATAATGGGGAAAAGTAGTCACTACAAGCAGGTGAAATGAGATTACACACATTAAGGAGCACCAGGCCTAGCAAATAGCACAGTCGATACATTTTAACCATTGTCATTTTATTTTCCAAATATTAAGTATGCTAAAGCACTTTTTACTGCAGTAAACATGGAAATTTAGTACAACTCAACTCAATAGATAAAATACATTTGAAAATAAAGTTCTGTGAAATATCATAGCTAAGCATCATTAATTTAAATAATCATTTGTTAGTATGTTAATAGGAACTCAATACATTTTAGCATTATTGTTGTCATTATTTTAAAAATTATCCAAGCCACAGCCACTTTTTTGTTAGACAGCTGAGAGCTGAGTACTAGGAATTACATTAGAGAAAACAAATGGTCTATTACAATTGCTTTGGTAGATTAACATGAACGTGCATATACACGGATACACATCTGATTGTAGGCATATTGACAAATTAACTGCTAGTAAATACCATGATTTGTCTTTCAGATAATGTAATAAGTTTTATCAATATACAACTATATTCTTCCATGTTTCAAAAACAGTAGTAAACTGTGAATTCTCTCTCTGTACTCTGTTTCAGTAAATGTAATAAAAAACAACAAAAACTTTCGATAAACATTTTCCTCTTCTCTTTGTACTAACCCTGATCTGGTAATGATTATTTTTTAAATTTATTTATTTTGAGAGAGAAAGCACAGGAGGGGGAGAGAGAGAGGGAAAGAGAGTCCCAAGCAGGCACCACACTGTCGGTGCAGAGCTCAATCTCACAGGGCTCAATCTCACAACCATAAGATCATGACCTGAGCTGAAATCAGAGTTGGACACTTAACTGACTGATTCACCCAGGCACCCCTGATGATTATTTTAGATCCCCACAGTAGCAGTGATTATTCATAACAGTCATACTCAGTAATCTGGGATATGGGCATCACTATAAGAAGGCTGAAAGATATTTTAACCAAAATACTCCAAGAATTTGAAAGTAAGGTGCTTTTTCAACAAACTAGAAAATCAGTATGTAAGAACAGTGATTATATGCTAAATCACATGGAAGAGACCCCCCAAAAAACTTGGTAAAATATACTATCTTATATAGTATTATTTATGTCTATAGTATATAGTATATATCTACAGTATACTGTATATATGTATAGTATCTTTATCCATTTATAGTATATATAATTATATATTGTATATACTATATGTTATAAATATCTCTACTATATATAAACATGTACACAATACTTATCTTTATACATATATGTGTGTATATAGCATACAGATACATGCATACTTATACATATATATCTATACTATATATATACTACATATACATTGACATATACAAATCTATATATACTATATATAAGATCCATAAATATATATATAGATACAAAGATATGTATATATATACATATATACTATATACAAATACTATACAGATATAGTATAGTATGCATAGTATAGTATGTATACTATATATACATATGTATATAAAAATCTGTATATACTATAAATATTTCTATATATAGATACATAGATATGTATATACAAATGCTTATCTATGCATATATACTATAAATAGATGCTATAGATACATAGTATAGTATAGATATATATAGTATAGATATGTATATATGTAGGTATGTACATAGTATAGGTATATCTACATATATATGTAGATATACATATTTATTTTTATATATCTATGGTATACTATTATACTACAATATGGTATACTATAACATAGTAGTATATATAGTATATATACTGTAGTATATATAGTATATAGTATACCATAGATATATGTTATAGTATATATAGTATGCCACATATAGTATAACTATATATAAATCTACTTATATTTATAGATATCATATAGTATAACTTGACAAAAGATAGTATCATATCTAAGAAAGAATATATCAATATGAAACGGAGTTGATCATTTTTAAAAGAAAAGGAAAGAGAAAGTAGAAATTTATGAAACATTTTCTATGTCCATCTTTGTACTGTCCTTAGAAGGGAGACCCAAAAAGCTAACTTGTGATTCCATTCTGTTTGAGAAGTAGGTAATGACATTTTTCACAAGTGGATGCATCTAGTTGAAAAAGTGATATGACCATGAATTTAAATCATGTATCTCGGGGCCCCTGGGTGGCTCAGTTGGTGGGGCAGCTGACTGGATCAGGTCATGATCTCGCAGCTTGTGAGTTTGAGCCCCGCGTAGGGCTCTGTGATGACAGCTTAGAGCCTGGAGCCTGCCCTGGATTCTGTGTCTCCCTCTCTCTCTGCCCTTCCTCCCCCCATCTCAAAAGTAAATAAACATTAAAAAAAAATTTTTTAATCATGTATCTCCCCTGCCTCTGCTCCTTTATGCTACAGTAATTATTGCTGTTTACTAAATATTTCCAACTCTCCTCTGTGGGTATACATGATAGAATCATGCTTCCTAACCCACTTTGAACTTTGTGTCACTTCCGGATTGAAGCTTGAATTATCAATATGTGTTTCATTATATTCCTTTTCCCTGACCTGAAAATCATTGAAGCGTGAGACTGATTTATTGTGAAACTAATTAAAAAAAAAAACTTAAGTTTTAGGGCCACTCATTTCCATGGGCCCACTTCAAGTCTCTGTATCGAATTTGTATTTTTGTATATATGTCTTAAAAAGAGGACCCAGAACTGTATAAGCCTCACATCCTACAAATATTGGATCTTCCCTCAATGCATGTGACATGGATCCTGCATCATCCTAATTCCTTGATGCAGAACGATGAGATCACCCTGCTGACAAGGGTTGGATAAGTGGGAGCAGGAAACAAATATTTGTTGTTTCAGGACACTGAGATGGTGAGGGTGTTACAGCAGCATAACCTAGATCATCCCAACTGATACAGTTAACTAAATAACTCCCTACAAAGGAAGAATGTGCTAGTCAGATCAAAGTAAACACCTAAGTTTGCTGCCAGTTAAATGTCATATTATAAGTGAATTATCTAGAATTTTTATTTGGTTTTCAAATTGTCCTAAACTTAAATAACTTGAGTGAGTACTTTTGTATCCAACCTCCTAAGAATCAAGCAAAATCACCTTTGTAATATCCAAAACTGCTTGGATGTTGGAAACCATTCTAGCTTAGTGATTAAGAGAGTTTATCTAGTTTTTGATTGAAATTCAGGCAAGATACATCTTCAGTGGTGTTTTATACATGATTGTAAAGCCCCTGACTCTACCTCATTTTCTGTTTATATTTATTAATAAAATAGCTGCAGTATTCTAATCTATTTATTTTTTATTACATTGTATTAAATGGAACCGATGAGTGGCAGTGAATTTAAATCCTAACTCAATCACTTACTAATCGAATAAACTAGCATGAGTTACTTAATCACTCTAGGCTTCCATTTTCTCACCTGAAAATGAGACAATTAATATATCTAACTCAAAGTTTTGTGGTGAAATTTAAATGGGATAATCTTAGTAGATAGAAAAATTAATGAAAACTTTTAGAAAGATGAAGAACTGAAAACAGGATACAACCATTTTCTGGCCCTTCAGTGCACTGTGTTTTACATTTAGGTTTTTGCATTTGTGGTAGCTTCTGAGATGATCCCCAAATTATATTTTTTTCTTTTTTTAACGTTTGTTTATTTTTGAGAGGCAGAGAGAGATAGAGCATGAGCAGGGGAGGAGCAGAGAGAGAGGGAGACACAGAATCCGAAGCAGCTCCAGGCTCTGAGCTGTCAACACAGAGCCCACCATAGGTCTCAAACTCACAAATGGTGAAATCATGACCTGAACCAAAGTTGGACACCTAACTGACTGAGCCACCCAGGCGCCCCCTCAAATTATATCTTTCTGGTATTCATACCTTTATATCATTCCTTCCCTCCCTACCCCACAATGAGTAAGGCTGATCTGCTTGATAATAGAATATTGAAGAAGTTACAGTATGTGACTTCTGAAGCTGAGTTACAAGGACATGGGGTTACCATCTGGTACTCTCCCAGACAGCCCATTGTGAGGAAAGCCAGAAGCCATGTCATGAGAACATTCAAGCAGCACTAAGGAGAAACTAACAGCTAGCATAGGGAGGAACTGAGGCTGCCTGCCTACAAGAAGCATCAACTTGCTCACCATGTGAGTGAGCCATCTTGGAAATGAGATGCTCCAGACCCAGTCAAGCTTCCACAGGATTGTAACTACAGCCAAAGTTTCACTTAGCCTCATGGGTGACGCTGAACCAGAATTGTTGAGCCAAGCCACCCTCAAATTATTGACCTACAGAAAACAGAGATAACAAATGTTTACTTTTATTAAGCATTAAGGTAATGTGTTGCACAGCAAGGGATAACTAATCCATTGTTCTAGTTGGTTTTTTCCAAGTAATGAAACCATAACCAACTATTAAACACTAAATTTGTATTCTCAAAGAGATCCATGAAACTGTAGAATGCTTCTTAGTAGTCTAACATGCTGCTGTGTTGAGGACCACATTACTGCCTAGGTGCTATCACTTTTTGTAACTAATCCCACCCCGCCCCTGAGGTATTAGCCCTTTCAGCAATAAACATAGAATCACCTTCGGTTTCCATTTCCTTCTCCTTGTTTCATTAGCCTACTCTAGTTATTTCCAACACAGCATCCTAGGAAAGTGTGGACTTGGACGTCTCTATCACACTATTTCACCCCATAGCTTGTAAAGTGGCTCCATTTTTCAATGTGAGAAAGCTTTTGGTAATAAAGCTCAGCACGCTGCCGTGTACCATGTACACATGCAGTTCTCTCAAGTTAGAAATGAAGTTGGGGAGGATCAGGGCCTTGACTGCTACAAAATCCACTCCTGGCTAGCACAGGGTCTGCAGCCAAGAGGTTCAAAATTGTAACTGATGACAAAAGGACTTAAGGCACATTGTTTATACACGTAGATAGTTCTCCACTCTCTAACAATAGTTGATTGAATGCCTTTATGTGTGAGGCACTGTGCTGCTATGTGCTGGGGACCTGGCAATCTTAAGGTTCTTCCGTTCTATTTTCTTTTTTTTTTTTTAACGTTTATTTATTTTTGAGACAGAGAGAGACAGAGCATGAACGGGGGAGGGGGAGAGAGAGAGGGAGACACAGAATCGGAAACAGGCTCCAGGCTCTGAGCCATCAGCCCAGAGCCGGACGCGGGGCTCGAACCCACGGACCGCGAGATCGTGACCTGAGCCGAAGTCAGACGCCCAACCGACTGAGCCACCCAGGAGCCCCAACCGTTCTATTTTCCATTGCCTTTTCTTTTTCCCCTTTCACGTAAAATGCAAAGGACAGAAAAAAGAAAGAATTACTTCCAAATGTATATTAAGAAACATACTTTAAAAAGTCATAATATTTTTAACAACATGTCTTATTTATAGCATTTATAACAGTACCCCCTTCTTAATACAACATCTTTGGGATTAGTGCAGGTAAGCTACTGCTCCCAGCTGAGCGCGTGAACGCTTGCTGTCCATAGCTGGCAATCACAATTGATGTCAACTGAAATCCTAATAGAAAATTGGCAATGAGGTGGGGTTATTTATGACAAAAATGATACAGTCACTATTCTGTGACCAATAAAAATATCAATGAGATGAGTACAATGGAGAACAACTGAAAATTGTGAAAGTAAACGGGCCATAAATACTTAAATGGATTTTCAAAGATTTTTTCCTGCCACGTCTGCAGATGTGATTGATCTGTACTATCTGCCTTATAAGCATCTAAGAATTTATTCTGCTCATTTTTTATCATACAGAGGAATCCCATGGACTTATCACTGGCAGAATTAATTATGTTTTAACATCTATAAGGATGTTGGAATTCTCTCTAGAAATATTTAGGATTCTTTCCTACCTGTAGTGCAAACAGCAAGAAAGCATTTATTTGCTGATGGAAGATATATCTCACATCTTAATCTAATGCATGTAACGCCTTATTAAGAAATGAATTTTGAAAGTGATCAGTCATTCCAAAGAAGAACTACTAATTTTCTGTTCTAGCCACCTCAGGAAAATATTGTTGTTGCTGTTATACAAACTATCCAAGCTTAACATCCAAATGAGCATTGCTGGAACCATGAAATTGCTGGTCAGACAGTATGACAGAAAGTGGTAATATTCCAAACAATTAGCAAATTGAATGGTTCTGGCATCAACCAATCAAAATTGACACTGGCTGTAGAGCTAAAGTAGGGTTTGAGATCCCTTGTCATACCATGAATTAACCTAGTATAGGGAAGAGGCAGCTGAAAAGTTGAGAAACCATACTCAGGGGAATTTAGGTTAAGAGCTATTGGTAATAGGTACACACTTACTTCTATATTTTAAAACTGATATAGTTATACAGTGTATGAGTGAAGTTAACAAGACTTGATTAGGTGAAAAGGAGTCTTTAAAATTATCTAGAGATTTTGTCACTGCCTAAACCATGTGTGGAACTCCTTTTTGGTATTGCTTCAGAGCCAGTTTATAAGCTTGTACAAGTAAATGTCTCACTAATTTCATCACAACTCATTTTTTTTACCAAAAATGGTATTATACAACTTGTTCATTTATATTATTCACTAACTTGGCTCTGAGTGGCTTTTAGCTATTTCCAAAAATCTGACTCAAATTCCAAAGACGAAGATGTATTGAGGATTTATTTTACAGTGTTTTATATAGCATCTAAAACAAATGTAAGTGAGGAAAAGAAAAATCAAGTTTACTAAGGTCCTATTACATACCATTACAGTAATAGAAACTTACATATAGTTATCCTATTTAATTTTACATTATTTTACTTTACACTGCTGATCCCTTGAGATTCTGACCTCCAGACATAAACAAAAATTTCAGAACAAAAATTTACAACTCTCTAGGGAGATTGACTTTCTCTTGTAAGATATTCTACCTCCTAATTATAACTTGTGACTCTAATTAGTAGATTCATGGATAATAACATATTAAAAGAAACAGGACAAAGCTTCGAAATATCTTAAAATAAAAGGAAGCTAAGATTTATTGAGTGCCCATTACATGCCAGAGCTATCTCATGTTAGAACTAGTTATTGTACATATGTAACAAATTTTAAAAGACTCTTTATTTGGCCTGGCAGTGTGTTAGGTTTCTACATCTCTCAGTATTAACCAATTGCTAACTGAAAAAGAAAAGTTTCTATTGTTGTATTTTTTAATGTAATATTTTTCAGCACCCACTATATGATAGGCATATATGAAATTATTATACATTGTATTATTTAATCTCCACAATAACCCCTATAAAGTAGGTACTATTAAAATTCCCATTTTATAGATGAAGAAAGGGAGACCTAGTGATGTTGAGAAGATTATCTATGGTTTCAGGGCAGAACCAGGATTTTAACCCAGATACCCTGATTCTCATCACTATGTTCTCAAAGGGATTGATGAGAACATTGATATAGGCTTGCTACTTGTTAAAATCAGAATTGTGATTATATGCTTAGTACAGAGTTTGTGCTCTGTTGTATGATTTGCATACAGATAGGCACAGAGGAGTTGACCAACCTGGAGGACTGAAAAGAGAAAGATGGAACCTGCATTATGTGATAGAGTACTCATTCCTCAACGTCCCCAAAGTATCTTCCCTGATGTCTGTTCCCCAAATGGTTGAAATTCTCTCTATGAATCCATCTTCCGGGTAAAACAATGATTATGCTGTCTTGACATGCATTGCAAACTACATGTCACAAATAATTAGTTACCTATGTACTTCAAATATAGAGTTTAAAAAATTGTTTACTTTTTCAATTTGCTTTTTCAGGAAAAGTTTTGTTACTCAACATATACACACAGAAAAGAAGAAACTTATGTAATCACCACCCAGTTAATAATTACATCAATGCTAGAAACATTGAGTGTTTTTTCCCAATCTTATCTACTCCCGTTTGCACAAAGATAGCTACAAGTTATCCTGACTTTTGAGATTTCATCTCTTATTTTTCTTCAGTTTACCACTCATGTAGTTATCCCTAAACATTAACTTTTTTAGTTTTGCCCCTTTTTAACTTTATGAAAATCAAATCATCCAGTGTATATTCTATGACTTTCTTATTTTTTAGTGTTTCTATGACATTCATGGATGTTGATGTGTAGCTTTGTTTATTTTGGGGCCTATATAGTATTACGTTGTACACCCCAGTTCACTTTTTCTGTCTATTGTTGATGGATAATTTCATTATTTGTGATTTTTTGTTGCTAAAAAAATGCTACAAGAATATTCTTATACAATGTTTTCAGGTGCACGTTTAGAAATGAGTCTGTAGAGTACATATCTACAAGTAAAATTGCTGTGTCACAGGGTATGGTGGAGATTGTTCATTACTATCTATTCTCATTCCATAAGAATAAAAGACTACAGAAGACATTTCCCAGCCTTCTTACAGCCGTTTGTGGCCATGTAACTAGGTTCTTGCCAATGGAATCTAAGTGAAATGGAAATAAGTCTTTCTGGTATAGACCTTAACAAGTTTTCCCTTCCTTCCCACACTCTGGGACATTGACGTGCCTGCAATCCAGATTATAGATGATACCAACATGGACAATGGCCTAAGAAAGTCCAACAAATGCGATAGATGATTCTCAGATGACTATAGAAGAGACCACCCCCAAAACTGGACTATTAACTTGGAACTATTATATGAAAGGCAAACAGCACTGGGATTTTATTTTATAGCATCTTGGCCACTTTACTATGTAATATATAGCATATTCACATGTTTAATTTGACTAGGTTATGTCCAAATGTTTTCCAAACTGGCTGTGTCAGTTGGCACTCCCATCACTAGAGTATGAGGGTTTTCATTACTGTCACGCTTCCCTTATATTTGGTATTGTCATTCATTTTAACTTTGACAGTTTCCGTGAGTATCAAATGCTAGCTCATTGAGTTTTCAGTTACATTTCCCTGATTACTATTGAAATTTTTTCGAACGATTTTTCCAAACGGATTTCTTCTTCTGTGAAATACATGTTTAAGTGGGTTTTTTTGCCCATATTTCTATTGATTTTCTTTCTTTTAATAATTTGTAAAATTTCTTTATAGTTTTGGGGAACATGTTAGTCTTTTGCCAAATAAATATATTGCAAATATCTTTCATTCCGTTTTTGTGGATTGGTGATGGTTTTTGTTTTAATGAAGCCAGATGTCTCAGCTTCTTCATTATTTGTGCTTTCTTTTTTTTTTTTCTTTTCAACATTGTGGAAGGAATTCTTTTCTTCCCTAATAGCACAAAGATATTAATCTATGTAATCTAAAAATGTCAGACTATTGCTTTTCACATTTTTGTACACATCTTTGGTGTACTCACTCACTCAAGTCCTGATATGCTTTTTTGCAAAGAATAGTAAAGGGTGGAGTTAAAACTGGCAGATAGAAATTTCAAATAATCATGGGTGTGCCCATGGACATTTGTATTTCATGTGAACAGTCATTAATGTGTTTTAAAAGGAAAAAAAATATTGGGAGCAACAGGTTGAAGGTATTATCTCCATAACTTTCTTTAATGTGACTGAATAGAAATAAATATTAATCCCTGCTGCTGGGTTACACATGTACAAAACAGGCTGGATGTGGCTTATCATTGCTTCATGTAAAAAAGATGTGGTGTTCTTACTCCACTTCTGACTGTTGACAAGCTAGACATACCTACAACTATATGATGTGACTGTCAATAAATCTAATGAGATCTCAGCCTCCATTAAAAATAGAATGCCCGGGCATGGAAGATAATATCTCCCCTGTAATGTGTACTAGTTATGACAAAAACTAGGCTCTTGCATCTCTTTCTGGTTTAGCTTTTGAAGAGGCACAGAGGTAAACTAGATCTCATCATGAGGAGAGTAATCAGTTGGTGATGGGGTGATAGACCACTACAGGTAAATAGCAGTGGAAGGAATTGGAAAGTCTTAGCTTGAAATGGAGAAGATATAATAGGCTACAATCATTATATTTAGAAATTTCAAACATATCCTTGTGAAAGAGAAGGCACATGTCTTAGTTCAGTCTACTAAAACAAAATACCATAGACTGAGTAGCTTACAAAACAAACATCTATTTCTCACAATTTTAGAGGCTGGGCAGTCTCAGCCAAAGTGCCAGCATTTTGATTCTTTGTGAGGGCTCTCTTCCTGGTTTGCAGTGTCTGCCATTTTACTGTATGTTCACATGTCCTTTCCTCAGTACATATTTATGGAGAGAGAACTCCTTTATCTCTTCCTCTCTTTTTTAGGACACTAACCCCTTCATGAGAGCACCACTCTCATGACATCATCAAATTTAATGACCTGTCCAAACCCCATCTCTAAATATAATCACATTGAGGGTTAGGGCTTCAATATATGAATTTGGGGGCATACAAATGTTCAATCCATATCAGTACGTATGTATACTATGTTCCTCCAAGTTAACACTTGGAGCCTCCAATGGATGAAGGATATAAGGAAGCAGGTTTAGGCTAATTATGAAAGGTATTTGTAGCAGGTAGACAATGTGTCTTCAAATAGAACTGATTAACTTGAAAAAGTGGTGATCTCCTGCCCCAACATTGATGGCATTGAAATTGAGACTGAAAGACCATTTATCAAAGATGTTATTAGTCATAGATAATATTTATTAGTGGTTGCTACTGGCAGGAAATTATTCCATGCACTCTCCCTGAATTTTCCTATTTAAATTCACAGTGGCCCTAAGAGATAAGACCTATTTTGACATCATTTTTAAATGAAGAGCCTGAAGCTTAGAGAGGTTAAGTAATTTGCCCAAAGTCACATTATTTGTAAAAGGCAGAAAGCACATCTGTCTTATGTCCAGAGACTGAATTCTTACCCACAGTGCTTTTCACTTGCCAATGTTGTAGAAAGATTTGCTGCACTAGGAAAGAAGCTATAATATGTGGTCTTCCAATTCTGAGACTACTTCATTCTGATAAAATAAAAATATATTACCTAGGAAACATAAAACAGTATGGAAAGCAGACACCAGAGAGAATGGAAAAAGGGATAGGTAAAATTTAATGAGGGAGGAAAACGTCTGGAAAGATCCTAAGTAAAAGGCACTGGTCCAGGAAAAATACATTCCTGGCTGGGTGTAGGCAGGGGGTATTTCCCGAGTGTTGTCCACATATGAGAGCAAAGTGAAGGGGGTGTAGGAGGCAGCAAAGACATGAGACATACGAAAATACTCCCTGCTCATAGCAGAGACATTATTTGGAGATTTGAAGTTAGGTTCCAAACACCTCCTTTTGTTGATACTCTGAAAGAACTAATGAGGAATGAAGGAATATCACCTCCATATCAAGTGTCCAGGGACCTTCAGTGAACTTATTTTTGTTATTTTTCTTCTAAGTAAGTAATTAGAACCCCTTAATTACAAAAAGCAGTGACAGAAAGATGCTAATTAGATCCAAATGGACAAATGGACCATTTTCAAGCATTAATTCACTCATGCACACATGCATTCAGTTAACAAAAATTTATTGAGTGCCTACTATTTTTTAGGTACTTTCCTTAGCACTGGGGATACAGAAGAGAAAAAGTAGTCCCCACTTGCACCCTGCAAAATAATTTCTTATCTTCAGAGAGTGTATTCTCTACAGCAGAAAAGTACATGCAAAAAACAAGATTGAATATGTAAAATGTAAAGTGTGTTAAATAAAAGTGCTAAGGAGAAAAAGAAAACAAGGAAAAAAACAGGAAGTGAGGGTGTATGGAGAATTGTCGAAAATTTTGACAGAATTTCAGGTGAATATTCAAACTAAAAAGAAGAGAGGGAAAATAGTTTAGAAAAGGGATATGTTGGAGTCCCATGTGGTTTCAAAGTTCATGCTTATGAATCACAAATACCGTGAAAGGTTTTGTGGCAAAGTGAAAAGGACAATGGGAAAATCACTTCCCTTATTGTATCCTCATTTCCTCATCTTTAAAATGTGAATGCTGACATTCGCCCTCTAGGCAACACAGATATGTACATGTCTCAGATAGACTTGGCCTTCAAAATGTAAAACAATGTATACATGTTACTTCACTTTATTACAAAAAAATAATTTGTGTTTTTGAAAATTCCCTCTGAATCTCTAAATCACACACACACACACACACACACACACACACACACACACATACACACACACATTCAACTATATATACATATATATACTCTGAATCTCTGAATATGTAGATGTATATATACTCACACACACATACACACATGCACACAATACATTGCATCCATCCCATCTCATATCTCATATAACCCACCTAGTACAAATATTCTGGCAAGGAATAGGCAAATCTGTGGTGGAATAGGGTTCTTCGAGGCTTCCAGGAGCCTCTCAGCAGACCAAGAGCAACACATTCCTTCCCCACTCAGGTCTTCTGAACACTTTGCAGAGTTTTTTAAATCACCTCCTGAAATGCTGGTTTCCTTCCTCCATCCAAGATACTCAACAAAATGGAACTTGTCAACTGTGTTTATGGTAATAAATCTCCTTTCCAGCATTTCTCCTGACATTCTAATGCCTTCCTGAACATAATAAAAAGGTCATTTTCCACCTGAATTCATCTTCTCCAAGTTACCTTATGTTTCTGCAAATCCAAGTTTCAACAAGTTTGATTTCATTTCTTCTACAGTATTTTATTTGCTTTAACCAAGCTAAAAATCCCAGCTGCAACTGCAACCCTGTGCTCTCCTCTAATTGCTTGGGTGGGGATTAGGTTTTATTGGCTGACTGTATAATGTAGATACATTGTGAAAGCTCAACTGTTCCTTTTTCTTGAGTGGCACAGAATTAAATACTCCCTTTCAGATATTGTCCAAGGATTTCTTATGATTTTATTTCCCACATCAATTCAATAACTTTCTATGTATCAATTATGCCATGATCAGTATTCTCACTGTAAACATACAACAATCTCCTAGAACCACTCAGACCTGACCAGGCCTTTCATTTCGTGCAACCAACTCAGCTATATTGTCAGGTATTTCACAATCCTGTCTCTGGTTTCCGGAAGAGCTCAGGTAGCAGCCTTCCAGAAGTTACAACCTTTTTGGTTCCGGAGGAATTGGTTCCAATAAAAGTAGCTGTATTTATCCTTGGTAGGTGCAGGTATTGATTTAAGTGCGATTGTCATTCTAGGCAACATTATTTGGAATATAGAGACATTTGCAATAAAAGTTTGTGAGGGGGGGTGCCTAGGTGGCTCAGGTCATGATCTCAAGGTTTGTGGGTTTCAGCCCCCCATTGGGCTCTGTGCGGACAGCTCAGAACCTGAAACCTGCTTTGGATTCTCTCTCTCTCTCTCTCTCTCTCTCTGCCCCTCCCCCACTCATGCTCGCGCGTGCGCTCTCTCTTTCTCAAAAATAAATAAACATTAAGGAAAAAAAAAAGTTTATGAGGTGAGTGGGACTACTAGGAGAGCCCCCAGGCAAAGATTTGGGAAAACCTGTACTTCTTGCCAGTGATAATGACAAGACACACACACAGTACTTGTTTATTCTGTTTAAGACATTTTGTGACATCCCTCTCTGAAAGCCAGTGCATCCACTTCCGGGAAATGATGAATCAATGACTTCAGACCAAGAAAGCAGGCGTGGCTCTTCACTACAGGAATAGGATCTCAGGTCTCTTTGAACACGACCTCTCTTGCGACAGGCAGGAACCACGGGATCCTGGGGGCGGAAGGTGCCCCAGGCGGCGCGTCCAGAGCGTGCACCGCTAGGACGCAGGCAGCAGGGCTCTCCCCGCCCCAGCGGTCCCGAGCCTGCAGCCAAGGACTGGGAGTACCCCGCCAGCTCTCCAGTAGTTTCGATATGCCCTCCTTCCGGGCGCTGGGCCCGGGACGCGGTAGGGAGCAGGTGACAGCTAGGCAGAGGATATGAGGGACCCCCGGGAAGCAGAGGGAAGGGACTGGAAGGGAAGGACAGAAACCGAGACGGAGAGAGAACTAGGTTAGCCTCCTGGCCTGTTAGGGTCTCGGGACCAAACCCAACTCTGGTCTGCAGAAGGGATACAGGGTCAAGCTGCTGGGGGCCCGGAAAGACGCAAGCCTTGGACAGCAAAGGAGAGAAAAACCTTAAGAAAAGCCTCGGTTGCAAGGAGGGAGGAGGAAGAGAAGACAAAAGCATCCCTCTATTTTGGGGTTTGTTTTTTTTTTTCGTCTTTTTACTAACTCCTCCCCCTCCCCCGCCCCAGTTTTTATTTTTATTTTTTGTTTGTTTTTTTTTCCGTTACCAAGTGGAAAAGGCAATCAGCCGCGATTCTTGGTCTGGGGAGAATCCATTATTGAATGAAAACAGGAGAGCGGTTTTCTTTGAAATAAATTCAACAGCACTGTTTCTCTCTCTACCTCGTCGTTCTTCTTCCCCAATTTATTTTCTCCTATAAGACCCTCGCCGCACCCCTACTCTATTCCCCGCTGGTCTTTTGGACTAATTGAAATAATTTGTCTCAGTTTTTAGGTCCTGTGTATCAGGTTTTTATCTGCTTAAATGCCTTCAGAGTAAGCTATTCCACTAATTTGGACTTCCACTCTCAATGTTCCAGTCCTTTCTAGTCCAAAGATTTCATTATTAAGTGAGCTCAGTCCCTCCCTCCACCCCCTCCTTCCCTGCAGGAACACACATTTTCATTCCAAGCCCCTTGCATTCCAAGCCCTTGCTGGGTTGCTTGCTGTTTTGCCCTGAGGCTCTCCAAGCACATCAAAGAAGTTTGCTTTGACTGTCCTTAGACCCAGGTGGTGCCTAGTGGTGGGGTTGCTCTCTAGACTGGGAATCCACACCTCTTCATTCTTTTTTTTTTTTTTTCCCCTGAAGCCTGTTTCAGTTCCTGATAATAAAAACAATCAAAATACTTAGACAAAGCTGTGAAGTAGGGTAATTTGACTTGTACTCTGCACTCCCAATACAATACTTCTCTCTCTCCTCTCTCCTCATTTTCCTCCTCTATGCCCTTTCTCCATCCTCAGTTTCCAGCATCTCGAAAGTTCATTCAAAATCATGGAATCACATATGAGAAAAGAGCTGGTAACTATCACTTTAGCTGTGCTGTATGTAAAGTAGCACAACATTCAATCTAGAAACATGCACTGAACACTTCCTAGGTGCCAGACACTGGGAAGTGATCCAGGGACTGAAAAGTTAAGTGTGTTTCTTTTTTCATCACACTCTCTCCTCCTCCTGCTCTCCTACCTCCTCTGTCATTATCATCGGCATCATCTCTCATAATATTGATTGAGTCCTTAATGTATGCCATAGAGGTAGCAGCTTTACGTGCATTTTCTCTTTTAATTATTATGAGGACTTTTATAATGGAGCGTTCCATTTTATAGGTGAGAAAACTTGAGATTAAAGAAGTTGAGTGGCTTCCTCAAGCTCATATATATAGTGTGTGCTGGTGTCGGGGGTTTGTAAAGCAGACAGTCTGACTCCAGACTTGTGGTATATCACTTCTAAGGAGTCACTGTTTCAGTGGAGGAGCCAGACTTGTAAACAGATAAATAGAATTCAAAGAGGTAAGTGCTAGCATTGTAGAAATAGAGGAGCAGCATGACTAACACTGCCTAGGGGAGATCAGGAAAGGCTTAAAAGCCAATTTGACTTGTGAGGTGGGTCTTGATTGAAGCAGGAGTATCCCAGGAAAACAAAGGGATGGGGGTGGTGGGTGCATTTCAGGCTGAGGAATCTATATGCCAAGCCTCAAGTTGAGAAAGGCTGCCATGGTATGTTTAGGAAACAGTGCAATCTGATTACAACATAGGCTTTGTGAGACTGTTGTGATGTGAAACTAACATTGTCAAATAGGAAACTAGAGGCAAAAATGTCAAGGACTAGAGATTTTCCTGGGAAGTTTAGCTTTTGTTTTGTAGATAAAATGACTCCAACAGAGATTTTCAAGAAAGGGCATGACATAATCACATTGGTGTCTTTGTCTGTCTGTCTTAAGATGACCAGGAAAAGTCTGGGAGAAAGGAGAGCAGAGGCAGATGGCAGAGATCCTGGTTGGAAACTTGCTATACAGATGATGGGGGCCTGAGCTAAGAGGTGTGAGACTGGAAAGGAGGGATTTTGTTCACCAAAGAATATTAGCATTAAGTGTTCTACTTGATTCTAGAACAAAGGACTTCAAGCACAAAGAATTCTGTTCAAAATAAAAAGGCCTCTTAAGAGAGCACTAAACCAGCTCTTCTATTTTTATAGGTATAGTTAAAGTCTGTGAAGCTTAGGAAGATTAAACCACACAATCACCTGGAATGATCATTGCCACCTTTTATTTAGAGACGACTGTCCACACACTTAGCATCCTTTAAAACATTTGACCCTCCTAACTTTTGAAAGTGAGTACAAAGCTACTCTTAAGTCCATTTAACAGGGGAAGAAGCTGAGGTCAGTAACTTGGTGAAGGCTGCACAGATAATTAGAGAACTGGGATTCAAAATTATAGTTATCTGTTCCCAGAGTTCATGCAGTTTTCATGTGTTATGTGCAGAGATTGAAATATAGACATCCTTACTCCTAAGCTAGTGCCCTCTTCGATAGTTATTGCAGCCTTTATCATCTGCGATATGCAGCTTAGGCATCACTGGGCACACATTCCTGATATCTGAATGCCTATGCTACAAATGCTACAAATGTGCCCTAGAGTAGCATTTATTGTGGGTTCACTATCACATACGCTAAGCAAGACACTATGATGATCCTTTATAAGACTGGCTTTTTTGGTGAAAGAAAGAGCAAATACAAGTGACATCAACATGCAACCAGAAACCTAGCTAATCAGTGGTACAGGAATGAAGGACCAAGGGCTATTGGAGAAATAGCTAATGTTAGTTAGTACTTTTCTGTGCCAGGGGCTTGATATGTGTTATTTTATTAAAGAGCACTGACTTAGGTGAAATAACTTGCTCAGTGTCACATAATGCTAAATGGACGAGACAGAAATCAAGCTCTAGTTTATCTGGCACAGCAAACTCAGCTCTTCAGCACAATTAGATGGGTTAGTGAAGGCTGAAGTTGGTTCCATGGACAGTAGTACGCTAGTAAATGTTTAACAACCAGCTCTCAAGCACAAAAACAAAAACAGCTCTGATTTGTGGTGTTGCCAACTTCCAGTTTCCAGAAGGTGTAAATGATACACAACAGTGTATTTCAAACTGCCCGTGTGACATCACTGAAGTCAGCACTGGGGAGGGATGTGCACAAGTGGTTTGGGAGAATCTGGAGCATCCAGCTGTACCGCGGAGAAGGAGATGCTTGGGCAGTGTGTTAGAAGAGTAGTGGAAGAGATTTGGGGTAATTCTTAGAGAAAGAAAGGCTGGTGAAGGCTGAAATGAGGATTAGATTAGTTATATTCAAAGAAAGTAGATAGATTGAGCTAATTGTGGTTAGGTCAAGTAGAAAGCGGGGCAGTTATTTGCTTAAACTTTTGCTATTCTTGAGGGGTGGAAATTTGCTTGAAAACGAGATCTAAAAATGGACTTATCTGAAACTTTCCACAGGCCCTCATCTAAATGACTGACATGACCAAAAACATGCTTAAAAGACTGAAATCAGGGCTAGGTGAATCAAAAAGATTGGCCAGTATGGATTTCTGGCTAGTTATCTACTTTCGCTTTCTTTAAGGCAAGGACAACAGCCGCCTAATGAAGGCGATAAATTGATAGAAAATGAGTTTTAGTGAATATATGGACAGTAAAATTGAAAACAGTTACTCAGTGTTTCCTTTTAAAAGAGATCCTGAGGAAATACCCTCTTGTTCCGTGAGACTTGCCTGAATGTACCTTACAGTGACCTTACATCTGGGGGAAATCAATATATTTGCAAATACTTCAGAATATTTATCTTGTCACTTTGATTCACATCTTTTTTTGAGCATAAAGCAACACTAATGCTCCCCCTATTCCCACATAATCAGAAAGCACATAGGATAGTAAGGAGAAAAAACATTACCAAGGACTTGCAAATAATGCCTGTTTTCCCTCTGTGGCAATAATCTAGCCCTTTAAAAGGAGAAAGGATGAAAATAAAATTAGTTTTCTCATGATGCAGAATATTTCTATTCTCTCCCCCATCCCTCAATAATCAAAAGCTCTTGTTGTACACAATCTCAACAGAAAACATACTGATCCTAAGAACCAATAAAAAATAATACAAAGGAAATTAAGTGGAAGTCTCCTGCTTTTGTCTGCTCTTTGGAGAATGCCCCCCATTCCTGCGATTCTAAAGTACTGTCAAGCGTGATGCCCAGTGCCTGCCCTACAGGGGTGACTACTAGACTCAGACCTGGTCATTCATGGTCCTGGATCTTCCAATTCACAGCAAATGACTCGAGAGATGTGGGAAAGCAATCACACTTTTTTCCATGAATAAGAGGGTTTCTCTTCCTTTAGTATTTCAGTCTCTGTGAATATAAGCTTAGGTCTGAAGATAATCATCTTTTTAGTATGTGGGCTGCATCAGAGGAAATTGAGAAAATAGTCAAAGACAAGCAAAAGCATGTCAAGGTAAGAGATGGAAAAAAGGACAAAGAGCCTTGATAACTTTGCTCAAATGCCTTAAACCAGCTATGCCTAAACATATATATATATATATATATATATATATATATATATATATATATATATGCTTTTGGAATTCCCAGTCATTTAAATCAGTAAGTCATCCCCCTGGTTGTTTTTTGTTTGTTTGTTTTGTTTTTTAGACTCCTTGGACTGGAACTGGAGTTTTTGTCACTTTCAGTTGAAAGTAACATGACCATTACAAAAACCTTAGTAAAAATTCCCCAACCTGATGACAAACTCCTGCTGGCTGACTGAGATTATGAAAATAACATCATCCCAAATTGAACAAAAAGGCAGGGGCACCTGGGTGGCTCAGTCAGTTAAGTCATCATCTCACGATTCGTGAGATTCAGTCCTGCATCAGGCTCTGCACATACAGTGCATGGCCTGCTTGACATTCTCTCTCTCCCTCTCTTTCTCTGCCCCTCTCCTACTATCAAGCACACTTTCCCTCTCTCTTCTCTCTGTCAAAGTAAATAAACTAAAAAAAAAAAAAAAAACTAAAAAAAAAAAGCAAACAAACCCTAAAAAGAAAAAAAATAAAATCAGAGGAGAGAGGATGGGAAATACCAAGAACTAAATTTCTTTCTTGGACTGTATTCTAAGATATGCTAATTTATTTTATTTTGTTTCTCTCATCTGTGACTCATCACTCTTTGGACATCTCCTTCTTTCACTGGCACACAGACCACAATACAGTCACTTCTTTATTCATAAATTATCATGGCTTTATTATTTACCTCAAAATGCAGAGCCCTCACAGAACAGGCAAAAGACAAGGTATGAAGTTGGGAGGAAAAGAAAGGAGGAAGATGTGCTAATCACTTTAGAATTGGAAGGACAAATCAGCTCCAGTTCTTTCCTTTTTAAATTTCATGGCAGATATTTGAGCAGATGGTGAAGAATCACCTCAAGATAGACTAGTTTGGGATTTTTCTTAGTTTTTCTGAGAAGATCCCAGAAGTTGAAGACTGTAGGAGGGACAAAGTGGGAATAGAAGATGATTCAGTTACTGGTCTGAGGGAAACACCTAAGTAACTAAGGCCTACCCTCTCAGGCCCAGTGAGTATAATTCCCCCTCTACATAGGCATCTCAAACTGCCCTTTGATGTGTCTCTGCCTTTAAAGTTTGAATTTAGTGCTTATTTAGTAGTGAAGTCAAGCTTTGTCTAAATCCTGAAAAAAATTAAAAATCTAAGGAATAACTTGGAGCTTGTACTCTTTTGAAATGTCCTTAGCCTAAGGGGGAAAAAAATTGAGAGTTATACTCTTTGGGACTTCTCTATTAATTTGATACGTTAACCACATCTGGAAAAAATATTTCACTCTATAACTTGGATGTTCGTATTCATAAAAAGGCAAATAGTTTTCCTTAAGAGATGTATGTATCAATTAGCCAGTTTTAACAGAATTTCAAAACTGGAAGCTATAGCCAAAAATCATTTCATCTACCAGCTAGAACACATAACAGATTCTGGTGATTTCAATGAAAGCATGTGCATGTTTATGAATCTTTTCATGGGCTGGCTTATATAGCTGTTTTAATATGTACTGCATTATCTCACAAGCTTTTCATCTTGAGGTACAATTATTAAGTGAATTTCTAGCCCTTACAAAGGAAAGTAAACACATTAAACACCTCCATGCAAAGTTAAAATGTTGGACATTAAATATTTGTCCTGTATCACTGCTAATTTAATAGGCTATGAATCTGTGTTTGTTGAATACAATAATTTTAGCAAATCCACTCTCTAAAGAACAAAGTATAAAGAACATGGAGGCTTAAAATTTTGAATACTGAACCGCCTCTGTAGACTTTGCAATATTGATACAGCATCCATAATCATGCCTTAGTGAAATATTATACAGAACATTATTTAGAATGTTTGTTCTGGAGTTTGGATAAATGTATTGTATTTGAAATTGATTAATGCTGTCTGATAGGCATTCAAATTTTTTATTATCTTGAGAATTTGTCTTAAAAGTTACAGGGTATCTTGTATATTTACTGTAACTGAAAGTGACCCATTTGCATTTGAGGAAAAACACCAATAGTGGTACCCAAAGCTGTGTTTAATTTTGGTTATGTCTTTGGGCTTCTGGGACCTCTGTTACCTCATCTACCATATGATGTAGTTAGACTGGCCCATGGTTTTCTATCCTTTCTTTTTAAAATGTATTTATTATTGAAATATAGTTGACATACAATGTTATATTGGCTTAAGGTGTACAATATAGTGATTTGAAAAATCCGTATATTAATGAATGTTCACCACCAGTGTAGTCACCATCTGTCATCACACAATGTTTTACAATGTTAGTGACCATATTCCTATGTTGTCCTTTAATCTCCACCACTTATTTATTTTATAACTGGAAGTTTGTACCTCTCAACCTCCTTCACGTATTTTGTTCATCCTTCCATCCCTCTCCCCTCTGGCAACCACCAGCTTATTCTCTGAATTTATAAGTCTGTTTCTGTTTGTTTGTTTGCTTGTTTATTCACTTGTTTTATTTTTTAGATTCCACATATAAGTGAAATCATATGGTATTATTTTTCTTTTTCTGTCTGACATGTTTCACTAAGCATGACACCCTGTAGGTCCATCTATGTTGTTACAAATGGAAAGATTTCACTCTTTTTTATGACTAATATCCCATCGTGTGCATATACCATGTCTTTTTTATACATCCATCTATGGGTGAACACTTGGGTTGCTTCTTATTTTAGTTATTATAAATAATGCTGTAATAAAATAGGGGTGCACATATCTTTTCAAACTAATGTTTTTGTTTCCTTCGGGTAAATATCTAGAAGTGAAATTACTGGATCATAAGGTATTTATATTTTTAATTTTTTGAGAAACCTCCTTACCATTTTTACATTGGCTGTATCAATTTACCTTCTCACCAACAGTGCCCAAGAATTCCTTTTTCTCCACATCCTTGCCAACACTTATTATTTCTTGCCTTTTTGATTCTAGCCATTCTGACAGGTTTTAGCTGATATTTCATTGTGGTGTTGATTTGCATTTCCCTGATGATGAGTGATGTTGAGCATCTTCACATGTGTCTGTTGGCCATCTAAAAAGACATTTGGAAAAGTTCTATTTGGGTCTTCTGCTCACTTTTTAATGATTTCTGGTGTTGAGTTGCATAAGTTCTTTATATGTTTTGTATATTAACCTCTTATCGGATATATCATTTGTAAATATATTCTCCCATTCAACAGGGTGCTTTTTTATTTGGGTTTTCTGATTATTCCTTTAAAGTCTAAAGGAGACAGTAAAACTTCAGGCTGCTTTTCAAACTTCAGCCAAAGCAGCTCCACCTATATCAGATTAATTACTTCATACAATAATTTATTAGTCATCCATGTATTCATAAATGGATTAAATCATTAATCAAATAGTATTGCATGCCTACTATGTGTTTGCCTATTCTATGAATATAGCAGGGAATAAAACAGACATAAATTTCTGTTCTTGTTAATGTTTCAGTCCAGTAAAGGGAGGCAGATATTCAATATTCAGTATTCAAGATATATAAGGTTATTTGTTATATGGTGGTAGAGTCTATGGAGAAAAAAAAGAAGCAGAAAAGGGAGATAAGAGTATTGGGGCTGGGGGGGCGTGTTGAGATTTTAAATAGTTGTTCATGGAACAGGTCAATAAAAAAGGTAACATTGGGGAAATACCTTGAAAGAGGTGAATAAGCTACAATAATGATTGTGGGGGGAAAATTTCCAAGGATTAGAAACAGCAAGTACAAAGTCTCTTATATGGGAATAGGGCAGGTGTATTTAGGAACAGTGAGGAGACCAATATGGTCTGAATGGATTGGACAAGGGAGAGATAGGAATTGGATTTCAGAATAAGCCTATATTAGAAGAAACAGCTTTGTATTTTAAAAAAAGAGTGAAAAATGGGGTGCCTGGGTGGCTCAGTTGGTTAAGTGTCTGACTTGGCTCAGGTCATGATCTCACAGTGGGTGAGTATGAGCCACGTGTGGAGCTCTGTGCTGCCAGCTCAGAGCCTGGGGCCTGCTTCGGATTCTGTGTGTGTCTTTATCTCTGCCCCTCTCCCACTCGCACTCTGTCTCTGTCTCTTTCTCTCTCAAAAATGAATAAACATTTTTAAAAAATTTTAAAAAGATTGAAAACAATTTATCTAAATTACTTGTGAGGCTCTGAAAAACATAAAAATTTTAAGGCTCTTTCTGATATTGCATAATCAATGAGCCTTTATTCAGTGTTATTAAGCCTTTTTTTTTTTTTTTTTTGTCTAAGTATTATCACTCCTTAGGGATTATCTGTTTATCTAAGAATGTCTTCTTAATACTTTCCTGTAAAGTCAGCCATCTTACTTATTTTGAGGGAAAATAGTATGGATGAACTGAAATTTGTACTTAATTACTTTGCTTTCCAGAAGTCCATTAAATCCATGGTGATTTGTTTGTTTAAAAGAATCAAATATACATTGTTTTCATATTTCTACAGTCATGTATGTACCTCAAATTCCTGAATAAAAATTTCATAGATTGCAATGGCTAGGAGGTACATGAGAAAGCAAGTAGAGATAACTTGGAAACTTCATAAGAATAAATCAAGTTAAAATTTCCTTTAAGATATCAAACATCTGAATAACCTCACTCTGAGTCACCTATTACTCATTCAAAACCGAAAAGCTGCTTATTTCTGTTGAAAGTTGAAAATACACAGAAACCTCTGAAGAGAAACTCTCTAAACAATAAAGTTCAAGGAAATATTTCTTAGCAGGATGGCTACCCATCTGTTCTCCAATCCCTATCTAGAGTGATTTTAGGAATTACTGACCAAAAAAACCTTGGGGTCCAGAAATAAAACAGAGTTTTGTTTTACCTACATAATCTCTATGACTCTTTAAAAGAGTCGTGTCTTCATAGACTTAATATAAATCCAATTTAGCCCTCTGTTTCAATCTTTGTCATCAGTGTATTAACCCAGGTGCTTGCCCATCTCCTGCCTGGTCACTTAGAAACTTTACTAGTCAGGATTCTATTCCCAGCATGCTGCCTACCTTTTTTTGTCTTAAACAAAGAGGCATGGCCCTTTTTGTTTTATTCTCATTAGGGGCAAATAGTTTTTATCATGCTCTTTCTCTTGTAGATTAACTTCTTCACTTTATATTTCAGAGATTTCACTGGTGACAAAAATGTGACTCATTCTCTTTGCCTTTCCTAAACTTTAGTCAGCTAAGTTGTGACATTGTGATTTATAATAAGAAATATGTATTTGGTCTTGGATCCATTCCAGACAAGAGCTCCTAAAACCCTTGGAATTTTTTAAGTGATAACTGTGATGACGGTGTCTTTTGTTATGTTAATGAGTTACTTTGGAAAAACCTTTGGATAATCTAAGAATGAATGTTGGTTGCTAGGAGGCCCAATCAGGTGATTAGAGAGTTGGAATTTTTAGTCCCACCCCTCCTGGGTGGGGAGAGGGACTCAGATATTGAGTTAAAATCACCAGGGGCCAATGATTTTAATCAGTCATACCTATGTAATGGAGCCTTCTCCAAATGTCAAAGGACAGGATTCAGAGAGCTTCGAGGTTGGTGAATACATGGAGATTTGGGGAGAGTTGTATCCTCAGAGAGCATGAAAGCTTTGCTCTCCTTCCCACACATCTTGCCATATGTATCTCTTCCATCTGGCTGATGCTGTCTCCAGGTAGATACTGTCAGAATGGAGTTGAATTCTAGAACATCCAGCTAGTGTCCAACAATTGATCGGTGGTGTGGGGGAGAAAACCACACATTGGAACTGATAACGGAATCATACTAGTCCAATCATTAAAGACCCACTTGAAACACCTTTCATCTCCTTATATCACTCTCCCTTGTAAGTTTGTTTCGAGGTTTATATTCTGTGAAAAAGTTCACTCACCATTCAAATGTAATTATTTATAGAGTGCTCAGTGTATTTGCAAAGTATTGGCTAGAAATGTCTAATCATCAGTGGGGAGGTGGAGGGGAAGAAAGTGAATTAGATTTATTGCATGCCCTTGAACTGCATTACATGTTTTGTTCAAAAACTAGAACCTTACACAGAGCATGATGATATAAGGTGGTAGGAATAAATGTCACCAGCCTCCAATACCATCTTTAGTGAAATTTCATTTCTGGTAGGAAACTGTTTACATTAGAACAAGAACAAAATCATCTCAGCTTTTCAAATGTTCACATGTCTGACCTATGTTTGTCACATACTGTTGGTTAATGTTTTAGTACAGGGCAAAGGTTCCTGGTCTGAGCCTTAGGGGTCCTGAGTTCTGATCTCAATGGATTCTAAGTAGGAGAGTTGCTTGGTGTGCTGTGTCACTGCCTAGAACATACTGTCCTGATTGATGATGAATTCTTTTATATTGAAGATGCAAAACTCTTTTCATGTTCTTGGTAACATGAAATGTTTTTCTCTGGCTGACCATTATTCCTTTTACCTGTTGTAGTAAGAAGTACTCATTATGATGCTCTGATGTGTGACTAAATCGTCTGGTAAATATCATTGGAATACTATATATTCTCAGTTGTAACAAAAGCAATTGTAATCCAGATGCAGTTGGAAAAGCTCTTCCTCTTAAGAACAAGGTAAGGTGGATCCAATCCCCCATTCTCTAGATTCTGAAGGACAAATACTCTCTTTACTACATTGTGGGGCTTATATTCTCAAGTTTCTTAACTCTGAGTTTTGCTTATGGTAAATTATTTCAGTCTAGAAATGGCCTTGACATCTCATACGCACTGTACCTGGCTCATACAGATAGGATGCACTGCCTGATTAGTTAATTTCCCCAAGGAAAATATGTTTGAGGGTAGGAGACTTTATTAAAGTTTCAGAAGGTAAAGAGATTTCTATCTAAATCAAGCCCCCCCCAAACAAACAAAATAAGTCATAAATTTATTGTTAGACATCTCTAATAAGCAAAGTGGATAATGAGCCAAGTTGATAGGGAGGAAGCTCCAGAATGAAATATGTTTTCCTCTGGTTGAACCCTATTCATCTGACCTCTTGTAGTAAGAAGTAGCCATTCTATGCATGACTAAATTGACAGGTAAATATCATTGGAATCATCTAGAATCAAAGTGTGTGGGCTAGAACAAAGGCTTTACCATTGCTATGAATCATGAAGTGACCTTCCTGTCTCTGGGTTTCAGTTTCTTCATGAGTGAAATAAAGACACCAAAGACACCTATCTCCTAAGATTTTTTCGAAGAGGTAATTATTTCAGTTCATATAAGTTGCTTAGAATAACCTAACATACAGCATGTGGTCAATAACTGTTACTATTTAATTAATTAAAGTATATTTGAAGGCCTTCAACCATTTCCAAACTCAACAATATGGTTTGGTCTTTGTCCCTTCCTTTCTCTCAGCATCATCTTCTTCCCTCCCCTGTTAAACTCCTATGTTTATTTTTATCATTTCATAATTCTTATTTAAGTTTTTATGATGTTATTTAATAAATTGTCAGATGACCCTCACTTTCGTGGTCTTAGCTATATATAACTAGTAGCCTTCTTTTGGTGTTACTGCTCCAAGTGGCTTATCAAGGCATTTTCCTGAACTAGGACATATTCCTCTGTAAAAGGAACTTTAGAAGCAAGTGACTTTACAGATAAATATGCATATTGCTTTCAGAATTCCACACATGTGCATGTGTGTGCATAATATCCTTAAGTTATGGAATATATTTTGATCCAATCTAGCTGCACCCTTTTGAAGGTGGCACTCTACTAGGTCATCATACTTTAATTATGAGAGGCTGACTTTTGTTCAAGGTCAGTTGCTGAGTAAGTGCAGAAGAAAGATTTTAACCAGACTCTGACTATTCCCCAAAGCCAGAGCTCCTTCTACTCTCCCTAGGCAGTTCTTTTGTGTGATCTCACTTAATCCTCACCAGTCTCAAGAGAGTGGTACTACTGTTATCACTTTTTACAAATAAAGACACTAAGACTTTGAGAGGTTAAGTGAATTGACCAAGATCATGCAGCTAGTAAATGTCAGAGCCCAAGTCAGACAGTGTGCCTTTTGCAGATCTACTTTTTAACAATTATGCTGTATTAACTCCAACCCCAAAACAAAAGGGAGTCAGGTAGACAGAGCGGAGGATCTAGGCTGAATATATAGTTAGGATGATTTGTTCTAGTAGGAGCTACTTAAAGCTGCTGTTAAAAGAAAAACAATTTCCTAAAGGAATTCTATGAGATCCCTTCGGAATGCTAGCAATTCAGTCAAACTTAGCTTATGAAACACTGAACTAAAAGGCATTTGTCTCCTAGCGTTAGCCTTCCAGTTGGTTCATAAGATGCAAAAAAAAAAATGTTAATGTTAAATCCAACAGGAAAAAAAAAACTACTTATTTTAAGAGGAAAAATATATAAGAGCTCTACTCTAGGATACTGTTGATATAAAGAAAACCAGGAGGACTAGACAGGCAGGCTTTTGACAAAAATCACAGCTGAAGACAGAGCTTGATAGTTTCCAGCATAAAAAAAGATAAAAGAATTCAGAGATCATTCTGTGTGTGTGTGTGTGTGTGTGTGTGTGTGTGTGTGTGTGCCGGCATGTGTCTACTTGTCTTAATAAGCTTCCCCTGCCGCCCAACTCTTCACCCCCATCTAGTTGGTGACTCGAAGCCTTCAGATGAAAGCTCAGTATGTGAGGACTACTAGTTGGCATTCTCTGCAGGAGACTAGCCTCACACAGGGGTGACCCTGTGATGCAGGAAAGGGTATTTAATGCCCTGGCGAAGTGGTTGAGGGACCAAGATTTCATTATGCTTCCGGGATCAGAGTGGTGATCCAGCATCCCTGATTTAGAGCCACTTAGGGCTCCAACAGCTCCACCCCGGAGTTCAAGAGGAAAATATTCCTGCATGGTCTCTGCCTGATCTGAAAAAGGCACAGCTTCCCGATGTTCCGCCTGAGAGATGGTTCAGTCTTTAGAAATTGCCAGAGAAGCCTGTCCATCTGCTGGGATGCCTGGCTTTCTGGAACGGACGAGAAGGAGTTAGACTTTTAATCGGAGTAACTTGAGGATTTTCTGTTTGTAACTAAAAACCGCCGCTTAATTCAAAATAAAAAAGACACATGCTGTGGCAGGTAGACACTGGGAAAATCCGTGTGACGAAGTATGATCTAAAAATTCCTCATTTAATTTCCCCCGGGAAAGAGTAAATATTTTCTCTTTGGTACTGGGGCAGTCGACTCGAGTGATCTGCCTTCAAAAGAAGGTGCGTTCGAGAGGTGGGTTAGTGGGAGCAAAACGGGGAGGAATTAGCCCAGGATTTGGATTGCTCCCGGCCAACCAGAAGCTGCTCCAGTTAACTCTCAGGAGGAGAGTTTCCACCGTTGCCACCCCTCCAGACCCTTCTTACTCCTCCGCTCCCGCCCTAGGACCCAAGGCGCGCCCCGCCCCACCAACCCGGAATTCTCCACCACCCCCCCCCCCCCCCCGCCAGCGTCCTGCCCCGCTACTCTCTTCGTTGAAGATGGAAGCTGCAACATCACCGCCGAAAAATCCCTGCGGAGCGAGCCACTGGATTCAGCGTCTGAGGACAAGCGCTTTTTGAACCCTGGCGAGGCTGCGTGGTGACCAAGAAATGGGAGGCCGGACCGAGAGGGCGATCGTAAAGCCGCCGGCTAGAGGCAGCCCCGAGGGCTCCCCTCCCCGCGCGCTCGCGGCGCCTGTGTCTGCTCCGTATTGGCTAGCGTGGTCCTGGGGCGGAGCCACGGGAAGCACCTCCCACTCGGGGGCCCCTGGATCCCCCGAGCGCCTCACCCGCGGAGTTCCAGAGCTGGGCTCCGTCTGCGACTCGGTCCTGCAGCGCCTCTAGGCTGCAGGTCGGTGCTCCAACCACCTGCTCGGCGCTGCGTCCTGGGAAGCGGGGAAGAGAGAGGAGGGGGGGGGGGGCGGCGGTGGGGGGAGGAGGAGGAGGAGAGAGGAAGCTTACACACGCCTTCCAGTCCCTCCACTCAGAGCAGCCCTGAGACCGCTGCCGTCGCCGCTGCTTTCGCTGCTACGGCTCTGCCACCTGAGGAGACCGCCTGGACTCGCCGCCCCTGTGGCCACCCCCGGCGATTCCTGCCTAGCACCGGGCTTTTTATGCACACTGCCACTACCATTATTATTATTATTCCAAGAGAGGGAGAACAACAGACCAGCCTGAAAGAACCACGTACACCTTTCTGAAATAGTGAAGTGTCTCCTGGGAAGAGAGGGTCGTCGGTCCCGGGAGAAGGAGCCACTGGGGCCAAGGGCAGGTGTTGAAGGGGAGGAAGGAGGAGTTGGGGCACTGCGTGGTGGAAAGTTGCTTGCGGCGGAGAGCCGAAGGTCCAGCGCCACAGCCCAGGGGGGGCGGTGTGCCTGGGAGAAGCCGCTGCCCCCTGCGTTGGGACCTGCGAGCTCGCGGGCAGCGCGGGGCCGGGACGACGCCCCCTCCTGCGGCGCGGACGCTGTCGGTGGCCCCCAAAGAGGACGAGGAGGAGGAATATGGCATCGAAGGCGGGCCCCTCCTGCCGTCTAGTCTTCTGCCTCTTGATCTCCGCCGCTGTCCTCCGGCCAGGTGAGCAGGGGCCTGGGAGCAGCCCAGGCCAACGTGGAACGGGGGCAATTTCCTGAGTCTGCGGCGCAGGCCTCGCACCTCCGGGGCTGTGAGCCGGAGCGAGTGGGGGCGGTGCGGGCACACATCTGGCCCTGGGTTCAGTCACCTGTGCCTCACGTTTGGGCTCGGCCGGCTGGCTCAAGTTTGGGCAGGGACTGGGGGCCTTGGGTAAATCTCCAGGAACTTTGGGTGCTGCCGGGGTTCGGGCTCCAGGGGCCCACGGGCAGTATTCGTCTGGTTCTCTCCCCATTCCCGCCCGCCTCCCCCGCCCTTGCAGCTCCCGCCTAGGCGGCGAGCCCTTGCCCTCTGACAATTCCTCCAGTCTTTGGATATCAAAGTCCACGTCACTGCGCTCCGGGCAGTTTTCCTTTCGCTTAGCTTTCCGAGAAATAACTGTCTGCACTTTTTGGGGGATAAATCCCTGGTAACTTCCCCTCGGTAAGAGGTGAAGAAGGGGTAGGAAGGGTAGAAGAGAAAGGGAGGACTTTAATCACTCCTTTTTAGAAAAACCTCCCGCAGCTTAAGCCGTGGTTTGAAGCCCCCTCCCCCATTGTCTGGGTGGGTAATGAGTGCAGGGGTGGTGGCAGGCAAAGGACGCAGCCTGAACTGGACTTGGCAGCCAGGGTTGTGAGACCTTATGAGTGGCTTGTGGATTTTACAGGACCTGTGATTCAATCTCAGTTTTCAGTAATGTACTGAGGCTCAGAAGCAAGAAACTCAAAATCCCCAATAACTAAAATATCTAGCCGGGAATCCCTTTCCTACCCTGGGGACGGCCCCTGTGGCTGTCATCCTGAGACCCACCGGTCGGCTGCCGCGAGTTGGTCCCTAACAGGGCATTCTGTATGTTCGCCGTCACTTGATAGAGCAGCAGGTTCATTTGCTCGCTAGACTCGAGTAATTTTTGGAATTGTTTTCTCCCTTTGAAGTTTTATCTCCAGCCCTTCATATACATTTGCAAGTAAAAACTACTTCCTTTTTTTTTTTTTCGGCTTCTGTTTGTTCTTTTACCCTTTTCTTTAGTTTTTAGCAAAGAAAGACTCACTTCCTTTCCGCGTCTTTAATTTCTGAACATCCCTTCAGTTAGGATGAGGCCCCCCCCCCCCAAAAAAAAAATGTTTGGAAGCCTCCGGGTCTCTCCCAGGGAAAGAGGGAAAGTGAGGCTGGGGCTGGAGTCAGAAGATCACAAGTGTTTGTGAACTGCTGCTGCTGTGTCGGCTTCCTGGTGGTGGTGCGGAGGAGGGGGGTGGGTGCCCTCGCCCGATCTCTATTATAAAGTTACATTTCTGGGTGAGGTCCTGAGCTCACCTGCAGTTCTGAGGCTAGAGAGAACCATCTGCGACGCATCTCTAGCTCCGGGGCGGGGCGTGTGAAGCGCGAGTTGAACCGGATTTGAAGCAGGTGGGTTGGGGTAAGCACACCCGGGACGTGGCCAGGGGAGAGCCGCCTGACTTTGGCACATTGTGGATTTCACTTTTTCCTGATCCCATTGTCCGATGTAGGAAGGAAGGGCACTCACTCTGGGGCCGAGGGGCGAGGAGGGTGGACGAGGGTGAGGTAAGTTAGTAAAATGCAAAGACCCACCCTCCCCACGGTTGGTTTTCAGTTTAACCCTCTGCCCAGTTGGAGAGTTGCAGTCTCACCCCACCAATTCCCCAGGAGCACACGCGCCCGCCCGGTTTCCTTTTCCGTGCGGTCGCTCTGGAGTCAGTTTTCAGTCGGGCCACCTCCGAGGACAGGTTTTCCCTCATATTTAGCTGCTAAAAAGGGAGCGGTTCCGCTTTCAGACTTCCTTCTCGGAGATTCTTTGGAGCCGCAAGCTCGCGTTTGCAGCCGGTTCCCAGCGGCGCGCTGTCGGTGAGCTGGATGCATTCTAGCCGCGCCGCCAACCTCGGCTGATCTGAGGGTCAGAAACCTCAGACCCTCAGATCAGTGGTTTGCTTGGATTTATTGGGTTGGCATATGTACAGAATTCTCGGGGTCAGTGTGTTTAAAAGAAAGGTTTGTGGCACTAACAGCGCCTCGTCCAGACTCGGGACGCAAGTCCTGGAAGGCAAGTGCGCCTCCTTCGGAGCCCTCTGCATAGCTGCGCCCGTTGGGGATACGTGCCAATGGCCAGGCTGGCTTAATCCAAGAGACCAACTGACTTACCCGCCTGCAACCCTTCATTTCGGGAGCACTTTTAGTAGTGTGTGTTGAGACCTAGAGAACAAAAATTCGCGCCTGTGGAACTGCTCCTGCAGGTCTTTTGGGCTGTAGTCGCTACATAGTCATTGATACGTTCCGGGCATGGCCTGTCACCTGTTTTGAAGGGAGGGGGACAGGATGTATGAACCACAGAAACTGAATTCAGAGATGAAGGCAATGAAGTAAGTGCTGAGCATCCGAGGAAGCAAGAATCTCATTATCCTTGTAGAAAGAGCGTCAGCCTGTGGTGACATTTTGTATTGCTTTTTTAAAAAAATGCTTTCCTTGATTACTTACAACAAGGAGGTGCAGTTAACTGTTTCTTCTCTTGGATCTTTGGTGTGCACCCTTCTCAGGAATTTTTCTTAATTTCTTACCGATACAAGGTTAATTCTAAGATATAAGCACACTTAAGTTTTTCCCCCAGAGTGGCGTATTATGTTCTCAAGGCATTGTTTATCTCAGTAGGCCTTGGGGAAAGCATCAACTCAAATAATGTCTTTGCAGACTGCCTGATGTGGGACTATTAACATTTATTAATTTAAAAATGGCAAACTGCTTAGTAGCCAGTAAATATTGCTTTTTCCTTGATGATTTATTTGATCCAATAGCAATTTACAACTTAATGGGATACTATTTTCAGTAAACTGCTTTCCTAGGCTTGGCTCAGCATCATTCACCTTTGGGCACTTGAGCAAGTTATTTCACATATTTGGACTTCAACTCTCTCATATGTAAGTAAAACGGTGGACTAAGGATCTACTCTCTGGGATCTCTTTAGCTCAAAACTGTTTCTAATGACCTAAGGTAAAATGCTGATTTGATCAAGGCAGAGTCATTATCCACAAAACAGATGAACATAAGGGAAGGTAAACAAAAATAATATAAAAACAGGGAGGGGGACAAAACAGAAGAGACTCATAAATATGGAGAACAAACTGAGGGTTACTGGAGGGGTTGTGGGAGGGGGGATGAGCTAAATGGGTCAGGGGCGTTAAGGAATCTACTCCTGAAATCATGGATTCACTATATGCTAACTAATTTGGATGTAAATTAAAAAAAATTAAAAATTAAAAAAAAAACCTGTTTCTAATGACCTAAGGTAAAATGCTGATTTGGTCAAGGCAGAGTCATTATCCACTTGTATTTTTCTAATGCTTTCAGACAGACTGAATGGATACAGTTTATATAAATTGTGTTGCTAGAAAATGTCAGTGGTACCCAACTGCGAAATTTCCATCTCTTTTCCTACTTGTTTAAACCCAATATAATACCTTGTGCTTATTCCTCCAGGCCTGAAGAGGGCTATTAAAAAAAAAAAAAAAAAAAAAAAAAAAAAAAAAAGAAGTGTGATAGAGAGGATTTAGTCTCCTACTATCCTGGGAAAAGAGATTTTTAGGTCTCAGAAAACGCCATTAGTATAACCCATATGTCCTGGAAGACTGCCTCTATTTAAACTGCATATGTGGTTCCTAGAATGAAATGTTAAGTGATCGTTGATGCTATTATGTTCATGTGACAAAGCCTTATATGTACATCCTTAAGATGCCCCTAAAATAATTGATTTGCAAGGTGGTTTTAAGTGCGCTATGGAAGGAAGTAGAAAATAGTAATGCTTTCCTGTGGTTTTAAAATCTATAGAAATCCAAAATATTTTCATGACACAATTTCAAACTTTGACTTTTTAGAAAATTCAATTTAGCTTATCTTTTAAAATAGAATTTTGGAAGAGAATGCTTGTTTGCTGTTAACTTATTAAAGAGAAGAAAATCAATAAAAGTCTACTTTAATAGTCTTAAGTGTTACCAGAAATTATTTTTTTATTGGAGTCAGCACTCACATGTTCAGTTTTCAGTTATGTCATATAGGAATGTTCTGACTTTGGGAAAGCTATTTTCCTCCTCCTTCTTATTTCCCATCGGTAAGTTTTTCTGTCTTTGTAATGCATGGTTCTGATTTTGGTGAGATTAGTAATTCCCTTGCTCAGCATTTGAATTTTTCAACTAAAGCATGTTATATTAACATGCTATATGACATTATATTATTAATAGAAAAACACTCTTTAATTTATTACATTTAATTATCACTTTGACCATTTTAAAACTTAGTTTTTATTTTTTATCTTAGGGGAGGGGGAGGGACAGAGAGAGAGACAGAGGGAGAGAATCTTAAGCAGACTCTGTGCTGATGGCACAGCCCCATGTGGGGCTCTGTCTCACCGTTGTGAGATCATGACCTGACCAGAAATCAAGAGTGGGGCACTTAACCAACTGAGCTGCCCAGGCGACCCATACACCATTTTTTAAAAATCAAAAAAATGTCTCTTTTTATTTCTTTTTTCTCCTTTTTCTTTTTCTCAAGTTTTCAGGTCACTAAACATAGGCCTTTGTAAAATTGATCACTAAGTTGTTAACATTACTTGGTGTAAGAAGTTAGTATTTTGTCATACAGTATCTTAGATACTTTATAATCACCTTGTTTTATATTCTTAAACACACTTCTTTCTGTTCTAGTCATTTATTTAGCATAAAATATCACCAAAGGCTTCTCACTCTCTGAAGCTGTTAACTCAAGCACTCACAGATATGTATATTACCAATTATGCAAGAGAGCAACATAGGTGCAACTATGATAAAATAGTGTGTATACACAGAAACTTGAATTTAACTTCTCAGAGTGTCAACTTTATTCTTCATTGTTAGGTTTTAACAAAGGCCCATTTCATTTTTTACACATGAATGTATGTGGCATATTAAGAAATGAGCTAACTCACTGGAATATTAAAGTTTCCTTAAGAGTGGTGGGTATGACGTAACATTCATCTATGTATTTACTCTTGGATATAAGAGCCCCTTCTTATGTTCAATAAGAAATGAAAAAAGACTGGAAAAATGTTCATTTGAATTTCTCATTACTTTTTTTTTTTTTAATTAGGGCAGAATTTCCCCTATGGAGAATAAAGTCAAGACTAAAATATATGTTTTATATTTAAGAAGAGGATATTATATGCTATTTGATAAGGTTAAATCCTACAGTTATTACAAGTATCCTTACAGTGTACAAAGTATTATATATTTGGAGTTACTTATATTGCCATTCAGCTAATTTCTCTGTTTAATTAACAGGATTTATATGCTTCCTCTCACCTTATTACTAGACGTAATATCATATATATTTCAACTAGGACTAGTTCCAAATATGCTGTGGTATTCAGTAATTGTTTTATGGTAACCTATTATCATAGTCCATTACTGTAGTGTATTTTCCAAGAATGAAATTAGCTTTTAGTGCTTACTCTCTTATTTATCCAGTCAGTTCTCAATTATCCATTCCATTCAAGGGGAAATCAGTCCAATCCAAAACAGTTTGTAATCAAAGGATTACTTAATTCAACTTTGAATGGACGTACTTCAATGAACATGCCTGTGTCTGATCTTCTAAGAATTCATAGCATTGCAACATAATGAAACTAAACTGGGAGAATAGGTTAATCAGAAATCAGACTGCTGTCCAACTTCTCTGGCTTGTTAGCCCCCCTGTCCTCCCCCCTTTTCCCCCTAAAACTCTCTCCTCTATTACTCTGTGAGCAATACATCCCGGTATATCCACAACAGTCCTGGTTTATCCTGATGTCCTGATTCAGTTATTAATGGGAACTTACTTCACCTTGAGAAGTGCAGTTTGGATGACAAATTATATGGTCACTATGAGTATTAATGACTTGCCTGTTAATATGTCTTAGACTACTTAACTGTAAGTACTCATGCTGACAAAGTGCATATTTCTAACCTTTTTTTTTTTTTTTTAATTTTTTTTTTCAACGTTTATTTATTTTTGGGACAGAGAGAGACAGAGCATGAATGGGGGGGGGGGGCAGAGAGAGAGGGAGACACAGAATCGGAAACAGGCTCCAGGCTCTGAGCCATCAGCCCAGAGCCCGACGCGGGGCTCGAACTCACAGACCGCGAGATCGTGACCTGGCTGAAGTTGGACGCTTAACCGACTGCGCCACCCAGGCGCCCCATAACCTTTTTTATTTATAAGCTACAGGGAAATATCAATAAGAGGCCACATGTCCTCCCTATAGTGTCAAGTATAGGAGAGATGTAAAGTAATAGCCTAGAACCTCAGAATATTGTAGTGTGTGTAAAACATTAAGGATCCCATGGTTTGGAATGGAAACCAAATTGACCTGAGATACCAAGAGAATAGTAGTGTTTGGAATTCACCTGGGAACTATACTTTGTACCTATGAAAGCCTATTTCAGTCTGATTCTGAAACCCTTTCTCTGCCATTTGCACAATTCCCATTCTGTTCTTCTATGAAGTTTCTCAGTAGATCCACTATCAATTTGGATATAAAAATAATTGTCAGGGATGTCTATACAATTGAAGGAAGCTCTTAAGTCTTTTTGTACATGTAAGGTGACTTGACTTGGGGCAGCCAACAATATGGCTGGGACATTTGGTGCCAACACTGACTTCCTAATTAGGTGCCCATGTGTTCTTTGGTTCATCTATATCTAAGTGTCTCAAGTACTCAGAAAACCCCAAAAGGGAATGGAGGTAGGAAAGGTGAGACATTATTATCTAAGCACACAAAGGATGCCATAATTTTGTTCTTGATAATACAGCAGAATGAAGGGAGATGGTGTTGGTCATTGTGGCTAAAACTCTTGTCAGCACATCCCCAAGTATTTTCCCTAATTAGTTGGGGAGTTTATCAGTGTAGAATTTACCTAGTTCCAAATCAAGAAAACATAAAAACCCATGTAGCTACTCTTATTACATTTTTGAACCATAGTATATCAGTTAATTGTGCTGTAAAATAGAACACTCCAAAACATAGTGGTTTAAACAGCAACCATTTTATGCAGTTCATTATTTTGCAGGCTGGCAATTTAGATTGGTCAGTTGGGTGTTTTTATGATTTTAGTTAGATATCTTCATTTTACTGTAAGCTGCTGTGGGTCAGCTGAGGTAGCTTTGCTTCTGGGAGTTGGCTGGTTGTCATTCAGGGAAAATTGACTCTTCTTCATGGTCTTTGGTTCTCTAACAGGCTTCCCTAGATTTGTTCTCTTGGTGGAAGCAGGGTTCTGAGAGGAAGCAGAAATCTGCAAGCCTCCTCTGGCAAACCATCACTTCTTCCACATTCAGTTGGTGAAGACAAGTCCCAAGCCCAGCTCAAATTCAATGGTGGGAAAATCATCTGTTGAATGGAAGGAGCTAGAAACACTTGGCAAACAGTATGCATAAAGATCAGGGGAGAGGATTAGGACCATTTTTGCCATCAGTCAACCAGTGGGGGATGTAACAGAAGCTAGTATCCTTACTTAGCCCCATATTCATAGTTTACACCTTCCTCTTCTAGATCCTTTGGCAAGAAATATAACAGATTATAGAGGCTCAAGTAGTGTCAATAAAAACACTATTTCCTATGGCTAAACCCTTATCTTCCCTTGGAATAAAATTATGGAAAGTTAAGTGTGTGTGTGTGTGTGTGTGTGTGTGTGTGTGTGAGAGAGAGAGAGAGAGAGAGAGAGAGAGACGAGAGAGGAAAGAGAAAGGGAGAGGGAGAGAGCACACACAATTTTGAAGGGTTAAAGGCATGTAAATCATGGTCTGAAGTAAAATGCAATAGAAGAGGGATTGTTGGAAAAAATGGGAAATTACCTTAGATATTCATCTTGTTCAGTTTTTTTTTTTTTTTTTTTTTTTTTTTTTTTTTTTTTTGAGAGAGAGAGGGAGGGAGGGAGCGCATGTGTCTGTGTGCAGGAGAGGGAAGGGCAAAGGGAGAGAGAATCTTAAACAGGCTCCATGTATCATGGAACCCAATGCCAGACTCTGGGCTCTATTTAACTACCTTGAGATCCTGACTTAAGCTGAAATCAAGAATTGGGTGCTTACCTGACTGAGCCACCCAAGTACCCCTGTTTAGTTTCTTATTCAACAGCTGAGATAGATGAAACCACAGGTGAAAAGATTACCTAAAATTCAATAGCAAATTAGCCAGTTTTTTGAGATAACAACGTCCTTAGTTTCATTTACCCCTAAACTCATAGATTCAAGGCTTGGAGCTATACAGGACCATAAAATTATTTAGGTACTTGCCTAAGTGTCACAGTGTTGGCCAATCCAAGATAAAAACTCATATAACTTAACGTGAAACTAATATAACACTGTATGTTAACTAACTGTAATTAAAATAAAAATTAAAAAAAAAACTCATGGACATGAACTATTCAGCATTTATAAACAGCATTCAATAGATATTTATTGAGTGCTCAAATGTGCAAAATATTCTGCTTGGTGCTGGGGATATTGCAACAAACTAGTTACTAGACAGTCAAGGTCTTATCATTACAGGAAATTATCTTCTCTCTGGAAAATAGATATCAATCAATGAATTATATAATTTGCTAGAAGTTTTGCTAAGTACTACAAGGACAAATAAATAGCATTTTACATCAGAGTGGCCAGATGTGACCCAGGCTGTAGGAAAATATTAGAAAGTTTCTTTCAGGAAATGATATCTGAGGTATATGCTGAGGAATAATCAAGCAGAAGATATGGGCTGGGAGAATGGCATGAGTTAAGATGCCAACATGGGGGGCACCTGGGTGGCTCAGTCAGTTAGGCAGCTGACTTCGGCTCAGGTCATGATCTTGCGGTCAGTGAGTTCGAGCCCCGCGTCAAGCTCTGTGCTGACAGCTCAGAGCCTGGAGCCTGTTTCAGATTCTGTGTCTCCCTCTCTCTGACCCTCCCCCATTCATGCTCTGTCTCTCTCTGTCTCAAAAATAAATAAACGTTTAAAAAAAATTAAAAAAAAAAAAGATGCCAACATGGAAGGAACATGACTTCTAATTCCTGGAGGTCACCAGGAATTCATTCCTGTAATTTCCCTAATTTACTCACCAGTTGTGGGGTTTAAAGAGGATCTATTTGATCTTATTCAAATACTCACATACAGTAATACTTGCATATATACTTTTTCCCTTTAAAAAAATCAAGTGGGAACATACTATACATACCATTTTGTGCCTTTCCTTTTTTTGCTTAATAGCACATTTTGGAGATTAAGAGATTATCCCATATCAGCACATATAGCTCTACCTGATTTTTTTTTTTTAATTTTTTTTTCAACGTTTATTTATTTTTGGGACAGAGAGAGACAGAGCATGAACGGGGAGGGGCAGAGAGAGAGGGAGACACAGAATCGGAAACAGGCTCCAGGCTCTGAGCCATCAGCCCAGAGCCTGACGCGGGGCTCGAACTCACGGACCGCGAGATCGTGACCTGGCTGAAGTCGGACGCTTAACCGACTGTGCCGCCCAGGCGCCCCTCTACCTGATTTTTAAAGATGTATTGGATTTTATTGTACACACCATAATTAATTTAAGCATTTCCCTAGTTCTTGAAAATGTAGACTGTTTCCAGTGTTTTTTGTTGTAAACATGACTATAGTGAACATCCTAATACATGTCTTATTCATATGCACTGTTACGTTGGTAGGAAATGTCCTGGATGTGAAATTGCTGAGTCAAAGAATATGTGCATTTTTCACTTAGAAAGAAATTCTAAAATTACAGTTCAGAAGTATATACTGTATTGTATATATTTGGAAGCTGCTAAGAGAGAAGATCTTAAAAATTCTCATCATGAAAAAAAAAGTGTTAACTGTGTGGTGGTGGGATAGTAAGTAAACTTGTGATAATCATTTTGCAATATATACATATATCACTATGTTATATACCAAAATAATACAATGTTATATGTCAATTATTTCTCAATTAAAAAAGAGTGTGTATCTTTAAAATCTCAACAAGAGTGTATGAGGATGCCCCTTCCTCATATTAATAGTACAGAGTTATGGGGAAAGTATAATTTAAAAGAAAACAGGATAATAGGTTGATTCTTATTTATTTAAAACTATGGGAAAAGTGAGAATTATAGGAGTAATAGGCACACACATGCTCACGTGTAAGGTAAAACTATAGATTGATCGGTGCTTAGCTTTATGATGTGCGTGTTGGGACCAACCTTGGGTGAAAGACGTGCATTTATTTGAATTATTACCATTGCTCTTTCCACATGGCTTTCCATAAAGATGGCTAACTTTGAGAAGATAAACTATGTAAGTCATACTTTCTTTCATTTTGGAAGATTCATACTCTATAGGGTCAGATTAACTAAAACAGTGGATTAAGAGACAACAACATGTGAACCCTAAGGATAGTTGATATTGGGGCACCTGGGTGGCTCAGTCGGCTGAGTTTTTGACTTCAGCTCCAGTCATGATCTCAAGGGTCATGAGTTTGAGCCCTGCATCAGACTCACTGTTGTCAGCCTGTCAACGCAGGGCCCACTTTGGATCCTCTGTCTGCTCTCTCTGCCCCTCCTCCGCTTGCACATGCTCTCTCTCGAAAAATTAAACAAAAATAAATAAAACTTAATTAAAAAAAAGAATAGTTGATATTATTTTATGTTACACAGATGGTTTCCAAATATTTGTGTTAGTTCATTGTAGGTACAATATACATTGTGTAGGTGGACTAATGCCATTTTGTAAGCCCTGTATAATAGGTCTTACTAAACAGATTTCACTTATTTTTAAGTAAGTCATATTTTGAACAATTATTCCAACAAGTTTAACAGTCTCATCAAAATTGCTTACTAGTGGATAAAACGTATCATCTTCTGTAAATTTATAAAAAACATCAGTGCCATTAAATATATTTTACCCTGTAATTTTTAGATCTCTTACGGAAGGGAGTAAAACATTTTTATTGCAACTTCTGTATAGAAAAACTATAACAATATGTTTGTGAAGAGTTTTCAATAAGTATGTAATGAAGATATATTTTTTAAACAAGGCAACAAATATTCATAGTGGAGTTAATATTAATGTGCACAAACTATAATTTCATAAATAAAGCAGTTTCTGCCTAGTATTTAGTTTTAAATGTTTCAGCTTGTGGCATTTGTACTTCATTCTGCAAGCATTTTCTCTACCTGGTGATAGGTATGACACTTTCTAAGAAAAATGCTTATGTCAGTTATAAGCATAGGTTTTATATTTTTGCAGAGATCGGCATGACTCTAAATATGAATAATGCTTTTGCTATCAGATCTAAGAGTAAAACGTAATATGTATTTGGATTTACCCTGTTGGATTAATCCTTTACTCTACCCAACCCCAGTGGATGGTAATCTAGTTCTCAAATAGAAATTTTCTTTAGGAAATGACTGTTTTAGTATGAAATAAAATTGCTTTTCTTATCATAGTAGAATGACAAATAAGTATCTGTTTATTAAAACAAAACCTGCATCTGCTTAGCTGTTTTTCTCTTTGCTGATAAGAAATATGTCTCCTTTCTAAAATAAATGATAAAACAGTAAAACGAAAGAGTTTCAGGGTATGGTTTAGAGGTTATCATTTTTTGGAATTTATCTAAAATGTTTAGTTAGAAAGGATGTGAACAGCCTGAATAGTGATTTTATTGTAGATAGTATGGTTATACCTCTATGATATTTTACAAAAGTAATTATGTGCTTAATTTTTGTGGACTGTCAATGCTTACAGATTTCACAGACTGTAAATACATAACCTAGAAATGCATCAGAGTTCAAGGGCGTGGGTGATGGATCAGAACATTAGTTTAATATTCTAGCTCTTGTCTCTGTTTTCTGATTTGTAATATGAGGGTAACAGTATTTCCAAGTTCATTTGATATAGATGTTCCAATAAGGTAATGAGTGTATAGCATTTCTCAGTGCCTGACATATACTGGACTCTCAACAAATTATAAAAAAAAATTTTTTTTTAATGTTTATTTATTTTTGAGACAGAGGGAGACAGAGCATGAACGAGGGAAGGTCAGAGAGAGAGGGAGACACAGAATCTGAAACAGGCTCCGGGCTCTGAGCAGTCAGCACAGAGCCCGACGCGGGGCTTGAACTCATGGACCGCGAGATCATGACCTGAGCCGAAGTCGGACGCTCAACCGACTGAGCCACCCAGGCGCCCCTCTCAACAAATTATAATTGTTATGAATCACATTTTTTAGTAGTCATTTAACTGTAATATCAGTTTATTCATATCAGAAAATACCTCATTTTACTGACTGGAAGATCAATTTCAGTTCCATCTAAGGACATTTTGGGGGGTTTCCATAACAAAGTTGGACTTCATATTCTTATTAGAATGTTTCATCGTCCCACTATCTGTCAAGCAATTTCAGTTTTAGCAACTAAAGGAAAACAAAAGAAAAACACATAACTGAAAATTACAATCTTAAATGTGATTTCCTGCAAGCAAAAGCTGTTAAAAAAAATACATGTTCTAAAATTACAAGGACTTTGTAATTTACAATATTATCCTTAGAAATTTATATTGCATATGGTTTCTATAATTTGAAAGATATTAGACCTTAGAAAGAGAAAAAATTTACTATTATTATAATGGAATCATTTTGATGATAAAATTATGATTTTAAATACAAGGCACATTTTCTCAACTGTAATTCAATAGAGGGAGCTCCACTACTTTCCTTTTATGAGCACTGTAGGGTGCTTCTATTTATTATGTTTTTCTGGTGATGTTTAATTTAATAATGAAATTATTAAGAATTTATAATTTTAATGTTAACTATTTTAGAAATTGAGTAATATCCTCTTATTAGTGAGATTCAGAAATGCTTCTACAAAAAATATATACTCTAAAATCCTAGTTTTTAATTCTCTGTATCCGTTGGATAATAAATCACTAGAAGAAATCAAAGTAGTTATACCCCTGAAAAGCATACTTCACTCTAATATAGAAGGCATCAAAGGAGAACAAAGTTTATTTCCAATGATAAAATGCTAAATTTTTTGACACCACTTTTATGGTATCTATTAAATGAAAATAGCTATGTATTTGAATAGGAAACGAAAAATAGCTGGTATTTTTCTCAATTACTCTGCCTAGATTTTTATCCAGATGATTATAGATTTCTACATGGAATTATTCTGCACTCACATCTTTCTCTCTTTTTAATTTTCCCAAATGTCCTCTTGATTTAACAAATCCAACTATATTTTCAATCTAAGTTGATCCATTACCTGTGTGTGACCCTGACAATTTATTTACCTTTTATGACATTCACCTTTGTCATGGAAGTATTGTACCATATGATTTCTAAGATCTTTACAGCCTAAAAATTCTAGGATTCAAAATTATATGTGATTTAGAGAAATATGTTTGAAATGATGGTAAGCAGTAACTTTTATTGGAGCTCCAATTAAGAAAAAAAATGTGAAATGATGATCCCTGTTGATTTTTATTCAAAATGGGAATTATTTTTTTGAGTTTTGCAGAAAATTGCATAATTCCACACATTAGATCTCTTAATTTATTACTAAAATGCTGTCAGTTAAAGAAATGGCCCAGTTCTCTGGCGTATTTAAGACTAGCCAACACAGAGACAACTCTTAAACATTTCTTATTGAAATAAGACACACTGTTAAGAGGGTAGCCTGGGGATTGAGGCCTGTACCTTACTCATTATAATTTTAAGCATTCTTTAAAGTAAGTAATTGTTTTATTGTGCTTACTTGCCATTATAGATTAGAGTTTGAGAATGTGACTTCTGGAGCCAAATTGTGTGGTTTTGAAACTCATATCTCTACTCTCCACCAAAGAGCCAGGTGGCATTGAATGGCTTAACCCTATTTTCCTGTTCTAACCAGTGCAGTAGGGATAAGCTCATTCATCAGTGTGATTGTCAAATAATAAACTCTTCAATATCTTCTCTCCTCTGCCTCCAAAATGATATAAGATGAATAGAATCCTGTAACTGCTCTGCTTAAAATAATTCAGTGGCTCCCCATTAGAGTAAGGATAAAATATAAACTCCTTAGCATAGCATTTAGGGTTCTAGTTACGTTTTGTAACACAAGTCTTTCTTGGAATTCCATGCTCCCACCATACTTCTAAATGTATCATTGCCTTCTTGTTCCCTGTCCCTTTTTAAATCCAAGAATGCTACTGTTATGCCCTCTCCCATCACCCTTTCTTTGCCTGAATAACTAGTATCCTCATCTTTCAGAACACAATTTAGATGTCATCTCCTCTAAAAATTCTTCCTCGGTCTCTCTAAAGTGCTCTGTAGTTTTAAAGCTCATTTCATTTATTGCCTATTTATTCTTGTCATTCTTCCCTTAGAGGTTTTGAGATCCTGCAGGCAGGGTCTATGTCTTCTTAGTATTTTTCAACTCCTTGTCTATTGATATATAACATATGTCCAACACATGTATGATGATTGAATAAATGGATTAATAAAAATTAGAAAACTTGATTATTAATGAAGCCGATTTATAATTGGTAAATATATTCACATATGAATAGGAAATATTTATATTGAGATAAATTTTTAGTCGTTTTCATAAATGTAATTAGAGAGTAAGTCTCCTGAGTTATGGTTCTTAAAAAACAAACCCACAAAAACGGTATTTGCCATATTCTACCCAAGCTGTACAAATGAAGTATAAATAGATATGGAATTGAGTTAGTATCCATCTGAAGATATTCCATGTTCATGTATTGGATGAACCAATATTGTTAAAATGTCCGTACCACCCAAAGCAATCTACAGATATAATGCAATCTCTATCAAAATACCAACAACATTTTTCACAGAACTAGAACAAATAATACTAAAATTTGTGTGGAACCACAAAAGATCCTGAAAAGCCAAAGCACTCTTGAGAAAGAAGAATAAAACTTGAGGTATCACAACCCCAGATTTCAAGATATACTATGAGCTATAGTAATCAAAGCATTCTGGTATTAGCACAAAAATATAGGTCAACGGAACAGAATACAGAGCCCAGAAATCAGTCTATCTATCTATCTATCTATCTATCTATCTATCTATCTATCGTCAATTAATCTACAACAAAGGAGGCAAGAATATACAATGGTAAAAAGGTAGTCTCTTCAACAAATGGTGCTGGGAACCTGGACAGCTATCATAAAACCTAGACAGTTTTATGATAAAGGATGTGATCACAGGAAAAGTGAGTATTCTGTAACTGGAGAGCACAAGACATATTTAAGAGGACAACTTGTCCTGCTGAGGGAGGTAGAGGAGGGAATGAGAGGACCTCTCTACAGAGAGAAGAGAAAGATAAGACCTGGAAACAAGCATGAAAAGGAAATTGCTATTAAAAAAAAAAAGATACTTCCACATTATATATGTGGACCAGTAGCATTACACTATAAAATAATTTTTTTTGCTTTGTTGAGACACCTAGTTGATAATACATTCTGGTAATTCTAAATTTGAATCTCTCCTGTTAGTAACAATCACTTAATTTCTTTTCTTGAAGTGAGAAGAACAAGGGCTGTCCAGAAACTTCTTACAGAGAAATTCTGATGCAAGGCTCTCTTGAAATCCTGAGAATTATTGACCAAATTTAGCAATGCTTTTCAAATTTGACAATGTGAATGATGGTTCTTTATCAAAATTTAGGTATCTGAATGGCATTAGTTTGCTAAAATTCTAGAAGTAAACTAAAGTTAAGTAATGCTAGGGAATATCATTTAATAATACAGTTAGGTAAATATACAATGTACCTATTAGTTTCCAACTGAGCATATATCTGGCATATACTCAGATCTGTGGGGAAAGCTAGAGGCTTGTCTATACAGGTTCATGCCTGAGCCAATGAGAATGTAGTAAGACTGTTTTTGAAACTCCTCCCCCACAGATGGATGGAGCATATATTATTAATATACTACTGAGTGATCTACTCTAAACCCAGTGTGCCTGAGGTAAACTTGAGCATTGAGCTTCTCCTTCCTTTTACCCAAAGAGTGGGGTTAGGGCTAGAATACAGACGTTACTTCTCAAGTTTGTAGAGGAAGTTAAAATTAGAGAAATGAGTTTAAGAGAGAGATAAGTGGTGATTACTCAAATTCTAGAAAGGGAAGTCTGATGAGTGAACAAATTTGAAGGAACAAGAAAAGGATGTTAGAAAAGCAGAATTAGGAAGACAAAAATGAGCCAGTGAGATGTCTGGTTAGAACAAGTGCCTGTATATCTGTGTGGAATCAACTGCACAATGCTTCATGCATGGACCAACTGAATAGAACTATTCGAGGCCGAAATAAACTGGAGATTTGGTTATAGTTTCAGGTTTTTTTCCATTGGCTTATTCACAAATAGAGCCCAATGAAATCCATTTTCATTGGCTATGAACATTACTCCCCATGCTTAGATTTGGGAAGACATTCCCTCACTCCCTACCTTCTTACCCCTTTCCCCATATTCTCTACCCCTAGATATTGACTATTTCCTGACAGCTTAGACTTGACCTGCTTATCATATTGAAGTCAATATATACAGTTTATATTTACTTGCTTTCTTAGTGAGTTGTGGATTTTTTTCTTTAAAAAATTAAATTCATGTGGAAAGGGATGTTATATTGTTTCCTATTGAGTTAGGCACATATATGAGAAGCATGTCTGCTTGGACACAAAGCTCTAACTCAGGAACTACTAAATAATTACTATTATTTTATTCCTTCTTCAAGCAGTCTCCAATGTTTAGAATGCTATTCTTCTGAACTTAATCCTTTAATGTGAAAACAAACATCAAAGGTACTATGAGCAAGTCACCCAGTAAAAATGACTTTCACAATAGTTTTGATCTCAATCTCACTCTGGTTAATACCATATTAAGTGTTAATGATATTTCAAACTGACTCCTCTTTTTACACCAGGTCATTTTTTAAATAGAAATTTAAGGATTTCTCCATAAGAGAAATAGAGTAACAGAGGAGTAATTACATTTCAACAGCGGTATTTAGTAGTCAGACAGGCTGAGCTTCCAAATGAGTTTGCTATAGGAATGGCAGGCGGAAATAAAAATAAAATAGTCCTCTCCACCCACAAAAAGAAAAAAAATAAAACAAACAAACCAAGAAACCATCAAACAAAACCCAGAAACACTTCAAGCATAAGATCATCTTTTACTTTACTTTTTTGCTGGTTATTTACTTTGCCTTCTGGAAATATTGCATAATCTATTAGCTTTTTCTGTTTAGATGTTGCTGGGTACAAAATGTACTAATAACTTTTAAAAAATAAACATTGATTCTCACGACATAAGCAGTGAGGAATTTTTAACCACATAACTACATTGTTGAATATAGTTGCTTCACAAATAACGAAGTAAAATGAAAAAGAAGTTAAGAAAACAGGCCCCATTCAAATAGTCCATATACTCCACTATATTATTTTGTGGCTTAAACTAGGAAACATTTAATAGTGAGTGTTGGTATATTATTAATGAATCAATAGCAGTAACCAGGACCAGGAACTTGCCTTCCCAGTGGCCTGAATGCCAGTGGTCACTGAGGAGATGGATGACTGGAGAGGGAGTATCAGCCCCAGGTTTCAGTTCTGCCTTTGTCAGCAGCCCTGAGATTTTGGTTAGTTACTTCTTATTTCTGTTTTCTGTTTCTTTGCTTATTCAATGACGATCTTAGGCTAGAACTGAGTGGGCGTCCTTCCATGTGATTATGAGCATTGTGTGATTTTATTCCACTTCCAAATAAGAATGATCTTTGCATTGTGTCTTTTTGTATGATTTATACTTCTTTTGTTCTCTTCAGTATGCTCAGTTAAGAGCTAGCCATGTAACATTTCCCAGATTGAGATTCCTAGTCACAGTGGTCCATTAATGAAATAATTGAGCCATAGAAATAAATGCAATGTAGGCAAGTGTTAACAGAGTGTAAAATTATGACAAAGAGGGATACAACTTCTACTTTACTCAACACTGAACAAACTTCATGAGAGTGCAGTATTATATTCCATTTCAGTCTCCCTATTTTAAACAAAGAGAAGTTGGATTTGGTTTAAGAGAAAAACAATAAAACAGGTGCTGTGAGGAAGGGTTAAGGTCAAGAAGGAAGGGGAGAAGTGAATTAATAGCTGTGATGAGAACATTGATCCTTGAGTCCCTGTCTCCATAGACAGCTGTTTCATAACAATAATGACAAAATAGGACTCAACTGCTGAAGAAAAATCCTTGACTTTGAATTTGCTACTTTTGGACAAGACTCAGAAACTGCTATCTCTGATAGTGTCATAAAATGTTACAGCCACTTGTTGGTCTGGGGTATTTTATATGTATTCCATACTCCAGTCAGAGATTTTCTGATGTCTCTTTCAATTTAGAGATGAGTACAAAAGGATAATAAATGTGTTGAGAAGTGCTTCATTTTTCTTATCTATAAAGTGATAGGAAGAAATTATAACTTACTTGGCTCAAGTGTTCTATGATCCTTTGAGTGTTGGGATGTTGGATCTAAACCTTAGCTTAATATTTTATTATAGAAATATTCTTCTAGGATACCTGTTTTAGTTTAAGAAATCATTCTTTTCTTTATTCTTCTTTTAAAATATAAAATGGGCATATTTTGAACTTAGTAACTGGATTCCAAATGGTTCTAACCACACCCTGAGGATCTTTTGCCCTTGAGGGCTCAAAGCCCTGAGAATTTATAGTCAAGATTTAGAGACTATGAACTGAGTGGCTATAAAGATTTTGTGAAAGAATAGAGGAAGATTGAATAACTGAAATAAGTTATTTAAGTGCACAAGTTATATAATATATCTATGTCAGTTTCCTTATCTGTAAAATGAAAGGAATAATGGTAATTATATCAGAGGTTTGTTGAAAGAACTAAGATAATCTTTGTAAAGTGATTAGCAAAATGAATGGGAAGTAACAGGCTTTGGAAATGTTAACTATTATTATTAATATTGCCAATATTGTCAGCATCTTAAACTGAACATTTTAATATATTGTACCTTCCAACAGAAAGTTCAAATATGACATACTTCAAATGTAATAGAAAAGATGAAAAAATTTCCATGTAAAGTGGAAAATTATCCCACTACAGTTTTCTCTATTCTTATTTATTAAAAATACAAGGTTGAATAGTAAGGAGTGAAAGAACAATGTGTATCGTGTGCTCATTTGCATGAAAATGTATTTAAATAGACATAATCATTAAACATGCCTGGGTATACGTTGATATTTTCTCTTGAAAAATATACAAGAATCTTTAATATGGCTATCTGTGAAAGGAAGAACTGGGGATAGGAGATAGGAAGGAAGCCCTTTTTAAAACTTCGTACCATTTTTTATTAAGTTTATTTATTTTGTGAGAGAGAGAGAGAGAGAGAGAGAGAGAGAGAGAGAGAGAACACGTGGGGAAGGGGCAGAGAGAGAAAAAGAGAGAGAATCCCAATCAGGCTATACACCACCAGCACAGAGCCTGATGTGGGGCTCAAGCTCACAAACCACAAGATCATGACCTGAGCCAAAGTCAGATGCTTAACCTACTGAGCCACCCAGGTGCCTCCAAAACTACATACTCTTTTTTAACTAGATCACTCTTTTCGTGATGTGACTATTTATAATGTGTGTATTATTTTTAAATAAACTACCAGGGTGAAGATAATGGTAACAATGATGCTACTACCAAAACTGTAGAAGAGACATGCTTCCCAAGTAGTAATTTACTTATTTTGAATGAAGAAATTAGGATATTTAATTGTACATAGTGCTATCCATGATTATGAAATTTTAGAGTACCAATTTTACTCATTTTTATATATTTCATGCTTTTCTTTCCTTTGGCACATGAAAGTTTTCTGATTTATTATAGTATGCCTACAAACATACTGGAATTAAAATGATCCGTCATGTTTATTAGCATTTAAAGAAACATCAGTCCATATTTAAATTTAAACTGCATTTAAGATGAGATTGCAGAGTTTGCTTGCTGATTGGTGTTTTGAAGTGATTTGCAAATGTAAAATTGTAAGCCTGTTTGTTGACTTGTGAAAGATTGCTCAAACATATAGTTAGCAGATTTACACCTGTGATAACAAGCTAGTGAGTATGAGAAGAAGACATACAATGAGAGGAATTCACATTTTGTATCAGTAATAATTTTTTTAACACCAAAGGTTGTTGAACCTTGTTTAATGGAATGGATTATTTTAGCAGCTGGTGGCATAGTAGTCCCAGAGAAATGTTTCCAAAATTCATGTGATCCCAATAATGAGGACATGCTCAACTTCATTTGTGGAATGGTGTATATTTATACTTACTCTTGGAATTCACAGTACAAATAAGCTTTGCTAATTCCTGATGTAAAGAAATTTGTTTAACACTGTTTAATCTGATGTCTAATTGGAGATACTTGGAGAACCACTGAGTAGGAAACATTACTATAGTTATATCTACAAATAAAATATATCATATAGAAATATTACACAAATGAAACATATTATCCAGATTTAGGATTATTTAATTTCTGGCATCTTTTTTTTTTAATTTTTTTTTTCAACGTTTATTTATTTTTGGGACAGAGAGAGACAGAGCATGAACGGGGGAGGGGCAGAGAGAGAGGGAGACACAGAACCTGAAACAGGCTCCAGGCTCTGAGCCATCAGCCCAGAGCCCGATGCGGGGCTCGAACTCACAGACCGCGAGATCGTGACCTGGCTGAAGTCGGACGCTTAACCAACTGCGCCACCCAGGCGCCCCAATTTCTGGCATCTTCTAGAACTATATTTCTGCATTATAAGTAAAAATACAATAGAACAAAAGAAACCTGTTCATTTCTATGAGTCTGCATGTAAGATTTTTGCATGATTTGGAATTTATATCATCCAAATTTAAATTTTAAGCTTACCCAAATATGGGCAATTTTGAATTTGAGGAAGTAGCCAATAATAATTGTATTATTATTTTTTGCCTGATGTATTGAATGCTTAATACCTCATAAATGGATGCTGGAGGCCTCAGAGATTCTCAAGGATATAACGTTACTACACAGAATATAGAAAAATTTTGTGGCTTTCTATTGTGTTGCCAAACTATTTTTCTCAGTCAGGAAACATTTCAAAACATAGATATCTATAAGTAAAACATTTTTGTTATTCTAATTAAAGAACTGCCTGGAGAAGTGGAACAATATTAGATCTTATCTCTCCATTAGAAGTTCACAGGAGGAATTTAACAGAGTTAAATTCTGCGAGACAGACTTAACCCTCCTAGAAATCTTTGCAACATTGAGGTTGATTCATTTTGAGGCAGATTCATAAAAAATATGTTTATAACTCACCTGATTTAAAAACACACCAATTGGCCACCATCTCCCTATAGCTATTAACTCTGGCATTTTTCAGAAAGATCACGCATAAAATTATTCTTTTATATTCTGGCAGTCCAAGGGCACCTGGGTCACTTAGTCGGTCAAGCATCTGACTCTTCGTTTCTGCTCAGGTCATGATCTCAAGGTTCATGGGTTTAAGCCCCACATGAGCTGACAGTGCAGAGCCTTCTTGGGATTCTCTCTCTCTCCCTCTTTTTCTAACCGCCCCCCCCCCAACCCGTCATGCTCTCTCCCTCTCTCTTTCTCTCTCTCAAAATAAATGAGTAAACTTAAAAAATATATATAAATAGGTTCTGGCAGTCTGAGTAATGGTATCTTACTTTTAGATTGTATTCTGGCATTTACAAATCCAAACTGTTCTGATATCTTTGTCCTCCTTTGTATCTGAGATTTAGTTTACAGCTAGTTGAGAGCTAATTTGAAAGAGATTAGACTTTAAAATATATGTAAACATGTTTTAAAAGAAACAACTGAGAGAATAAGATAGTATAATTAAGACAGGAAGAGAAAGTTTTTACTGTTGCTGTTTGTTTGTTTTAAATTTAAAAATATAATGAACACCTGCCTGTAAGTAATCAACAATTCCAGAGTATTTAAACTGACCTCACTGTCCAGCCTATTTAAGTAAAAGTGCTTTAAATTTATGAGCTGGGATGAATAGTTTATGAAGGGCACTATGAATCCCCTCAAATTGCAATAGTAGTCCAGCAGCTACAGGAGCAAACGAAAAGGCTTTGTGTGTTTTCACAGTATAGTTCTAAGCCCATTTCCCCCACATCAATAGCCTAGGTACGATGGCACTTTCACTAAGTGTGGTAACAGCCTGCAAAACACCTAAAACTGGAAGAATTAAAAGTAATCCTTAGATAATTGAACTCACTAAGAAAGTACAGAATAGTTTGGTGCAGAGGTTGATCGTGCATTCTCCTTCTACCTCACCATGTGTGCCCATAATACAGGACTCACTACCTATCTGTGTCTCTGTCTGAGATGTCAGTGCCTAAACTGGATGTGTGAGGAAGGGGAAGCATAGACATCTTGAAACAGTTCTAGTTTCTTGTTGCTGACACACACAGTCATGGTCAGGAAGCCACTGCTCTCACTCACAGATGCCTAGGCTTTTCTAAATGCCTGATTTCATCAAGAAGCCCATAGAACATTTTCTGCTTCTTTGCTGCTATTTACATTTACTAAGACCTCAGAGATTTTCTTCGACTCCTTCAACCTAGGCAGACTTTGTAAAAGCTGACCTTTGTGCCAGAGGATTTTTAAAAAAAATTATCACTTTGGGGCACTTGGGTGGCTCAGTCAGTTAAGCGTCTGACTTTTGGCTCAGGGTTTGTGGGTTCCAGCCCTGCATCGTGCTGTGTGCTGACAGCTCAGAGCCTGGAGCCTGCTTCAGATTCTGTGCCTCCTTCTCTCTCTGCCCTCCTCTGCTCGCATTTTTTTCTCCCTGTCTCTCAAAAATAAATAAATGTTTAAAAATAATTTTTTTTTAGATTATCACTTTTTTTTCTCCTTTGCTTTTCCCTATAGAGAACGAATGGATAGTTACCAGAAGGGCGGTAGGTGGGGGGATGGGTTAAATAGGTATTGGGGATTAAGGAGTGCATTTGTTGTGACGAGCACCGGATGTTGTATGGAAGTCTTGAGTCACTATTATACACCTGAAATTGACATTATACTGTATGTCAACTAGCTGGAATTTTAATAAAAACTTAAAAAGCAGTTATTAAAAATGCAAGACATGAAACATATTCCACAAAGTACTCCTGAAAGTTATTTTCCTTATTTCAGAGTTACATTGAGTATATTTAAAACTATGCAGCTCTATGCCCTCCTAGAACTCATGCATTCATTGTCATGAACATTTATTTAGTTTGGGAAGTGATTTTTTTTTTCCATTTAAGATTAACTGCACCCATACAGAAAGTGTGGCAAGCCAATGATTATATTTTGGAAAATAATAATTCATTAGCTTACAGAAATTGCCTTTGCCTTTTCTGAGTTCATCATAGTGGACTGATGTGGTTTTGTTCTGTGTTGTTGTCCTTTCCATTAATGTGGAATGTAGAAGTAGTTTTATAATTGGTGAAAAGAATGCAGAGTAAGTAATAATGACCACGGTTTACATAGAGTTGTTCATAATATTATAATTGGAAGCATAGTAAATAAAGCATGCGTCTCATGCCACAAATATTATACCCAAAGCTTATACCTTTATCAAATGACCCTCCTGCCAATTTATTGACAAAGGATTTGTGCTATTAAAATTTTTTCATGTTTACTTTGGCCTCTTTGCACCTTTGCATTAAAAAATATGGTTAGTGGGGTGTCTGGGTGGCTCAGTCGGTTAAGATCCTGACTTGATTTGGGCTCAGGTCACGATCTTATGGTTCATGAGTTCAAGCCTCACGTCAGGCTCCACGCTAACAGTGGAGAGCCTGCTTGGGATTCTCTCTGTCTGTCTCTCTCTCTCTCTTTCTCTCTCTCTACCCTTCCCCCACTTGTGCATGTGCTCTCTATCTCTCTCTCACAAAATAAATAAATAAACAAAAAAATATAGTTAGTGGTCACAAAGAAGTATGATTTTACATTTTAGGTTGAATAATATTCAACAGAACTTTTTTAGGATGATGTTCCATACATTGTCATCCCAATCCTATGTAGTAAAATAAATATCTAGAAACTTTTGTCCGTGGAGAATATACAGAAATTTAGAAATCTAGAGCAACAATTAGGCCCCACTTTGCACATGCAGATATTCTTTCTCACTAGATTTTTCTCTGTTTATGCTGATGTGATATATTTTTTTTCTGTATGATTTCAAGTGGCTTTTCCACATTAGCTTTCTAGTTAGATTATTTTCTCTGGAAATATGCTTTTCTCTTATTAAGTTAAAAGCAAGTAACTAGATGTGACTCATGATTCTGGCACCTGTGTTATTTAGGGTATTTTATGGCAGTGACCTACAGGATCTAGTCTACAGGATCTAGCCTAAGCAAAAAAATGGGGAATGTATAATAATATATTTTATATACTAATTTGTTTTATATAATTATATATTTTATAATATAATATAATATAATATAATATAATATAATATAATATAATATAATATAAATCTCTGTAACCTTGGGAGATGATATAGCTAAAACTTACGACTCGGGAACTAATTAGAATCAAGGGTATAAATGCTGCCATTTCTCTCTGTCTTTGTTTCTCAGTTCTTTTTTTTATGTGCCTTCTTCTCTCACTCTATAGACTATCAAATTTTGATTACAATGCTATATGACAGTCTATAGCTCCTGGATTTAGTTTTCTTCCATTAATAAACTAACCATCATGGTTTGCCTCATTTTGATTCCAAATTTGCACAGAAAAAATTCTGATTGGCTCAGTTTAGGTTAAGTACTGACTTAAGGCCAATCAATTATAATTGTGGGAGGGGACGTTGGCAGATTTCTGTGAAGTTTCAGGAAAACAGTAACTGTGGTAACAGAAAGGACTAGGCAGGCAAGATAATACTTGCTTTCTATAGAACTTTGTAATTTAACTTAATTAACTTAGTATTTCTTACACATCCACTATAAGCAAGCCATTGCATATAGCTATTGTATTGAATAAAGATGAATAAGATACAGTATCTGTATTCACAAAGTGTAAGGGAATACAGCTGCTGCACAGATCATTGGGGTATGGTACAGACAGAGAATGGGGTTTGGTGCTGATCATAGGGAGAGAAATAGGAGGTTAGGAGATGAAACGTTTGCTCCCCTGGAGAGTTTTTGGAATAGAAGAGGTCTGAGTATATGTGGGGCCCAAAAGAAAAAAGGAGCAAGCCAAAGGAGCCGGACTAAACTTAGAAGCAAATGAGGATTGATTGAGCAGAATGTTAGAATTGGAAGAAGAGGAGGAGACAATGGAAGAAGAGGGCTTAGGAATTTGTTTGGTTTCTTCCTCAAAGATGAAACCAAATGATGGATAAAGGCATTAGTAACAGTTGAGTTGTTAAATAGGGTTGTAGTGGACTTAATAAAGTTTGGGACATTCGTCAGCAATATCTACTACTTAGGAGTTAAAATGTGGAGCCATTCCTTCCCCATTGCCTGGTCCTCTATTTCTTTGATTCTTTCCCCCTGTCCGTGATGCTCTTGGTGTCAGCAGTTGTTGGCATGGTTAACCCCACAGATGGCATTCAGGAAAGTAGATTATCTCCCTAAGGGTTATCATTTCTTTCCAAAGATCATGGCTTCTGGATTCACTTCTTAGCAGTTCTTTTGTTATATGTTAGCATGTGAAATAATAATATTTATAAAAAGGATATGTGTATGATTATGTGTCATTAAAGTGTTTGCTAACTTACTGCTTGTTGGCCTTCAGATAATTTCCAGCTCATGGTGACAGGTTTCCTGTTGCAGGTGAACTGAATTAATTTTTTAAAGTAATATCTTTTGGTAAGGCTATGCCAAATGGTATGTTAGATTTCAAATGTATTACTTTGCCCCATTTGTTATATTCTACAAACTTTTATAATTCAAACAACAAATATAATAAGTGTGTCTCTGAAAATTGTACATTGAGGAATGATGATGGCCATTACTCTCCCCTTGAGGTTCATGAATTTTCCTCTTGGCATTTGTTCCCTTATTTAACTGGCAATATAAATTTACAGTTTACAGATACAAATCCTATCATTTTTTTGTTTTCGTTTTCGTGCATTTTCTATAAACAATGATTTTGAAAAAATAAAGCCTATATTTTGCAGGTTGTACACATGTACATATGAATTTGCCCATATACGGATTTAAAACTATATATGTAATGACTTTCACAATATCTTTTTAAAGAATATTTTGTTTTTCAAATTCAACCGACTCTAAATTTGAATAAGAATTCACCCATTTTAGTGAAGCCTTTTAAAGTTTAACATCTGTTCCATAAATGAAATTATTTGCCAGCACTAAAAATACCTAAAATGATTTTTTAAGAAAAAGTTTTTTTTAATTAATTCATTCAACAAATGTTTATTATTTGGGGTTGCCTGTTGTACTAGGCTGGGTGCTGGGGATACAGCAGTGAACACAATATGGTCTCATGAAACTTTCATTTCAGTGGAACGGTGGTTCTCAAACTTGGACACACATCAGAATCACCTGGAGAGTTAGCTAAAACATAGATTATTGGGCCCAACCCTTAGAGTTTCCAAATCAGTACTTTTGATGTGGGCTCCAGAATTTGCATTTCTCACAAGTTTCCCATATGTTTCTGATGCTGCTGGTCCTGTGACCACACTTTGAGAACAGCTGTGCCAGAGGAAGGCAATGCTGTCTATCCACCAGCCTATGTGTGCCCTGCTGACCCACGCCCACTGCAGGATCCCCTTTGTACTCATTTCCCATAGTAAAAATGTTTTCTATAAATGCAATTTGGTGTGTGGATAGTGCACAGATTGTGGAGTTGCTTATCAAATTATCAAGAAATTTACAAGGTCAGAGAGACATAATTTTCAAAGACAAAAGCTACCTTGTTTATCCCAATGTATAAAAATGTATAATCAGCATTATGGCCTGATTTCCAATTTAATCATCACTTTATTTTAACATAAAGCTTTTCTTTCTGATCTTTTGGTAACCCTCCAGTTTTCCGTAGTCTTTTAAAAGTGATGGCCAGTGGTTCATTTATTGCAATAATTAAGATGGATAGCAGCATGCCAGCTGGAATGACTACACTTGTGTTTGTTGTATAAATTATTTTCCTAGTATGAAAGCCTCTTTTATGGCTCTTTATTTGGTCATATCGTTTGTACCCTAACCCGTTAAACATAGCATGTTTAAGAGAGATATTTATAAAGATGCTGGTAATATTTACCAGGTTTTAATCACTATTAATTCATGTCTGTATTTCTCTTTACACTGGAGACTGCCTTTAACTTTGTTTCTTCTGCCAAGAGGAGCAGAAAGCCCTTCTAAGCCCTCATAAGTCCCCCCCACCCCCCCTTTTTTTTTTACTACCTTTACGCTCCCTTTATTTTGTTCTGATTCTCAACCCTTTCCCTTGTGAATTTTAAGTGGCTTTGGGCAGTTCACCCAAAGTACATAGAAACACAGCCCCCAATGTGTATTTCTTACAAGGCATATTGAAATTCTCTTAAAACACAGATAGCAGTTGACTTTTATTTTTACAAAAAAATGTTAGTTGAGTTTGATAGTCTTTCCCATTGCAAAAGTAAATGCATCTTAGATTCAACAGAAACTATTCAGATAAAGTTTGGACCCTGGTTGCCTTATTTCTGTATCTGTCATAGTACCTAATACATTTCAGTAAGTATTTGCTGACCTAGTTTTGTTCTATACATTTTAGCTTCAAAGGAAATTGCATGTATGTTATTATTCTGAGCCTTAGGATATTCACTGTTGCTATATTTACAATATGCATCTTCCCTTTTAAATTATAAATCTGAAAAGATAAATAAGAATATGACACTCTGTCTAAATATTAATTTAGTTATTATCTGTATGTCAAATAACTAGTTATAACAATTTAGAGTAGCTAACAAGAAAATTTAGTTAAATAAGTATATATTATTATGTGTATATATACATATTAGACCTAAGTAGATTTATTGTCCGCAACTCTTTAACTGTCCTTATCAGATTTCAGTATAAAGAAAAACAGTGAATGAAATAAGCAAAAGACTATACCTGGTTGTTGTCAATGATATTAATTTCTCTATCTTGTAACTCTCTCTATATTGTGATAATTTTGTGCTTTTGGTCCAATCTTGCAGGTTAGACTTTTCTGACCACCCAAACCATGAAAATTTGCTTTCCTTGGTAAATGTGAAAGAGCCGGTCAGTTCACACAAAGACAACAAGGGTCACTCTGTTTGGAAAATGTTGGCTTTCTTTCAGCTGGGTTGCTCTTGGCCTAAGAATACAGAGTATTCTTAGTAGCTAAAATTAACTTGGTTAGTGGATAGGCTGTATCCCTTTATACATAAACGTTGTTTTCTAAAAGTCACAAAAATTGTCCTAAATCCCTTTACCCTATTCCTACTACCATCATCTACTTTGTGTTACTTACTTGCCAATATCTTTATTCTTATACACAAATTTGATATGTTGTCATCACTCCTATTTTCAAATAATTGAACTTAAAAACATAATAACCGTAAGGAGTAACTGCATTGTCTTATAAAGGCTGATAAAGTTAATTTAGGTACATTTAAAGTATAAAGGAAGAATAAAAAAGTAAATATCTCTCTTCTTGATAATCAATAAGAAGATGAAATATTTTTCTTATAGAATATTTTAGACACCTGAAAGCTTTAATTTTCCATTGGTAAATAGATAATTGTTTTAAAGATTTTTTAATAGCTTGTTTATTTATTTTGAGAGAGAAACAGAGAGAACATGAGCAGGAGAGAGGTAGAGACAGAGGGAGAGTGCTGGCAGCACAGAGCCTGACACAGGGCTTGATCTCACAGACTTCAAGATCATGACATGAGCTGAGATCAAATCAGATGTGCAACCAACTGAGCCACCTATGCATCCCCCAAACAGTTATTTTATTATTAGGTTTTGAAAACTATTTTTTGACATCTGCTCTAAATGTCATTTATTTGTAAATGACAAACAAAAATAAAACATCATCTTTTTTACATGCACTACAATTTTTTTAATTTAAAATAAAAAACTGTAATGTCATTCAATAAATAGTGTTGAAGAACCTTTGAGTAATAAACTGATCAAGCATAATGTATCCCTTTTTTTTCCTTAGCTTGTTTGAGATATAATTGACACGTAACCTTATAAATTACAAAATGATTACCACCATAGCATTGGCTACCACCTTTATCCTGTCACATAGTTACCATTTCTTTTTTATGGTGAGAATATTTGAAATCTACTCTCGGCAATATTCAACTATATAGTATAGTATTATTAGCTATAATAACATGCTGTACATTAGACACCCCAACATGTTAATTTTGTAACTGGAAGTTTGTACCCTTTGAGCAACATCTCTCCTTTTCCTCTACCCCCAACTTTTGGTAACCACTACTTTACTCCCTGTTTCTCTGAGTTTGTCTTTTTTAGATTCCACAAATAAGTGATACTACACAGTATATGTCTTTCTCAGTCTAACTTATTTGACATATGTGACACCCTCTAGGCCCATCCATGTTGTCACAGATGATAGGATTTCCTTCTTTCTCATGGTCTAATAATACATATATCACATTTTCTTTATCTATTCATCCATTGATGGACCCTTATATGACAAAATGCCCATCAAGAATTGGCACATTAAAAAAAATTTTTTTTTTAATGTTTATTTATTTTTGGGAGGCAGAGAGAGACAGTATGAGCAGGGGAGGGGCAGAGAGAGAGACACACACACACAGAATCTGAAGAGGCTCCAGACTCTGAGCTGTCAGCACAGAGCCCAACGCGGGGCTCAAACTGACAAGCCGTGAGATCATGACCTGAGCCAAAGTTGGATGCTTAACTGACGGAGCCACCCAGGCGCCCCAAGAATTGGTGCATTTTTTGACAGAAATTCCCAGTGAGTATAAACCACTTCACTAGATTATCTAAGAGTAAGTTGTTTTACTTACTTTCCATATCTTGGCTATTATGAATAATGCTACAAGAAATAGAGGAGTGCCAATATCTTTTTGAAATACAGTTTTCATTTTCTTGGATATATACCCAGAAGTGAGATTGCTGGATCCTATGGTAGTTCTATTTTTAATTTTTTGAGGAATCTCCATAGCATTTTTCATAGTGGCTGCACCAAGCATAGTGTATCCCTTGCATTTCTGTAATGGTTTTGTTAATGCTCTTCTGTAATTTGATTAGATTCAGAAAAGTAATACAATGATGATAAGCATGTTTAACACTTTTCAGCCACAGCTTCAGAAGTTTGATATAGAGAAAGAACTCTTCCCAGACAGAATGGAAGAAATATTCAGGTGAAAGTTCTCCTGAAGACAAGATAGTGGTAGGTAGCGGAGGTGGTGGCGGGATTTGCTGGGTGAGAAAGGAGAAGTCAGAAGCTGTGGCTCAGACATTGGGGTCAGACAGCCCAGGGATTAGATTCCTGCTCAGTCATCAGCTAGCCATGTGCTTTTGAGAAAGTTACTTCAACGTTTTGATCCTTTTATTCCCATCTCTAAAATGAGGAAGTTAATACCTTTTTTATGATGTTATTGGCACCATTAAATTTTTTAAATGCATATTAAAGTGTTTTACACATGCGTTAGGCACTCATTAATGAGTGCTATTATTAAAAAGTCTTATTATTAAAGAAAAGAGAATAAGCTACTATTAAGGAGAAAGCAACAATCTTTGAACTGTCAGAATCGTACAGCACATGTAAGATGTTTCCCATGGAAGTTGAACCTTAATCAGAGCATAATAAGGAATTGCTACAAGCATTGGTATTTTCTTAGAAATGGACTAGTGACTTCACACTAGTGAAGAAATGATCAGTGCATCCTGATCAGTGGTGATTCCCTTTCATGTTGAATAGAGAAGACTGCAATGACACACTAAATAACAAATTGAGATATGAGTTATCTCTCTGGAATTTGTATCTTATATTTGATGGAGCATCACTGAGACTTATGAACCTTGCTGACTTCCAACACAACCACCTGAGAAACTTCTTCAGGAATGACCAGGAGCAACAGAGCAGAGGCGTAGGACAGAATTTTCGGGAGAAGATAATATGCAAATACCTTTGTCATAAGAAATATGTTTTGCTTTTCAAAACATTCATGCTTGCTCTCAATATGGTTGTTTGTTCATTCGTTTGTTCAGTAAATTTTTATCAAGTGTTTATTTTGTTATTAAGAAGGAGCTACACATGGAAATATAGTAATAACCAAGACAGCTATAGTCCCTGCTTTCATCAAGCTTATAGTGTGCCCAATTTTTTTTTTTAAAAAACCGTTCCAAGTCTTTCAGAGGGTATCTGTCATATCAGGTAGAAGAAATCATGTAAAGTTATCACTCCCTTCCTATAACTCTTCTAATGACCCCTGCCTTTCTCATTATTAGACATGACCAGGTGCTTTAGATGCTCTGAAACAAAGTAAATGCCTCTAGATCAGTGGTTTTCAACCCTGCACTTGGAGAGGTTTAAATACCAATACCTGAGTCTTATCACAAGCAATTGAATAAAAATCCTGGGGCCTGAGGTCCAAGCATCAGTATTTAAAAATTTTTTTTTCAGTATTTATTTTTGAGAGACATGAGTGGGGTAAGGGCAGAGATAGAGAGACACAGAGTCCAAAGCAGGCTCCAGGCTCTGAGCTGTCAGCACAGAGCCTGACATGGATCTCGAACTCATGAATCACAAGATTATGACCTGAGCTGAAGTCAGATGCTTAATCGACTGAGCCACCCAGGTGCCCCAGTATTCATATATGTGTGTGTGTGTGTGTGTGTGTGTGTGTGTGTGTGTGTATACACACATATGTATATATATGTGTGTGTGTGTGTGTGTGTATATATATACATATTATATATATATATAAAATATGTATATATATATAATATATATATATATAATATATATATATAATATGTATATATATATATGTTTATTTATTTATTTTGAGAGAGAGAGAGAGAGAGAGAACGCTCCAGAGAGGGGCAGAAAGGGAGAAAGAGAATCCCAAACAGGCTCTATGCTGTCAATTCAGAGCCTGATGAGGGGCTTGAACTCACGAACCATGAGATCATAACTGGAGCTGAAACCAAGAGTCAGGTGTTTAACTGACTGAGCCACCCAGGCATCCCGGGCATTAGTATTTTAAAAAAAAGTTTGGAGTTGATTCTAATGTGTAGCCATGATTGAGAATCACTTCTTGAGAGAGAAGAACAACAGCTATAGAATTCTGGGATAGTGAGTCCTGACAAACACCAACCAAAGAGAATGATAAAAATAATACTTCTAGAACTTTGCCAAACTTCCTTCGCATGTGTTTCAAGTATATGGTTTATACAGAAAGCAAGTAAAACAACTTGCTCTTAGATACTAGTGATTTCATTTATACCCAGTGGAAATTTCTGTCAAGAAATGTGTCAATTCTAGACATTTTGTCATGTTGTTAGGAATTTCCTATCTATACAAGGTGTATTACTGCACCATACCTGGCCAACAGGAGCTATATAATTACAATGAATTGAGGTCAGACTGATCTATGTATTTAAGATGATAGTACCTACATGAATTTGAATTTGGGACTTGTAACTTTAAACTATTGGCTTTATTTGATCCTCCCAGTCACCTTTGATGTTGTAACAGGGCCATCTGAACAGGGGTACCATTTGCAATTTCAGTCTCCAACGTTGCCAATCTGGGTCACCCAGAATTAGCGCAATGGAAGAGGCAGACGGAACAGGCTGCGTTAGAAATTACAAAGGCAAGCTGTCTTGTGCTGGAGGAAAGGAGATAGTGTCTGTTGTGATGAACACCATAAAATCCATCAGAAATTCCATTCACAGTCAATCAGGGCAGAAGAGTTAACGTCCATTTCTCCTTTGTGTATGTGTATGTTTGTATGGTGCTTGGGTGTGTGTGTGTGTGTACCCCAATATTGTTTGAACCTCCATGGAAATAGGCTTTGCTAACTTGGTTTATCATCTACTGTTGGTTTATTTGTAAATCTAAATGCTAACTCATTTATTCTGTTTTCCTTCCTGAGGCAGGCAGGCTTCAATTCACTTAACAGCATGCGAGCGACTCAGAGACTGTGAAATCTAATCACATTTTGACCCATCCTTAAATTGCTTCATATCCACACGTTAGACTTTTCATCTGTGAAAAAATGTATGATGATGCCATATTCTTCCGCAGGGATTTGTTTGAGGAATAAATATTAATAATGATTGTGGGGCACTTTGAAAATACAAAGTGTTATGAAAAGTAAATTATTTTAAAAATTTTCTTTGACATCAAGAAAAAGTGTAATGTTTCCCATTATAAGCCTTTTAGAGAAATTTAATATTTGGTTTCTCTTTATAATTTTCTACATACTTGGGTACAATACTTCTCCCAACCCATTAATGGAGTGGGTAAACATCATATAATATTGAAGGATATTTCTATTAGGCCAACTTTCAATTATTCATGTTAATGGAAGAACATTAATGCAGCTCTTACAAAATGACAGACTGTCAGAAAGTTCTCAGGAAGGATGAAGGGCCAGAAAACCTAGAGGCCCTCATTTGTATAAATTTGCTGCACTGTCTTTGTCAACTGTGGCTAATAATTGTGTTAGAGGTCATGTGGTCAGGGAGAACCCCTTCTACCTGTGCAATCAAGAGGAGCTGGGAATTGGGAACAAGTGATCCCCACCCCTCCAAGACATCCCAAGTTCACTCTGAATGCCCCACTTGGTAGAAGAAAATTCATCTATCACGGTATAATAACAGTAGGAGAGGTATCAAAGATGTAAAAGTACTAGTAAAAGAGGAATAGTAATAACAGCAGCAGTAGCAGCAACAGTTCTAGGAGTAGTAAGAATGCTATCAGTGGCACCAGGAGAAAAAGGTAGCGTTTATTGACACTACATGCCAGGCACTATTCTAAGCTCTGTACGTGTTCTAACTCAGTTAATTCTCACCATAGTCCTTCTAAAATGGGCTGTTTCCATTTTATGGGATATTGTCTATGAGAACATTATTCATCAACCCCAGCAAAGGGCCAAAGGGCAAATTGGTATGCAGCTTTGAAAGTTTAGAGATGCTGGTTGGTCATCTGAAGAGAGCTGAACGGGGACTTCTTAGCAATGCTGCCTTTAAGGCAGCAGAAGTCCTCAGGTGACTCTTTGAGTATGTGGCATAGACAGCTTCGGACGCTAAAGAGCAGAACATTCTAGAAAGTTCTTCAGTCCTCTGTGTTTGGGGTCTAATGTAGATGTAAAACATATTTATCCTGAAGATGAAAAGTACAGAAAATGACTTAATCACATTTAAAAACTTATAAACAACAAAACAAAGGAAAAAAAGTTCACAGTGGTAAGGGCATTTCATGAACTGATAGAGGTTGCTGAAAGAGGAAATGGAATCTTTTCCCTTGGAGACATTCAGTGTCAGGACTGATGGCATCAGGATAGCATCTGAGTAAAACCTGGAGAAAGAAAGGGTGAACCTCTAGAGTTCTTTCAGACCTATGATTTTATAAAGTAATTTGTACATTTTTAATATCTCAGAGCAGTACTCATAATGGGAGAAAGAGACACCTGTGTCCAAATAATTAGAACTTCAGTTTCTTTCAGCATTCTACCTTAACAACCTTGAAGACTGTGGCAAATAAATAAACAAACAAATAAATAAAAATATGAAGGTCATAAAGGATTAAAAATAAATGTGCTTTTTTCTCATTGTGAACTCATGGGAGATAATGTTTGAATTATATAATTAAAATTAATTTGAAATATAATCCTCAAGGTTTAAACAAATACATCTTTTTCACAGTAACACTGTTAGAGGTAAAATACAGTAGAATGATTTTGTACTGAAAACCAGTAAAATTAGTGATCCATAAGTGCCTGTTTTCATGCAAGTTATTAATCTAGTACTATTATGTATGGGAAATACTAAACTGTAATTCAAAATTATATTTTTTTAAAGCGCCATGTTGTTTCCTTTACACATGAGATGATTTACAATCTTAAGTGCTGTGTTATTCCAAAGAAAAATGACTTAGGTATAGTACCAGAAGTCAACATGAGCAGAAAACAAATGATGATTTTGTTTAGTTTAAGAAAAATTTCCCTAGCTCCCTAAGTTTGGAAAATACTGGGAGAAAAATGTGAATAAAAATATGAAATACATATTAACGTTCATCCTGTATGTTTAAAATTTTATATCACATACTCAATAAGAGCTGATGGGTGTGTCAATGAGTATATTAATTAGAATTTCTGCAAAGAAACATTTTAAAGTAAATGATAATAAATCTCATGCATATATACTTCTCATGTGAAAAACAGTAATAAAAGGTTTAAGTGTAACATTTTCAGATGCTTATGATTTGCCTGGATTCTATGAATTTGTGCATATAGTTAGGAAATATATCTTGCCATTCCAACAAGCCTTCTTCTAAATCAGTGTTCTGTCACTAGCTAGCATTATGACCTTGGATAGCTTTAATAATGTCTCTGAGTTTCCCTTATTTCATCTTTAAAATGTGTATAATGATAGCATTTACCTAAGTATTCTTGCAAGGATTAAATCAATTAGTGAATTAAATGCTTGGCACAGTGATGTCTAATATGTCACTGAAGACTATATTTTATACTTATATAATCTTAAATATATCTGATAACAATACCAAATATTTTAGATTAAGTATTATAGGTTGAACAGTTATAGAAATAGTGTATTTGTATAGTAATTCTAGTGCTAATTTTATGTGCAAATTTGCTGTATAAATCAGGCTACAGAATAGTTTCTCCATCTCTATGCACATTCTCAGATCATTTCTATCTTGCAGAACAGGATTTGTACTATATATACAGATTTGTATGACAGTCTAAAACATGCCTAGACTCTATAATCAAATATACCTGACTTCTAGTTCCTGCTGTGGCACTATCCCATCTCTGAGCTTTAGTTTTCATCTGTAAAATGAAAGAATTGGTATTTAACTAATAAATTGTTTGAAATTATAGATGTAACAATGTCAAGTATCTCTATTGTTGACATAGAGCAGGCTTAATACTAAATAGATATGTGTCTTGAGCTCTTCCTTATTGCTACATGTGCTTGATCCTTGTAGGCTTCCTTTTAATTACAGTCTCTTTTAGTGAGGAAACACAAAAGAAAGATAATTAAAAAATTGAATGTGTAATGTATTTGGCTGAAATTTTGTACTCACGAAACAGAGGAAAATGGTATAGTACACAATTACATTTATGTAGTCCTAAAATGGACATGTGGTTATTTATTAAACATTTTTCAGTTTAATTTAGCAATTGTAATGCCTACTGTATGCAAAACATCATGTCCAGTGTTGATGAGGGGGATAAATGTAAATTAGATACAGTTCTGCTGTTTTGTGACTTCAAATCCAGTGATGGACAAAAACATAGTAACATGAGTAGTAACTTAAGTAATGTAAGTTATGAAAGTGTTTGGGGAGGTGCACATTCAAAGTGCTACGGATTTGGAGGAGAAATACAGATTTGTTCTAACTGGAATGAATTGGGTAGCCTCCTTATTCAACGTTTTTTGTTTTTTTTTTTTTTTTTTTGTTTGTTTGTTTTTTTTTTTATTTTTGGGACAGAGAGAGACAGAGCGTGAACGGGGGAGGGGCAGAGAGAGAGGGAGACACAGAATCGGAAACAGGCTCCAGGCTCTGAGCCATCAGGCCAGAGCCCGACGCGGGGCTCGAACTCACGGACCGCGAGATCGTGACCTGGCTGAAGTCGGACGCTTAACCGACTGCGCCACCCAGGCGCCCCTATTTAACTTTTTTTCAACTTTTTTTTTTTTTTTTTTATTAAGGGTAGCCTCCTTATATAGTTAGCCTGTGAAGGATGGGAACGCTGCTAGGAAGTTTAAGGCACTCTAGGAAACACCTTGAACAAAGACTCAAATTTGAGAAAACTCAAGCGTATGTTTATGGAAATGGAATAAAGGGTGTGTGTGTGTGTGCGCACGCGCGTGCATGTAAGCAATGGGTTAAGTCAATGTAGTGAGAGATAAAGTTCAAAACGTAAGTTGTAGTTATACCGGAGAAGGATTTGAAATCTAGGCTTAGTGCTGTGGAGCTTATTTTGTGAACACATCAAAGGCTTTTTCAGCTAGGGGAATGAAAAGTGCCAATTTATATTTGAGAAAAGCAAGGCTGATGCTTGTATTTAAGATACATTTTCAGAGAGAGTGGAAGGAGAGAGAACATTCAGGAAGCTGTGGTGAAGGTAAGAGCAAGAGGTAAACTCAATCTGATCCAGAATAGTGTGAGTAGAGCTGATGAGATATAGTAGAGCACCAACAAGATCCATGTCAGCTCTGATAGTTTTGGCTTCTCTGTAAAGTACTATTTTGCATGAACCTGTCAAGCTAGTACCCTGGAAATGTTGTAAAGTTCTCTTAGGAAGCACCTTGGAATAGTTGATGGATGTCCATTTTTCCATGCTCATTTACTGAGAGACTGCAGGCGGGGTGCCTAAATTTGCTCTTTGTCAGTAAACGTGAATTACTTGCCTTCATCACTTTGGTCTCAGAGAGGTTTTAAGGATTAATTAGTTGAGATAAAGTTCTTTGGAAAGAAGAGCTACAGAACATATGGTTGTCCTGAAACAAATAAATCTTACAGATGTCTCTAGATCTGTGCTTTGGAAGTAAATTGTGAAAAGGCAAAGATTGTGTCAAGTGAAAGATAAGCAGAGATCACCAAATAATAAGCCCCCCAGGACCAGCTTTTACATAGGAAATGAAAATTTATGTCCACTGACAACAGTCTGCAGATATACCTTTAAGAAAACAACCTCCTGATTAGCCTTAGAGCCACATTAATGCCAGCAATGGAAACATTTATTGGTTCTCTTCTGGAAACCATATGAATATATTGAATCAAAGTGGCCTTGTAGTTTTATTTGAATGTATATTCTTTTAGTTATTACTGATAGGATTATATGTTGTCTTTTTCTACCATCATATTTGTCTTAGCCCCCCTCTTTCTTTTTCTTTTTCTTTTCTTTTCTTTTTTAACGTTTATTTATTTTTGAGACAGGGAGAGACAGAGCATGAATGGGGAGGGTCAGAGAGAGAGGGAGACACAGAATCTGAAACAGGCTCCAGGCTCTGAGCTGTCAGCACAGAGCCCGACGCGGGGCTCGAACTCACGGACCGCGAGATCATGACCTGAGCCGAAGTCGGACGCTTAACCAACTGAGCCACCCAGGCACCCCTCTTTCTTTTTAAATTATGTCTACAAATTTATGTCCAAAGATATATCTTCATTATACTTTTATCAATAGTTTTTTTTTCTTTGATGCAACCATAAGTGAACACCAAGCAGATTTTACAGAGAACATTCATTCTATAGGTTTTACTCTTATTCTGTAGGTTGTATGCTTAAAATGTAGTCAGAATAACAACATATTTGGGGGCCTAAAGTCAATCTATGTTTTATTTTATTTTATTTTTATTTTCTTATTGATCTTTATTGCATCTCTATAAGACAACCATGCACTCTCAGTGCCCTGTCTACCTGCCAACAGACAAGGCAGATGTGCTTGGTAATGCTCTCCAGGGTAGTCTGCCAATTCTCCTTCTTGTTTCCAAATTCGGCCCATTTCCATTATCTTCAAACTGGCTCCTGATTCTTTGCTCCATCTGTCATTCCCAACTTGACCTCACTTTCTCTCTCTCTCACTCTCTCTCAGCTCTCTCTCTTTCAAGGGTGTAGTGTGGACTCTCCTTACCAGTGATTTCTGTTGGAGAATAAATTCATTAGGATGTCCCCATAGGACCTGAGACCACTAACGGGAGACTTTGGCAATGCTTGAACTATCTTTTTCTAAATATAGCATTTAATCTCCCTTTAATACTTCTTCTTTTACATCCTATCCAGTTGGCATTGGTACATACCAGCTGTGCAAGTTACTAAACTTTTCAGTTCTTAATTTTTCCACTTGTAAAATTGAGGTAATAACTACTTCAGAGGGGGTGTTGTAAGTAATACATATAAAGCACTTAACACAATTTCTGCCACAGAGTTCAACAATTCGCTATCATCATCGTTATTATTATTAATAGTAACAATGCTATTATTCTAAAATTGCCCCATATGCTTCTCCTTCTGTGTTCCCAATCTTGATAAGGGGCACTGTATCCAACCAATTTTTAGACCAGTATCCCAAATTATCCTTGACACATCTTTATCTGTCATATCCTACAATCAGACAACAAATTCTGTGATTCTACATCTCAGATACCTGTTGCATCGCAACACATTTTCTCCATTTCTATACATACTCATACTCTTAGTTGAAGCCATCACCATTTCTTCCTTGAGCTACCACAATAAATTCCTAACTCATTTCCTACATTTCTCTTGTAGACCTGCAATTTATTATCATATTATAGCTGGATAGATCTTTAGAAAGTTCAAATCTGATCATATTAACTTTGCTTAAAATATTTCAATAACATGACCTCTTATAGAATATCAAATATCTTTGATAGGAGTGATAAGAAAATCCCAGCACCCTGTGTTCTTTGCCTAATTCCCAAGTGCCATTCATCTTCTCTGTACCCAAGCTTCAGGTTTGCTGAACTTGCTTTAGTTCCCCAAAAGTCTTCCTACCCCTCTTCCACCCAAGGCCTTGACACACACTAGTTCCTCTGCCTCCAGAGATCCTGTTTCACCTGGCTAACTTTTACCCTTCAGCTCTACTAACTTTTCCCAGATTTCCTGATACCTTTCTCCTTCTCCACTCTACCCCCTACTGACCTATTATTTTTAATTATTTTTAAATTATTTTCAATGTTTATTTTTGAGAGAGAGAGAGAGAAAGAGAGGGAGACACAGAATCTGAAGCAGGCTCTAGGCTCTGAGATGTCAGCACAGAGCCCAACATAGGGCTCGAATCCACGAACCATGAGATCATGACCTGGGCTGAAGTCGGACACTCAACCGACTGAGCCACCCAGGCGCCCCTTACTGACCTATTATTAACTCTAGAATTTTTATGCTACCGTTATTGGGTTTTATTTACTTATTCTGGGTCTAGTGTTCTCCAACTGATTCTTAAGTTCCTTGAGGACAGTGACAATTCTGTTTTTTTCCACCACTTTTACCCAAATGCATAGCACAAATAAGTAATAGGTATTTAGTAAGTAAACACTGGATGAAATTAATGACCTGTAGTGAGAAGGTAATAGACTTATGTTAACCATTCGGACCTGAGCCTGAATCTGAGCATGATGACTTGGTGACTCTGTACCTTGAACAAATTGTTTAGTCTCAGGTTATTTGTTTCTTGGTTTCTTTTTTTCTTTTTTTTTCAAAATCAGGAAATTGGGAGATAATTATACTCTCTTCATGATGGTTATGAAAGTTAAATAAGGTAACATATGCAAAGCATTTAACATAGTGTCTTTTCTATAAATGCTACTTCTTCTTTTCCCCATTTATATTTAGAGTCATTCTTTTGAAGTAGTAGCAGTGATTTTGAAGCGTGAAGCATTCACGCCCTGTTTCGTATACTCTCCTAGGATGTACAGAACACGCTTTGCTCCCTTTTTCGGTCAGTATTCTTGGAATGATTGATGATGAGCCCTTTTACTGTCTCTAGGAATGGAGGAATTATTACACCACCTTTTATTTTACAGGAATGAGTATTACTTCCTTTGCTATAACTTGAGGAGAAGGGGTGCTCTAGGGGCTACAAGTAGCAGAAACAAATTGTTCTTTTGCTGATTGATTGGAGATGTCTGATCGTATGGTGTTTGGGTGCTGACTCACTCCAAGTGAAGACATGTGTTCCATTCTCATTTCATCCTATGATGTATGGCTCTGCTTGCCCTTTCTTATGGAAATCTTTACATTCATGGAGTATAACCTGTAATGCAAATCAGATGTGTTTTGAAAATATGCCTTACTTGATGTTTTTAAAGGTAAACAGAACAGAGGGGTTGAAGAGGTAACTCTTTTGGTTTTAAGAATATTAAGATACAATCTTCACCAGCTGTCCATTTAAAAATTAGATTCCTGTTTCTTTCATTGGGGTACTGTGTATATTGGCTAGATTTAGAGTGAGAATTAAATGCTCAAAGAGCTTTGAAGTTAATTCTCCACTAAGAAACAGCTGAGAGGTTGAGTATGACACCATTTCTCCTTGAATCTGCAGTCAAGCAGATGTGTTTCTTTCAGTCAGTGCTACCATGAGATTAACAAAAAAAAAAAATTAATGACAGTTCAAATTAATTTCATTGAGGAAACTTTTTGATTTAGTTTATTAAAGAAATTTTTTTAGAGAGAATGCACGAGAGCAGGGGAAGACCGGGGGGTGGGGGTAGGGGTGGGGAGAGAGAGAGAGAGAGAGAGAGAGAGAGAGAGAGAGAGAATCTTAAGTAGGCTTCATGCTCAGGACAGAGCCTGACGTGGGGCTTGATACCAAGACCCTGGGATCATGACCTGAGCTGAAATCAAAAGTCGGACACTCAGCCAACTGAGCCACCCAGGTGCCAGAACCACCGAGGTGCTCCCATAGAGCATACTTTTTTAAAACCATGGGTTGCAATGGTTGAGGAATTGGATTTTTTTTTTTTTCTTCTGATGCGTTACTTTTTTGTTCATTTAGCTGGTTTGGCTTGGTTTTGCTGCTAAGTTAATTTGATGTGATAAGGCTCACCTGCCTCAGAATTTGGAGGGTTTTAGCATGAGAAAGCTATGACCAAAATACAAATGAGGGGTCCAGTGGTATAAAAAACATATTTAGGACAAGAGTTAGTGTTTGATATTTTATGTAATTCAATTGTAGCTTTCGTTTCTTGAGTTTCCAGAAATGGGATTTTTCCCAAGTTCTATTTTTTTTATACCAAACCCTAAAATATTTCCTTACATTTCTTATATGTTATCAACCACCTGCTCTTTCATTTCTACCATTTTCTTGTTTTCTTACAAATAAATCTTTTCTTATCAATTTCTACTTCTGTGTTTCTTTGAACAGTTGATACATTCTGCTTTCTTTTGAGATCATTTCTCTTTTTCTCCAAATTCCAGTGCCTCTACAGGATCTCTGATTTTTATAATCCTCTAAAAGAAGGTTCTATAAGATTAAAAATTAACATATAATACCTGTATATACAAAATAATAAATTTCTCCTAATTTCTCTCAAAAATGTAAAATAAAATGCAGTGTTATCATTTGAATTGTTACTTACTTTTTTATAGGTTAACATGAGGCCAAAAAAGAAAAAAAGAATTTAGGGAATAATTCTGGAAAGTGTTTAAGCTCAATAGGCAACTTGATTTCTGAGTCATATTCAGATTGGGGCCACTTCTTTTCAATCCTTAGTTTGAGAAAATTGTGACAGGTAGTTAAGTTTGGGCTATATAAGGTATAACTAATGAAAATGAAAACAACAAAACAGGGGCCAGGGAAACACTAAGGTTTCTAGAGCACTAATGGGAAAATGAGGTAATATGTCAAAAGAAGTGTATTACATTTGCCTTGAGAATTGATAAAAGTGACGGCCGAAATTACAAGGAGCACAGTAAGTCTGTGATGTTTCCAGGATCATTTTGACAGGGAGAGTCCAGAAGTAAAGAAGGAAAATGAATATAAAATACTGAATTTTGTTAGATCTTAAAGTTGATGGTAATAAAATGTTCTATAATGATTTTTTTTTTAATGTAGCATACTAGAAATTATAAGTGGTCTCCAAAGAGTCTTATTTTCCCAGTTGAAGTAGTTGCTACAAATCTGAAGCTTTGAAGTGTGGTAAAAATAAACAGGTGTTTATGAAAAATTAAATTTCCCTAGAGAAATGAGTAAATAACAATGACATGGAAATAAGTATAGTATCACATGGTTCACATTGTGAAGAAGGTCACATAGTGAGATAAATTTAATTTCATCCCCCCAAATGAATGTTTGTTGAGTGCCTACTGTGTGCCTGCCACAGCTATTGGCACTGTTCTAACCATCTGGATATGTATATGGAAGATAGATGGGGCAGAGAAAGACATAAAACTTTTTCAGATGCATAAGCACAATACAAAAGCTTTTTTGGAAGTTTTAAAGATTCACAATATTACTTCATAGAATTTTTTTTAATGTTTATTTTTGAGAGAGAGACAGAGAGTGAGTGAGAGAGGGCCAGAGAGAGATGGGGGAGACACAGAGTCTGAAGCAGGCTCCAGGCTCTGAGCTGTCAGCACAGAACCTGACGTGGGTCTCGAACTCATGAACCGCGAAATCGTGACCTGAGCCGAAGTAGGACACTTAACTGACTGAGCCACCCAGGTGCCCCAACTTCATATTTTAAAGTCAGAAATATTAGCAAATATTAAATACTTTTTTACAATTCTGTAAAAAGTAGGTGCTTCAATGTTATCATAGACGCTTGACTTATCTAATGTCTTGGAAAGTGCCACTGTTGGGTGTTCTCCTTCCTCTCTTCCTTTTTTTCTTCTCTTTTCTCTTCTTTCTTACCATCATTTCTTCCATTTCTTCTAATTATTTTCTCATCTGTTATGAAGATGAATTTAAGTTGCTTATATACATATACATTAACACATACATTTTAACTATAAGGTAATATGTCAGAAATGATTTGAAAGAAAAGTAGATATTCTTATACCAGGTGTATGTGTGTTTGGTCTGCCATTACAAAATCTCATAGACTGATGGCATAAGCAACAGAAACTTATTTTATTACAGTTCTGGAGGCTAGGAAGTTCATGATAAAGGTGTCAGACAATGTGGTTCCTGGTAAGAGTTCTCTTCCTGGCTTATAGGTAGCTGTTTTCTTGTGGTGTCCTCTAATTCAGGGACACAGAAAGAAAGAGGCAGAGAGTGATAACTCTATGGTTATGATATCACTTATTTTTTTCCTTTGTTTTTAATGTTTATTTTTGAGAGAGAAAGAGAGAGAGCAAGCAGGGGAGGGGCAGAGAGAGAGGGAGACACAGAATCCCAAGCAGGCTCCAGGCTATGAGCTGTCAGCACAGAGCCCGACGCAGGGCTCTAATCCGCTGGCGGTAAGATCATGACCCGAGTCAAAGTTAGATGCTTAACCGACTAAGCCACCTAGTAGTCCCGATACCCCTGCTTATAAGAACACTAATTCTGTGGGATCAGGCCTCAATCTTACGAATTCATTTAACCTTAATTACTTATAAGTAATAAGTAATTACTCCTTATAAGTCCTATCTCCAAATACAGTCCCACCAGGAGTTAGGGCATCAACATATGGATTCAGGGGGACAGAATTCAGCCCATAGCACCAGGGATACACAGCAGGTAGTAACTGTCTTTGTTCACTAAGTGTGGCATTAGACAACATGCTGTGCTTGAAAGAGCCTCCCTTTAGGGTCACAGAGAATGCTGAAATGCTCAGCCATATATGACAAATAAGTAACTTTGGATGAACTGCATAACTCCCCTGCATCTCAGTTTTCTCATTGCAAAAGTAGGGTGGACAAAATCCACTTTTTTGTGTGTGTTATTGTAGTAATCAAATAAAATTAGTGCGTGCTGCATCTTATGCAGTGCCCTACAAGCAGAAGGCATCCATGAACTTCACACTACTTTCTCTTCTAATTTCTTGAATCTAGCGGAAAGAGGGAAAGAAAATGATTATGTATATTCCATTTTTTAAAATAAACGGTAAAAAGATTCATGTAAGGAAAGCATGTTTAGTTCTAATTTTAAGGAAAAAGTAAAAACTACTTCCTATTTTTATTTAAAAGATTTTGAGGAACATAATGAATGCATGATTTTAGCCACGGTTAAATATATACATGTATATAAATACATATATACTATACATGTGTATAATATATACATGTTAAGTGCATGTATATAATACATATATTTTTCAAATGAACATCTTTTTTGTATTGGTTCTCAATAAAAGCTTAGGATAGTTCGTTTACATGTAACTCAATTTAACTCTTGCTTATGGACACCTAACCTGATGTGACGCATACATGGTTTTGGTTATCCAATGTAGTATATATACAGGGGTTCTCAATATTGATTCCATACATAGGCTGCAGTGTGTGTTAATTCTTTGAAAAATTTGTGGTATCTTATCACTTGCATTTTTCTGAGGGGAATTTTTATTGCTTTTCTTAGTTTCTCAAAGAGGTCTTTACCTCTGAAAGGATGAAACCAATATAATACAGAGGCTGAGCTTCAAGTGCCAAGAGGAAGGGACAGTTCCTACATCTCTGTGGCCTCTTCTCTCAAATACCAGACATACAAATTGTACTTTCGGAAGGACTGGATAAGAGCTGATTCAGGATTGTGCTCACTAAGAGTCCCTGAGGTTCCTTTATTCCCCAAAGAGTGTACAACCTAGAAAATAGTTACAAGGCGTTCAGATACTCAGGATGCAAATGCAGACAATGAGAGGTCTCCCTTTTCTTTTCACTCCAGAAGGGGCAGCTTTCTCTTTTCCACCTTGCCATGTATAGACCACTTGCAGCACCTTAGACAACACTTAACGCTTTTCTTAAAAACAAAAGAAAAAGTGCTCCAAAAGTGTTCAGTTCCTTAGGTATGTAATGTCATTTGTTATATTCTCAGAATTCTTTTTTTTTAATGTTTATTTATTTTTGAGAGAAAGAGAGAGACAAAAAGACAGAGCAAGAGTGGGGGGAGGGGTGGAGAGAGAGGGAGACACAGAATGTGAAGCAGGCTCTGGGCTCTGAGCTGTCAGCACAGAGCCCAATGCGGGGCTCAAACTCATGACCTGAGATCATGACCTGAGCTGAAGTCAGACTTAACTGACTGAGCCATCCAGGCCCCCATATATTTTCAGAGTTAGAATTGCACAATATTGACAAGACTATTTTAACACAAAGAAATTCAAGGACAAAATCTATGTGCTGATATCCACCATAAAAGGACCCAAATTTGGCTGTAAGAATGATTGCCTTAAAGAAATATTGTGTCTAAACATCAGTCAAAATGAACTAACTACAAACTGAAGTGGCAGGGAACTGAGTAGTTTGATTTGCTGGATGGGAATATTTGGAATTATATACTTGAAGTTTGGAAATTATGTCTCGTCAAATAGTAATTTTTGTTGTAACAATCTTTCTTAGCACCCAGAGCACCTATTTCTTAATGCCACTCCTGGGGCTTTGAGTTTGGCAGTCATTTAGAGAGAACCTAGCATGTTCCGGCAGGTACAAGGTTTTTTTCCTGGATGCACTTACAGTGCAGCTGAAATGACACACATATTCACTACTAACTACAATGCATTGGGAATGAGGGTTATAATGGAGATATTGCTATGGGAACATAGATGAGGGAGCAATATATTTTAGTGGAGGTGTGGAAGGTGTCTGTGCTGGAGAGAGGAAGGTAAGAGGAGGGAGATTTATCATCCCTGTGGGAGTACGGAGTAAAGGATTCAGGGTTTTAGACACAATTTGGCTGTATTTTAAGCGAGGAAATCAGTGATAGATTCGTAGTAACTTTAATCTGGGGCAGTTTTTTTAGGATTGGCAACTGGTGAGCAAATGATTTAGTAAACATTTGTTTATATTCCTCATACTCTACTTAAACACACTTTTAGATGTTAGGTGTTTTACTTATGTTATCTGCCTTAATAATAGCAATAACCCTCTGAGGTAAGAGTGTTAGCTTTACTTTAGAGAGAGAGAGAAATAGCTTTGGAAAGAATAAGCAAAATGGTTCTGGTTACACAGTTAATAATCACCACCAACATTCTAGCTGATTGAATTAAATATAAGAGAAACCTACAAAAATGAAGAGACAAATTATGGAATTGATAGAAAAAATAGTATATGTGTTATGCTTCTTTTGAGACCCATAAAAAATAAATTTAGTCTTTGTGTTGAACACAACATTGAAAATGCCAGATCTTGATGACATAATCTATTTATAATAAACTTCTATCATGAAATGCCAATAAAATTGGTAAGTTGAAGAATTACTTTTCTCACTATTTTTAAAATAGAAATGCAAATAGATCACTTTTTAATAGTGTCTATTCTTTTTCTTAGCCTCCTGTGTCCTAATGAAGGATCAAAAAGGGCATGGTGTCTGATAGAAAAGTGCCTCTCTGAAAAGTGGATTAAGACTTGTTCACCCTTGGAAATCCTGGGTTTCCCAATCTTGCACAGTCCATAGCATTCAAAGAGGAGCTCCAAAGAAGTGCTCTAGTTGAAAAAAATTCCTGGGAGATTTCTGTTTTTGAGTTAAACGCCTGATGAGGTTAAAAATATTTTACTCCACTTCTAGGACCTGTTTTGAGCAATTTTGGCCCCTCCAGGGAAACAATACTTGAAACAACTAGTAATTTCAACATTATTTTTAGTGGTATTGGTCTTGCAGTTGAGAGAGAATGTGTTGACTTTCTTTTTACTTGAATCAATGCATTTTATGGAGACTGATTAATGAATCAGTGCTTCTCAATTTTTGCTTTGCCTTTGAGATATTTTATAGCCTTGGGCAAAATATGCACTCTTACAAACCACAAATGATAAGTGGAAAAAACAGTGCCTTTCTTCTCTTGATGGGGGCTGTAGCAATCATTTAATGTGTGCAAAATACTAGATGTTATCATTATGGTAAAGTATTGGATTTCTTTGCTATATTATGGAGCAGAATATTGAACAATAATAAGATAGAACAGCTTTTCAAACAACTGGTGTTCTAGTCACTGATAATTCTGAAATTATGCCAGACGATCTTGTGTTTTCTCTAGTCACTTCCTAAAGAGTCAGTGGGATACAAAGTGTTCTAGTTGGGGAAAGCACTAATGGACAGAGAGAGCAAGCGTAGTTATTTCTCTAGGGAATGTATAGTTCAACAATTGAACACATTTTCCTGGAATTATTAGACTCATAACTAACAGTTGTACTAGTTCTGTTTGAAAATATAGTAGCCATCCCATTTAACCACATAGTATATAGGTAGGTCATAGAGTTTTACTATAATTTTCTAATGTAAGTTTCTACTGTTAGTAATGAAAGCAACAACTGGCGACTAGTGCATTTTTGAAAAAGGTAGAGGAAATAGAAATTTTGTACAAGATCTTTATTTCTATATTATAGATGGAGAATCAAAAGTCTCTTGCACAATGACTTTATCACTATAATTTATGACAAACATTATATTATACTACCCTTAGTTCTTTACTATAATATCCTTGGTTCTTTGCTAAATCCCACTCCCATACACAAACACCCAATATTCAGTGAAAGTATGTGATGCATTTATTTCAGGGCCTATGAAAAAATTAAATGTTGTGACATGTGACTGTTAACATTGTCTGTGGAGTCTCATTTGTGTATAAATGCCTCCAGTGGAGTACAAACAGGGCAAAGATTTAATAAAGACATTAGACTGAATCAGTTATCCTGGGATTTCAGGATAGTTTTTTTTTTAATTTTTTTTTTAACGTTTATTTATTTTTGAGACAGAGAGACAGAACATGAACGGGGGAGGGTCAGAGAGAGGGAGACACAGAATCTGAAACAGGCTCCAGGCTCTGAGCTGTCAGCACAGAACCCGACGCGGGGCTGAACTCACGGACCGCGATATCATGACCTGAACTGAAGTCGGCCGCCTAACCCACTGAGCCACCCAGGCGCCCCTCAGGATAGTTTTTTTAACTGCAGGAAATATTTAATCACATTTTGTTGGGCATTTTTTTTTTTACATCTGTTCTTTTGGAAAACAACAACATATAATCAGGTATTCTTAAATTCTGTACATTGTGCTTCTAATTCTCTGCCAGGACTATTTTTATTTCTCTAATGACTAGGATTTGTATTAGTTCAGTATTAATCAGATTACTTTAGTTGTTAACACACTATTGTCACACATTTAAGTAGAAAATTGTGTATAAACATGTCATTTTATTCTATAAATTGATGCTGTTCTAATTCTATAACATAAGGGAAAAAAAATCCTTACTAGTTGAAGTCCAAAGCAATCACCACTTTAGTAAACCTTGAGCCCATAGTTAAGAGTTCATGCACTTTTCACAAAGGGAAAATAGAGCCTGTAAGGGCCTAATTATATAGTCAGTAACTGATTCATGGTGACTATTTTAAATTGAATCAAATAAGCTACCCTTATTTGCATAGTTTGGGGAAAATGCAACTAATATTTTTTTAAAGAAATGCATTTGTATTAAAACTTCATATTACGCATTCATTTACTAACATTTTTGGTTACCAGGTACACTATTCTAGATACATAATTTTTTTAGTAGTTAAGAGTGCCAGCTCAGAAGCTACATTTTATTTACTGGGAAATTGCTTTAGCTTTCCATGCCACAATTCCCTCATGCATGAGAGATAGTATCTTGTATACTTCATAAGGTTCTTGAATCAAATGTATAGAATGGAGCCTGAGCCACAGTATGCTCTCACTAAATTATATGTATATGTTATTACCTATTATTATGTCATTTAATCCTCACAAAAAGCCTGTTGGGTAGTTTTTCCCATTTTACAAGGAGCCAAGCTATCCTAAATTACACATCTAGTTAAGTGTTGAATTCAGATTAACATTTAGAATTTCTAGAATCTAAAAATCATGTTCTTTTTATTACACTGACAATGAGAAGGCATTTCAGAGCAAAAACATGTTGATATAGGACTAAGAATTTTTGTGGTACTATACTGAAGGATTAACTGCTTGATTTTAGGTTTGGGGGTAAATAATACTGAATAGATGTAAGACCAGTTTATAGAACATGTTAAAAGGCATTATAATTTGGGATTTGTTAAAGTTGGTATTTGGAGGCATTGATAACATTTGGATATGTCTAAAAGTGACAGGAAAAGGCTTTTTTTTGGTGGGGGGGAAGACAAGGTTAGCAACAGAAGTGAGGACGACTTTACAGGAATCTTGATGTGGAGTGGTGGCCAGACTAAAATGTCATCAGACAATGAACCCATGTTCAAGATGCCACAGACATTTCAAAGAAACAAATGCTTTGTCGATAGACTGGCTATGATAGTGAAGAAGAGGGAAGAGCAATATCCTTTCTAACCCGGGAGACTGGCTTCATTCAATCAGGATGAACAAATCAAAACTGACCACCTGCTATGTGTCTGCCATTGTGTTAAGCACAATGGAGTAAGTAGTAGAACTGGAACTTCAACTCTGGGATGTTTTACATGGTCTCTACTCTCAGTTTCACTGTGCTGCCTCCAACCTGTGGGTGGCAGCAGGTTCAGCTATTTTGAGTCTCATTCTAGAGAGGGAAAATGAGGCTCAAAGATGCCTCAAGTTATTTTAATAATAAAATAAAAGAATGAATGCTAAAATTCAGAACCTTTGCATTCATCTTCCATGTTTCATGATTGTTAAAATTGTCTACAGTTCTTTTAGCATAAGTGATAATCTCTCAGAAAAAATTAAGTTCTTGAGTTCAGGTTGTTCTACATGCTCATATGTGGTGACACATTGACTGTTTCTTTCTCTCTGTCTCTCTGTCTCTCTGTCTCTCTCTCTCTCTCTCTCTCTCTCTCTCTCTTTTGGTGTGTAGTATCTAGCTAGGCTTGAGCGGGATAGGGAAGCCAGTATCATCTCCTCTTCCAGAGTGGGCCCTCTTCAATCTGTCAGAGGACAAGCTTCTATTAGACGAATCTTGCACTTTTAGTGCTTCTGCTGAACACTTTTGAGTCTAGAGAATTGATTTCTTTCCCCAGCAATAATTTAAAGAATAATTTATCATAAAAATTAAATAGATTACACTGTAAAAATCATATAATTACTCCTGTAACACTACAGATGAAAGCAAGCTCAGAAAATTATAGTGTAAAGTTTTTAATTAGCTTCTGATTAGCTGTAAGCTTATGTTTTAAATGTACCATGCAGTACCTTATAATAAGTATGCATAAATTAAATAGCCACTAATATGTATGTGGTGAAAAGATTAATTGTACAGCTACAAGGCATTTTTGCTGTCACAGTTTTGATACTTTTTACTATAAATGAAGGTTAATTCCGTGGAGTTGGAGTTTCCATCACATGATAACTGGAATGGCAAGATATTCTTTCAGAACAATTCTTTCAGGGCAATAGTCTTACCTAGTTGCTTAGTGATTGGTGATTGGTCATCTCTTAGAAAATGAGGAGTCTGTTTTTCAAAAATGAGATCCTTGGAGGGCTTCTTTCTTTGCATAGGAGATCTGCTCCTCTGGCTGAAGGGAACACTAGCCTTAGGATCATAGCAAAACTAAGCTCTGTTTTGCTACTTTTGTAGGCGCTGTCGTGTCTATGTTCCTCATTTTAGGGTTATAAACCGGAAACTCAATTTGAATGAGAGTCAGAGTATTTTTTTCACTGCATATTTAGTGACTTTTAAGTTGCTGGGTGACCTTGAGCAAGGCATTTAAACTCTCTGGGCTTTAGTTTTCTAATTAGTAAATTAGGAAGTTAGATTAAATGATCTTTATAGTTAGTATGAAACCAAAGGAAATCATATTTCTACAGTCATTCTATTTTTGAAGATTTTTTGGCACCTAAGTTCTTTCAATATTATCTTAGAAATCAAAAATATTTAGAAATGTTTTTAAAAAAGAAATGCCTCAATATTTTGACATGAAGATAAACATCCAATTGCTTTCCAGTTATGCAGATTGGATGTTACCTGCTTAAGCAACTAAGATTCTTCTGAATTACACTTGGGATCTCATTGGGAAAAATAGCATAAAATTTATAAACATGCCCAGAATTCAATAGGATTTAGATACAATCCCTAGACATATGTACTGGGACAATGACGATTATTTACATCTTTTTGGTTACTTTCAGGATTAACAGAAAATGTAGGAAAGACTATAGCAGCTGACAAACAAGGTTCAAGAGTGTGCGTCATTTTATGTTTTTGAAAAGGACTTTCCTCAGGTCATAACTGATTTTGGATATGGTAAGGAAAGTCTGGCCAATGTAGATTCACTACTCACTTCAAATACAAAATGAAAATTAGCATATAAATGTATTTTTTCCCCTGGGCATTATAAATATGGCCAGGATTAACAACAAAAAAGTATCATTAGAAAGACTTCTTTGAACTTATTTTTAATGTTTCTATTATTGATTAAATAAAAGCACAATTTAACAGAATATAGGCAGTTTTGTACTTATAGGCAATGACTGGGATATTTCTCTTACATTTGGCCAGTCATTCCTTCTGGAGAGATATGGAGATTCTGCTCAGTGTCAGATGGGATTGTCCTGTGCTGGAAGAGATCCTTAAGGAGTGGAGAAGAAAAGCGGAAGAAGGCAAATTATTTTATTTGTCACCACTCCCTGTATTTTCCAAAGGACCTTCATTAGTTCTTAGTAATTCCTTGCACATTGGGGAAATGGAAGGAAAGAAAAAACAAGAGGGATAGGATATGGAGGTGACTGGGTGGCTCAGTGAGTTAAGTGTCTGACTCTTGATTTCTGTTCAGGTCATGATTTCATGGTTGTGAGATGGAGCCCTTTGGGCTCTACGCTGACAGCTCAGAGCCTGCTTGAGATTCTTTCTTTTCATCTCTCTCTGCCCCTCCCCCACTCGTGTGTGTGTGTGTGTGTGTGTGTGTGTGTGTGCGCACTCATGTGCGCATATGCATGCTCTCTCTCTCCCTCTCTCTCTCTGTGAAGAAATAAACATTAAAAAAAAAAAAGGAGGGATAGAATATGTGGAGAGTCAGAAGTCAGGGTAACTAGGAGAGCAAAATGGCTAGCAAAGGTAATCTTTATCACTCTTTTACCAAACACTCCCATTGGCTATTTCTCCTCTTTTTACTGAACAAGCTTCAGCTGCTCTTGCCCTTATTGTAACTTACTTTCTTCTGTAATCAAGAGGTAGAGGAGAAGGAAGGAGGAAGAGCTGGGAGCAGAGAAAAAAAAAACAGGGTGAGGGAAGAAAGGCAAACTCTAATTTAGATCCCGTTAAAACTTCCATTGCTGCCACTTCTTGCCCTTTGTTGCCGCTGCTTTAACACCTTAGGCCGAAGACTGCCTTTGAGTGGTGAGGGAAAGAAACAGGAACCTAGGGCCCTGAAAACTCTAGTCTCCTTCAGTATCCACCATTCTTCATCTATTTCTTCTGCCTTACCTAGGACAAGGGCTCTTAACCCCTCAGCTTCCTCATCCTTAACTGTGCTTCACAGTATTCTTTACTCCATAGAGATGTAGGCAAAGTTTGGAGTGTCTCTGAGGGTTTGGAAGGGGAGGGATCTGTAGAGTTTATCAGATTCCTAAATGCATTCTGGACTTCATTTTGTCTCAGCATAACCTAACCCACCAGTGATAGTTAACTCTTCCTTGGCTTCTTCTTACCAACTCTTCCTCAACCCTTGCCTTGCTTCTGTGGGTTCTCCTGAAAACCCAACCCCCATGTGCACTGAATTGTTTCCATTGAAAAATGCCTACAAGTGATATACCAGTTTCCAGACAAAGCACTTCAAGATTAGATACAACCTATAATATTCATTTAAAATAAAATAGTAGGGAAACCAAATGCTGGGTTGAGAAAATATATATCATCCTCCCCCCCCCCCCACATTAGAATTTTAAAAAGGAAAAGAAAAGCATTTTAAAATCCTTCATTTGTAATCTTGAAGCATCTGAACTAAATATTCAAATGCCTAGAAAGACCTGGAGTTGCTATGTGCTTTTGGGATCACACTTCTCATATCCTTTGTAAATTCCTCGTGATTGAGTAAATATTATCAGACAAACTTAGAATTAGAAGCTTACGTTTTTGACCCAAAGACTTTTCAGGCCCTTTTGACAGAAAGTTCCTCTTAAGTTTTAATGAAACTGGACACAATAAAGTCTAAAAAACAAAACAAAACAAAAAAAACTATGCACACCAAGAATTTTCTCTCTCTTAAATTCTCACCCTTATATCCTTGAGCCACTTCCTTTTCTTATCTGCAAAGAAACGATTTTCCCAAAAGTTCCTACTTCCAAGATATTGTAATACTCATGTTTTCTGACACAGGAAGAGATTAGGTAAGTACTCTTTACGTATTTTTAACATACCTCATATAATGCATGTTTTATAGATGAATATAAGGAATACATATACAAACACCACTCTTTAGTTTTCTGCTAATCTTCTTAATGAGGGAATTAGATACTGAGCAAAGTGCAGGGACTAGACATTATAGTGCTGACTTTTTTTGAAATTTTTTTTTATGTTTATTTATTTTTGAGAGACAGAGACAGACTATGAACGGGGGAGGGGCAGAGAGAGAGGGAGACACAGAATCTGAAGCAGGCCCCAGGCTCTGAGCCATCAGCCCAGAGCCCGACGCGACCTGAGCTGAAGTCGGACGCTTAACCGACTGAGCCACCCAGGCGCCCCTCTAGTGCTGACTTTTAATAAACATTTTCAAAAAGTATTTTAAAAGTTAATTTATGAAACACTGCATTTATATAGCTCTTAATAATTCCATTATTTATCTTTCCTGTGTAGACATGGCAGTTGGTCTGTAGACCATTATGCAACGCAGAGGTAGATTAATACTACTAGCATCTGAAATAGTTAACCAAAAATTTTTATTAAAACTGGAATATGTGGTTGTGAGGGCATGCAAGAAAAAGCAGTGTTCCAATGCGCTGAAGATGGTCTCCAGACAGGAATTGGCATAAACAGACCCTGAAGAAATGAAGAAATGAATCTTTAATCTTTACGACTTGGTAACTCACTTAACATTTCTCTATTTATCTTCAATATGACCTTCACACTGGACATAAAAAGAAACACTCTTGATGAATTTATGTTGATATTTTCATTTACAGAACAAAAATCAAACGTAATATGATTCCATGATAACCTACCACTGAAAGCTGTAATTTTTGCTTCTGTGTCATGCCCAACTTCGGACAATAAACCTTAAAGCAACATGTTTAAATTGCTCAACTCTCTACTTCTACCTATGTAAAATCTCTTTTGCTTTTTAAGACTTAATATTAGGTTTCAACCACGCTTTGTAGCACCCTTCGTTTGATTGCCACATCAGTAGACAAGGAGACTAAAAGCATCTGCTTGATGCAAATACACTGCAGTTCATTGCCAAACAGAGATTCCCAAGAAACCAAACAGAGAAGGGATAAAAATGAGAGGCGTGTTTTATGAGATGTCTTCTACACCTGCTTCCTTCATCTTTTAGACCTGTTTACCAAAGCCCACTGGATATTGGTAATTTTTTTTTGAAAGCCACAAGGCATATGAGTTAATGGCTATTTTTGTCACTGCTCTAAACACTTGTCTTGTAATATTAAATTATTAAGGATAATGGCCGAGTATTAAAAAATAATAATGTTCTGTATGTAGGGGAGCCCCATGAAAGCTTTTTAGCTGAAAAAGGTTATAGTTGCTAAGCAGATTTGTTATTTATTAAGCTAGCACTGTAAATAAAGAGTATTTAAACAGCTGGTATCTGTGTGATCCTACCATTAATCTTTTCCAGAATGAGTGTGACAAGAAGTGATATTTGACAATAGTTTTAGAAAATGATAGTGAAAACCAACTGATTTTGCAATTTTCATTTTATTTTCAAAATTATATTAAAATAGTATGCAATCTACTCATTTAAATTCATTTTAGAATTAATATTAATTATCTTAGCCTATATATTTATTTTAACTTTCAGAGTGAGATACTGTATGTTTATTAATGATCTAAATTAAAGTAGCAATCAGTTAAAATTAATTTGTCTATAATACTATTTGTAAAATTACAGTTTTTCAGGTTTGGAAAAAAAAGTGCCTGAAAGTCTGATAGAACCTAACTAGATAATGAAAGGTAAAACAAGCAAATCTGGGCATCTGGGTGGCACAGTCAGGTAAGCCTCAGAATCTTGATTTCGTCATGATCTCATGCTTCATGGGTTCAAGCCCCATGTAGGGCCCTGTATTGATAGTGAGTAGCCTGCTTGGCATTCTCTCTGTCTCTCTGTCTCTCTCTCTCTCTCTTTCTCTCTCTCTCTCTCTCTCTCTCTGCCCCTCCCACTCATGCGTGCACTTTTTCTCAAAATAAACAAACATTTTAAAAAAAGCAAATCAACAATATATAAACAAAAAGATGTGTAAAACCAACCAAAATCTTCACTCTGCAGTATAGCGGTGAATGATAATTTACAAAAAATGCATACTTTATTGATATGTATTTTAATGGGCACTATATTTTTAAATGAAAGTTTAATTTTAGACCATCTTTGGATTTATAGAAAAGTTGTGAAAACGGGAGAGTTCCTATATACGCCATACTGTGTCCTCTATTGTTAACATATTAGTATGATACATGTACCACAATTAATGAGCTGATAATAATTACATAATTATTAACCGAAGTTCATACTTTATTCAAACTTTCTTTTTTTAACTTCTTTTAATGTATATTTATTTGAGAGAGAGAGAGAGAGAGAGAGAGAGAGAGAGAGAGAGACAGAAGGGGAGGGGCAGAGAGAGAGGGAGACATAGAATCTGGTTCCAGAGCTTCAGCACAGAGCCTGACATGGGGCTTGAACTCACGGACCACGAGATCATGACCTGAGCCGAAGTCAGACACTTAGCTGACTGAAACATCCAGGGGTTCCTTCAAGCTTTGTGAATTTTTATCCATTTTTTCTAGAACATTAGAATTCCACATTACATTCAGTCATTATGTCTCTCTAAGCTCTTGGCTATGACAGTTGTCCAGACTCCTCCTCTTTTTTTTTTTTTTTTTAATGGTCTTGACAGTTTTGAGGAGTACTGGTCAAGTATTTAGCAGAATATTCCTTTGTTGAGATTTGTCTGATGTTTTTCTTATGATAGTATTGTGATCGGAATTAAAGGTTTTGGGGAGGAAAACCACACAGGCAAAATGCAGTTCTTATTACATCAAAGATAAATACTATCAACGTGATTTGTTACTGCTGAGGTTCATCTTGATCACCTGGTTGAGTTGTGGGTTTGTCAGACTTCTCCATTATCTTTTCCACTCTTTCTGCTGTGTGCTCTTTCGAAGGAAGGCAGTATGTGCAGCTCACACTTAGAAGTGGGTACTTATGCTCCACTTCCTTTAGGGTGGGATATTTACCTAAATCATTTGGAATTATTCTGCGTGGGAGATTTATCTATTATTTATTTACTTATGTATATTTATTTTATGGTTTGGATTATAGTTCATTACTACTTCAGTTGCTCAGTTTCAGACATTATCTTTTGAACTGTTTATTATATTTGGAAGTTTCTAGTGCAGTGCCAAAAACATAGTAAATGCTCAGTAAATGCTAACTTAATGTGAACCTAAATACAGAAATGTGCTCAGGGCACCTGGGTGGTTCAGTTGGTTGAGCAACCGATTTTGGCTCAGGTCATGATCTCACGGTTCATGAGTTCCAACCTCACATCCAGCTCAGTGATGTCAGCCTGTCAGTGCAGAGCCTGCTTCAGATCCTCTGTCCTCCTCTCTCTGTCCCTCCCCTGCTTGTGCTCTCCCCCCAAATAAACAAATATTTAGAAATATGCTTGAAGGCTATTTCCTAATTAAGAAATAGAAAATGTACTTTATTGAGATGGACTTAATCCTTAATTACAGAACTCCACTTATGCCCTTGGAAAGAAGAAGAAAATGAAAGGAGACATGGTATATAACTTAGATATTATCATGTAATGGCACGTTATAAATTACCACCAAAACTTCTCAGCAAACAACAATAAACATTTGTTTAGCTCATGAGTCTGTGGAATTCAGCTGATCTGTGCTGAGTTTGGCCGATTTTGCCCGGGTTCATGCATATGTTTATGTGGCAGGTGTGGGAGGAGTGGGAGAGTGGTTGGGGGGATCACCTGGCACTGGTTACGCCTCACGAGACAGAACAGGGCAACTCCACCCTGGTCCACTTTTGCCTCTCATGAGGGAGAATGGCTGAGCATGTTCTTGTGGCGATGGATAAGGGTCAGAGAGCAGAAACGTGTAAGTGCTTTTCTCAATTCTCTGCATCTTGTTTACTGTCATTCCAGTGGCTAAAGCAAGGCACCAGGTGTGCCCGGATTCAAGAAGTGGGGAAAGAGATTGTGCCTCTTTAGTATAAAGAACTACAAAGGCACATAGGAAATGTGTATAAAGGAAGGATAAAGAATAGGGCCATTAAAGCAATCAATCTGCCGTGCATAACTATGCAAGGGAAAACATCTAAGCTCTCTTGGGCGTGTGTTTATTGTTTTTGAAATCAGTTTCCACTCTGTTTTTGTTATGAATTATGACAGTAAGTAGAAGTGTAGCATTATCATTAACTGTCATGTTTCAAAAGCCGTTCTTTCCAAACTGAGGACCAAATCATTTAAAAGTATAAGATGGTAATTTACTTTTCAATTCCACGCACAGCTCGGATTATAATGAAATCTTATTGAACAAATGCTTTTTAATGGGATGTATTTTCAATATGAATGAGAACTTCATGCAGCAAAACTTGAACTATAATAATGAACAGGTCTATAAAATGAAAGAATTAGCTAAGCTGATAAATCTCCTCCATATACATTTATGCCAGAATTAGACATATGAATAGTCTGTTCTTAGTATTTAGGAAAGGATAAACTCTTCCTTATAAAGAGGACTCCATGGAAATGCTCTTTCAAATAGTTATTGACAATTGCAAAACATACAACTTGCAAATTTGTTGTTTTAGTGTTTGTTTAAAATAAAATAAGCCTTTAAGAATTCATGCATATCAAATCCTAATTTTGTCTGTAGAAAAACTGAAATCTTTTTTTCTCAAAACATTTGAAAATAATGTATGAGCTGTAATTAAACATAAACTTCTTTGTTTACATCTTCTGTGCTAAATACACTCCTGAAAGCAGCAGTTTCTATTACACTTCCCTTAGAAAGCTGCTTATGTTTGAGGCAACACTTTGTAGAGAAAAAGAAAAAAAAAGACAAAAGAGTTTCAGATCCGGGGAGATCTGAGTTGAAATCCTGATCTGTCTTTTGGTTTAGCAGGGTTTTTAACCTCTGTGAGCCTTAGTTCCCATATCTGTAAAAAGGAAGTGTAATATCTATCCCATGTGATTTTTCATGAAAATTTACTGATAAATAAAATGTCAAATTTAGCATAGTGCCTCACACATAACAAACCCCTTACTAATATTTTGATATCACTGACTTCCAAGATAACACTTTTACATTTACTTAATGTTTAATGTCCCACTAGCTACCTTTAAAAAAGTTTTTGTCAGGGCACCTGGGTGCCTCAGTCTGTTAAGCATCTGACTCTGGATTTCAGCTCAGGTCATTATCTCATGGTTGTAAGATTGAGCCCTGCATGGAGCCTGCTTGAGATTCTCTCTCTCTTTCTCTCTCTGTCCCTCCTCTGCTTATGCATGTGTGCATGCATACGTGTGTGTGCTCTCTCTCAAAATAAATAAACTAAAAAGAAAGTTTATCATCATATGCTGGGATGCTGTCCTCACTTAAAAAAAATTTTTTTAATGTTTATTTATTTCTGAGACAGAGAGAGACCGAGCATGAGCAGGGAAGGAGCAGAGAGAGAGGGAGACACAGAATAAGAAACAGGCTCCGAGCCATCAGCCCAGAGTCCGACGCGGGGCTGGAACCCATAAACTGTGAGATCATGACCCGAGCCGAAGTTGGTCGCTCAACCGACTGAGTCACCCAGGCGCCCCTGTCCTCAACTTTTAGATTATCTACCATATACTATCACTTTGTAGGCAAATGTAGGCATGGGAAAATATATACTAGAAAAGAAATCATCCTCAGAGTCTGAGCAAAACAAATTACTAGCACAAACAAGTTATGTTATTGCAAGGATTTATATATACTCTTATTCTATTCCTATTCTCTGAAATGTAACAGGAGCGTACGTTAACATTGGTTTGATAACCACTCTACGTGAAGAAGGTTTTCACATATATGTGTGTATACACATACACACACAAGTTAAGCTGGTGAACTTTGTTTAGAACACTCTGAGCTTTGAGAAATATCTACATAGGGAAGAAAACAGGATTCCAAATATTCAACTTCAGTTTAAGTATCACTTTTTCCTCTTTCCAGAGATGATGAAAACTCTTGCTTATGGCTATAATATCAGGCTATACTGTGAGATACATTTCTAAAAAACGTTCTTAGTTTGATTCTATTGTTATGGCCATATGTTTGTCACTAGGTATCCTAGATAATGCCAGGTCCTCAGCGCCAAAGTCAATAAAGGACAAACAGGTCCAGTTGATAAATGCATGTTCACAATGTACAGTTTTTGATATGAGCTTCACCTCTTGGTTCAATGAAATATTCTGGTATTCCAGCCAGGGTGTTTCACTAGAAGAGTCTCAATATCATATTGTATAGAATCTGTAAACAAGAGTTATGTCTAAGCCACCACATTCTTCCTTTACCTGTTAGATAGTGCTGAGTAGAAGGTTGAGGTCTCCAATAGAACTTTACATTACTTCCATCATGGTAAGAAATACATGCACACTCCCAGACAAGCAAACACATTGAAAACTGGACTAAAGACAGTGTATTTAAATTTTGTGATGGGCATGTGATGAACAAATCTACCAGTTAGTCCTTATCCCACTGTGAAAAGTGCTCTGGATTTGTTCCCAGAAAGAAGACTGAATGATTAATCAAGAACAATTTTTACTCTGATTTCTCTCCCTCAGCATCAGTTACTTCATTGCCCTGCCAATGGGGATATATGCAAGGGTCTCAATTATCAGATGGAGTGGTCTTAAAATGTGACTAAAGTGCCATTGATATTAAGAATTCCTTATGATTTATATCAAATTTATAATCTATTCTCCCCTATGAAATGACTCTCCCTTTTAAAATTCTTTGGTATTTATGGAATTAGTAATGTGTTGCATTAACACAGGGTTTTTCATCCGGGAACTTCAAAGCACTTTTATTTGTCCCATACTATGGTTATTTCATGTGACTATAAATAGCTTTTATGATTGATATGGAAGTGAGAGACAGTGAGAAAAACCAAGTATAATTTTGGGAAAGTTTTCAAATACATAAGATCTCATTTTAATGAACTGTATTAGTTTTCTGTAGTGCATGGTAGACTGAAATATGCTTCCACTTAAAAGTTAGCTTTGCTAAGATCTATTTCTTTTAAATTAGATTTTAATTTAAAATGGTTTGTCCTTATTTCAAAAAATATAATACAGAGAATATTTTGTCTCAGATTTTGAGTTTCATTCACTAAAAATTTCATATCTTAATATATGTAAATGTATTCTACATTGGCCTTTTTATCCTCTTGGGCAATTACTAAAGTAATTCATAGACTATTCTTCCTGGTAAGTAGGAATAGATTAAATTTGTTAGGACACTTAAGTAGTATTAGACAAATTAAGTTCCATTGACTTAAAAGATAGCCAATTCTCTAGAAAAGAATCAGTTTATTTCTTAACTCTTATATAAGTTTATTTTGGAATTTTGAAGGTATTAACGAAATCATTGTTTAATGAGCTCTTAGAACACACTATGAAAATCTTTGTCATTCATCCAAGTGATAATACAGGTGTGCAGAAATTGCGAACCAGTTTTCTCTATGTAAATAGAATTCTAAGCTTCAATAAATATTTTGAACTCTTATGTATGTGATTTAAAAGCAAGTTTCTGGAAATAAACTGCAGTATAAAAATAAGTAAAATCATAGTATGGTTTGCTATATTATAGTTCTTGCCTCTGCTACTAGTCAGTGATGAGACGTTAGAAAAGTCGCTTAATTTATTTCAACAGTAAAATGAAAGTATATAAGTTGATTATTCCTGAAGCCATTTTAGGCTTCTATATGATACAATAAATTGTAACTCTTTCTAAAACATGAAGTATTCTTTCTCTGTTTTTAAATCATGCCACCAGTTGTTTGCTATTGACAAAAAAAGAAGTAATGATTAATTATAAAACTTACTTCAGTTCTATAGTTAGCAGTGCTGAAATCAGTAGCAGGTCACACAAGGAAAAATATACTATCTAGAGCTGTTGACAAAAAAATAATGCAATTTTTTTCTCCTTATGAAATTTTATCCAAGTAAATTAAAGGACACAAACATTGCTGGGCATTTTTCCCCAAGTTTTAATTTAAATTCTAGTTAGTTAATATATAGTGTAATATTAGTTTCAGGAGTAGAATTTAGTGATTCATCACTTAACATATAACACCCATTGCTCATCACAACAAGTACTGTCCCTAATACCCATCACCTATTTAGCCTATATTCCCACCCACCACCCCTCCAGCATCCTTCAGTTTGTTCTCTGCAGTTGAGAGTATGTTTTATGGTTTGCCTCTGTCTCTTTCTTTTTATTTTCCTTTCACCTATGTTCATCTATTTTGTTTACACATATGAAAGAAAGCATATGGTATTTGCTTTCTCCGACTGATTTATTTCACCTAACATAATACACTCTAGCTCCAGCCACATGACTGCAAATGGCAAGATGTCGTTCTTTTTTATAGCTGAGAATATTCCATTGTATATAAATACAACATCTTATTTACTCACTCATTAGTCGATGAATGGGCCCTTTCCATAATTTGGCTGTTGTTCATATTACTGCTATAAACATCAGGGTGCATGTGCCCCTTCAAGTCAGTATTTTTGTATCCTTTGAGTAAATATCTAGTAGTGCAATTGCTGGGTTGTAGAGTACTTCTATTTTTAACTTGTTGAGGAAACTCCAGACTGTTTTCTAGAGTGACTCCACCAGTTTGCACTCCCACCAACAGTGTAAGAGGGTCCCCCTTTCTCTGTATCCTCACCAATATTTCCTGTGTAGTTATTTTTAGCCATTCTGACAGGTGTGAGGTGAGTGATATCTCATTGTAGATTTGCATTTTCCTGATGATGAGTGGTGATGAGCATCTTTTCATGTGTCTTTTATCCATCTGGATGTCTTCTTTGGAAAAATATCTATTCATGTCTTCAGCCCATTTCTTAACTGGATTTGTTTTTCAGGTGTTGATTTTGATAAATTATTTATAGATTTTGGATACTAGTCCTTTATCCAATATGTCATTTGCAAATATCTTCTCCCATTCTGTTGGTTGCCTTTTAGTTTTGTTGATTGTTTCCTTCCTTGTGTAGAAGCTTTTTATCTTGGTGAGGTCCCCATAGTTCATTTTTACTTTTGTCTCCCTTACCTCCAGAGACCTATCTAGTAAGAAGTTGCTACAATGTCAAAGAGGTTACTACCTTTGTTCTCCTTTAGGATTTTGATGGTTTCCTGTCTCACATTTAGATCTTTCATCCATTTTGAATTTATTTCTGTGTGTGGTGTAAGAAAGTGGTCCACTTTCATTCTTTTGCATGTTGTCCAGTTTTTCCAGCACCATTTGTTGAAGAGACTGTCTTTTGTCCATTGGATATTCTTTCCTGCTTTGATGAAGATTAGTTGACCACATACTTGTGGGTCCATTTCTGAGTTTTCTCTTCTGTTCCGTTGATCTACGTTTCTAATATTATGCCAGTACTATACTGTCTTGATGCATACAGCATTGTAATAATAGTTTGAAGTCTGGAATTGTGATGCCTCCAGCTTTGCTTTCCTTTTTCAAGATTGCTGTGGCTATTTGGGGTCTTTTGTGGTTCCATACAAATTTTAGGATTGTTTGTTCTAGCTCTATGAAAAATGCTGGTGGCATTCTGGTAGGGATGGCATTAAATGTGTAGATTGCTTTGGGTAGTATAGACATTTTAACAATGTTTGTTTTTCTAATCCGTGATCCTGGAATTGTTTTTCCTTTTTTTTTTTTGTATCATCTTCAATTTCTTTCATAAGTGTTTTATAATTTTCAGAATACAGATCTTTTACCTCTTTGGTTACATTTATTCCTGGGTATTTTATGGTTTTTGATGCAATTGTAAATGGGATTGATTCCTTGATTTCTCTTTCTGTTCCTTCATTATTGTTACATAGATATGCAACAGATTTCTGTATGCTGATTTTGTACTGCTGGATATTTCTAAGAGTATTGCTATGACTATCACTGTTTTCCTTCCATAGTTAGGTGACTTAACATCAGCATGGTACTATTAATTTCTTCTGTGTATAGGGAGAATAAGTAGTTAAGTAATTAATGCATTGGTATTGGAGGATATATTTGTTATGATTCTTCCAGCTGAAAATAATAGGAATACATCTCAAATGAGATTTATAAAAATGATATTTATGGATCATATAAGTTCAAAATAATAGGTTAGAACTGGCTTCAGTTCTGGAAGTGCAGAACTTAGATGATGCCAAAATATACATTTTACTATTCTTTGGCTTGATGTTTTTTATTTTGACTTCATTTGGACAACTTCTTGCCATGGTATGCTAAGATAGCCAGAATGGCAGTCCATCCACTCAGCAACTTCAGTGTAAAAAGCTCTTTCTTAATAGTTTCAATTAGATATCTTCTGCTGAGTCTCCTTGGCCTAGTGTAGATCACATGCCATCTGAACCATTCATATGGCTCAACAGAGGACTCTTCCTATTGGCCAGATTATGTGTGTACTTGTCTCTGGAAGCTGTGAAGGTTAGGGGTGGGAACAGTGTCAACTTGCTTGAATTACATAGGCTTGAGACTTGGGAAGGAGTGATGATGTAGTGACAGTCAAGGTATTGTTCCCAGGAGAGTGAATGACTTCCGGGATGGCTCAAGCAATAGATACCCATTTCAATAAAGAGTCAAAGAGTATGAAAAGGGGAAGTCAAAAAGGAAAGCACCATTCTTTCAACAACTATATTTTGAGTGTTACTATGTGTCCTATACACTGAGAACACAGAAGTGATCAAAACATACAAAAATCCTTGTCTGGTATTGTTTATTCTGGTGGGAGAGATAGTGTTGTATGTTGACCTCCAGTGAAATACCGGTGTCTTGGTCCTTTCAGGCTGCTATAACAGAATGCTATAGACAGGGTGGCTTATAAGCAACAGAAATTTATTACTCATACTCCGGAAGTCCAAGATCAAGGCATCAGTGGATTTGGTGTCTGGTGAGTCTTATTTTCTGGTTCAGAGATGGACATCTTGTGTTCTCACAGGGCAGAAGGGATGAGGGAGCACTCTGATCTCGTTGGCTCTATAGTCCATCTATAAGTACACTAATTTCATACGTAAGAACTCTACTCTCATGACCTAATCACCTCCTGAAGGCCCCACCTCCTAATACCATCATATTGGGGGTTAGAGCCCAAACATCTGAATTTTGGGGAGATACCAACATTGGTCTATAATAATTAGAATAATATATTTCATGATATGGGAGCTGTTTGGATTCAAATTTAATTCAAGACTAGATTTCTCACCTCTACATATAATTTTGTGGACGAATGCTAAGGATTTTGTTTTATTCTCCTAACGATGGTTGTCTATACTAGTTACAAACCTCTAACAACTTAATAATAGAATTTTTAAACCTACACTATGTCATATATTTTACTAAATATAATAGGCTTTATTATTCTCTTAAAATTCTTAGTACTTGAACATTACATCAGTCCTTAACTGTCTGGCAAGTGTAGATTAATGGAAAAAAAATGTCAAACTCCTATCCCTATGATGAACTGTTCATGTATTAAAGATATTATATTAAAAACATATTGAAATATGTCAATTACCAACCAAGGTATATGGAATTGGGATGTTATATAGCAGTTGCAAAATAGGTGAAAGTGTTTGTTCTTCACGATAGGATGAGATGGTTGCAGAGTCTTAGACAGTGAACAGCCAAATGTTGAAAGGGGAGACTTTGGCTCCGTGCTTATTATTACCTGGGTAATGAATGAGGAAATTAGGATAAATGACAGAGGATTTGTACTTCTCAGTAGTCAGGAACAAAAGAATTTTAGAATCCTTAAAGTAAATAGGTCTCTGAGGTTTCAAATTACTTATTAGTTATTACAAACATATATAATTCTGGACCACATAGATCATTTGAGTGGCTTGTGCAATTGTTACATGCCTCAGTTTCATTATCAATAAAAATGGAAAAACAAAACCATTTTATTTGCTTGGGTGTTTTTGTTATATCTTTAAAAATCATGGAATTCACCTTCTACATGGTAAACACTCAATGAATTATACTTACTATGATCTGGATAAAGAAATGGTCTCTTTCTAAAATGAATTTATGATTCTGTTGAGAAGTCATAATACAAGTAATACAAATGAATGGGAATTGAGGATGTGAAGAATTTGGGCTCAGTGTGGAATTTTGAGCCTTTTGTATTCTATTTTTTTTTTAATTTTTTTTTTTAACGTTTTATTTATTTTTGAGACAGAGACACAGCATGAACGGGGGAGGGGCAGACAGAGAGGGAGGCACAGAATCGGAAGCAGGCTCCAGGCTCTGAGCCATCAGCCCAGAGCCCGACGCGGGGCTCGAACTCACGGACCGTGAGATCGTGACCTGGCTGAGGTCGGACGCTTAACCGACTGCGCCACCCAGGCGCCCCGAGCCTTTTGTATTCTAAAATGAAAAGTTGCAGCAAGTGTTGATCTAGAATTGGAAAGGCCAGGTGCACTACAATCGGGAAACAAGTATTCAGGGCATAGAGTGAATCCAATCCCAAGGCAGAGTGAATAACTTCTGTGATCTATTTTGTATTTCCTGAAGGAGTCTTCTAAGCTGATGGTCAGGGCAAAAAGTACAGTTGCTTCATAAAGAATAGAGTCCCTGTGGCCCCAGAACTTGCTGTTTTTGTTGTTGTTCTTATTGCTAATATTTGGCTATGACAAAGAAGGAAAAGGGTGACTATAGGAATGTTTTTACAGTTCCAGTCTGTAAATATAATTTAAAAAGTTAATAAGTGTTAATAAATTATTTTTCTAATATTACAACTTATTTTGTCTTAAATCATATGAACTCTTTTTGTGCATAACAGTAATTCTTCCTCTTGGTTTTGAGTTTGTCTTTAAATAAAGTTAGTTATGTGAAAGTTCCTAGAAGAATTTGTAGAACGTTGTCTAGTCTCTTTTTGTTTTTCTTCTTCTTTACACTTTACTCTGTTACATCATCATAATAAGAAAATTCATGTAAATAACTACTGCATAAAAACTAAAAAAGGAAATGTAAGTTAAGGTTTCCATGATTAGATGCTGATGAAAGTAATGCAAATAAAATGAAAACTAGATTAAGTTACATCAATAACATCATTTCTTCTAATTCTTTTTTTTCTAAAACAAATATGGATGGGGTGCCTGGATGGCTCTGTCAGTTAAGAGTCTGATTTTTCAGCTCAGGTCATAATCTCATGGTCTGTGAGTTTGAGCCCTGCAATAGGTTCTGTGCTGACAGCTCAGAGCCTAGAGCCTACTTTGAATTCTGTGTCTCCCTGTCTCTCTGCCCCTCCCCACTCACACTCCATCTCTGTCTCTGAAAAATGAATAAACCTTAAAAAAAATTTACAAAAAAATAAAATTAAAAAAAAAACAAAGATGGAAAGAAATTAATAAGAGTAAATACATTTTACTTTTTACTATACAAAGTTTTTAAACTAACATTTAAGTATTTTTTGAAAATTTCTAAAACTAAGTTTTCATATGACACTATTCCGAAAAAGAAAATCATTTTATTTTAGCATCTTTGCAGTTTTGTTTTCAAAACCTTATATTTAGTAATTTCTGAATTTGCATGCTATTTCTGTCCTCTCACTTCATTACTTATTTACTTCAAGGCATAAATCAATATGTTGAATTAAAAACCCTCAACCTAAGCACGGATCATCTTTAGGATGATAGTTACTTCCCATTTAGCTTTAGAAGTTCAAAATACCAAGTGAAACAAACTATCATGGTCTTTCCTCTTAATTTATGATTATAAAAAATAAAATATTTAGAAATAATTTCTTAAAAATTGATCATTAGCCCTGTAAATAATTTTTACAAATTATTTTAACAATATTTTGTTTTAATAGGAGAGATTCTTAAATGAATTCTATCAGAAAACACTGTTGTGGCTGATTGAGAGTGCTATCCTTTCATCTTTAGCCTCATTTGTAAATCTTTTTTTAAAAAAAAAAACAGATAAGAATGACAAAATTTAGAAGAAGTACTTTTTGACAGGTGCCTTTGTAAAGATGAAAAATATCAAATGTTAATACCTCAGAACCAATTTTCATCAACTGGGTTGAAGTTTCAGTAAAACTTGAGTAATCTTTAGCTATTGATTGTATTAAATTCTTTTCTCCTTATTTTCATTTTAATAAAAATTAAGACTTTTTTTTTTCTGTTAGACTGCAGCATTTGACTTATCTTGCATTCAAAAGAATATGTTATGGCCATACATTGGGTAAACTTGTTCTTTCTAAAGATTATTTGGATATACAATATTATTGTATTCCTGTGGGGAAAATATCATCTATATATCATTCATTCAACAGTATGTAAAGGCCACTTAGTATTTGCAAGGAGCTCTACCAATCATTGAAGATTTAAGTGATCAGTGTAAGACAGATAAGGAGATAAGGAGAGAACACATCTGGGAGTTGTTCAGATGTGGATTTATAAGGGATAGCACCCAAGTCAACTCCTAAGTCAATCTTAGGGCAGGAAAATCAAGAGAACAGAAAACAGGAAAGGAAAGCACCTTCTAGGAGGCAGCACTTGTAATAGGAAAAATAAATAAACCATTTGCTGAACAATTCTAAAGCTAAAAAACAAAATATTTGTTGATTACTGCTCATTCTAGGGTAGCACAGGGTGTTTTCAGATCTGCTCTACTTTGTTTTATTTTGCTTAATTTTTTGTAGTTGTGGTGGGAGCAGGGGTATGGGTTGGGAGAAAACATCCTTATGTTTTAACTTCTCATCTTCAGGGGCTGGAGAGTGTCCCCTTTATGTCCCCATTTTCAGTTCAAAGCTCAGGTCTAGGAAATAAGCAACTGCCAATTAAAAAAAAAAAAAAAAGACACAGTCTTTAAAGGGTTGCCAAGTTACTGATCTCTTATCTACAACATGCCCTAGGGAAGAAGTTAGCAAAGAGCACTAGGCCTACCACCTCCTGTCACTAATCAGGATCCATTTATGTTAATAATCCCCCCCCCCTTTTTTTTAAAGCAAGTCAGACTGGAAATTTAAGTCCATTCACACTTCTACATAAATTACCTCTATCGGAAAACCAAACAAATTGCTTTTCTTTTTTTGCTATCTCAGATCTCCTGTCCCAGGATATTTTTTTCAAACAGTAGAGGAGAGGTGTGAGTTTCTTTGGGAGTCCTGGCCATTGGGATCTTGGTGTATTGGCTTGGGGAATAGAATGAGGGCATGGAAACACAAGAGAAAAGTAAAGGCAAAACAGAGAAAACACTGAGAAGAAACTTTGTTTTATTTTCATTTAGGGTTTGTGTTTAAGTTAGAAAATCCTTTCAAGAACATTTGTTGTAAGTTGCTGACGCCAGAACTAATGTAAAATAATAAGACCCGAATTTATGACTTTGTTTTGTACGTCAATCATAATCACTGGATAATAAACAGAATCCTACATACCATTTGAACATTTGCCAAAGGCCCATGACACTTTGTGACCAAACAAGAATAAAAGGTAATATATAAGTTCTAAATATCTGACTTTTCTTGTGGTCTTACAATTTTTTAGTCCAGGACTAGCATTGGTTCTGTTTTTCAAATTTACTCATATTATTTAACTATGGTAACTAAGTGGTCTCAATGGTATAGTTGTAGAGAAAAAAATTTTTACCTTATTTTCAGGTTCTTCTAGCTGGACTAAGGATTAAATTGACATGAGACAGATTAGCAGGAGAAAATCAAATTTAATTTCATACATACAGGGAATACACATAAATATGAGATTCCAAAGACTGGCAAAATGATGTGTATATGTCATTCTGGACTAAAGAGAAAGGGATAATGTCTGGGACATTAAATGGAAGCAATCAATTCACAGGAAGATAAAAATAAGTAAATGTTTGGCAAACAAATGTTTGCTGAGCCATTCAGAAATGATGGGACATAGAGAGGACTTTGGTCAAAGGGGCTTTGCTAAGTTGCTTCCTATCTACCACAGCTATATCATATGCAACTGTAGTTATCTATGGTGATGGCTCTTTTCCTAGAGTAGCTCCTCCATCTAAATTCTTTTAAGCAACTGTGGGGGTTTGGGAGGGGTGGGGTTTGAGTTTCTTCCTGAGTCTTTTGGGCCTTGATTGTTTTCAGCCTGGCATAATCTACATGCCAAAGTGGCCCATATTGGGGTGGCCCACCCTTGACCCAGACTCTACAATAGCCAGAGTTCATGGGTCAGTGTCTGTGGTAATGTAATGAATAAGGTTTCTAACCCCCCCCCCCCTTTTTATAAAAAGGAAGATTGACTGAAGAGAACACTGCCACCTTTTTCATTATGTATGTTATGCCCAGAATTCGTGATCCCCAAAGACGACTAGGGAGCCGAGTCCGATGCAAAAGCAAAGAGCCTTTATTCGAGCTAGCTCGAGCTCAATCCCCTACCTGCACCGACTCAGCGGTGAGATACCAGGGAAAGAGAGAGAGTTTCAAAAGGACAAAGGTTTTATTGGGGCCTAGGGGCAGTTGGTGAGGTAATGGCTATGGCCTCAGCCGATTGGCTGGGGAAGGGTCCTGGGGAAGGGTCCAAGTCCTGTTAGGCAGGTGAGGGGGGGGTTACTCAAGGGGAGGAGGTGTGGTCAAGGTGAAGGACACAGAACAAGATGGAGTCGGCTGGCGTAGGCCCGCCCTTTCAATGTATAGCTCATTAGTTCCCTTGTCAACTTTTCTTTGCTTTTAAACATTTGAAGGAAAAAGGCTTCACAGATTTTCAGTAGGAAACATATGGAGCTGTAACTCATCAGTAATGTGTGAACTTAATTTAAAGGTGCAGCTGACCTTGACCATGCATCCTTCCCAAGTTGCCTCTTGTAAATCGTGTGATCAATAAATGAACTAGTATTTCAGCCCCTTCACAACTCACCTTCAAATGTCTGTTTCCCCACAGATCATCTAAGCTTCCGTAAAACTCCCCCCCCCCCCCACTCTGTAACAGGAACCGATCCTTTTTATATTACAAGTTTCATAAAAGAAAGGTTTAGCATTTCTCCTCAATATTAAGTTATGACTAAAATAATGAGTTAACAGATTGATATTTTAAGAAGTCCAACTCTCTTTAAATATCTAAGTAAATGCTGCATCCGTCTAAGGAGTCACTATGAGTGGCAGCATATTTATTTCAAGGGTTTTGCCATTGCATGTAGGTTATTGGTGTTCCTTTGGAATGGCATTTAGAATCTACTTGCAAGTTTCAATACTTTACAGTTAAGCCCTAATTTTCATTATTTACTCAAGTGAAGCTTTCTCTTCATCAGCTTTTGAAAAATAAACAATGGTATTGAACATCCACCAGTATATTTCTTTTTCTCTGTATGTATTTGTGAGGGTGTTGGGAAGGGTAAAAGATTGGAGATGGGTTGATGCTGGATATGAGACTGGATGAGATTTTATATTATTAATTTGGATTAAAATATGCCTAGAACTAACTTATCTTGGGCCTTTATACTCCTTTTTTGTCTCTTGGGTGTGGGGTATCAGGGTACATTTAGGGTCATCCTAACTCTTAGAAACATCATGGGCTTAAGTAGAATGAACTTTATTATTTTCAAAGTATATTAAAACATTGCAGGACGTTGGCTAAGTAACTTGTAAAACTTACTTGTTTTACTATAAGGGAATAATGAGATACCTTTCCACTTTGTTCCTTGGAATAAGGGAGAAAAATATTTAATATTTAAGGATAAAAGATTTTTTTTTTAAAGAGAGTTAACTGTAAAATAAGTAAACTTTAAGTTCTCAGGTTGGAAGAGGCATTTAATGTATTGAAACTTACTGTTAAAAGAGGTAGAAATTACATTAATAAAAATAATTCTTTCAACTAAAGATTTTTTTTCTCAATTCTATTTTGAGTGTACTTTAAGCTCTCAAGTATACTATTAAAATGTTATATGCATTATTTGGAAAGCAGAATTGAAACCTTATCCATTTAATCATTGATTTTTATATGAGGACAAGCATATATTCCTGGAAGGGGGTAAATTATGAGGCTTAGAGAGATTTTTTTCAAAATGCTTTCCTACCTTCCCAGCCTCCTCCAGATCTGATATGCCTCCTCCTGTTCCCTTCACTTCTCCTGTGTGGAAAATCATACTGTGCACATGCAGTGTTTCTGAGTGGATTATGTTCTGCAAATAAGCTTTCTAACACTGAGGAAATATTGAGAACCAATGAATTAAACCATACCTATCTAAAATACATTGAAAAATAGTAAGAGGTATACAATAGAATTTAATATTCATTAATTAACACTATAGCTGGTGTTTTCCCCTAAAAGATTATTGACTTTTATAACTAGGAAATATATATTGAAAATCTAATTTAAAACAATTTCTCTTGAAATTGTAATAAAATATATATATGTTGGTTGGATCTTAAACGCTGGGCAAAAGTAGAATGAAATGCCTATGCTTATTTAAAATAGGTATAGACAAGTTTCAAATGATTCTGCATATAAACTTGCTGATATGCAGAATTCTAAATGAGGCCAGTTATAGCTTTCATTCTTTGGACTAAATTCAAAATTCTGTTACTTTCACAGTATTACAGAAAAAAACTAAATGTTTTTAGTTTCATTCAGTCCACACCCAATTTGAAGGACTGCTGTCAACAATGTCAAAAACATGTACTGAACATTTAATAACATTCCTGATATGATAAAGAGAATCTGGGGTAATTGTATACCATAGCCTGGTTGCTGAACCCATTTCATACTTTTCAAATAAAACTAAGCTACCACTAGTTTCTTAAAGGTCTTTACAAAAATTGACTGCAAGAACATGATTTGATCATAGAGCAAAATATGCCATTTTTTATAGTGCATTCAAAATGGAGGTAGTTATGTTTATTTTTAGATGATATTGTGATTTATTTTCTATATAAGTAAAAAAAATACTGACAATGTAAAAACACAATGTAAAATCAATTTAAAAAGCCCCAAAATACTTTTTAAAATTTGTTCTGAAGATAAAAAAAAAAAATAATTAAAAATGTTGTAACTTTTGGGGCACCTGGGTAGCTCAGTTGGTTAACCATTTGACTCTTAGTTTTGGCTCAGGTCATGATCTCACGGCTTTGTGCATTTGAGCCCCACATTGGGCTTTGTGCTGGCATTGTTGAGCCTGCTTGGTATTCTCTCTCTCTCCCTCTGCCTCTGCCTCTCCCCAATTTGTGGTGTCTCTGTCTCAATAAATAAATAAATAAACAAATAAATAAATAAAATGTCATAACTATCTAAATCAGAAGGTGCCATTGTACAAGGTGTTTATCTTCACAATTAGAACCAAAATGCTTAGTAATGCTACTTTAGTTTATATATACCTTCAAAAAGTATTCATGCCCTTTATCTCCCTGTTCTTTTATCTTCCTCATTTTCTTTTTCTTTTTTTTTTTTTTTGAAGATAAACAGTCAGGTAAGCAATCACTGATGCGGTTTTATAATAAATTATGACACCAGTCTGTTTTATCTTAGTACATATGAACAATGACCTTTTCTTTGAGAATATTTAAAGCATTCCTGGAAAGAAATTATATATATATATGTATATATTTTTAAATGCTCATATATTCCAAGTACATCCAGGAGACAACAAACAGTTTCTTTGATGTGTGATATATCAAACAAATTACTTAAGTGACTTTCGTTTATCTTAGCCTAAAAGACAATAATAGTATTTCTAATGAGCTCAAAGAACAACAACATTAAAAATGGAGAAACTAACATTGAAGTTATAAAATAAATAAAGTCATTCTATCACACAATTTCTATGTATTCAAACACATTAAATGCTGGCTAAGTAATACATGAACAGGTAATTTTTATCTTTAAAATTTGGAAGAATTAGCTAAGAGGGAAAAATGTTTTAATTTTTAAATTAAATGTTTAATTTAATTTTTAAATTAAACGTTTAATTTAATTTTTAAATTAAAAAGGGTTTTAATTTCAGCAGAGTGGATTTCAGAATTTTAAACCTTTTTAAAGGTAAATTATGACTTGTCCATTAAAAGGGAGAAAAATCTTTGTTTATAATTTAAAAAATATATAGTTCTGAAAATTCTAGCATGTTTTTGTCAAGGTGTTTTGCTTTTGTCATCAAAGTATGCTGGCATTTGCCGGTGGAATGGGCTTCAATTTTCTTTCATATCATTGTTACCAGTATATATATGAATAGAATAAAAAGGTGTATTTCATTTTTTCTTTATCATGTTATAGGAGTAGGTTAAGAATATGAGCAGGAAGTTGTTTCGATAATTCTGATTGTATTTTTGTCATATAGATTTCTAGATTTCTGCAATTGGATGTGTTTAACATCAACCTCTGATATATAGTCATCACAACTACCCACAAAAAGCAATTGGGATTGTGAAGTTCTGATAGTATGGAAGGTGCTTTCATTTTTTTTTTTTTTTTTTTTTTTTTTTGGAGGAGAGGTTAGCTATTTAAAGATCATCTGAAGCTGGACTGTTCGTATTTCAATAGATTCCGGAAATAATTTGGTTCTAATTCAGAAACCTGCTTCTTGTGATCATTTTAAAACATTTTCCATACACACATACATATTTGTTTAACATATATTCTGATAAATAAATTTATAAGTACATAGAAATCTAGGTGTTAAATATATATGTTTACATTTCAGACATTATAAAGTCATAAAGTTGAAGTTTTATGAGCAGAAATAAATAATATGTAAAATCTTATGTAGTATATGATTATTGGTAAGTTTGTGACTGCTCTGATTAAATTCCTTTAAGATAAAAGAAAAATGTCACATGCAATTGTTTAGTCTCTGTTAAAGAAACAATTCCAGTAATCTTCTGAATCCCTTTTCAGCCAACAGCTCTGTAACATCTTGCCTTGACACGTGATGCTGCCTTTTTAACTAATTCCAACTTGGAGAGCTGAGTAACCATGGCTCCATCCAATTTTCCCCCTGACATCTGTGGCAGCATCGGCATTCACGGAACCTCTCCTGGAGAATCCCCCTTAGGTGGAGTTTGAATTTCTGTAAGAAAGTCATTGACACCGGAATCAGTCAGATTCTGCTTTAGGACTAGAAGCTTCCTGGGTTCAGATGCTGACAAGGCCATGTTTCTTATCTCTGAGATTTCCTGCCCCTCCCCCACGATGCTCTGTTCCTCCAGGCTGGCAGAGAACTTGCCTGTGGGCTAGAGGGTGACAGACCCCCTTTGATGGTGAGCATCCACAGTCACAGGGAGCAGACTCCTGCTATTCATCGAGCTGCACAGCTGTGGCAACTGGATCCTGCCTGGGTGTCAAAAATTGGGGGCAGGGCTTCAGTTTAAGCAAAAAGAGAAGACCATTTAAGTACAAATGAACTACTTTTGGCTCTCTGAATTTATTGTCCTCCAGTTGCCCTGATTTAAGATCCACCCTGTATTTTACTGAAATGTCAGAGTAGACCATCTTTTTCCATGGGCGCATGGAAAAAAAAAAAAAAAGACAAAAACCACTACCATCATGTTTTCACACCTAAAAAGACATTTTCATATATAAACAGGTTGGTGGATCTTTGGCATTAATATTTTTTACAACTTATTTCTTATTAAGCCATGGGTTCAACATGAAATAAATTCTTGTTGATTCATCTTCAATACTATTGCCTGGTTTGCCTGACTGCAGGTTGTGTGGAATAATAATATTCAGTGGATTTTCATTTTTTTGTGAAAAGAAACTTACACATTTAATGAATGAACTGCTCAAATCTTGAAGGAGTACAGACATGTTCACCAGGCATTTTTAGAATGACACTAAATGGAATCCATAGCAAGTGGCTATTTCTAGCTATGCAAAGCTTAAAAAACACATAAAGAGTTAATTCAACTGTACAAATGAATATGCTAATCAGGGCATAATTTATATCTGAAGAAACATATTTATTGTGTCTTCTATTTGATTAGATGGCTTCAATGTTCAATTAATCAGTTACCTTTCAATATCATTCCTGAGAGCTGCTTAATTAATCTGTTGCACTGCAGCCCTATTCATTCTACTCGCAATTCCTCGCCCCATTTCAAATGACAAGACCCAGGAACTGTGCCACATAAAGACTTTATGTCAGTGTCAGGTGAAGGTTGATAAGTGGCTGACTTTTTTTTCTTTATTAGGTTAGTCAAACCAATCAGCCTTATAGGATTCACATTTGTCAAAACATTTTCATGCATTGAAACTAATGAGAAATAGAGGAGGAAAATCACCAAGAGAATGGTGGCATTGTTTGTGTGTCTCAACGGCAGTTTTCTGCTTTCATCAAATGGATTATTTGCTTGTCTGTTTCCAAATGGTGGATTTTAAAAATAGTGCTAATTGAACCCAAATTAGTGTTCTAGATGTTTATTGCCTTCTGGGCACTATTTATTGCTTCCCAAATGCTATCAATAATCATCCCAGTAATAGTTCTATGAATATTTATCAGATAATAATCAGTTTGAAGGTACTCTGTTCACAACATAGAGTACCCATTACCAAATAATTATTGAGATAACCCACCTTTAAATTGCAGGTTCATGGCTGTTTCTCTCATCTGCTCCCCACACTTGGAATCTCCCTTCTATTTCCTTTCTCTTCTCTGGATACTGACTGAGCCTCCACATTGTCCCTCCATGTCACTCCCTTTTGCTCTGCAGAAACAGAAGCATTTTGGTAGAAGTTGCACCAAATTAGTATGCAGACCTCATACCGTCTTCTTTGTCTTCCCAGTGTCCTAGGCCCAACTTTCATCTCCCAACACCACCTCACGCAGACCCACTTAGCTTTCCAACAAGGAATTAAAATACTTTGAGTCAATCATTTGTTATCCCACATAACTTCTAAAATAAAATACTCCCGAAAGCATAGGGTAATCTTTATCTTTATGTGGGTACCATAAGCCCCTTTGAGAGAAATAATAGTGATAATCATAATATTTGTAATACTTGAGTTCTTTTAATTTACCAAGTACATTTTAATTTTTATATAAAATATGCATTATTTTATTTAACACTATCTGAAATTACCCCTATTGCTATTATTTTACTCAGTGTAAACATGAGAAAACTGAGACACTGGGAGATTAAATAACTTGCTGAAAAGCATGCACCACCCTATTAAAAGGGAGATGACATTATATGTATAATTAAAAAAATGTAATTCTGAAAATTCTAGCAGGTTTATGAGAAGTGCTTTGCTTTCATCATCATCTAATACTATTGATAAATAATCTTCTCCTTAATTTATTCATACCCATAGAGACTAATTGCGCAAAATTATCCAAAATATTATCTTTTATATAAATCTAATTTAGTGGAAACTAATATTAAACAAACTATTTTAAGGAAAAAAGAAAATTAATGGTGTGGAGTACTAGGAGATACCAGGGTACAGTCCTAGGCATGCTTGGATGTAGGTACTGAAATGCGTCATCAGGATATCACCTCCCCCTGTCAGTATGCTCTCCTTCATAGTAACTTCATTTTTAAGAAAGCTAAGTATACCAAAGTTTAGAAAGTGGACCTCAAGTCACTCAGCTTGTGTTCCAGTCCTGGCTTATTCATTTATCAACTGGTAACCCAGTGATATCCCATTAGAGAAGTTCTGAGTAAGCTCTTCCTCATTATTTACTGCTTAGTAGCAGCCAAAATAGTATTGACACATAGTAGATGATAATTAAAATTTATCGAATGAATGACATGATGTAATAACAAACCCTTGTTCAATTACTGAAAGAGATTGAGGCAAACCCCTGTGTTTTAAAAATTTTTTTTTTTCAACGTTTATTTATTTTTGGACAGAGAGACAGAGCATGAACGGGGGAGGGGCAGAGAGAGAGGGAGACACAGAATCGGAAACAGGCTCCAGGCTCTGAGCCATCAGCCCAGAGCCTGACGCGGGGCTCGAACTCACGGACCGCAAGATCGTGACCTGGCTGAAGTCGGACGCTTAACCGACTGCGCCACCCAGGCGCCCCAAACCCCTGTGTTTTAAGTTATCGAAACTAAAATGTTATCCATAAGCTTGGTGATATGCAAGGTGATATTTTATCCAAAGTCTGATATTTATAAAGAAAAGTTGTTAGAGACGTTAAGTTCAAAATATAGAAGAGGCAATGTAGAAATGGTACACATGAATAACAAACATTAATTTGAATGCCTTGAAAAGTTACAAATCGCCAATGACAAAATGCAAATAGATACTGGTCAGTTATTCACTAATTTATCCCCTTAAAAATGATTTCAGTGTTATATTGGAAATTAAGAATCCCTTCTTGTTGTTTTTTCTATGCATTTTAAGTAAAAGCATATTCATAGTTTTTTTTAGTAATTGTTTATTCAAGCTTGAATAAGACTTGTCCAACAACTACGTGGGGGTTCCCTGGACTCCTGTTTATGTTTTATGTGTGGATATACAGTGAACTCAATCTCATTCAAGTATTGAAAGGTGATGTGATGTGTTTCTTCTTACTGTGAATGCAGTTGAGTCGAATTTGGGATTATTTGCCTTTGTTCTAAATGTCACTAATGTCACTACTACCATGACCCCCCCCCTTAAGTATATATAATGTAAATGTGTGTGTATATATATACACATATACATATATACACATTTATCTATATTTATACATATGTGTATATTTACATATATGTACATACATACACATATACATATACCTATACATACATGTCCTGTCTATGCCAAAGGACTTACTGCTCTTTACACAATATATTTTAAAAGACTTTAAAAATTAATGTTAAGAAAGTGAGAAAATCAGAACACAGATGAATTAACTAAAACCAATGAGATGAGACGAGGCTGGAGACGATATTAGTACAGTGTGTGTTATGAGGTACTGTCCACTTGGCAGAGGAAGGCACAAGTGGCTAGCAGCCCACGAAAACAGGATGTTATATGTGCTCTGAGTTTCTAGGTTGTGCAGAAGAATCAGATGTACAGAAGAATGTACGGAAGAATCAGAATCAGGTACTGAGAAAAACTTTTAAATTTCCATGTCTTCTTATTAAATGTTCTCTAATTCTACCTGGAATGTCCTGCCACTCTTCTCTTGGCTAACTTGAAACACTTCACAAATTCCTCATCCATTCCTGGAATGGCATTGTTAGGTGCCCCTCCTCTGTAACGCTATCATTTGAGACATATTGCTGTCATTGTGCTTACAATATTGTATTATAATTATTTGTTTAATCATCTTTCTTCGCCATCATTTCAAAACCTCCAGAATGGCAGTGCCTATGTATTATTATTCATCGTTTAATCTCCAAAACCTAGGACAGTGTCTGGAAAATTATAAATCAATAAATATATCTTGAATGAATGAAAGGATACTGGTATTGTGCTTCAAAAAAAAAAAAAACCTTCTAAATGACATACTCATTATAAAGATAAAACACTGTTTTCTTAGAGCTGTTTCTTATATAGCCTTCCTGACTGTACATGCCGTTCAGAATAAAACCCTCCAAAAACCAAAAAACAAAACTTTTTTTTATAGTCAAACTTTTTTTATAGTCAAATTGATTCACTTGAGTCAGAGGTAAATTTCAGAGGAATGGTTTGATTGCAAGTCATACAATCTTAAGAACTTATTTCAACCAAATAGTTGATATATGTTAAGCAGTAATGAGTTCAAGGTTATCTTCTCTGGAGATTTCCTTGAGTGCAGTAGTGCTCTGTAGCTTTCAGTGAGGAGCCACATGCTTTACCCGTTAGTGAAACTGAGTGTACCATTGACTTTTGCAAGAAAGCCACAGCTATGTGGGCCAACCCAGGATTCTATTCCAACATGTAGAGAAATGTTAAATGTCATTAAGCATGCTAGAAATAGTGTCCTAGTTGTTTTTGTTAATTTTTAATTTTGTTTTTGTCTCTTTCTTTGATTAAGCTATTGGCTGTCACTTTTTACTGTTCTGTGAATACCTACCTCCCTACCTACCAAAAACTTCCAGTTTCTAGTTTAAAGTGGATCGGTAAACCAGAGATTTATGCTGATTTTTAAGTTATCTAAATAAAATAAGGTGTACCTCAGATAGGTACCTGAGAACTTTCTGCTAAACATGTGGTGGATATCAAACCTGCTTTTCCTCCTGGATTTCCTATCTAGATGAGGGCACCATCAGCTCCTCAATTGTCCAAATGTGGACTACTGCAGGGACTTCTGGTCTGGTCTCTCTAATCTCAACCCCTCCAATCCAACCATTACACTGACTTCTTGAAAACTTCTCCCAAGTGCAAATCCTTTATATATATATATGTATATATGTATATATATATATATATATATATATATATATATATATATATATATACATATATACATATATATATTTAAAACACCCTTAGGGTAAAAGTCAAACTCCTTAATCACTCATTGATTCACAGAAAAATTTAATACCTATTATGTACCAGGCACTGTGTGGGTACTTAGCGTATGCAAAAGCTTTCCAGGATCATATTTCTTTCCTGGTTCATCTTCTAGCATCTCCCTAGTCAGATCCTGGGAGTAAACTCATCATTCAGAACTACAAATTCTTCTTGAAAGCAGAATGTACTTTCATACTTACAGGCCTCTGCATGTCATGGTACTTTGGTATGAAATGCCCTTCTTTCTTTGTCCTTCAAAATGTATCTCCTTCTTTGTAAGAACTTTCTTGCACTGCCACCGTATCTGGGCAGAGATAGAAACTTTTTCTTTGATGCCCATATAACCATGCTTTCTATACTTAAATGCTCATTTTAATCATAATTGTAACTCTTTCCATGCATTACTTTCCTAATAGACTGGGAAGGCCAGGGGTATTATCTTTTCATCTCACTATCCCTAGGAATTTACACAGCATCTTACAAGTAGTGAATGCCCAGTTAATGTCTTCTGAAGAAGTTGCAGAATGGCCACCTGCTGCTTTACACGGGCAATAAATTGATGATGCTTTTGTGATCCAAACCCTATTGTATGTCATGGTTACTTGTAAAATTGTCTTCTTTCCCTTTCAATTAGATAGTAAGCCCCTGTAAGGCAGGGAGTTCTCTCTCCTGTGGTACCTAGTAAAAGACTTTGCACATAGTAAGCACTTAGTCTATAACTGTTGAATTGAATTTTAAAATCACTCCAGTAAATTTCCCTGTAGTCTGTTTGAACTTCCAACATGATGACTTCATTGCTGTATGCTCATTAAAGAGGTATAAAGAAAGAATTGCAGAACTTCCTAGGGAAATCATTTCTCCTCTTCCTGTTCTCCTCTGGCTTCTCGCCCACTCTGATTGACTAAGCATTAGGATTGAGAAGAGAAGGGGCACAAAACTGTGGGAGGAAAATGAGTAATATGTAATAGAGGCCCCACAGAAATAAAAAGTCAGTTGGATTTTTTAATGGCAGAAAGAGACTGCAGAAAATTGTTGGAAATATTAATTCAAGGAGCATCTTGGGTGAGAGGAGACAGAAACAGAGAAATATGTTAGGGGGAGGGGAAGGAAGCAGTGAAAGTGAGGCAGTTTTGACAGCCTGTGGTGGATACTCTCTCTGGTATGACTAATTGAGAATTGATTGTGCATGCAGAAAGGTTATGTTTTATTAAGGGAAACCTTTTTCCCTTTTGTCTTTATGAAATCCGCTCTTCTGTAGATGTTACTCTCTTCCCATACTAAACCCTCATTAATTTATAATTCACCACATTTGCTTTAAAAGTGCTGTGCAGATTTCCTGTTTCTCTCACATACAGTGCTTCTAATAGAGAAAGTCAAGTAGGAAAGAAGTTGAAATGCTACTTGTCTTGAGGGCTGCATGCCAGACCTGCTGGTGCCAAAACATTTCACCGAGTGTGTCTTAGATCATTGTAAATGTTTCCAAGTACCATTTTGCAAGCTCCATGAAAGTGAATCTGGGCTCTAAAACAAGTCTTTTACTGTTGACTATAAATTGACTGGTTTCTAGAACCTAAAGTCAAAGCTAAGTGGAGTCTTCTAGTAGGGCTCTGTTAATTTCAAGGACAGGTACCCTCATACAGAGAGGGGCACCATCTCACCAAATGCAGACTCTGAGGGCAGAGGCAATAGAAATGGAGAGAAGAAAATTAATCTCCCTCCACCATCCTAACAGTTCTCTCTGCCAATAGATTTGACAGAACCTGGGAAACCAATGCATATAGAAGTGTAGAAGTGAAAAGTTTTTAAATGCCCAACATGCCATTAGTGAAGATATAATTAAAGAAGGAGTAGGTTTAACATCAGATTTCATTGAATCCCACTTTATACATATAGAGAAAATAAGACAATTTGACAATTTAGACAATTTTTAAAAATTTAAACATCTTGAATATGAAATGCCTAAGAGATATATATGGATATAGCTATAGATAGAGAACTCAGGTTTTTATTTAAAGACTTCAAGTAAGTTGGGAGTGTGTGTGTGTGTGTGTGTGTGTGTGTGTGTGTGTGTGTTGGGGTGGGTATATTAGCATGGACTATCATGCAGGAGTTAAAATCTCACCTAACCCATAGATTCTGGGAAGAGAACATAAGTAAAGCAAGCTAGGTGGAGATTGACAGAAATGTGTGCCTGGACTAAAGAGACAGTAGCTATTCATCTCTGGTTGATCACTGCCAAACAAGAATACAGGCCTGGTGTAACCAGATCTTATTTTTCTCCCAAAAGTATGACTACTGTTTGGTCATACAATCTTACATGAATATCTGCAACTAGCCAAACATTGACATTTTGTGATGGTCAAATAAAACATGTACAGGAGACAAATTTAGCTATAAGTTTGAGACCTCTGGATTGCACTTTTATTTATTGGGGAATAGAAACTTCAGGTTAAGCAATTAAGAGTAGTATATCCCATTAAATAATGAGATTTTAAATTAAATAGAATAAGGTGTTTGTTGACAAATTTGTAAATGTAGAAGGGGAGAGATCAGTGTTGGCTGAGGTTAAACAGAATTATGTGAAGAAGTGGGATGTCATCTGAATCTTGAAGAGTGGATAGCTATCAGTGGCAATAAGCAAGGGAGAAAGCATCTGAAGCAAGGAGCCAAGAGATGGTAATTTGGGGACAGTGAATGGATTATACTAAATAGGAACAAAGAAAGGACTATTTTTCTTTTTTTTTTAATTTTCTTTTTTCTTTTTTAAAATTTACTTCCAAATGAGTAGCATATAGTGCAACAATGACTTCAGGAGTAGATTCCTTAATGCCCCTTACCCATTTAGCCCATTCCCCCTCCCACAACCCCTCCAGTAACCCTCAGTTTGTTCTCCATATTTATGAGTCTCTTATGTTTTGTCCCCCTCCCTGTTTTTATATTATTTTTGTTTCCCTTCCCTTATGTTCATCTGTTTTTTCTCTTAAAGTCCTCATATGAGTGAAATCATGTGATTTTTGTCTTTCTCTGACTGACTAATTTCACTTAGCACAATACCCTCCAGTTCCATCCACGTAGTTGCAAATGGCAAGATTTAATTCTTTTTGATTGCCAAGTAATACTCCATTGTATATATGTGCCACATTTTCTTTATCCATTCACCTATCGATGGACATTTGGGCTCTTTCCATACTTTGGCTATTGGTGATGGTGCTACTATAAATATGGGGGTGCATGAGTCCCTTTGAAACAGCATACCTGTATCCCTTGGATAAATACCTAGTAGTGCAATTGCTGGGTTGTAGGTAGTTCTATTTTTAGTTTTTTGAGGAACCTCCATACTGTCTTCCAGAGTGCTGTACCAGCTTGCATTGCCACCAACAATGCAAAAGAGATCCTCTTTATCCGCATCCTTGCCAACATCTGTTGTTGCCTGAGTTGTTAATGTTAGCCATTCTGATAGGTGTAAGGTGGTATCTTACTGTGGTTTTGATTTGTATTTCCCTGATGATGAGTGATGTTGAGCATTTTTTCATGGGTTGGTTGGCCATCTGGATGTCTTCCTTGGAGAAGTGTCTATTCATGTCTTTTGCCCATTTCTTCACTGGATTATTTGTTTTTTGAGTGTTGAGTTGGTAAGTTCTTTGTAGATTTTGGATACTAACCCTTTATCTGATATGTTATTTGCAAATAACTTCTCCCATTCTGTCGGTTGCCTTTTAGTTTTGCTGATTGTTTCCTTCTCTGTGCAGAAGCTTTTTATTTTGATGAGGTCCCAGTAGTTCATTTTTGTTTTTGTTTCCCTTGCCTCCGGAGACATGTTGAGTAAGAAACTGCTGTGGCCAAGATCGAAGAGGTTTTGCCTGCTTTCTCCTCAAGGATTTTGATGGCTTCGTGTTTTACATTTAGCTCTTTCATCCATTTTGAGTTTATTTTTGTGTATGGTGTAAGAAAGTGATCCAGGTTCATTCTTCTGTATGTCGCTGTCCAGTTTTCCCAGCACCACTTGCTGAAGAGACTGTCTTTATTCCATCGGCTATTCTTTCCTGCTTTGTCAAAGATTGGTTGGCCATACGTTTGTGGGTCAATGAGAACCATTTTTTTCTAACTCAAGTCCTTATCTTGATCTAGGATAAAATAGAGATAGTATAAATTAAGTAAATATTTACTGAATGCCAACTATATGCCAAGCACTACTCTAGGCTCCAGATGACAGTGGGTGTTAATGCTATTTACATACTCTCCCATGCACATGGACACAGATGAAATCCAACTTTATTACAAATTGATCACATCACTAGTCATACTAGATACATTTTAATTATTCTAGAAGGAAATGGAATCAATTGAGAATTTCCATAATCCTGGAAAAGTATAACCAAAAAATAAATTTTGCATATGAGATTCTATAGTAAGTGTCAAATACTCATTTCAAATATTTCTAGAAGCAATTGATTGAGTATAAAACAATCTCATGTTCATCGACAATTTATAAGAAATTAGAAGTGGATAGTCAACCAAAATAACAGTTTGTCCAGTTAATGAATACCCCCCATTCAACAGCCATCAAATGACCACTTAGCATTAGGACAAATATTCAGATCAGTATAAAAATGTTTTTATATTTTGCTTTCTTGCTTCTCACGTACTTTGAGAAGGTGGCATATGCAGAGAAATAGGTAAAGAGAATAAGAAAAGAGAGAAAGAACAACTGTGTTGGATAGGTTAATACCAAAAAGTGTGTCCCCAAAAGATCTTTAATTATATGTAGCATTTCATCTTATGAAAAAATACTATGCATGTATAACTATAAAAATTACTTAGCTTTCTGGCTTCAGCAAATGCCTTTATACTTTCTAAAATATGTAAGTGATGAGTCACTAAATTCTACACCTGAAACTAATATTGCACTGTATGTAAAATAACTAGAATTTAAATAATTTGGGGAAAAAATATGATAATCTGTTTTATAGTTTAAGTATATTATGTATCAAAGGACCCATATTTAACAGTGTAAAATGTAATCTATTTAAAAAATAAGCACATTGTTAATCAATGAATATGAGTAAGTACTGGGAGAAAAATTTATTCAAGTGTTCATTGTCCCTAGCAAAGTAGATTGTAGAACATAAAGCTAACAAAAGACTATGCTGACGTTTCAAACTCGGTATCACTCTTAAAACAAGATCAAACATTTGAAAGCCATTCCAAAAGCATTAAAGTCTAGGTGGTTTAATATAAAATATGTACTTACAAAGCTTGTGTTGCATAGTGACATTCAGTTCAAAAATGTTATACTGCTGCCCTAACCTTTCTATCTGTTTCGCATAGTCTTCTTATCCAGGCACTTTTCCAAGACACACAGAATATTAGCTGTGCACTCTGTAAGTTTAACTTGAAAATTGAGAGAGATCAGATCCATATGTTCAAGAAAAAGTGTCAGCAAGACCATCTTTAATCTGTATTTTGGGTATTATTTTTAAAAGCTACTCCTTCATAGCTGATATACTATGAACAAATATAATGCAGTTGAACCTTATTTTGTTGAATATCTTTCACAAAACCCTTTCAATCATGAAAAGGGATACAAATCAATATGACTTAATAATTTTGATTAAAAACTATGTACCCTAAAGGAACATCCCAGTATTTGAATTTCAGCAATATTTCACCTCCCTCAGTCCAAAGTCTGCTGTGTCAGCACAACATTATCTCGGGCAGCAGCCATTAGTGTGGTTGTTTCTCTAATGCTGGCTCTCTTGCATACATTTTACTTCTTGCTCTGATGGAATTTTTATCTTCACAAATATGTTTTCTCATTTGTCTATTTCTGTGTCCAGTAAGTCTATATGCTAAGAAGGTAAAGGTGCAGCAATCTTTAAGTTACTTAACCTGAAAAGCAGAATTTTCCTATGGTGAACAACTTGATATACTTTCTTTAGGCACTTTTGATAAAAAATGAAACTTTCTTGTTAAGGTTTTTCATTTGCAGTTTCCAAGAATTGGGAGTTTGGAGGGTTTTGAGAAAAAGAGAATTATTCAATGGATACCACCTGCATCACAAGGCTAGACTAATTCTCTTGAAAAGTTTAAAATTTGCAATTACTCCAAAAAAATCTTTTGTTGACTTTTAGCGATAATGCAGATGTCTACTATATTTTTTTATGCTGAATGTATTATAACATGTAACTGTGGAATGTTAAGGCCATGGATTCAGACATGCAAAAAGCTATTTAGAAATTTGGGGGATTTTGTTTGTTACTGAAGTATTTTCCCTGAAGTCACTTAGTCAATAGAAGGAATAGCAATTTCCCAGGGACTGCAAATTACTTTATCTGGATGGTTGGCAATTTATAAAATTCACATCCTTCCTAAGAAAGGGTTTTTATAATGCACAGATATTTTTTTTCACTGCAATCACAATTAGAATAAGCTAACAAATGTGAAGCTTGTTTTATCATATTTAATGCCTATAGAATGTCTACTTCTCTCAAAAGAGTTAATCTGTTAACCTCCATAATCAGCATAAGGGAGTACATGAAACAGAGATAGTCATGTCTTAAATAGTTAAATACATATTTGTCTGTCTAAGTATATTATAAAGTTTTGGTAAATCAGATTTTTATAACCAAAATTTTCACTGAAAGCTTATACTTAGAGGGATATTAGATTTTATGAAATCCAGTATAATGGGTGGGGCAATAATTGAAAACATTTAGTGATTTGGTAATTGTTTATATTGTGCATAATCTTGATTCCCAAACATAAAATTTCTGTGTATAGGTCTTTTAGTTAGTAAAAAAAAAGCAAGCATTTTTTTCTTTTTAGCTAATATGTATGGGGGACTTTGGTTATCTACAGCAACCAAATTTCAGTCCACAAAGAGGTTACAACTATCTTTGAGTGAGGGGCCCAGTTTTTGTTTATATTTTCCTACTCTAAGCACACTAGGACAAATAATAAATTTTATTGCTTTTGATGCCCTTGGAGTAATACAGTATATTTTCTACTTTATAGGAAATTATTTTATCATCAAAAAAAAAAAAGTCTTATCCAGGAGTAATCCTTTCCAGTAGAGGTGACTACATTTGCTGATTAATGGGGTTTTATATGAGGTTGTTTGGTTGTCTTTGGAAAAGTACCTACAAAATAATATTTGGTGGAAATAGTTAATTAAAATGAAAGTGTAAGAGGATAGTTTGGTGGAAGAAATACCAGAAAATACATGCTACACTTTCTGAATATTGAGACATAATTTGCATTTAGATCTTAATTATACAGTTCGATGAGTTTTGATGAAGCATTCAGCAGTGGAACCAGCAACCTAATCAATATATAGAACATCTCCATCACCCCAGCCAATTCCCACATGTCCCTTTCCCGTCAATCTCTCCTACCCCCTGCCCAGAGACAGTGTTACAATATCTTTCATCACAGATTAGTTCTGTCTATTCTTGAGTTTCATATACATGAAATAATATATATACTTAGACATTTTGATAGTGAAAAAAACCGAGAAAAAAAATACTAACACCTCATCATTAGAAGAGGCAAGGAAAATTTTGTCAAGATGGAAGAGACTTGTTTATATTGTTCATGGGCTCAGAGAAGAGAATCTGTGTAGAGAAAGACCTAGAAAATTTAACAAAGGGAATAAGATGTGATTTTTGAAGAGTAGAAACATACCTTTTTTGAGCTGGAGATATCAAGAAAATATGTAAATCTAAATTTACAGTGGTATCAGTCAACACTGTTACATTACTTTTTCCAGCATATTCCAAGCTGCTAAGGAGCAGGTTCCAGGGTATTGGATGACATGAGTTAGCCAGGGTTGTTTATGGGCAAGATGGGTTCAACAGATAATCAAAAATGTAATGATAATTAGAGCATAGTTGGTAAGCATCAAAGGAATGGCAGTTACTAGGCAGTTACTATGAGTAATACATTTACACCCACCCACTGGTTATTTGTGGTGAGCCCTTGTGACCACTTTTAGCATGATGTCTGAGAGTAGCTATTGATAGTCCATACCTAATTTCTTACTCCAGTTTTAAAGAGGCAATGTGTTTATTTGAACATGACATGGTTGATAAACCTTCAGCAACTTTAGGAAATTTTTTATTTGGTTTCAACTCCTACTGTTATTGTAGAGATGCATAAAAATGAATTAGTTAATGAAGTCCTTCCCAAAATAGGATATTTTTGTAGTTTTTTAATCCTTCATAAAAAATACCTGGATCTGAGATTAAACCTGACCAGAGATCTAGACCACTGTATATTACCAAAGAGGTAAATAGATTCTGACTTTAAACACCAGGAAAAATACACGAAGAAGGAGGCAGTTGGCCTTCAAACCCCAGCTCTACAATGGTTTTACTAATAATCAAAGTGATGTCAGTTTCTAAATTGCCTTGTATTCTATAGACATTAATTTTGCATTCATGTTTTATTGAAAGCAGTCCTTATGCACAGCGTCTAATGTCTAATTTAAAAAATGTTCTTCCACCATATTTTTCTTGGTCCTTAATTTCCAAGTCAAAGAATGTGATGATAGCTGCCTGGTTATCCTGCTCTATGGTCATGCTTTCTTAACTCTTCAAAATTTTCGGAGAGTTTCTGCCCTTGTTGACCGAGATTTACCTAATTTTCAGTGCTTTCTCTACCTAAAAAGTGTCTTTCTGGTTATCTTGAGTGTTCTCCAAAAAGCATGGATAAAAAGACCAGGGTGAGAGCAAATAAAAGCCATTTCACGAATGAGGGGTCAGAGATCAGGCAAAAGCATTCTTTAAGATTGTGCCATCTTCACATTTTTATTTAGGTTACTCACTTATTAAGGTCTCATATGTTCCAAATATTCTGTTCCTTATGTAAGAAGTATTTAAGTGCTTTTCTTAAACCCATTTGTTATTTTATATTAAAAAAATTCTGTCTCTTCCCAGCTCCATTAGTTATCAAAACCATTCTTTTTCATGTGCCAGGATGCAGCTCAAAGGTTAACTTGTCCATCCAGCTTAATCAAGAGGTGACTGTACTCTGCTATCCCTGAGACATGCAGAATGAAAAGGTTATAAACCCTGAATGTTTAGAACATTGTTTCAGCACATATTAATTAGTGACAAATAACCTGAATTGATTCTGTCTGGATTTAGGTCAAGTGAGCAAGCAGATATTTGACTTCTAGCCTTAGATGCTAGAAGCCTGGCTGTTGGATATTTCCAGCAGTAGATCCAAGGCCTAGTATCAACAGCTTGAATGAGTTAGACTTTTGATTTTATCAGTCCCTCAGAGGGTAAATGAGTAGAGTAGACTCTGCAGAAGTGATTTACACTAAGCAAGCTCATCAGAAACTGATTTATAGAGCAAAATGGCATTTTATCAATTTGCAGTGGAATAGAAAGAGCATGGACTTCGGAATCACATAGAATGAGGTTTAATTTTCAGCCTCACCATTTGACATCTGTGTAACTTTGGAGATATAATTTAATCTCTCTGAATTTAATTTTCCTATTTGTAAAATGAATGTAATACTTATTCAGGACTCTACTGAGAATTACATAGGCCATATATGAAAAGTGCATAGGATCCTCCCTGGAATATATTACATGCCAAGTAAATACTGGCTTCTTTTAATTCATTCCTATTGAGAACAGAAATGTTTATCTAAGAAAAGTTTGCACTTATGTGTAGATTCCTTCAGAAAGTCAGGCTACAAATTAAATAATTATTTCATGGACATAGAATGACACAAAGTGTGATAACTTTCTTCTAGGAGTAGCTTAATGAATTGGTCTTCTACAATCTAGGAATATTTCAGGACAGACAACTAATGTTAGACATTAATCTTAAAAAGTCTCATCTGTGCAGATTGTGAGACACACACAGGAAACGTTGTACTATATAGCTCACTTTTTTCAATTTTCCTTATTAATGCATGATTCTCATAATCTTTCCTAGAAGATGACATTCTTAGCTAATGGGGCTCCTAATATTTTGTGACACATTTTTGATTAGGAATACATTTTAGGATGTTCAATGAGGTTTAGATTTACCTTAAATTTATTTATTTATTTATTTATTTATTTATTTATTTATTTATTTATTATTTATTTATTTATTTAATGTCGCTAATGTTTATTGTATTTTTATTTATTTTATTTTTATTTTTATTTTTTTTCAATATGTGAAATTTATTGTCAAATTGGTTTCCATACAATACCCAGTGCTCATCCAAAAGGTGCCCTCCTCAATACCCATCACCCACCCTCCCCTCCTTCCCACCCCCCCTTCAACCCTCAGTTTGTTCTCAGTTTTTAAGAATCTCTTATGCTTTGGCTCTCTCCCACTCTAACCTCTTTTTTTTCTCCTTCCCCTCCCCCATGGGTTTCTGTTAAGTTTCTCAGGATCCACATAAGAGTGAAAACATATAGCATCTGTCTTTCTCTGTATGGCTTATTTTACTTAGCATCACACTCTCCAGTTCCATCCACGTTGCTACAAAGGGCCATATTTCATTCTTTCTCATTGCCACGTAGTACTCCATTGTGTATATAAACCACAATTTCTTTATCCATTCATCAGTTGATGGACATTTAGGCTCTTTCCATAATTTGGCTATTGTTGAGAGTGCTGCTATAAACATTGGGGTACAAGTGCCCCTATGCATCAGCACTCCTGTATCCCTTGGGTAAATTCCTAGCAGTGCTATTGCTGGGTCATAGGGTAGGTCTATTTTTAATTTTTTGAGGAACCTCCACACTGTTTTCCAGAGTGGCTGTACCAGTTTGCATTCCCACCAACAGTGCAAGAGGGTTCCCGTTTCTCCACATCCTCTCCAGCATCTATAGTCTCCTGATTTGTTCATTTTGGCCACTCTGACTGGCGTGAGGTGATATCTGAGTGTGGTTTTGATTTGTATTTCCCTGATGAGGAGCAACATTGAGCATCTTTTCATGTGCCTGTTGGCCATCTGGATGTCTTCTTTAGAGAAGTGTCTATTCATGTTTTCTGCCCATTCTTCACCGGGTTATTTGTTTTTCAGGTGTGGAGTTTGGTGAGCTCTTTATAGATTTTGGATACTAGCCCTTTGTCCCATATGTCATTTGCAAATCTCTTTTCCCATTCCGTTGGTTGCCTTTTAGTTTTGTTGGTTGTTTCCTTTGCTGTGCAGAAGTTTTTTATCTTCATAAGGTCCCAGTAGTTCATTTTTGCTTTTAATTCCCTTGCTTTTGGGGATGTGTCAAGTAAGAAATTGCTACGGCTAAGGTCAGAGAGGTCTTTTCCTGCTTTCTCCTCTAGGGTTTTGATGGTTTCCTGTCTCACATTCAGATCCTTTATCCGTTTTGAGTTTATTTTTGTGAATGGTGTGAGAAAGTGGTCTAGTTTCAACCTTCTGCATGTTGCTGTCCAGTTCTCCCAGCACCATTTGTTAAAGAGACTGTCTTTTTTTCCATTGGATGTTCTTTCCTGCTTTGTCAAAGATTAGTTGGCCATACATTTGTGGGTCTAGTTCTGGGGTTTCTATTCTATTCCATTGGTCTATGTGTCTGTTTTTGTGCCAATACCATGCTGTCTTGATGATGACAGCTTTGTAGTAGAGGCTAAAGTCTGGGATTGTGATGCCTCCTGCTTTGGTCTTCTTCTTCAAAATTACTTTGGCTATTTAGGGCCTTTTGTGGTTCCATATGAATTTTAGGATTGCTTGTTCTAGTTTTGAGAAGAATGCTGGTGCAATTTTGATTGGGATTGCATTGAATGTGTAGATAGCTTTGGGTAGTGTTGACATTTTGACAATATTTATTCTTCCAATCCATGAGCATGGAATGTTTTTCCATTTCTTTATATCTTCTTCAATTTCCTTCATAAGCTTTCTATAGTTTTCAGCATACAGATCTTTTACATCTTTGGTTAGATTTATCCATAGGTATTTTATGTTTTTTGGTGCAATTGTGAATGGGATCAGTTTGTTTATTTGTCTTTCTGTTGCTTCATTGTTAGTGTATAAGAATGCAACTGGTTTCTGTACATTGATTTTGTATCCTGCAACTTTGCTGAATTCATGTATCAGTTCTAGCAGACTTTTGGTGGAGTCTATCGGATTTTCCATGTATAATATCATGTCATCTGCAAAAAGCGAAAGCTTGACTTCATCTTTGCCAATTTGGATGCCTTTGATTTCCTTTTGTTCTGATTGCTGATGCTACAACTTCCAACACTATGTTAAACAACAGCAGTGAGAGTGGACATCCCTGTCGTGTTCCTCATCTCAGGGAAAAAGTTCTCAGTTTTTCCCCGTTGAGGATGATGTTAGCTGTGGGCTTTTCATAAATGGCTTTTATGATCTTTAAGTATGTTCCTTCTATCCCGACTTTCTCGAGGGTTTTTATTAAGAACGGTTGCTGAATTTTGTCAAATGCTTTTTCTGCATCAATTGACAGGATCTTATGGTTCTTTCTTTTTTTAATGTGATGTATCACGTTGATTGATTTGTGAATGTTGAACCAGCCCTGCATCCCAGGAATGAATCCCATTTGATCATGGTGAATAATTCTTTTTATATGATGTTGAATTCGATTTGCTAGTACCTTGTTGAGAATGTTTGCATCCATATTCATCAGGGATATTGGCCTGTAGTTCTCTTTTTTTACTGGGTCTCTGTCTGATTTAGGATTCAAAGTAATACTGGCTTCATAGAATGAGTCTTGAAGTTTTCCTTCCCTTTCCATTTTTTGGAATAGCTTGAGAAGGATAGGTATTATCTCTGCTTTAAACGTCTGGTAGAACTCCCCTGGGAAGCCATCTGGTCCTGGACTCTTATTGGTTGGGAGATTTTTGATGACTGATTCAATTTCTTCGCTGGTTATGGGTCTGTTCAAGCTTTCTATTTCCTCCTGATTGAGTTTTGGAAGCGTGTAGGTGTTTAGGAATTTGTCCATTTCTTCCAGGTTGTCCGGTTTGTTGGCATATAATTTTCCATAGCATTCCCTGATAATTGCTTGTATCTCTGAGGGATTGGTCATAACAATTCCATTTTCATTCATGATTTTATCTATTTGGGTCATCTCCCTTTTCTTTTTGAGAAGCCTGGCTAGAGTTTTATCAATTTTGTTTATTTTTTCAAAAAAACAACTCTTGGTTTCGTTGATCTGCTCTTCAATTTTTTTTAGATTCTATATTGTTTATTTCTGCTCTGATCTTTATTATTTCTCTTCTTCTGCTGGGTTTAGGCTGTCTTTGCTGTTCTGCTTCTGTTTCCTTTAGGTGTGCTGTTAGATTTTGTATTCGGGATTTTCTTGTTTCTGGAGATAGGCCTGGATTGCAATGTATTTTCCTCTCAGGACTGCCTTTTCTGCATCCCAAAGTGTTTGGATTGTTGTATTTTTATTTTCATTTGTTTCCATATATTTTTTAATTTCTTCTCTAATTGCCTGGTTGACCCACTCATTCTTTAGTAGGGTGTTCTTTAACCTCCATGCTTTTGGAGGTTTTCCAGACTTTTTCCTGTGGTTGATTTCAAGCTTCATAGCATTGTGGTCTGAAAGTATGCATGGTATGATTTCAATTCTTGTATACTTATGAAGGGCTGTTTTGTGACCCAGTATGTGATCTGTCTTGGAGAATGTTCCATGTGCACTTGAGAAGAAAGTATATTCTGTTGCTTTGGGATGGAAAGTTCTAAATATATCTGTCAAGTCCATCTGATCCAGTGTATCATTCAGGGCCCTTGTTTCTTTATTGACCGTGTGTCTAGATGATCTATCCATTTCTGTAAGTGGAGTGTTAGAGTCCCCTGCAATTACCACATTCTTATCAATAAGGTTGCTTATGTTTGTGAGTAATTGTTTTATATGTTTGGAGGCTCCTGTATTTGGCTCATAGACATTTATAATTGTTAGCTCTTCCTGATGGATAGACCCTGTGATTATTATATAATGCCCTTCTTCATCTCTTGTTACAACCTTTAATTTAAAGTCTAGTTTGTCTGATGTAAGTATGGCTACTCCAGCTTTCTTTTGACTTCCAGTGGCATGATAAATAGTTCTCCATCCCCTCACTCTCAATCTGAAGGTGTCCTCAGGTCTAAAATGAGTCTCTTGTAGACAGCAAATAGATGGGTCTTGTTTTTTTATCCATTCTGATACCCTATGTCTTTTGGTTGGCGCATTTAGTCCACTTACATTCAGTGTATTATAGAAAGATATGGGTTTGGAGTCATTGTGATGTCCGTAGGTTTCATGCTTGTAGCGATGTCTCTGGTACTTTGTCTCGCAGGATTCCCCCTTAGGATCTCTTATAGGGCTGGTTTAGTGGTGATGAATTTCTTCAGTTTTTGTTTGTTTGGGAAGACCTTTATCTCTCCTTCTATTCTAAATGACAGACTTTCTGGATAAAGGATTCTCGGCTGCATATTTTTCCTGTTCATCACATTGAAGATCTGCCATTCCTTTCTGGCCTGCCAAGTTTCAGTAGAGAGATTGGTCACAAGTCTTATAGGTCTCCCTTTATATGTTAGAGCACGCTTATCCCTAGCTGCTTTCAGAATTTTCTCTTTATCCTTGTATTTTGCCAGTTTCACTATATGACATGCGGAAGATTGATTCAAGGTACATCTGAAGGGAGTTCTCTGTGCCTCTTGGATTTCAATGCCTTTTTCCTTCCCCATATCCGGGAAGTTCTCAGCTATTATTTCTTCAAGTACAGCTTCAGCACCTTTCCTTCTCTCTTCCTCCTCTGGAATACCAATTATGCGTAGAATTTCTCTTTAGTGCATCACTTAGTTCTCTAATTTTCCCCTCATACTCCTGGATTTTTTTATCTCTCTTTTTCTCAGCTTCTTCTTTTTCCATAATTTTATCTTCTAGTTCACCTATTCTCTCCTGTGCCTCTTCAATCCGAGCCGTGGTTGTCTCCATTTTATTTTTCAGATCATTAATAGCATTTTTTAGCTCCTCCTGGCTGTTCCTTAGTCCCTTGATCTCTGTAGCAAGAGATTCTCTGCTGTCCTTTATACTGTTTTCAAGCCCAGCGATTAATTTTATGACTATTATTCTAAATTCTCTTTGTGTTATATTGTTTAAATCGTTTTTGATCAGTTCATTAGCTGTCGTTATTTCCGGGACGTTTTTTTGAGGGGAATTCTTCCATTTCATCATTTTGGATAGTCCCTGGAGTGGTGCAGACCTGCAGGGCACTTCCCCTGTGCTGTCTTGAATAACTTGCGTTGGTGGGCGGGGCCGCAGTCAGACCTGTTGTCTGCCCCGAGCCCACCACTGGGGCCACAGTCAGACTGTTGTGTGCCTTCTCTTCCCGTCTCCTAGGGGTGGGATTCACTGTGCGGTGGCATGGCCCGTCTGGGCTACTTGCACACTGCCAGGTTTATGGTGCTGGGGATCTGGTGTATTAGCTGGGGTGGATCAGCAAGGTGCAAGAGCCGGGAGGGGCAGGCTCAGCTGGCTTTTCCTTCAGAGATCCACTTCGGGAGGGACCCTGCGGCACCTGGAGGGAGTCAGACCCGCCGGAGGGATGGATCCACAGAAGCACAGCATTGGGTGTTTGCGAGGTGCAAGCTAGTTCCTTGACAGGAACTGGTTCGCTTTGGGATTTTGGCTGGGGGATGGGTGAGGAAGATGGCGCTGGCGAGCGCCTTTGTTCCCCACCAAGCTGAGCTCTGTCATCTGGGACTCAACAACTCTCCCTCCCGTTGTCCTCCAGCCCTCCTGTTCTCCGAGCAGAGCTGTTAACTTATAACCTTCCAGATGTTAAGTCCCGCTTGCTGTCAGAACACACTCTGTCCATCCCCTCCGCTTTTGCCAGCCAGACTCAGGGGCTCTGCTTTGCCAGCGGGCCACCCCTCCGCCCCGGCTCCCTCCCGCCATTCCGTGTAGTGTGCACCTCCTCTCTCCTCTCCGCCCTTCCTACCCTCTTCTGTGGGCTTCTCCTCTATGCTTGGCTCTGGAGAATCCGTTCTGCTAGTCTTCTGGCGATTTTCTGGGTTATTTAGGCAGGTGTGGGTGGAATCTAAGTGATCTGCAGGATGCGGTGAGCCCAGAGTCCTCCTACGCTGCCATCTTCCCAGAAGTCTAGATTTACCTTAAATTTATCAAAAGTGATTAAGGTGTGGTTTCTACAAATTTATATTGGTTCTTATTAACTTCAATTTCAGATGATTTTCAAGCCCTCATTCTGAAATGAGAACACTTACTAGGTGCCTCCAATCTCCAGTAAAAATTTTGGTTATGGACAATCCAAATGTGGGATCTCATTTTTCAAAACAGTACTGTGGCTCTTAAAATCCTATTCATGACTACCACTGCCTCGGACATCTTGTAAAACTTCTTTCCTCATTTTTTAGTTTTTCATCCCTCACAATTTTTTTGAGAGACTGTGTATTCACACATGGAGGAGGGGCAGAGGAAAAGAGGATCTTAAGCAGGCTCCATGCCCAGCATGGAGCTGAGCTGGACACAGGGCTTGATCTCATGGTCATGAGATCATGACCTGAGCCCAAATCAAGAGTCAGATGCTTAACTGACTGAGCCACCCGGTCTTTTCTTCACTCTCAACCTTTCAGCTTTGTTGAGGTCTTGAAGGAAGAATCAACTTTGGAATTCTTTCCACGTGATGGCCTATTCCCCAAAAGTAGTAGTATTCATACCTGCTCTCAAGAAGTTTGAGTATGGTATGGGATGCAGGCAGTAAAGTAACAATTATAATGGAATGTGCTAATTTCATACTGAGCAATGTACCTGGTGTGGTGGGAGAACAAATTGCAGGTTTAGGAGAGGGAGAGTGTCTGATTCAGACTGAACATGTACCTGAAGTTTAGCCAAGAAATAATGAGACACATTTTACCAAACTCTTAACTTTATTACTCTTCTTCTGTACCGTTGCTAAAGACCAGGATACCTATAAAATATGTAATAAAACCAGTTTAATTGCCAACTAATAAAGGCAAGTTATTAAGAAGTCTGGTTGACCAGCTGGGGTTGGTTGGATAGTAATGCTGAGAGATCTAATAGCATAGCTCTGACTACTCCATACCCTTCTCAAGTAATATCATATCGTGAACTCTTTTTAATGGTCAGAGGGTATCTATCAGTGTGACCAGAATCTATTCCTTTATATTAATTTTTCATAAAGGAATAGAAAATCTGGATGATTTTTTCATCCTGTCAACATTGCTGGAAAGTCAACCCACAAAGAGGCATGGCCATTGACAGAGTCTGTGGTTCCATACCTACGAAGGTTAGTACATATGAAAAATTGCGACATAATTTACTTTACCATCTCTATACCTTTCTGAAAAATAATTCCTCACTAACAGCTGGATAAGACCATAAACAATGACCAAGAGCACATAAAAAAATATTTAGTTCAATTTTGTACTTTGTTTTTACTTGAAATGTGAATCTGGCATGTCTGAAAACAGTGCTGTTTATGTGAGCAAATGCTATATGTCCACACCAGCCTCTTATTTTAGGTATTATATTTTTCAATACCAGAATTTTATTTGGTTCCCTCTTATTTCTTGATGTCACTTCCTACTTGTTTATTGGTTTGTAGCATAAATGTTTGTGTCTTTGAGAATAGTTATAATAGCTGCTTTAAAATCCTTGCTTGCCAATTGTAAAGTCTGAGTCTCACAAGGGCTGGTTTCTTTTGATTGTCTTTTCATTATGTGTGAGTCACATTATCCTGTTTCTTTATATATGTAGTAATTCTAGATTGTATATGGGACATGTGAGTAATACATTGTAGAGACTCTGGATCCTGTTATATTCTCCCAAAGAGTGATTTGTTTGTATGTTTGTTTTATGAGGCAGTTAATTCCAAACTTTATATGCATTGATGTGGGGAGTAGCTGAAGTTTCTGTTGAGATGTTTTAGCTATTTAGATGTCAGTTGGGCTTTTTAGAGTCTCCAAAGCTTAAGCATATAGGTCAGGATTCTGCTAGTGATTAGGCAAAGTTTATATATACTATTTTTCTCCCTCCTTCTGGCTATTTCTTTTCCAAGACTTTCCCCCTCAGTCTCCAGATGCTATTGTATCTCCAAACTCAAGTGAGAAATTGGGCCTTATTGTTATTTTTATAACTTGAAGTCACTGGAGAGAGATGAAATGCAAGCAGAGGGCAGAGAGGAGTTGACAGTTGAACTAAGAAATAGAGAATGGCATTGGGTGAATTCAGGCAAGTTTCCTGGTTTTACAGTTTCCCTGATGTGAGGGCCAAATGAATAAACAATGTGTATGTAAAAAATATATACTATATGTATTTTTATTCCACAGTTTATAGATTATAATTTTTACATGCAGGAAAGTTGGTCTGTTTGGAACTCTAGAATTAGAACTCTAGTCCAAGTTTTAAACTCTTATATCTTCTAGAATGCCACCTTGTAATATCTGTCAAATTTATTTCATATTCTTCCACTTTATCAACCTTTTAGGACCCAATTCTAGTCCTCTAGGAATTACTTTCTTACTATACTGGCTAACAACGTAATTTCCATCTCATATTGGGACTAAATATAAACTCCCTGGCTTATTGAATCTCACTGAACCTCAGTTTTCATATCTGTAAATACAGAAATAATTGTTTTCCCTATAAACACTATGAATATTAGTGCCATATATGTGCATGTGTGTGGTTTTGTGTGTAGGTGTGTGTGTATGGTGTGTGTATAATTATATATAGTGTTTTAAAATGGTTGATAATTGGTAAATACACAAAAAATGAAGTTTAATTTTTGCCTACAATCTTTATCTAAATCATGCATTTTATTTTACTTAAAAATTTTTTTAATGTTTATTTATTTTTGAAGGAGAGAGAGACAGAGCATGAGCAGGAGAGTAACAGAGAGAGAGGGAGACACAGAATCTAAAGCAGGCTCCAGGCTCTGAGCTGTCAGCACAGAGCCCAATGCAGGGCTCAAACCCATAAGCCATGAGATCATGACCTGAGCCAAAGTCAGACACTTAACCGCCTGAGCCACCCAGACTCCCCTAAGTCATGCATTTTTTAAATTGCTCTCATAAGTTAGAAAGCAGAAACCATGTACCAAAGTTCAACAGTGCTTTGTACATGGTAGGTTTATAATATTAATTAAAAAAATCATTCTAAGAAAAACCTAGATTACTATGTACTTTCCTGTCCTCTCCTTTGCATAAACATTCCATCTTCTGTACACTCCATATTAAGAAGATATGTAACCTGTTTCATTCTAAAAGCTCTTCCTATTTTCACCAGGATGAGAAAGAACTTAATTAATTTATAACTCAAAATAACCCTTATTCCAGGTTCTTCCATGCCATAAATAGCAAATGTACTGGCATATCTTGTCTTATTGTGCTTTGCTTTATTGTGCCTCACAGATACTATTTTTTCCCCCAAATTGAGGCTTTGGCAACCCTACCTCAAGCAAATCTATTGGCATCATTTTTCCAATAGCATTGTTCACTTTGTGTGTTTGCGTCACATTTTGGTAATTTTCTCAGTATTTCAAGCTTTTTCATTATATTCATCATGGTGATCAATGATCTTTGATGTTACTGTTGTAATTGTTTTACTGTTGTAATTGTTTTGGGTCACCCTGAACCACACCCATATGAGGCAGCAAACTAAGTCAATAAATATTGTATGTATTCTGGCTGCTCCGGTAACTGGCTGGTCCCCCATCTCTCCCTCTTCTGAGGCCTCCCTGTTTACTAAGACACAAAAATATTAAAATAAGGCCAGTTAATAACCCTATAATGGCCTTTATATGTTCCAGTGAGAAGGAAGAGTTGCATATCTCTCACTTTAAATCAAAAGCTGAAAATGATTAAGTTTAGTGAAAGGAGGCCCGGTGAAAGCTGAGAGAGGCCAAAAGCTAGGCCTCTTGCTCCAAACAGCAGAATTGTGAATTCAAAGGAAAAGTTCTTGAAGGAAATGAAAAGTGTCACTCCATTCAACACATGAATGATAAGAAAGTAAAATAGCCAAACTGCTCATGAGGAGAAAGTTGAAGTGGTCTTGAGAGAAGATCAGACCAGCCACAATATTCCCCTAAACCAAAGTCTAATCTAGAGAAAGGCCCTAACTCTCTTCAATTCTGTGAAGGCTGAGAGAGATAAAGGAGCTGCAGAAGAAAAATTGGAAGCTGGCAGAGGTAGTTCATGAGACTTAAGGAAAGAAGCTGATTCCCTAACAGAAAAGTGCAAGGTGAAGCAGCAAATGCTGATAGAGAAGCAACAGCAAGTTATCCAGGTCTAGTTGCAATCATTAATGAAGGCAGCTACGCTAAACAATAGATTTTCAATGTAGAACAGAATAACCTTCGTTGGAAGAAGATGCCATCTGGGACTTTCATAGAGGAGAAATCAGTGCCTGGCTCGTAGGGACTATCTTGAAGTTGAAGGCAGTGCCCATTCTGAAAATCCTAGGGCCTTTAAGAATTATGCCAAATCTACTTTGCCTGTACAGTAGAAAAAATGGAACAACAAAACCTGAATGACAGCACAACTGTTTATAAAATGGTTTACTGAATAGTTCATCCTACTTTTGAGACCTCCTTCTCAGAAAAAACAAATAAAAACATAAAAATAATAAAAAATAAAATAAAATAAAGATCCCTTTCAAAATCGACTGCTTATTGACAATGCATCTGGTCACCCAAGAGCCCTGATGGCGATGTACAATGCAATTAATTGTTTTCATGCCTGCTAACACAACATCCATTCTGCAGTCTATAGATCAAGGGATGATTTTGACTTTCAGGTCTTATTATATAAGAGAGATGTTTTATAAGGCCATCGCTGCCATAGATAGTGACCCCTCTGATGAATGTGAACAAAATCAATTCAAAATCTTCTGGAAAGGATTCACCATTCTAGATGCTTTTGAGAACAATTGTGATCTATGGGAAGAGGTCAAAATATCAACATGAACAATATTGGAAGAAGTTGATTCCAGCCCTCATGGATGACTTTGAGGGGTTCAAGACTTTAGTGGAGGAATTAACTGCAGATTGGGTGAAAATAGCAAGAGAACCAGAATAAGAAGTGAAGCCTGAAGATGTGATTGAATTGCTTCAAGCTCATGATAAAACCTGAATAGGTGAGGAGTTGCTTCTTATGGATATGCAAAGTAAGTGTTGTTTTGAGATGGAATCTACTGCTGGTGAAGGTGCTGTGCAGATTGTTGAAATGACAACAAATACTACATAAACTTTGTTGATAAAGCAGCAGTAAGGTTTGACAGGATTGACCCCAATTTGGAAAGAATTCTACCATGGGTAAAATGCTATCAAATATCATTGCATTCTACCGAGATATCATTCATGTAAGGAAGAGTCAATCAATGCAGCAAACTTTATTGTTGTCTTATTTTAAGAACTTGCCACAGACACCCCAGCCTTTAGAAACCACCACCCTGATCAGTCAGCAGCAATAAACATTGAAGCAAGATCCTCAACCAGCAAAATAATTCGAATTCACTGAAAGCTCAGATATGGTTAACATTTTTTAGCAAGAGTATTTTAAATTGTCAGGCACATTTTTAGACATAGTGTCTAAACATATTTAGTAGACTACATTATTATGTAAACAACTCTTATATGCACTGGGAAATGAAAAAAATATTCACTTTATTGCCATTCACTTTATTGCACTGGTCTGGAATCTCTCAATTGCACTCAAACGTGCAGTATCTCTGAGGTATGTCTGTATTTGTGTCAAGAAATGAGTTCATTAATAGAATAAGCAACCATGTTATTATAAGTTAGGAAACAAGTGTTTAGGGTTTAAATATGATGAAAATAATTCATATTTTACCAATCAAAAATTGTGGATGTAAAATTATCATAATTTATTATAAAAAGGTTAACTCTAGTTTATCACAATTTTGTAACACTCAGATTTGAAGGAAAGAAAAAAGTAAGGGGAAAAAAAGCAAGTTATAAATAGGATTTATTCAGAAGAGAATCTTGTGTGGCATTTCTTAAAGATTATATATAATCAGTTCAAAGTCCTGTACCATCCCAGAAATATACAATGAGAATTGTTATTCATAATGATAATTCTGAGTCACATGATGTAACCTATCAAATATGTACATTCTCCTCCATAGATTACACTTAGTAAGCCAAGGAAGGATTCAATCATTTTAAAAAGATTTTAAAGAAGGATTGAAATTTTAAAAATGTTTTCTTCCTGCGTTTACTTTAAGTTTATAAGAAAATTTAATTAGAACCTCTCTTTTTATGAGTATTGTACTATTCATGTATAAAAGATATTTTTTTTTCTTCTACTTTGTTATTAGTATATAGAAGTGCTACCTATTTCTGGGTATTCATTTTGTATACTTCTACTATATTGAATTTGTTTATTACTTCTAATAGTTTTTTGGTGGAATTTTTTAGAGTTTTCTATGTATAGTATCATGTCATCTGCAAATAGTGGCAGTTTAACTTCTTCTTTACTGATATGGATGCCTCTTATTTCTTTTTCTTGTCTGATTGCTGTGGTGAGGGCTTACAGTACTATGCTGAATAAAAGTGGTAAGAGTGGACATCCTTATCTTGTTCCTGACCTTAGAGGGAGAATTCTCGGATTTCCGCTATTAAGTATGATGTTAGCTATCGGTTTTTCATATATGACCTTTATTATGTTGGGGTATTGTCCCTCAAACCCCACTTTGTTGAGAGTTTTTATCATAAATGGATGTCGAATTTTGTTAAATGCATTTTCTACATCTATTGATGTGATCATATGATTTTCATCCTTTGTTTTGTTGATGTGGTATATCATGTTGATTGATTTGTGAATATTGATCCATCCTTGCATCCTTGGATTAAATCCCACTTGACTGTGATGAGTGATATTTTTAATAAATTGTTGTATGCAGTTTGCTAATATTTTTGTTGAGAATTTTTGCATATGTTCAGCAGGAATACTGTACAGTAATTCTCTTTTTTTGTGGTTTCTTTGTCTGCTTTTGGCATTAGGGGAGTGCTGGTGTTGTAGAACATATCTGCAAGCTTTCCTTCTTCCTTTATTTTTTTATAGTTTGAATATGGAATAGTTTGAGAATGATAGCTATTAACTCTTTTTTAAATCTTTGGTGGAATTCACCTCTGAAGCCATCTGGTCCTGGACTTTTGTTTGTTGGGAGGTCTTTGATTACTTGTGTAATTTTGTTACTAGTAATTGACTTGTTCCAATTTCCTATTTCTTCCTGATTTGGTCTCAGAAGAGTAATGTTTCTAAGAATTTATTCATTTCTTCTAGGTTGTCCAGGTTATTGACATATAATTTTTTATAGCAATCTTTTACAGTCCTTTGTATTTCTGTGGAGTCAGTTGTAACTTCTCTTTCATTTCTGATTTTACTTATTTCAGCACACTCTTTTTTTCTTGATTAGTCTGGCTAAAGGTTTATCGATTTTGTTTATCTTCTCAAAGAACCAGTTCTTGGTTTCATTGATTGATCTTTTCTATTTTTTCATTTCTATTTCATTTATTTCTGCTCTGATTTTCATTATTTCTTTACTTCTATTAACACTGGGATTTGTTCTTATTTTTCTTTTTCTTTTAGTTGTAAGTATAGACTGTTTATTAGGGATTTTTCTTGCTTCTTGATGTAGATCTATATTGCTATAAACTTCTCCCCTAGAACTGCTTTTACTGCATCCAAAAGATTTTAGACTGTTGTATTTTCATTTTAATTTGTCTCCAGGTATTTCTTGATTTTCTCTTTGCTTTCTTCAAGGATTCATTGGTTGTTTAGTAACATGTTACTTAGCCTCCCTGTGTTTGTATTTATTCCAGGGGTTTTTTCCTTGTAATTTATTTCTAGTTTCCTCCCTTTGTCAGAAAACATGCTTTAAATGATTTAAATCTTCTTAAATTTATTGAGGCTTGTTCTGTGGTCTAAAATGTGATCTGTCCTGGAGTATGTATCATGTGCACTTGAAAATAATGTGTATTCTGTTGTTTTGGGGTGGAATCTCCCATCTTCTGTATATATCTGTGTAGTCCATCTGTCTAATGTGTCATTCAAAGCCACTGTTTTCTTATTGATTTTCTGTCTCAGTGATCTATCTATTGATGTAAGTGGGGTGTTAAAATCTCCTACTGTTACTGTATTGCTGTCAATTTCTCTCTTCATGTCTGTTAATCTTTGCTTTATACAGTTAGGTGATCCTAAATGGGTGCTAAATACTTACAGATGTTACAGCCTTTTGTTGGATTGATTGCTTTCCATAAATGTAATGAGCTTTTTTGTCTCTTGTTATAGTCTTTGTTTTAAAGTCTATCTTGTCTGATGAGTATTGCTACCCCTGCTTTTTTTTTTTTTCACTTCTATTTGCATGAAGTATTTTTTCCATTCATTCACTTTTAGTCTGTACGTGTCTTTAGGTCTGTAGTGAGTCTCTTGTAGACACCATACAGATGGCTCTTTTTTTTTTTTTATCCATTTAGTCACTCAGTGTCTTGATCAGAGCATTTGGTCTATTTACATTTAAAGGAATTATTGATAGATATGTACTTCTTGCCAGTTAGTTGTTTTCTGGTTGTTTTTATAGTTCTTCTCTGTCCTTTTCTGTTGTGGTTTAATGGCTTTCTTTAGGGTTATGTTTGGATTCCTTTCTCTTCATTTTTGTTTAGCTATTATAGAGTTTTGGTTTGTAGTTACCACGGGGTTCTAATACAACATCCAATGTGCATGGCAGTCTACATTAAAGTGGTGGTCACTTAAGTTTTAACACATTATAAGAGCACTAAATTTTTATGTACTCCAGATTTTATGTATATGATATCATATTTTACATTTTTTTTAATTTCTGTAACCCTTGACTAATTTTTTTTTAGATAAAATTGATTTTACTATCTTTTAACCTTTTACTGACTTTATAAGTGATTAATCTATGCCTTTACTATTTGTTTGCTTTTAATCAATGAAATTATTTCCTTTCATGATTTTCTTCTGGTTGTGGTCTTTTCTTTTTACTTAAAGAAGTCCTTTTCACATTTCTTGTAAGGCTGATTTAGTGGTGATGAACTCTTTTAACTTTTATTTGTCTGAAAAACTCTTTATCTCTGCTTCAATTCTGAATGATAGCATAGCCAGGTGAAATGTTCTTGGTTATAGGCTTATTCTTTTGGTGTTTTGCCACTGTCTTCTCTCCTGCAAAATTTCTGCTGAAAAAATAAACTGATAGCCTTATGGTCTTTCCCTTGCATGTAGCTGTTTGTTTTTCTGTTGCTGTTTTTAAGATTCTCTCTTTATCTTTAATCTTTACCACTATAATTATTATGTGTCTTAGTGTGGACCTCCTTGGATTCATGTTGTTTGGGGCTCTCTTTGATTCCTGAACAGGCATGTTTATTTCTTCCTCAGATTAGGGAAGTTTTCAATTAGGTTTTCTGCCCACTTGTCTCTCTCTTCTTCTGGAACCCTTATAATGTAAATGTTATTATGCTTGATGATATTTCAGATGTTCCTTCGAAACCTTTGTTTCTATTACCCTGTCTTCCAGAGCACCAATCTATTCTTCTGCATCCTCTAATCTGCTACTGATTCCCTCAAATGTCTTTTTCATTCATTTATCATATTCTTCAGCCCTACTGGTTCTTTTTGTATTTTGTATCTCTTTGTTGAGGTTCATCCACTCTTCTCAAGTCTTGTGAGTATCTTTATGACTATTGCTGCAAACTCTGTATCTGACATATTGCTTATCTCTGTTTCATTTAGCTCCTTTTCTGTGGTTTTGTCTGATTTTTCATTTGGAATATATACCCCCATCTCCTCATTTTGTGTAACTCTCTGTATATTTCTATGTATTAGGTAGGTCAGCTACACCTCTTGGTCTTGAAAATAGCAGTCTGTGTAGAAGGGGTCCTGTGATCCCCTGTAGAGTAGTCCCCCCTTATCACCAGAACCAAGTGCTCCAGCAGTGTCCCCTGTGTGGACTACATACACTCTCCTGTTGTGGCTGAGTTAAGATTGGTGTGGGTGCTCTGACGGGCAGGGCTGACCCTCATCTCAGCTGACTGCAAAGACCTGCTTTGCTTGCTATGGCTCACTGGTGTGCAGGCCTTGTTCCCTACGTGGCCACCTGAGAAGCTAGGCTATAATGGGCATGGGCTTGCTGGTTGGCGGGCCTGGCACTTAGCTTCTGGGACAGCTGTACTGCACAGATGGGCAGGGTTTGATCCCTGTGCAGCTGAAAGGCTCAGCTGTGGAAGCTGTGGGTACACTGGTTTGTAGGGTTAGCTTCCCTGTTCCCTAGGGCAGGAGTCAGTTTCCAGGGGCTTTGGTTTCAGCCAAAGCAGCCTTTGGGTGTGGTGAGGTGGGAGCCACTTTTGAAATTCTGGGGCAGGGCATCAGATGCTAGCAAGGTAGATGGAGAGTATTAACACTGGTTCCCACAAGTGTCAGGCTATCAAGACTAGGGAAGGGCAAGAAAAATGGTCCTTACCAATTCCTTTGCTCCCTGAGAAAGCTTTTGGAGTTGTCTGCCTGACACACATCCTAAAATTAGTCAATAAATCTCCTTCATATATAAGCTAGGTGCTTTTCAGACTTGCTTCTCTGCTGTGTGTTGGGCTGAGTTATATGGTGTGCTGGTTCTTTAAGGGTGCAACCTTGCTTTCCTGTTGCCCTCCAGCTCTCCTGGAGTTAATCCCTGCTGTTTTTTAAAGTTCCTGGTATTAAGCCCCACTGGTTTTTAAAGCTCCTAGAGTTAAAAATCTGCCCCCACCGGGTTTTCAAAGCCAGATGTCAAGGGACTATCTTCCCACTGTGGTTCCTCAGGGCTGGGTGTGCTAGTATGGAGTCTAATCCCCTCACTCCTCTGTGCTTGTGATTCTCTCCCATTTGTGGTTAGTTCTACTGGAGGTCTGTGTCTTCACCCCTCCTACCCTTTTTGACATGGCCTTCTCTCTACAACTAGCTCTGGAGGATCTGTTTTTTAAGTCTTCAGATTGTTTTTGGAGTTAATTGCCATACATGGTATATCCATGGAACTAGATGAGCTCAGGATCCTCCTCCTCTGCCATCTTCCTTCACCAATGCTTATTATATTTACTTTTATGCTAATTTGCTGTTCTCCCAAAGGAATGGGGCTAGGGAAAGGAGAAGAAAGAACATAGGAGCCATTTATTCTTATACATGTAGGTCAGTTTATTGGTTTATCTTGTTTAATTTGAATACTCTTTGGAGAGTTTATTACCATAGAGCAGATCAAATCTGATAGAATGGGGAATAAGTGTCTTTATTGTTAAAAATTAAATAATTCTCTTTTGGAAGCCATAATTTAAATCTTATCTGGCCAAACTATTTAGAAAAGAAAAGAAACCATCTGAAAAAGAAATTTATGGGAAGGAACAATGTCATTTTCTAAGAACATCTTGGCTGTAAAAAACCTGATTATTATCATATAAGAAGATCAGCAAATGGAAAATGGGTATAAGTAAAAAGGAGACAACTTTAGCAGGACAGATTTGGTGGTGTGGTAAACTTCTATATGAATGCTACTTAATGTTAGACTAATTATCTTCTGGGGAGAAGGCTGTTATGGTAAAAAAAAAAAAAACTTACAAAATTGGTACTGTAATTGGTCAGCTGAAATTTTAAGTACCATACTTCAATAATAATAATAATAGTAATAATGAAAATAATAATAATAATAATAATAATAACAATAAAACTTCTTTGAAGCCAAATATCTTTGCTCCTGTGTAGATAAAGTGTTTTTCCCTTCTGGCTTCTTTCAATATTTTTTAAAAATTGACTTTCTGAAGTTTGAATATGATATATCTAAGTTTAGACTTTTTGGCATTTTTCCTCGTTGATATTCTCTGAAATTCCTGGATTTATGGCCTGTGTGTTAAAAGATTTTTCAGTTTGCTATAAAATTCATAATGAAGTTTTTGTTATAATATTTTTGATTCATATTTAGGAATGTTAGGAACAACTGCAAAATACCATCAGACTGATAGATTACTTACCTGTTTTCTTCTCTAAGCAATGAAACAAAAATGGCGCATCCTTACTTTTTGTAGAATTTTATCTTGGCAGTTTTATGCTTAAAACTGGGCTTTTTGAAAATCTAAATATTAATACCCATCTACATTTTAAAAATAAACAATTCATTGTTGCATTGTAACTTACATATGTCTGAAACTGATGTTCATGTAGACTAAGCAAAGAATGTAAAATTCATGTGGGCAGGTAGCACATTTGTCTGTTTATCCTTGTGTCTCTGCCAATTAACACAGATCCTTGTACATAGGTAGACCTTTGTATGTCTCATTATCAATTGCTGCACATTCCAAATCTTGGGTTCAAAAATCCCATTTTCTAATCACAGTGACATATCCTTCTTTTTCTTTTTTTAAGTTTATTTGTTTTTGAGAGAGAGAGAGACAGTGAGTGAGTTCAGGGGAGGGATGGAGAGCGAGAGCGAGAGCGAGAGCGAGAGCGAGAGAGAGAGAGGGAGAGAGATAATCTGAAGCAGGCTCTTTACTGTCAGTGCAGAGCCTGAGGTGGGGCTCAAACTCACTAACTGTGAGATCATGACCTGGGCAGAAATCAAGAGTATGAGACTTAACCAACTGAGCCACCTAGGTGCTCCAATGACACATCCTTCTATTTGAATTTCTCTATCTTAGACAAACAGATTTGATATGACAAGATAATACTTTATTTTCAAGATCTATCAGCCTTCTCCTATCTTGTTCTTACTCCCTACTTTCCCAGCCTAGATCCTATGGTTTTTAATTGTAATTAGATCCTTACAAACTATAACTTACTTGTCCCTTCCATCTTTCACTTTTCTTACTGTACAAACCCCAAGTTTCTATAAATTCAGCTGTCTACCTACTCTGAACTTTTTTGTACAAACTGAGCATAGCTGGAGAAAAATTACTATTATTATTAGTGTCATATGAAGTGCATGACTATGAATCTCAGGTGAACATGCACCACTACTCACGAATCTTACAATATAGCCCTAGAAAGTCCTTTTCTCATATGTCACTACAGCACATTATGACAAAGGAACGTGTGTATAAGACTCCCACCCACAGAGTTTCATGGCACATTCCGTCTCCTGTGCCATCCTTTCCTGCTGAAGTCCTGGGATGGTATTTAGATCAATTAAGCCACTAGGCCAGGTGGGCTGCCAATAATGGGAACCAACATAGTTTTTCTTTAAAAGTCAAGGTGGCTGTCTTCAAATGTCTGTCATACCCAATTATTTAAAAGGTTGCACTCAAGGTTGAAGCCATGGTTTTTAAGTATCATTGACTACTTCATTACCAACTCCATCACCGTGTATATGTTCCTGTTCTATCAGTGCCACGGGTAGTGGTTAGGCTTTGTAGCATTTGGTATCACTCTCAGTAATTGGGAAAGTATCCTTTGAGGTTTTAGCAATTACCCAAAACATATGCTGTTTTTCCAACAACATCAATTAGATTATGTAGACTTTGTTAAAAGAATTTTGATGCTGTTCTGTTACTTGCCCTCTCATAATTTTGAATTAAAGATGTAATTAGACACTGAACTGTTAGTATGTACTATGCATGTCAACTCTTCTCTGTGGTGTTCATGCTGCAGCTTTGCGTGTTTATGTATATGCTCCAGCTTGTTCCATGCTGCAATTCTTAGACTAGATTGAGGTATTATATGGAAAATTTTATAAAAATGTATTTTCTCTTGTTCTGTGAGAGTGTGGTGAGTCTGTTAAAATTTTTCCAGAACTTGAGGTTAATATGTAAGAGATCTATAGCGCCCATCTGTGACTTTAATTGTAATTGGTCTCATTTGCTAGGTACCTCTACTTTCAATGAAAATATTTAGACTTAAGAGTTTTCTTATTTAAAAAAAAGGAAGAAGGAAAGTTTTATCATCATTTCACATTAAAAGTTATTTTCTCTTTCCATATTTGGGAGTAAGTGATAGTCTATCTGCTACCTTGATAAGGAAGAAAATTTGAAATAATGAAGAACATTTGACAGTAGGCAAGCTATAATTCTAAATTATTATATTTCACTTATTATAATGCATTTATAAGAATTGCTGTTTTTAAGTCTCCTTTGGGTACCCACTTCTTTTTATTTGTGTCATATGTAAAATGTTTTACAGTTTCCAGACAGTCCATTGACTTAACTGGCCAGTTGAAGACCATCCCCATAGTGGCTCAATTAGAGCAAATAATGTCTGATTATCTGGCAACTGTGTTGAATTATGGCTGGTGGAGTCATCTAATCATACACTTTGGTATAGTTCTGCCAAATTCTTGTAGATATAGCCAGAGTCACCTACCTGGCCCCCTACTGTGGCTAAAAACCTGGCAAGGCATTTTCTAACCTACTTTGTCCTTGAGAGTGTCTGATTACATTGTCAGTAGGCAAAGGGGGGTGTATTTCAAAGGCTGGATTTTGAATTTAAATCACCAAGAAAAGTCTATTAATGCAGAATTTTTAAAATTTATAGTTTCCTCAATGAATACATTTAAAAATGGTACAGATAACCCTATATAATATCCTTCATGTGAGGTTAGCTTGTATGCCAGCAAAATTTTAAATGAAATTTAAGAAAATCACTCTGGTTGCTCTGAGGAGAAATCACTCAGGTGAATCTGCAGAAATGTGACACTAAATTGCAATATATGTGCTGTTCATCTGTTTCAGTTGTGTACTTGCTTGAAACTAATTTGCTGGTTAAGTTATCATTTCCCTTTACAATGCTCTCTTATCTGAGTAGATAAAACATATCCATAACTTTTGATTAATTGGGGCATACATTTTAAATACAGAAGACTTAACCACATAGACACATGCACACAAAATTTGCTAGTAAAATTTTTCAGCATCAGATATAACTACTTTATAGATCTCATGCTCAGCGAAATATCAGATTATTTGAGTAAATCTAAGAGAAAACTCTTCCAAAATGCTGTCTCTGATTATTGGACTAACTCTAAAAACTTAAATAAATCCTATATGTTATAGCTTCTTCCAATTTCTTCTCCCAATTTACACTCTCTTGTGTCTATACTCTCTTCCCCTGAACTGGATCTTTGCTATCATCACCATGCTCAGAATTCTCCATCTTAAAAACCATATTTTCATAACCCTACTTTCCTCCATTATTTTAACTGCCACTTTCTTTTTCCTCTTCCTTTTTTCTTTTTTTTAACAGCCAAACATCTTGTAAATAGTTATTTGTAATAAGTTTCCATTTCTTCTTTTTCTACACATGCCTTTCTCTTCAGGGTCTAGTTTTTCTTCAAGCTTCAGCCCTCCTTCAGCCCTCGCCCCTCTCTCCCCAACTCCCCCCAACACACACACACACACACACACACACACACACACACACACACACAAAGATTTCTCCAAAGATCAACAGAGCCCTGTATTACTAATGCAGGCTCAGGTCTTGATCTCACAGTTGTGAGAAATAAAAATTACTAATTTTTATTTTACATGACTTCTCTGGTACATCACGAACTATAGACAATTCCTTGCTCCAGATGTTGTTTTCTTGCCCTTCATCACACTGCACAACACTTGTTTCTTTCCTATCCCTGGCTCACTCTCATCCACCTAACCTTCAAATGCTGGAGATCCTTGAGCCTCAAGTGGCATAATTTATACCAGTTTTTTCTTTCTTTCATGTTCTCATTTGCAACCATAGCTCCCATTGTCCTCTCTGTGCTAACAAATTTATACCTCTAAACCAAAACATCTCTCTGACATCCACCTTTGTATTGAGCTGTATACCTAAAAATCTTCCTCTGAATATCTCATAGCACTCCACTAAAATTCGGTTTGTCCCAATAAGATTTCTACCTTTTACATTTTTTTCTTCAGCAAATGGCATCACCATCCATTCAGTTGCTTAAGCTAAAAACCTGGGAGCCATTGTTGATTTTGTCCTCTTTTTCATTCTCCAAATCCAGAATATCTGCTATTCCTTTCAGTTGTAAATTCTTTGTCTAAGATGTCTCAAATGGTTATCCAATCTACTTAGGGAAACAAACAAACAAACAACAAACAAACAAAAAAAACCCCACCTTTATTTGGTCTACCAGGCGCAGCTGATTTGGCCTGCTGTACCTGGAGACCATATTCCCTTTCTGTCTGTGCTCCACTGATAGGCTTTTTCTTAGATCTTTCAAACACGTTTTCCCCTTTTGATTCACAGCCTCACACATTCCTTTCTCTACTCAAAACTCTGTTCGTTGATTAGTTAATTTTTATTCCTTCTTCAAAGCTCAGTTCCATTTTCTGTCACTGGAGGATATCTGCTCTATGTTTTGATATCACCATTTACTGTACTTCCATTGCACTGTTGTAATTACATAGTTAGCTATTTTTACTATTGTATTTACTATCTTACTTCCACATTAGAATAGAAACTTTATTAGACCAGAGAATATTGATTATATCCCTAACTCATAACATAATGCCTCATATGTACATAGAGGTAATTTTAAAAAATAACTATCAAATGAATAAATACATAATAAATGAAATTATTCTTCTCTGTTTAGATTTTAAAAGATAAATGTTTCAAAAATTAAAACAATACAAATATAATGTTTGATTATATGCCTAATAAAAATAAATGTTCAGAGCTTTATCAAAAATTTTTAAAGCTTTCTGCTACTTGCACTTAGAGAATTGAATTAAAATTTTTTTGATGAGGTTGCAGTTGCTCATTTACTAAATTTTAAATCATGAAGTTAATAATTTATAAAAATTTTCTTCTTTTGTTGTACAACATGGGGCTTGATCTCACAACTGTGAGATCATTAGCTGAAATCAAGAGTTGGACACTTAACTGACTGAGCCACCCAAGCACCCCAGCAGCGATTTCTATTTAAGATTGATTGGATATTAACAAATAGATTTACTTATCAATGATTTACAATCAATGAAAAATACTCAATACTAAAGACTAATGAATTTTTCAAAATTAAAGTCTTTTTGAAAGTATAGCAAAAATAGAAAACCGATTTCATATCTTTTGCATTTATATCCCTTTCTGTTAAGGTCTTAGAAATACAAATTCTGAAAGAAAATTTACTAATTCATTGACTCCACATATCTAAATATCTTAAAGATACTTAGGAGACTCCAACATTTTGTTTACATCTGAGCTCTTTAAAGCTCTTAGGTACTATGATGGGGCGCCTGGGTGGCGCAGTCGGTTAAGCGTCAGCCAGGTCACGATCTCGCGGTCCGGGAGTTCGAGCCCTGCGTCAGGCTCTGGGCTGATGGCTCGGAGCCTGGAGCCTGTTTCCGATTCTGTGTCTCCCTCTCTCTCTGCCCCTCCCCCGTTCATGCTCTGTCTCTCTCTGTCCCAAAAATAAATAAACGTTGAAAAAAAAATTAAAAAAAAAAATAATAAAAAAAAAAATAAATAAAGCTCTTAGGTACTATGAAAACTTGAGTATACTAGAGTAATACATTGTATGTATTGTTTGGGAAGGTTATTTTTTTCATAAATCTGTTTCAAAAACAACTAAAACTTAGCATTTTAAGTAACAAGTATTTTTTAAAGATACTTTATTATTTATTGATTTTAATTCCATAGCAGTCAGAGAGCACATTTTTTTAATTTTAATTCTTTTACATTTGAGACTTGTTTTATGGGACAACATATGTCTGTCTTGCTGTTAGTATTATGTGTACTTGAAGATTGGGCATTTTGCATTTGCTGGGTATAGTATTATATAAATATCAATTAGATCAAGATATTTGATAGTACTGTTTAGATTATCTACATCTTTTTTTTAAAGTCTAGTTATTCCATCAGTTTTGGAGGATATTAAAACTCTCCAACTATGATTGTAGAATTGTTTATTTTGTCCTTTAATTATACCCATTTTTGTTTCATATACCTTGAAGGTCTGCTATTAGGAGAATATACATTTATGATTTCTGTGCCTTCATATTAAATCTCTTATCATTTTGAAATGCTTCTTTTATATTTAGTAATACTCTTTGTTTGGGTCAGTTTTATCTGATATTAAAATAGCCACTGTGTAGTTTCTTATGTTTACTATTAACATGTGAGTATTTTTTCATGTACCCATTTTGAAACTGTTTCTTTATATGTGGGTTAAATAGCCATTCTTTATGAGATTAGATGATGTTATTGATTTCCTAAAATCCAATCACATCTGAGGTCTGTATCTCAAAGCTTTGAACCAGATTGTATAGTATGAGGACTCTACTCAATTGTGGCTAATCTATTCCTACTCCATACCAGGCACAATCTGAAATAGAAAGCCAGCCTTTATTCATAGTATCTTTATATCCCTACTACTCATCCTAATAATATGAATATACACATTTTGGCATAATCTATTAACACATAAAGATATCTAGAACAAAACACAATAGCAATAAGAGTATTTTTAAAGTTTGGCCTCAAATTTCTGGTCTAGTTAGTATTTTTCAAAGTTCTTTATATAATTTATTGTCAAATTGGCTAACATACAGTGTGTAAAGTGTGCTCTTGGTTTTTGGGGTAAATTCCCATGATTCATCACTTACATACAACACCCAGTGCTCATCCCAGCAAGTGCCCTCCTCAATGCCCATCACTCATTTTCCCCTCCCCCCACCATCCACCCTCAGTTTGTTCTCTGTATTTAAGAGTCTCTTATGGTTTGCCTCCCTCCCTCTGTCTTTGTAACTATTTTTTCCCCTTCTCTTCCCCCATGGTCTGCTGTTAGTTAAGTTTCTCGAGATCCACATATGAGTGAAAACATATGATACCTGTCCTTCTCTGACTGACTTATTTCACTCAGCATAATACCTTCCAGTTCTATCTATGTTGCTGCAAATGGCATGATTTCATTCTTTCTCTATTGCTGAGTAGTATTCCATTGTATATATAAACTACTAGGAATTTATCCAAGGAATACAGGAGTGCTGATTCATAGGGGCACATGTACTCCAATGTTTATAGCAGTGCTTTCAACAATAGCCAAATTATGGAAAAAGCTTAAATGTCCATCAACTGATGAATGGATGAAGTATTTTTTGAAGTTCTTGTTACTGGAGACAGAGATTGCGAGAGACAGGGTGTGTGTGTGTGTGTGTGTGTGTGTGTGTGTGTGTACTGTGAAATATTTGAAATAGTTCCTAAGAAGTGGTTTGAGAAGGGAGCAGAACTCTGAGCCATTGGCTTAACAGAAAATCACAGAGCTCAGATCCAAATTCCTCCAAAGCATGGATTCAACATGGTAGTCATCTGGGATTGTTGAAGGGGCATACTCAGCTAACATGCAGCAAAAGAGAGCTTGTCAGGGTTAGGACTTTTCTCCATACATAGAATAAAGCTTCAGACTTCAGATTTTTTAACTTTGTGTGGTATTATTTTGAACCTCTTGTATTTATGAAATAAAATTTCACATTAAATGCACTTTCTGAAACAATTTGTTATATGTTGGAAAATGCTTGCTAGAGATATAAATGCTGTCATTTGTTCCCTGGTCTTACACAGTAATCCAACAGAATTGCTTGTTTGGGGATTCTTTCCTTTGTTTCCACTCTGGTGGAGGAAGGCACCAGAGAGTGAAATCCTGTTGTCTGATTGATGAGATTTTGTTCAGGCTGTGACAGTGCATAACTCCTCTCATTGACCTATCTGTTGACCCCCAGAGAGGCTGAGAATAGCACAACCTTGGGACATAAAAAGTTTTGAATTTTTTTTCCAACTCTGTTTACAACAATAGGAACCATCAGCGGCCATGATAGCGAAACGTGAAGTGTATTTTTAAGCCAGAAAGTGAAGAGAAAATTGATGAGTTCAGGTTGCTTAATGGGGCTAATAAAGCAAATGCCATTAGACTTGGCAGTTATATAAGACATATAAAAATATTCTGTTTTCCCAAACCAAAAACTGAGCCCATAACTATAGCTCATAATCATGTTTTCAACGTTACTCACAGATTGCAATGGGAACCAGGGCAGACTTAGATTATGTGTAGCTTAATGCTATTCAAGTTCCCATACTAGGAAAGAACTGGAAGTATTTTTCATTGATGGAAATGATGGCTTTCCTTTCCTTTCTGAAGGACAGAGCATTCATACCACAAAGTTATAGGTCACCAAGTGAAAAATGTAATGTTAGGCATTAAGAGAACTTAAAATTAAGTGAAATGATGATAAAAAATGGCGTGTAATTCTGAATTAGTAGGTTTTTCTTATCTTTTTCAGAAAGACTAATTCTGCAAGCAGTCTAGACTAAATACAGACTTTAAATGATGCTTTTATCAAAGGGAACCAATAGGGGAGAATTTGTGTTTATTGAACTTCCCCATGTATTTCATAAAGTGAATTAAGATATAGAGTGGCACAAGAGAAACCATAAGAGACTCTTAAATACAGAGAACAAACTGAGGGTTGCTGAAGGGGAGGTAGGTGAGAGGATGGGCTAAATGAGCAATGGGTATTAAGGAGGGCACTTGTTTGGTGAGCACTGGGTGTTATATATAAGTGCTGAATCAATAAATTCTACATCTGAAACCAGTACTACACTGTATGTTAACTAACTGGAATTTAAATAAACAAACAAACAAACAAATAAATAAAGACAGACATAGAGTGGCACAAATTTAGGGATGAGAGATTTTCTTGATGGACAAAAAATAAAGCAAAACATTTGTCTATTGTTTAGGTATTTCTTAGTCTTTATAAACTTATAAAGGTGTAATTTGAATTGTTTGACTAATTCGTTAAAGGAAGTTTGAGTGTTTAAATTCAAAATGAGAGTTAAATCTATTGGTTCTTCAGAATTTACTGAATCATTTTTACTAATTAAGGATATACAAAGTTATTATTTTATAGGTTTCAAAACTGTAGACTAATTAACCCTGAAGAGAAAGTTTAATGGAAAACAAATTTTAAGCAAGAGCCAAGAAATACTGCCTGAAACTTAATCATTTTTTACTAATGTTAATTCATATTATAAAGAAAGAAAGTTTTTAAATTTTCAAGGGGAATTTATTTTACAGAGAAGGTATTAAGAAAAGTTGAATTATTATTATTACTATTCATATTAGTGCAGAGTTTGTCCCTACCAGAACAAATAAATATAAAAAGACCCCTGGAAAACCCCATTCATTTTGAGGGTCACCACATAGCTGAGACCCACGTAGAACTAGAGCATAGTTCACAGGAGGCCGAGACTGAATGTGATCCTACTATAGTTATCAGTATGTTTGTGCAGCCTATACTTTATATTAAAACATAAGATTCATTTGAATTCAAAAAAAGTTTATAGAATAATGCAATCTGCTATTTGTTTGAAGCCTCATGTTTCATGATTTGTGACTAAAATTTGGGGCCAAGTCTTTCTCTCTGAGTCTTTAATTTTGTAAGACAGAGATCTGAGGTCCTTGAAAAATTGTACCCATGTGCATCGAAGCAGTCAAAGCTACCTGGGGAGTAGAAAAACTAAATTGGTCTATGTGGAAACCACTGAATTTCCCTTTGTCACACTCCAGTTTTCTCCTTTACTCAATCTAAAGATATTAACAGAAAACTGATAGAATGTAAATGAATAAATAAATTTATTCATTACGTAGGTTTTCATACTTTAGGTAGACTTTTTTGAACCCAGCTTAAAGTTCCTCTCCTCTACGAACTTTCCTGGAACATAGCCTGCATCATATAGCTCTTTATCTCTCTCTGTTTTTTAGACGATGACCTAAATGAGGGTAGAAACTATGTCTTGGTTATCATTCATTTGTTCATTCTTGTTCTATTCATTCATCAATAAATATCTGTGGAGTACTTACTATGTGTTAGCCATTACAATGGGCCATGGTAGGATGGGGAAGGTGAGGAGGGGACAGATGACAGATATTCATGTAAGATGTTAGGATGACTTTGTTATTGGTTAGATATGGAGAACTCAGGGTGGTAGAGAAATCTAGAATGCCAGTCAAGTGCCCAATTTGATTGCCTGTACAGATTGTTGAATTAGTAATCAAGTAGAAAATAGAAGAGGAGAAGCCTATGGATAATAGAGTAAGGAAAATAAGAAAATCATTAGTTCAGGTTGGGCCATATTAAGTTTGAGGTGTCTGTGAAACATTCAGATAAAGAGGACCTGTGAACAATTACAAATATGGATCTGAATCACAGGAGCATGGTCAGGGGTGGATATAAAGATGGAGAGATCCCCACAACTGGATGCAGTTCATATAATCTAAACAGCCAGGCAGAGAGTGATAGAGAAGGATTACTGAGAGGATAGAGAGTGCCAGGAGAGCAAGATACCATGGAGGTCAAACAAGGAATGTGTATTATAGAACACATGTGACCATAAGTTACATTGTGCTGAAAGAGGTGAAATGAACTACATACAAGAATGAGAAATTTTTTATTAGAGTTACAGTTTGGTATATACTGAATGCCAGAGCTTAGGCTGTCTGAGGTTTTACAAAACCCAATTAAGTTATAAGTATCTTTTTAACAAGCTGTATGTTCTTAAACAAGTCTCTTTATCTTTTTTTTTATTTGTAAAATTTAGAAATTCAATAAAATGATGTGAAAGCTCTCAGCTCTAATATTTTAAATATACAACATTGGAAATAAGCAGCAAAATACTCTTAGTAGAAAGCAATTTCTGAGAAAATAAAAGTAAATGAATAGAGCCATCATATGTCAAATTCATACTATATATCAGAAAAATCAACCATACAAGAAAAATTTGAAATCACTGAAATAGAAAAGTTATAGAGCAGTTATTGAATTTTTTCCTCTACTGGGTGAGTTATTTTCATTATACAACAAACTGGGAAACCAAATCAAGTACATCTATAATTAGGGTTTTAGTGATGTTTTCCTTCACAGACTTAAACCAAATGCATCTTATATGATTGCCACATTATATACCAAAGAAAAAATGTTAAATATGAATGATTCTAGATGAACGAAGGTCACTGAACCACATTATTATTACTAGTCAATATTAATACATAACTTCATGGGAAATTTTTAAAAAAGTCTATATATTGAATTTGCACAGTTAACTGAAAACTATTGACTTAAACTCAAGCTTTTTTACCCAAAGTCAATGTGGATGACTTTGTATTATCAGGATCATGATGACCCAAAGAGTTTAGTACATAGTAATACCAAGGTCACGTCAATCAAGGGAGAGGGAAGAAGATGAATCATTAACATCCAAAGGCATTTTATACATGATCATAATTGTCTCCAGGTGCTCAGGTTAATATGCTTTCAATGGAAACATGTGGAATAAATAGCTGTTGTGGATATGTGCCACCAAAACGAAAGCTTTGCTCAGCCAGAGGAACAATTGGCAGGCTAGTGAACCAGTACGTGCTTATACCTTAGGAAAACAAATACTTTTCACTGGGACCATAAGCAAAATTAAAACCAAGCAAGATTTCTTTGGAAAATGGTAGAAATCTTGAAAACATACTCAGTATTACTGAGTGTTTCATAAATACTGGCTCATATTTTAAAATATAACTTTTTATTCACTGCCCAATTTTTAACAGTTAAATCTTGAGTTATGAAAATAAACTTAGTTGACATATGGAGATAAAAATAAAAGTAGATATTCCGGCAAAACTCAATCTTCCATCTTTAATGTGGCATAAAAAGAAACCTGTGGATGGTGTGTCCAAATTGCTGGTATCAATGCTCATACACATACTGCTCCTGGTCAAAAAGCGTCCTTATGTTTTGCCTTGAGTATTCTATTGAGATAAGTTTGAAAGAAATCTTGTGATTTCAATCCTGAAACCCTGGTAGACAATCTAGTTTAATTTTTTTTAACGTTTATTCATTTTTGAGAGACAGAGAGAGACAGAGCATGAGTAGGGGAGGGGCAGAGAGAGAGGGAGACAGAATATGAAGCAGGCTCCAAGCTGTCAGCAGAGCCCGATGCGGGGCCCTAACTCACGAAACGCGAGATCATGACCTGAGCCTAAGTCCGACGCTTAACTGACTGAGCCACCCAGGCGCCCCAACAATCTAGTTTATTTTAGTTTATTTTTGAGACTCCAGACAGGACTAAATTTTGTGTGTGTGTGTGTGTGTGTGTGTGTGTGTGTGTGTGTGTGTGTGTGAGTGAGAGAGAGAGAGAGAGAACGAGAGAGAACAAGAGAGAGAAAGAAGAAAAAGAAAAGGAAGAGAGAGGTGGATGGTAAGACTACTGCATATAACCAAAAAAATACCGAAGAAATCCTTCTTCTTCTATGCTTCTTAGAATGCAGAAGACACAGTAAATCAATACAGTTTAACTCAGAAAGGTGGATTGAGGATTAGCTATATAAGAAGACTGAGAGATGAGTTATGTCAACTCATTTATTTGGTAAATATATAATGCAGACCAACTGTCTGGGTTATTAAATGATAATCATGGTTTTAATGAAATTATATATCTATCAACCTTGGTTGAACAATATGAAACTACCACTATGTACTCATATTTTACCTCAAAAAAAAAGGCTATTTTATATTTTGGAACTTAATATTTATCACTAAGTCATGATAAATGTTAATGGACAGCTTGTAAAGGAATTGTAAGTAAAGCACAATTTATATGAATCAAAATAATGGGAATTTAAGCTTTGACTCTACAGATTCACCCAAATTATATCAACTTACCAAAAAGACTATTTTTAAAAATCTGAGCCAAGCAACGGCTGGGTCCTCTTGATGGTTTATCAGCTGCCAAAATAGCAAGTCAGATTTCTTATTAGAAAGTTATTGCCTATAGAACTTTTTAGATTAAACAGTTGTTTCAATAACTTTTAACAAAAACATTAAAAGAGTTAATCTATTTGTAGCAACTTTGAACCTTTCTAAATTTAATGTTTTTAAATGAAAGCATTGATCCTCCCATGCTTCATAAAGCAGCATCCTGCTGGGCAGTGTCATTACAATGATAGTCCTACTGGGAGAGACACCAATCCAGTTTATAAAATGAAGAGCTTAATATTGTGATAGATACTTCTAAAGCTCAGCTTGATTTTTAAAAAAATGCTTTCATGCCTAGTCGATGCTTACTGTACTCAGCTATTTGCGATGTTGTGGCACTTCCTGGATTTTCACATAAAGTGCTATTCTCTGAGTAAGATATTACACCAGCTTTTAAACCCTGCTATATTTTCTACCTTCCAAATGGGCATTCAACAAACTTCAGTTGTGTCTTTATATTATACTGAACTATAAATCAGTAATTCTTTAAGGGGGAGAAGAGTAGAAAGAAAGCAAATCATGTGACAGCGACCATATTAGGGAGAATTAGTTTTTAATAGAGGAGAATGTGTTCTGCATTGTTTTGAATTGTCATTTTATGCCTCGTATAAAATATGCATATTTGTTACAATTGCACTGGTTGTTAACTATATAATTTACCACTGGGCAGGATGCATATATGGTTAATTTAATTCACTAGATATGGAGCATTTTGGAAGGTCAGCTGCTGACAATTAACCAATCCAAAGGCATTCCTAAAAATACAAATGGAAAACTTGCTTCAGGAAATAACTTCCGTTTATCTTTCAACATTAATTCTCAAATTGGTTAGCATAAGGCCTAACTTTAAAATGGATGGATTATATTTTGAAAATAAACACTTGCATTAAAAATTAGGTTATTTTTAACAGTGAATTATTCTTGTGCTATCTCTCTGAGCAGAATACAAGATATATTTATTTATTTAGTTGCTATGCTAGGCTAAGATTCAAAATAGGTTACTAGTGAAGGAAGATTTCTGCCTAGTTTTGCAAGTTTTATCTATAAGCCCTGTGAATAGGAAAGATTTCTTTGGCAAATCCAGCTAAGATTCAAGAGTCATATGTACATTTTGGAGATGGAATAACTATACACAAAAAAAATCGAACCATAAAAAACTGTGAGGGCCCATTGAAAGAGGGCCCCCTCCCATGTTATTCTTCCAGTCACATTTGTCTCCCAGATCCTCATGGAGAGGTATGCCTAAGGGAGACTCCAGATAAATTAATACTTTTTATTACTAATTAGGGTTTAAACTTAAATCCCTATGTAATGTCTGCTCTTGGCTAGCTAAGCTGAACTTCCGCCTAATGGAGTGTACATCTAACATAAGGACTAGACTAAACTGTAATTTGTGGGGTCAACTCCTGCTCCCTTTTCCCTGGTTTATGTCTTAGGTACATGAGAAGGAAATGAAGTGTTCCTGCTTATGTTCCCCTATTATCTACACAGGAAGAATAGGAGAAAAACAATGCAAAGAGGACAAGTAATCTAAGAGCTGTAGCAGGTTCCAAGAAAGGGACACTGGAAGGAGAAGAGCTCTTGATTTTTTTTTTTTTGTTTGTTTCTTTCACCAGAAAGCATGATCTCTCACAATTTTGCCTTTGCCATGAGTACTAACATTAGTAACTATTCTTAAAAGTTAAGTGTGGGTTCAGAGGAGGAGGGGCTGAGTGTTTTTTGTTTGTTTGTTTGTTTTTATCTTAGCCCCAGAGAGGAGACTAAAGATTTACAGAGTAGAGAGCAAGATCAGCTCAGGAGAGCTAGGAATGGAACAAAGAAAAAGTTAAATTGCTGGTTTAAGAAGAGACCCTAGGGGGGCACCTGGGTGGCTCAATCAGTTAAGCGGTTAAGCCTCTAACTTCGGCTCAGGTCTGGAGTCAACTCAGGTCATGAGTCAGCTCAAGTCATGAATCAGCTCAAGTTATGATCTCGGGGTTTGTGAGTTTGTGAGTTCGAGCCCCATATTGGGCTCTCTGCTGTCAGCGCAGAGCCCGCTTTGAATTTTCTGTCTCCCTTTCTTTCTTCCACTCTCTGCATGCATGCTGTCTCTCTCTCTCTCTCTTTTTCAAAAATAAACAAACTTAAAAAAAAAACAAGAAGAAGAAGAGTTCCTAGACTGAGCCAGCAAGATTCAGAAAGTTGGAATGAATGCCACCAATCTGAATGTGATGGTCAATCCAGGCAGAAATGGAGACCAGAGCTGCAGGGGAGAATGAATAAAGTTTTAATTTAGACACAGGCCCAGCAGCAAAGATGTAACTAAGTGGGAGACTTAAATTAATGGGAACCCCACTCCAAGTCTTGTTAAAGATAAGTAGAGAGAAACCTAAGGAGAATAAACCCATTAGATAGCTCTGACATTGATGTGAGGGAAGGGAGTGAGCGCATGAATTTCAACAGAAGGCAAAGCAGAAAAAAAGAAACGAAACAAAAAAAGGAATTATTACCATCAACAAACATGTGAATGTGTGATTAAAATAGAATAAATCATATTAATGCTTGATTATTATGGTAAACCAAGTCACTTCACCCCTCTGAACTTCAGTTTTGTCTTCTGCAAAGTGAGAGCAGGTGAACCTAATGATTTATAACATTCCTTAAGGATTTATTTTATTTTATTTTATATTTTTTAAGATGTATGTTTCATTTATAGAAGTTCATTTGATTCTTTGTCCTTAAGGATTTAAAAAACCCATGATTCATGGTTCTAAATTGAGTTGTATCTATTTATTATCTAGTTATCTGCAACAAATTTATTTGAACTCGGAAAGTTTTTCGCAAAGATAACAAAATTTTTGCTGAGGGCATGTCATATAATGAGGATATTCCACAAAGGTAAACTGGACAGTATTAAAGGAAAAAATTGAGATTCAAGAACAGAAAATCCTGATTTCTCAGTAATGAAAGTCATCATTGGAGAACTTTTTATCGGAGAGTATTATGTTTGAAATCGGTGCTTCTCAGACTTCATGTGCATAAAGAACATGTAGGGCCATTGGCAAAATTCTGATTCAGTAGGTCTTAGGGATGAGGGTCGTGCTAAGCTTTTTATTTCCGACCAGATCCCAGGTAATGTCAATAAGTACCACTTTTTTTTTATATCCAAGTACATATTGTATTCTGATGGTTTAAGGTGAAAAAAAACAAATACAAGTATACCATATTTATTAAGCCAAATTACAGTGATACTCATCCAGAACTAGCTCTGTATTTATCCCTTAAGCAAAGAGGAGAAAGTGCTACCGGGACTTAGATAATGAAAAATAAAATTTAATGAGTGTACTGATTTAGGTTTTAATGTGAAAAATTAAGACTGCTGGGTTTTAAATCTCAGTTGTCTGATTCCCTCTTACGATTTAGTTCATTTTGGTAGAAGACAGGTTAGAAGTAGTAAGGACAGGAAGGGAAAAATCATTAAACCAGGCATACTAAGGAAATGATGGTTGACAGCGATGAAGGAGATCAAAGAATCAGAATTTACAAAAACACAGCAATCCAGAAGGCACTTAGTGGATGGTCCAACATATTCAAACAACATAGTATCTCCCAGGGGATTCATTCTCTTAAATAAAGGACAATAGTTATGACCCTCATTATCATCAAAAATAGGCTAGGTTATGTGCAACATATTACCAAGTTTGATAGGTAAATCAGTGGAGTGTTCAATGCATTTTGGAAAGATTGCCATCCAAAATGTCAAAGCATGCTTTGTTAATATAATTTTATAATTAAGTGACTATATTTTAGTTAACTTGAAAATTTTCTCATCCAGAACACTTCATTCCTCAGGGAAACACGTTAAAAGAAGTGTCAGTATAGGTATATACATTTACATGCTGCCTTTAGGCATGATTCCATCTATTTGATTGGACTGAATATAAACTATGTTCTCTGAAGACTGTGTTGGCATAGTGTAGACGTATTACTGTAAGAAAGTTTTATCTTGGTATTTTTTCCCATACATCATTTGACCTCACTCAGCTGGGTCACCACTCAATGATTTTCACCTGTGTTACTTTTCACATTCCAGTCGTTGTGCCAATGGCCCTTTAGAAGTAGAGTTAGTGCTGCCCCTATCAGTTTCTCCCACTTGGATCTGATTACAATGTACATTTTAAGATATTTTGTTTCCCTAGCAAAGTAACTAAGGAATTTGGAGAAGTGAGGCTCAAAAATATATCTTAGGCTGCAAGTGGCCTCTTTCCTAAAAGTTTTCTTTATTGAGAGTCTTTAGGCCACAAGCGTCTTTCCTATGAAGGCATTGTAGTCAAGTTTTTATTATCTCACATTTCTTAAATACCAACTGTTTGAGCCTCTTCTGTCCCTACCCTTTCACAAACATTCAGATGATGCTTTAAAACTAGAAGAGTGATGCCAAGGACCCTGCTGGATAGATGTTCTTTAACACTTAACGAAAGAAATCCGGGAAATAACAGGTATCTGTTCAGCTTTACTTTGACACTGAATCCTCTTAGCGTGTAGTACCTTTGAAAACAGGAGTAAAAGTACTGTTCTTTCTTAGGTATACACTTGTGTTCTACGGTTCTTTATTTCCTGCATATTTTCTGTTATTTGAGAGGTAACTCTGTGTGTGTGTAAATGGGGATGTGTGTGTGTCATTGAGAGGAATGGTTGAGAACAAAGCAAGATATAGATTGGGATTTAAATTTTTGGTTTCTAAATATTCTTCTCCATGTACAATTAAATTAAAAATATACTTCTATTGGACTGTTTCCTTCTTCATCATTTACTGAACCGAACTCAGTAAATCTTGGATGTTGTTGGCACTGACCTTTCTGGATACCATTATCTTTGACCCTGCATGAGCTCCCATAAATGAAAAATGAATTTCCAATATCTGCAGTTTCTACCTAATATTAATCTGTAATTTGAATATAAATTAACAGAGAAGAATTCTCCAAAGAAAAGATAATTTTGAACAGAATAACCCATACTTTGAGCATCATGTATGTTTGTATTTATTTTCAGGACACTAGTCTATTAAGAGATATAACAGTGCCATGAGAAGATATTTTGAACATGGCTGGAACATTGTGGGGAAAATATACTTTGCCATTTTTCAATTACATGTAAACCAGAAATTTCATCACCTGTGCATATTTCAAATAGCTAAATTTATTGCTGAATAGGCTTTTGGTCAGATAATACGAGTTATTTTGGTGAAGAAGTAACTTCTTTCCATGAAGTCCTAAAGAAAAAAAAAGTGCAGAATTTACAAAAAGGAGGAATGATTACAAATGATTTATTTAGACATTGGTAGAACTTTTCTATCAATGTTTCTCATTATTCAAGTAAATTTAATACAGCTTTGCATCAGATGTCTAAAAATTTGAAAAAATTTGCCTGGGAGGAACATCTAAAACTGATATTTATAAGGTTATTAGAGGAATAAGAGATAATAACCACCAAATGCCTTATCATAATTTGATTTGTTTGTGTTAGAGAATAGAAACATGGTTTTTGCCTAGATGTAAAGTGTTGATATAGCCAAAACAGAACTGTGGACTTATGTTAGATTTGTAAGATATCCTTGGTCTGTGTTTATTTGCCTCTAGCAGGGTATATGTGTAAGTATTTTCAAACTGTATCCCAAAATATTTCAAACAATTTTGATGGATCGTCTATTTGAATCAACATGGAAGCTCTTAGAAGAAAAATGAAATAATAGGTTAGTGATATCATGCTATCATAAATTGGAAATGAAATAAATTGTTTTCTTCTTGAGGTGTTAATTTTTCCTACAAGCATATCCACTCAGAACTACAGGAACAAAAAAAAAGAAAAGAAAAGAAAAGAAAAAAAGGAAAGTAAAGAAAAATGCAACAGGAAGCAAGCAAGGAGGTGGGCAGCACCTGGGGGCTCAGTCAGTTGAGCATCTGACTTTTGATTTCAGCTCAGGTCATAATCTCAGTTTGTGGGTTCTAGCCCCAGTTCGGGCTCTACGTTGACAGCTCGGAGCCTGCTTGGGATTCTCTCTCTCCCCCTCTCTTTGCCCCTTCCCTCCTCTCACTGTCTCTGCCTCTCTCAAAGGAAATAAACTTAAAAAAATGACAAGTTTATAAAAATTAGCAAGCAAGGAAAAAGAAAAGCACAGAGATACAATATCTGTGCTCTAAAAACTCACTTTTTCCAAATCTAAATTTTAGTCTGAATTCAGTGAAGCTTAGCAATTATAAGTATTTTTCCTAATACATTTTAAGAACATTGCTATGTAAGGCAGAAAAATTACTGTTTTGTTTTTCTAGTGTTCTTGGTTTTCCAAATTAAGTGATTAGTTTGATATTTGAGGTCCTATACAAACTAAATTTCAAATTAACTTTAAATATTAGGTGCACAGTTCCTATTACTGTTCTCAGCACTGTAATATAGGGAAAACACTGTGTTGAGTGAGAGCTATGAATTGTGGAAAATCAACATCAACTGACTCGGATAGCCCTGTGCAAATCAGTCATTTCCCATCTCTTGTTGTCTGATTCCTCATTTGACAAATGATCAGTGTGGATATATATTAAAGGTCAGGGTCATGAAGTAATGCCTAGGGTTTAATAGCCTATAAGTGTATGACCATGCTAATGTCAATAAAACAGTAATGATACTGATACTACTATGAAAGTAATAACATTTCTGGAGCATTATTCTGGGGTACCGGGCTGGGGAAAGCAGAATAATTCATGACCTCACTCAAAGATGTCCACATTCTATTCCCCAGAACCCAAGAATATGTTGCTTTGCATTGCAAAAGGGACTTTGCAGACGTGGTTAAGGTTAAGAACATTGAGATGGGGAGATTATTCTAGATTTCCTGGTAGGCCCAACCTAATTAGATGACCGCTTAAAAACAAAAGCTTTTGTGCTGCCATGAGAAAAAGAAGCAATGTTGTTGGCTTTGAAAATGGAGGAAGGGGGCACAAGATAAGGAATGTGCTGCACACAGCTTGTGGAAGGCACTGAAAACAAGGAAATAGATTCTCCCACAGAGCCTTCTGAAAGGAACATAACCCTGATGAAATCTTGATTTTAGTCCAATGAGAACCATGTCAGATGTCTTACCTCCAGGAACTGTGAGATAATAAATTCTTATTTTGTAGCCACTATGTGGTAATTTGTTACAGCAACAATAAAAATTCTCATGTATCAGGCTCTCCACTATGGTAATTTAAATGAACTCATTTTGGCCTCACAACGACCCCAAGAAATAAAGACCATTATTATCCCCAGTTTACACATGAGGAAATTGAAGTTTAGGGTGTTTGAGTAATTTCTCAAGCTCACAGCTTATAAATGATGAAGCCAGCATTTGATCCCAGGACTATTTTGTCTGACTAAAGATGATGTGTTTTAAATCCTCCTATATATCAAAACCATTTAAGAGTTTCCTGTTTCATTTCCTCTACTAGTTGAATGAAACTTTTTTTTTTTTTTAACTAATTGCCTGCTGGAAAGAAGGGCCAATGAGGATATCTTTGTGAGGATTTGGGGTCCTTTAGAAAAAAAAATATTGCATGCTTTATGTAAAATTAGTTTTATTTCCTTTTCGAAATTCATCAACTTCTACTTTTCTTGTAATCAGAATGATTTGCTAGTATTTTGTGGAAAGAATAAATAAAGCATGACATCACTAATCTGGCATAGTCTAGAATGTAGCCAAGAATTTTTTGTTTTGATGATGACATTTTTTCTTCCTTCCTTTTTTTTAAGCCTAAACAACAACTCATTTACTTAAGAAGAAGAGAAAAGGATTTGATCCCTCTTTAAAAAGATATGTTTAATGCCAGTTTGCCAGGCCACAATGCTTTCTTTTTATGCTTCTGATGTCTCTTATTTATCTTCTTTTATTCTTATTGCTTCGCCCAGATGTCTCCCTTCTTTTTGGTTCTTTAATACTTTTCTCCTTATTTCAAAATCTTTCCTTCCTCTCTCCTAACTCATTCAGGTTAGGAGAGATTTTTCTTTTCTTTCTTTTCTCCTCCTCCTCCTCCTCCTCCTCCTCCTCCTCCTTCTCCTTCTCCTTCTCCTTCTTCTTTTTTGGCTTGGGAGCTTTGAACAGTTTTACATCCTCTTCACCAATGCTTTTTATTTTATATGTACAAAGAAAAGGAGAAAGGGGATAAGGATGGAGGGAAAGGAGAAGGAAAGTTAATATTTTAAACTCTGTCACCTAAACAGGCTTTTAAAAAAGCTCTATGTCCTCCGCAGTCACTAAAGAGGAAATGTATATTTTATATCTTCCATTTTCTTCAGTTTCATTGGATTTGGTATACCAATTACCACAGACATCACTCTGCATGACCCCTCTCTTTCACCATTCTCTGTATTGTTTTGACATTCTTCATTTTTAACCACATTAACAGAGCAATCACTGAGATAGATAAGGCTACCTTAGGTAAAGTTGTAAGGTAATTTATTAATAAAAGGGCTCCTTTTTAAGAGATTACTTCTCACCCTGATCAATGAGGTTAGATAGTTGTCCAATTAAAAAGAAAACCTCTGCATGGCTGTGTGCATGTGTGCGTGTGTGTGTGTGTGTGTGTGTGTGTGTGTCAGAAGTGTAAGAAAGAGACCAGAAGGAGCAATGAAGAAATGTAGTAAAGATTAGCCCTCAAATATGAATGAATGAAGTGAGTCTTCTCCATCTCCCTTACCCTCTATTATTGCTTTCCAACTATTCTTAGTTGTGAAAGGAAAAGGTCTTCTACCCTATTTTTTAATTGAATCAATAAAAAAAAAATGTTTTATAGTATCCTTTAAAGGAAAGAATTACAATGAAGTGTACTTTCCACCTAAATAAACCCAGAGAACCATGAAGATGTTTTCTTTTTTATTTTCTTTAAACAACAATGAATCATTCTCACTCAGAAAAGGGGACTTTTAAAAGGTCACAGGATATTTTCAAGATAAGAAATGATTTCTCTCTAGACACTAAATAGAAGAGGGGTAAAGAAGGAGGAAAGACATTCCCCTGGCCAGTCCAGATATTGATTAACTTCCTTTAAGTTCTCTTTGTCCTTCAATGTGAATCTGAATCTAACATATCAGAATTGGTTGTCACTATACTTTACATTAACATGAAAAGTTGAATGCAGGGTTTTTTTGTTGTTTTTTTTTTGTTTTTTTTCAGAGAAAATTACTGTCTGGAAATGTATTGTGCTTTACTTATTCCCTCCCACATACCTTTTAAATGAAGACACCAAAGTGTGTTAAATAAAATTCCTTTAAAAATAAATGTGCTCAGATACTCTCCTGATGTCTACATTCCTCATAGCATGATAAACACCCATCAGCGTTTTACATTTCCAGTTTCAAATATTCTGTTCTGCTGTCACTATAAATGCATTCCTACTCGACAGACTATGTCCCAGTTTTTCATTTGGAAGATATGATCACTGAACTTGTAGGTTGCCAAACAATTTTCTTGGTTCTTACAGTTTGAAAGGAACAATTGAAGTATCCTTTAAGAATACATACCATGTGCAGATTGATCGATGTCCTACATTCATTATTTACTTAATGTTGAAAGGTATAATTATTTCCATTTTACAGATTGTGAAGTGGAGAGGCACACAGGTTAAAAAACATATTCAAGATTATACAGCTAGGAACTCAGTGCTAGGGTTCAAACCATAACATTTGAATACCAAACTTCTGTGTTTTGCACCCCCCCCCCCCCGCAGTCTCTATTATATTCTGCCTCACTATTCAATAGTTTCTGGTCAGACAAACTAAAATGTAAAATATCAATGTTAACTTAGAAGTTTTCTAATTTCCAAAAATTAAATGTGTGAGTACTGTGCTAAGAAATTTAGAACTTAGGTTCTCAATACTAAAAGAGAAGAATCATGATGCAGTTTGTCTTCATTCTGATAACCTGGCATCCAGCCTGCTCTGTGTGTGTGTGTGTGTGTGTGTGTGTGTGTGTGTGTGTGTGTGTGAGTGTGTGTGTGTATGGTGTGTTCTAATTATCTGTTTACTAGTGTAATATGTGTTTATTTGTCTTGCTGTCATCTGGTTAGTATGATAAGATATTAACTATGTTCCATTAGGGAAGATTCAAGGAGTTTTGTGCCTGGACCTGGGGGCACTTGGCTTTGAAGGAAATCTAATAAAGCTCTTCAACCTAAAACCTTCAGAGGCACAGAATGATCCAATAATGAAACAAAAGTTCAAATAGAAACATTTTGGTTTAACAGTTAAAATCACCCCTTGCTAAATCCCTGTTGCATCATTCTTGTATACAAGAATACAATATGGGATATGGTACAATGCCTTTAGTATTTTTCCCATAGATTTAGTTCTACCACAAAGTGCTGTAAAATAGAGTGAAACAGTTTCTCCAATATGTTACATAAATATATGTAAGTGTTACACAAATATATATATTTTCAAAATGATGTATATGTTCAGCAACAGGTAAGATGCAACTGATCTCACCTTTCTCTAAGCAAATGAATGACAATAAACTACAGTAGTATAATGTCACAAAATTACTTCTGAGTTCATAAAAGTAGTTAAAAGATACCAGCTGAATAGAAATGATGTTTAAGTCACTGTGTAAATCCAAGCAAAGTAGACTTTTCAAAGTGGTGTAGAGTGGAGATCCCATATCTTCAATATCAAAGAGTTAGAAAACAATTTAAAATGTGCATATTTTTCATACCGTCTAAGAGTAAGTGACTTTAGGTGAGAGGAGACTAAAGATTGATAAGTGAAATACCAGTTAGCTAAAAAAGAATGTAGAAATTATGCTGGTTTTTCTTTATACTATAATATTGTAAGTTTAGTAAATGGACCCAGTGATGAGGTATGCTTTGTTAATTTTCTCCAAATTCCCAGCCAAAAATCTCACATAGGTCTGATTTCCAATCATGCGGAGAAAAGTCTTTGAATTCCATCCTGCTAAAGAAAGAAATATTTTTTGCCCTAAAAATGTGTTCTATGAATTTGTTTATGTCTATCCTTCTCCATACCAATTAATTTCTGTTCATTGATTAAAATCTTCTGGGATTGCAGAGGTGGTTGTATGTAATTGACCTATCAAGTGTAAATGCTATTGATTAAGTAGGGCAAACACTAGCAGGGACGGCAAGCAGAACCAAACACATTTCCTCATGATGCTCTGGCAGAAAGCTGGTGTGATTTCTAGAGAACACCAAGTTCAAATATGGCTACCCCCGCACGCCAGCCCCACTTAATTCTAGGAATCCCCAAGGAGAACTGCTTTTTAAAATGGATTTTTAGAACTGCTAGTCTAATAAATACTGGTCCTTTAAGTTGATACAATATCTGCTGTCTTTTCTTATTTCCAGTTACTTTACCTGAAAACCGCTTTGTTTTCAGAACCCATTTGTAAAGGTCAGTGTGTTGTTGATTAGCTTCTCTCTCACAGTCCACTCAGGGTCCTCATTACAGGGTTTATTTAGGACTCCTACCAATTAAAATCTGCAAACTTATTTCTTACATGTTACACTCTATTTACCAGGGCAATGGAAATTCTCCAGAATTCCACTCCCCAGGCTAAATATGTGAATCATCATGAATATATCATGAGAACAAATATGCAAATATTTAAGTCAACTTCTCCTAACGAAGGGAAAAAGTATACTTGACTTTTTTTGTTGTTGTCCAGTATAAACATATTGCAGAGTAGGTAGTAAAGAGCTAAACTGACTTTTCTAAAGTGAGATAGACAAATATTATTTCATTATGTTATTCAAATGAATTACTTTAATCTCAAGATCATCACTTCATTCTCTTTCTATTCCAGCATGGTCATTTGACAAACAAGAGAATGAACTTATAGCCACCCATTTTTTCCTGTTCTCAACCCCTAAGAAGAATTAAATATCAAGTCAAAGCATTCACTCACTTGAACACCAAAATATTTGGTATTCATTGTGTTGGTTAGTTGACAGTGAAATATTTAGTGGGAATAATAATAAGTTTTTCAATTACACCATCACTTAGAAGTGACCGATTTAGCCACCCTTGCCCTGCTGCCAGGAAGCTGGAATTGAAATATCTATGTTGACTTAACCACAAACTAATTATAGTTTATATTAGGATGGGAGAAAACTCTTAAGATATAAAAGTTGCCATATTTCCTTACTATTAATATTGCAAAGAATGACTTCCCAAGTTCTCCTGACTTCCTTCCTTCCTCCCTCCCTTCCTTCCTTGTGCTCTTTTTCCTTTTCTCCCTCCTTTCTTTTTTTATTTCCTTTTTATTTTAGGATTCTGTATTTGCAAGATACAAGTTTTTTGTGTGGTGGGTAGTCCAAATGATATTAAAAACAATCAGTATCTCTTTTAAAATGTTTCCTCTCCAACTTTAGAAACTATGGAGAAAATACTGATACAATATTTACAGTTTAATAGTGGGAAAGCAATCCTTCTATTTTATATTTCTTTGCATGTCATATAGTCCAAACACTTTGAAAATGTGTTATCTTCATCATATTATTTGTGCCCAGCTTTTAAAAACCCAGTATCTTAAAAATACCAAGGTGATGTAGGGCAAATGCATGGTGTAGTGTTAATAAAGAGAATGTTGGAGCGAGAGTCAGAAGAGTTGTTTCCTTAAGTCAGTTCTGCCTTTTACACTAAAAATTATCTGGCCCAGAGCCTCCTTGGTTATATGATGAGTTACCTGCAATAAATAATCTTTTAGGTTATTTTGCATTCTAATGTACAAAGTCTCTAAATCACTAGACATTTCCTTATAAAAGCATAATAACAGATGTATTTCATTGAGCCAGAGGCTTCTTATCTGCCAACCTCAACCTTTCAGAGCCCAGCCAAGAACCCGTGGGAAACACAGAGGTTCTGGGCAGCCCAAATAAATGCTGATGTCCATGAACTAAACCTTCTTCTTAAGGAAACTCCTTGGGGCCTTCACTCAGAGACTGTTTACTCTTTAAATAGAATCTCTTTTTAAGTTTGATCATCTGTTTTTCAAAGGCCTGGCACTTTAGTGGCAAATTGGAAAGGGACTACGAGGCAATCACAAAATGGAACAACGTCTGGGAAAGTGCTTTGCAGGCTCTGAAGTACTGTGCACGTGTGAGCTGTTCCCATTAACAAGAGTGACAGCTGACAGGAACTCTGAGAGAAAAGATCAATCATTTCAAACAAAACACAGCAGTTGCAAAATCCTGTTGGGGTGGGGCTGTTTAGTGTACTGGCAAATTGGTCTAGTCACTTCGATAGTTCCCGAGATCTTCCCTGAGTTACAACATAGAATATGCTTATAGAAATAACTGAGTTATCACAGAAAAGTTCATTCACATTCTGAATAATATTTGGTTTAAGGTATGATATACTTGGAAAGTGCATGTTTAAACACTATATAAATATATGTTAGTCATAATTTGATTTGAAGCCAGGAGACTAGACAATGTGGTACAAATATTTCCCATCGAAAGAATTAAAAATTAAAAATACATATGGTACATAAGGGGTTAGATTTCAATTACATAGGAAATTATATCCAAATAATCTTGAATACATGAAATACTACTATAATTTTTAAATGCAGTTAATTTTTATTATCCACAATGGAAGTAATTAAGGTAAAATAATAATAACTCATTTTGTTCCACATTTTAAACAAAATGATTCTAATGCTTGGATCAGAATTTTATGCAACATGTTTTTAAAGTCATGAGCTCACTATGATGGTACTATTGGAGAGATATAAAACATAGTATATGCTAATACCCAAAACATATATTGAGGCATTGTAATAAAAATTTTTAATAATTCTTCAATGATAGTGGCAACGAACCTAAAGCAAACTCGCGTTACATCTAAAAGCATTTATCAATGGATACAGAGATAAAAACCAAAACCAAAGTTTGTTCATTGTCATGTTACTAAAACATTCATTGGAAACTCCAACAGCAAAGTTATAAGATAAAATAAGAAATCTGATATATGTTTTAAGGTTTTGCCAGTCCAGACTCAAAGGTAATATGGTCTCAAATCCCAGCTAAAGTTAACTATGCATCTCTCATATTGGGAAATGTGAATCCTAGAATATTTAAGACCTGTTCTATATTATATTATACCTGAATAAACTGAGGCCCAGGAAAGCAAGGTTACAGTGATTTAGAGATGAAGATGAGACAAGAACTCAGGTCTCTTTATTCTGGTATTCTTTTAACTCTGAGTTAGAGAACTGATATTCGATACTGAGATTTTAATAAAGATGTCTTATCATTTGCTATGTAACATCAATGGCAGGCATTTTAAGAGTAAAGACTATGGTGGACAGGACAGCCCATGATCCTGAGGGCTTGAAGCCATAGTTTTGGAAATCATTTCCCAGAGTTGGGGCATTTAAGGAGAACACACCAAAGCAACCGAATGGTGAATGGGAGAAGGCCATTTAGCCAGGCAGATGCAGGTTAGTGGGATGGATTGAATAACAGGAAGACCAGAGCACAGATTGCTCAATTACCCTTTGTACAGCAGGGAAAGAAAGACAAGAACACCAGAGGCTGCTAACTCCTGACTACCAGCAACTTCCAAAAGAGATATGTGAAAGATATATGAGTAATATTTTCCAATCTCTCCCTGTATAGGACAGGCATTTTGTATCAAGTCAAAGCTGAAATTCCCTAAACCAAAGGTAGCAGCAATAGTTCCTGGCAACTATCTTTAGTCACACTTTCACTTGAACTGGAATATTTATTTATTTTTTAAAAGCCTGTTTATTTTGAGAGAGAGAGAGAGAGAGAGAGAGAGAGAGAGAGAGAGAGAATCCCAAGCAGACTCCATGCTGTTAGCACAGAGCCCCATGCAGGGCTGATCTCACAACCCTGAGATCATGACCTGGGCCAAAATCAACAAGAGTCAGATGCTTAACCGACTGAGCCATCCAGGCACTCCAGGGAATGTTTAAATGATAACAGCACAATGGCTTTATACTTTCTATCAGAGCTTTGCATGAAGTCTTTGTTCCACTCATCAGTGCTTTTAGAAAAACTTTCTGGAGTCCCTAATAAATTTAGAAACTGCTCTAAAAAAGAAAAATTACTGGTTATTGAAAAGCATGATACTGTAGGTCTTTTTGTTTTACATTTCATCTTGTGCTTTCTTTTTAATTGGTAAGTACAAAGCCTAAAAAGTAAGAAAAAAGACAGTATTTTTTAAGGACTATTTAACTTCTTGACTTCAGCTTTTCTCTTTCTGTAGTTTGTAGTGTTTACTAAGAAGGGCTTGCTTGCGTTAAACCCAAAATTCATGTTACGTTACCGATTTGTGTTTAGAAATCCAGGCACCTCACACCACCAGTTAATATTTGCTTTGGACTATTCTTCTTATTTAGTGTCAAGCTTTTCCAAAGAGCTAACACAAAAAGGTAGCTTTCCTATTTGCCTAGTGAACGTGTGCTTTCACATAGGGTATGATATGTTTCTGCAGAGACTATTAGTTATTCTTCACATGAGCAATGTCCTTAGCTATGTTGGGAAATGAGAACTTTGGATATTTTTTTTTAATGCTTATTTATTTTTGAGAGAGAGAGTGCAAGACAGAGTGAACAGGGAGGGGCAAAGAGAGATGGAGAAACAGAATCTGAGGCAGTTCCAGGCTCTGAGCTGTCAGCACAGAGCTCGACTCGGGCGCGAACTCTCTAGCTGTGAGATCATGAATGACCTGAGCCAAGTTGGAGGCTTTACCAACTGAGCCACCCAGGCACCCTGGGAAATGTGAACTTGGTAGTTGCACAGTGCAGCAAACTTACTGAAGCTCATGTTGTTTTTTCATCTTGGAAATGTCTCCTCTTTACCATGCTTCCTCTTCTTCATTCCCCTGCTCTATTTTATATGAGTACATGACCTAAACATTTTAACTTTCTTTTTTAAATGTTTGGTTTATTTATTTATTTGAGAGAGAGAGAGAGAGAGAGAGAGAGAGAGAGAGAGCATGCTAACAGGGGGGAAGGGCAGAGAGAGAGGAGAAAGAGATAATCCCAAGCAGGCTCTGCACTGTCAGCATGGACCCCGACATGGAGCTTGATCCCGTGAGCGAGATCATGATCTGAGGTCGAAATCAAGAGTCAGATACCCAATGGACTGAGCCACCCAGTCCAACATTTTAACTTTCTTAAGAGGGTTACCTTTCTCCAGTTCCTCCATCTGCTGATTATCCTTCACACTACTGCTAAAAAAATTTCCAATAGAAGAAATCTGACCATTTTGCTGCCATCCTTCAAATCAAACCAAAAACCAACAACCTATTTATTGCCTCCATATTCCTTACAGGATACAGTCCAAAATCGTTAAGCTACTATTTAAGGGCTTTAAAAGCCTCATGTGCACAGCTCCCTTCCCAGCTGGATTTCCTTCCATTGTCTCTCACAGGCCACACTGGCCAAACGAGGTCATGCCTTTCACTTCCAATCTTTCTTCTGCATGGAGTTTCCTTCATTCTCCTTTTCACTTGAAGAGATCCTCATCTGCAAAGATCAGTATGAATGTCCTTTTTGAGTAAAGCCTTCTCCAGTCTACTCAGCAATCTCTCCTCTGCTTCTATGTTCACACATAATCTCTTTCATTCTACTGAATAAAAGCCAGACGGATATAATAGCTAGCATTTTTGAGCTTTATTGAAGTATTATTGACATAAAAATTTTATATATATTAAGTGTACAATGTGATGTTTTGATGTACACTACATTGTGAAATGATTACCACATTCAAGCTAATTAACACGTCCGTCAACTCACAGAGTTATACTTTGTGTGTGTGGGGGGGGCACATTTTCTTTATCCATTCATTCATTGGTGGACACTTAAATTGTTTGCATATCTTGACTACTGTGAATATTCATGAATATTCAACATAGTGATTTTATTTCCTTTGGATATATACCCAAAGTGGGATTTCTGGATCATATGATAGTTCTAGTTTTCATGTTTTGAGGACCTCTATACTGTTTTCTATGGCGGCTGTACCAATTTACATTCCCACCAACAGTGTACAAAGATTCCATTTTCTCTACATCCTCACCAACACTTATATTTGACTTTTTAGTAATAGCCTTCCTAATAAGTATGAGGTGACATCTCATGAGTTTGATTCATTTTCCCTAATCATTAGTGATTTGGGCATCTTTTCATAATAGCTAATATTTATTGAACACTTATTGCATGGGAAATACTTTTTTAAGCAATTACACATTATTTAATATTTACAGTAACTCTATGAGTTTGATATTATTATTGTCTTCCATCTAGTAGTTGGGAAACATGAACACATATAGGTTAAGTAACTCTCTGGAGGTCACCTACCCTCCTAGTAACAGGGCGTGAATTATACCACGAGCCTTCAATCCAACAACTTCACTGCTATGTTGTGCTACCCATTGCATTTCATGTGCCTCTTCTTCTAGATTTTAATCTCTTTGGCATAGATAACTTATTTATGTTTGTATGCCTAGTAGGAATATAATATCTGACATATTGAAGCTAAATAATAGCTTCATGTCCAATGTATTTGAACCAATATGAAATGAAGTCTTTTGGATTAAAACAAATACTATTTTCAGAAGTTTATAGAAACAATTAAGAAATTATGTAAGGAACAACTAAAGAAAAAATTAAGGAGTGTTTTTACAAAAGTCAGTAATTAAAACTTATTGATACTGATGAGATGCAGCCTGTGGCTCTTGATGTTTAGCTTATACTGTTTACAGTTTCTCAATTATATCAACAATTATATCAATGGTATGTTTCACCCATACTTACTATATTCTGTTCTTCAGGCACATGAATTTCGCATTGTTAATAGATTACACTGGCTTTCCCATGTACATCATCATAAATTGTCTTACAGCTACAAATTTTGGAGAATGAATAGCACACTTCCGTAAGGATACCTTTCTGAAGCCCGTGTGTGTCAGTTGTTTTCATTGGCCATGTGTGTTTTCCTTGGGTGACTGTTAGGTAAGATGTTGCATTGGAAATTTCTTTTGTAAAATAGCTTCCAGCTTTTAAAATTAGAAGTGAGAATCAATGGATTTCTGAATAACAAACTCTAAAGCCATACTGATTCTACCTAGAAGGTATTTACTATATACTTACTGATTGAACATGTACCATTAATCCTATTTGTATGTTGAGGCTGGCTGCTGGCAATTCAGAAATGATAAAAAAGAAAAAAATGTAAAGTTGATTTCAGAGATGTTCTTTATCACCTGTTCTATATACACAGAGAGGCAGAATTGTGGCTGAAGAACACACACGTAGCACGATTTTGTAGGACTCTTCACAGGGAACTAACTTGAAAATTAACATTGGATTTTCCAACAGTGACACAGTCTAAACATATCAGTCTTTTTTATTTGGTTGATTTGTTTGTTTTCTAATTAATTACTTCTGGGGAGGGGAAGCTTTAGGAGTACTTTCAGTTATAGAATTCAAATGAGATTCATAAACAAAAGACATACAATCTGAGGCTTTGCTGAGATTCTTACAGCTCATCTCTGTAACCCAGCAATCTTCTAATGTGTAGGAATAATGAACATTTTTTAACCTTAATGACATTATGGTCTTTAAAAGCTGTTAAAAATAGCAGAGCCAAAGAGGTAGTATAATATTCAGTTTGGGAGAATTTTGAGTGTCATTATCTCCCTGAGCAGTAACCACGAACAAATGATCAAAGACGCTGTCTCTTTTAAATGGAAAGATGAACCAAATGTATTAGCACCTCACTGGGATTGGGCATACGTGGGAAACATAATCATAAAATAGCAATTGCTGGCTACAGCACGGCCACCCAGGACACTCTGTTCAGCAGAGGTCCTGATGTTGTCAGCACCTGCTGATAGCTGCCTGGGGATTCAGCTGCCTAGATTGAGATCACCTTTGCTGGTGGATGCAAAGCTTTGCCCTTGGTTTTTATGTCCTTCCTTCTACCATAATCAAGGGAATTTACATAAGGTTGTCTAAATATAGAATGCATTCCATAGGCTGAAGAAACTGTATGCATCAATTTTTTTTAAATAGAGTACTTTTTATCTGTTTTAGGTTTATAGAACACAAAGTAGAGTTCCCACATACTCCTTCAACACTCTCCACCCTCCAGTTTCCCTATTATGAACATCTTGCATCAGTGTGGTATATCCTTACAAATGATGCGTCAATATTGATACATTATTATTATTAACTTCAGTCTATAGTTTACATTAGATTTCTTTTTTTATGTTGTACATTTTGTGGGTTTTGACAGATGTATTCAAAATTATCAGAGTAATTTACTGTCCCCCAAATTCTCTATGCCCCACCTACCTGTGCCTCCCTCCTTTCCTTCAAACCCCTGGCAACCACTGATCTTTTTACTATCTTCATAGTTTTGTCTTTTCTGTCATGTCGTACAGTTGGAATCATACACAATATAGCTTTTTTAGATTGGCTTCTTTCACTTAGCAATATGCATTTAAGATTCCTCCATTGTCTTTTCCTGGCTTGGTATCTCATTTTTTCATTTCTTTTTGTTAGTGAATAATATTCCATTGTATGGCTGTACCACAGTTGTTTTATCCATTCACCTATAGAAGGACATCTTGATTGTGTCCAAACTTGGGTAAATTATGATAAAGCTGCTATAAACATTCATATGCCAGCTTTTGTGTGAACTTAAATTTTCAACTCACTTAAAAGTTGTAATTACGAAAAGATTTTTTGATGGAAAGACACATTTTTAAGTTAGAAAAGACTTGATTTGAATCCCAGTCTTTTCATGTTGTTTATCCAAGAAATTTTTTCTTGGCAGTCTATTATCTCTACTGTGTTAGGTACATAGATAAAATGTTACTCTGCCTGTCAACCAAGTGTCTTGTTTACATTAAAGAACCTTAATATACTTCTGGTTCCTTATCTGGAATGCCTGCCACTTCAGTTATTTGCAGTTTTCTATGTTACTTAGAGGATTAGGTGAACTATCATGGACAGGACTCAGTTTATTCCTGGCAGCAAATGGTCCACTGCTACATAACATCACAGTGAGAGAGAGAGAGAGAGATGATCAAATATATTCATTTGTATTTTTTCTGTTCCCTCCAATCTACAGATTTTTAAATATTTAAGTCTCAATATGGAAAATGTCTTAATTCTTTTCAAATAATATTCTCAAATTAGCCACAGTATAAAATAACATAAAAACATGTGGTCATTTTCTGTGTATCTAATAGTGATGAGAATTGAACACGAGTTGAGAATTAATTTTGAACTCTGGCTGCACTACATACTATCTTGGTCATGTTCAGTTAGTCTCTTGGTTTTGCAGGGTGAACAGTGCCTTATCTGAGTAAAGTGAGGTATCATAAATTTATTCATGATACAGGTTTATTTGCTCATCATACAGAGCTTTTGTGAGAGCCAAATGCAAAAATGTACAATGTGTACAAAAGAATGTTGCAAGATACAAAGCACTATTAAAATGTCACTTAGTATTACTATTATTGCTCTAAAGTACCTTTATTTTTAATTTAGCTAACCCCTTACTAAATCAAGTGTACTTTTTTTCACTGTGTCCATATCAAAATCCCAATTTTCTAGAATCCAATAGTCTACTAATGTCAGAGAATCAATATAGCTATGTTCTGCCTAATTCCTCCCACGTGTTAGCCAGGATCTTTTGAGTAGCAGATGTCAAATGGATTAAATGTGTAAGGATTGTACTAGGGGAAATACCTGGGTGAGGAAAAAAAAAATGAGGAAGGAGAGGTGGGCTAGGAAAATTATCAGAGTACAATGTGAATCTGAGCCCAGGGGAAAGAGAGACAGACAGAAGGAAGATGGGTGGCCATGTTCTAGACTGTTATGCAGTCTAAGAAGGTTTTGTCAGGGAATCAGGGAGCCCTTGAGACAGGGTCAGCCCTCAGAGGAGTCCTTTGACTCCAGGAACCTTGTGTGCCTTCGCAGCCCTACTCTGCTCGGTCATGGCAACAGCTGAGGTAAAGTGTGGCCTCAGCACAACTTGGTGATGGATATGAATGCAGCAGTTAGGGTCCTGTGGTTGGAGGGGGTCTGTGAGGTGTGCTTTCAGTTTCATCATCCTTCACAGTTTTCCCTTGAATAATAAAGAGGAAGCATTTGCTTAGTTGCTGCTTGAATAAGAATGTGAAGCTGTGAAACAGAAACAGGGGAGATATGACACAAGCTTTAACAACCACAGAAAAACCACCTGAATGTAGGTACTTTCTCAGGCTACAGAAGAGCCATTTTTCTGCTATAAGAACCTGTTTGTCTGATCTGGGTTTTGTTTTGTCTTGTTTTTGAGGGATTACTTTGTCCATGATTGCTAGTCTTTCAGAAATTCTTCTGGGGGTGGGGGGAGTCATTAAACCGTTTCCTAAATTTCAGCATAAGTATGGCACATTTAAAAAAAAAACGTTTATTCATTGGGGTGCCTGGGTGGCTTAGGTGGTTAAGTGTCTGATTTCGGCTCGGGTCATGATCTCACAGTTAGTGGGTTCGAGCCCTGCTTGGGGCTCTGTGATGACAGCACAGAGCCTGGAGCCTGGTTCTGATTCTCTGTCTGCCCCTCCCCTGCTCATGTGTGCTCCCTCTGTCTCCCAAAAATGAAGTAAATAAAAATATTTTAAATGCACACACAGGAGTGGGAGAGGAGCAGAGAAAAAGAAGGAGAGAGAGAATCGTAAGCAGGTTCCACGATGTCAGCACAGAATCCAGCGCAGGGCTTGAACCACAAATCATGAAATCATGACCTGAGCCAAAAATCAAGAGTGGTACCCTTAACTGACTGAGCCACCCAGGTGCCCCACCCACGTATGGCACATTTTTAAGTTACAATTGGCCTCTGGTGCTCTAAGGCGAAGCATTCAGGAAGTTAAAATCTTGGGGAGTGAGGGAAAGTTTCAAAGCTGGAGGCAATTTCAGGTCCAGATTTTACAAGATATTTAAAGCAATTCCTCCATCTGACACCCTTAGAAATGATAAAACTACCTTTCAATACAGCTTCTTATATTTTTCATCTCTACTCCTTGCCTTCCTAAATTATCTTGTTCTCTTTCCCACTTTTCCTCCCACTCATCAATTAAGAATAATGACTGTCAGGGAAAATGGAATATATGAAAAGTTATTGTTAATATTAATAGATGACAGTATTGTCTTTCTAAGCTTATGCATTCCAGAGTTATTCCACTGAGCTCCCACGGTGGGCAAGCTATAATGGGTATTGTTTTGCAGGCCCACTTGGTCCATGAGGTGACATAAGATCTATCAAAGCTGGAAGATGATTTCTGTTTCATAGAAGAGATTCTGCTGATTTTCTAAGCATATGCAATATTTGTTTTATTTTAAAATCGTATCTTTCCTGTGGCTTTATTCTCTTTAAAAAATCACTGTAGACAAATGTTTCTACTTTTCCTTCCTCCTCAAAACCAGAAAACTAGATCTTGCAGTACACTGAGTTTCTTTTTTTTAAAGCTTTTTTTTAAAGCTTTTTTTTTTTTTTTTTAGTTTTAATGTTTATTTATTTTTGAGAGAGAAAGAGAGAGACAGAGCATGAGCAGGGGAGGGACAGAGAGACAGGGAAACACAGAATCTGAAGCAGGCTCCAGGCTCTGAGCTGTCAGCACAGAGCCTGACAGGGCTCAAACCCATGAACCATGAGATCATGACCTGAGCTGAAGTCGGATACTTAACCGACTGAGCCACCCAGGCACCCCTAAACTGAGTTAAATTCTTAAAGAAAGGGAAACGTGTCATAAAAAGCAATCATTTTTTTTTTCTACGACCTTACCTTATATTACAACCCCTCTGGAGAGATGTCAATTAAAAGCATGAAATTTACATAAATCTAAACCTCAGAAATCAGCCAGCAATCTGCAGGAAAACCTATTAAGTAGCTTTTTAACCTTTCTTACTTACCATGTTTGATTGTACAAATCTATTTCCTCAGGAGACATAGGCAATGCTAATTGGGATTTATGTGAAGAAAAGAGCAAAAACTGACTTCAACCCGTGTAAACATTTTTTGGTACCCAGTCAGACACTTAATGTGGAAGACACCAGTAGCAAGCAGACTAGACAAGACCACTCAACCAATCAAGAAGAAAAAGCCTACTACTTTGCTCATTCAGTAGCCCTAATAATTCATTTGTTTTCCTGGTTAATTCACTACCTCAATTATAAAACAAAATTCTCTAATGCTATTGAATATTAATTGAAATGCTAAAGAAATACAATTAGCACAGCTGTTATTAACAGAAGCTCTCTGTGAAAACAATGATGATCTTATTGACTAAAAGTCTTTTCTGATATATTTTTTTCTAAGGCATTTGAGGAATATTAAAGCTATTAGGAATTTGTCATTTGGGGGTTTGGAAGTGTTATCAAGGACAGCTTTGATTTTCTCAAATCAAGGGTCTTTTTGTTGTCATGGCATTAAATTATTTGCAGAAAACAAATTTCATATGTCACAATAATTATGAACCCTTTCTGAAGACAGACTCTAGTCTAAATGCCGAGAAAGTTTCCATTACTTCAGATGATGCAATTAAGGCCTTTTGTGAAGTGTTGTGCCTGTTTTCCTGTTGATAGTATTTTTCTGTTGATAGTGTTCTCATGAATACAGTGAAGTTATTGTTCTTGTTAAAATAATTGAATTCTATTCACAATTTCAGTGCAACTTATATGGCAAGATGCACAGGAAAATGTAACTTTTCACCATTCAAATAGAACTGATGGTTTGAATTAGTTAAATCTGGACATTCCTGCAGAGAAAATGTTCAGAGTAATAGAGCATCCATGTATCCATCTCTCCTTTGCAGTATTTTAACCTGCAGGATATTGATTTCTTCTATCTACCTGCTTAGTTAAGCTAGTTCCCAAATGAAGTCCTCAGATTCTGGACACAGACGATGCAAGGACTAATGAGGGTAATTGAATTGGGGGTGGGGAGCAGAAGGAAAATAATATTTTGTCGATTTTTTTCATTGTATTGACCAATTGTATGAGTGGAGGATTCTCCATATATATCTTTTCTTATTTATTTTTGTTTATTTATTTAATATTTATTTATTTTTGAGAAAGAGAGAGAGAGAGCACGAGCAGGAAGGGACAGAGAGAGAGGGAGATATAGAATCTGAAGCAGGCTCCAGGCTCTGAGCTGTCAGCACAGAGCCCAATGCAGGGCTTGAGCCCACGGACTGTGAGATCATGCCCCGAGCCAAAGTTGAACGCTTAACTGACTGAGCCACCCAGGGACCCCCCTCCCCCATATATAAGCATCTTGACATAGCCTCAAGTCCTACATACTTAGGAGAAATATGATAGTAGAGAATAGTCAACTTTGTGAACTTCAACTAACATAAATTATTCATTACACAAATGCTTTTATTTTTTATGAGTAAGCTATATAGTATAAAAATGTGTTTGAACATTCTCCTGTCTACTATCTATCACTATGAATATCTATACTAAAATAAAATATAGAATTTCATTTTTTCCATATATAAAATGAAAAATTTGAGGTTCAATGTAGTCTCTCTATCTCCTCCCACCCATCACCACACATACAGAGCATGAAGTGTTCTCAAGTATTTTCATTTAAGTCTGTCCCCACGAAGGGACCAATGTTTTGGCATTTTGGCATAGACCCCACAGGCTCATCAAAAACTCATCACTGGGGAATGATGGCTTGGAAACACAGAGTGTCCTTTGTGGCACAGATGTGTGGAAATCCCAGTCTCGTCCTCAGAGTAAAGAATATGAGAAGAGTTGCCAAATAAGTCCTAAATCCTGGCACTTTTAGTGACATTTCAAATGTAAATCTAGATCTGTGCACTGGTTTACATGTATGCTATATTCCATTAAAAAGTTTTTAAAGAAGAAATAATAGCACTTTGGGGTTGACAATTTTAAGATACTGATTTCTAAACACTACAGCACCCCTCATCCCCACCTCTCTGGGTTCCCTAGAATTTCAAAGTGTAGTATATGGTTTTCTGGATTGTTAAATGCAGATAAAAGAATATGGGCTATAAGAATATGATCTTACCGAGTTCTTTTCGATGTAGTGCCGTGGAGCTTTATTTTACCCATTATTATTGAACTCCTGCAACCTTCATGATGCTGTAGCAGATTTCAAAATGAGAAAAAATGTAGGTCTTTCTTTCAAATAGCTTGAGGCATAGTGGAAGAATTAAACTGGTTATTTCCCCTTTTTTCAAAAAGAAATTAAACATTTAAATACATGAATATGTATATATGTTTTAGAATTTAAACCCATGAGGACAGTTTCTTGTTTTGTTTTTGTTTTTGCACACTGCTGATCACCCATCCTGGAACAGTGCATGGCACGGAGAAGGTACTCAATAGTCAATGAATGGAAAAATGATTAAAATTATAACCACTGAAATATGTAGAAATGGGTCAAGTAGAGCATTGTGTGCATATGCACTTTATTGTGCTTGTATTAACAAACATTTAAGTCCCTCCAGTTTTTAACATTCAAAATAATGCTGTATTATCTTTGTATATTATTGTGCATTTGTACAAAAATTTTCAGAGTATAGATTCCCAGTGGTATGATCACTGGATCAGAGGGCATTAGCATTTTAATTAGACAGATAGTATCAAATTGTGCTTCCATAAGTTCTACTCAGTTTAGTACAATGAACCTCAGACATTTTTTTTTAATTTTTATTTTTTTTAATGTTTATTTATTTTTGAGAGAGAGAGAGAGAGAGACAGAGTGCAAGCAGGGGAGGGGCAGAGAGAGAGGGAGACACAGAATCTGAAGCAGTCAGCACAGAGCCCAACGTGGGGCTTGAACCCACGAACCGTGAGATCATGACCTGAGCTGAAGTCAGACGCTTAACCGACTGAGCCACCCAGGCGCCCCAACCTCAGACATTTTATTTTTTATTCAAGGTTACCTTTGACCATATGATGAGAACCTTAAAATCTCTTTTTATAAAATTAAATGTTTTAATATACCACAATTTGGGGATCTTTGAAGTACATTTAGAGGAGTCATACATGCCCTAAAGTTCATTCATGGATCCCAAGTTAAGAAATTCTAAGAAGCACAGTAGAATCTTTATATTTGTCAATTTAAAATTCATGAAGTATCCCTCAGAAAATAAAAAATCACAACTTAAATCAATTCTGTTGCTGTTAAATCATTTTTAAATAAAATTTTTGCTTGTAATTTAAAAGTGGCCTTAGAAGAAATCCAAACGCTAGTGTTGGTGATGAAAATAAAGAGAAGTAGAGAGATCTAACCATTTCCTGCATTTATTTAGGGACATTTTATGTTCATTTATGAATTTCAGAAAACTGCCAGTCAGGACATATTCCTTATGAAAATCAAAGATCTACTATGTAGAAATTACTGTAATCAAGAAGGAAGTTTGCCATAAGAGAGAAAACCGAGGACCACTCAGTGCCTCTACATGGTCCCTGGCTATGACATACGGGTGAAGTGGTACTTATCTTCCTATTCATAGAAACCTTTATTCAGTGTTTAGGTCAATTGAAATTTCCAGCAAAAGCCTTTACCAGTATCCTCAAGCTCATTGCAGGGATTTCTTCCTCTGCATTCCCACAGCACTTTGTTTACAGCAGCTTGTGTTCCTGGAGGAATAGGCTTTGGTATTTATATATGTGTGTGTATATAATATATATATATATATATATATATATATATATAATATATATATATATATATATATTCATTCCCCCCCTCCAAAGAACATTGAGCTCTTTGCCTCTAGTAGGTATTCAATAAATACTTGATGCATGATCAAATGTTTAAATAGATGATTCAACAAAGGCCCAAAGAACAATGATAAAATGAGGCAGAGATGGGCTTTAGGCTTTGCCTGAAGTACTTGGGAAGAACTGAGACTTACCTAGCCTCATAGATCCTTTCATGCTTACAGTGTGATGAAATATCATGCAGTGGTAAATTGAGAAGATAGTTTTCAGCACAGTAATGTAAATGCTGATATATTTTTATTTTTTTATTTAAAATTTTTTTTCTTTTTTTACATTTTATTTTTGAGAGACAGAGCACGAGTGGGGGAAGGGCAGAGAGAGAGTGAGACACAGAATCTGAAGCAGGCTCCAGGCTCTAAACTGTCAGCACAGAGCCCGATGCGGGGCATGAACCCACGTACTGCGAGATCATGACCTGAGCCGAAGTCGGATGCTTAACCGACTGAGCCACCCAGGTGCCCCAATACTGATATATTTTAAAAATGTTAGTGTTTCTGTAGATCTCCTTTCTATGTAGTAATATAGATTATTATTATATTAACCTGTAGTTTACTAAAGAGATGAATATTTCAAGCATTATGATATACCAAACTTGCAAGTAAAGAGCCCATATATTAAAACATTTTCCTGGGTACTAGCAATATTGTATAATTTAGTAAAACGGCCCTTCCCCCTCTGAATGTTATTCCACAGTGGTCTAACCATTTTCTAAAATATATAATCCATGTAGAGAATTTCAGGAACTTCTAGAAGAAAGAGAAAGAAAAAAAATCACTATTTTTCTTATTTGTAACTAGGCGTTACATAGTTACACCTATATCAGAACATGTGACACTGGGGAAAGACCATGCAGAAAGCACATTTTGAATAAACATCTTCCTATTGCAGATTCAACAAAAACCCAGTTCGGTTCAAGTACCTGTTTGTTGAAGGGAAATTGAGAAAGTAGGAAAACACTTTCCTGTATTTTTCAAAATAACATATTTGATCAGATGTCTTCTGTCTGCCATCCATTCTAAATTACTTGAGGATTACAAGTTTTCTCTCTCTCTCTCTCTCTCTCTCTCTCTCAAACTCCTCTTTCATATCTTACTTGTTGTATATCACTTGACCTTGACAAAAATCATAAATATATTTAATGCAATAAAGAATAGGAATTATGAAGTAACTTTGTGTCATTGAGTCACAGAATCACAAGTTTGGAAAACTTTATTTATTTTTTTAATTTTTTTTTCAACGTTTATTTATTTTTGGGACAGAGAGAGACAGAGCACGAACGGGGGAGGGGCAGAGAGAGAGGGAGACACAGAATCGGAAACAGGCTCCAGGCTCTGAGCCATCAGCCCAGAGCCTGACGCGGGGCTCGAACTCACGGACCGCGAGATCGTGACCTGGCTGAAGTCGGATGCTTAACCGACTGCGCCACCCAGGCGCCCCTGGAAAACTTTATTTTTTTAATTATTTTTGAGAGGGAGAGAGAGAGTGCAAGTAGGGGAGGGACAGAGAGAGAGGGAGACGCAGAATCCAAAGCAGACTCCAGGCTCCCAGCTGTCAACACAGAGCCCGACGTGGGGCTCGAACTCACAAACTGTGAGATCATGACCTGAGCCGAAGTCAGACCCTCAACCAACTGAGCCACCCAGGCATCCCATGGAAGATACTTTAAAGGCATCTACTTCATAGTCTATCAATAGAGTATGGTATTTTATCATATTAAATAAAATACATGTGATATGTATAGCTTAGAAAGCATATATGGTGTGTATAATTTGTGCTTGATTGTAGTACATGAAGTAGATTTGCTAAAACAGAATATAATTCTGTGGGGTGCTAGGGTGGCTCAGTCGGTTGAGCTTCAGACTCTTGATTTTGGCTCAGGTCATGATCTCGGGGTCGTGGGATTGAGACCTGCGTCCCAGGACCTGCTTGGCATTCCCTCTCTCTCTCTCTCTCTCTCTCTCTCTCTCTCTCTCTCCCTCAGCCACACCCTCTCTCTCAAAATAAATAAAAATAAACATTAAAGATGAATATTATTTTGTAATCTCTGTGAAGAGATTGGATCTCAAATCCCCAGAGTCTGGAAATCAGTCTCCCTGGCATAGTTTAATATAACATGTCTCTATGAGGAAAACAAAATTGATAATAGCTAAGTGTTAATATGTGCCATTTCTGCCTCAGTCCCTCTATTCGCATTCAGTGATTAGTTAGTCCTGTACTAAGATTCTGTTTTACAACAATGATCTCTTTAATGGAAAGCAATTTTATTGAATAAAAAAGGCCAGTAGTTTAAGATCTAAACTGGTGGTTTTCAACTAGATGGGAGTTTGGTGGGCAGTTTTGCCTTCCAGGGGATATGTGTCTTGTCTAGAGATTTCTTGTTGCCATAACTGAGGGGGAGAGTGCTATTAGTATCACCCAGTGGGAAGAGGCAAGGATGCAGTCCCAACAATAAAGATTTATTCTGCCCAAAGTGTCAGTGGTGATGAGGTTGAGAGACAGTGCTATAAACTGATGTGACAAAATATTTACATGTTTAATTGGAATTGTACATATCTTAATTCATTAATAAAGCACATAGGAACACTAGCATGTTTATCTGTCAAAATCAAGTAAATATGAAAGCAATTTCTAAGGATACTTTTCTCATTTCTACTTACCTTCCTCCCCAACAGTTCATCTGCAGAAATAAATTTCTCTAAAATTTCTGTGGAACTGTGATTTAGTTCTTATGTCATAAGCCCTGTGCCAGTTGTAACCTTCTATGGCACCTAACAGAGCTACAGAGCTCAAAACAACACTTTTTTTTTTCAAAACAACGCTTTTAAGGATGATGATGCTATTGAAGTATCAGTGCAATAAAAAATCATTAACCACACCAAATTACAGCATGTAAAAATAGACTCTTTAATTCTTACCCTAGTTTCTGTATTATTTACTGTTCTGCTTCAAATATGGTAGCAAATTCTGAAATTTAATATAACTTTTAAGATACTCACATGTCTCTATTTTATCAATGTGAAGAGAATGATTACTCTGAACTTGATAGTCTTTAAGAATTAATTTATACAGAGGGCACCTGGGTGGCACCGTTGGTTGAGCATCTGTTTCTTGATGTTAGCTCAGGTCTCGATCTCAGGGTTGTGAGTTCATGTCCAGTGTGGGCTCCACACAAGGCATGCAGCCCACTTAAAAATTAGTTTATATGGAAAAAGCATATATCACCAATATGGCCAAAATTATTATATTTTTATTAGTGCAGTTAGAAATAAACTATGGCCACCTAATTTCAAAATTACACCAGAATCTGCTTCAGTGCCTCCTTAAATTATTTGCTGTACAAAATCTATACCTATGTTGTATTTATGATCACTTGTCTGAGATTTTATATGTCGGAATTATTGGGCCACCAGATTTTTCCTATGCTATGCATTTCCCATTGTATTTTTATTGAATTCTCCTGTATAACCTTTCCAGTTCTCTTGGTCTTTATCTTTAGTTAATAAGTCTTTGTAAAAAAAAAATCCTAAATAATTGCATACTGCTTCTCAAGTATAACGTGTTTTTGCATTTTATTTTATGCCAGACATTTTGATAGCAATAGTAATATTAATAATTCATAACAATACCTTATATTTATAAAACATATTTACTACAGAAGGTTTTTAACCCAGTTTAAAATATCTTATGGCATATACATATACGCATAGATATAACGCATACCACCTAGAAATGCACACATTTGTGCGCACACACATTCTTTCCATATTTTCTATTTAGCTTCTTTGAGGAATGACATCATAGCCATTCTATATTTGCAATAGTCCAATAATCTCTAGGTTATAAAACCATGAATAATTTAACCAACTAATATTACAGGGAGAAAACTGCAGAGGAATTTTAGTGAGCTAAATTCAATTCAGACTTGGCAAATCAAAGATAAAATCTTTTGCTTCTATGAAAAGTACAAACAGAACCATTTATGTTGACAGGTTCTTTGGGTGTGTGTGTCACTGACACTTCATCTCAAAGACTGAGACATCTGTAGAAATCAGGATGCTAATTCATCACCAAATCACAGTGGTTTTGTAGCCACTCTATCTCTACAGGGTTAGGGATGTTAGCTCTACTGCACATTCAAGTAGTCTTAGTCTCTGCATCAGATGAACCTGGGAGTTGGTATATTCTTAAGAAAGAGGAAAGTTGATGTTTATAGCCAACTTGAAAATGATTTCTGAAATCATCACATCTGTGACTCCTAATACAATCCAACTGATTATTATTCATTGTGCCCTAGGTCTGTAGACCAGTGCTTCCGTCTGTAACCGTTGGCCTTTTACCTACTGCCCTCATTCTTGTCACATGTCTTATTTCCCTTAGGTTTGTTATTCTCTTTAGAGTCCCGTCCTGGCTAATTTGGGATATCAAGCTGTCATTAAAAGACCCAACTCATGAATTCTTAAATACTTTTAAAAACAACCCTTTGCTTTGTAGTCATCACAGTAAGAAAAAAAGACATTTCACATCATTGTTTGCAAAACACAGAGCACAAATAATCCTTACTTTCTCTTGAAATTAATAAGTAAGTTCCATAGAGAGAAATATTCTCTTCTATAGTGTCATCCATGAATTATTATAAGATTGTTTGCTTTGTGTTTGTTTCTCTTCAAGAATGAGTGCCATGCAAGCAAATCCACGTTCTCTGCACATCAGAGACAATCTAAGACAGCCTTCAGAATCCCCAAAGTTACACTGTTGCCAACTTCTCCCTGATTTTCAAAGATGTTAATGTAATAACCAAAATGGAAAGGACTTCAGAATATTCAAGTGAGAAATCTAATACGATGTCTGTTCAATGCCAGGCATTGCTCTTGGGGATACAAAGATAAGAATATTTTGTCCTATTCCTTTATTGTTGCACTTCCATCATGCTAATAAAATGCTATGTACTTGAAATTCATGTAACTTTAAATTTTATTACGGGGGCACCTGGGTGGTTCTGTTCATTAAGTGCCCGTCCAACTCTTGATCTCATCAGGTCATGATCCCAGCGTCGTGGACTTGAACCCTGTTTTGAGCTCTGCACTGACAGCACAGAGCCTACTTGGCATTCTTTCTCTCTCTCTCTCTCTCTCTGCCCCTCCCCCACTCATGTGCACGCTCTGTCTCTCAAAGTAAATAAATTTAAAGAAAATAAAATCTGGAGCGCCTGGGTGGCTCAGTCGGTTAAGCAGCCGACTTCAGCTCAGGTCATGATCTTGCGGTCCGTGAGTTCGAGCCCCGCGTCGGGCTTTGTGCTGCCAGCTCAGAGCCTGGAGCCTGTTTCAGATTCTGTGTCTCCCTCTCTCTGACCCTCCCCTGTTCATGCTCTGTCTCTCTCTGTCTCAAAAATAAATAAACGTTAAAAAAAAATAAAAAATAAAAGAAAATCTATTGCAAAATTTGGTATCTATATAGCACATTAAAATTCTATAGGGAAGAGAAAAGTAGTCTGTAAGAAATAGGAAAGAATTACACTTTTTGCAAAACTAATTTTCTTATTTTCCCTGTATACCTGGTAAAGGATTCACCTCATTGGTACCTAAGCTTTATAAACTGTTTTCACTTCTTGACCAACCATGGGAGTACCACCAGTTGTCAAAAAAAGGTGTGCTTTTATAATGATGGGAAATAGAGGTGTGTATCCTGTCATAATTTAAGGTACAGATGGAGATCATCTTAGAGCCATTACATATTTAAGCAACTTGCTATATACTGATGAAAAAACAAAATGTCAAATCAGAAAATAGTTTTCTTGGGCTGACGTCCCTGCATCGGTGTAGTACATGAACAGATTTTAAAATACATAATAAAAGTTCCACATCTAGGATACAAAGTAGTATAGAAAACAAGCACTATATTGAAAAATAAAGTAATTTCTTAATTCTCATTAGTTTGCATATCTGCAACCACATATCTAAACCCTCACAACTGAGGAGACCATTTCTTCATTTACAGCCTTATGCTCTGTGATGGTTCTAAGTTAAAAGGAATTAGCATTGCAGTATGGGAAACACTAAACAATTTATAAATTAGTGAGGTAATTTTTTATTATAATACCATACATACAATAAACAGTTTTGGTAAATTACTTTAATAGCAAGTGAAAAACACATTATTATGACTTATAATTTGTATTCTTTATTTTAATCATGTTAAAAATTCTGGAAACTAGTTGTTCTGTGGCATGTTTACATGAAGTTTGTGTTTGTAATAATGATTTTGTTCACTGAGCAAAATTGCTTTAAAGGGAAGTATCTTCCTTGGTTGATAGAATTTTAAAATAGGAATTTTATTACCTTTTTTTTTCTCTACTAAGATTAATGATTTTTATCCCCATATGAAATTTTCCTACACATTGTGACGGATGGGTAACAGTGAAAGATAGTGTTCATTCTGTCTTGTTTCCTCAGTAAATCATAAAATGGTATTTATTTGTGTTGCAAATTGCCTTAGCTTTGCACTTCAGCACCACCTGGTGGACAAAATATCTTTTTTCCCCCTCTACAGTTTAAAATAGCCCCTTCATACTCTATATCCAATTATGACACATCTTGATAGATATTTAATTGAAAACATATTTAATATTAAAAACAGTTGTGAACAAACTAAGATAAAAAATCTGAGATGTTTCCTAAGTACTATTGCCAAGTTAAATCCCTGAGGCTTTTAAACTTCATGAATATATACAGATTTGTATAGTATGTTGCATACATATGCTAAAGTTGTGGGGGGTTTGACAATTTAATTTTTATCATCTGAATTTTTCCTCGATAAAAAATTAAATAAGATCAGGAAGTTTTCTGTACTTTAGTAGCAGATTATGGTTTGAGTTAGATTGTCTATCCAAAATTCAGAGTAACCACTTGGTAAACACTTTACGAAGAATTTTTATGCTACAGATTCCTGTCTTGTTAATATTTTATGTGTAATTAAAATTAAAACCAGTATATTAACCATTGCTACTATAAAATAAGCCATTTTCAGTTTCATTTTTCTACTTTTAAAATTTAGTTGTGGTCTTATATGTATTAGTTCTCAGTTTTTAATAGTTTTTTAAAATTTTCCAGAGGTTAAATTTGACAGTATTTTCAATGAAAAACACAAATACATATAAAGCTAATTTTGAGAATTTTAAAAGTGATGATCTTTGTGTAGTTCCATGTGACTATGAAATAGAGTATAATTTTTTTCTTATGACATCCAGTTAAGAAGAGAATATCCTTTCAGATTCCACTATGTTCCTTTGGGATACACACTTATCTATTCCCTGGTAAAATTGAGGGGTCTATAAATTTGAATGTGTGACATTCCAAAGCTTAGTAGCTAAAGAAGAATTGTTGCTATTTAAGTAGGAAGTATGTTCTAGCTTCATGCTTTCTATAGTCATATAAGATAAAATTATAATAGATAATCTTCATTAAGACATATATCTTGAACTGAAGTTATTTGCTTGGTTATTTCAAGAAAACATTTAAAATCTCTCTTTTTTCTTCCTTTCATCTAAAGGCCTTGGATGGTATACTGTAAATTCAGCATATGGAGATACCATTATTATGCCTTGCCGACTTGATGTACCTCACAATCTCATGTTTGGAAAATGGAAATATGTAAGTGTGACCTACCTTGGACTTGGTTAACTGCTTCTAGTTTTTGATTTTTGTTTGTTTGTTTGTTTGTTTGTTTTTGAGATACTATTCCTTCTGTGAGTAAATGTGAATTTCAAATTAACATAATGGCAATATTCAACTGTGAGTACAAGTGTAGGAAGGTAGAATTAATGTGTTGAATATCTCAAAAGAGTAATTCCTAAGTCTTACATAAGAAGTGCTATTTTAAAATAAAGCCAATAAACACGTAATTCTTAGATCATATTAGTCTGAAAGATTTAACCTTAAATGTTAGAGGCAGAGGAAAAGGCAGAGTTCCAGAGTAAAATCAGTGGAATATAGGACAGAGCTCAGTGAAAGACGGCAGCCTTTCTCCATATACTCATGTTCTGTTTGGTGTGGCTATTGCAAAGGCAAAATACACTAGTTGCTAGAGTACCCAAATATTCATTGGGAATTAGTCATCAGCGTTAGAAGCTTGTTTTTAGTATTGTCTTAGGAACATATTGATGTGGCAGGTCCTTTTTACATTTAACATTTGTTCCTTTAGTCATTTCTTACAGATAGCACATCATATCTTCTCATGTGTCAAGGTACAGATGGGTCTGGAAATGGAGGGTAGATATCCTGGTAGATGGATATAGGGTGGCTAGGTAACATCTAATGATAAAATGTTTCAACCTAATTACCGAAACCAACAAAAGGTAGCTGTGTGGCACAATTTCCTAAGGCTGAATCACATGAGACTCATGGTAGTTTGCAAGCTTAAGGTAGCCATATACTTCCTTGAACACAGTAGGCAGTTTTTCCCAAGTTCCCTGAAATGTTAAATCATATTTAAATAGGAAAAAAAATCCGATGGTCAAATAATTTTTGAAAACTTTATCACAATACTTCTCAGAGCTTTTCACACACTAAAATGCATTATGAATTGTCTAAGATTGATTCATTTCTTAGATTTTTTTAACCACCAACTTTTTCTTTCAAGTATCTGCCAGAACAAACATTTTGCAGAACACACTTTGGGAAATGTACTTAAGGTTGCACTCAAGGAAGGATAGAACACAGTCTTTCAAAATGTACGTTCTTAAGTCAGACTGACATATTCTGCCGTATACTTGTGGGATTCTGGACACGTGAATGAACCTCCATTGTCTCATCTAGAAAATGAGGTGATAAGAGTAATCTTCCTTACAGTGTTGTGAGGGTTCCATGAAGTAATTCTTATCAGAATATTGACTGAGCCCTTGGCACAAGGTACGTGTTACGACTGTTGGGCTGTGGAGCTCTAAGCGTACGTGCTTGTACGAGGGTCATATGGAAGCAGAGGAAGGGGACTTCCTCTGTGCTCTCCTTCTGATACCTAGATCACAGTGAGCAATTTTGAACTATTTATGGTTTCTTATAAAACTAGAAATAGGAAGCTATGGCCTATGAGTCTATTCACTCCCCTAAAACTCCAAGCGAGACTACCACATACTTGACCTGTTGCGCCAAACTCCCTGCCAAAATAAATGGAACACAGATGGTGAAACACTGTGATCATAAACATTCCTGATGATAATTCAGGGAATAATTTTCACCTAAACTGAACTGGTACAGTGGTAGTGGAAACAATAATGACAATTTTCAAATTGTTAATTAAGCCAAAAGCTTCAGCAATAAACTGATGAGATATATATGAAGTACCATGTGCTCTAAAAACAGTGTTGATTTGTAGACATAGTACAAAGGCTCTAATTTAATGAAAGATAAATGGTAGGTTTGGAAAGAGTGAAAGGGAGCAAACAGGGGAAGGATGGATTAGCTTCTCCCCACCTGCACAGTAATCCCCCTGTGAATAGAGATCATAGTTCCCTGAGTGCCTGTCCACACCTCACCCCCACCTCTTCTCCAGCATCTGCCTCAGTGCCTGGGACAGAAGGGGTATCTGACAGCTATCAAGAGCAGTATGGTGCAGTCATGATGGAGCTAGGCTGCGGAACTTCAACCTTGGCTCTCCTGGGATACACTAGCTGGGCTCCTGGATGATTTATTTAAGCAACCTCTGTCTGTACTGTGTAATCTGTAAATGGATCTAATATTGCAACTCTAACCTTCAGGGTTGTTATGAGTATTAAATCAGTTAATGCATGGAGAGCCCAAAGAAGATACCTGGCATATAATTAAATGCTCAAAATTTAATAACTATTATTCATTATGTAAATGTTTGAATATAGAAATATAAGGGACTGGTTTAACATCTTTCTCTCAGTGAAGGAATGATTTAGAGCAAGGATTTGCTTTGTAAACCATGGGAAAATTAAAAAATTTAAGGAGAATATTATTGATGTATTCAGATGTTCACCAAATAAAACTTTTGGACTCTAAAATTAGCTTAGTAATTATCTTGGCTTGGGGTGCTATAACAAAATACCATAGAGTAGGGAGCTTAAACAAAATATATTTATTTCTCATAGTTCTGGAGGCTTGGGAATCTAAGATCAAGGTGCTCGCAGGTTTGGCTCTTTGTGAAGGTCCTTCTTATTTGCAGACAGCTGCCATTTTGCTATGTGCTCATATGACCTGTGTTTTCATGGAGAGAGAGACCTCTCTTCCCCTTCTTATGAGGCTACTAATCCCATCATAAGGGCACCATCCCAGGACCTCATATAAACCTAATTACCTCTCAAAGGCTTCCCCTCCAAATATCAACACACTGAGGGGTTAGGCCTTCAGCATATGAATTTGGTGGTGACACAAACATTTAGTCCATAACAGTAATAAATATTAATAATTTTAAAAATGTAACTTCCCACAGCACCTTTAACTTTGCCATACACTTTAAAATATTTTATCATATTTTATTTTCTCAAAGGCCTTGTGAGGTAAGTTAAAGGGGTTGGCTGCTATGTTAGAGTAAATTGCTTATTCGGTAAAAAAATTTTTGTGGGAGCAAAGGAAGAGATGAATTATATGTCTCGGGCTCTTGGCATAATTGCTCATGCCAGATTATATTTTATTTTGATAATAAGTTTTTACACGAAAGCTCTTTGAGCTAAGTTTTATGACTCAGATAACAAAACTATGGATTTTAGTGATTAATCTGATCCTGTTGCTTAATGGACATGATTGTTTCACAAGGGCAAATACTGTTCCTCCATGAAGACTCATTAAATTATGTTATGAGTAAAGGTCAGCTGTGTCAGTTTTGGCTGAAACTAAAAGGTGTGGACATTTGAAGTATGTGGATTAAAGTAATGAATATGCAAAAGATAACCGTCCAGGATTTCTAAATTAGTGTTTGCAGCCCATGTCTATGCTTGCTGGGAAGGTTAGCTGAATATCATTTTGTACATTTGCATGTTTGTTTTCATCTATTTTTTTCTTTTATATTAGACCTAATGCCAGCCCTTGTTGGTTTCAGAACAGTCACTAATTCTGTTGTTTGGATGCAAGGAAAGTTAAGACTCCAATAGCTTTGTCTTTCAATTTTCACATATTTAAACTGATAACCTGTAAAAGAACTTACAGCCTCTCCTCTTATGAAGAGTAACCAAAGAATTTATGTGAAGCTCATATCCACAATGACTCTTCGTAGACAGAACTATAAATATTGGTAGAAGAATATGGCCAAGGAAATTGTGTTACTTTGGATGTAATCCTGAAACATCTGAATATGCTTGTTTTTAAAATGTGTTATTTTAATTTTTAGGAAAAGCCCGATGGCTCCCCAGTATTTATTGCCTTTAGGTCCTCTACAAAGAAAAGTGTGCAATATGATGATGTGCCAGAATACAAAGACAGGTTGAGCCTCTCAGAAAACTACACTTTGTCTATCAGTAACGCAAGGATCAGTGATGAGAAGAGATTTGTGTGCATGCTAGTAACTGAGGACAACGTGTTTGAGGCACCTACAACAGTCAAGGTGTTCAGTAAGTAGTCTGTGGTGTAACTGCTAAGTGGGATTGATGGCTTGTACTAGAAAATGTTCTTTAGAAAGAAGAGTGAACTCTCTGTGGTGTCTCCACAGCAGGTATCTGTAAAGAGGACTTCTAACGATCTTCATTCTGCTCATGCATGCTGTCAGTGAGGAAAACCAAAAACCTGAATTTCAAATAGGAGTTTTGCAGTGAGGAACTAGAAGAATATTCTCTGTTGTTTTGTTGGCTAAAATTTCCTGTGATATGAAGTACTACAAGTGAAAACTGGCATGTGATCTTTAACTTTCACTGACACGTACAAATAAATGTTCTGTGAAATATACATAGCTATATGATACACATATTTGTGCATATCAGGCATACACACACACACACACACACACACACATATATATATACATACAGGTATATATGTATTAGGCTGAATAATATAAAATTAAGATTTTGATATATAAAAACAACAAAATACAGGAAAATCCAAGCCATGTTATAAATGAGAAATCTAAGCTTTCTGCATGCGTGTGTGTGCATGTATGTATAGTACTATATACGCACACACGTGCACACACACACATATATATCCTGGCCTTTAATGCCATTGCTATATTTCTTCAAAGTGTTCCATTGTATTAGCAAATTACTCCAAAATTAAAAAAAAAAAAAGCTCACCACACCCTGAATGTGTATGTGGAATACACCAAGGAGAAAAAGTAGAGTAGGGTTGGAAGAAGAGAAGTCGGCAGAAGAAACTTGGAGTAATTACTGTAGTCATTATGGCAAAGTTACTTTGCCTAATGATAATATATAGTTAATGTTACTGTGCATAATGAGTGACTTGAGAAGTTCTAATTAAAACATTTTATCTTTTAATATTCAAATAAAAATCCCACCTCCTATTACATCATAATATTTTAGAAATTACAGGGAGAAAAATTGGTCACAAACATTTCAGAATGCCAGTCTTTTTAAATTAGGGTAGAAGGTCTCACTTTTCAATTTTTTCCCTGTTTTCTGATAACTTGACAGCACCTAGAAATTATTAAAATAAATAGGGAAGACAGAAACCTAGAGGGGCTTGCTACTACAGAAAACAATCATGGATTTTCGCCATTTTTCTTGTAACAGCCTATGCCACTAAGGAGAACTGTCCCTAAGTATTTACATAGATTTCAAAGCTCCTATGGGCTCATGACATGGATTCAAAGAATGTTTGTACTATCAAAGGAAACCTTTGTTCTCCAGAACCTTGTAAAAGCAATTATATGTTTCAATTGATTACCTTTCAGCTTAGAAGGCACTTTCCAGAAAGCATCCACCCTTTTCAGTCATTTTATGACTCAAACCAAATTCCAAGTATTTGCCAGTCATGCCTTCCATTAAATACCCCAAATAATATGCATCCTTTATTTACCAGTGTTCCATGTATTTTTCTCTTTCTTTCTTTCTTTCTTTCTTTCTTTCTTTCTTTCTTTCACTTCACTTTGATGTTATTAGGAAGATGGATGGTGTACTTCTAGGGACACTTTTTGTAAAGAGAATAAACCAAAATAATTTTTTTTTATTAGGCCATGGTGTCATAAATATAAGTACACAACAAGAATGTCGCACAGTAGGTAGAGATTAAGTCACAGCTCCCTGAAGGTTACATGTATTGATTTGTCATTGTCGGGTTTCTTTTTCACTGTGTTAAAAATTATCAAATAGCAAGATGGTCTACAGGAAAGTTGAGAAAATCCAGGTTGTTTCCTTTAGAAGAATCATTTGTGACAATTTTCAGAATACACTTTAAAAATATCATACAGCAATCTGAAAAAAAAAAATCCAGTTGGTCTACTTTGATAAAATTTGTATGCTATTTTGGAATACAGAGGATTTCCATGATTGTGAAAACAAACTCACACCCCACATACTGTCAGCACCTCCCTACCCCCCCCTCTCTTTTGAATGTTGTTGAAAACAAAGTGATTCTCAGAAACAGAATTTGCATTCTAGGCTCTGGGCCAGGGAGAATTTAAACAGACAAGTTACACACTCTTGAAAATGGCATTTTATATTAGAAGCCGTGGGACCTCCAAGTCCAATTAAATGAACAGCGCAGCTCATGATAAGGAAAGTGTTTGCAAAAGCATATAGAGGCTTTGCTTTTTTAAAAAAATAATGAATTTACTTTGGGTCACATTTTATGAAGCAAACAACAGCTGTGACAGGGAGGCTTTTATTCTGTGCATGTATATATTGCAGGCACTTAAGAGTTACTAGACTCATCAATCAGTCCTCTGTTTCCTTCTGTCAAATCACCTAGCAACATGCACTGTGTACTATAGAATCAAGTATGGTTAACGTGAGCTAATCCCAGATCAGCTTGCTGCAGAGTGCCATCCTCATGGGCAAACTCAAACTGTTTTTATTCAAAGTGAGGCCATGACTGATGACTCTGTTACCTCTGTTGTAGGTTTGTTTGTTTAGTTTTAAACTGTATCTCAGATACAATAGTCATGCCCATAAAGCAGGCCAGATTCAAATAAGTCCCATTTTTTATTGCCACTAGTACAGCTTTTTATTTTCTTTTTCCTTTTTTTAAAGTTTATTTATTTTGAGAGAAAGACAGCAAGCAGGGGAGATACAGAGAGAAGGAGAGAGAGAATCCCAAGCAGGCTCTATGCTGTTAGCACAGAGCCTAGTGCAAGGCTCAAACTCATAAACCATGAGATCATGACCTGATCCCAATCCAGGAGTACAACACTTAACCGACTGAGCCACCCAGGTGCCTCTTGCACAGCTTTTTAAAACATAATTGGATGGCATCAGAATTAAACTGTGTTTGCATTTAATGCACGTTTGAAGTTCATAAAAAAATTTCAGAATCAACAGTAGAGACTTTAAAGGTCTGAAAGATTCATTGCAGTCATTGTACAAAAGTCTTGGAGCTCAAAAGAGTACTCAGATTGCCAACTGGCTGTCAGTAGTTTAACAGAAACATCACCGACTGGTTATCAGAAGACCTGGCTTTGTTAGGTCTGCTGCTAATTTCTGACTTTGGGGAGGTTTACTAGTCTGGCACTACGATTCTCTCATCAACAGTAAAATGACTGCTTTGAATTTGTGGGTGGTTTTCCTACTGTGTTCCTAGGATTTTCTTGAGTAGCTAATGAAGAGGTCTGGTAGGTCAGGTGAGGCACTGCTTCGATTAGTTAGCCTTCCACCCACTCAATATTTCAAAGTTTTTTCGTGATAATTCATTTAGGAACAACAACATAAAAGGGAGAATGGCTTTAGCTCTAAAAAGGCATTTGAAAACCACAGTCTAGGCTAATTGGTAAGCCCTCCTGTACTCTACTGTCTGGTGTTAAAAGGAAGACTGTTTCCATGACATAGAGTCGGTGGACACTTGGACCAGCTCTTCCCTTAGAGATGGGCAGTGCTGGTTGACTTCAAACAGTTACTTTAGAGCTTTCATTTGAACACTGTTCTCCATGTTTTATTAGAACTGAGCACCCTTCCTCTCCCCCTGCCCTGTAAAAGTTAATCAACCTGCAAGGAATTTTTTTTTTTTTTTAACTGAAGGAAGCAGAAAATGACCTATTTAACAAATGAGACCTAACAAATGAGTATATTTTATTTTGATTCTCTAAATATAAAAAGTACTTTCCCCATCTCTTGAGGAAAATAAGCTATAAGAGGTAAAGTACTCTTATAAAGTACAAAGTACTTTATAACAAAGTACTTTATGACAAAGTACTGAGAAGCTCTCGTGAATCAATGTAACCAGTGCACCTTTTTTTTCTTTCTTTCCTCCCATATCAAATTGAGCTGTCCTATGTGTGGTATTTGGTAATAGCACTGTATATTGTGGGTGATATAGGAAGTTTTGTCTTCATCACTTCATCCTCAGCTGGCTGTGATGCTCTTGCAAAATTATTTTACTAATGCAAATAAATTTCTTGTATGACTTTTCCTTTCAATTCTACATTCAGTTATGAATCCCTAAGTTATAGTAAGACATAATTCATGTAAAGTTTTTTTTTTAAAAAACACTTCGGAATCAATATGCAATTTTGCTAAAATAGTACGTGTCCTCTTTTATGGCTCTCCAACTAATACCCATTGATTGTTACAAACTAATGTAAGAAAATTACATATAAAATATCTAGTGGGTTTGAAACCAAAGTTTGGGAGAAAAGAACTCAAAGAATTCCAGTAGCCATTACCATTATTCCACAATACCCACTGTGACTCTTCCAAATAAAAAAAAATGAGTTACAAAGTGGAGTGGTCTAAACTTTAAGCACTCTTCACCAGGTTTCCTGTTTTCTCCAGTTTCATTTTATTGAAAAAACTATACATTTTAGAAAATGTTTATGGAAGAAATGTAAACATGGCCATGTGTAAAGGACCAACATTTGTAACACAACAAGTATTTATGATCTTATGTGCACTGGACATCACAAGGTTACGAAACAGAAGAATATATATATATTCTGCATAAGAGGACATATGCGCCCAGCCGTTTTGGTATATAGTTTTTTTTTTTTGGCAAACTTAGAAAGTAATGAAGCTTAGCAACACCACCCACCTACATTTTTTATTAAGAGCCTCAATTAAAAAAAAAAGGAACCTCAGATTTTTTTTCAGTTGATTTTTCATATCTCTTTATATATTCCAGGCATAGATACTACTGAAGGGGAAACAAACAAAAAAATTGTTCTTTTTTTCTTCTTAATTTTGATTCTTGATTGACTACATAAATTAATTTAATATCTTACCTCTCTTATGCTCTCAGAGAGGTATCACTAAATAATTGATTTTGGTTCCCAGAGAACTTTGGCTTACTTACTTAAGCACCAAGAATTTTCATCTTGTTTAAATATTTTGAATGTAGCCTTCTCTCAAATGTTTTAGACTTTGGCTTAAAACATAAATTCAGAACAGAATGTAATGTTTTATCAGTAACTCAGGGTTGTAATTGTGGACATTAATGACTTTACATTAAAATAGTGATAACACCAGTGCTTAACTGATATATGGAAGGCTTTAGTCCCCTACCCTGTGTTTCCCAGAAATTGCTGTTTATTTTGACTTTTTTTTTGGTCAGCTTTTAATAATTTTTTGGTCACCTTTCTAACAGCCAGAATATCAGGTTTCACTTCTTGTTTGTGTTAATGTAATTGTCTCTGTTATACCTTTCCATTCTTCTGTATTTTGTCTATTTTCTCTTTCTTATGGTTTGTTTCCAATCTGTATATTTAGAAAACAATCATCTTATGAAAATTGAATTAGAATTATATTTCTAGAGTCAATAGAGTCAATAGTAAGTAGGTGCTCCTATAATTAAACTGCACAAGCTGAACACATAGGAAGATATACTATTATTATTCATTGTTCCAATTTCTAATATAAAATAATTGCAAAAGGGAAATTAATTCTTAATATTAACATGAAGAAGTTTACCTTTTTTTTTTTTTTACATAGTCTTGGTGATACCCATTTTGCCATTCCAAAGACTTTTTGTCTTCATCTTTATTTTCTGTAATTGTCTGGGTTGGCAGCATATCTGATAACTGAATTGCAAATTGAGTAATAATTATATAAAAGCCAATTTAATCTAGTTTGGTAGTAAAAATTAAAGGTACTAGAGACAGTAATCCATTAGACCATGAACAAAAGAATAACTGGTTGTTTTTATTTGTGTGTTTATATGAAAATAGAATAGTTTTGCTCCTTGAGATTCACAAAAATCAATACAAAGAGGCAAATTCCATTTTATATAGACTAATTGTTAGAGCAAATTAAAAAGTCCATCAGTGATAGATATGTAACATCAAGGAATAAATAAAGTTTGAATAATGCCTTATTGCTAAGATTTTTAAACGTTTATTTATTTATTTTGAGAGAGAGAGAGAGAGAGCGAGCGAGCGAGCAGGGGAGGGGCAGAGAGAATCCCAAGCAGGCTCCGTGCTGTGAGCCCAGAACTGATAGGAGGCTTGAACCCAGGAACAGTGAGATCATGACCTGAGCCAAAACCAAGAGTCAGATGCTTAACTACTTTTACCCAATTGAGCCACCCAGGTGCCCTGCTGAGATTTTTAATCAGTTCTTTCTGAGGGCTCTCTTAGAATGGATGCTTACAGAACTTCCTATATTTAAAATGCTCTGTCCATTATCTCAGTTCCAAATTTGAAGGATATCCCCACATTTAAAGTTTCATAATGTGACTTCACTTTAAAGATGAGGTTTGAGATACACAGAAAACTTGAGCTTCTATATCCCTTAACTCCTGTTAGTTACCATGATTTTAGAGCCATGATTCTCAGTGTGCCTGAGAATCTTATAGGAAACTTGTTTTAAAAAGTAGATTTATATAGGACTTCCCTAGATACTCTGATTCTGCATTTTTAACAAGTACCCACTGTGGATTCAGGTCTTCACCTAAGTAGCTGGAAGTTATTAGTAAATAGAAAGTACACATGATAATCAATTGGAAACAACATTCATATTTAGTATATTAACCTCTGTTTCACTATCAAATCCATATTCACTGTTTATAAAGCATTCAGAAAACATTACCAGTATTTTATTTAAAGGTGTAATAGGCATTTAAAATAGTATTTAATATAATAAAGCAAATATTGGGAGGTTGTGGGATAACCAGATTTCTTAATTACAGATTATATGGGAATGCGGTCTTTATTGCCTGTGCTTGTTTTTCTTTGAATAAGTGAATTCTTTTTCTATAATCCAAATCATAAATGTCTTTTTGTTCCTTCATGTGTACTTAATACCTTTCTCTACTTAACTTTAGAGCAACCATCTAAACCTGAAATTGTAAGCAAAGCACCTTTTCTCGAAACAGAGCAGCTAAAACAGGTAAGAACTTGGATTAATTGCCTTCACTTAGCTTAATGTTAAATGTCTTCTCCTGGCTTCAGGTGCCAGGACAAATAAGGATAGACTTTGCTCTTATGGAGGTGGCAAGGTTGCCAGTGCCAATCAGAAAGTCTGCCCGACTTAGAGTGGGAACACGGAGGATGATGTAATCATTTCTGAAGGGAGAAGAGTGGGGAAGAATCAGACATCAGCCTTTCTTGTTTGAATGAACTGAATGTTAAGTGGAGTCTTAATGTTAAGATGAGTAGATTTTCTCCAAGCCAAGGGTAGAAAGGCTTTCCAACAACATGATACACTATGACATGAAGGAGAATGGCATTTTTAGGAAGCATCAAGTTACTCACTTCGCTGGAACTTTGTGTAGCAGAACAGTGGGCAAGAGAGTACAATAAAAGATAAGTCTGGAGAAGTAAAGAGAAGCTGGGTTATGACAAGCCTTATGTAATGGTGGGAGTTTGGACTTTATCCTATTGACAGATCAAACTGTTGAAAAGTTGAGGTAAAGATGTGATAAGATCAGATTTGAACAATCGCATTAGCAGAAGTGTGAAGAGAGGCTGTATTGAGAAGGGACAAACTGGAGTTTACATTTGGGCTAATGGACTAATATTATTTTCACTAACTGAAATACCTAAATTTTCCTTTGTGAAGAAAAAAACCAAACAGTTCTTTGAATCAGATTAAATTTTTTCTGCATAACAGGGGTGCCTGGGTGGCTCAGGTTGGTAGAGCCTCCAACTCTTGGTTTCAGCTCAGGTCATGATCTGGTGGCTTGTGAATTCAAGCCCTGCCTCAGGCTCTGTGCTGACAGTGTGGAGCCTGCTTGGGATTCTCTCTCTCCCTCTCTGTCTCTCAAAATAAATAAATAAACTTAAATTTTTTTTTTAATCTTTAAAACATTTTTACTGCATCACATTTTTTAACAATGCTAGCTATTAAAGTTGTAACACATTTGAAAAAAGTGGTGGGAATTATAGATTTGGTAACTATATAAGTGTATGTATCTGAACTTCATAAAGTACGAGACTGGAGAGGCAGCCCCACTTAATGACTCTTGCATACTAAGATCTGTGAACCATGGGAAAAGCCAATGTTAATGTAGTTATGTTATTTAGTTAATGTTAAAAATGAATAATGTCGAAATGAATTTGGTAATGCTTTTAAATGAATGTGATTTTATTAAAAGTGGGAGCATCTATTGCATATTTTTAAATGGGCAAGACCGTAATTTTATATGAGACCTTGTTTTTAATGCAAGAGAGCATTTATTCAGTCCCTCGTCCATGCTCAGATAATGAATGGGTCAGGGAACCTTTGGAATAACTGCATCCTCTGAGGAGTCTAAAACTTTCAAATTGACAACCACTGATGGAAACGAGGTAGCAACATTCCCTCTTCTTTTTGCAGTTGGGAGACTGCATTTCAAAAGACAGTTATCCAGATGGCAACATCACGTGGTACAGGAATGGAAAAGTGCTACAACCCCTTGAAGGAGGTGGGTATGCAGTGGGCAATAAATTCAGATGACCTATTTTGACTTTCTCTTCTCTTGGCATTCGTTAGACTGTCCTGCATCTAAACGTATTGCCCTCTTTGATCTATGACTCTATGCTTTGTTACTTTAAGTAACCATTAAGTCATTAAGTGATTCTTTAAAACATCATTTTAGCCCTTGTGTGGAAGAATCAAGAGCAGAGAAAAATTATTTCTGTATATGGCATGTTCTAGACATTAATTAAAGTGAGTGGGAGATAGGATTCCAGGATTCTATTTCTGTCTATTTCTCTGATTTCATCGTTCTGAAAAGACATTCTACCTCAGTACATGTCAATTTTCCCTCCTGTTAAATATAGTAAGAAGGACAAAACCACTTCTCAAAGATGTTGCGACATTCTATTAAGTGTTGTGATTTTCCAATGAAAGATGCTATCATTAGTATTCTTATTTTCTTCAGTGGTGGTCATAATTTTTAAAAAGCAAATGGACCCGGTAACTCAACTCTATACCATGACTTCATCCCTGGAATACAAGGCAACCAAGGCTGACATACAAATGCCATTCACCTGCTCTGTGACATATTTTGGACCATCTGGCCAGAAAACAGTTCATTCTGAACAAGCAATCTTTGATATTTATTGTAAGTAACTATATAATTATGCAATTTAATTTCTGAGAGTATTCAAACGGTATTAATCTTCTAAGTCCCAATCCACATGCTCTTTGAATTCTGCTTTCAACCCCCCATTTCTGTTTTTCACTCAAATAATATCTTTCTCCTTGGAAGACCTATAAAATGAATGCTTAACTATCCTATGAAACCTTTCACTTTCCATTTGTCATTTCTGAACATCTCTTCTGTATTCTGCTAGATGCTAAATTCCTTAAAGACATGATCTCTGACTTAGTCTGACCCCTTTGGGTAGTCCTTAGCCTGGCACACAGCTATGAATTTTGTAAGAGTTCAAAATGCCATCTGATTACTTTCTGAATGAATGACAGATGAATAGAGGCTTATGACTGATTGGTCTTCTAGATATGGGATTTCCATTTTAATGAAAAAATTTATTTTAATAATGAGATCAATTGCATAAGTTTAAATAGGATGTTGTATTCCAAGACATTTGGTTAACTTTATTTAATAGATTGGAAACATAGAATATTATACTAAAAAGGGACCTTCTTGATCATCTGATCTAACAACATTATTTTACTTAGCAGTAAAGTGAGGGTCAGAGACTTGCCCTAAAGTGCCGTGGAGACTGGGTTAGAATCCTTTTCTACAAGGTTGTTCTCTATACTGTAAGGCAGGTGCCAAGATTCAGAGCAAACATACTCATAATGCAGGCCCAGCTCAGTGTGTTTCTAGAAGAGGAGCTTAACTACTTTTGGTCTCAGTTTGGAAAAAAAAATAACTCATAGTGTTGTTATGGAGATTAAGTGAAATCACAGATCTAAAATAGCATCCTATATTGCTCATTAAACTCTTGTTATTAAGTTAGTGTTATTATTGCTATACGATCATTATTACTATGTAAGCATAGAACTAGAGATATCACTTTTGTAGAAATGTAAGAAAACATGTCATTATTTTAAAAAAATGAATCAAAACTTCTTATAATACTACCGTATGGGTAGAATAACCTAGTACTTCTGCATCTATTCTGGAGAAAGAATAGAAATGCCAGTTGAGCCTTTGGAGAGTTTTGTCTCATCTGCATTTCTATTTTGGTTCCATAAAATGCAGAATATTATATAGGAACAAAACTGAAATTCCACTCGCCCTAACAAGAAGAGATTGTTTTGCCTTAAACGTTGTATGTAAGTTTCAACTTGACTTAAAAGTGAGGATTTAAAAGATTTCACTATGTACAGCTTATCTAACATCAAACTATTATTTCTGTAAGTAAAGGCAGAATTCTGTCTGTTCGAAAATATCCAATTGGAAATAAACTATCTTGGTGTAAGTGCAAGAGTACAAGATAGGAAAGAGCATCAAGATGAGTAATAAGGATGGGGAAATTGGCTTAAGAAAAAACAGGAATGTATGTATCAGTCATGAGGAGTTGGGTAGGCAGAAAAGTCCTTAGAAGAATAAGAAGGAAATGATTTTACTGTGGCTGGATGTGGGGGGGGGGTGCATTTGGCACAGCTTTTAAGAAGGCAAAATGTATGCAGTGCTGGGCTTCACAGTAAAGATATAAAAGTGCTGAAGATATAGTCCTGGCATTCAAGGAGTTTTCTACGCCAATAGAGAAATAAGATAACTACATCAGGAGGAAATTGTCAGTGCAAGGTTGCAAGTGGTAAGTGACACTCAGAACTCCGTAAAATAGCCCCCAAAGCTCAGATGCCCAAGGACAGTGATTCTCAGGCTTTTGTGTGCATCAGAATTACCAGAAGGACTTAGAACAGATCACTGGATCCTGCTCTGAAGTTTCTCATCCAGTAGTTGTGGGGAAGGGTCCAGCACTTTGCATGTGTAACAAATTCCCTGGTGATACTCATGCTGTTCATCAGAGGACCACACTTGGAGACCCACTGCTCTAGGTGACTTCAGAGAGGAGAAGGAGGGAGCTAAACAGAAAGGACAAAGAATACATTCATAATATAGAAATTTGATCAATTTATCTTGAGAAAGATGCACTAGTCTACTCCTACCCTCGTCTCCCTTACCCTGTCCAGTCAGTAATAAAGTTTTATAGAATCTAGTTCTTTAATCTTTATGTTTGTCTGATTCTGCCTCTGACGCTGCCTAAGAATATGCCACCATTTGTCATCGCCAGTATTTCTGTGATTTCCAAAATAATATTCCTTTTGTTCACTCCAAACTGCCCTCCAAGCTGCTGCCAGAAATATCTTTCTAAAAACAAATGTGACCATGTTAGTGCTGTGTGATGACAGTTTTTTAATGACTCCTCAGATCTCTCAGATTAACCTTCACACCCCAAATATTTTTTCTTCCATGTTTTAATTTAAATTCCAGTTAGTTAACATACAGTGTAATATTAGTTTCAGGGGTAGGATTTGGTGATTCATCACTTACATACGACACCAGGTACTCATCACAAGTGCAGTGCCCTCGTTAATCCCCACCACCCGTTTAACCCAACTCCTGCACATCTCCTCTCCAGCAACCCTCAGTGTGTTCTCTATAGTTAAGAGTCTGTTTTATGGTTTGCCTCTCTCTCTTTCTTTTCCCCTATGTTCTTCTTTTATGTTTCTTAAATTCTATATATGAGTGAAATCATATGTTTCTTTCATAAAATTGTCTTTGATTTATGTTGCTTAGCAAGATACTCTCTAGCTCCATCCACATCATTGCAAATGGCAAGATTTCATTCTTTTTATGGCTGAGTAATATTCCATTATGTGTGTATGTGTATGTGTGTGTATATTCCATTTTGTGTGTGTGTGTGTGTGTGTGTGTGTGTGTGTGTGTGTGTACACATACAAACACACATCCCACTCTTCTTTTTCCATTCATCAGTTGATAGACATTTTGGCTCTTTCCACAATTTGACTATTGTTGATAATGCTGCTATAAACATCAGGGTGCAAGTAACTTTCAAATTAGTATTTTTGTATCCTTTGGGTAAAGGATAGTGCAATTGCTGGGTCATAGGGTAGTTCTATTTTTAACTTTTTGAAGAACCTCCATACTGTTTTACAGAGTGACTGTACCAGTTTGCATTCCCACCAATGGTGCAAGAAGGTTCCCCTTTCTCTGCATCTTCGCCAATGCCTGTTGTTTCCTGTATTGTGAATTTTAGCCATTCTGACAGGTTTGAGGTGATATCTCACTGTAGTTTCTATTTCAGTTTCCCTGATGATGGGTAATACTGAGCATCTTTTCATCTGTCTGTTAGCCATTTGTATGTCTTCTTTCGAAAAATGTCCATCCATGGGCATGGTCTTCTGCCCATTTTTTAACTGGATTATTTGTTTTTTGGATGTTGAGTTGTATACATTTTTGTATATTTGAATACTAATCCCTTATCAGATATGTCATTTGCAAATACATTCTCCCATTCTGAAGATTGGCTTTTAGTTTTGTTGATTGTTTTGTTCACTGTGCAGAAGCTCTTTATCTTGGTGAGGTCCCTTTATAGTTCAGGTCCCTTTATAGTTCACCTTAACCTTCAGACACCCCCATCCCCAGGCCCCTTTTGCTCCTTTAGAAAAAGCCCCTGGGAATTCATTTGAGTGTAAAATCAGCCCTTCCTCTGGAGGGGTACTATAACCCCAAAACGGAATAGGACGCTCTGAGATCAGCTGAGGAAGACAGTGAATGGATAGCACCTCAGATCCTAGCAGAGGGAAGGCATCCGCCCCCCATTACCCTGTGGTCAGCAGGCCTACAGGCCAAGCCTTTATTTCCATAGGCCCCATGTAAACATTGACTTTCCTTTTTCCGTGTCCCTGTTCTTCCTGATTTCCTACAGAGCCTCCCTCGCTTGCACTGGAGGCACTTGGTTCCTTGATGGTTCCTTCCTCCCCTTCTCCCCTTCCTGTGGAAGGAGCGAAGAGGGGAGGCAGGTTACAGGTGGGGCAGGGCCCATCTCCTCCCTTCTTCTAGGTCAGGGCAGCCAGTCCTCCTAAGGGGTGAGCTCCAAGTTCTCGGCCAGATAGGGGTGGATTGCCTTCCCCAGCTTCCCCCACAGGGACAGGCAGGTAGACAGTCCGGTACCAGGATACAGCGTTCTTGATGGGTGACACCGCCAGTGCTGAGTAGCAGGTGCTGAGTAGCTGAAGTGCTCAGCAGCAGTGCTGAGTAGCTGAAGAAGGCTTCAGGAGGCAGAAAGGTGGGGCGACTCAGGCCTCCCCCTGATGGTGGGACCTCATCTTGCCATCTTGCCTCAGAAGACATATCTAGACATATCTATGAAGAAATTGCTACGGCTGATGTGAAAGAGGTTACTGCCCTTGTTGTCCTCTAAGATTTTGATGGTTTGCTGTCTCACAGTTAAGTCATTCATCCATTTTGAATTTATTTTTGTGTATGGTGTAAGGAGGTGATCTAGTTTCATTCTTTTGCATGTTGCTGTCCAGTTTTATCAGCACCATTTGTAAAGAGGCTATCTTTTTTCCATTGGATATTCTTTCCTGCTTTGATAAAGTTTAGTTGATCATATAGTTGTGGGTCCATTTCTGAGTTTTCTATTCTGTTCCATTGATCTGTGTCTGTTTTTGTTCCAGTACCATACTGTCTTGATGACTATAGCTTTATAATATAGCTTAAGGTTCAAAATTGTGATGCCTCCAGCTTTGCTTTGCTTTTCCAAGGTTGCTTTGGCTATTTGGGGTCTTTTGTGGTTCCATACAAATTGTAGGATTGTTTGTTCTAGCTCTGTGAAAAATGCTGGTGGTATTTTGGTAGAGATTGCATTAAATGTGTAGATTGCTTTGGGTAGTATCAACATTTTAACAATATTTATTCTTCCATTCCAAGAGCAGAGAAAGTTTTTGCATTTCTTTGTGTCATCTTCCATTTCTTTAATGAGTGCTTCATAGTTTTCAGATCTGTACTCTGAAAACTTTTACCTCTTTGGTTACATTTATTCCTAGGTATTTTATGGGTTTTGGTGCAATTGTAAATGGGATTGATTCCTTGATTTTTTTTTTTTTTTGTTCTGCTGCTTCATTATTGGTTTCTGGACATTGATTTTGTGTCCTGTGACTCTACTGAATTCATGTATGAGTTCTAGCAATTTTTGGTGGCGTCTATCAGGTTTCTACACAGAGTATCATGTCATCTGCAAATAGTGAAAGTTTGACTTCTTCCTGGCTGATTGGATGGATTTTATTTCTTTTTGTTGTTTGATTACTGAGACTGGAACTTCCAGTACTATGTTAAATAGTGGTGAGAGTGAACATCTTTATCTTGTTCCTGATGGTAGAAGAAAAGATCTTAGTTTTTCCCCATTGAGGATGACATTAGCTGTTTTTGTTGTTGTTGTTGTTGTTGTTTATGTGGCCTTTATTATGTTGAGATATATTCCCTCTATCCCTAATGTTTTTAGGGTTTTTATTAAGAATGGATGTTGTACTTTGTAAAATGTCCTTTCTGCATCTATTGATAGTATCATGGTTCTTATCCTATCTTTTCTTAATGTTGGTGTATTAACGTTGATTGATTTGCAAATATTGAACCACCCTTGCAACTAAGGAATAAATCCCACTTGATCATGGTGAATGATTCTTTTAATGTACTGTTGGATTCAATTTGCTAGTATTTTGTTGAGAATTTTTGTGTCCATGTTCATCAGGGATATTGGCCTATAATTCACTTTTTTAGTGGAGTCTTTGTTTGGTTTTGGAATTAGGTTAATGCTGACCTCATAGAATGAGTTTGGACGTTTTCCTTCCTTTTCTAGTTTTTGGAGTAGTTTGAGAAGAATAGGTATTATCTCTTCTCTAAATGTTTGGTAGAATTCCCCTGTGAAGCCTTCTGGCCCTGGACTTATGTTTGTTGGGAGATTTGTGATTATTGATTCAATTTCTTTGCTGGTTTTTGGTCTGTTCGCATTTTCTGTTTCTTCCTATTTCAGTTTTGGTAGTTTATATGTTTCTAGGAATTTATCCATTTTTTCCAGATTGTCCAATTTGTCGCCATGTAATTTTTCATAATATTCTCTTATAAGTGTTTGTATTCTTGTTATGTTGGTTGTTATTTCTCCTGTCTCATTTGTGATTTTATTTATTTGGGTCCTTTCTTTTTTCTTTTTGGTAAGTCTGGCTAGGGGTTTATCAATTTTATTAATTTTTTCAAAGAACCAGCTCCTGGTTTCATTGATCTGTTCTAGCTGTTTGTTTGTTTCTGTATCCTTTATTTCTCTTCTAATTTTTATTATTTCCCTCCTTCTACTGGCTTTAGGTTTCATTTGTTGTTGTTATTCTAGCTCCTTTTGGTGTAAGGTTTAATTATGTATTTGAGATTTTTCTTGCTTCTTGAGGTAGGACTGTATTGCTATATACTTCTCTTTTATGACTGCTTTTGCTGCATCTCAAAGGTTTTGGACCTCCATGTTTTCATTTTCATTTGTTTCCCTATATTTCCTTGTTTTTTTCTTTAATGTCCTGTTTGACCTATTCATTCTTGAGTAGGATGTTCTTTAACCTCCATGTATTTGTGGTCTTTCCAAATTTTTTCTTATGGTTGACTTCAAGTTTCATAGCAGTGTGGTCAGAAAATATACATGGTATGATCTCAGTTTTTGTTACTTGTCAAGACCTGATTTATGACTTACTACGTGATCTATTCTGGAGAATGTCCCATGTGCACTTGAAAGAATGTGTATTCTTCTACTTTAGAATGAAATGTTCTTGATATATCTGTTTAGTCCATCTGGTCTAGTGTATCATTCAAAGCCCTTGTTTCCTTGTTGATTTTTGCTTTGATGATCTGTCCAGTGATATAGTGGAGTGTTAAAGTCCTCTTCTATTATTGTATTATTATTGATGTATTCCTGTGTGTTTGTTATTGTTTTACATATTTGGGTTCTTCCAAGTTGGGGGAATAAATATTTACAATTTTTAGGGCCTCTTGTTGGATAGACCCATTTATTATGATATAGTGCCCCTATTTACCTCTTGTTATAGTCCTTGGCTTAAAATCTAGTTTTCTGATGTAAGAATTGCTACCCTAACTTTCTTTTGGCATCGATTTGTGCGCTAAATGTTTTTCTATCCCCTCACTTTCAATCTGCAGGGGTCCTTAGGCCTAAAATGAGTCTCTTGTAGGCCGCATATAGATGGGTCTTGTTTTTATTTTTTAATCAATTCCGATACCCTATGTATTTTGATTAGAGCTTTTAGTTCATTTACACTCAGAATAATTATTGATATATATGAATTAAGTGCCATTTTATGACTTGTTTTGTCATTGTTCTGGAGATTTTCTCTGTCCCTTTCTAGTCTTTGTCATTGTCATTCTTTCTTTCCTATTCAAAGAGTTCCCTTAAATAGTTCTTACAGGACTGGTTTAGTGATCACAAACTCCTTTAATTTTTGTTTGTCTGGAAAACTCTTTATCTCTCCTTCTACTCTGAATGATAGCCTTGCTGGATAGAGTATTCTTGCCTGCAGATTTTTCCCATTCAGCATGTTGAATATATTATGCCACTCCCTTAGGACCTGCCAAGTTTCTGTGGAGAGATCTGCTACTAACCTTATTGGTCTTCCCTTATAAATTATGGACTTCTTTTGTCTTGGTGTTTTTAGGATTTATTTTATCTTTATATTTTGTAAATTTAACTACAATATGTCTTCATGTTGACCTGGTTTTGTTGATTTTGAGGGAGCTCTCTGTGCCTCTTGGCTTTGGATGTTGGTTTCCTTCCCCAGATTAGGAAAGTTTTCACCTATAATTTCCTCAAATAAAACTTCTGCCCCTATTTCTCTCTCTTCTTCTGGAACTCCTGTGATCTGAATGTTAACATGTTTGATGGAGTCTTGGGATTCCCTAAGTCTACTTTTGTGAACCAAGATTTTTCTTTCCCTCTTCTCTTAACACTCCCAATTTTGATATGCCTTGAATCTCTTGCAGCCATGGTCTCAATCTTTACCACTTCACTGTATCTTCTTCCATCTTGTTCTGTTTTCCAGATGCCTCCCATAGAATACTGCTTACTTGCCTATCCATTTGCTGTCACTACCTTACTTTTATTTTCTAGCAAACACCTACTTATTCTTTAAAACCCAGCTATAGCATCAACTCCTACAATATCCTTCCAAGTCTTATGCATCTATAAGCTACCAATGATCACATTATATGCAATTTTTATGTTGTTACAGACCTTATAAATAGATTGAAAATCATGCTGTTTTCAACTTTATAACTTTAGCACTTAGTGCCTGCACAAAATAAGTATTAGCTAAACAAATGAATTCATGATTGGGCAGAGCATAAATGGAAAGATGGGACAAGGAAAATTTAAAATAGACTCTTGCTTATTATGTAGTGGTATATATAGATATATACTTGAACTAGTTGAAGGCAATTATGGGTACAAGGTTAAGAAATTTTTATTTCAATCTTCACATATTGGTATCACATGAAGGATCTTGCATATCATTGTAATATTCAAAACACTACTTCAAAACTGATTTAAAGGAAATATGTATGTGAAGGATTAGAATGAGGGACTGACTAAAGTTTGAGGGTAGTATTTCAGGTAACCTGTGGGAGAACTTGGATTCTAGCAGTGTTAGTAGGAATAAAAGGAGAGAATCAGATGCAAAAAATAGTATTGATCACTAAGACTTGGTGACAGAGTAGATAAGAGAAAGGCAGAATACCTGGCAGAATGATTTACTAATGGACAGAGCAAAATAGGGACAACGGGAGAGCAAGTGATGGTTGATTTTGTTTGAGGCATGTTCATTGAACATCTAGAAAGTTACTGTTAAAACTCACATCTCTCTGATCTCATTGTAGTTCTTCAGTTCTCTAATGCAGAGCAGAGCCTATTGAAAGAGGACACAGAGAAGGAAGTTTTGAAATAAAGCAGAAAGTCAAATAGATTGTGATCCCTATCTGTTCTGATGTCAGTTTTGATTGAGTAGTCTCACAGTGACAAGCGACAGGACAAAACTGTCAGTGAAGGGCCACATAAAAGAGTGAAGAAGACCTAAAAATGGAAGGTCAAAGAGGGGGAGGGCAAAAAACAAACTTTATTTACTTTCCAACTCTACTGGGAACTGCTGATCAAGGAACTTCCTCACGGAAATTCAGGAACACTAACAAAAAGTATATTAAACCAATCACTGTTTACCTTCAGAACATCCTGGGCAAATATTCAGAGAGACCCCATGCATGAAGAAAAGGCAACAAAGTAATCTATATCAACCCTTTTAAGTTTTGTATGCATTTTGATTTTGGGAAGAGAAAGAAATGATAGCAAGAGATAGAAAAAAAAAAACCTCAGAATCTATCACTTATTTGTTGTATTAGCTAATAAAAAAAGTAAGTCTTCATAGATTATTATTCTACTCCTACTCTTATTCTATTATTCTTATTATCCAGCTATATAACAAGTATGTATATTAGAAAGTGGGTCATTTATAACTGCCAACACCCCCTCCTCTTATTTCCTGTTTGCTACATATGGTCCATTGTATACAAGCCTTTAATTTCTTTAGTGTTCTACTATTAGCAGTAGCCTCTACTAAAGAATACCCTTTAGCCCTATTTTCTCCATAAAAAAGTGACTAAAATGGAATGGAAAGTGCACCTTTGCCCCAATGAACAGAACAGAATTACAATACATTTACAGTCCTGTTGACTGGGTTAACGATCTCCTTCAGTTCACAGGATTCATCTTTTTGAAAACTGATCTACTCTCCTGCATGCCCAAAGTCTTGCTGGTTGTTTAGCTCATGTCTCTTTTTATTCAATATAAGGTATTATTATATAAGATGAGCATAGGGGTGACCTAACAGTTTTAGCTACTATGCTAGCTGATCCAGTCTTTCCAAACCGTGAGGTTCATATAATAGAGTTAAATGTCCTTATAATGAAATCATGCAGTGAGATTGTTCCTACTGGTCTTTTACACATAAAATAATTATGGTCATTTCTACCTCAGTTAAAGACATTTTGCTAAGAAGAAATTGGTTTTTATGTAACAAGGTCTCTTTGTAGTTTGCTCTAACCAAGATTAGTACTTGTTTTAGCAAGTAGCTATTAACTTCAATCCCTCTATAAAAAGATACATTTAAGTAATTACCATTACTAGCTTCTTGAGAAAATTGTGTGTAATTTAGTCATTTATATTGTATGTACAGAGTAATTTGGTACTTGATGAAAATGGTTAACTTGTGTCTGTGACTCTTGTAGATCCTACTGAACAAGTGACAATACAAGTGCTGCCATCAAAAAATGCCATCAAAGAAGGGGATAACATCACTCTCAAGTGCTTAGGAAATGGTAACCCTCCTCCTGAGGAATTTTTGTTTTACTTACCAGTAAGTGCTTACAGATTATTACTTGGGCTTAACTACTATCATTTTGTCCTGTTGTGTGGCAGCTAGCTGACATTAAAAATTGTATGTACTTGGGCAGCTTAAGAGAGAACGGTGTTATTCTTGGGGAAAAGGGACACCTGTAGAATGTCCTTTGAAAGTTGTGGGGGGTTTTTTGTGATTGTTTTTGGCATCTGCCAGTGATCCTGCCTTTTCCCTCAGTGTTAAGAGATTTCAGGGGAAAAGAGTTAAAAAGCTGCTCATAGGAAACCATAATTACAAAAACTCAAGTTTTCATTATCCAGATAAGCTATAAAAATCTCTTCAAAAACAGGTAACTCTAAAATGAAGAATGATGACAGCAAATGGCTTGATGTAGATTCTAGGTCTACCCACAATGCCTTCATGAACATATCTCTGAACCTCCAAAGTAGGACCATTCTGTTGTGTGTTATATTTAGCTAGATAAAATAAAGCTAGGGGCTATATCTTGCCATCATATATGGTCTTGAAGGGCCAGCCCCTCAGCTTTTATCAGTATCATAGCTGAAAAGAATGATACAGACAGAGGATAATTTGGAGCATTCCTCTGGGATGTATTCTAGACATCTAGTGGTATCGAGCCAGATAGAGAGAGCTGTCTGAGATACTAGTTAGTTCTCCCAGAGCTCTTCCCAGGTTTGGGTACGACATAACCTTCCACTGAGAGAAGCCATATACAACTTTATATTGCATTTATTGAAGGGATATGTTTACAAATGTCACCTACTACGTTTCTCAGTAATGTTTAAGAATATCATGTACTACATTACTCAGAAGACTAACATAACTGATTTCTTTTAGACTTAAATATTGGCAGAAAACTTTGCTTCTCCTAATAAATTGACATATTGCTTTTGTTTCATATGCAAATGGACTTCTGAAACTAATTATGTTTCTACTTTGGCTATCCTAATAGCCAAATTTGACAGATTTGACAAATTTGTGTCTTGGTTTTAGCAATAATATCTAATGATTATGGGTTTTTTTGTTGTTGTTGTTGTTACTATGTGCTCTTAGTTCATCTATATTCTTTCTATTCTTAGTTTATTAATTCTTTTCTTTTCTTCACTTTTTAAAAAAAATATTTTCCTCTATCTTTCTCTTTTTCTCCCCATTCCCTTCATCCCTCCCCCCTCTTCTTCCCTTCCTTTATTCCTTCCTTTCTTATTTTTCTCTCCTTTTTATTTGGATATGTGGTATGTTTTCTTTAAGCTGCCTCAAATATTTTTGTTGAATTAGTCAAGGCATAAATATAAAATGAAGTTTTAGAATTAAAAAAAAAAACAAAAAACGCCTTAACCCTCAAATCCGAGCCATGCTATCAATGGAATAGATGTCATCCATACCATGTATGTGAGCTCCTCAATTTCCTTAGAACCCAAATCTCAGTTATTTTTCCAGAAATCAGATAACACAAACTCTACTCTCATTTGTCCAATCATAGAAACATGTTCCTTTTTTTCTTACGTAAGAAAATGCCATTTTCATCAAGAAATACAACTCATCTCATTGTAGCTACCAAGTGTAATCATCTGACATTTTACCTCTATCAAAAGGGACAGCCTGAAGGAATAAGAAGCTCAAATACTTACACGTTGACAGATGTGAGGCGCAATGCAACAGGAGACTACAAATGCTCCCTGATAGACAAAAGAAGCATGATTGCTTCAACAGCCATCACAGTTCACTGTAAGTCACCTTATTCTTCATTACCAACTTCACTTTAAAGGCCTCTAATAGTCTAACTAGCTGTCTTTTCAAGTAAATTGCAACTATATTTTTCTCAAATGTTGTGTGCTTTCAATAGGCTTATTAAGTGCATCAAAGCAAACTCAGCTTTGGTCCAGATTTCCACTGCATTATTGAAATCTGGAGTGGATCTAACAAGTGCAACTTTTGGCAGTGGAAAACTTCCATCTCCTTTCTAAATCTCTTCTATTTGTGCTATTAACAAAATATTCATGGGGATCTTAAAGAAATTACTCGTTTTGTATTTTAAGAAAATACTTAGATGTTCTCAAAGTTCACAGTGTTTGCACTTGGCCCAGAAAAAAAGTATAGATTAAATATATTTTAAATTTTTTATTGCAGAATATCATTAGTGCCCAAACCCAAGCAACATAAAGTTACTATAGACTCAACTTTTGGAAGCAGCAGAGGTAGAGACCACTAAAAGCCATTTATTGTGTGTATAGAAGGATAGAAAATTTCTGGAAATAGAACCTCTTCAAAATCACCCTAAACATACCTATTCATTAACTGTTAACCTGCTTTTGATCTCCATATACTCCAATAGTTATATTTACTCTAGTGTGATAGGAAAAAATATACACACAAAAAAGCACCTTAAGTCCTTTACTTTGAAACTGCTGACAGTCTATATTCTTGATGCACCTGATGCATTATGGAAATGGGGAACTAATTTGAACCGTTCCCCAGTGACACTACAATTTACAGAGTGCTTTAGGCAAATGTCAGTCTTGCTTGGAGGTATAGGGCAAACTTTTCTAGTAAGTCCTTTGTACCCAGTAGCACCTCAAGACATGATCCATTGCAAGAAAGTTTCTCTAGACATGATCTGCTATAATCCCATTGAATATGAGGGGTTTTGTTGTTTCAAAACCAAAAGAGACTTTTGAAATTGTTCTGAGGTAATGATTGTAAGTCTTTCTTTCTGCCTATAATGCTTGGAAAACATATAGAATGGAAGCTAAGACTTTGAGGGAGATACAAAGCTATACACTGGGGAAGAGAGTAACCAGATGGTTGCTTTGAGTGTCTGATGTTGGGAGCACACCCTGGGGAACCCTAGAAAAACAGCAAACTGTTAAGAAATGTTCACCGCCAGGCCATTTCTCTGTTTGTTCCATGTTCATGTTGTATAGATCTGAGTGTGTCTGCCATCAGAAGCTGGTTAGAAAGAAAGCAGTGACCTCTCAGGATAACAACAATGCTACTTTTTCTCTGGGGACCAGTCAGTCCTGGGACCATTTATCCAGCCTGTTCCATGACCACCCCATCCCCCAAAAGAAATGAAGTAAGAGAACATAACCAGCAGATAGAACTGCCTATAAAATAACTCCCTGATATCATTGTCCATGAGATCTGTGGGCCAATACCAATAATCCAGTGCTTGGAGATGGTACAGTAAGCTTATATTTAAGAGACCCTAAAAGGAAAGAGCCCTTATTTGTGTTACTTGTAGATCAGCAAGGATGGATAGATAACAGAGTGATAAGGCAAAAGACTTGGGTGCAGCCACATTGGAGCTCAATGATCAACTGTGATAAAGAAAAAAATAAAATAAACAAAAGTATGTAACAACTTAATTGGATTTCACTGCACTTAATTGGATTGAAATGATTTTTGGTTTTGAAAGGTCGACTATCACATTGGGCTTTAAGGACTGTATTTCTCTTTAACTACAAATAAAACAAGATTTTACTCTGAATTACATGAAATGAAAACATAAAAATCCTATTTTTTGGTCCATTTATCCTTGATTGTTGTTTGTTGTCTGAAAACAAGATTTGTCTCCTTTGCATAGATGACTAAAGGGAGTATGGATAGAGAGGCAGCAAGCCACGCTTGCACATGTTTGCAGAAGGTCGTCAGGGCTTCCCGCCCACAGATCCATAGTTGCTGATGAAACATCTACTATTCCTCTGCCGATTCATGCACAGATAGAGTCCTCATCAGAACTTCCAAAGTCCATCATCATCCTTTAAAATCACTTCTCTTATCTCCTCACCGGCAAGTTAACTGTCCGACGAGTAAAAGCTTCTAACTCTCCCTGAATAGGATGTTCATCTAAGTGTAATTGACTCAAACTTTCTGAGGAAACTCCACTTTTCTCTGTGACAATGCATATTTTAATATTAATGAGAAACGGCGAAAGCATGCTTCTTTCTTTCATTCAGTTATTGTGTTTCAGAGCCTACCATGTAGCAGACATTGTGGATACTCAGTAACAACTCAAGGAATGGCTCCTACCTTCACAGTTCTTACAATCTTTATGTATTTTTTATCTCTTTAAAGTTTATTTATTTTGAGAGAGAGGGAGAGAGAGAGAATCCCAAGCAGGCTCCGTGCTGTCAGCACGGAGCTTGACACGGCGCTCGATCCTGTGAACCACAGATCACGACCTGAGCCAAAATCCAGAGTTGGACACTTAACCCACTGAGGCACCCCAATAGTTCTTACACCCTAACCAGAAAAACAAGTATCAAAAAGGATGTTAACAAACAATCAGTGAACTTAAGTTATAACGTGTAAAACCAAGGAAAAGCACAGGGTGCAATAGGAAATCCCCACTGCCATAGAATAAAGTCTCAACTCTTAGCAAGTTAAGCACAGTCCTTTAGGGTCTGGCTTCTACTAATTATATAGGTTTATCTTTCATGTGTTATAATCATTCATAGTAGAGTACTCACCACTATTAAAGCTGCCATACGCCCTCAGCTCTTTGCCTTTGTTTATATGGCAGGAGTTTCCCTGTTTCTCCATTTATCAAAGCCCTTCTCAACAGTCAGGGACCACAAGCAGACACTGTCTCCTATACAAGGCCTTTATCAGTGGTTTGAAACCCAGTTTGGCTCTGTTCTCTACACTCCCATAAGTCTTTGCTTGTACCTCCATTTGTAGCCCTTCCTTTATTTTTTCAACAAATATTCATTGAGCTACTGCTGTATTAGAGTCACATAGTTGAGTGCGTATTACTTCTACCTCAAAAATTGTAAATTGTAAGCTTCTATTCATTTCTGTATCTCCTGTCAGAGCTTGAAACATAGTAGCTGCACAATAAATGTTTGTTCTATTGAATTAAATTTTCCTCATACAGATCATACTGTGATAGTAAGATTTTATAGAAATTACTTTCCATCTGAAAGATTATGCCTACTTAGATGTTTTTATACTCTATTTTAAAAATGATACCTGCCAAGAATGTACCTAACAACTGATCTTACTTAAAATTTCAACTGCATGAGAAATGGAATAGCATTTTTTAAAAATCTACTATAGTCAATTCTCTCTGAAGAAACAGACTACCTCATGGTTTTTCACATTATCACCTGCTGTCTAAATATACTTGATTTTCTCCTGACATGGCTTACCAACTCTTTTTATAATATTTACCTAGTCATCATCTTTCATTTCTTCCAGAAGTGATTTAAGAAATATTTTTCTTAAGGTAATAGACCCCAGGGGAATACTTATGTGCAGTCAAAACATCAGTCATGTTAACTCCAAATAAATGCATAATCAAGTAGATTGACCATTCACATGTCCAAACTGGTCTCAAAGCTGGCTTGAAATACTGGACTTATTATGCTACAGTTCAGTTATTTTGGTCACATAAATCAGTTCTGAATTTTGACTACAGTTAGAAGGATTTTTTTTCTTTCATCTTTTCTTCTCAAAAATATTTTGACTATCTTCCTTTCCTGGAGTTTGCATTTCAAGCAGATTTTCTGCTTCACAGATTTGGATTTGTCCTTAAACCCAAGTGGGGAAGTGACCAAGCAGATTGGTGATGCCTTGCCTGTGTCATGCACGATATCTGCTAGTAGGAATGCAACTGTGGTATGGATGAAAGTAAGTATGATTCCTTGGTACTGTTACACTGTTTGGACTGACTCCTTTTTGGCTTCTTTTGCATTTTATATGACATCTAAATATGTATATCCATGGGTAATATGTTTATACGCCCACACTCATGCTCTTTCTCTACATTGTAATAATATAATGATGTCACAACCAAATTTTAGAGGTACTCAACAACACTATGGCATCCATAATTGGTTGTCTGAACTTTACCTTGGGACATTGATTTGTGTGTATCTACTAATTCTACACATACACACATGCTCACAGACACACACATGTATGCAGTTACATGCTGTAGAGCTTAACAATTTTCAGTGTGTTTTAAGCCACCTTATTCTCACAAGACCCCTATGAAATATGCAGACATTTATTATATCCTCATGTTATTCATAAAGAAGCTGGTGTGAGAGAAATCAGAAAGGTCTCAAGTGACAGAGTTAGATTCCAATTCAGGCCTCACTGGGTACAGTAAATGCTGTGCTTCTGATCACCCAATGTTCAGCTTCTCTGCTGAAACTGGTCTTAAGTGTCTGAATGTGAGTTCATTGAATTAGTAGCTCCTTGAAGGTAGGGATCTCTTTTCATCCCTGGGCCATAGTCGATCACAGTGGAACTTGGTCAGTATTTCCTGAGTGAGTGCTTATATTCTTGTAATTGTCTGAAATGTAAGCAATTACTGGGAACCTAATCACTGTTCTTTTTAGAGTGTGATAGTAGGATTGGTAATTGGTAACTTGAGACAAGGTTATCACCAGAGGGAAAGATGGTAACTATAATCCCACCAGGAAATCATTGGCTAGTATATCTAAACATCCAGTGCATGTGTTGACAAACACATACAAACCATTTCACATAGGACTTGACAAGAATTGTCTTTATAAAAAAATGTATTGTTAGAATTTCTCCTTGCTGAAAATATACATTATTTTGTATTGATTTTTTTTTAATTTTTTAAACATTTATTTATTATTGAGAGACAGAGAGAGACAGAGAATGAACATGGGAGGGGCAGAGAGAGGGGGATACACAGTATCCGAAGCAGGCTCCAGGCTCTGAGCTGTCAGCATAGAGCCTGACACGGGACTCGAATCCACAAACCATGAGATCGTGACCTGAGCCAAAGTCGGGTGCTTAACCAACTGAGCCACCCAGGCACCCCTTGTATTGCTTTTTGATCTCTTTTAACACTAGATCCCCTGTGACTTGTTTTTTTCTTGTAAAGCTCACCTTTGTATTTTATTTTCTTTTAGCCCCCTCACTCTTCTTGTGTTCATTCAGATAATTAAAATGTCACTCTGTAGACCGCATATTTAATAGGATGTATTTGTAGTCGTTGATGGTCAAAGGACTAGACAAATTCTAGGCAACTAGACTACTCAACAATCATATGAGCACTCATAGTTTGTTTTACTACAGGACTAGAGAAACTAAATTTACTTGGCTAAACCAGTTTCTACATCTGCAGATGCAGTCACTGTTGTTAACTGAATGCCTTATGTCAATAGGGCTGATCAAGATCACCTGGCCATTGATTAGTTGATGAGGAGTGGAGAAAAATTCACAGTGGGGAAAGACCACATGATTTTAAGATTGTGTTTAGTTTTCTGCTTAGGAGAATTTCTATTACTGGTAATGATAGAATTGTTTTCTGTATATCAAGTGATTTTTTAAATTAAATGCTATTTCCTTTGTTCATAGAAATTAGGATAGTAAGCTGTTATTAATGGTTTTTTTAAAAAGCATTTTGTCATGATTGTCATGGCACTGCAATGGATCCCATGTCTTGAGAAAATGACATTTCTAGCATTTATGCCTGTCATTGATAACATAGCGTGGGTCTCCAGGGTCTTTCAATGCTAGTTCATCTACATTTACTACAAGGGGTAGCTGTTATTAATTGGGAACTTTCCTGAAAGTTCTTATTACTTATATAATTAAGTCCTCACAATTCAGTATGGTAAGATTATTATCCTACTTCAATAATAAGGAAACTGAGTCTTAGAAGTGTATGAATTTGTTCCAAATTATAAATTCAGTAAATAAGACAGTGAAATAAAACTGAATCTGTAAAACTACAAAGAAAAAGGGAAATCTATTTTTGAAAGCATCTGAAGTTAAGAAAAAGGAACTTGCCTTTTCTTTAGACCCAGAAGAATAATTTTAGGCTCCATGATTATCTAATAAATACATATGGACCATATGAAGTAATTACCTTCTTATTTAATCAGGATAACATCAGGCTTCGATCTAGCCCATCATTTTCTAGTCTCCATTATCAGGACGCTGGAAACTATGTCTGTGAAACTGCTCTGCAGGAGGTGGAAGGCCTAAAGAAAAGAGAGTCGTTGACACTGATCGTAGAAGGTAATAAATACTGGCACACCAGTTCAAAATTTTCTTTGAGAATTTGGTATCTAGTTTCTCTTAAGAGCTCTGTTCAACATCTTACTTTAATTGTAATGATATTGCAGGAAAACCTCAAATCAAAATGACAAAGAAAACTGATCCCAGTGGACTGTCTAAAACAATAATCTGCCATGTGGAAGGTTTTCCGAAGCCAGCTATACAGTGGACAATTACTGGCAGTGGAAGCGTCATAAACCAAGCAAGTATTTGTCTTCTTGTTATGTGCTGTACTTGGTATGATGTGGGGTTTTACTGAAGTACCTAAACTGTAGGCTAGCTTGTTAGCAGCCTGAAATTTGCAGTATATTCTCAGAGGAAGCTTTTGCTAACTTCCTAATTTTTCCAAAGGAAAGAACATGGCTCAAAGAGAAATTTTAAATCCCAGGGCCATGGAGAAGGGAAGAATCATTATGTTGTGGTCAGTATCTGTTTTTAAAAGAATGTAAATTGAGTGCTGTTCCATGGTCATTAATTTCTGAAACTTGGGTGATTAAAACATTAAGGTATACACTTTTCTGCATCATAAACTTACACATCTGAGTATAAGTGGCCTCCATTACTTTGCTTACTTATGCACGTTAAGGGATATTTCTTCTTAAAACTGGGCCCTGGGGGGTGGTGAAGAACACAGTCACCATTTGTAAACATATGGTCTAATTTGTGTATGCCAAGGCTAGGGCCAGAATAAGGCTGGCTAAATAGATAGTGTCTCTCTAGGATGTTTCCTTCTGAACAAAAGTAGACATAAAGCAAACTTTAATGTTTGTACCTTTGTCAGGACATTTTAATAATAGTAAAGGGCTAATAACTTATGGACACTACCAATAATTTTCTGTTTGACAGAAATAATAATAATAATAGAATCTGACCTGTCACTAGGGGTTCAGTACTGTCATCCCATTAAATTGCTAGTCTGCTTGGGTTACTGACATACTTGTTCATTCCATTTTCTCTATGGTAGTTTTCATGGCCCTGTTCTTAGTGGAGCCAGTTAAAGACTCTTTAGGAACACCCAGCAGTGCCATTTGATTATCTGAATCTTCTGTGCTGCCTTCTTCCCAGCTTTGGACACAATTGAAATCCGAGAAGGCATTCATAAAGCAGAGTTGCATTTAGTTTTAAGTTAAAATTTCCACTCTTTCTCTGCCATGGAAGTTGGGCTGCTGGTCCAGCTTATACAACATAATTTTGCAGAGCAAGGTGAATTTTGGCTCTTTTACCTGTGAGTGATGCATATGTATTTGCATAACTCCAAGTATGGAAGGTCCCCAAAGGAGTGGACATACTTGAAGCAAATGACTCCTGATTTGATTGGGTGTGATGGGGACACCAAGGCAGCATACATGAGGAAGGCAAAATGTCTCGACACTTTGACTCTAAGGAAATTCAGTTTTCTTATTTCAGAAAAAAAAACAAGAAACACCAAAATTGCTGACAGTGTACAGATCTATGTTTTTTTTTAGCATCAAAAATGACTGTTTTCTGTTCTATTATTTTTGTTTCTAGTTCAATTCAGTGATAATTATAGCAAAAAAAAACCACCTTTATATACTGGAAAATAGAAAAATAAGCACACAACAGATATTTGATGAACAGATAGAAAGATTTAAAAGGCCACCCTTGAAATGAATAAATACATTTTACAGAGATAAAACAAAAGCAAAGACTCAGTGAGAAAGTCATGTGAGAAATACTAGTGGGAAGTGGAAAAGTAGCATGTGAACTTACTATGAGGATAAAAATAACAATGCCATTCTTCATTGTCAAGGAGAAGGATTGATTCTGACCCACTAGGTGATATGTTATTTTTCTTGTTCTAGATTTGTGCTGATCCATCCATAATCTTTTATTTGTTCCCTGCTCAGTCACATGGTGAATCTATTATTTTATAACTACTGATGCCTCTAACCACTCCTGTCCCAGGGACTAGATAATCTCCCTAAGCAAGAGACTATCCTATGACCTCAAGGCTCTTACAGTATAGTTGGAGGAAGCAAAGAACAATGTAGGACATGGTGTGCATAACACAACTCAGAAAAGAGTCCAAGTACATATTTGCTTTAATCCAGTTGGCCCTTGGAGTCAAGTCCTGGGAAAGAGATTAAAGTGAATTGTCCCGGAGCAACTGGGTGGCTCAGTCAGTGGTGCACACGACTTTTGATCTCAGGTTTGTAAATTCAAGCCCCATGCTGGGTGTAGAGATTGCTTAAAAAAATAAAAAATACAAATAAAGTGAATTATCTCTTATTTTTGGAGGAATTGAATTGCAATGATTGTCCTCATTAACACCTCACAAAAAACAAATGAACTTACCAGTCACTGAAAAAGAACCCATTCTGCATTTAGCTCAGGAAACAAGAAAAAATAGTTTGATTTTCCCATGAGCAAATCATACATATGTAAGTACTTAGATATAATGTTGAAGATAAAGGAATTAACCCCTGAAGTTAAAAACAATGACATAATTTACAAATAAAAATTAAATTCTTAAATTTATTAAGAGAAAACCAGTGATTAGATCATTGCTGATTAATCATTTTGAGACAAGTACTATCACGCCAAAGTACTAACTAGCCTGAGAATCTCGAAAAAACAGAAAGAGTTTAATTAATTTAATAATTACAATAAAAGAATAAACAGAATAGAAGAATAAACAGAAATTTGATTTTGGATCCACTAATCTTTCCTTCCCTGCTGCAGATATAAACCTGAATTGGCCTTTTATCCTTGACCTTATATATATCCTTGAACACCAGATAGCACTACAAAGCACCTCTCCTGGCTCACTCAGTGTTACTCTTTTCCGTGTGTTTAATCCATTTATACTTCTAAGTTCATCTTCCTTCTTCTTTTCCAGACAGAGGAATCTCCCTATATAAATGGCAGGTATTATAGTAAAATTATCATTTCCCCCGAAGAGAATGTTACATTAACTTGCACAGCAGAAAACCAGCTGGAGAGAACAGTAAACTCCTTGAATGTCTCTGCTAGTGAGTATTTCATTTCTGGCATTAAAAAAGTAAGAAAATTTGAAGTTATTCTTCATTAGTTTAAAATCTTCAATTCCATCTTCCTGTACTGCATTATGGTAAGTTTTATTTATTTATTTTGCATTTGGTGTCATCATCACAGGCTCTTTTCTTTTTTCTTTTCCCGGTGTCCATCCTTGTACTGTCCTTGTCTTGACAGTTAAACCATTTCATGTTTTATCAGTCCAGAGACCTTATCTTGTCCAGGTATACTTCCCAAGAGCAACAGAGGATAAGAACTGAGTTGTTCTTTTTCAATCCGTGTTTTGTGTTCCGAATAGAGATAATTCAAAGATTATCTGAAAACACCTTTTAACAGTTTTAATTTTGGTAAAATTTTAATTCCCTTTAATCTATTACTTTGCATTCCAATTATATGAGGTATTTATCCCACCTTTATTTTGAATAGGAATGCCACATGCTTAGTCATTTAGCAAACTGATAGAAAACCGATACTCGAATTTATGAAATCCAGCTTCCAAAGTTGATGCTTTTGAAGAGGATATTTGAGTCATGACTACAAATTAGATCAATGCAATTATCTTAGAAAAGTGAAAAAATCTGACATGTTGAGCAACTTCTTCTGAAAACAATTTTCACTTAATTTGAAATTATCTATCATCTTCAATTTTGTCATTGTTTCTATCACTGGTCAACATTAAGCCAGGACCAGCCTGGAATGAGGCTTGGTTCTGGACAGGATGCTAACTGACCTTCCAGACTTTTATTTTTCAGTCAGTTGGAATCCTGTATGTGACATGAGCAGGATAGGGATATACTGACTAGGAATTAGCTGGAGCTAGGAAAAAATAATTGTGTAGAGATAATGGTCCTTAACAGAATATGACTGAAATATAAAACAGCCTGATGGATTGACAGGACAAAAGAACCAAACAAATTTAACTCTAAAATAGGTGCATTGACTTCTCAAAATTCAATTTAGCAAGTATTGATTTGTCCAACCTACAAAAAGAACTTATCCTTTCTTCCTGAACACAAGTTTCTCTTTTATTCCAACCCATTGAATAGCAGTTTCTAGACCTTGCAGTGGCTTGATGAACATTTAATACAGTTGTTTTCAATTTCACTGAGCACCTCCTAAAATTCCAATATAGTATATATGAGGATGGTCTGGGAATCTGCATTTTAACAAATGTCACTGGAGGTTCTGATGCAGGCCCATGCACATAGAAGAATATTTAAGTAGTTTAATATTAGATGATAATCCAGCACATCAGCAATTCTTAAAATGGGCCAGGAGCATGGTGCTATCAGAGTCATTTGGAGGGCTTCTGCAAACATCACATGGGATACCTCTTTGTCTCTGAAACATCCCTAGTTTTAACCTCTGCCCCCACCACTGTGAGAACATCGCTAATGACAAGTCCCTGACACTAGAGGATAAAAATGAATTCTCCACCGAGGCAGGAAAAGTTGAGAAACACTGCATTGTGATATATGGCAACTTGTTTCTCTTAAGGAAAAAAAGCCCTATTAAAAGGTGGTAAATAGTGGAGAAATTAATACGGATTTCAGATTAACACTAAAGCTTGTCAGTTGTGAAATTTTCTATGGTAGATTAATACCTTCGCAGTTTTAACGACTCTCCTTAAAACAAGATTAATTTCTTTGTAGGGAAGTTCACGCTCTATTAAATGTAAATTTTTTTCTACCCTTAGCTGTAGAATAGATATTTTATCTTTGAGTATTATTACATCATACTATAATGGTAAAGGTGACTTTCATATATCAACAAATTTTGTTTTTAATTTCATATTAACATTTTTCATTTCAGTAAGTATTCCAGAGCACGATGAGGCAGACGAGATAAGTGGTAGGTACTATGCTGCCGACTCTTCTTCCTTGACTATCAGCTCAAGATTTATGAAGTGTCATTGTATAAGTAATTTCTTAGCTGCCACAATTTTGACTTGAATTAAAATAGCAAATGAGACCAGATAGCAAGAATGCTAAAACTTTTATCTTTTAAAAGCACAAGTTTGCATGTTACTCATAGTAGTAGTAAGCCTTAATTATTCTTAATAAGAAATAATAGCCAGATTGACTTCTTTTCAGAAATCCTTGGCGGTGTCTGTAATTGCATGGACTTTTCTTCTCTGTTGTAGATGAAAACAGAGAAAAGGTGAATGACCAGGCAAAACTAATTGTGGGAATCGTAGTTGGTCTCCTCCTTGCTGCCCTGGTTGCTGGCGTTGTCTACTGGCTGTATATGAAGAAATCAAAGTAAGTTATGGAAAAACTAACGTCCCTGGGGAGAAAATGCAGTGTGTCAATGATGCTAACGTCAGCTGGGTGTACAATTTCTGTAACAGGAAAGGCATGTACCCCAAATCAGGCTGATGGTGTTTTGCTTTCAGCTCACAGTGACTGCTTTGTCAGCATCGGAGAGTTCGCTTGGGGTGTGATTTCACAGGTGTCCCCTTATTTTTCTCAGTCAATCGTCTAAATTCAGTGCTGGTGTGTGTGGGGGGCAGGGGCGGCGGGTATTACAAAGCATATGCTGCCAAAAAAGTCGGCCATTCTAAGCCATTTGGCTGAGGTTGGTAGAGAGGAATTAAAAATGGTTAGTACAGCGGTACTGGATGTCTTAGTCGATTAAGCATCTAACTTTGGCTCAGGTCATGATCTCATGGTTCATGGGTTCAAGCCCCTCGTTGGGCTCTGCACTGACAGCTCAGAGCCTGGAGCCTGCTTCAGATTCTGTGTCTCCCTCTCTCTCTCTGGCCGTCTCCTGCTTGTTCTCCCTCCCTCCCTTTCTCCCAAAAATAAATAAATGAACATTTTAAAAAATGGTTAGGACATCCTGTGGGAATGGCCAGGTGTCTGCAGTAGCAGTTCTGGCCAGCAGTGAAACTGCTGGTGAGATAGTTATTATCTTGTCACTTCTCCCCTATTCTAGTTAAGTCACTTAGGTCCATAAAAGGATCTAACTCAGGAAAAAAAAAAATCATCATTTTTTTTGTCTGTAATTTAAAAAGAAAATTAGACAAAGTACAAAGACTACTTTAAAAAATTATTTAAGTTAAAAATTATTACTCATAAAATAATCCAGTTAGAGCCAACTTTACAAATGATCTAATAGTGGTTTATAATGAAAATCCGATTAACCAATGAAGATTCTTCACATAAACACATGCCTAATACTCTTCATCACCCCAGCCTTGGCCCCAGATTCAGATGTGGAAGGGCAGAGATGGAGTTCTAGAGTTTTGCGTTTTTAGTTTCATTAGTGATTCTGTCGCATACCATTGGTTTCATACATGAGGAAATTGATTTTTGCAAGGGGGGTGTGTATAGCTAGTGGCCACTTCGGACTTAGTTTTCTATTTTCTTGATGTCTTATATAACCCCTTTCAACAACTCAGGTAAGTTAACTTAAAAGAAAATGAAAAGAAAAAGCAGACTTAACTAAGACCCATGATGTTACCTTGTAAAGAAAGCAATTTTGGTGAAGCAATATTCAAATGGAGCTGCCATCAAAGAGAGGCAATAGCTTAGAAATCTTTAAAGTCACATAATGTAAGCCTGTATTTAGTTCTGTTTTGATCCTGCAGCTCATCTCTGAAGCAAATACTATTATTATTCGCATTTCACATTTGAAAGAATTAAGGCAGAGAATAGTTTTAAATTACTTGCTTAAGGTTACAGTTTGTAAGGGCTGGAATTGTATTTGGTTTAAGACAGAGCTGTTTTAGCATCTTTGTGCTTAATTACTAGGTCTTATTGTCTATCACCATGCCTTACTTTTTCCATGGTTTGGGATTTTGTTTTTGTTTTTGTTTTTGTTTTTGTTTTTGTTTTTGTTTGGTTTGGTTTTGGTTTTTTGGTTTGTTTTCATCATGTATGTTCCTGGTATGTATTATAGTTGTACTTGTTCACTCTCACGTAGGGGCACAGTCCCTTTAGATCTTGGCACCTCACTCCTCAATCTTGAGCAGTCCCACTATCACTTGGTAACAAATGTATTCTTTTTGTCAGTGTACATTTTACCTGCCAACACTTTATGTGGGTTTGTGCCTGTGGTTTCTATGGAAAATTTAGAAGATCGCCTGTTCCCTGTGCATGAAAGGAAACGCAAACTGTTGCTCAGAGACAATATCTAATAAAAAATTCTTCTATCTGTAGAGGTTTCTTGATGGTCAAAATCCTATTCTCCCTTTATAATCCCCTATAAAGTATTCACAAACCTAACAGCTTGGACTCTGGAGTATTTCCCTTTTATTTACTTCAGATTTCTGATGCATTCCAATGTAATTTTATTTCTTAAAAGAATAAAAATGAAATTTCTCTGTATCCTGGAACTGAGCTGAAAAATAAACGGCAGTTCTCTACATTATGACAAAATAAATGCTGAATTTTTGGAGCTCCCCCAATGTTTTTAATCATCCTATTCTAATCGCCAGGATCTCATTAGACCCCATTTTTTTTCCATGAATAAAAAAATTATGTGTGTAGGATTTTTTTTTTATTGTTACTTCATTGGCTATTATCATGGTGACCGAAAATTAAAATCATGGATAAATAAATTCTGGACACTCGGCCTCATAGTGTCTTTAGGTTAAGGGTTAAGACTTCATGAATTTCCTTTAAAGTGCCTCATTAAATTAAGAGCAGATTTTACCATCTGACTTGAACATTTGTCTAAATAACTGTTATTTAATTGAAAAGTGCATCGACTTTGCCAGAGTTAATATTATTGGTAATCAAAGTAATAAATTGCAATTCTCATCCCAAGCATCAGAGCATTTTTATGAAGAATTGTGGAACTCTTCAGATTTGCTAAGTATTTTGCATTCCTGATTACTTATTCCTTGCTAGTGCCCTCTGAGATAAGCCAGCATTTTTGCAACATGAGTCATTGTTAATCCTTGTGTCCAGAGTTAAGTTGCACATTCATAATAAGAGCTTTCAAGTTAAGAATTGCTACATCATTTTGGGCTGTACTATACTCTCTTTCTTTCTTCTTTTCTATATAATAATTTCGACTTTACAAATCACTACAAGGGTTTCACTGCTGTCATCAGCTAATTCATCACCATTTTACATGGGTCTGAGAGATTTCTAATAAACATATAGTCCAGAGGTTTTCCCCAGATATATAACCCTATGTTTACCATTTTGAAAAATAATACCATCAATAATGTTGTGAGGCACCATTATGGCAAACACTTTGAACAAAGATTACAAGTTAAACATCTTATTTAAAAGTCTCAGTTATACAGTTCCCAGAGCAGGAAGGTTTAAGCGGCATTTAGAAGTTCTTTGCATTGGCAATTTTAAAAGTCAGTGGAGAGAGAGGAGAGAAGCAATCTTTCATGCCCAAATAGAACTTAAGAGTACATTTGTTAACATGCCTAGTGGCCACTTAGCTAACATGCATTCCCCATTCCATTAGTATGAGCTGCATATTTTCGTATCTATTTCAAATATGAAGATTGCAGCAAGAAATGCTTAGCAGTCGTGCTTGGCATTGTGATCTGGTATATTCATTGTAGAGTAAGGACTCACGGTGATTCCTCTGCTGCTTTAAATCATATGATTTCTCATTACAAGTTATTTTCCTTAAGTTGGATGTTTTTTAATAATGAAAATGGATGACTGATCATTTCCCATGTATATAGAGAATTAATTCATAGTACTATGCAAAAAGCATTAATTGACTAACTTCACTTCATTTCTAGCTGTCTAACAGATAGGAGAATATTAAAGAAATAGAGGCTATTCAATTATTATTTTTTATTGGGGTGCCTGGGTGGCTCGGTTGAACATATGATTTCGGCTCAGTCATGATCTCACAGTTCATGAGTTCAAACCCACACTGGGCTGGCTGCTGTCAGCATGGAGCCCACTTTGGATCCTCTCTTCCCCTCTCTCACTGCCTCTCCTCCACTTGCATTCTCTCAAAAATAATAAATAGACATTAACAAATTATTATATTTTATTATTTTCTCCATTTCTCTTAATTCTGTCCTCTGAACATTGTTTTTAGCTCCTCAAAGTTAAATGTTACTCTTTGAGTTCCAAATCCTTTCTTGCATATCTTGGAGTACAATAGCTAATGAAAAATTAAGAGCCAAAGATAAAGGAAAAATAGAAAGGCAGCATAATGTAACCACTAACTTATTCAGGCATTTATTAAAACCATAATTTCCAGGTTGGTTGCATTTAAGAGACCCCTGACCACCATACTTCTTATCACTAAACTGCGAGTAAGCATTAACCAGACATTTGTAATCTCAAAATACACATTGTGTGAATCTTGGAAACTTACCAAGCGATTTATCTTTTGGAACTGTGGAACTCATGACTATTTTCATGAAGTTTTTCTGTAATCTGTAGACAAGCTGTAAGTCTAAAAATCACAAATATCTTGTCAGTTCTGCCTTGTGTAATGCTATATTATTCCACTACTGCCTCAGAAAAAAAAAAAAACAGACAGTCTTAAATTGGCAAAAAGACTAAAGAAGACTTGCCTAAAACCCTGAAATTTTAAGAAACAATGTTATTTGTTTCTTAACCATGCTATTAAGCCTTTCTAAAATGTTTCTCATTAGTATCTCTTGATATGTAGAACAAGATCTTGTAAGAAACTTGATTTTAACTGAATTCTCTTTCCAATCAATACTCACTCTAAAATCAAATGCATGTTCCCACGAGGGAAAACTGACCCCCTACTGAATAAATTGAGAAGATAGTGCTGGAGGACCATTTATAGCACATTTTTAATGACTTTCCTCATTTATTGCTATATAAGCACCTACTAGTCTTTTTTCTATTTATTTTTTTTTTAACTGAAATTCTCAACAATTTAATGAGTTAAATGCAGGTAACCCTATTTCACAGTGTCCAAGTCCTTGTGAAATTAACCTGCTCAAGGTAGTGCGTGCAGTATATTATTCCATATCCCCTTGTAGTTTCAAATATATTTTGCTGCTTCAAAACTTCTTTGGAATTAAAATTTATCTGACTTGGATTGGTTGCTGGCATTTAATATAGTGCGAGGGATGGGAAAGTGTGCTTTAAAATGCAGGCCTGACATGGCCTCTCTCCTTGTGTTATAAATTGGGCTAATCCTTGGACACCTAGGTGGGCCAGTTGGTTGAGAGCCCCCGACTCTTGATTTCGTCTCAGGTCATGATCCCACGGTGATGGGATGAAGCCCTGTGTCAGGCTGTATGTGGAGCCTGCTTCGGATTCTCTCTCTCTCTCTCTCTCTCTCTCTCTCTCTCTCTCTCTCCCTCTGCCCCTCCCCCTCTTTGCTCTCTCTCAAGAAAAGAAAAAAAAAGAAATTGGGCTAATCCAAATATTGGTTTCTTTCTCTTTCCCTATCCATAACCTAGCAGGCAGCCAGAAGAAGGGAGAAAAGAAAATGCCCCATTAGTCTATCAAACCATAAATAACAGTGGACTAAAGGGAAAATAAGATAATGTAGAAATGCTAGAGTCTTCATCCAGTCGATCAATCACAAGGTCATTGGCCATTCAAAGGTCAGAACCATCCATCCGTGACCCTCTTCTCCCCTGCTAGATATTACCTGAGATGTTTCCAGAGGAAAGGGCTTGCATCAAAATATAATGTTTTCAATTTTTAAAATCTTTTCTAGCTGTCTGTATATACACATTTCATTTTTTTTTCATTTCAAATATGTTTTCTCTTCAAAAGTGAAGGGAAGCCTTGTTCCCTGAGCCAAGCTACGTGCTATACCAACATTACCCACCTTAAGGAAACATTTTGAACAGTAAGGCTGCAGGTGGCATCCTGTTTTTGTTGCATATTCAGAATTGTTACATTTATTTTAATTCTCTAATTGTTTATGTAGTAGATGGTCCCCATATTTACTATTGGCCTAAACAAAAGGCCATTTTTTGAGATTTTTACTGAAGACTTAAGGATTTCCTATTTTAGCAGAGAGTTTCTTTAGTGAGACTTAGAAATTCCTAAGGATATGAAGTTGGAAGTAGCAATAATAAGACGAACTATTTATTTTTCTTCTTTTCCTTCTTCAAACCCAGAAAATGCTGACAAGTCTTCTTCTGAGACACAGGGACTAGAGCCCTCCTATCCTCTAACTCTTTATTAAGCTTGGCCCAGGAGGAAACTCACTTTGCTGAGAGCCATGACCAGGGAAGGAAGAAAAATAACTATTCTCTTGGATATGACCTTAATTGCCTGCACAGGTATCAATGGCCAGTTTGCTGAAAGAGGCAATTCCACACTCTCAGGGTCCCAGGCTTAAATGCCTTAGTGCCATTCTGTGGGGTCTGCCAGGCATGCCAGAAATGAGAAATCACAGAAAACGTCCCTCTACCTAGGAAGTTTTAACGATTACTCATGCTCCCTCTGAGAGAGTTTTCAAATTTGTTATACGTAAGTCTGCTTTTGAAAAATCCTAAAATCTTATGAACTCTTCCATGTGCAAGTTATTTTAAATGGGTATTTTTTTGTTTTCCAAATGTGCAATTCTAGTGTAACATTTTATTTATCTTTTCATAATACCACCTTGCAAGATTGTGATGCATTGGTTAGGACTGCCACTCTCACCCTCCTTCACTTTGCCAAACTTCTTCATTCCCCACTAAATTATTTTTTTAATGTGGTCGTAGTTGACATACAACATTGGTTAATAAGGTGGACGACATATTGATTTGATACATTTATATATGGTGATTAAGGTTACCACCAGAGTATTAGCTACCACCTCCATCATGTCACATAATTATCACCTCATTTTGTGGTGAGAACAGTTAGGGTCTAATGTCTTAGCAACTCTGAAGTGTTAAAATGAAGGCACACTTAGTTGATACTACCATTATACGTTCCCTACCTCCTTCAAAGGAGATCTCCAAACAAGTCTATAATACTGAGGGAAATCTCACCAAAAAAGTTGGAGAGTCTTCTCAAAAGTTATTTAAAAGCAGTTTGAACCCTTAATAGGCACTGCATTTATGGAAATGACACAGAATGAAGAGTTGAGACTTAAGTTTGAGCTCCCTTCTGCTACTTAGTGGCTATATGGCCATGGACAGCAGCTCCATGACTCACGTCAGTTTGGTCAGCCTCTGTCACTGCTGAGGGCTTTGCTGTCCACTGTCACATTTACCCTTATATCTGCCCTGCGAGCAGATCCTGTTATTCCCTGTTTATAGGTGAGCAAGCATGCTTCAGAGGATGTATTTGTCCAAGCACTTGCAACTCAGACTTGACACATGAGGATGAGAATCCAGGCCCTCTGACCCTATGACCAAGACTTTACTCAGTCTCACAGACTAGTCTAGATGGTCACCTCGAGGGCTTCCTCCATGATTATTGCAATTCTATGATTTCAATGTTCTCTTAAAGTTACATAAAAGCTGAACAATGAAGAAAGTTTAAGGCAACCAATAATAATTTTGACCCAAGCACTCATTCTTCATAAATGCCTAAACTTGTCCTTCAAATCAATTGACTGGAGAATATTTTGCTAAAGAGAATGACTTAAATAAATGTTTCTAGGGTGTCTGGGTGACTCACTTGGTTAAGCATCCAACTTTGGCTCAGGTTAAGCATCTGACTTTGGCTGACTGTTGTGAGTTCGAGCCCTGCGTCGGGCTCTGTGACAACAGCTCGGAGCTTGGAGCCTGGAGCCTCCTTCAGATTCTGTGCATCCCTCTTTCTCTGCCCTTCCCCTGCTCGCACTCGGTCTCTCTCTCAAAAATAAATGAACATTAAAAAAAATTAATTTTTCCTCTTCCAGTAGTAGAGGTATTTATAACCTCTATAATTATTTCAAATCTCTGCTCTTTTCCAAAATTAAAAAAAGATACATCCATAAAGTTGTATTTATTTTTACTATATCATTTTAAAAATCAAGCCAAAGTAATCAGAATAATTTTTAAATGCTTTTCCTGCTAGATAGAGTGGAGTCTCAGTAATACAAATGGAAAGATCAGTGATAAAATTTATGTAAATCTCATGTACATAAACACAATATACACCCCCTCCCCCACCAACCACACTATTGTTATTTCTATTTAGCACATTTCATGATGGTTAACACTTAGCATATTTGTATAACTGTGTAACATGGTGCATGGATGCTAAGACCCCTGGAGTTTGAATCCTGGCTTTGCTACTTAGTAGCTGTGTGATCACAAGCAATTTTATTAATCTCATTGTAATATCTGTACCACATTTAGAACAGTGCCTGGCACATTAAGGCATTATAAGGGTGTTAGCAGTTATAATTTTGGAGAGTGAGTTTAAGAAGGGAGATATTTGCTTTTCATTTACAGTTTCATATATATATATATATATATATATATATATTTTTTTTTTTTTTTTTTGCTTTGTAAACTTTAAAATAAGAAAAACAATTTGTATGGGGTGCCTGGGTGGCTCAGTTGGTTAAGCATCTGACCCTTGATCTCAGCTCCAGGTCATGATCTCACAGTTCGTGGGATTGAACCCCAAGTCAGGCTGTGTGCTGACAGTGTAGAGCCTGCTGGGGAGTCTCTCCCTCCCTCTCTCTCTGCCCCTCTGCCACTCGAGGTATCTCTCTTTCTCTCTCTCTCTCAAAAATAAGTAAACTTAAAAAAAAAGAAACAAAAAGCAATTCATTTGAAGTTACTCAACTCTAACTCTACAAACATTTTCTACAAATATTTCATGTTGCCTTTAACAACCCTTTTTTCAAACTGTGAACAGTGATCTTTGGCCTGATTTACCTGAACAAATACACTGAAAAATACTGTGATTTGCCCTGAGTAAAGCTTCCCTAGGGAAAATTCTAGTCACTCCCTTTTTCTTGATACCTCTTTCTTCTATTTGATGTAACTTGATGAAATCATCCCTAGACCAATATATCCACCCAGAAAGTAAATAGAAAGGGAAATAAAATAGTATGCAGTTTTTCACTGCACATTTTCCCTGGTTCTTTCGGTCTCTGACTAGAGGCATATGCTTTAGCTTGTGGCTCTGTATGTTTTTATATTAAGGTAAAATTTGCTTACAATAAATGTGCCATTACATGTTTTGAGAAATGTAATACACCTTGTGACCATTACTCCAGTCACAGAATGGAGCATCTCATCACCCCAGAGTATTCCCTTGGACTCTCTTCCTGTTCAGCCCCACTATCCATGTTCCCTTAGGCAACCACTGTGCTGATTGTTATCACTAGAGATTACGTTTGTCTAGTCTGGAGCCTCATACAAGACGTACTCCTTTGTGCCTCGCTTTTTTCTTTTAACATAGTGTTCCTGAGATACATATATTAATGATTTGTTGAAATTACTGAGTAGTGTTCCATTGTTAGAATATGTCACATTATTTTAATCCATTCTCTTGTTTATGGACATTTGGATAGTTTCCAGTTCGGGCTATTATGAATAATATGGCTAAAAAAAAATCCTTATATAAGCATTTTTGTGAGTATTTGTTTTCACCATCTTGGGTTAATACCTAGAAATGGAATCGCTAGGTCATAGGGTAGATATTTTTCATAAGAAATTGCCAAACAGCTGTCCAAAATAGTTGTCCAATTCCCGCTCCCACCAGCTATGTATGAGAATTTTGGTTCTTCCACATTCTTGCCTAACTTTGGTATTGTCATTCTGTTTAATTTTAGCCATTCCAGGAAGTGTGAAATTATATCTAATTTTGGTTTTAACTTGCATTTCCCTGAGACCTAATGATTTTAAGCTTTGTGTACTTATTGGTCATTATCTTTTGTACAGTTACTATTCCTGTCTTTTACTTGTGATTTTACCGGTATTTGGGTTTGTATGTGTGTGTGTGTGTGTGTGTGTGTGTGTGTGTGTGATCTGTAAGAGTTCTTTACATGTTCTGTATAAAAGTCCTTTGTTATAGATATATTGTGACTATTTTGTTCTAGTCTGTGACTTCTTTTCTTTTTTTCATGCTGTCTTTTAATGAGTGGAAGTTTTTAATTTTAATGAAGAGCAACTTATGAATTTTTTTCCTATTATGTTTACTGCTTTCTGTGCCCATGGTACAAAATGTTTGCTTATCCCTAAATAGCAGAGATATTTTTCTATGTCTTTTTCTAGAAACTTTATACATTTAAGAATATGATATATCTAAGATTTTGTGTGTGATACAAGACAAAGGTGGTTTATTTGTTTGGTTGGTTTTGCTTTTGTTATATTTGTCAACTCATTCCAGCATCATATGTTAAAAAGATTTTCTTCTGGCCTTGGAACTTTTGTAGTAGTAATAGTGGTAATAAAAATAATGATAATACAATGTAAGTCTTTCAACTTTGATGTTCTGCTTGTGTTAACAATCTTATTTCTTTGCATTTTCATATAGATTTTAGCAACTTGTTAATTTCTACCAAAAAAATTTAAGAGCTTTGTGGGATTATGGTTGCTTTGAATTTATAGATAAATTTGGGTAGATTTGAATCTCAAATTTGACATCTCTTAGCCTTCCAATATGTGAATATCATTTTTCTCTCCATTTACTTTCCATTTTTTCTTAGCAATATATATATTTTTTAATTTTCATGTTATTTTTTGAGAGAGAGATAGTGAGCAGGGAGGGCCAGAGAGAGGGGGAGACTGAAAATCTGAAGCAGGCTCCAAGCTGTCTGCACAAAGCCCAATGTGGGACTGGAACCCACGAACTATGAGATCATGATGGGGCCAAAGTCGGATGCTCAACTGACTGAGCCACCCCAGCACCCCGCTTAGCAGTATTTCATAACTTTTAATGTAGACATGGACATATCTTATAAAATTTATTCTTATGTTTTATGTCTTTTGCAGCTATTATAAATGCAATTATTTTGCAATTTTATTTTCCATTTTTATATAAAAATATGATTATTTTGTTGTTGTTGAAATGTATACAGACACCTTCCTACATTCACTTGTTAATTCTATTCGTTGTCTTGTGGATTCCTTAAGATTTCTATGTAAACAATCATTTCATCTGGAAATAGAGATAATTTTACTTCCTCCCTTCCCCTCTGTATGCTTTTTCTATTTCTTTTTCTTGCTTTGTTGCACTCATAGAGATCTCCAATACAATGTTGAATAGAACTGTTGAAATCTTTACATGTTCCCAATTTTAGGGAAGGAATTGTTCAATATTTGCCATTATGCATGATATTTGCTCTTTGTTTTTCATATATGCCTACCCAGAGTTAGCCAGACTGTGGGGCTAAGGTACGATTCTCCCAACTGCCAAATCTTCCCAGACTTCTGACCCCCAATGCAAGGAGTTAGTGTGCAAATACTGAGTTTAGAAGGAAGAGTCCACATAAGAACATCCTTGCTTCTGATACTAGTTCAAGTTGAGGGTTTACCAAAACCACACTCAGGTCTGATCAATTGCTAGAAATACAGAGTTTTACTGGAACCTAATATACTCTTGTCTATGTTCATTACAAGTAATGGATATGTGGAAATTGGCCAAGGAAAAGAAATAGCGCAGAGTCTGGGAGAGTTCCAAATGTGAAGTTTCCTTTGTCTTCAGACATGTTACTCTACTGCCACTGATGTGTGGCAAAAGCATGGGCTATTGCCAATCTGAGAAGCTCGCTTGAGCTTTACTGTCCAGAGTTTTTATTAGGGCTTTGCTACACAGGCATTATTGATTGACTACGTGTCCATATGGTTTACCTCAGTCTCCAGCCTCTCCCTTCCTCAGAAATCAGGCTGATATACCACATAGCCAAAAGCCCTAAATCATATGGCTGTTCTTACAGGATGGCCAGCCCGCACCCTAAGACCATTGGATGTTAATGGCCATATGCTGAGACAACCTCTCAGCATAAACTATTCCATGCGATTGGAGATGCACCAGGAAAAAGAAAGCCACTCCTACCACTTAGGATATCCTAACTATTTAGAGATTATCTCCCAAGAACTAATGACAAAGCCCAGATTTTCTTTGGGCAAGGCCAAATTCCTTACTACACAATGCCCTTTAAGAGGCTAAAGAAATTTTTTAAATATCCCTAGATTACTGAGAGTGATATTCGTGATAATTTTCTATCACAGATTATCATTGAATTTTCTCAAATGCTCTTTTGACATCTACATTACATTACATCTGCATTTACATTATTTCTATAAAAAATCATATTGTTTTCCTATATTCTTTATTCTGATAAAATGGTAAATTATATTGATTGATTATTGGATATTAAGCTAGTCTTGCATTCCTGGAATAAATCCTACTGTATTATGATATATCATATTTTGTATACATTGATGGATACTGTTTATCAACATTTTATTAAGAATTGTTTACATTCATGAGGAATAGTGATCTGTGATTTTCTTTTCTTATAATATCTCTGCTAAATTTTTGTACTAGGGTAATGTGAGCTTACTAGAATGAGTTGGAAAGGGTCCCATCCTCTTCTTTTACTGAAAGATGTTTTTACTTCCTTAAATATTTGGTATAGTTCAGAGATAAAACCACCTGGGCCTGGAGTTTTCTTTATGAGAATTTGTTTTAAAACAAAAATTATGATTTCAGTTTCTTTAATAGACATAAGGTTGCTTCCTCTTGAATAATTGGTAAGCTTTTCAAGAAAAATGTCCATTTCATTTACATTGTTGACACTTTTGCAAAACGTTACCCATAGAATTCTGATTCTGCAGTGATAACACTTTACTTTCTAATATTGTTAATTTGTACTTTATTCCTTTGTCATGCTCAGTGTTTTTAGAGAATTAATCAATTTTCTAATAATTTCAAATAACTTTCTTATTTGTTTTATTTTTATTTCTATTACTTATTTTCAATTTTAATTCTTTTTGCTCTTAGGATTACTATTCTCTTTTCTACTTTATTTAGAAAGTTATTCAACTTTCTCTTCTTTTTTTAATTTCATAAATGAATTAAAAATTTAGATCACTGCTGTTAGCCTTTCTTCTTTCATAACACAAGCATTTAAACTATGAATTTCACTCACAGCACTGAGTTAGCTGCATTCCACAAATTTCAGTATGTTTTGTTTTCATATTCATTCAGTTAAAAATGTGTTTCAATTTTCTCTGTGGTTTCTTCTTTGGAGCCAGGTAGCTCAAACTGTGTTAAATTCCACACATTTCTCCTTGACTTCTGTTTTGTTAAGACAGCCTGCTCTGTAAGCTTTTAATCTTTTGAAATGCATTGAAAGTTATTCTTTCGGCCTTCCATGCAGCCATGCAGCATTACCTGGAGGATGCTAGATGAGCATTTGAAGAAAACACTTGGGTGGTTGATGGGTACGGTGTTCTATAGCTGTATGTCAGATTAAGATAGATAACAGTTTGTTTAAATCTTCTTATCCTTACAGATTTTTTTTTCAAATTATATAACATCACTTCACATGTAAGAGGGTTACAAGCCAGTACTTCCAGTACTAGAGCTAGCTCAGTACTAGTAACTTCATCATGATTGTGCATATGGAATTTTGGTCCATTAATCCTATCAGCTACTGAGACAGGAGTATTAGATTCTCTAAATAAGGTTGTGTATTTGTCTGTTGATTTCTCCCTTTAATTCTGTCAGGTTTTGCTTTATGTTTTCATTAATTACATACACATACAATTGTCATGACTTCCTTGTGTATTGAAACTGTTGTAACTATGAAATGTCTCTCATTGGTGCTGTAATGTTCCTCGTGTTGAACTTTACATTGCCCCATATGAATATAGCTATAGTGCTTTCATACGCTTCCTGTTCACAGGTATATCTTTTTCTCTCCTTTTATTTTCAGTTTGCGATCTCTGTATAGTTAAAGTGCACCTCATGTATGGTAAAGGTGATAAGACTATGACTCTCAGGCTGCTGTCTGATTTTGTAAAGAAAGGTTTTTGGTAGCACAGTCATGCCCATTTCTTCTCATGTGCTTTGTGTTGTTTCACACTATCACGCCAGTGTGGAAGAGTTGGAACAAAAACCATATGGCCTCCTAGCCTGAAATAGTTACAATCTGGACCATCCAGAAAAAATTTTAACGCCTGGAATATCGCATTTGCTTACTTGCTTATGACAGTCTGACAGTCTCCCTTTTATTTATTTATTTTCTTAATTTTTTTTTAAAGTTTATTTATTTTTGGCAGAGAGAGAGAGAGAGAGACAGACAGACAGAGCATGAGTTGGGGGAGAGGCAGAGGGAGGGAGTGACAGTCTCCCTTTTAATTGGAGGATTTAGCCAAGCTACACTTAAGTATTGATATAATTACATTTAAGATCACCATCTCACTATTTGTTTTCTAGTTGTACTCTGTTTTTCTTTTCCTGCCTTCTTTTGACTTACTCAGATAAGTGTTAGTATTATATTTTAATTTCTCTAATGGCCTTTTAACTATACCTCTTTCTATTCTTTTATTGTGGTTGTTGTAGGGATTACAATAAGAACTCTTAATTGATAACAATCTACTCATGTAATAATCTAAAACTCTTGAAACATTATAATTTTAGATAACCTCCTTCATGTAATTATAGTGTGAGGTTGATAATAAATGAGTTGTAATGAATATGACAGCAATAGCAAAAAGGATGAAGGAAGTTAAATGAAATTATAATGTTTCAAGGGTCTTACATAATGCAGTATGTATCGTATTAAATGATTGTCTTTATAAAAATTGTTTTGAATAGTATTTATATTTTACCACACACATATAATCTGAATTCATTCTCTCTTGTCCATCTGAGTTTCCATGTAGTGTCATTTCCCTTCAACCAAAGAACTTTCCTTGATACTTCTCAGCACAGGTCTGCTAGCGATAATTTATTCCGGTTTTCTTTCATCCAATTTTATATGTCTTTATTACCTTTGCTTAAAAAATCTTTTTACTGGATATAAAATTCTGGGTTGAGATATTTTTCTTTCAGCATTTTAAAGATGTTTAGTTATCTCGTATATGCATTTTTTTCCTGAGACATTAGCAGTTATTCATGTCATTGCTCCTCTGCCCAAATTTTCTGTGGCTACTTTCAAGTTCTTCTCTATATTTGCTTTTGGTCAGTGTGATTATGACATACATAGGTGTGTTTTTCTTTGTATAATTCCTGCTTGGGGATTGCTGAGCACATTGGATCTCCAAGTTAATGAACATGAACAAATCTGGGAATATTTTTCATTGTTCTTTAAATATATTTTCTACCCCCTTTGCTTTTGCTTTTTCTACTGGGACTCCAATTACACATATGTTAGACTACTCAATATTGTCCTACAAGTCACTGAGGATCTTTTTCTCGTATCATCTTTCTGTTTTTAAAAATTTATAATTTATGTTGTTTTGTCCTGTAGGTTCACTGAGGCTTTCCTCTGCTACCTCCAATCTGTTGATATGATAATTCAGTGAATTATTCATTTGCAGTGGGAATCATTTTTGTTTACATTTTTTTTGCACTGAAATTTGTCTATTCTCTCATTGTCACCACTTTTTTTCTTTATGTCATTTAACATGTAATATAGTAACTGATTTAAAGTTCTTCCTTTGTATTTCCAAATTCTGTGTCATCCAAGGATACTCTCTGGACTTTATGTTAACATTTTTCTATTCTTCATATGTATGGTAACTTTTTTTTATTATATATTGGTCTTTTGGGGGTGATATGTTATAGAGATTCCATGTTCCATTATATTCTCCTAAAGGATATGGATTGTTTTTCTTGGCAGGCAGTTCAACTTCTGGCTGATTTCCTTGATTTTGTGAAAGTTACATTTACATTTTATATGACACACATATCTTAGGTTGAATACCAAGACTCATCACAGAGTCTTGGCTTTTCTGGGATTTCAGTGGAAAGATTGATATGTTTGCCAAGGACTTTTGGCTTGTCGAGATTCAACTCCAAACATATGTTTCTCTATGTAGGGTAGTAGCTAAAATCTATGTCACTTTTTTTTTTAATATTTTTTCATTTTTGAGAGAGAGAGAGAGAGAGAGAGAGAGACAGAGTATAGGCAGGGGAGGGACAGAGAGAGAGAGGGAGACACAGAATCCGAAGCAGACTCCAGGCTCTGAGCTGTCAGCACAGAACCTGATGTGAGCTTGAACTCATGACCTGAGCTGAAGTTGGATGCTTAACCCACTGAGCAACCCAAGCACCCCTGTAGCACATTTTTAAGCTTTCCAGTTGTTGCTTTCTACTTGGCTAAGTGAAATTTCTCGCCTCCAAGGGAAGAAATAACATCCAAAGGGTTTATTGTGATTTACACAAATATTTGGGGTTCTCACCACTCTGTGGCTCTCTTCTTTCTGAGATTTTTTTTCTCCTTTACTTTCAGAGTTTTAGTTAGCTTATGCCTCTCCAGCTGGGAGATGACCTCAGAGGAAAAGTTATGTAAAAATAGAGCTCATCCAGTATAAGGGTCAAATTTCCTTTGGTTTCTACTTGATTTTAGATAGATATAGATATAGATATAGATATAGATATAGATATAGATAGATATAGATATATAGATATAATGTAGACAGCATATGTCTATATGTCTATATGTTATATATAAAAATATATATACTGTGTTTATATATTTTATATGAGAAAAATATGAGAAAAGGAGCAAGACCATTTGCATCATTCTTCCATTTTCCTGGAAAATATATATGATAAGGTTGTTGTCATTCACCATAATGTACCATTTTACTGCAAGGTAGGAAATATTTATGTGATAATATGATATAGGTCAAGACATAGACTCCAACTGACGGCATGTCTTATTTACATTTGAAATGTCTGTTGTAAAATGCTATTACGTATTTTAGCACTTCTCACGTTGGCAGAGTTTGAGCTTGCTCTCCTGCCTTATGAATGGACTTAGAAGGGTGTAGTTTCAGCTAAACTAAGAATTTTTAAGTCAAAAATTAAATTAAACTCATGCTAAATATAATGAGTGTCCCTAGTTTAAATGAGCCATATGTCTTTATCTCACTTGGACATATATCATATACCATTACATACCTCTTTCTAGTAAAGTTGTGATTCTTAGCAAATGAATCCATTTCAATAATGGAAATACTTTTAAGGGAAAAATGGAGTTTTCTCCCCAGTTTCCTTGGCACATCTGGATATATATTTCTTCTTAAAAATAGAAATATTATTAGGAATTATATGGCAATAATAATTTAAACTACCATATCACTGTGGTTCTGCTGATGAGCTTATAACAGGGAGGGAGAGAGTTAAGGAAGGAGAGAAAGGAAGGAAGGGGGAGGGAGGGAAGGAGGGAGGGACAGAGGGAAGGAAGGAAAATAGGAGGGAGGGAGGGAGGGAAGGAAGGAAAACAGGAGGGAGGAAAGGAGGGAGGAAGGAAGGAAGGGAAGGAGGGAGGGAGGGAGGGAGTGGTACACTTTTTGAAAAACAGTTATGGTTTCTCCTGGGTCATCCTAAAACCAAGGAATTTATCTGTGTGCTTAAGAAAACCTGATTTCAGCTCTTAAAGGATAGAACCCAGTCATGTGTAACCATGGCAGCAACTCTCAAACTTTGGCAGAAGCTGAGCCACCAGGGAGCCTTGTTTATCATGGATTGCTGGCCCTCTCCCCAGAGTTTCTGTTTCTGTTGTTCTGTTTGCACTTCTGTCAAGTTCCCAGGGGGTGCTGATACTGCTGGTCTAGGACCACAGTTTGAGAACCACCATGTTAAAGCTACTTTGGCTTCTGCTGCCAGATTCCTGTCATAAACTTGGGTCTCTTTCTAATCTTGCTTGTGATTTATTTGATAAAACAGAATTCATAAACAAAGATACAGGACATTAGTCCAGTCTGGATGCATAATACGGAATGACAAAAGAGAAAGGCACTAATGAAATACCCTCAGAGAAAATTTGCAGAAAGTATTTGCCCAAAAGGAAATTTTTGATTATTGAGTTGATAATAATTACTTCCCAGAAAGTGGAGAGGAAAAAAAAAAGCCCAAAACATGATGCAACTAAGTATGTATAGTCTGTGTTCACAATAATTAGTTGGTTTTTCTCCTACCATATATTTAATGCAACGCCATTACTCAAGGTAATCTCATTGGAACGTGTTCTGTTACCAGTCCAGGTTCACAGATGTGGATTTGTTCACCCCAGTAGTTTGTCTATATTAGATGTAAAACATTTGCTTTTCAAAGATACATTCATGGAACCCTAAAATTAAAAAAAAAAATAAAAAGTTAAATACACATGTGTCAATGTGATGATATTTATTTAATTTTCTTACAGGACTGCCTCAAAACATGTAAACAAGGACCTTGGTAATCTGGAGGAAAACAAAAAGTTAGAAGAAAACAATCACAAAACAGAAGCCTAAGAGAGAAACTGTTCTAAAGTGTTGTCCAGGTGGGTAGGCTGTTTGAGGTTTATAGAAATAATTCCCAATGAAAGTACAAAACACCCTAGGAGACGAAAGGGAAAGTAAGCCTTGACGTTGAGATGCTTCGTAATTGCAACTTTCCAAACAGGAAGAGAGTTTTTGCCAAAGGAAACTTTGGTAACTCAGAAAGGTGTTCTCAGAAGAATGGAATCTCAACAGTCTACCCATCTTCTAAAAAATAATCATTATTCTGTGACTAATTAAAACCAGTGTTGAGATTGTAACATTCAATTAGCATTTTGTCTTCTAATGCCAAAATTTTTGCTGAGTGCAAAGAAGTTGAATTTTCTAAATTGATACTTTGGTTGGATGAGGGCTGGTTCTAATACTTCAAATTTATCTTAAAAAGCAATTATGAGAAGAACTTTTAAATATAAAAATTTTAATCTAAGGATTTAATATACTTACAAGTGTCGTGTATTTATGCAGCCATTCCCCAAACTATTTTAAAGAAAAAATTTGTGTAGACACACAAAACTTTTGCAGATAGTATGTGTATTATATATATGTGTGTGTATATGTATATGTGTATCTACATATGCACATATATGTGTATGAGTGTATAATGTATATATCAGTGTTACATATATTGCGTAATTTTATATATAATAGCTATATGAGTATGATTTTTTTAAGACAATCTCAAAAAAAGTCTTTTCCATGGTATTGCCACTTGGAATTTGAGCTTTTCATTTTTATTTATGATCTCTTCAGCCAGCCAAACACAGAAGCCATTTGGACAAATTATTTTGTGTGTCCTTGAGAATAACTGTTGCTGTAGTTTACGCATGTGATGTAACAGTCCCCAACAACCACAGTAAAGCTTTGGTTCATTATAAATAAAGCACAAGTCACAATCTGAGTAGGTCACCCCAGGAGGCAAGCATGGGAAATAATTACAATTAGAAGGATACACACAGGAAAGAAAGATCGAATAATTGGGGTAACACATTTTTAGAATCTGAAAACTGAGATCTCAAACTGCTCATGTGAAAGAAGTAAGAGCTGGGTTCCTTCCCCCATCCTGCTGTCCATTGGAGGCCAAGTATGAGCGTTCCCGTCGGACTTTTTTTCTGCTTCTCTAGGTGCATTCCTCAATCCTTTGTAAACATAGAATTTACCTTCTGGTTATCTTCAAAATTTGATAAAGTCTCAAAGAAAAATTAAGCTTAAAGACAAAACCTGCAGAATGAGATATTTTCCTGAAAAAAGCCTTCTAATCGTCATATGAATTAAGCAATTTTCATAAAAATAAAGACTCTTCAACAATTCGAAAAAAGTATTTGTAGAAGGGGCTGCAACAGTGCCTGGGATCACAGATGGGCTCAGGGACAATGGAGTTTTATGAAAGGCTCCTATAAAGTAATTCCTATCACTTTTAGTACAAAGCATCTGTTGGTGGTGAAAAATGATTGCTATGGTAACTTACTAAATTGTGTTTTTTTTCATCATTTCAGAGAAAAAAAAACTATATAGACCAATTGAAGCATGAACGTGGATTGTATTTAATACATATACAAAGACATTGACAGCAATTCATGGTTCAAGTATTAAGCAGTTCATTCTACCAAGCTGTCACAGGATTTTAGAGAATTATCTCAAGTAAAAACAATGAAGTGAAATTACAAACAAAAACAAGTTTTGGCAGCCATGATAATAGGTCATATGTTGTGTTTGGTTTGTTGTTTTTTGTTTTTTGTTTTTTGTTTTCTGTAAATGTCTGCACTGAGGATTTCTTTTTGGTTTGCCTTTTATGTAAATTTTTTACGTAGCTATTTTTATACACTGTAAGCTTTGTTCTGGGAGTTGCTGTTAATCTGATGTATAATGTAATGTTTTTATTTCAATTGTTTATATGGATAATCGGAGCAGGCACACTTCTGATTCTGATTGCTATCAGTAATGCCCCCAAATTTTCTCACAAGCACCGAAATCCCAAAGGTGGCAGCTTGTGAAGGCTGGGGACACACACATTGCTCTATTCAAAAACTGTGATTTTTTCTATCACAAGGGAGATGGAGGCAGAGAGTCAGACTGATGAGCAGCCGATGAGCTGATTCTGATCATGCACCACCAGCTGACTTTCCGAAGTAAATCACACATGCATACGGACGCACGTACATAATAATGGTACTCCCAAACTGACAGTTTCGCCTATTTGAAACAAGACATAACACAGAATTTGGGCAGCACTTACCTTCAGAGACAACTGCTAATATATTATTTTCTGTCAAAAGAAAAATGAGAGACAGTTTGGAAAAATCATGGATAACATTCCCATTTTCATAGATCACGATGTAAATCATTGTAATTAAAAATTGGTGTTAAATCCTTTGGGTTATCCACTGCCTTAAAATTATATCTATTTCCTTTAAAAAAAGATATCAGTCAGAATTGGAGATTTTTAACAGTGGTCATTATCAAAGCTGTGTTATTTTCCACAGAATATAGAATATATATTTTTTTCGTGTGTGTTTTTGTTAACTACGCTACAGATATTGAATGCACCTTGAGATAATTTAGTGTTTTTAACTGGTACATAATTTATCAAGCAGTACATGAGAGTGTAATAATAAAATGTCTATGTATCTTTAGTTACATTCAAATTTGTAACTTTATAAACATGTTTTATGCTTGAGGAACTTTTTAGGGTGGTAGTATAAATGGAAACTTTTTGAGGTAGACTGGATAAGGGCCAATAGCTACTTGTGACTAGACTTTTAAACTTTGCTCTTTCAAGCAGAAGCTTGGTTTCTGGGAGAACACTGCGCAGCCATTTTTGTCCCAGGATTTACGTAACTTTACAGAAAAAAAAAGTGAACATCAGATTTCCAGGTAAAAAACTGTATTCTTTAGGAGCAAAAGGAAAACTGATGTTTATTTCTTAGACTGACAGAATAAAAAATTATGATGGCAATGAAAAACAAATAGAAGATAAAGTCAGAAAGAGATTGGGGAATAATATTTTACCACTTCTGCATTAAGAAACACATGTTATTGTACATTTAATAAACTGTTTATTGTCTGGGCAGTAGTGACTCAGTTTAATAAAAGCTTCCTGTAGTGCATTGGTATGGATTAAATACATAAAATATCCTATTAGACTCAACGCTGTATAAAATATTACGGGGAAAAAGAAAATATGTTATTTTGCCTCTAAACTTTGATGTATTGAAGTTTTATTTGGCAGGAAAAAAATTGAATCTTGGTCAATATTTAAACCAAAGTGAAAGGGGAAAAACCAAAGTTATTTTTTTTGCATGGCTAAGCCATTCTGTTATCTCTGTAAATACTGTGATTTCTTTTTTTTTCCTTCTCTCTTTAGAATTTTGTTAAAGAAATTCTAAAATTTTTAAACACCTGCTTTCCACAATAAACCATGAACACTAAAATGAAATCACTTCCATATAATTTTTTTTTCTTTTGGTGTGGGAGATCAAAGATTCAAAGTCTAACTCCTAAGATCTATTTGCAGAAAGAAGCAATGTTGCAATAGAGAGGGTCATACTACAATTATTTCTTGGCTTCCACTTGCTGTAGTAAACTGAGTGCAAAAACAACTGTCAGAACCTAGAGAGCAGAACATTCGCAACTCAGAGTTCTGGACGCACAGCAGAAAGTTTGCCAGGGAAAAGGGGACAGCATTATTACAATTGAATCGATGCCGGGATAAAAAGCGGAGTGTATTTGTGTAACGGCAGCCATCTGCACAGCAAGACTGGGAAGGAAGATAATGCACAATCCTCAACTTCTGAGGTTGCATCTCTCCAATTTCACTCTTTGGAAACAGGAGACAGGTTTTGCCAGTTCAAGTTTCACTTCCTATCTGTGATTACAGGAATTGTATGTGGAAATGGATTAACATACCCGTCTATGCCTAAAAGATAATAAAAATGAAATATGTCTTCACATCTCTCTCACAGCTGTCTTCTTGTCTTCATGAACTAGGCTGTTCATGTGTAGAAAGTAGTCGTCTTTATTAAACAGGGGGGAAATCATTGTGCCTGGAGAGGGAATGCGGCAAAATAAAATTGTCCATGCCTTCCCATTATGTCAGGCGGGCCACCTTAGCCACTCCTAGATTGCAGCAGTGTCTGGTTCTAGAATGTGTCTCCATCTTCAGTGGTAGGATTATACTTACTGTGGGTATCCCATGTGGCTGTCCTAGAAACTTAATTAAGAGGACACTCTTCTATTTCTTCACTCCCTCCATTAACACACCATTCAGCTACCATTTGGAATTACATAGGCATGAACTTTTACTGAAATTCTTTCCCTTCAAAGAAAGATAAAGCCAGCTATGTATACATCAGAGAAAGAGATTACTACTTATTGAAGCAATACTATGTGCTAGGGTCATCCATACATTATTTTATTTAATCCTTAGTAGTTGTAAATATTATTAAATGTTCCCCACTTAATAGCTGAAAACTAAGGTTTAGACAGGTTCTATAACTCCCCAATACATTTAGCTTTTAGGTAGGTAAATTGGGTATTAAACCTGACCTGAGGGGCGCCTGGGTGGCTCAGTCAGTTGAGCGTCCGACTTCGGTTCAGGTCATGATCTCACTCACGGTTCATGGGTTCGAGCCCCACATCAGGTTCCATGCTAGCAGGACAGAGCCTACCTGGGATTCTCTCTCCTCCCCCTCTCTCTGCCCCTCCCCCACTTGTTCTCTCTCTCTCTCTCTCTTTCTCTCTCTCTCTCTCAAAATAAACTGAAAGAAAGAAAGAAAGAAAGAGACAGACATGACCTGATTCTCAAGGTCATGTTGCCCTAGTCTACTATAGTCCCCAAATTTCTTTAATAAAGAAGTTATTCCTTTATTCCTTAATAAAAGAATCCTTCTTTTCATAATATGTAAAGTTGGGAAATATTAATTGACACATGAAAGGCTTACACCATTATTAAATAATTATTCTAAGATGTTCAAATCATATAATAGGCCAATATTACATAATTTTTAAATATCTGTATTTAGATGATTAGATATTTTATTATACATATATAATTATATGTATATATTTAAAGCATATATATTTAAAAGTGATATGACATACATTGCACACATAACATGTGATATAGATATGTCACGCTACATTTTTAAGCAGATGTATATTCCTGTCATACACTAAATACCAGTGACGAGACAGGCACTATGTTGATGTGTTATTTATATGGTTTCACTTTAATCCACACAACATCCTGCTACAGGAGGTGCTGTCTCCACTTTACAGATGAAGACAACGTAAATAACTTTGTCTACAATCACAGACACCAGAGGTGATTGAACCAGGTGATTGAACCCATGCTTAAGTCCAAGTTCTATTCACTCTACTGCTTATTATCTCTGTTAAAAGAATAAACATCTATCTATGCTTGGGGAGGATACCAAAAAGATGGATTTGTAGTAAATAACCTACTCAATCCTCCTAAGTAACTAATGACATTCATATTTAAAGTAATATAAGAAATACGTGGAAACTGCTTTAAAAACAAATTCTATATAAATATTAGTTTTTAATTTATATGTCTAAAGAACCCAATGGAACTAATTCTACTATTAAGACAATCAATTGTCTAGATTTGGCTTTATAACTATAATACTTTAACAATACAAATCCCTAAGTTAAATATGGAATGCTTATTTCTCCTCTAAGCTTTAAAACCACACTGTCTTTCAAAAATATGAAGTCAAAAAATGAGCTCATTTTTTTCCCCAGCATGCTGTCTTCACCTATTCACCATCCTTATTCTAATCCAATTTATTTTTGCTCCAAATCTGTTCTTCTCTCATTTTTCCTTATAAATGCTCCTCAAATGCACAACTATTCATTGGGGAATGAATACACAGGCATAGAACTCCAAAAGCAGATTCCATTCTCAAGTTATCTGTCTTGTCCCTTTTTATTAGCTAGCTTTGGAAAAGGTTTTACCTTGTGATGGCCAAGCAGCTGAATGAGAGAAAGATGCTCAGTTACACACACACACACACACACACACACACACACACACACTGTGGGCTATTTTACCCCATTTCCTAGAAGGGAGGACATAGAATTTTCTGATCAAAAAAAGAATGTTTTGAAGGACTGCAAAATGTTTTTAAATAGGACGCAGCTATGGAGTTAAAATATTCAAGATATTTGATGACAGCCATTCGTATGTGTAATAAACAGATACAATAGCACATACTAGACTCAATAGTTGCAGTGAAATTTGTATGAGTGAACTTAATTTTATAAACTCTATACTTCAAAGAAATAAATAAGGTTCTCAACATCATAGAGGCTCAAAATAAATTATTATATTCTTTGAGAAAACTTGTATTATCAGAGAGTAGAGGCTATGGTCTCCAGAAGGTACAGCATTCGCTAAAATTGGAAGCTGACAGCAACTCAATTTAGACTATTTATGAGATAATCAAAATGAAACCTCAGCTTTTCCCATAAATATTTTTTTCTGATTATATTTTCCCAGGTAAGTCAGGATAAATTAAGCTTCAATTAGCAGTTTAAATTGATGGCTTGATTCATATACCCTCTGAGATGTTCACTTCCACAGAAATAACTGTTAAAATTTTGGCAGCCCTATACATTTCTTTGAATTCTCATCAGTAAGAAAACCTCATTATTAGTAAAATAAGATGTAGTTACTGCTTAGAAACTGATTCACAGCACTCTCCCTGGAATGGCTCATTAAGGAAATGGAATATTTCTGTTAAGAAAAGGTTTATGTCATAACAGAAGTCTATGGGGGAGGGGAAGAAAAAAAAAGAGGTTAGAGAGGGAGAGAGCCAAAGCATAAGAGACTCTTAAAAACTGAGAACAAACTGAGGGTTGATGGGGGGTGGGAGGGAGGGGAGGGTGGGTGATGGGTATTGAGGAGGGCACCTTTTGGGATGAGCACTGGGTGTTGTATGGAAACCAATTTGACAATAAATTTCATATTAAAAAAAAAAGAAAAAGTTTATGTCTAACAGTCAATCTTTGGATGCTAAACTGTTATGAAAACTCAATTCACCCAGAAAATTTGGGCTTCTACATTATTGGCAGTAAGTAACACTATGTTCCTTTTTCTCAGACTGATTAGAAAGCTTCAAATAGTCTTTGTATTGAGAGACAGACATTACCTATTGTTGAATCTGATTCCAAGAGGAATGATTATTTTTAAAAAACATTTGCAGGTTCTCTTACAGGAGCAATCCTTCTGTGACTTTTCTTAATTTGGAGAGCTTTGTTTTTCATATATAATCGTTGCATATAAGCTGTTTAAAAAGAGGACGAGTTTTTGGTCACAAAGGCAACACCACAAAAAACACATACGCAACACCAACTCCCCCATGTTCCTAACTAATAATCTGTTTTCACAGAAACACAATTAAATAGTGCCTGTAGTGACTTTTGTTACTCTTTCATTCTTTGGAGTTTAATTTTTCTCAAACACAATAACATGTAATAAAGTTATTAAGATATGAGATATGTACTTCACAGTTATCACCACAGGACTCCTTATATTTTTTGGTGTCCTGACGCTAATGCAATGTATGGAATCAGTGTTCAATTCAGAGGGTTGTGAAGATTTGTGAGGATTAACGCTGCTGTTTTTTTGTGGGATTTCTGCAAAATAGAGCAAGTGAAATTTACACAAATCCCCCCACCACCATTGCCTGGGGACTGTTTGCACTGAAGAGAAACTGGCCGTGAGGCAGCTTTTGTTGGTTTGGCTCCATTAGCCCCCACTCCTAGTGTTGGAGGTAGGGTCTGTATGTGTATATAGGTTGGGGGTTGGGAAATCTGCTTCTCAATTTCTCCTTTAAAATGATTTTTCCAAGCATTTGATCCCAGCGGTTGGGAGCAAAGTCAAATGGGCTTTACCAAAATAGTTTACATTCCGATTTAGAAGTGAAAGACCAGAATGGAGCAGCAGAAGTTTGGAAGGTTGGATGAGCACAGGGAGCTGTTCACTTATGATTTGGTTCCCCAAATGAGCTCAAGTTTCCAGATTTAAAGCACATATCTCTATAATTACAGTTAGCTGAGCTTTTGCTAACAGTTGACTTTGTGTGATGAAGCACGTCAGTAACAGTTCACACAGTCTTTGATTTTATCTTTGGCTCATATTTTCTTCTTAAAAGAAGCTACTATAGCTATATCAAAGTATGGGCCCTTTCCTTCCATCCCACTCTGTGTATTTCAGAAGATGCTTCCTAAAGTTAAATGCTTTTGCAAAAAAAAAAAAATCACCCTGTTCCTGTATCTTGTGTGGTCTGTTTGTTGCCTTAGATGCCCTAATTCTCCACTCTTACCTGTCTCCATCCCCTTTGCATGTGTGTTTGCAGTTTTACCCACAAAATGTCAGGCCATATTTTTTCACCCCTTGACATTAGTTTCAGCCATCTGATTTGGTTTAGCCAATAAAATCACATGGAAGTGATGGTTTTATAGTTCTGAGTCTGGGACTCAAGTGGCCTGCCATGTTTCTTCTCGCCTCTTATACTGTCATCGCTGTGAGAAAGGACAAGCTAAGGCAAGCCCGTTAATGCCAGGAGGAGGTTGAGGACACACGGAGCAGATCTGCACCAGTTAAGGTGCCTCAGACAAGCCCAGTCTAGAGCAGGGCTCCTAGCCAGCCCATAGCCACATGAGCAAACCCAACCAAGATCAAATCTACATCAATCTACATATGTTGGGCATCAGTTGAGCCCAATCTACGTTACCTGTCAATCCGATGATCCATGGACACGTAGGCTACAATAATAAATGAGTACTGTTTTACACCACTGAGTTTCAATATTGTTGTTATGCAACAACAGGTCACTGGTACACCTTTTCAGAAGCAACTGACTTTCCTGGTTGGTTGATTAGGTCAGGATAATATCAAGAACAGACACATCTTATTAGAGCCGCAATTTTAGACTTCTGTGCTTTTGAAATGTTTCCTTCTTTCCTGAGCTTCCTAGGACCAGCATTCACTACCTAGGGCCCCCAAGGCCTGTACATGCTATTAAATATACGTTGGCATCAACATGTAAGAATTATTTGTAGTAATGCCAGGTTGCTATTTAGAGATCTTTCTTAACTGTGTAAATCACATGCAACTCTCTTGACAGACAGGGCACATTATGTGTTCTCGTCTGGCTGTGGTCCACATTTGTCCTTTTACATTGTTCTGGAAGTTCAGCATTCAAGACAGGTTCATATAATTGCTCTCTCTGTATGCCCCCATAATTACATGCCAATACCTTTTCCCAAATTAGGAATTATATTCAGGCTAGATATTCCGCTGACACCACATTCCTCACCAAATGTCAGAGTCTCTTTAAAAATATTCTCTGCTCAAAAGCCCTAATTAGGTTTTCAGTAATTCATGTCATTGGTCATTAGGACAATCATACAAATCAGCAGGCTCTCAGGTGCTGAGGCACTAAATCGGAAAGTGAATCTTAAAGATCACAGACAATATCCTAAAAGAGATCAGAAGTTTCCTCACTGCTTTCATTAACCTTTTTCTTATGTTTTCACATTTTAGGCATAGATTCTTTAGACCTGTAAAATTGCTCCCCAGAAAGTTTCAATGTTAGGAGAAGGAGATATGAATGGGATTGTTTAAATAAGAAACAATCAGAAACAGTTAATAAACATACCTATGCATACACCCTCGCCACATTTTCCTGCAAGCCATGCGGCTTCTGACTACCCACTACATCCTGGATAAAGTAATGGTGGCAGTGGTGTAAGGGCAGAGGTGGGTATTTTGTTTTTTGTGTCCCCCAAACAGCACAGGACATTTTTGAAAGACTGGTGTACTTACTGGTTTAAAGAAAAAATTGTAGTCTTTAGAAACAAGTAGACTTTGAATGGACTTCTAAATGAACGGGGATCTACAATTTATTAGCAGTGAGGCCTTGAATGTAACACCAGAAACTTTGAGCCTCAGTTACCTCATCTGTAAAATGGCAGCAACACTAGTTACTTCAGAGCTTATTGCCCTTTAAAGAATAAAATGTGCATGTGAAGCAGAAAATGACACTTTGCCCAGCTGTTGGGTACAAATTAGAGATCACCACAGGGTGGGAAAACCCAGCTCAACAGAATGTAACTTACAGAGACTGAGACAGTAAGCAAAGAAACGGGCGTTATTTAACTATGCAAACTAAAAGTGTCTTTTCTCACTTTGGGGAAGCAGAGTCTCAGCTCCACTGAGGTCACAGCACCAGACTTGCTCATGGTGGATTAGTCTATTTAAATTAGTCCATTAGATTAGCCCTTGGGCAAATGCTGGCCTAGCTCTTCATGGGTATTTCTGGAAATGGTCTCCTCATATACGTAAGAGTTTTCATTTTAGCTGAAGTCAGGTCTGTGTTCCTCTCAGCAGAGTAGATGGCAATGTCGAGGTCTGATAAAGGCAAAAGGATGGCAGTTCCTGCTGTATAGTAAGCACTCCACATATGTACGTTCATCTTACTGCGTCCTTTTCTACTGCACTTAGCGGCCATGTGGACCTACGTGGCCCAGTACAGGTAAGATCGATGGGATGCTGTTTGGGGTGACATCGCCTCTTCCAATTCTATCCGTTTAGTTACTTGCTTCCTTTGTATCTCAGTCTATAGGAGCTCTGTGGCCTGGTATGCTATGGTGGGGGAAAATAATAGTAATAATAATAATAAATTAAAATAAACAGCTTTAAATATCCTCCAAGGCCAGAGATCTGGAAGCCATCAGCGGGTAAGAAACTTCCTACCTCACGAGTGTTTTCCCTCCTCCTTCCCCATGCTCCACGTCCAGAGAGTTGAAGGTTGAGAAACAGAGTCAGGATGGGATGGGGATGGACAAAAAAGCAGGCACACCCCAATTCTGTGCCCAAGTCTTAGAGCAAAATGAGAAAAAGAAAGGCTTTATGTCACAGTGGAGATTAAATTGTTAATTCCTGTCTTAAACTGGACACTCTACTAAGTTGAGACTATGTGACAAAAAACTGACTGTTATCTCTCAGGGAAACAAAAATTCATGAATCGTGTTTCAGTTTCCATCCAGGGGTAGGGAATGAAAAAACACAGCTCTTTTCTGTTTGAGTGTCTGGTTCTTGAGACTGAAAGTCATTGAGTGGACAATACAGCAACCAAGACAGTGGCTAATTTTGCCTCATTTCTTACTTGTATACCTCGGCTTAACAAGGAAAAATGATCATTTGCACTGTGGAGTCCATAAATGACATTGCCGGGGCTGCTGAAAGCAATCAGGTGTTTGTAGACAAGAACTATGTCAGTTGTAATTTCTTTCTTACGGTTCCTTCCACTTTTCCTCTCTTTTGCAAGTCCTACACACCCCACCAAATACAGGATGGCACAAATTATCTGATCACCATTACAACTAATGAGAAGAGCTTTCTATTGTGCACAGTTGCAAATTCGATTTTGTAGATGAATCTATCTTCTGTTTGTCCTGATAGGAAACTTTTTAAGCAGCCTTATAGAATCCTTGCAATTACTGCCAGTGATAGTAGATTTAAAGGATTTGGGGTCATTGATCTAAATTAATGCATGGTCTGATTAGAAAGCACACTGCAATGTAATTCATCCTTTAAAGGATCTTTTCCAGAATTAAAATAACACACGGTTAGAGTATCATTTCCTTGAGCTTCCTCTGCATCTCAGGCAGCTAATAATTAACATGCAAGGAGGATCATTCCAAATTCAACGTTTAATACCGCTGACATGTCCCTCCCTTAGAAGCTAGCAATTTTAACCCCTTTACTATTAATTTGATTAATGCAAACTACTGTTATGTGGCTGTGAAGGAACAGACGCAAATCAAATGTAGCACATTGATTCATTAAAATTTAAATTGCTGAAAATGATATGCTCTTTGGCTTGTGGTATCAAGCAAAGGAAAAAAATATTCCCCGTATAAAATAATAGATTTGTTCCTATATGAAGAATCCAGGGAAATATTTTAAATTCAAAATGACTATGTGTATCTGGGAATGATATATATCCTCTGTGGATTTAAGGGAGGAAAAATAAAATCTGTAATACACATGAATGACAGCAAAGGAACCCCAAAGGCAACTTAGTTAACCAAGAACTCATGTGCTAAATAAGAGGGTCATCTGGGCTGCAAACAACACCTTAGAGAAATATAACCAAGATCATTTTATAAACATCATTTATGTTTCATTTTCCATGCTGTTGCCCTTTTTGCATTTCACTGATCATCATTTTAGGCAGAAGTTTTTCTTCTTCACCTTGAAGAATACATGATATTCTGTAGAAAATAGCTCCATCTGTAATTGTGATTTTAAAGTGTCACACCCATAGAAACATTCACATACATACGTTTATTTGTGTAATATGCAAATATAAAGAATTTGAAGGTCAGGAAAGCAATTCCTAAAGAGTCCAAATTGGTAGCAGAGAAAAAAATGCATTTCTTATTTCAACATTGTTGACTTGTGATATTGCATTCATCTACAATGTCTTCCCCCCTATAATTATCAAATGCTTCAAGACTGAAACCAACTGCATAAAGTTGTGATCTTTATTTAATTTTCTAATGACTTCCAAGCACCCGTGCTAATGTCTACTTCATGATAGGCAGTCAATAAACATGTGGAATAAATATGGAAGGGAAGGTGGTGAGAAGGTAGGGAGACAGGAAGATAGATGGCCACTGGGCACAAGTCGGCAATTAAAGAGAGGATTTAAACCCAGGCACTCAACTAGCTGCTTTGATTAGATTCTGTCTCCACATGTCATGATGTTTAAGTGAACCTTTTTTTTTTTTTCTTTCTAACTACTCAGCAATCCTAGGGCCTGCATTTTACTTTCTCACATTTAACATCTCTGTAATCGAGATACAAGTGATGCCCAATGATGCTTTACTTTGCCTGGCAGCAATCAGGACAGTTGTCACTTTAAGAGAAAATATGAAAAGCTTCAGCATTGAAACTTACAAAATTAAATTTCAGTACATTGGAGGAAAATTAGAAGCATTCTTTTAACCTGTAGGATATAAATAATTACAGGAGGAGATAGAAAAGGCATGGACCAAATGGGTTGAATAAGTTCCAAATGGAACTCAAAGGCAGGCTACGTCTATATCATTGCAAAACTGACTTAAAAGTCCAGCACCGTGGGCTTTAATTATGTTTTGGTTCTTGATGGCACAAAGGAAAATATGTGGAAAAACATGGACCTTGATTACTGAATTGAAAAGCAACGTGGAAAGTCGTACTCTGGTAAGAAATTTTAGGAATTCTTAGCCAACATAGTTTGCTAATATTATCGATTTTATGTATACTAACATATGCTTCAAAACAAATGTCTAAATAACACTATAGGAATTCCTTCAGAAGGTAGCAAATAAAAATCGATGTGATAAAACATTGTGCTAGAGTTTAATTGACGGCATTTTTCTTTCCTATTATATAAAATAATTGTAAGTCTTAAAATTGATGATATTTGAATCAATGAAATATAGTTTATGATAAATAAGCCAAGGACAAAACACAAAGAGTGATTTGCATTAGCTAGAATGGCATAAGCAATACTCTTTAATGAATTTGCTATTCTACAGATAAGAAAGGAATGACATTGAACCTTTGGAAACTTCCCTGTTTGTAAGCATTGAGTGTCCTTGGGGAAAGTTATTTAACCTTTTCTTAAGCCTCAGGTTCTTCATCTGTGAAACAATAAAAATAATGCCTCCCACAAAAGATTGTTATGGGAAGTAAATGAGTACAAGAAACCCAGTGCCTGGTCCCTAGAAAGCATTTATAAGCAATTGCCATTATTTTTATTTGCTTGTGTCTACACACCTCTCAGACAGACATTCAAGGTCTTCCAGAATATGGCTCAATGCCTATTATTTCCCAAGGGAACTACTTGCTCCTCCTTTGCTCCTGTGGTTTAGTACCTGCATCTAATGCTCTCCTCCCATCGCTCCCATTTCCTGTCAAACTATAAAATCCTACTTATCATTCCAAATTCAACTCATTCGTTGCCCTGTACTCCCTGTAAATTGGTCGTTAAATTTGGATACTTGAGTAGATTTAGGTGCCATTATTTAGGCAAATATCTCCTATAGGCTTTTTGTATCACATCAGGGGGCACATGTCTGGTGGTCTCACTTTTTAAAAAATGGTAGTAAGTATATATGACATAAAATTTACCATCTTAATCTTTTTTTTTAAGTTTTACTTATATATTTATTTTGAGAGAGACAGCGTGAGTGGGTAGGGACAGAGAGGGAGAGAGAATCCCAAGAAGGCTCCATAGAGCCAGTGCAGAGCCCTACATGGGGCTTGAACTCGTGAACCGTGAGATCATGACCTGAGGTGAAATCAAGAACTGGACTATTAACTGACTGAGCCACCTAGGTGCCCCCATCGTAATCACTTTTAAGTATACGGTTCAGTCAGATTAAATCATTATCCATTCCCACAACTCTTTCCATCTCATAAAACTGAAACCCCATACCCATTGAACAACATCTCCCCATTCTCCCCTCACCCCAACCCCTGGCAACCACTATTATCATTTCTTTCTGTCTTTATGATTTTGACTATTCTAAGTGTCTCATATGAGAAGAATCATACAGTATTTCTCTTTTTGTGACTGGCGTATTTCACTTACCATCATGTCCTCAAGTTTCATCCATACTGTAGCATGTCAGAATTTCCTTCTTTAGGACTGAATAATATTCCACTGTATGTAATTACTTATCTATTCATCCATTGATTATCCCCTGGATTGCTTCTGTATTTTAGCTATTGTGAATAATGCTGCTGTAAACAAGGGTATACAGATCTCTCTTCAAGTTCCTGATTTCAATTCTTTTAGGTATATACCCCGAAGTGGAATTGCTGGATCATATAGCATTTCTCTTTTTAACTTTTTGAGGAACCACCCTACTGTTTTCCAGTGGCTGTACCAGTTTACATTCCCACTAACAGCGCACAAAGGTAGCACTTTTTCTACATCTTCACCAACAGTTGTGAAGTGGTAGTCTTACTTTTAGTGATGACTGGATTTGGGCTTCAAGGTGCTTATCGTGATGTTTCCTATTGACATTTAACAAGTGGTTGAACATCCATTGCTGACCTTTTCCCAGTTCCGTTGGTAATTTAGTGGTTTATAACATGACAAATTTCTAATTATATCATTTCATCTGTATTTATTAGATGAAATTCTTCTATAAAGAACGTGCACACAGTCATTACTTGGTTACCCTAAAATAGGTTTATACAGGAAAGGAAGAACAGATGCCCAGTTCTTGGATCAGTTTTTAATTTTTTTAATGTTTATTTATTTTTGAGAGACAGAGAGAGACAGATCACGAGTGGGGAAGGAGCAGAGAGAGAGGAATACACAGAATCCAAAGCAGGCTCCAGGCTATGAGCTGTCAGCACAGAGCCCAATGTGGGGCTTAAACTCACAAACCATGAGATCATGACCTGAAAGTCGGTGCTTAACCAATCAAGCCACCCAGGCACCCCAATCAGTTTTTTAGAGAAATTGGGTCTAGGGAGCTCCAAATGGTGACCAAGGAGTATTCTTAAGAATTTTAATAAACAAATAGATTTTTATATATGTTGTGTGTTCCAATTCATGTGGTCATTATTCTTTTTCGATATATTGTTCTATTTTAGGCCAGGGTGAGGGAACCCTTTCCTTTTGGTTTCTGTTTTCTTCTGATATGAACTCATTGGTCTGGATAAATTCCTTATTTCCTGTTACAATAAGATGCCCCAGTTTCATCTTCCTGATTTCTGCCCTAAGTCTGGCTGAAGACAGCTATTTCACCAAAAGTCCTAGGATGTTTCAGTGTAAAATCATGTTTACAAACCACACGAGTTCTCATTGCTACTAGGCTTTTCCTGTGAACAGTCAGGAAATAAATGTAGTTTTTTAAGAGAGAAAAAAATGAGTTTCCAAATCAAATTTAAGATTACAGGTTTTTTTTTTCTGTTGTTATATTTTATACAGGTATTTCTTTCTCTGTTTTCTTTTTGTTTGTCAGTTTGTTTGTTTACTTTTTGATTTAACTTTATTTTTTATTTTTGAAAATTTACATCCAAATTAGTATATAGTGAAGCAATGATTTCAGTAGATTCCTTAATGCCCCTTACCCATTTAGCCCATCCCCACTCCTACTCTCTGTTTTCTTTTTTAAAGTAAACTCTACCCCAAGGTGGGGCTCAAACTCATGACCGCAAGATCAAGAGTCACATGCTCTACTGACTGAGCCAGCCAGGTAAACTTTTCTCTGTTTTCTCAGGCTGAAAAACCTCCTTCTTTAACTCCATTAATAATTACCTATTTTTACCTTAAAAAAACTGTTGCATATTTTATTTTTAAGTTTATTTACTTTTCAGAGACAGAGAAAGAGCGCACACACAAGTAGGGGAAGGGCAGAGAAAGAGAGAGAGAGAGAGAGAGAGAGAGAGAGAGAGAATCCCAAGCAGGCTTCACACTGCTAGCACAGACCCAGTGGGGGCTTGAACTCACAAATCCTGAGATCATGACCTGAGCCAGAACTAAGTCAGTTGCTTAACCAACTAAGCCACCCAGGCGCCCCAATAACCACTGTACTTTTAACATAACAATGTATTTACTTGGGCGCCTGGGTGGCTCAGTCGGTTGAGCGTCCCATTTGGGCTTGGGTCATGATCTTGCGGTCTGTGGGTTCGGGCCCTGCGTCGGGCTCTGTGCTGACAGATCGGAGTCTGGAGCCTGCTTCAGATTCTGTGTCTCCCTCTCTCTCTGCCCCTCCCCCGCTCATGCTCTGTCTCTCTCTCTCTCTCTCTCTCTGTCAAAAATAAACATTAAAATTTAAAACAACAACAACAACGTATTTACTACTAAAAGTAGTCACTTGAAGCTTTTTTTAAACCTGAAGGAACTTTCTGGGATGTTACATAATCAACAGCTGAAATCACTTGTTTCAGTTCGTTTTTAACTTAAATTTCTTCTTCCTATTTAATATATTTTTTCTCAACTGTATAAAACATTTTTATATGTTTTTATATGTTTTAATGTCAAAATTATAACACAAGTTCACACCTTAACCTATCTCCTTCTTTACTATAATGCTTCCTTCCTGAAAGGTAATCATTGTTAATTGAATTTTTAAAGTTTCTTTTGTTTCCTTCTGAAAAGTAAATAATCTAATATCTATTCCAGATAGTTACAGACAGACAGACAGACAGACAGACACACACACACACACACACACAAGTTCATATCTTCATATTTCCTGCACTTTTCACAAAACACAGCATATGATAAATAGTATTCTGCTCCTTGCCTTTTTTCACCAGATCATACACCCTGGTGATCACTGCATGTGGGTATATAGAGATCAGCCCCTCCATTTTTATAGCTACATTGTACTCCATTCTGTGATTGCACCATGACTGACTCAATTAGTCCCCTATTGGTGAATGCTTCTGTTGTTTGCATTTTTTAATATTACTTATAAAGCTTCAGTGAATAGACTTGTGCACACTGAACCTCATAATTTTTTCCAGTATATTATTTAGTATATATTCCTAAAAGTGGAAATTCTGAGTCAAGGTACACCTCCATAGAGTAGGATAATATACCCCAGCAATGCATGAGTTGTGTTATTTCACAACCCTTGAGTGCAATATGTAAGAAATATATCTTAGTTTAGTTTTAATGTGAATTCTCTTATTTCAAGAAACATTAAATATCTCTTGTCAAACTTCTTTTTCTGTGAACAGGTACAGGACTGTTATTTGGCGGGGAGGAGGGGTGGAGTGTGGGGGGGGAATGGACAGGTGGGCACAGGGAATCTGTGCTTTTATTGGCCCAGCAGGCGACTTGAGGGAGAAGAAGCAAGAGAAGCACGTGGCCCCAATGCAGGCAGACCATGCCTCATGAGCTGGTAGGTGAGGGAGAACTTGCCCAGGTAGTGGCCAATTATCTCAGACTTGATTTTCACCTGGTTGGGGCTTTTGCTCTTGTAGATGCCCACTATTGGCTCACCCATTGCAGCAGGATGATTATAACAGACAGGTGCGTCTTCACTACCTTGGGCTTCTCCAGGGGCCACACCTCCTATATAATCATGAGCAGGCGCAGCAGCAGGATGTGTTACCCGCAGGCCCCGGCCATAGCCCGTGTCCCTCTCAGGCCTGTACAGTTCTCTCAGCTGCTCCTAGGACACGTCCAGCAACTGATCAAGGTCCATATCAAGGTAGGTGAACTTGAGGATGGTCTGCTTCTTCTGCTGTACTTCGGCTCATTTTATTCTTGGGTTGTTGGCTTTTTCTTCTCAATTTTAGATATTGTTTTATTTTAGGGATTCTCCAAAGAAACCCAGTTGGGCATAGATATATATATATAGAGAGAAAGACTTATTTTAAGAAATTGGCTCATGTGATTGTAAGGGTTTGCAAGTGTGAAATCTGTAGAGCAGGCTGGAGATTCATGAAAGAGATGATGTTTCAGTCTTCAGGTCACAATTTGTAGGCTGGAAATAGACAAGGTTCTACGCTGCAGTCTTAAGGCAGAATTACTTCTTGAAGAAAACTGTCTTTGTTCTTAAGGTCTTCAGCTGATTATATGAGGCCACCCACATTAGAGATTAATTTGTTTTATTCAGTCTACTGACTTAAATGTGAATTACATCTGGGGCACCTGGGTGGCTCAGTCGGTTGAGTGTTTGACTTTGGCTCAGGTCATGATCTCATGGTTGGTGAGTTCAGCCCTGCATCAGGCTCCGTTCTGACAGCTCAGAGCCTGGAGCCTGCTTCGGATTCTGTGTCTCCCTCTCTCTCTGTCCCTCCCCCACACTCTCTCCCCCTCTCAAAATAAACAAACATAATTTAAAAAATTACCTTAAATGTTAATCACATCTAAAAAATAACTTCACAACAACCTCCAGAGGGGTGTTTGACAAACAACCGGGCACCATAACCTAGCCAAATTGACACGTAAAACTGACCATCACAAATACTAGAGATGTTTTCCCCAAGTTGTCAACTCTATTTTGGCATTGTCTAGCTCAAATGTGATACATAATAAGTATTCAAATATTTGTTGTATTAAGTTGACATCTATTTACAGATATTAGCCATTTTTAGAGTAAGTTGCCCACTGAGAATTATTAAATTGTATTAAAGTCTTTGCACTTCAATTAGAATATTAGTCATTTGTTTTTGTGAAGATTACTAACACTTTGCATTCATTTTTCACTCATAAGGCTGAAGTGAAAACTTTTTTATATACTCACAGAAACATTGGGTTTCTTTAAGAAATAAGTCATAGGATATCTCTATAAGAGGAAATGTCCTTTTAATTCTCAAATATACACATATGTGGTTCTTCTATGGTGAATGAAAACATTTGAACATCTGAGGATGAATTCCCACAAAATATTCCGTGTATGTGAATTTTTATTTCCCCAGAAACACACCAAGCCGTTTCTTTCCCTGGAAATTTTTTTTTTTTTTGTAATCTGTCATACAAGTAGTCCCCACCAGCATCTTAAACACCCCGTCTCTTGGCTTCAGTGACTGGTTCTGATCAAGATAGAATGATTTGTGTCCTTTCCTGGGACTTCTTACCTGGGGAAGAGAGAGAGAGCCAGTTTCAGTCTCTCTCTAGTATGGCTAATGTAATCTTCTGAATCTATGCCTTCTAATGTGTTTTGAAGGAGCTGATCAACTGTAAAAGTAAATAATGCCCACCTAAGGAAGAAACAGACCCACTACAAGGAGCAAGCACTTAAGCTTCCAAGCCCACCTGTTCCCAAGGTACCTAACTTCCACCTGTTCTTTATTTAAGCTGCCTTTTGGATAAGCTGGTATGGCTTTGGTTTCTGTCACGTGCAACCCAGAGAATCCTAATGTACATAGGTGCTCAGAAGTTTTGCACATTGTTTTAGGAGATTTAGGGGCTTCCTAAAGAAGTCCATCTTTGCAGCCTTATCCTCAAATATGAATCTCTGCTCAAAGCTACCCTTCAGTTCTGCCAACATTAGTCTCTATGTACAATTTACCCAGGAAAACACTAATTATCAAACTCTTTTGCCTCGTAGCTTTCACGCACTTGATCACATTCAGCTCTTATTGCCACAATACACGCAAATAGACATCTCGTCCTCATTTTCTATCTAAAGACCCTGAAGCTAGAAAGGTTAAGTAACATTTTCTAAACTGATACAGCTAAACTAAACCTGGTATTTTTGTTTCAAATCTGGAGTTCTTTCTCCCATTGCTTCTTAGCAGTATTGACTATTGCTTGTTAATAATTTTAAGTGACAGTTCTGAAATTTGCCTTTTAATATATAATTTAATTGAAACAGGAAATTGCTGTTGCCAATCTAAAAATGTAATAATGGAAATATGTATAAAATGTACTTGTAAAAGAAAGTTTTAGATTGCTTATGTGCATATCACCTCACACCAGTTTTAAATAAACTGATGATTAGCGATAACATGCTAAAGCACACTGAATTCAGAAAATCCTTAGAAGAGCTGTAGTAATAGTGTCATTATAAATAATTAGAAGTGTCTGTAACACATCCACCTTCAAAAGTTTGTATAAAATTACTGCCAAGTAACCCGCCTAGCATCATCTTCCCACTTTGATTTCGTTTCTACGAGAATCTATTTATCCCAGTGGAGAGCGAAATCCACAGAAGACGACCATGAGAACAAAGCGCATGACTATGTGGGAGGGCTTGCGTTCCTTTCCTAAATACAAGCACACGAATCAGCTCTTGCAAGTTTGCATTTCAGAAATAATTGAGACAGCAGGGGAAATCATGCTCCACATTATCCCAAGTGGGACAACCTGTTCTTCAGATCGTTGCTAGGCTAGCAGAGGAGGGAATCCACAGAGGAGATCAACAAGCCTGTGTTCCACCTCTGCTCACCTTCCCCACCAACCCCAGCCCCTCACTGGTGAAATAAGAGATTTTTCCTTTTGATCAGGCAGTATCCGCAAACGTCACATGAGAACGTGTAAAAAAGCACAGTGAATACAACCGGAGGACTTTGGCTTAGCCGTGGCTGTGCTGTAACCGCTGTCCTAGATTCTGTCCTCTCTGTCCAGCGACTACGTGAGATTTGTCTTCGCTGGGTTTACAAAAAGGCTTCTGTGCTCCTTTGTGACTGGAATACATAGATTTCCGGTTCTCAGTGGGGTTTTCAGGTTGCTCAGAAGCTCTGTGATTTACAAGTCCCCCTGGGTGCATTGGATCTGGTTAACTCCCAATTCCCTTACTCCGGGAATGAATATTTTCTTGGCTAACAGAATACTTGCAGCCTAAAATTAGCTCCTCCTGGGTAGAATACATTGTGCTGCGACATCCTTCCAGCTAACCTTGACTCCCCTGCTTCTCTCAGACTTCTAAGCTGTTGGCAGACAAGGCAGCCAGGCAGGAGGTCTGTCTTCTTCCTTTGTCATCCCTCACAGAGCCTAATCAGGTGCTTTGAGCCCAGTAGGTGCCCAGAAAATGTCTGTCAGGCCACCCCTGGTCTCCCAGAAGGTGGGACCAGAGTGCTACTTCTTCCCAGGAAGGCTCCGTTCTTCCCATCCCCACCACCAAGCACTAAAGATCTGGAATCAGACAGCTTGGATGTATGTCTGCAGCCACTTGCTCAGCGCTGTTCTGAAGTTGTGACAGGGCTAGTTGAAATGGGCGCTGGGTTCAGAGTAAGTTTTTAACCGAAGGTGGGTCAAGATGGACAGAGCAAATCTGTGCATAAAGAAAGAGCATTAGAAAGTTGAGCATGAACTGCATGCTAGGCATTTTCCATTCATGCATTCACTTCATGCTGGTAAAGAGTTGATGCTTATTGTCTCAATGCTGTTGCACAGAAGTAAGGCTTAACTGATGCAGTCCCATACAGAAAGACCGGAGGGACTATATCGGACTGCAGAACTCAGGCCCTTCCTCTGAGACCATTCTGCCTCCAGAGAAGGAAGAGTGCAGGGCACACATTAGTGTTCGCTTCACATCTCACAGCCAACATCTGGGCAGGAAATAGAGGGAGAGAGGATTGTGGAGGGAGAGAGGATTGTGGAGGGAGAGAGGATTGTGGAGGGAGAGAGGATTGTGGAGGGAGAGAGGATTGTGGAGGGAGAGAGGATTGTGGAGGGAGAGAGGATTGTGGAGGGAGAGAGGATTGTGGAGGGAGAGAGGATTGTGGAGGGAGAGAGGATTGTGGAGGGAGAGAGGATTGTGGAGGGAGAGAGGATTGTGGAGGGAGAGAGGATTGTGGAGGGAGAGAGGATTGTGGAGGGAGAGAGGATTGTGGAGGGAGAGAGGATTGTGGAGGGAGAGAGGATTGTGGAGGGAGAGAGGATTGTGGAGGGAGAGAGGATTGTGGAGGGAGAGAGGATTGTGGAGGGAGAGAGGATTGTGGAGGGAGAGAGGATTGTGGAGGGAGAGAGGATTGTGGAGGGAGAGAGGATTGTGGAGGGAGAGAGGATTGTGGAGGGAGAGAGGATTGTGGAGGGAGAGAGGATTGTGGAGGGAGAGAGGATTGTGGAGGGAGAGAGGATTGTGGAGGGAGAGAGGATTGTGGAGGGAGAGAGGATTGTGGAGGGAGAGAGGATTGTGGAGGGAGAGAGGATTGTGGAGGGAGAGAGGATTGTGGAGGGAGAGAGGATTGTGGAGGGAGAGAGGATTGTGGAGGGAGAGAGGATTGTGGAGGGAGAGAGGATTGTGGAGGGAGAGAGGATTGTGGAGGGAGAGAGGATTGTGGAGGGAGAGAGGATTGTGGAGGGAGAGAGGATTGTGGAGGGAGAGAGGATTGTGGAGGGAGAGAGGATTGTGGAGGGAGAGAGGATTGTGGAGGGAGAGAGGATTGTGGAGGGAGAGAGGATTGTGGAGGGAGAGAGGATTGTGGAGGGAGAGAGGATTGTGGAGGGAGAGAGGATTGTGGAGGGAGAGAGGATTGTGGAGGGAGAGAGGATTGTGGAGGGAGAGAGGATTGTGGAGGGAGAGAGGATTGTGGAGGGAGAGAGGATTGTGGAGGGAGAGAGGATTGTGGAGGGAGAGAGGATTGTGGAGGGAGAGAGGATTGTGGAGGGAGAGAGGATTGTGGAGGGAGAGAGGATTGTGGAGGGAGAGAGGATTGTGGAGGGAGAGAGGATTGTGGAGGGAGAGAGGATTGTGGAGGGAGAGAGGATTGTGGAGGGAGAGAGGATTGTGGAGGGAGAGAGGATTGTGGAGGGAGAGAGGATTGTGGAGGGAGAGAGGATTGTGGAGGGAGAGAGGATTGTGGAGGGAGAGAGGATTGTGGAAGATTACAATTAATACAATAGCTTAGAAGTAGAGAGTGGCTGGAAATTTCCTAGAAGCAAACTTGCAAAACAAATTTAAGAATATAACTGGCTTTAGAGATAAACATAAAAACTGGGACATTTTAGTATGTTCACTAACTGGACCTTAAATAAAAACTTAGGAAAAGAAAATAACAGCGCATTTTAGGTTTGCAATTCTAATGAATGGGCTTTCCCATGCTATGGAAGTATGCAAAGTTGCTGAAAAGGGGGTAGTTAAGGATGTGTTCACTCTTGTATCCATCCAGGACCATATTCTGAATTGGTTGCCAGCACTGGCTCACACAATCTATTTGGGTTTCTTACTTCTTCAGAGGAATGGTCAGCAGACGTGGGCAATCAAGCATCACTATCTGCTAACAGCATATCCAGGGAACACTTGTGTGGCAGTCAATAGTGGCCGCTGCTCAGGAAAAGATAACAGGTTTTCATCAATCACTCAGAGTGGGAAGGAATGTCTGAGGCTACAACCCACCTATTCAAGTGTGGCATCCATTTGTCTGGAGTAGAGTCTCCCACGGGGAAGGTTTGGGAGGAAATGGCAAAAGGCATTAACACTTATCAGACCCCTCCTACTTCCTACTATCTTTACATTAATTCCTTTATAACTATCCTGAGGTAAAGGTTACTGCCCCATTTTACAGAAGAAGTGGAGATTCAGGAAGGTCAAATAAGGTAGCCAAACTCTTAGTTGTCGGTAAGTGGTTTCAAACCCTGGCTGATAGGATTCCAAAATTGGCTATTTGCATTTGACCACAACTGCCTCATTATGCATAACTGTTAATACCCAGATTATATACCCAGATTATATATTGTCTTGGAGCCAGACAATAGCAGCAGCAGCAGTAGTAATAGCAGCAATTTTTATGAGATTTCCATGTGCTAGGCATTTTACAAAGATGGGCTAATTTAATAGTCAAAACAACAAGTGAAGTAAAGACTTTTTTTTTTATGATTCAAGACATGAAGAATTTTGTCTTTCCTCCCCTTGGGGCTGGAGTGTGTGTGTGTGTGTGTGTGTGTGTGTGTGTGTGTTGGAAGGAGGAGGGATACAAATGACTGCTTGGGCTGGTGTTAGTAGCAATGGAATAGATCTGATAAGCTCTAGGCTCTATCCTTGAAAACTAAACAACAGGAGAATCTTTTTTTTAACCAAAATTTAGGATGTCAGTGAATCTATGAAGCTTTTCCAACTTGACGTGTCTTGTGTTGTATGAGACGTTGATAGTTGAGTCTGTGGCTATCATGGTCTTCCTCATTTTTTTCCCTATGTTCTGAGATACGTGCACTAACCTAAGATTTTTAATACTACAGAGTATTTCTTAGTCCTGTGTATATACTTTAAAATACATGTATTTCTGAGAGCTGTTTTCTAAATAGTACTCCCTAAGCACATTCCTACAAGCATTTGTGTTGATAAAGTACAGATCACAAAGCCCAGGGAATCATGTGAAGCTGTTACCTAGTTTTGAAGAGAACAGATTGCCATTAAAGGAGATTCTTCCTCTTCAGTTTCTATCACAATCTAGGTCTCCCCTCATAGTAGCAGTGTTAGATCCCTCCTATAGTCAGTATCCTGGCTTTCTTTCCCTTCCATGTGTGTAATGCTAAATAGGCATTACTCTTGAGGTCACTTGTGTTTTTCTCAGCTAATATAGCATTAGATTCATATTCAGTTATGTCCATTGTTACCAGCTTAAAACTTCACCATAGGTCACGTAGTGAACATGCACTTATCTTTCACTTCTGCCCTAATTCTAGCAGCTGCCTTCTGCTCAGAGATGGGAACTTTCCAGAAGGGAAAGAGCCAGTACCCCTCTGAGACTCATCCACAAAATCGATTTTTACTTTCATTCTCGACTTGCCCTCAAAACACAGATGCTGTGCTTAAAAGACTAATTGATCATTTTATTTCAATTGCACAGAAATGATGTTGAAAAGTGAGCAGACCTTAGGCCATTAGAGCTCAATACTTGGCAAAAGCAATCTGCTTATCAATTAAAATTAGAAACTCAAATCCTCACTATTTTCAATTGTCATAGTAACAAAGAAAAACATGTACCTCCACATGGTACAGTACTACCAAATTCTTTGAAACTATATCTATTGTGATGTTTATAATATTAGCATTGTCGATTATAAGTTTCCTGACTCTAATAGCTAATAATTTATATGTATTTTACTTCACAGTCCATAAGTTAAATGTGCTATTCTTCATATGCCATAGATCTGACTCCCTTTCTACCACATGCTTTACATGAAACCATTTGCTATTATCATTTGTATAATTTAATAACTTTCTCCCTGTACTATTCTTTATATTTTACAAGTGGAATGGCACTTGGCAGTGAAAGAAGACCGGGAAATCCAAACTACTTAGGGAAAACAAAGGCAAGACAACAACTTGCATGACTAAATTATCACATTTCTTCTGTATTTAATTACTATTTCCAATTGACATTTACTTGGTTCCAATTATGTGTTTTGCACTGTACTTAGCATTATAGTTGAATCAAAGGAAATTAACACAAAGGACTGGCCCACATTTAGAAACAGATGTGAAAACTGAGCATGATAAAAGGCCAACGAGGATCAATAATCCACTTGCAGGGTGTTGTTGGAATGCAGAAGAAGGGATTCTTTTTCACTAAAGGGTACCAACAAAAATCATGGAGAAAATAAAAGTTTGGTTAACAAATGAAAAGAACTGGGGCGCCTGGGTGGCTCAGTCGGTTAAGTGTCCAACTTCAGCTCAGGTCATGATCTCACCATTTGTGAGTTCGAGCCCTGCATCTGGCTCTGTGCTGACCCCTCAGAGCCTGGAACCTGCTTCAGATCTGTGTCTCCCTCTCTTTCTACCCCTCCCCTGCTCGCACTCTCTCGCTCTCAAAAAATAAATAAACATAACAAAAGTTTTTTTAAATGAAAAGAACTTTACTACACAGAAAAACGGAGGTTGGAGTCTCCAAGCTAAGGGAAGAATGCCAGAAAATGCACCTGGGTGTAGAAACGGAGTAGTATTTGGGGCAAGTGTCAGGGATTTCTAGGTCATTAGACCACGTGGCCTGGGGAGATGAACTGAGATGAATCTGGAGAGTAACGTCTGGCAGACGTTTTGAAAATGGTCTCAGATACTGTGGTAGATTGTAAAAGTAGTCATAAAGTCTTCTCATCCCCTCTGTATACCCCCATTTTCTAAAAAAAAAAAAAACCTTTTTAAAAGCATTTAGATTTACAAAAAAATCGTGTAGAAGGAAGAGCTTTTCCATACACTCCTTCGCCCCTTGGCCAACTCCCTCTGTTCACACACTATGGTTTCTCCTATTAACATCTTCGTTAGTGTGGTACATGTGTTACGATTGGACCATTACCTGAAATCCATAGTTCAAACTAGGGTTCACTCTATTGTGTACTCTATGGGTTTTCATAAATGCATATCCTGTGTCTACTATTTGTGTACTACAGAATGGTTTCACTGCCCTAAATACTTTGTGTTCCACTTATTCTTTACTTTTTCTCGCAACCTTTTGGTATTTATTGATTTTATACTATCTCTAGATTTGCCTTTTCAAGAATATCCTATATTAAAATCATGCAGTATATAGACTTTTCAGACTGCCATTTTTCACTTAGTAATATGCACTTACATTTCCTCCATGTATTTTCACGGTTTGATAGTTCATTTGTCTTTAAACACTGAAGAACCCTCCACTATATGGGTATTTCACGGTTCATGTATCCACCTATTAAAGGACACCTTGGTCCCTTCCAATTTCTTAAATAATTATCATAAAGCTGCTACAAACACTCATGAACATTCCTTTTTAGTGTGACTTTGCACCTCCTCCCAGCAAGACATTGTCTATTTCTCTATAGTTCTCTACCCCTTGAAGCCAGGTTTGATCATTGACTAGTTATGGCTTATGGCCATTAGGAGGCATGACAAACACAGCTTGTCTCTTGCTGACCTTAGAACCTTGCAAGAACCATGTGAGGAAGCCTGGGCGAATGTATAAGATGATACATGAAGATCACTTGTCCCTGGTTTTGCTAGCTGACAGCCAGTGAGGCCATCATCCTAAGCCATTCAGCCACAAACTTATTTGTTATCTGACCTCAAACACATGAGAGATCAGACCAGAGAAACCACTCGGCTGACTCATTCAACTAAATAAATGGTTGTATTTTAAATCAGTAAGTTTTGGGGTGGTCTGTAATCTAGTGAAAGCTAGCATACCAATGCCATGCTAAATATGAACTAATCTATTTTATGATAAACAAGAAGTTGGAGACTACAAAGAATGACACTATTTAAGTTTATTTATTTGAGAGAGAGTGTGAACAAACAGGGGTGGGACATAGAGAGAATCCCAAGCAGGCTTTGCACTGTCAGTGCAGGGCCAGACACATGAAGCTTGAACTCCCTAACTGTGAGATCGTGAACTGAGCTGAAATCAAGAGTCGGATGCTTAACCGATTGAGCCACCCAGGTTCTCACAAATAACATTATTTAGAAAGCTGTTGCCTTTAGTCTGCATGAGAGAGTCTAAGGATCAAAACTTTGAATGATCATCAGAAAAAGAATGATGCTAAAGAGACTGTAGCAGAGAAGAGTCTGGAAAAAAACATTTATCCATTTCTTCATGGAGTTTGAAATCATTCATAAACAGAAAAATCTGCAAATACCAATGTACTATATATATATATCAGTTTCATTTTATTTTAGAAGAAACATGGAACTATAAGAACATTTCTGTGGGAATTCTATAATCATACTGATCAATTTTTGTATATACATAGCTGTTTGTATTAAAAGATCTCTGTCTGGAAATAAACACTTCAAGGCAAGTGCAAGCTATCTAAATGTACAGACACAAAAAAGCTTGAAAGGCCTACTTTGTTATATTCCAGGGGCCAGCTTCAGAACAAAACAGATCAGGAATTTATTAGTGTAGAGAGATTTATAATTAGAAAATTAACAGACACTTCGGGCAGGGACAAATTTATGAAGGCAGACTCAGCCATAGGATGAGGGAGACTCATAAGACAGGTGGAACATGGGAGCAGCACAAGAGCATAGTGAAAGGTGGTAACTGACTACTGGTGTTTTAAAAAGGTACCTTTTGAAATGTCAAAGTCCAGCAAGGACAAATGTAGTATCCTGGCAAGTAGACTAAGCCTGGTCACAGAGAACCTTGTAGACATTGAACAGGTGGATAAGTAGAACTGTGTTGGTGATAAGGTAACCTACTTAACAAAAGTCCAGCCATTGGGTCACCAGATCAGATATTAGGTCTGAGAATACCTTAATCCTAAATCTCATGCTACCTGGGATGTCCTTCTTCCATGTATGCACATGAGAACTAAGTAGCCACTCAAATATCCCCTATCCCAGAGACTTTAATATTAGAATCTAAAATGTCCTCTAGTTCCCACAGACACATCCGGTATCCCACCCCCTGCTCTCTTTTTCCTTCCCAATTAGCACTTCTGGTATTTTATAAAATTTCCTCTGTCCCATTGTCCCCATAAAAATGCAAGATTCGTGAAAGCAAGGGCATGGTTGTCTAGTATATTCTCAGGGTTCAGTACAGTAGATGGCCTTAGGCACTTAAATATTTTTGAATTACTGAGCAAATAAAAAAATAAGTTGTTGTGTTCAAGCATGGCAGGGCATGGAGCTGTGTCCTTACTTAGTCAGGAATGGGGTTCTTGCAATCCTATGTGTGGACAGTATCTATGGAACACCTATAACACACTAAGGCAAGCAGAATTGGGGCTGTTATGATGGTTGAAAAGTAGTGATAATCAAATTCTCATGAGTTTGATCGTATTGATAGTAAAACACCTGTGAAAAGGGTATGTGGAGGGGTACATCTCAGAATTGATAAAATTCTATACTACCGGTTTCATAATTCTTAATTATTATTAACTGGATGTTGAAAATAGAAAATTCCAGCTGAAATCCACTATCCAACTGTAGCAGAGATGCCATTGTCCTAGGAACTATCCATTCTTCTGTCCTCCTCAATGACAAATCCCTAAGTTTTACCATGAGTTTGTTGACTCTCAGAGTGAAAGGCTATATCCCCCAGATTTCCCAACAGTGCTTCTCGTGAGATGTGGTCACATGCTAAGTTCTGATCAATGAAACATGGGTGAAAGTGTTGGAGACTTCAAAGAATGTTGCTTAAAGAGATCTGAGTTGGGAAGCACTCATTTTTAGCAGGATTCTGTAATTCTCCACGCAACCTTCAGTGAGGTGGTGATGCTTGGAGACCCTGGAAATCCAGCAATCCTCATGGAACATACACCCATGCTGAGAATGGATCGTGGCCATGTGCTAGGATAGAGAGGAAAGAAAGATCGGATCCTGGTCTATAATGATTCCCTAGAGTCACCATAACCGCTCAGAGCTTCCCACCTCCAGACAGAGGCTGCTACTCCTGTTGCTGGTATATGAAGCTGATCCTGATTCTAACAAACATGCCTGGCTTCGAGAATCATAACAAATAGATGAATGCAAAAAAAAAAAAAAACCACTGGATTTATATTGAGACAACTGTTGTCACTTAAAACTGGGAAAATAACTAAATCTAGGAATCTGCTTTTGCATTTTAAAATTTGGGAAAATACTACATACTTGGAAGTTGTGACTGTGTAAAGCTCTATATAAAAGTGTATTATATAGAGTATTAACAGTAATTATAAGTAAGGAGTCTTTGCAAAAAAAAAAAAAGGTGCTTCTTCTGGCCTATTTAAACATTTCTAAGAAGCCACCAATCAATGGTTTCATCATAAAATTTAAATGACAGAACCACCGACTATGTGCAAATCAGTATGAGATGCTTAGGTAAAAAGATAAATTATAATACCAGCCCCCAATCACCTGTATTCTAAATAGAAATTTTTGAAAACTCAACTATTACCTCATCATGAATTACTACAGTTCCCTTCACAAACAGACTAAATGATGCAAATGACAAAAATGAATTTTGGTTTCTATCCACAAATCTATATCTGGCTAGGACTTACTCCTTGGAATAGTTGACTAGAAGAAACTGAGAATCTTCTGATTATTTTCTGACAATTCACAGGCAGGAAAGCTTTCAAACCACATTTTAGAGTGCATTTGGCAAAATTCTCTGTTTCAACCTCAGGCTCCTCCATAGCATGAATAAAATATTTTATTGATAATACTTAGGAAAAGGAAACTGAAGATTAAGAAAAAGGAAGGAATAAGGATGACAGAGTAGAAAGAACTGTTTTGCCACACATTCTTGCAAGAAACAAGCAAACAAGGGACAAACAGTGCTGAGACCTTCGACCTACACTAGTGTATTTTGTGGGAGGAGATAAATGAAAAATGGGTTAAGAAGTTACTAACACAATGTAGTAATCATTAGTGATGTTTACAAGTCTTTCTGCCTTCTCACCCTTGGACACATAGAATCACGTGCTTTTTGACCCCTTCGTGGATAGGTGAGGAGGTCCAAGAAGACATATGTCACTTCTGAGCCTAACCATTCAATTATTGCTGCCAGATCCCCCAGAGTTCCCTTTCCCTCTGCAGTGTGGTCACCAGTGTTTGAATGGTGGTTTCTTCATCAGACTGAGTTCTGGAGTGTGATAAAAAGGCACAAAATCCCAGCTGATCTGCACTAGATTATGTAGAATGAGTGAGACATAGATTTAGATTTTTTTCTGTCACTGAGATTTTGGATTTCTTTGTTGCTGCAACATAATCTAGCCTTTCCTGACTAGTCTATACAATATCAGAAAGCTTGTCATAGTATTCCACAGCAAGGCCATAGGTAGATTTTGGGCTATAAGTTAAATAATGGAGACAGAAAAAACATATAACTTGTTGTTAGTAGACATTTGCTGCGTAGCTAAGTAAGTTAAAAATATGATAGAAAAAATTGGAAAAATGAGCTGTTTACTGACTCTCAAAGGAATGGAGTATAGGGAGGTTGCTCTTTGCTGAGCAAATGGTTAGGCTGGGAATGACTGTTAAATTGCTCTGTACCAAGTGAAAAAAGAAAAGGTCGAATTCTAGCAAGACCTGAGCATAGAAGTGGGGGCAGGTGGGGGAAACTGAAGCCAAGAAACTAGAAAAGGTGGGTGCTGGAAGGGTGGGAGGGAAATGATGTGATTACAGGTGAATTGGAACTCTGAAGGTAGAACTGAGGAGTCTAACAGGAAATTATATTAAGTATTTTTGTGTGGCATGTAAATGCAACCCTCTCCTTCTCCTTCCTGTAAAATCCTTACCGAATCCCCCAAAGCAAATTTAATTTCACAGATGCTTAGAAACTGCTACAGGTTTTACCGAAGTGTTGATTCCTGCTTCAATGTAGGTATAGGATAAGACCATGAAGTCCCCATGGGCCCTAGACATAATTGGTAAACATTTTATCCCTGTTTTTCAAGCATTCACATTACTCTGTGCTTCTAGAATCACCCTAAGACTTTTCTTGAGACTACAAAAAATGAGTCAAGAGACAGTTTTATAACCTCAAAAGTTGTCAAAGCTATAGGAGACAAATTTATAACTACCATTTTTATAGTTTTCAAATATATTTTTGGGGGAAAATAGGTTGTCTTCCATTTTAAGTCAATATTATTTTTTAAAAATGCAGCTGTGATCTTGCTCTCAACAAAAACCTGTGGCAAGTTTCAACAGTGGCAGCTTAAGGGTGGGGAGGAGGCCAAGACAAAGGAGCTCTCAGCCTCTAACATTTCTCCCATTCAATCAGAGTGTCTTTGTTTTTATGTATTTTAAATATTGGGTTCCCAGAAAGAATTCATAGTGGGTTTTATCTTGTTTTTTAAGAAAAGGTGTGAAAGTTCAGTTTTTCTGGGAAGGTTTGAATACTTCTGTGTGTATTCTCCTTATTCGAATAAAGATTTCAAATACTTGCCTGTCTGGTCTCTTCTGAAAAATTGCCCTAGTAAGTTCTTTGCATACTGTCTTTTACCCCCAATCAACTCTACTTCCTCATGCAGCTCCCTTTATTGGACCCTCAAGACAAATGCAGATCTGCCACACTGACTTTTTGTGCTTGGAATATCTTGTGGCATTTGGCTTGACTTCTGCATCCCTCTTATTTTCTACCAACTATTTTCCTTTCAAGTTTTGATTTCAGACTTTTATTCCAAGCTTGGTATTCTCCCACATGTCTCCAACTCCTTAAGCATTAGGAGTGGTCTGTGAATTTGTCAAAGTCAAGCACCAAGGCTTTAGCTGTAGAAACAAAATCAAAATATTATCTTTAAAGCAGAAGTTAATTGCCAGTTTACACATGCATTTTTATGGCTCACATTAGAGCTCTGAGTAGGGATTCTGCTGGATTTAAAATAAAAACAATCCTAGGACAGTTCTGCCAAGAGGAATAGTGATAACAGGACAAATCTTCCAAATCTTCTAAGATGGCATCAGTGAAGTGGGCCGCCAAGTTTTATTCTTCAGTCACCCCGTCACTGGGAACTTTCTCACAGAGCAATGTGAGAACAAGAACAAGTTCAAGAACAAGAACAAGTTCAAGTTCCTGGTCATTTGTCCTGTGGAGACTGACTTCTTCACTCTTTACCAGGACCAGCAACAATCCAGAGCTGTATCTCAAATGGAGCGTAGTTGCTGAACAGAGTGTTTTATTGCTCAAAACTCTGAAATACTCAAATGGAGGTTTGTGGTAGGCTCCATTTAGAATTCCAATAGCCCACAGGAAATTTAAGCACCATCAGGTCAGCTGGGTGTTAAGGCTCAAGTGATGAAGTGTTGGTAATGCAACCTGGGACAGCTGGGGAGCTGTCACAAGGCCATATCAAGAGTTGTACAAGTTACTTGGTAAATGGTTAGAGTAGCAGATCCACATATCATTTCTGTTGCATCCCAAATCAGAGGCACACTAAATGTTTAACTTTCTCTCTGTGGTTGGTAGGATAAAGTGTAGCAATTGTCATTCCTTTGAAGGCTATAGCACGCCTGAAAAGTGGACATCCAGAAATTTCACTGAACTTCCATGTCCTTGAATTTTCTTGGGGTGGACCTCCCAGCATCTTGTATGCATTTTTCTTCCCAAGATATGGGAAGATATGGGTGTTATGCTCACCTGGTCCAATATGCATGATGCCTTTACTGCAGTGGATGGTGTAACGTTCTGTGGAAATGTGAGGTGATCAAAATCCCTGTGGATTTACTCATAATAGAGAACTAGAAAATTAACAGATGGATTAGGATTGTAAAAAATACTGTTGGCTCTGCCAGATGAAAGAAAATTGATTCTGATAGTCTTGGTTTATGATTTAAAAAAATACTTATTTTTTATTTATTTTTGAGAGAAAGAGCATGTATGGGGGAGGGCAGAGAAACCAAAGCAGGCTCTGTGCTGACAGCAAAGATCCAGACACGTGGCTTGAACTCAGAACTGAACCATCAGATCATTACCTGAGTCAAAGTCAGATACTTAACCTACTGAGCCACCCAGGTGCCCCAGGATTGATTTATGATTTAAAAATCATTTGCCTTCTCAATAACTTCACACCAGTTACTAGAGGCTTTTGTTGATTTGCTCCAGTCAAATGCCTCTATCTGGTAAGTCAGCTCCAACTGAAGTTTCCCCTTGGTCTGTTAAGATAATCCAATGTCATTCTTGAAGACCCATCTACATTTTCAGTGATGAAACAAGGAAGTAAAATGAAGATGAGGAAGGAAAACCACCTACAATAGTTTCTGAGGGATGCTGTAACAAAGTTACAAACTGGGTGCCTAAAAACAACAGAAATTTATTGCCTCACAGTCTTGGTGGCTAGGAGTCCCAAATCAAGGTTGATGGGGTCATTCTTAGTCTGAAATCTGTAGAGGAAAATCTTTGCTTCTTCCTACACTCTGGTGGTGGCCATAAATCCTTAACATTCCTCAGTTTGTAGATGCATCACTTCAATCTCTGCCTACATTGTAACATGGCATTCTCTCCCTGTCTGTGTCTTAACATGGCCTTCTCTTTCCTGTGTCTCTCACCTCTTTACTTAAAGGGACACCAGTCATATTAGATTAAAGGCCCACTCTAGACTAGTAGGATGTCCTCTTAATTTCACTAATTACATCTGCAACAACCCTATTTCCAAATAAGTTCACATGCTAAGGGACTGGAGGTTAGGACATCAATATATCTTTTGGGGGAATACAGTTTAACCCACAACATCACCCCTATATCTTATCAAGACTTTGATGTGGATTTCTGAAGTTTCCCCAAAGATTCAGTATTGTGTTTTGTGTAAAAAGATTATCTCAGGGGCTTCAAATATGTCTTTCTCTTTTAATATCCTTCATTCCTTTGGTCCGAGAGCCAATATGGGATTCTGCTAGTTATAATTTATATATATATATATTTTTTTGGTGTGTATATATATACACACCAATTTGTGTGTGTGTATATATATATATACCAATTGATATATATATATACATATATATATGTATATATATAAATTATGCATTTAGAAACAAAGAAAATAACCTCAGAGTGTATTGGCAATCTCACTAGTCCTACCCAATATAGACTTAGGCTGAAATTCCATTTATCTCCTGACCCCATACCCTAAGCCCTCACTCTGACTTTTCTCACTGTGGTGGTCTGACCCCCAGAACTAGTGCCTGAATACTGCTCTTTCCTAGTTAATGATAACTCTAGCAATGAGAGGAGGGATCTTTTGGTGGAAGGTTGTAAAGCAACTTCATATTATATACTTGTGACAATGCCAGAAGAACATGTTATCTCTTGATTCAAAGATCTCTAAATAAAACAAGTCTGGGAAGTGGGTGAAAGGCAATGACACTTCATTATAGTGATAGCAATTCAAGTTATATGTACACTGGCCAGATCTATCATTTGATAGTTTTGTTTGTTTTTTTGTTTGTTTTGCTTTATAAAAAATCTGTATGACAACAGCCTTCTGCCCAAATATTTTAAGCCACTGCCAATGATTCCCAATTATTAAAGGATTATCAAAGTCCATTAACAGTATGGACTTGATTGCTATTATAGCATTTATGCTTCTTGATTTCTGTGTTGTCATTTGTCTCTATTAGAACCAGTAGGAGAGAAAGTGAGAGATTTCAAGAAATTGGCTTCCTTGATTATGGGGGCTAGAAAGTCTGAAATCTCCAAGGCAGGCCAGCAGGCTGGAAACTCTCAAGCAGGAACTAACTGTAGTCCATAGGTGGAATTTCTTCTAACTTAGGGACACCTCAGTTTTGCTCCTTTTCCCCCAGTTTTATTGAGAAATAATTTACATACATCCCTGTATAAGCATAAGGTGTACACATAGTGGTTTGATACATATATTTTGAGAAGATTGCCACAATTGATTCAGCTAGCATTCATCATCTCATAGATATAATAAAAAGAAAACAAATTTTATGGTGAGAACTCTTAAGGTTAACTCTTAACAAGTTACCTACATATCATGCTATTATGTCAGCTATAGTCATCACGTTGTACATTGTATCCCAAGTACTTATCTTACAGCTAGATGTTTGTACCTTTTGCCTATGTTCCTCCAGTCTCATTCTCTGCCTCTGCTAACTACACATCTGATTCTTTTTTATGAGTTTGCTTATTGGTGTATTTTGTTTGTTTGGTTGTGTGTGTGTGTGTGTGTGTGTGTGTGTGTGTGTGTTTAGATTCCACTTATAAGTGAAATTTTATAGTATTTGGTTTTCTGTCTTATTTCATCTAACATAATGCCCTCAGGTCCATCCATGTTGCCACAGGTGGTAGAATTTTCTTTCTTTTTTTTTTTTTTTTTTTTTTGCTGAATAATATTCTTCCCTATATATATACCACAACTTAAAAAAATGTTAATGCTTATTTACTTTTAAGAGAGAGAGGCAAAGCATGAGCAGGGGAGGGGCAGAGAGAGAGGGAGACACAGAAACTGAAGCAGGCTCCAGGCTCCAAGCTGTCAGCACAGAGCCCAATGCGGGGCTTCAACTCACAAACTGTGAGATCATGACCTGAGCCAAAGTAGGACACTTAACTGACTGAGCCACCCAGGTGCTCCAATATACCACAACTTCTATATCCATTCATCCATTGATGGACACATAGGTTGTTTCCACTGTTGGCTATCGTAATAATGTTGCTATGAATGTGTGGGTGCAAATATTTTTTCAGCTTAGTGTTTTTGTTTCCTTTTCATATATTCCCAGATATGGAAATGCTGGATCATATCGTAACTCTTTTTTAAACTATTTGAGGACATTCCATTCTGTTTTCCATATTGACTGCACCATCCCATCAACAGTGCACAGGGGCCCCCTTTCTCCACATCCATGCCAACATTGTTAATTGCTTGTCTTTCTGATGATGTTCTTTCTCAAGGGGTATGAGGTGATATCTCATTGTGGTTTTAATTTGCATTTCCCTAATGACTAGTGATGTTGAACAACTCTCCATGTGTCTGTTGGCCTTTCATATATAATTTTTGGAAAAATGTTTAATCAGGTCCTTTTCCCATTTTTAATTGGTTTATTTTGTTGTTTTGCTGTTTAGTTGTATGAGTTCTTTATATATTTTGGATATTAACCCCTCATCAGTTTGCAATTTTTTTCCTCATTCTGTGGGCTGTCTTTTCACTTTGTGAGGGTTTCTTTTGCTGTACAGCAGCTTTTTAGTTTGCAGTCCCACTTGTTTTTTATTTTGTTGCTTGTGCTTTAGGTATCCCATCTAAAAAAATATTACCAATACCCATGTAAAGGAGCCTTATTTCTATGTTTTCTTCTAGGAGTTTCATGGTTTTAGGTATTACATTCAAGTTTTTAATCCATTTTAAGTTAATACTTTGTGACTCGTGTAAGATAGGGGTCCAGTTTCATTCTTTTACATGTGAATATCCAATTATTCCAGCACTGTTTGTTGAAAAGATCATCTTTTCTTTATTGAGTATTAGTTGATCATATATGCTTGGGTTTATTTCTGTGATCCCCATTCTGTTCCATTGGCCTATTTGTGTGTGTTTATGCCAACACTATATTGTTCTGATTACTATAGCTTAATGATATAGCTTGAAATCAGGAAGTGTGATGTCTCTTGCTTTGTTCTTCTCTCTCAAGGTTTCTTTGGTTATTTGGAGTCCTTTGTCATTCCATGTAAACTTTAGAAGTGTTTTTTCTACTTCTGTAAAAGTATGCCCCTGGAATCTTGATAGATTTAACTGAATCTGTAGATGTCTTTTGGTGGTAGTGACATCGTAACAATATTAATTCTTCCAATCTACAAATTTGTTTCCATTTATTTGGGTCTTCTTCAATTTCTTTAGTCAGTGCCGTATAGTTTCCAGAATAGAGCTCTTTCACCTCCTTGGTTAAATTTATTCCTAAGTACTTTAGTGGTCTCTTTTTTTTTTAATTGAAGTGTAGCTGACACACAATGTTACATTAATTTCAGGTGTATGGCATAGTGATTCAACAAGTCTATATGTTATGCTGTGCTCATCATGAGTGTAGCTACCATCTATCACCATACAGTACTGTTACAATACCATTGACTGTATTTCCTATGCTGTACTTTTTATCCCTGTGACTTATTCAGTACATAACTAGAAGGCTGTATCTCTCCTTCCCGTCACCATTTTGCCCATCTCCATTTCCTCATCCCCACTGGCATCCTTCAGTTTATTCTCGGTATTTATGGATCTGTTTCTGCTTTTTGTTTTTTTTTTCACATTCCACATATAAATGAAATCATACCATATTTATATTTCTGTATCTGACTTATTTCACTTAGCATAATACCCTCTAGATAAATCCATGTTGTTATATATGAAAAGATTTCATCCTTTTTATGGCTGAGCAATATTCTATTGTATAGACGGATGGATGGATACTATAGCTTTATCCATTTCTTTTTTTTTAACTTTTCCTAATATTTATTTATTTTTGATAGAGATACAGAATGCAGGTCGGGGAGGGGCAGAGAGAGAGGGAGACACAGAATCTGAAGCAGGCTCCAGTCTCTGAGCTGTCAGCACAGAGCCTGACATGGGGCTCAAACCCACAAACTATGAGATCATGACCTGAGCCAAGATCAAATGCTTAACAGACTGAGCCACCCAGGTACCCCTATTCATTTCTTTATTAACAAAAAGTTGGGTTAGGGGCACCTGAGTGGCTCAATCAGTTAAGCGTCTGACTTCAGCTCAGGTCATGATCTCACAGCTCCTGAGTTTGAGCCCTGCATCGGGCTCGGCTGACAGTTTAGAGCCTGGAGCCTGCTTCAGATTCTGTGTCTCCCTCTCTCTCTTCCCCTCTCTCACTCATGCTCTGTCTCTTTCTCTTTCTCTCTCAAATATAAATAAATATTTAAAAAATTAAAAAAAACCAGTTGGCTTGCTTCCATATCTTGGCTATTGTAAATAACGCTGCAATAAACATAAGGGTGCATATATCTTTTTGAATTAGTGTTTTGATTTTCTTTGAGTAAATACCCAATGATGTAATCACCAGATCATAGGGTATTTCTGTTTTTAATATTTGAGGAACCTCCGTACTTTTTTCCACAGTGGCTGCACCAATTCATAGTCCCACCAACAGTGCATGAAGATTTCTTTTTTTCCACATCCTCGCCACCACTTATTATTTCTTGTCTTTTTGATTCTAGCCATTCTAACAGGTATAAAGTGATATCTCATTGTGGTTTTGATTTGCATTTCCCTGATGATTAGTGTTGTTGACCATCTTTCATGTGTCTGTTGGCCATTGTATGTCTTCTTTGGAAAAATGTCTATTTAGGTCCTCTGACAACTTTTTATCAGATTATTAGTTTCTCTGGTGGTGAGTTGTATAAATTCTTTATATATTTTGGGTGTTAACGTCTTATCAGATATATCGTTTATGAATACCTTCTCTCATTCAGTGCCTTTTTGATTATTGATGTGCCTATTGATTATTGATTATTGATCAAAAGTGCCTTTTTGATTATTGATGGTTTTTTACACTGTGGAAAAGCTTTTTATTTTAATAGTTTATTTCTGCTCTTCCTTCCCTTGCTTGAGAAAAATAACTACAAAATGTTGCTAAGGCTGATGTCAAGGAAATTACTGCTCATGTTTTCTCCCAGGAGTTTTATGGTTTAAAGTCTTACACTTAGTTCTTCAATCCATTTGGAGTTCATTTCTGTGTGGTATACGAAAGTGGTTCAATTTCTCATCACCACTTCTTGAAGAGACTCCTTTCTCCCCATTGTTCTTGCCTCCTTTGTCATTGATTAATTGACTTTACAAATGTGGGTTTATTTGTAACACTGATCTGTGTGTCTATTTTTGTGCCAGTACCATTCCATTTCGGTTACTACAGCTTTGTAGTATATCTTTAAATCTCGGATTGTGATACCTCTAGTTCTTCTTTTTCCAGATTGCTTTGGCTTTTCAGGGTCTTTGTGGTTCCATAAAAATTTTAGGATTGTTTGTTTTAGTTCTGTGAAAAATGCTGTTGGTATCTTGATAGAGATTGCATTAATCTTGTAGACTGCTTTGGGTAGTATGGACATTTTAACAATATTCTTCCAATCCATAGGAATGGAATCTCTTTCCATTTGTTTGTATCGTCTTCACTTTCTTTCATCAGTTTTTTATGCTTTTCACAGTACAGGTCTTTCGCTTTCTTGGTTAAGTTTATCCCTGGGTATTTTCTTCTTTTCGGTGCAATTGTAAATGGGATTGATTTCTTAATTTCTCTTTCTTTTTTTTTTTAATGTTTATTTACTTTTAAGAGAGAGAGCACTGTGCTGATAGAGAGCCCAATGTGGGGCTCAAACTCCTAAACCATGAGATCATAACTGGAGCTGGAGTCAGACTCTTAACCGACTGAGCCACCTAGGCACCTCCTTAGTTTCCCTTTCTGCTACATTGTTATTACTGTACAGAAATATAACACATTTCTATGTATCAGTTTTGTATCTTATACTTTTACTGAATTTATTTATTAGTTTTAATGGGTTTTTTGGTGGCATCTTCAGGATTTTCTATGTATAGTATGTCATCTGCAAATAAAATTTTACTTCTTCCTTGCTGATTTGGATTCCTTTTATTTCTTGTGTGATTGATGTCACCAGGACTTCCAGTAATATGTTGAATAAAAGTGGTGAGAGTGGACATTCTTGTCTTGTTCTTGATCTTAGAGGAAGAGCTCTCAGCTTTTCACCACTAAGTATGTTGATAGCTATGGGTTTGTCATATATGACTTTTATTACGTTTAGGTACATTCCCTCTAAACTCATTTTGTTGAGTTTATATCAGAAGCAGATGTTGAATTTTGTCAAATGCTTTTTCTGCATCTACTGAGATGTTTTGTTGATGTGGTGTATCGTGATTGATTTGCAAATGTTGAACGATTTTTGCATCCCAGGAATAAATCCCACTTGATTGTAGCAAGTGATCTTTTTAATGTATTGTTGAATGTTGTTTGCTAATAATTTGTTGAGGATTTTTGCATCTTTGTTCCTTAAGGATATTGGCCTGTAGGTGTTTTATTTGTTTGTTTGTACTGTTTTTTTTTTCTGTTTTTGCTATCAGAGTAATGCTGTCCATGTAGAATGCATTTAGATGCTTGCCTTCCTCTCTTTTTTTTTTTTTTTTTTTTTTGGAATAGTTTGAGGAGAGTAGGTATTAACTCTTCTTTAAATACTGGCAGAATTCACCTCTGAAGCCATCTGCTCCTGGACTTTTGTTTGGGAGTGTTTTGGTTACCAATTCACTTTTGTTATTGGTGGTTGGTCTGTTCAGATTTTGTGTTTATTATGAATCAGTTTCAGGAGATGGTTTTAGGATTTTATCCATTTATTCTAGGTTGTCAAAATTGTTGGCAGTAATTTTTTGTAGTATTCTCTTATAATCCTTTGTATTATTGTTACTTCTCCTCTTTAATATCTCATTTTATTTATGTCCTCTGTCTTTTTCTTTATTGATTAATATGGTTAAAGGTTTATAAATTTTATCTTTTCAAAATAGCAAGTTTTTTTCATTGATCTTTTTTATCTATTATGTAGTCTCTTTCATTTATTTCTCCTCTGGTCATTATTGTTCCCTTCTTTCTACAAACCTTGGGCTCTTCTTGTTCTTCTTTTTCTAGCTACATTAGGTATAAGGTTAGATTATTTATTTGAGCTTTCTCTTGTTTTTTTTGAGGTAGGTCTATATTGCTATAATTTCCCCTCTTAGAACTACTTTTGCTGCATTACAAAAATTTTGGACCCTTGTGTTTTCATCTTCATTTGCCTCCATGCATTTTTTTATTTCCTATTTGATTTTTCTTGATCCATTGGCTGTTTAGTAGCATATTGTTTAGCCTCCACATGTTTGCATTTTTTTTCCAGTTTTTATTTTGTGATTAATTTCCAGCATCATACTGTAGTTGTCAGAAAAGATATATGATATTATTTCAATTTTATTAAATTTATTGAGACTTGTTTTCTGTTATAACAGATATATCCTGGAGACTATTCCATGTGAACTTGAAAAGAATATATATTCTGTCTATTTTGGGGTAACATGTTCTCTCTCTCTCTCTCTCTCTCTCTCTCTCTCTCTATATATATATATATATATATATATATATCTGTGAAGTCCAACTGGTCTAATGTGTCATTCAAAGACACTGTTTCCATATTGATATTCTGCCTGGATGATCTATCCATTGATGTAAGCGGGATGTTAAAGTCCTCTACTCTTATTGTAGTACTGTCAATTTTTCCTTTATTTCTGTTATCTTTGCTTTATGTATTTAGGTGCTCCAATGTTGGGTGCATAAGATATTTAAAACTGTTACATCCTCTTGTTGAATTGGCCACTTTATCATTATGTTAATGCCCTTCCTTATCTGTTGTTACAGTCTTTGTTTCAAAGTCCTAGTTTATTTTGTCTGATTTAAGTATTGCTACCCCAATTTTTCTACCTATTCTATTTGCATGGTATAACTTTATCCATTCCTTCCCTTTCAATCTGTATGTGTCTCTATGTCTGATTTGGGAAACCTCACACATAAAATTAACTATCACAATTATTTTACCCATCAGTAAAATAAGTTGGGCCATTTAAAATAGCATCATTTCCCACCTTAATGTTAGCCCACAAGGGATAATTTATATACCACTTTATAATAATCTGGTGCTTCTCTAACATGAATTTCTTAGTGCTTTGATGAGCAGTATGGGTCTGAGTCTTCCTACAGACATAATTACAGTTTGGATGAGTAAACTACACATAATAAATCTACCCTTTCATTACTGTGTTCCTAAGTCTTTGTGTTCTTCTTTTTAAAATACACACAGAATGTTCTGGAATGCTCAAATCATTCCATATAAGCCAATCTTGGATCAGAAGCACTTTCAGATACTTAAGCTAGCACTTTGACTTAAAAATTTCTGATGAATGTACACACATTGATAAAAAAAATGTAATATAAAAATGTCCTTCTTTCCCATTTAGGACCTTAGAAATCCATTCTCACACATATTTTTTAGATGCAAAATAAATTAGGAAAATCTTGAAAATTTCTGCTGTAACTTTACCCCATTCTTTGTTGGAATTTGCTTTTGGCTCCTGGGCATGTGGGATCTGACTCTATTCTGAGAAACATAAGTTTGGGGTAGTATCATGAGGAGAGTTGGTTTTTGCTTGCAAGGTAACTACCTAATGCGAAGACTCATAGGATCTCTAAACAAAGTAAAATCAGCCTTATAAGACAGAAATGAGGAGCTGCTTCTGCCAACATGGGAGGACTAGTAGGCTTGGAGGGCCTAAGAACTCAGATTCCTTTGAATCCACCTAAGTATATTCATTCCACTGGTGAGAATCCACTTTTATATGAAAAATTGCACTAAATTATATGAATCTTGATGACACTCTACTCTAATTCAGCCTACGTGATCAGATTGTACCTTTGATTTTTAGCTATATCATCATGATAAGAGATCATTTTAGAGTAGGCTTCTGATCCTTGATAATTCCTCAAACTAAGAATTTATACCTTGATTTATTTTCTTTGACACTCCCTCTCTCCTTTCCTCTATTCCTTGTTCTGTCTCTCCTTCCTCTCTTTCCATGCCTCTCTTTTTTTCCCCTCCTTCCTATTTTCCTCTTTCTCCTCCTCCTTTTCCCCATTATTCATCTGGTATCTATATCTGGTATTAATTATAAACTACCAGTACAATTTACAGTCACAGTACTCATTTTATCAAGACTCATTTTAGAAACCTATTGTTCTAATAAAGCCTAAGCTTTACTCCTGTTGATATTGGATGATAATTTAATCTTTAAAAAAAATTTTTAAGGTTTATTTATTCTTGAGAGAGCATGAGTGGGGGAGGGGCAGAGAGAGAGAAAGAGAGAGAGAGGGGCAGAATATAAAGCAGGCTCCAGGCTCTGAACTGCCAGCACAGAGCCTGATGTGGGGCTTGAACCCACAGACCGCAAGATCATGACCTGAGCCAAAATCAGTCACTTAACCAACAGAGCCACTCAGGTGCTCCAAATTTAAACTTTTTTTTTTGTCATTTCACGCAATTTTGTGTGTCCCTTTTCTAATGGTATTACACCATTATTGCCTTTAATCCAAACCAGGTAAAATAATCGCAGAAGTCATCCTTCAGTGTTAACTTCCTGCTTCAAATATTGCATTAGTGTTGGAAACAGAAACCACTTATATTCAGAAGAAAAAGTTTAATTCAGAAAATTAGGTGGTCAGAGCATTATTTGAAGGGCTTAAGAAGACTATCCTAGAGTTGGTCTATAGGAATGATTTCTAGATGTACACAGGATTAATTCACGAGACCATTGTTTCACTGGAGGCCAATACTAGTGCAATAAGTACAAGAATACTCTGGGACTCTAATTCAGGCTTTGGAAATAAGCTGTCATGGAAAATGTCTCTTAACACAGAGGAAGAAAGATAACAGACATGTAAACATTGCTTCTTAACAATGCCTCTCCTAAATCTTAAACTAGTCCATCCAACAAGTAGAATTTAATTTAGGTAAAGAATCTAAGTTGCAAGGGACTCTGGAAAATAGAGTTTTCACCTTTCCAATCTCACTAATAGGATGGTGGACTGGAGGTTGAGGGATCCTTACTTCATTTTTACCAAAGATAGAAATATGGCAACATAGGAAGAGCCTGAATTTCCTTCCTTCCACGGACATACCAAATATGCAGCTACACACAGAAGTTCCCTCTTCAAGAAATCCAAAAACTAGATGAGTGACTTTTACACATCAAGCAACTGAGAACAACTCACATCAGAATAGGAAGAAAAGCTTAAGATACGCTCTCACCGAAAGCTCCACCCCTGCCACAGTGCCATAAAATTGAGAGGGAAACCTCAATTATCAGCTTCTCCTTGAGGAGCAAAAGGTTTGAACTGTACATCCAGAGCTCCCAATTTTTAAAACTATTTATTTTATTGACAGACAGCTAACCTACAGTATTAATTTCAGGTATACAATATAGTGATTTGACAATTTTATACATCACTAAGTATAGCACTTCTACTTTTGAGGCCAGTACCTGAGAGATGGGCCCCCAGATACCCTAGCTCTGAAAGCCAGTGGAGCTTGCATTCATGAACACCACAGGACCACAGCAAACAAAGAAGCTATTGTTAATGGGCACATGAGCACTGGCCTAGGCTCTTCCCTCCAGGACTCAGTGTAGAGGAAGCAGGCAAAAACACCCATTTGCCAGACTTTGGAGGGGATTTGACTGCATAGTTTACAGGCTGCTACCTGAAAGTCTGACTTCTAATCAAACTACATGTGGGTGCTGACTATGATCCTGCCAGGGGCCCAAAAGCCAGTATGCATTTGCCCTGATTTTATCTTTTGGCTTGGTCCAACAATAAACCAAGATTCTACCTTCTCCCTGGAAAGAGCTTGTCTACACATCTAGAGCTCCAGCTTTTGAGGCAACCACCTGAGGAACAGATCTTCAAATCACCTAGCTCTAATACCCAACAGGGGTTGGCCTTCACAAACCCTAAAAAAATGCAGTTTTCAAATGGACAAAAACACTTCATGTAACTATCATTCAGAACTAAGCACAGATGGAGCAGGCAAAAATTTCCATCTCCCATTTTCTCCCATACCGGGATATGGCTGTATGCTTTCCCAGGTGCTGCCTGAAGTTCTGGCTTTTCATCTCTACACGTGATGACTGGGATCCTCCCAGGAGCATGATAGAACTGGTGGGCACATTCTTTGCTGTTTTCCCCCAACTTATTCTAAAAATAAAAGTCAAGTATCCAGTTTCTCCCTAGAAGGAGCTTGTCCACATATCTTTTACCCCAAATCTTATGGCTGTCACCCAACTGTTACTCAAAAATCACCCAGTGCTAGGATCTGACTGTTTTGGCATTAGTGAGTCCCCAGGGATAACACAAAACAAAGAAGCAGTTCTACTTGGGCACATAAGCAAATCCAGAGATTCTTCCCTCTGGCTCAACATGGAGTGAATAGGAAAGTCTGTCACCTAGCTTGAGTTTCTCCCTGATGGATGCTAGACTACCTATCTAATGTCCTGACTTTCCCAGCTGCTGCCTGAAAGTTGAGCTTCTAGTTAGCCTACTTCAGAATGCTGAAGGGTCAGACAATTAATTAGTAGTCATCCTGGTACCTGAATAGGTATATGGGCATTTCCCACACCTTTGGGAAACTGACAAGTCTTGGAACATCCTAAGCTGCTTCGATCTCAAAGGTTTGAGAACCTCATCCTGGGCTAATTGATGAGGCTTGTCTACAAGAAGCCAGTCTGATGAGATAGAGAGGCCTGTTTTAGCTAATGTGCAGAAACCTACATATAGTGATAATAAAAACTAAGAAATGAAAATATTTCCAAACAAGATACATCTCTAAAAACCAACCTTAATGAAAGAGAGAAATGATTGAATTAATAAAGAGTTCAAAATAATGGTCATGAAGATGATCACTGAGGTAAGGTGACTAATTGCATAAACAAAGTGAGAATTCCAATATGGAAAAATATTTAAAAGTACCAAACACATTTTAGAACTGAAGAACACAATAATTGAACAGAAAAATTCAACAGAAGGGCTCAACAGCAGACTAGACCAAGCAAAATAAATGATCAGAGAACTTGGATCATATGTTAGACCACAAAACAAGTCTTAACAAATTTAAGAAGCTTGAAATCCTATCAAGCATCTCCCTCTACAACAATAGTATGAAACTAGAATCAATTATAGGAAGAAAACTGGAAAATTCACAAATATATGGAGATTAACCAACATACTCGTGGGCCACCAATTGGTCAAAGAAGAAATCAAAAGAGAAATTAAATACCTTGACATAAATGAAAAGGGAAACACAATATACCAAACATAAGGGATGCAGCAAAAACAATTCAGAGAGGGAAGCTGAGTAATAAATGCTTGCCTTAAGAAAAAGGCAAGACCTCAAAAAACCTAACTTTAAACATCAAGGAAGTAGAAAAGAACAAGATAAGGCCAAAGTTAGTAAAGGGAGGAAAATAATAAAGATCAGAGTGTAAATAAATGAAATAGAGACTAGAAGATTATAGAGAAGATCAATTAAACTAAGCTGTTTTTCGAGAAGGTAAACCAAATTGCAAATGTTTATCTAGATGAACAAAGGGGAAAAAATAAAATCAGAACAAAGAAAATAAAATCAGAAATAAAGAAGGAGACATTACAACTGGTAACAAGAAATACTAAGGATCATAATAAACTATTAGGAATAATTTTATGCCAATAAATTAGATGACCTAGAAGCAAGAGATAAATTCATAGAAACATACAAGTTACCAAGTCTGAATCATGAAGAAATAGAAAATCTGAACAGAGTAGGGAGATTGAATCAGTAGTCAGAAACCTCTCAACAAACAGAATTCTAGGGCCAGATGGCTTACTAATGGATTATACCACGTGTTTCAAGAAAAATTAATATCATCCTCTTAAATACTCCCCCAAAAGAGAACACTTCCTAACCAATTTTATGAGGCCAGCATTACCGCAATAGCAAAGCCAGACAAAGGCACTACAGGAAGAGAAAATTGTAGGCCAATAGCCCTGATGAACATAGATGAAAATTTTTTCAACAAAATACTATCAAACAAAATTCAGCAGTACATTAAAAGGACCATATGCCATGATCAAGTGAGATTTATTCCTGGAATGCAAGGATGTTTCCACATAGGCTAATCAATAAATCTGATACACCACATCAACAAAATGAAGTATAAAAATTATATGACCATCTCAATAGACACAGAAAAAGCATTTGGCAAAATTCAACATCTTTCCATGATAAAAATTCAACAAATTAGGTACAGAGGTACTTCAATATAATAAAGGCCATATATGACAAGCCCACAACTAACTTCATACTCAAAGGTAAAATCCTGAAAGCTTTTCCTCTAAGATCAGGAACAAGACAAGGATTCCCACTCTTACCACTTCTATTCAACATAGTGCTGGAAGTCCTTGCCACCGTATTCAGACAAGAAAAAGAAATAAAATGGATGCAAATTGGAAAGGAAGAAGTAAAATTTTCTGTTTGAAGATGACATGATAAGTATAAAAAACCCTAAAGACTCCACCAAAAAACAGAACTAATAAATTCAGTAAATCTGCAGAATATAAAATCAATATACAAAACCCAGTTATTTCTATATACCAACAAAGAACTACCAGAAAGAGAAATTAAGAAAACCCATTTATGGTAATCATCAAAAAGAATAAGAACAAATTTAAGCAAGGAGATAAAAGATCTGTGCCTAGCAAACAAAACATTGATGAAAATAAAATAAAAACACAAATAAATGGAAAGATGTTCTGTATTCAGGGATCGAAAGAATTAATATAGGTTAAATGTTCATACTCTCCATGTAATCTACAGATTCAATGCAATCCTACAAAAATTCCAATGACCATTTTCACAGTAGTAAAAAATCCTAAAATTTTAATGGAATCACAAAAGACTTCAACTAGTCAAAGTTATCTTGAAATAGAACAAAGCTGTAGATATCACATGTCTTGATTTCAAACTATATTATAAAACTATAATATAAAGCAGTATTATGGGCATAAAAACTCCATGTAACAGAACAGAGATTCTCAGAGGCAAACCCTCTGAGAATCCAAATAAAATGGATTAAAGAATTGAATGTAAGACCTAAAACTATAAAACTCCTGAAAGAAAACATAGGTGAGTAGGATCCTTATCATCGGTCTTGGCAATGACTTTTTGTATTTGACACCAAAAAGCAAAGGCAAGTAAAACAAAAATCAACCGAAAACGTTTTTGCACAGTAAAGGAAACTATCAACAAAATGAAAAGGCAGCTTACCACATGAGAAAAAAATATTTGCAAACCTCAGATCTGATAAGAGGTGAGTATCCAAAATAAACAAGGAACTCCTACAATTTAATAGCCAAAAACCCACAAATCACCCAATTTTAAAAATTGGCCAAGGACCTGAATAAATATTTTTCTGAAGAAGACATACGAATGACCAGCAATTACGTGAAAAGATGCTCAACATCACTAGTCATTAGGGAAATGCAAGTCAACCACAATGAGATATTACCTCACATATTTTAGAATGGCTATTATAAAAATAAGAGATAACAAATGTTGACAAGGATGTGGACGAAAGGGAACACTTGTGCCCTGGTGGTGGGAATGTAAAATGGTACAGCCAATTTGAAAAACAATATGTAAGTTTCTCAAATAATTAAAAATAGAACCACCATATATACTTCTGGGTATATATCCAAAGGAAATGAAATTACTACTCAAAGAACTCCTATGTTCATTGCAACATTGTCAACAATATCCAAGGTATGTAAACAAACTAAGTGTTGATCAGTAATTAAATGCTATATAAATATGCACAGCGGAATATTATTCAGTCTTAAAAATATAAGAAAATCGTAGTATTTGTGATAATAGGGATGATCTGGTTGGTATGATGCTAAGTGAAACAAGCCAGAGAGAGAAATACAAGTACTGAACAAGGTCACTTATATACAGAATCAAATAAAAACAAAAGCAAAAACAAAAACAAAAACAAAAACAAAACAACAACAAAAAAATGCAAAATACCACACTCAAAGGAATTAAGAGTAGAATGGTGATTGCAGAGCCTGGGGGTGGGGGTTGGGTGGGAGAAATAGGGACATGTTGGTAAAAGGTGCAATTTCCAGTTATAAATTCAGCCTGAGAATCTAATGTGTAACATGGCGACTAAAGTTGATTGGACTGGATTGCATAATTGAAATTTGCTGAGAGACCATAGAAATTAAATGTTCCTATTACAAAAAAATAAAAAATAAAAAAGTTTGTGGGGCGGAGACAGACCACCCAGTGAAGTTGTTTTTCCTAAGGACCTGTCCCGCACCCTTGAGTCACATGTGAAGTCTGGCTTTGTTAAAATCCTAAAATTTTTACTACACATTATAAGATGTCTGACCCTCATTCTGCCAGTGATTCTAACTTTGTGTCCAGGAAGTACAAGGTCAGTAGGCTGGAGAAAGGACTGCTCTGAGGGGCATTGAGCTTATTCCCAGGACCCTGTATTGGTACATCATCAAGGATAATGAGCCTAGGCAGGGTTCCCTATTTTATAAGTAGGAACATTGACCATAGACCTTGTACATCAACCATTTTATACCTCATATATGACATTCCTTCTGGCAGGATCTAAGATATTTGCAAATTTGGGAGGACTTTCTACGGTGGTAGGGTGGTAAAAATAGCTCTGGAGGCAAGGGGAGCCCTGACTTGTAGTGTTTGTTTTTGGGGTATAAATTCTTCTGACATAATGCCCAATGTCAAGCTACCAATCTGATGCCATTGAACACAGGAAGAGACGTATATAATCAGCTCTTGAGAACCTTCAGGATGGGCTCCAGTACTTCACTGAACCTCTGGCTTTCTAGCAGAGTAGAGGAAGTTTCACTCAGGTACAGCTTTGACTCATTCTAGAGGTAGGCTGAAGCAAGTTAGTATACCTGCTCACCGTAGTTGAAGTTTTTATTACTACAGTTTAGTTATAGGAGAGGGTTAGAAGTCTAGGCAGTGGTGTTTGAGTCAAGGTGCTTGATCTAATTCCCTGACTGTAGGGCAAATGAAACTGCAAATTACATCTAGGATACAGTTCATCCAGAGGAATCCCAGAGCACTTTATAACCTGATTAGAAAGCACACATCTAGGAATCAGCGCACTTAAAATTGAAATGCTCCTGCCTCTGGGGCCTGTCCTGGCAGTGCTTTAGCAAAAGACAGCCATGCCACACTCAGACCCAAAGAGGCCTCTGTATAACGAAACCATACATCAGCTCCTGATTCAATGTCATGGAGCTGTGTATTACGAAGCACAGTCTTGAAATGAGAATGTCTAGAAAATTCATTAGGACCAGCCACCCAGGAAATTATGGTGTTTTTCTCTTATAGCACAGTGACTAGAACATGGGCTTTGGAGTCAGACTATCGTTGGAGCAAAACCCAGTTTGACTATTTTTACTAGCTGTGTGATTTGGGCAAGTTATATAACTGCTTGAAGTCTCAGTCTCCTTAGATGGATTACTTTTTGTAGTAAATGAGATGATGTAAGACCTAGCCCAGTGCTTGGGACTTAGCATATGTTTAATAAGTCTGTTAACTTCTCCTTCTTCCTAAAAGTATTTTTCTTTTTATAAAAAATTTTCTTTTTTATTTATATTGTCCTCTTCCTCACCACCATTTTAGATACACATATATCATATACATTATATAGTGTGTATGTGTATCAATATAGTATTATATATATTATATACAATGATGTGTGTGTGTGTGTATATATACACATCATTGTATATAAAATACACATTTATATATATATACATGTATACATATACATACATATACATACATGTATATATGTATACATATATACATATATACATGTATTATATACATTTATATATATGTATATAATATATATATGTATATATGTGTGTGTGTGTGTGTGTATATATATATATATATATATATATATATATATATATATATAAAGGGTGGGTTTTCATTTGTACTCTTGCTCCACCCTGCACCATTGTCAAGAGGTATGGACTTCACATAGGAGAAAAAGAAGCTCTCTTATGTTGTCAGGTGGGGAGGCAGAGTCTAAAAGTGCAAATGCTCATAGGTGGATAGATCTGGTAATGGGAGTCTTGGGAGTTTTTAATGATTGGTTCAAGTTTCTCATTTTTTCACTGCAGTGGAAGAAAAATGATCAACTAAGAGTAAAGGTCAGACAGGAGGTTTTGCATCTTTGAGGAGAAAGAGAGGTGTGTAAAGTAATTATCTAGACAAAGATGAGAATAAATGGCCAGGGTAGATATGGCAGGATTTCTGGCTAGCGTTAGGGACTCTCTTGAGGTTTGTGGTCGTAATTTTAAAGTGAGACCAGTCGGCATGTTTGTATTTTTCTCTTGGTATGTTTAGCTGCATGATGTAAGCATGGAGTAGACAGAATTTGATTTATCCAAGGTTTAAATTTAATCAGGGTTTAGCATGGCCAAGAAAATAAGAGAAGGGTAAGGGAATGGGCAATGAGTGCAATGAAGGTATTATAGTGATTGGCCTAGTATTTAAGCTGTGATAGGAGAAAGGCCATCAAGGGTATTGAGGGAGCATGATGGTGGAAGGATCAGTAGATTAGAAGTACTAGTAGGGTTAAGGGATCAGGAGTCAGGTTACAGGAGGGAGATGATGGTTAGAGAACTTGCTGTATAAAATTGAGATTATGGAGGTTTTCAGTTGTGGGCAATGAGAAAGTTTAGGGGGTGACCTAGGAGTGAGTGGCTGAGGTAGAATAGAGCACAAGATAATTGACACAAAGAAGGTCAGAGTGGAAGGGGGTCACTGAGTTAGAAGGATCATCAACTTAAACATTAAAATCACTAAGATTTACAACAGCAATAGTGTGAGAGAGAAATTGAATTATCGAGGACTTACTAAGAAGTGAAGGGGAACGATCAAGGTGTACGTTTTTGACCACAACAATAGAGAGAAGTAATTAAGTACAATCCTATGAGATCCATAGGTGGTGGGAACTGAGGATCCTTCTTCATCTGTGGTGATAGAAATAAAGAGATCTGGGGAAAAAAATAAGAAAAGATTATCTTACCATCCAGAGCTGATAGAATTTAGGATGTTTTTGCAGATTTTTAAAGATACTTACACTGGATGGAAAGAGTAGTAGAGTCAGTAACAACAACAACAAAAAAGATCTGTGTGTCTGCTGTCCTCTTTACCTCACTGAAGAAATAAGAGAGAAAAAAATGTAGGCTACTCTTAACTTAAGGAGTCAAGATTGGGACCTCCAGAAATGTTTAGCTATTTTCTTGCCATAGGCATAAGAGTTATAATCTGAAACCAAGTAGAGAAAATATATTGCGGGAATTTGGGAGTAATGTCCCCAGTTATATACATGGAAGTTATCTTTTTCTGTCTGTTATTGTTTATATTATTCTTTGTAATCAGATTTACAAATTTCTGTTGGGAAGAACTTTCATTTCCCTTGCTCCAAGTTTCCTCCAAAGGCAGGGACTATTCAAGCCAGTATCTCACATGATGGAGAGCAAACTGACTAAGGAATAGAGTTATATTCCCTAGCAAACTATAGAGTAATAAAAAGTGATTTTTGATCTTCATCTCATGAGCTTTATTCCTCAAATAATTCTTAAAGTGGAAAGAGAAAATTAGGGAGTTATGTATTTGTCCATCCATTACATATACACATGTTTTATGTTTTCTGGTTTTAATGTCTCATTTCAAAAAATCTTACCCCAAACAGATAATATATTTCCCACATTGTATTCTAGAATACTTATGTTTTCATCTTTCATATTTTTTTTTATTTTATTTTTTTATTTTTTTTATTTATTTATTTTTAATTTTTTTTTCAACGTTTTTTATTTATTTTTGGGACAGAGAGAGACAGAGCATGAACGGGGGAGGGGCAGAGAGAGAGGGAGACACAGAATCGGAAACAGGCTCCAGGCTCTGAGCCATCAGCCCAGAGCCTGACGCGGGGCTCGAACTCACGGACCGCGAGATCGGGACCTGGCTAAAGTTGGAGGCTTAACTGACTGCGCCACCCAGGCGCCCCTCATCTTTAATATTTAAGTCTGTTACTCAAATTTATTGCATGAAATAGCAATTTATATTTTTAAAATTCTAAGTTAGTTGTCCCAAAGCCACCTACTGAATAGTTTCGATTTCCCCCACTGACTTGAAATTATAATATTTAATGGCCTATCTATCAGAAAATATCATCTTATATTTGGGACATGAAATGAAATGGTCTTGAACTGGGAACATAGAAATTCTTGTATTCTTTGGATACTCTTACAGAAGCTTATGTTCTTCAAGGAGTTAAGATGGCAGAGTAATAAGGGGCCCCTGGGCTTGTCTCATTCCTTGAACACAGCTGGATCAACATCAAACCATTTTGAACACCTAGGAAATCAATCTGAGGATTAACAGAACAATCTGCATAATTTGATGGGGAAAACACTGGCAAGTACATAGTAGGGAGAGATGAATTGGGAAGGAGACTAGCCAAGGTGCTTCAGAGGGGAGGGAGCCATCTTCATGGAGAGGAGACGGGGGAGAGAGAACAGTGCGTTGGGTTTGCACAATAAAACACTCCTCCTGAAAGCAGCTAGAGAGAAAGAGTGAAGACATGCACAGGGGACTGCACAAGAAAATTGTCCCCCAAACCCACTGATAGGGAAAAAAGGAAAGGGTTTCAAAACTGCCAGTTTTTTATAAACAGCAGAGCACAGAGCCTGAAGTTTCAGAGGTCACCACCTGGTGGTACTCTAGAGAGGAAGCAGAGTGGAGTCCCGGGAGTGGGCCTCGCAATCTGAGGTCCCCTAGGTCGCTTGGGGAGAAGCTGTTAACCTGCTTGGATGCATTTGGTAGAGGTGGTATGGCTTCCCCATGGGCAAAACCCCAGGGGGTGCCATCAAGCTGCTATGTTCACCCATATACGTGCAGGGTAAGGTCATCAAACCCTGGCGCCAGCTGTGTGTTGCAATTTACCATAAGCTCTGAGCCCCAGCCACTGGGTGGTTACATGACCATTTCCTGGAAAGAGCTGGCCCTGGCCATAGCATGGTGAGAACTTCCCCCAGAAGATTATTGTAGATCCAAACTGTGGGGGTCTCTGAAGTGTGGGGTTTTGAAACAGCCACACCTGAGACAAAACTCTGGAGAGAGGCACCACCTGGTAGCTGGGACACAGGGGGAAGGCAGGGAGTTGATGGAAGTGGGAGGCACGGGGGTGGGGGGTGGGGTGACTGATTACATGTCCGAGAGGACACAAATTTCCCACCCTGGAGACAAGAGAATGGGGTGAAGTCATTTTCACCCTTAACCCACCAACCCTGATCTACTCCAGTGAGATACACAGTGCCTCCAAGTGGAGAACAAGAGCTGTTACACCAAGTCCTGCCCCCATGCCATCCAGGCACATCTCCATTGGGGCAAGTCAGTCAGAGAATCAGAGCAGCAGGCCCTACCCCCAGAAGACCAGCACAAACCCCTTCCACTAGCTTAGTCTAATGACCACAGACTATTGCAAAGTTTCAGCTCTAGAAGAAACTGGATCTAGCTTCATTTGGGTTTTTCATTTGTTCAGTTTTGTTACTTCTGGTTTGTTGTTGTTTTTCTTGGACACAGAAAGAGCAAAAATTTTTATTTCGTTCTCTTTTTCTATCAAGCTTCTTTCTTAAAAAAAGTAGAGAAAGCATGAATGTGAGAGGGGGAGAGCGAGAGAGAGAGACAGAGCGGGAGAGAGAGAATCCCAGGTAGCCTCTGCACTGTCAGCTCAGAGCCTAATGTGGGGTTAGAACACACGAACCATGAGATCATGACCTGAGCTGAAGTCAGATGCTTAAACAATTGAGCCACCCAGATGCCCCTTATCAAGTTCCTCTTAACAAACAGACTAAAACATATCTAGGGTCTAGCTTCCTTTATTTTTTTTCAAAAATTTAAAATTTTTATTTCATTCTATTGTTGTTATTGTTTTTCTTCATCAAAAAATGACAAGATGGAGGATTTCACCTCAAAAGAAAGCAAAGGAAGAAATGATGCCCAGGGATTTAGTCAATGCAGATATAAGTAAGATGTCTAATCAAGAATTTAAAATTATTATAAGGATACTAGCTGGACTTGAAAAAAAGCACAGGAAACAGCAGATAGAATACCTTTCTGCAGAGAAAAAAAACTAAAATCTAGTCAGGATGAAATTAAAAATGCTATAACTGAGATGCAAATCCAAATGGAGGCCATATAAATGAGCATGGATGAGGCAGAGGAATGAATTAGTGACACAGAGGATAAGATTAAGGAAAATAAGCTGAAAAGGAGAGGGGAAACAAAGGTCAGGGATCATAAAAGGCAGACTTTGGGAACTCAGCAATTTTTAAAAATGTAATAACATTTGTAAATTTTCTTAACGTTTTATTTTATTTTTTAAGAGACAGAGAGGGACAGAGCATGAGCAGTGGAGGGGCAGAGAGGGAGGGAGACACAGCATCGGAACCAGGGTCCAGGCTCTGAGCTGTCAGCACAGAGCCCGATGCAGGGCTTGAACTAATGAACTGAGAGATCATGACCTGAGCTGAAGTCGGACGCTCAACTGACTGAGCCACCCAGGCTCTCTTAAAATGTAATAACATTTGTATAATAGGAGTCTCAGAAGATTAAGAGAGAGAAAAAGAGGCAAAAGTTCTATATGAGCAAATTATAGCTGAAAACCTCCCTATCTGGGGAAGGACACACACATCAAAATCTAAGAAGCCCAGAGAAATCCCATTAAATTCAACAAAAGCTAGCCATTGCCAAAGCATATCATAGTCAAATTCACAAAGTACACAGACAAGGAAAGAATCTTGAGAGTGGCAAGGCAAAAATAAAAAAAGTCCTTAGCCTACAAGGGAAGACAGATCAGGTTCGCAGCAGGACTGTCCACAGAAACTTGGCAGGCCTTTCTGGCAAGTGGCAGGATATATTCAATGTGCTGAATGGAAAAAAATATGCAGCCAAGAATACCCTATCCAGCAAGCTGTCATTCAAAATAAGATGATAAAGAGTTTCCTAGACAAACAAAAAGTTAAGGAGTTTGTGTCCACTAAGCCAGCCCTGCGAGAAATTTTAAGGGGGACTCTTTGAAGAAAAAACAACAACAACAAAGATTAGAAAGGATCAGAGAGTGTCATCAGGTAAACCAACTCTACAGATCACATAATAACACTAAATTAATGTCTTCCAATAATCACTATGAATGTAAATGGATTAAATGCTACAATCAAAAGACATAGGGTATCAGAATCGGTAAAACCAACCAAACAAACAAAAAAACCCAAACAATACCCGTCTATATGCTGCCTACAAGAGACTCATTTTAGACCTAAAGACACCTCTGATTAAAAGTGAGGGGGTGGAGAGCCATTTATCATGCTGATGGACATCAAAATAAAGCTGGAACATCCATACTCCTATCAGACAAACTAGATTTTAAACAAGACTGTTTAAACATAAACGTAAACAAGAGATGAAGAAGAGCATTGTATCATAATTAGGGTGTCTATTCACCAACAAGATCTAACAATTGTAAATATTTAATGCCCCCAACGTGGAGACACCCAAATATATAAATCAATTACTAACAAGCATGAAGAAACTCATTGATAATAATAAATAATAGCAGGGGTCTTTAACATCCCACTTGCAGCAATGGACAATTCACCTAAGCAGAAAATAAACAAGGAGACAATGGCTTTGAATGACACACTGGACTGATATATGCAGAACAAATATATTCAGAAAACTTCATCCTAAAGCAGCAGAGTACACATTTTTTTTCAAATGCACATGGATCATGCTCCAGAATAGATCACTTACTGAGTCACAAATCAGCCCTTAACAAGTACAGAAAGATCAAGATCGTACTATGCAAATTTTCTGATCATGACACTATGAACCCTGAAATCAATCACAAGTAAAATTTAGAAATCCCCCAAATACATGGAGGTTAAAGACCATCCTAATAAAGAACGAATGGGTTAACCTGGAAATTAAAGAAGAAATTTAAAAAAATACATGAAAGCAAATGAAAATGAAAACATGACAGTCTAAAACCTTTGGGATACAGCAAGGAGTCCTGAGAGGAAAGTATATTGCAATTCAAGCCTATTTCAAGAGCAAGAAATGTCCCAAATATACTCTTTACCATTACACCTAAAGGAGCTAGAAAAGACACAGAAAATAAAGCCTAAAGCCAGCAGAAGAAGGGAGATAATAAAGATTAGAGCAGAAATAAATGATATAGAAAGAAAGAAAAATAAAAGAGATCAGTGTAGCCAAGAGCTGGTTATTTGAAAGAATAAATAAATCCCTAACCAGACTTATCAAAAAGAAAATAGAAAGGACTCAAACAGATAAAATCAGTAATGAAAGAGGGGAGATCACAACCAAGACCACAGAAACACAATTATAAGACAATACTATGAAAAATTATATGCCAACAAACTGGAGAATCTGGAAGAAATGGACAAATTCCTAGAAACACATAACAAAACTGAAACAGGAAGAAATAGAAAATTTGAACAAACTTATAGCCAGCAAAGAAATTGAATCAGTAATAAAAAATCTCCCAACAAACAAGGATTCTGGGCCAGATGGCTTCCCAGGAGAAATTCTACCAGACATTTAAAGAAGAGTTAATGCCTATTCTTCTTAAACTGTAATAAAAAATAGAAATAGAAAACTTCCAAACTTATTCTACAAACATAGCATTTCCTTGATTTTAAAACCAGACAAAGACCCAACTAAAAAGGAGAACTACAAGCCAATATCCCTGATGAAACTGGATGCAAAAAATTTCAACAATATATTAGCAAATTGAATTCTACAGTACATTAAAAAAATTATTCAACATGATCAACTGGGATTTATTCCTGGGCTGCAGGGCTGGGACAATATTTGCAAATCAATCAACTTGATATACCACGTTAATAAAAGAAAGAATAAGAACCATATGATCCTATCAATAGATGCAGAAAAGCATTTGACAAAAATACAGCATCCATTCCGAATAAAAATTCTCAACAAATTAGGGACAGACAGAACATAATTCAACATCATTAAAGCCATATATGAAAGACTTACAGCTAAT